>NC_136067.1:2005567696-2006899196 GCF_964261635.1 Lissotriton helveticus
ATTGTTTTCTCTCAAACCCCAGGAGCCAGGAACTCCAGTTACACTGACCTATCGAGTTCAACGCCCGTCGCAAGTGACACTGACCGGAGCCTGGGTCATGGGCCTTGCAACAATACACAACCAAATAAAACTGCAGATAGTCAGCTGGATGAGCAAAAAAAAAACGGAGCCCATCTCTTGGCAAAAAGGGCGCACTGGTCACGAAGATAAAAGCCATCCTATAAATGAGATCGATCTACATAATAAAAATGAACTAAGTAATCAGGGACCCCATTGGGTAGCAATTAAAGGAATGGACAAAAATCAAAAAGCTCCCTCCATTCGCGTCATCATTCAAGCAATAATTCAATTGCAGGTAAACCATAACAACCGATAATCCAACCCCAAGGAAAAGTAATCAAAAGATCAATAGACAAGTAAGAAAAAATGCGGACAGAAACATGCACGAACAAATACAACTCACGATATTTACAGGCAACAACGACATACAACAAACTACAGAAACTACAAATGTGGAATGGACTGGACCATGCCCCGGGGCTGCCGCCACAGTTAGTGGGCACCATCCAGAACAGGTCGGCCCTAAAGGAATAGGCCGGGAAGTAAAGGCCATGGTGAATATCCCACTCACGGAATCCCAGAACGATGGGTATAATCAAATAGCGCAATATCTCCATCTTAACGCAAAGGATCATGAAGATCACAGGTCAACAAAACTCCTACCAAAGGGAAAAGCACAGATTAGCAATGATCGACCTACGGAGAAGCAAACAGTTACAGCAGGAAAGATACTTTTCATTCCCAATTACGAGCCCCAAGGCACACAAAACCTATTAAATCGAGGGAATATTCTCCATCTGACATCCTCCATCCCAAGCCTAAGCCACCTAACAACCGCTGATTTACTATCAATTGAATTCATTACGTTAGGGGACAATGTGGCTAAGGAAGGCACGCTCACCACCTGGAGGAATGTAGAAATAGTAAAAAACATTCTGATGGAAATGCGTAAATTTGAAGAGTGGGGAATCACGCTGAAAGAAGAAACAAAAAAGGATTATCCGTTACCCCTGCTAAGAAGATGTGGGAAAAGAGACGACGGCAAAAGCCGAATCACTCATTCAGTACTGCAAGGTGCCAGGGGGGCCGAAACTCCCACTAACAATCATTGGAGACAGACATTGGGCGTTAATGGTAATTGAACTCACTGCGAAGCAGGTGAGACCAATAGAACCCTAATAAAGTTGCTCTCCTGGAACATCGCAGGAGCGAAAAACATCTTAAACCATAGTAGAAAAACAGCTACCAGGGACCATTATGACATCATAGCACTGCAGGAAACGTGGTCAATGGAGCCAATTGATTTACCAGGAAGACTATGTGTCCATGAAAGCGCGACGCGTCCCCAGCGCTATGGGCGCGCAAGGGGGGGACTTTCAACATACATATCCACTGCACTGAAGATCAGCGCCTCGCAAATGGACATTTCAACACCAGACATGCAAATCATTAAACTGGAGCACATAGTAAAAAGCAAGATAAGAACAATCATCTTAATTAATTTATATGCCCACCCAAAAAAATCGGCCAAAAAGGACCTCTTCCACAGTTTGGTTAATGTGGTAACCACCACCCTCCTTGAACACCCAAGTTGGGAGATTATTGTCACGGGTGATTTCAACACCAACCTTTTACACCAACCAGAATACAAGGACAACATCTCTGTAGCAAATGAAATGTGGGATGTCAAACCCCAGGAGATTATATCGGCCAAGAAGACAGATAAAGTGGGTAGGCAGCTGATGTGGGACTTTGAACGCCTTGGCCTGCGGGTAATAAATGGAAGAGCCATTCACGACAAACCCCCTGCCACCACCTACATAGGCCACAAAGCAAGCTCCATCTTGGACTATACAATAGTAACACTACCCCTGCTGAGTCTAGTTAAAAAATTTCAAATAATCTGCTCACTAGACAGTGGTCACTCAATGCAACACATCGAGATGAATCCGCGTTCTTTCAGGCACGTTAAGGCACCAACTATACCTGCTATAACCTCAACAATCAACCTGAAGCGGTTAAGGTGGACAAGCAACTCCCTACCTCATATAGCGTCAGACGATAAGAAATTACTCAAAACATCCACTGCAGGCAAGGACCTATGCTCAGAAACCTGGTCTGCCTTCCTGGAAAGGTTACCAAGGTCCAATAGTAATGCTAAAAGGAAGACCTATCCTAAGACCGATACCAAACTCACAAAAACTGCACTCTCTATGACGAAACACCTTCAGAAGCTCACAAGACGGGCACAAGGTCAAAGGATAAACCCAAGCATTTGGCAAGAAGTGCGATCAACAAAGAGACAATACAAGAAGCTGGTCTGGATGGAAAAAAGGAACAAAGCTAATGACTTTTGGGCTAAATTGTTGCACAACATAAAAAAATCAGACTCCAGGGCTTCCTGGATGCAAGTCAACTCCATTAATAGAACAGCACAACCTGTAAGTATGACATGCATCGCTGAAAACGATTCGGCCCAACACATAGTCGATATATTCTCAATAAAGCCTACTGTAAACCAGATCACAACGTCAATAACTGCATCTGAAACATCAAGAGCTATGAACCAGGAAAGTATGATTGCTTCTAGCACTAACGGCATGACCACCAGCCAGGAAGACATGGATCAGTCAATACGGACAGATGACGATTGCCGAATATTACAAATGATCAAGAAAGGCAAGCAAGAGAGTGCGCCGGGGCCGAATGGTATTCCGCAGGCAATCTACAAAGATGACCCCAAGTTCTGGGCACGCAAATTCAATACCCTCTTTCAGTCAATTAGCAACTCAGGTCGGGTCCCGGAAAGCTGGAGGGGTGCCATCATCAATCCCATCTATAAAGGCGGAGACCACAAAAATCCAGCTAATTACCGCTTAATACCCCTGATTGATGCGGAAGCAAAATACTACGCATCCCTGGTGCTAGCCGATCTAGCACAATGGTCGGATATGAACAGCAAAATCCCGCTAAACCAGACAGGGTTTCGTCGCGGAACAGGCACTATGGTACATGCTATGGCGTTATGCTTGATTGGTGAAAAAAGTCTACGAAACCATCAGGAACTTTACACCTGTTTCGTTGACTTTAAGGCGGCCTTCGACAGTGTAAACAGGAATTTACTATGGGCCAAACTGAAGCAGCAGGGCCTGCCAGACTCAATCCTAATGCAGATCATTGACCTGTATAGTAACAACTGGATGCAGGTAAAGATCGACAATGGACAGAGGCTAACCCGAAAGATCCACACCTCTGATGGATTAAAGCAAGGCTGTGTGTTGGCCCCCCACCTCTTTAATTTATTCATGGCGGATTTAACAGTAAGTCTTGATCAGATCAATGCTCATCCACCGCAGCTAGGTAATCTCTGTATAACACACCTGTCCTATGCCGACAATGTGGTCCTACTAAGCCAGACAAGAATAGGCTTGCAAATTCTACTACAGGAACTGACTCGCTACACCAAACAGAACCTGCTAGTAATAAACAGCACAAAAACAAAGACAATGGTTATAACCCGACACCACAAAGTACAACCAACCTTCACCATAGACAATGTCGAATTGGAAGCGGTTGAAAGTTACAAGTATCTTGGGATACTACTGGACAAGCGTCTTAATTTCACTACGCATTTCAATAGCATGGAAAAAAAGGGCACGGTCCTATTGCACGCTTTCAATAGCTTGGCGACTGTACTCAAAGGCCCCCTGGTCTCCCCCTGCTAACAACAATGAAAGCTAAGCTACTCCCAACAATAGCTTATGGGAGCATCCTACATCATGGCAAGAGCGCACAACTCCTGGACAAAGTTCAAACGAAAATCTACAAACGTGTATTTGCTCTACCTAGCAATGCATCACCCGCACAAGTCAGACTTGAATTTGGCTTGCAATCCCAAGTGCTGCTGAAAAAGTACAAGACCATAACATTTTGGTACAATTTTGGTACGATGTCTGGATGAACCAAGAAATTGCGCTACATCGTGCCTTGTGAACAATAATTAGTAAAAGTCCTAACTCGCACTACGCCAAGTATCTTAAATCATCATTAGAATTAACCGACCTGACTGCTCTTTGGGAATCCAAGCTTCCAGTATCTTCCTTCAAACAGCTGGTAAAGAAGGCTGCCAACAGGCATTCGCTGCTTGACGATAAATCAACTTTCAGTCGCCGGTCCCATGCCTGGATGACAATTCAATCATATAAAAAATCAGCACCGGCAGCCTTCCTAGACCTTGCGTTTTCACCAGTCATCAAATGGAAACACCTCAATTTAAGGTTGAGTAGCTTCCCAACAAATGCTGAGTCACCAAAGTGGAAGCCCCAAGAACATGATGGATGCGGTCTATGTGGTGCAGGAAGACAAGGCTTTATCCATCTGATCTGTATCTGCCCGGATTTGATCCAGGAACATCGGAGTTGGTTAAAAACCAAATTTAAGGAATATGGAACACGCACCTGCCGGTCCGCGATCATACTAATCCTATGCTCAGTAGATCCGCAACTCATTTGCAGAGCAGTCAAATTCATTGACAATTTCGAGAAAAAACAAAGAACTCTCGTAAAGTCTTAAACATGGAACACGTCTATTTTTTTAACTTGAAAGACACTCATTTTATAACGTTTTATCATACACACAGCAGTGCACATTTTCTGTGTTTTAGTATATTGCCGAATTTATACTTTGTAATGGTTTTTAATAACTATTCAATAAAGTGTTTACTTACTCAATATAAGGAAAAAAGGAAGAAGATGTTCTATAATAGTATTTTGTTTAATTTGACTAAGTTAATAAAGAATTGAAAGAAGAAAACAGCATTTTATAAGATAAGGAAATGTATTGAAAATGTAGCTGAGAAAGCTTTTGAATTAAAAAAAACAGTTTGTTTTAGTAATCAGTAGAATTTGATCACTAGATAAGCCAATCTATTTAATGAAGGGCAAAAGAAAGTGGAGAAGAGTAATTAATAGAAGACATTTTTCTGAAGTTTTTTCGGGTGAATGTAAACATAGTTCAAGTTCTGATCCTTTTTTTAATGAGGAAAGTTATCTTCAGAGTAATGAGTTGTTGCATGCAGTTTACACTACAGGTCATGCTTATGAGGTTAAAAATGGTTGTCTTATTGAGAAAGAGAAAATTGTTCCTAGAAACGTAGAAGAGGTGTTAGCTGATGAAGTATTAGGGAGAAGGCCTAAAGCTCCAGTGTACACTTGGAATTGCAGTAGTATTTGTAGTGTACGGCAGGAATCTATTGATTTTTTATGCAATTTCTTACGTAACTATACTAAGAAAAATGTTAAACAAAATATTAAGATGTTGCAAGGATTAGACCCTTGCAGAGTGAGAGAAAATACTGTTTTGCAAAGTCATTCTTTGGCTTGTCTTTCTAAAAAAGTATGTAGAAGTGTTTTTCACCATTTTAGGATGTAATTTGAAATTAGTCAGAATGTTGTATTATGCAAAAAGTCCAGCTCTAATGTTAAAAAAGTTGAACAGTGCTCTTTTGCATGTTTCTGTATCGGATGTAAAGAATGTTTGTGATGAAATTCAGGTTAGTTACTTTGGTGCAGAAGACGACAGTGTAGAAATTGATACGTTAGTAGAAGGAACTGTAGAAGAGAATGTAAAACATTGTAGTACAGAAAAATTTGAGCAAGAAATTACAAAGTTCAAGGTGATTTCACTTGAAACACCAAATTATTCTTTTATTTGTTGTCGACGTACTCATTATAAAAATCAGACAAGGACGGTTGATTTGTATTTAAAATGTGTAAAGGAAAAAAATAAGGAGTGGATGGAATTTGTAACTTATTTGTTGGTAGAGAATACTTTTGACTTGGGTTGTGATCAGCATATTTGTAAATATTGTTATATCAAATTAGACGAGAATAAAATGGCTGCTAGAGCTGTGCATAATAATTTTGAGTTGGTAAATATTCCTTCTGAACTGGTGGATTTAAATACTTATGAGTCTATTCTTATTCAATGTGTGCATCCTTTTCAGGCTATTGTTCCTATGGAGCCTAAGACAGGGAAATTGCCTCCTTCAGATTTACAGGGAGGATTAAAGGGAAGAGTATTTGCCATTAGATTTAAAGAAAAATATTGAAACAGTTGGTGTAGAAAATGTAGAAGATGAACCTTTAGGTATTCTTGTTAATGGCATTCCTACTAAGTGTAAGAAAATCTGGCAGGAATTAGTGGATGTCAGGAAAGTGAAAAAGGCAAAGTTGGATCTAAAAAAAATAATCAATATTATAAAGATGTGTTTATGAGTGAAGAAGAAATAACTGTAGAAGAAGATAGTGACTTGCCATCTGGACAAATTGAAAAAGTGGATTTGTCCAGAACTGAATAAATCTACGAACATTACAGTGTATATCCACTGCATTCCAAAGAAGTGATGGGGAATACTAGAGAGTTATTCCAAACGAAAGAAGCAAAGGGAAGTCCCATTAGTGTACGGGAAAACAGCTTGGAAGCTCTTTGTTTCCCTCATTTGTTTCCCACAGGAAAAGGAGGACGATATGATCACCGGCCTGTGCAGATTCCTGCATCTGAATACCGGACATTAAGATCCAAGATTTCTACAATGTATTCCATATTTGTTTCATCTTTTTATTGAGAGTGATTTGAAATGCTACCAGTAGAGCATGAAAACAAATTAGAATACCACAAGCTATCTGGTGAAGCTTGTTTTGAAGTTTCAAGAGTCTTGAAGAAAATGGAACTTCTCATTATTGATGAGGTAAGCATGATATCAAACTTAATGCTTGCCTTTGTGCATTTAAGAATGCAGCAAATTCTTAAAACAGAGTACGACGTATTATTCGGAGGAAAACATGTCATAGTTTTTGGAGATCTTCTACAACTTACTCCTGTAAAAGGACAACCAGTGTTTAAAACACTGGCGCATGAAGATCCCAGAAAGTCTTTGGGGAGTATTGGAAATATAAACATTTGGTCATATTTTGAGTATAAGGAACTTATTACAAATATGCGACAGGCAAATTATGCTGATTATGGAACTATTCTTCAAGATATAAGAATTGGAAAAGTGACAGAACATGGCAAACAAGCTTTACGGAGACGATTACTTTTGTTTCCAAATGAAAATATTGTTCCTGAGAGTATATATATAAAAATTGCGAAAAACAAGTCTGTAATCTGCTTATTGCCAACACTGCGTGAATGTTCTGTATTCAATGAAGAAATGTTAAAGTTGGAAAATGAAGAAATTATAAAATTGGAAGTTATTGACAAAATAGAACATGAAGGAATCACTATTATTTTGACTCAAAAGTGGAAGAGGAAATTGGATTCTTTAGAGATGTCGATAAGTAAAACTGCTGGTTTAAAAAAGAATTTGTTTGCATGTGTAAACTGTAGGGTAATTTTACGCCGTAATTTGAATGTGGAAAAAGGTTTAATAAAGGGAGCAATTGGTAAAATTGTTGATTTTGTTAAATATGTGAATAGAGAAGGTATTGCATTTTTGAAGATAAAATTTGATGAAATTGATGAAATACAACAATTTAGTTGTTTATCTCGGTTTTTGCTTGTAAAAGATTTGTATGTAAGCAGAAAACAGTTTCCTATTTGTTTGGCATATGCGGTGACCATTCATAAATCTCAAGGTTTAAGTGTAGATAGTGCTTTAGTGAATATTGGAAGTACCGTGTTTAAAGAGGGTATGGCATATGTTGCATTGTTTAGAACTTTATCTAGATTGTATTTGATTGATTTTGATGAGACAAAGGTTAGTGCAGATGCAAATTGTGTGAAAGAGTATAATAGGTTAAGATGAGAATATGCTCCCAATTTAGATCAATATCCAGTATTTCAAAAGTGTGTGGTAGGTAGAAAAAAAAGATTTGAGAATATCTGTAGTGAAACTGTACAGAAAGAAAAAAAACAAGATGAAGTTGCGTCTGATAGCAAAAAGAAAAAGAACAGTGTTGAAGAGAATGTTGGTTATCGGTTTAAAAATAGTTGTGGTGTCAACTGCTATGCTAATGTAGTTGTTAATGTTGTTTCTTTTCTTTTAAGTTTGCAACAGCAAATTGTTGAAAATCAAAACGAAATATTGTGCTCATTGTTGTATTCTGTTTATGACAAATGTAGTAGTGATAAAAGTAAAATTCAAAGTGTTTCTGATATTCAAAATGTTTTGGACATATGTTCTGGTTCTACTCAATTTTCACAGAATATTCAGCAAGATTTTCAGGATTTTTTAATGTTTATGCTTGGTGTACTGGAAGATGAAGGTATAGATATTGAACATATTTTTTGGCCTTTCTTATGAATGGCAGCATGACTGTTAACATTGTTTGGTTACATGTAGCACTAACATAGACACTGAAAGATTCATATATTTGACTTTACCGGACTGTGAATCAGTGTATTTTAATAATCTAGTTAGAGGAGCAAGTCAAAACATGGGGTGTAGCCAATGTAAATCAGAAAGGAAATCACCATTATTTATACAAAGATATGGACAGTATATAATTTTAATGCTGCAACGTTGTAGAGCTGATGGAAGAAAATTGGAAACTTTAATTAAAAATGTTGTAGCTACTCAAGTATCAATATCAGGAAGAACTTTTGTAGCTACTGCAATTATTTTTCATAATGGACCTTCTACAGCATCTGGACATTACACTGTTTATTTCTCAAAGAATGTATAAACTGTAATGATACTCAATTAGTTTTAAAGCAACGTTTGCCTAAAGAGTTACCAAATTCTTACCTAATATTTTAATATTTTTAAAGTCAAAATTTTAAGATGAAAATTTGGCCTTTCAGGATTACTGCTGTTGAGGTAGTTTTGTCTGGTGTTGCAGAGTATTTTGTAAATGAGGGTGAGGAGCTTGAAGATAATCGTCTTGTTGATGTTGAGGCAGTGTAGGTGTATCATGTCGTGGGTGATGTGGCGGTAGCAGTGGACATTGGAGATCAGTCAGGTGGAGGTGCTTTGGATTGGTTGTAGTCGTTATAGGAGTTTGGCTGGAATTCTTGTGTAGAGTGTAGTCTGTTTCTTCTTGTTTTCTTTAGGATGTACTTGTAAATGTTGTGGAGCATGTGGAGGGTGTTATGGTAACATGAGGAAATGCTGTAGATTTGTTTACACATGTAGAGGGAGGATGAATCGCAGGTTGTGTACTTGGTCAGTAGGTGTTGGTACTGTTCATAGTGTAGTTGGGCAGCAGGAGTCATCTGAAGCTGAGGGGGTGGGCCTGAGCATGAGTATCTTCATGCTGTGCAAGTTCAGGTGTAGAGAGCTGCTCCCTATCCACTTGGTGACATCCTTAATTGTGTTGTGGAGGTTGTTTTTTGTGGTATGTGGCTTCTTGATGAGGAAGAGCATGAGCTGGGTATCGTCGACGTAAGAGATGATGTTTTGGTTAAGATGGTGGGCCTTTTGTGTGACGGTGGCCATGGAGATGTTGAATAGCGTTCGGCTGAGGGATGAACACTGGGGGACGGTGCAAATTATGTCAGTGGTTTTGGATCAGAAGGCTGGAAGGCAGCCGCTCAGACTTACTATTGAACAACTTTCAAACTAAGAATTTCACACATACTATTTGGCCATGGGGAAAAGTATGTGAAACCTTTTAATATCTTTTTGTTGTAAATTTTGTGATCATATATTTGTAAGTAATATAATTTATAATGGAATAAAATTAATGATGATGTTTTGTTATTTAAGATTGTTTGACATACCTCAAAGTTACATAAGAAATTGGTCTTAGAAAAACACATTTAACATATGTTTTATTTTTATTTTTTAGATTGTTATTGAGATTGTTGCTTGGGTTTTTTAAAGATAATCTTCTTGATTGTCTATTTTTTGCACGCTGTTATGTGATGAGTACTATTGAACTCACTGTTTCTAGTCAAATTCAATATATTCTGAGAACAGCAAAAAAGGCAAATGAAATGCTTTACAAATTATTTTGTGTTGTAAAAGATAAATTGTAACTGTATTTTATTGTCTTCTACAGATGCTAACTTTGTAATAATTATTATTTTTTTAATTTATTATTTTGAAGGTAAGTATAAGTAACTGTTAAAAATGAGATGTACTTCTACAGAGCTGAAGTAAGAGAACGTGGAATAACTACATAAGTATGTAAAGATGATTTGTATCTTTTAAACATATTTGAAGAAAATAAGAAAAATATATACTGAGTGTACCTGTATTCTTTGCATTTTACTACAACACATCTACTATTTTGGAACTGGTAAAGTGAATAAATATAATGTATTTTTTTTAGTACTGCATTTTATTATGATAGCCTTAGTTTTTTCCTATAGTGATAAGGAGTGACTGGTTTGAAAATGTAAGAACATTTCATAACTAAAAAATCATATAAGCAATTTTATTAATATGGTTTTATAATGTAGTTGGGAATGGTATTTGTAAAATATTTTTTAAATGGAGAAATAGTTGATAAAGCTAGTTTTGTATTAAGTTATAGGAAAAACGATAAAATAAAGTGTTTATGTTTTTCTACAAGGAACAACAACCTTTAAAAAAATCACTATGGAAGAAGAGCAGAACTATGTAGAAGAAAGTGTTGACATTTCTAACACTTTCATAGAGGAGTTAAAAGTACCTTTTATTGATTGTGAAAATGAAGATGGAAATATTTCTGCAGATATAAGCTGTGATTTCTTCAATGAAACAATGGATGAGGATTATATTGAAGCATTACAGGACATCGAGTTACATGAAATGACTTTTGAAATGTATAGTGAAGAAAATGACATTTCAGATGAAATCATGTTGGAAGCTCTATTAAATTATGAAATGTTACATGAATAAATGTATGATTTAAAATTAAAAATCGTTTGAGAGAATCTTGTTGCAGAATTGTAATCATTCAGGTAGTATCCAAGTACTCATGGTGCAAAGTGGGCCTTAGGACATGGACTGCTTCAAACCTCTATAGATTATTTATGCACTCTTCTATGTACCAGCAAAGTTGTGTTGTATAGCTTTTATTTCCAGGTCTATATCATTTGACTTACAGCAAAGTCTCTGTGATTGCTGATTCTATTTTGTACTGAGCTTTTCAGCAGAAGGTTCTTATCTGTGCACTGTGCTACAAATTAACCTATTTTAAATTCAGTTACGCAGTCTCCTTGGAGAGCTGTAATTATCCAGTCAGTATCCAAATATTCATGGAGGAAGGTAGGCCTTAGGCTACAGCTTCATAAACTGTTCATGCTGGTGACACACTTTTTGGAGAGGCATACTTTTGTGACATAGTAAGATAGTGTAGCGAGTGAGCCCAAACCGGCAAAGGGGATTTGGAGGGGGGCGGGGTTTTCTCCCTCTGGAAGAACATTTTGAAATACAAGTGAGAAAATGGTCTCCCTCTGTCTGTGTCCATCCTCCCTCCCTCTGTCTGTTGCAGACTTTCTCCTTCTGTCTCCCTCCCTCTGTCTCCCTCACTCTCCCTTTCTGTTTGGCACCCATGGTTTATCTCTTTCTCTGTCTTCCTCTCTATGTCTGTCTCCTTCCCTCTGTCTGTAACCCTCTATCTCCGTCTGTGTCTGTTCCTGTCTTCCTCCCTCTGTCTCCCTATCTGTCTCCATGTCTCTGTTTGTCTCTACTTCTATCTCTCTGCCCCTGTCACTGTCTCTGTCTCTGTCTCTATCTGTCTGTCTCTGTCTTTATCTCTGTCTCCATCTCTCTCTCTCTCTCTCTCTCTCTCTCCCTCCCTGTCTCTCTATCTCTTTTTGTCTCCCTTCCTCTGTCTCTCTGTTTACCTTTCTCTTGCTTGCCCTCTACCACTTTGTTACTCTTTCTCCATCTGTCTCACTCTCTCTCTGTTGCCACAAGGCCACAGAGGGGGAAGCCAGCACGTTTTGCAATTTTCCCCCAGCAAGAAGCGCTCCATAACACCCACTTGAAGTCGAGTTGCAGACTGGTTTCTACCCTGAAAGAGGTTTACTTGAGCCCTTTGCAAGAGTAGATGTCTGCTGTGTAGACACCACTAGCACAAGAAAAGCCAAGCCTTGATCCACACGCAGAGCACTTCTTCAATAGGGTTTACTTTCGGTAAATTGTGCCCATTTTTAACTTACAACACATCATGAATATTCTACCATCAAAAATGAGAGAGCAAGCAGAGAGAACGTGCCTTGAATTTTCAGAGAGTTGCCATGGAACGTCTCTCTAATGGTTCTATACAGAATAGCCCTGGTGTGCATCAAAAGTGAAGATAAACTATGAACGCATGCACACACATCTTTTATTCGACATGCATACTGTACATCCAGCTTCTCTGCCAGAGGCTTCCCTGGCTTCGCTGTGTGCAGGCAGCCGAGGCCTAGGTTAAAGCTTTGTTTTACAAGTTCGAGACACTGAAGGAATTTCCACAAAAGGAATTGTAGAGCCCCAATTAACACTGAAAGCCTTTAGTGCACTTTTTTGTAGCTGATTGGCAGGTGGCATTTCACTTCCTCTAGCCTGGAGATGAGAGCTGTCAGCACTGCTGAACTTCACAGGTGTTTCAAAGACCATGGAGCTGAGTGTAAAGGAATGCCTCTTCATTAGCAGCCGTTATGTGCTAGGTGCCTGCGCCAAAACCACCATTTGTAGACAACACAGTACTGTGTCCGAAGCCACAGTTTGGAAAGTTCTGCCTTAGGCCATGGACTGCTTTAAACCTGTATAGACTATGCATGCAGTCTTCTATGTACCTACAAACTAGTCCTTTATACATTGAATTCCCCAGTCTGTATCATTGGACTTTCAGCAATCACTCTCATTCTACAGTTTCATGAGGCTACTTGTGCCATCGGAACATTACTTTTTGTGATGTTCTGTGGCACAGCTGTCTACGTGATATTAATCAGGCACAAATAACCCGATTTTTGGGGCATACTGCTGCATGATAAATAACAGCCCCTTTATCATAGTGTTCTGAATTAAAGGGGCATGCAATGGGTGTTGCTGGGAGCGTTCACAGCAACACCTATAGCTTTTTGACACTGCCCTAGTTTTATGATAAATTGTAAATCTGAGGCAGTGGCAAAAGCTTACGCCTACCAGGGGAGGTGTAAGGAAGGCAGAACAAGGAAAAATAGTTTTATTTCTATGCGTTTCTCCTTTTTCTATGTTTGCTACATTCTGCAGGATACGTAGAAAAAAGACAAATTTTGTACAGAAAGATTTCCCTTGCTGAACAAAAATAGTCATCCCCACAACACAGGCAACCTTGCACTATTGTGCAAAGGTGCCTGCGTTGGCACAGGCACACCATTGTGTGCCAGTGCAGGGGAAAAGGAGAGGCATGTGTCGTATCGTATAGATACGGCGCATTCTTCTCTTTTTCATTTGATGTAGGGAAGTGCAGCAGGAAGGCCTGCGGTGCTTCCCTACAGCAAAATCTCATAAATGAGGTGCTATGTCAGTAGCCAAGTATTCATAGTGCAAAGTGGGCCTTAGAGCAAGGAGTACTTCAAACCCCTATAGACTATGCACACACTGTTCTGTGCACCTGCAAATGTGTCTTTTATATGTTGAATTCCACAGTTTCTATCCTTACACTACCACCAAACACTCTGGCAATCTTGGTATACTTTTATAGTGACTCATTGATCATTGTGTAGTAAGGCATTCACTTCATTAAAACACTAATCAGTAGATGTACAATAAGTGGTAGATCCCCATACATATGCCAGTTATTGTGCAGTGTAACTTCAACACGATGCATGCACCGTATTTACAATGTGTTGTACTATGGAGCAAAAACGGTACAGATATGTGATGTATCTCTGCTGTGAAGGTGGCACATTGCTTTACTTGTGTTGCAAGTGCAATGCAGCTCCAGCAATGCTGTTGGGGCCCTATGCTCATAATGCTGTGTGAATCCTTATACCTGCTTCAAGCCGATGCAGGGTTTTGATGCAGTATAAGCCCAAAAGTGACTGAATTAAATCTTATAGATTTCACGTAGTCACTTATAGGAGGCTTTTATGCACCAGAACACTCCTCACCTGTGCAGGAAAGCCTCCTTCTGGCGCAAGGCTTTACAATGTGACACACCTTTATGTATTTCAGTCAGGTTTTCGAAAGGTTTGTAGCACTGAAACTGCAATGCTCAACATTGTTGATGACATCAACCACTCCCTTGACAAGGGGGAGGCTTCTCTTCGAATCCTTCTTGACCTTTCTGCTGCCTTCGATACTGTCAACCCTACTCAATACCCTTAAAGATCGCTTTGGCCTCAATGGACCCGTTCTTAAATGGTTCACCTCCTTCTTCCAGCACAGATACCAACATATCAAAATGAGCAATTGCCTCTCGAAACCTACACCTGTAAGAAACAAAAACACCACTTCCCCATATTTTCAACAACTAGCCAAATCTGCAAAGCGATCCAAAAAAAGGCGATAAACTGAGTTAGCAGTAAGAAATTAACATCAACCTTTAACTGGTGTAAGGAGGTCGACTATCTACAACGTGAATTGGACCTAACTCACAGCCGCATGTAAAGACCAACACGTGATACAGCTACTGATCAAGCAGCTCCGACACCCAACAAGGCTACAACACCTAGCTCCACAACCACCAGAACCTTCCCCCGGACCACCCCCCTACTACTACACACACAGCACAAAACAGCACAACAGACCTTCCCAAAATGCTATGGCCCCTCAGCTGCACAATTTCTGAAAATTGAGAGATGTGGCAACCAAGTATTGTTGATTGGCAAGTCGCCCATCAATAATAATAATAATGCACACAATGCCAAGTGTACCGTTGATGTGCTACACAGACCTCACTATGCACAGCACAACCCTCTCCATATGGAAATATAGCATTGATACTTGTAGTGTAGTGCACAGAGGACGCAACCATGTTACCTCAGGCAGTGGGGAAGATCTCGGTCATGTAGCTGTGTTGTCCCTACCTGGAAGCGGAAGCGGAGTGGGCTGGTCCAATGTACGTCACTCCAGCGTACAATTATGAATAAATAGGCCAGGCCCTGGGCGTAGTTCACTTGTGGGAAGACCAAAGAGTCTGCAGAGCGGCGTCCTCATCCTGCAACACATGCCTGCCACCATGACCACAGGCCTCCTCGAAATAGGCCCCCTGCAAACCCAGCGGCACAGCACCGCAGACTTTTGTCTGTAACGACTACTGCCTTCGATCTACACTGCGGAAAGCAGGGCTCACAATTCAGATGCAGTGGCGATTGCAGATGATGCACTCCAGTATGCAAGAAATTTTGCTCCCAGTGCGGCTCA
The DNA here is from genome assembly GCF_964261635.1 of Lissotriton helveticus. Taxonomy (NCBI): domain Eukaryota; kingdom Metazoa; phylum Chordata; class Amphibia; order Caudata; family Salamandridae; genus Lissotriton; species Lissotriton helveticus. The sequence goes on from NC_136067.1 coordinate 2,005,583,025, forward strand.
CACAGACCATGCATGATCGCAGGCTGTGCACACGCTGTGTGCTTCAGGTGCTACTAACTCACTTCACAATAAGTCATCACCATGTGGCCTTACTAAGGCAGAATTCATTAGACAAAATACATTGCTCCCAGTGCGATCCGTCTGGATCACGTATCATCACAGGGTACATGCACTCTGAGTGCTTTAGGTGCTACTAACTCACTGCACCACAAGTCATCGCCACGTGGACTTACCAAAGCAGAATTCATTAGACAAAAGACATTGCTCCCAGTGCTGCCCAACCGGACCACGTATCATCGCAGGGTGCGCACACCCTAAGTGCTCCAGGTGCCACTAACTGTGCAGCTCAACTCAATGCCATGTGGCTGTGCCCCCATCCTGATCGCTGCCTCTAGCCTACACTGGAGTTAGCACGGTTCACAATTCAAGATTAGTAGCGACGCAAATCGGGTAAAAGGCTATAATGGGTTAAGAAGACCAAATGCTCCCAATCTGTCCTGCTCACATCAACGTTACATGCCTTTGTACCTTTGCTGACTGCTGGCTCTGGCCTACATTGTGGTACACCATTGACACGTGGTGCCAACAAACCTTGTTCAACACAACCGGATCCCATATCTGTACCTGAGTCCTGAATGGTAGTGACCCCAACTTCGTTGCAGCGACCATAGCTCCAGACTCCCTTCAATCTGTGAGGGAAATTTGCATATAGAAGGCCAGCTACACTTGGTACCACTGAACCTGCACTACACAGGCTGGTGGGGCCACCAACGTATGCATGTGGTTGTTGGCCCTTGCTCACCTCTACCTCTGGACTTCACTGTGGAAGATTAGTGACAAATGGTGCCACTAACCATCTTCAACATAAGCCAATCCCACATGTGTAACTGTGACCTGAGTCCTGAATGGCAGTGACCCCAACTCCATGAGACAACAACAGCAGCAGACTCCCTTCGATCAGTGAGGTGTATTCCCATATGCTACGGCGGCGACACATGGTGCCTCTAACCCTCTTTAACACAAGCTGATCCCACATGTGTAACTGTGTCCTGAGTCTGGAATGGCAGTCCCTCCAAGTCCATGGCAGCGACCACAGCACCAGACTCCCTTCGATCAGTGAGGCATATTTCCATATGCAAGGCCGACGACACCTGGTGCCACTAACCTGTACAACACAAGGCGTGACATGTGTTGCCACTAAACCTGTTGAACACAAGCTGTGACACGTGGTGCCACTAACCCTGTACAACACAAGGCACAACATGTGTTGCCACTAACCATTTTGAACAAAAGCTGCGACTTGTGGTGCCACTAACCCTGTTCAACAAAAACCAGACAGAATGCAATAGACAAAAGACATTGGTCTGAGTGAGGCCCCACCTGAACCACGTATCATCACAGGGAACAGCGCCAAAGGTACTACTAGCTGACTGCACCATAAGTCATCGCAAGGAAGACCGAACAATTTTATGTCAGCAATAAGGAATACTATAACTCAAAATCATCCAAAATGACTTATAATATAAAAAGAACAGAACAATTGTAGTATATTAATGATTACAATGCTGTGATTTAGATGTGGAATGCAAATATAGAAATACAATATGTTGCAGGTAACTGAATTGCTGTTTCTCGCTATGTCACATCATATATTACCAAGAGTGAGAAGACAGAATTGAAAGAAAAGTGGGAAAACTTTTAACAGAGAAGACACTTAGCAAAATATTAAACAGCTTCAGCCCAAAGATGCTTTCACATTGAGAAATTAGATCCTATGAATGTTCGCATTGACAGACATCTGCAAGTTTATATGCAAAGTCAAGAGGAATTATCTGGATAAGTCTAAGTCTTGCTGTGGCATGAAATTGAGTTTTAATATAAATCATATAAAACAGGTTTTTGAAGATATAGAGTTACATCTCTTTCGTCGTCAAGAGAAGTGAACAGAAAATAAAAGTTTGATAAGTATATGTAATGAAGAAGAGATGTAAGATAATAATGATGTGAAGTTTCAAAAACAAATAAAACAATTTGAAGTAGTTTCTGGTGAAATCCCAAATAAGTATAACATCCCTCAAATCTACACAATATCTTTTTAGTCTCCTTGCTTCAAGAACTTGTTTAATATCTCGTGGTGCCACTGAACCTGAACTATGCAAACCGGTGACACATAGTACCACTAAACATCTTCAACACAAGCCGATCTCACATGTGTAACTGTGTCCTGAGTCCTGAATGGAAGCGACCCCAAGTCCATGGCAACGACAACAGCACCATACTCGCTTTGATTTGGGAGGTATTTTTCCATATGCAAGGCCGGCGACACATACTCCCACTAACCCTCTTTAACACACCAATCCCACTTGTGTAACTGTGTCCTGAGTCCTGAATGGCAGTGACTCAAAGTTCGTGGCAGCGACCACAGCACCAGACTCCCTTCAATCAGTGAGGCATATTTCGATATGCAAGGGCGGCGGGACGTATTCCCAATAACCCTCTTTAACAAAAGCCGATCCCACAATGTGTAACTGTGTCCTGAGTCCTGAATGGAAGTGACCCCAAGTCTGTGGCAGCAAAAAGAGCACAATACTCCCTTTGATTTGTGAGGCATATTTCCATATGCAAGGCCGGTGACACATAGTTCCACTAACCCTCTTTAAAAAAAGCCGATCCCACATGTATAACTGTGTCCTGAGTCCTGAATGGCAGTGACCCCCTAGTCCATGGCAGCAACCACAGCATCAGGCTCTCTTCAATCAGTGAGGCATATTTCCATATGCAAGGCCAGCAACCCGTAGTCCCACGTAGTCTTTACACAAGCTGATCCCAAATGTGTAACTGTGTCCTGAGTCCTTAATGGCAGTGACCCTAACTTTTTGGCAGCGACCAGATTAGTGAGGGGTATTTGCATATGGAAAGCTGACGACACGTGGTGCTACTGAACCTGCACTACACAGGTCGCTGGGGCCACCAACTTGTGCACGTGGCTGTGGGCCCTTCCTCACCGCTACCTCTGGCCTAAACTTCGGTCAGCACACCTCACAATTCAGACAGAGTCCTAATTCCACATGACGCAGTCCAGTAGGCTCCCAGTGAGGTTGTCTACACCAAGCACCATCACAGGCTCATACAGTCTCAATGCCTCTGGTGCCACTATCCCTATTTAACACAAACCAATCCCACAAGTGTAACTGTGTCCTGAGTCCTAAATGACAGTGACCCCAACTTCGTGGCAGCGACCACCGTACCAGACTCCCTTCAGTCTTATTTGGTGTTCTTTTCTTTAAATATTTTCTTATATGTAAATCTATCCATGACTAAGATTCTTCTTTGTCCAACTGCACAGCGACACTTCAGGGCCCACGAAGGTTGTTGGGAGTACAATGGCAACATGGGAAGAGGGTGCGGTACCTGCTGATGTAGAAGAGGGAGCGTCAAAGGGGTATCTCTCACAGAAAGAACTCCAATATGTTTTAACAAATGCCTCGGAGAGATGCCAGCTGATGGACTGAATCACAAAATGATTCTTCGATACGTATGTAGTGTGAGTTATAAACAGTTCACACCCAGACTCGCAAAGGGACTGCTGCGGCCCATGCTTTCGACTCACAGATGCAGTACTATGAGCAGTCCCAGTCATTGTAGCTATCCCTGCCCTGTTCCGTCGTATGCCATACCACGCCACTCCAATTACGTTCTGATGTTGGCACCACATAGCTACCTGTCGCAGGCGGGCTCCCTGTTGGTGTGCAGGTCAATGGTCTAATTCTCAAAATCTCATGGCCATTCGCTGAGGGCAGGTTTGCACATACATCAAACCCATCAAGCACATGTGTCACAGGCCATGTGACCACGCAAATATAATGGTTCGACAACATCACATCCTTTATTGCCGGTGCTGACTGGATGGCGGATGCTTCACGGGTCTCAACCATAAAGAGTCCATGAAAATTTGTGCAGAATGTTAGTCGCACCCTTAGCTGCATGGCCATCAGTGGCCTACCATCCCCTTGCCGTGGACTTCAGATGCACAGGGTTAGTGCTAAGCCTGGGTGTAGTTCGCGATGTAGCTCTACGCGTAGCTAGTTGAAGTGCACTTCGTACTATGCGAGCTACACATAGTACTACGCAAACTGCGTAGTGTGCTATTTGCGATGAATGCACAGTGCCGGATGCTTGTCCGCACTGTGCAATCACTGAAACCGGCATCGTGCACAGTGCGAGCTGTCTTTTACTACCACTCGAGTAGATTTTTACTCAGGCGTCAGCTTTCTCAAAGCGGATTGGTAGTGATCCAGCGGGCTATAGAAAATATATCATAAACTACGCTACCCAATTTCATAACCTATAAACAAAATTCTAAACTATACATGGACCCATTTATGAACCTGATATATTTTTGGGCCTACTGAATCAGGTGGTCAAATAAATCTATATACACATTATCTACACACTATAAACATTTTATACATTTGCAGAAAGAATATTGTCATTAGAATAAAACCCAACCATTTAAACGACCACCATAGGCGACGTGATCTAGCTAAAGGTAACCTATACTTCTAAATAACCAAGACCAGCTTGTTTGTCAAAAGTAAGATTTTATTTTCTAAATTATGGTATATAAGTTGTAAGTTTTATAATTGAAATTTATTTGCAATAAAGCAAGCATGATGGTAAGAAATAAGGAAAAATACAATTTAAGCAATTGAATCAGTTTAAAGAAATTATATAAAGTTTAGCATTTCTAAAACCTATTTCCCTAACTGAGCTAAATAGACAGAAATTAAAGTAAAGTTCTTTGAGGATTCTTACGTGCTCCACGCAAAGTCCAGCAGCACATCACCCTCATCGGAAAGTCAGAAAGCAGCAGCCAGCTCAACCCTAAGGGCATGACTTTTTATACCTTTCTACGCTAACTAAACTAGCAAAGGAAAGTTTTCAGAAATACTCGACGTCCCATTGGCTGAGAGTGACAAGTGACATGTCACCCGATTCTTAAAAAGTTCCACAAAATCATGTCTTACAAAGACCATTGTCTCTTCCACGTGAAGCCAGAGGCTTCCTGCGATTGCAACTTTGTTTTAAGTCATCTCCGCAGCTTCCATAGTCTTACAGTGCAACTTCCGCGGATGCCAAGTTAAGGACTGACAAAAAGTTCACTTTCGACCTTGGCCATGTCCGACAGAATGATGTCAGCTCATCAGTTTTCGCTTTGTGAATGCAGCTTCAATAAACGTTTTAATTCAGAATGGGCGTCTCGTGACTTTCTGCAGAAATATGAATTAGCTCTTTTTGTGCGGCTCAAATAGTTAGGCCTCAAAAGCAGGCAACTTATGATTTCTAGTATAAAACAAACACAAGAAAAGTATTAATGTAAGAAATAAAGTATATTCTGTATCCACCCCATGGTTTACTAAATAATTAACCCACCCGATTAATCAAAATGTTACCTAGCCATTGCAAACAAATAAAGCAGCGTTTATATTTACCAGTCTCCGTTTTTCTATGAGACCCATATGCACCTAGAATAGTAGAAATGACATCACACAGACAAGAATAAGCAAAACAAGCACATGCTCATTTTAAATATGCAGCAGTTAGTAATGACAAAAACGAAAACAATAAATTATTTTATTATTTTGCACGAACAAAAAGATGCAACATTTATGCACGTTTATGAGCACACATGTTAGTCCCCCCACGTGTAAAGTTTAATCTAGGTTGTATTAGCACGACATATCACAAATCATTAATAATTTTATTCATGTTATGGAAATGTGACTTTGCGAGTTTAAACAAAATTTTGTTTTCTATCTCGCTCCATCAACTCCCTCATCTGGTGATTAACAAATCACCACACCAGCACTCAAAATTTTGGTAAATTTAATTTATAAGAAATCGATTCAAATTCATTGTATTAGTAAACCTAAAAGTCTGTTTCAGCATAATCCTTGCAATTAACATGACGCTCTCTATGTAACTCCTGCAACTCAATCTCCCTTTCCTCTTCTTTTCTGAGTTTATAAATTCTCTTCTTTTCTCTCAAATGCTTCTTTCTTTTATGCAACAGACAACCTACTTTAGTCAAAATAAAAATGAATATAATTATAATCAAAGGTGCCAGAATCTTGCCAAGAATTGAACTTCCGATATTATGAAACCAGTTTTTAATTGCTTGAAACCTATTTGAAAGTTTCCCAGTAAAATCTTCTTCTTCTAAAGGAATTATTTCAGAATGCATTTGTGTAATATTCTTAATATACATTTCAATATTTTTACTTTCATCCGGTATATATGTACAGCAATGTTGGACATGTAAAATGCCACAGACTCCTCCCTCTTTTGCTAAGAGTATGTCTAAAGCAAGACGGTCTTGAATTACCATGGATCTAATTGCAATAACTTCAACATTCACTAATTGAAACCCATCAGCAGTGTCAGTTGATAATCTATCAACTATAGTGGACAATTTTCTGATTCTCCCTGCATTTAGGGTTATACCAACAAAAGGTATTACAGCTTGAAAAATATCTCCCAGAACTTCAGTAAAAGTTTCTCTTTTAGCTCTATTTACATAATTATGAATTTTAAATAATCCTTCTGAATCTCTGTCAACATGAAACACTTTAGGAAAAACAATTCCCACATAACAAGTTCCATACCAATGGTCTGGAAGGTTGTAGTAGGCTTTGTCACCACAAACAAAATAAATTCCAGGAAAGATAGGATCTTTTCCACCTTTAAATCCCCAACCTCCCATAATCTGATAAGTATCTTCACAGTTGCTTGCACCTACAAAATAATTATCAAAAAGTGTGTTATCTCTTCTAATGCAAAGCTTTCCACTAACAGGTTTGTCTATGTGAATTGCAATATTTTCAAGCATTTTGCCATTTAGTTTCTCATCCTCTTTTTGCCAGAATGATGACTTAGTCTGCTTGACTAATTCATTTCTCTTATAAATTGCTCTTCTCTCCTCAACCATATTCAGAAATTTCTTCCCTTCAGCACTTAATTTACATGTTAGATTATTCTTGTAAGCATACTCATAAGTGAGTTCGTTAGTAACAAGGAAATATTCTCTCATTTGTTTAGCTTTCTTATGCTTATTTAAAGCATTATCAATCTTGACATTAGCAAAAATCTCATCATAATTTGAATAGTAATATTCTAAACGACCAGTTTGATAAAATAAACTAGTTAATACACTACATGTAACAGCATAAGTGAGAGGAAGCATATTATATGTTACTCCCTCAGAAACAGAAGCGGGTAACTTAACGCATACATAACAATCCTTTGCATCCATTACCTTTACATATTCACTCAAAAGCTTTGTGAAAGTATTGCTTGAAAAATCACCTATTGATTTATCTTGATGAATGTTAGGCTGATGATCAATAACTTTTGCAGATGCACTATGTTTAGTTTGGCTAACCAGAGCTTTGCTTGTTAAGTTAACTTTGTGTAATTCTCTATTCATTTCTAAAGGTATAATCACAGCTAGTATCAACCAGAGCAGAACTAAAATGAGCAGACACACCAGAGTCATCTTACAGCATCTTTTAAAAACAGAGCATTTTGAAGTGCTCTCCTTAATGTAAGGCATTTTTAGGTTAGTTTTAGCCTTTAAAAAATAAAAATAAATTTTAAATTTTATATACACCCCCCTTTTAAAATATATTTTTCTTTTATAACCCTAAACAAGATTTCTTCGACCTTATGTCATACATAAGTTTTCTTCTACTAGACAGATTTTCTTCGACCTTGTGTCAACTAACAGGATTTCTTCAGCCTTATGCCAATTTAATAAATTTGTACTTCAATCATTGTCACTAATTTCTTGGATTTCGTTTTCTTCTTCACTACTATCATATATATCTATAACAGGTGGAATTACTAAGTAAGTCCACTCAGGAGACTTGTATTTCTGGTTTGGTCTAATTATTCTCTTCCCTTTTCTTGATATCACTTCTATTTTCCTTCCAACTCCAACCTCTTTTCCAGGACTCTTTTGACTACTGATTTCTTCAACTTGTTCTATTGGCTTTTTAATCAATCTGACTCTCAATCTTCCACCAGGCCAGTAGTCTGCTTTTCTCACGTACTTCTTCTTTGGTTCAGAATTATTCGATTCTGACTTCCAAGTCCTTTTCTTTCTGTTTTCACTTCCACCTTCCACGTCACTTTCCTCAGTTTCGTAGTCTGAAATTTCAATTGACTCAGGAACTTCTCTATATGGCAATTTCACTCCTTCAGGAACTTCACTTTGTCTTCCATCACTGGTACTCGGTAATTCGTTCTCCTCCTCTTCCTCAATTACCTCTAGCTTCCCAGATTTCGGATTTTTGTTCCTTACTTCAGAGCTTGTTCTCTGCCTTTCGATACTCTCCTGGTCTGAAACTTCTTTTGGTTCAGCTTCTCTGTCCTCAATATAGACAACCGAATCCTCAGTTATCTTTCCTTTTAACAGATTCTCTTCACCTTCAGAATCTATTTCAATTATTTCTAAGTCTTTTCTTGTCAGATTTCCATTCACCGGCACAGTTTTCAGATGTCGACTTTCTTGTCGATCTTCAGAATCTGGAATTACTTCACCTTCTGTTCTGTCTTCTGCTTCAGAATCAGAGTCATCTGTGGTATCACTTTCAACATCAGAATTCTCAGGAGTTGGTATTGGAATAGTATGACTTGGATGAATCCAACGCTTCAATCCTCTGCACTTTACAGCATTAGTAGTGATCAAGATTACCTGCCTAGGTTTCTGCCATCTAGGAGATAGACAATTCCTCCTCCGATGTACTTTCGTTCTGACCCAGTCTCCAGGTCTCAGATCATGTGTCAAAACTTTGTCATTTGATTGTGCTTCAGTTCCCACCTGATTAGACACAGAAGTTACCATATCAGATAACCTTTTACAGTAATCCAAAATTGCACTGTCATTTATGCTCAACAGTTTACCTACAGGTACAAAAGCTTGCCTCATAACTCTTCCCATTAAAATTTCATGAGGACTCAGACCTGTCTTTTTATCTGGTGTACTTCTTAATGACATCAAAACAAGTGGAAGAGCATCAGTCCACTTCACTCCTGTCTCTAGACACATTTTCCCAATTCTGTTTTTGATAGTTCCATTTATTTGTTCAACTACACCTGATGCCTCTGGTCTGTATGCACAGTGTATTTTCTGCTCAATACTCATAGCTTCGCAAATTAATTTCAACAGTTTGTTATCAAAATGACTTCCTCCATCACTCTCAATAGTGACTGGAAAACCGTACCTTGGGATGATTTCTCTGAGCATTAGTTTTGCTACTGTAATTGAATCACAATGTCGTGTAGGAAAAGCCTCTACCCACCTTGAGAACAAGCATACAATTACAAGTACATATTTCAAACAGTTGTGTAAGGGCATTTCAATGAAATCTATTTGTAACCTGGTGAAGGGACCACCTTCTCGACCAATTATTCCTGTCCCCACCACTGATTTTCTGTTAGGATTCATTTGTTGGCATGACAAACACCTTTGACAAAAAGATTCTGCAATGGTTCTAAATTTGGTATTGAACCATGTTTCTTTAAACAGTCTGACCATAGAATCTCTTCCTAAATGTGCAGGACCATGATATAATCTGGCCATGTCAGAAATCATGCAATTTGGTAAAACTACTCTCCCATCTTTGTAAACCCACACTCCATCTTCATCACGTTGTCTACAATCTGATCTTAACCATAGGTCTTTTTCTTCATCATCTGCTTCGTTTTGTAAATCTCTAATCTCATTCCATGTTTCTACAATAGTTGTTAGCATTAATGAATTTGAATCAGTTTCTGTACTTTTATTCCGATTGTAAGAATAATTTTTCCTTGCACAGTACTTTGCTGTTTCATCTGCGAAGGCATTTCCTTTGGAAATATAATCAGTCCCTCTAGTGTGTGCTGCACACTTGACTATGGCAATTTCTTTTGGCAATTGTATTGCTTCAATTAATCTTCTAATGAAAACTGCATTTTTAATTGGAGACCCTGTTGATGTCATGTATCCTCTCTGTGACCAGAGTTGTCCATAATCATGCACAACTCCGTACCCATACTGACTATCAGTAATGATGGTAACTCTTATATCCTTTGATATTTCACATGCACGAATTAAAGCAATCAATTCAGCTACTTGTGCTGAACGAACTCCTTCAAGACATGATGCTTCTTTAATATTTTCAACTGTACAAACTGAGTATGAAGCTTTCAAGACACCACCTTCGGATCTTAAGCATGAGCCATCTACAAAGTAGACAAAATCCGATTCAGGCAAAGGTCTGTCTTTGATGTCTTTTCTTGGTTTTGTGCAGAATTCCATGACATCTAAACATTCATGTTCTGTCTCAATGTCATTAACGATTTCTGAATCAGGCAGTAATGTAGAAGGATTCAGATTCAAACATCTTGAAATTGAAACATTATCTGCTCCCAGTATGATTTTCTCATACTTTGTTAATCTGCTACTTGTTAAATGTTGAGTCTTACCTCTTGTCAGTAATATTTCAACTGAATGAGGCACAAAAACTTTCACAGGAAATCCCATAATGATTCCTTCACTTTGTTCAAGACTGATACTTGTAGCTGCAACTGCTTTTAAACAACCTGGTAATGCTTTTGCAATTGGATCAAGAACTGCAGAGAAATATGCAATAGGTTTCTTTAGGTTTCCATGTCTCTGAATTAACACAGATAATGCACATCCTTCTCTCTCACTGCAATACAGTTCAAAATCTTTCTCATAATTTGGCATACCCAAAGCAGGAGCTTGGCATAAGCTCTTTTTCAAGTTTTCAAAAGATTCCATCTCAACATCATTGAGAATGATTGGATCTTTTACATCTGATTTGGTCAGTCTTTGTAGTGGTTTCGCAATTACCGAAAATCCACTTATCCATTGTCGACAGTAACCTACCATTCCCAAGAACATTCTGACCTGTCTTTGTGTTCTTGGCGGTAACATTGCTTGAATCATTTTTATTCTCTCGATTGTTACTTGTCTTTTTCCCTTTGCAATTCTGTGACCAAGATATTTCACTTCCTGTTTGCAAAACTGTAGTTTTGCTGGGGACACTTTATGTCCTTCTTCTGCAAGGCGATTTAACAGAATTATTGTGTCTGTTACACAATTTTCTCTTGTCTCTGCAGCAATTAACAAATCATCAATATACTGCACCAACGTTGACCTACCTGGTAAGTCTAAATCTTCTAATGATCTTTTTAACAGTTCGTTAAAGATTGAAGGACTTTCTGTATAGCCCTGAGGGATTCTTGTCCATCCAAGGGTCTTACCTTGGAATCTGAAAGCAAAGATTTCATAACTGTCTGGGTGTAGAGGAACAGTAAAGAATGCATTGCAAAGGTCAATGACTGTATACCATTCAGCATCATATGGAATCTGAAATAGAATCACTGCTGGATTTGGAACCACAGGACAACATGGAATAACAATTTGATTAACCTTTCTCAAATCTTGTACGATCCTAAATGTTCCGTTAGCCTTTTTAACTCCCATAATTGGTGAATTACAAGAGCTACTCTTCATTTCTTCCAATACACCTTGCTTGATTAATTTTTCAATTACAGGTGTAATACCTTCAATTGTCTCTGTTTTCATTTTATATTGTGGAATGTTTGGAAATTCTATTCCCTGCTTCAATGCAATTTTAACAGGATCTACGTTTTTCATCAGACCCATCTCATTCCCAGTAAAATCCCATATTTCAGATTTCACTGTTTCTTTTAGCTCTTCAGGTAAATCTTTTTCTTCAAATGCAGGAAACAATTTTGTTTCTTCTGCTTCCATCATCATCATTGTCATTCTGTACAAACCATCTTCCTCCATTGTTTGTAATTCAACTCCTTCAGGAGAACAATATATTCTGCAATTCATTTTACATAGGATGTCCCTACCTAATAGATTTACTGGACTACTATTACAAACCACAAATCTGTGTTTGTCTCTATAATTTCCAATTTCAACTGGTACTGGATCAGTTAAGTCTGTTTTAATTTGCTGATTACTTACTCCGACAACTTGGATGGTATCCCCAGAGAGAGGTAGGTTTTCAATTTCCACTGATCTAACAGTAGAACGAGTAGCACCAGTGTCCACTAGAAAAGTGATGTCTACATCATTAACTTTCCCGTTTACATAAGGACCAGACTGGTCAACCTCAAGAGTGGCTCCAACAACACACTCTTCCTCCTCTCTCGGGCACCGTCAGCAATAATCATCAGAATCACTGTCTTGGCTTTCTGTTAATAAAAATTGTTGTGAAGCATTTTGCATTTGAACCCTTTGCTGCTTTTGCTGTTTTTGTGGTTTTATTACCTGTTCACATCCCTGAAATCCCACGTTTGGATTATATTTTTGAACTCCCCCACAATTCGGAAAAGGTGGTTGTGGCAACTGGTCTTGACGATTATTCACCTGTTGTTGTTGCTGTTGTTGTAATTGTCGCTGAATATTAAATTCATTTAACCCCTGTTGCATCTGTAGCTGTTGTTGCACGTTAACACCATTCTGCATCTGTGGATTCAATAAGGGATTCTTTAAGTTTCTAGGAGGATGAGGACACTCGTCCCTCCAATGTCCAATTTCGCCACAATTAAAACAAGGTAATCTTTGTTTCAGCTCTTCTATCTTTGGGCTAAATTTCTTTTGGAAATTATTACCTTTAAACTTTCCTTGTATCTGGTTCGTATTTCCAGTTTGAACAAAATTAGTGTTCTTATTTCCCATGCTGGCAATCTGTTGCTCAGCTACTTTTACCTGTGCCCACATGGCTTTCTCCTTTAGCTTCTTCTGTTTTACTTCTAATTCATCGCTACAATATTTTGCTTTTCTCAGAATATCATCAATAGATAGTGCTTGCCATCCGACAATACTAGTTCTGATCATTTCTCCAATTTCAGGCTTTAGTCCATAAACAAATCTATAGATAAAATGACTCATGTCTTTCTCATCTAATTTCTCATAACCACTGTATTGTTTAAAGATTAACAGTAGCCTTTCATAAAAAGAATGAACTGATTCTTTTGTTTCCTGCTCTGTTCTTTCTATTTTAACCCAATCAACTTCTTTGGGTGGAATTTTGTTTTTCATCCAAACAATTACTTTCTCATAAAAATCCATTACGAGTGGATTTGGGGCACCTGTTTCTTTAATTCGTTCAGGTTCTGTTTTTGGCCAACTAATAGATATTTTACATTCTGTCCAAAGATCAGATGGAACAACAATGTCAAAAAATCCATCCAAATCAATCCACAGAACTTTTGACACTTTGATAAATCTATCGACTTGCCTGTACCACTCAACAGGTTTCTCTCTTAATTTTGGAAAGTCATTTGTGAATAACAGAATGTCCTGTCTCGACCATGGGACATGAACATATCCTCCACCTGCAACTTCTCTCATTGGAAATTGTTTTGACATTCTTTCTAATCTTTCATCTTCTTTTCTTTTAGTCCATTTAACTCTCCATTTGTTCAGTTCTCCTAGCTTTTTGATATAGACAATCAAATCTTTAATGTGAACTATTCTTCCCATTGAGTTCAAACTCTCAATGTCGCTTTCTGAGAAATCTAATCTATAATGTTTTGCAAAATTCTTTTGTTTACTCACATCGATTTCAAGTTTTGCAGCTAGATCCTCTAATTGATCATATTTATTTTTCGTTTTCCACTGAATGCTTTTGCAAATGAATAATAGTTCATCATCCCGATAGTAATTTAAACTATCTGGGCCAATTGTTCCAATTATTAATTCTTCAATATTTGCTTTTAATTTGGCCACATCAAGTTTTGGTGTGGTTACCCTGACTTCAGGACTTCCTACATCTGACATAGCACCCATTGGTGTTTTTGGAGATAAATCCTCATTAAAGGTTAAATCAGGCATTCTCGATCTAGAAGTGTTTAATTCAGTCAAATCTGAATAAAATTTTTCAGCAGGCTTTTGAATTTCTGTATTTAAAGGAATAGTTAATCCAGTTTTGTTTGTATTTCTTTGATCAAATACAGGCTGAACAGGACCTATTGTTACTGGAACTGTGACAGCTTCCATGCCTTTTGTCATTCTTTTAATTAATTCTTCTTTAGACCTTAAGTATTCATTATAATCATCATCCTCAACATTTCTTGTTTCTCTTGTATAATCTTTTGGAGGTTCCCTTGCTCTTGGAGTCATTGAAAAATGTCTACCCTCATTTCGAGCATTCTCAAATTCTGGTCTTCTAGGAGTTTCAGTGATTTCACAATTATTTGGGTAAAGTTTAGGAGCTTCATTAATTGGAGGTGCACTCGGTGAAGTTTCAGTAGAAACCACCGGAGTAGACCATGATCTAGGAGGTCTCAAAGGCTGATTAGGCTGTTTATTTTTAGCAGTTGTATATATTTCTTCCATAATTGCATCCTCAGATTCACTCTCCATAGATTTTCCTGTAGGAGAACCCATTACCATTTCATGAATTAAATACAATCCTTCACTCATGTTTCCCTGTCTCCACATTCGTAATCTATCTTCATGAGTTTCTCTTTTCCATGATGGATTTTTAGAAGGTCTTTTAATTCCACTAGCTTCTCTTTGTAACTGATACATCTCATCTTCCCACTCAACTAAAGCTTCAAATTGAGTTGGTCTCGGTTTTGGAACAAGAGCATTCATTTTCTCTCGTAAGTTTCTTAAAACTCTTACATTAAATGAACCATCATCAGGCCAAGTCAAAACACCATCGTTTTTAGTATAACGTTTCCAACTGTCGAACCATAAGACAGTATGATATCCGTATTCACCTTCCATGTACGCTGCAGGTGTTTTATACTTATGAAGTAGTTTACCACCTCGCGTTTCGATTTTCTTGTCAGGTGAAAATAAATTCTTAAATTTCTGAAATAATGTTGTCTTTTTCTCAACATGTTTAAAATGATAACTCATTTTTAAAAGTTAAATTCAATTCACAAAATCGTTCGTAAAATATTTCCGGGATGTTCCGCAAAACAACCAATCCGTGCGCGAAACACACCAACAAGCCAATGGCAGTTGAGCTGCGTCAGTTTCCAGCTCGACCAATAATTTTGGAGATTTTCCTAAGGACCAATCAGCTCACAGGCCGTCAGAGACTCAGGAGCCAATCAGAATACAGCTTGTGACGTAGGTCACCCAATCCCAGCGCGGCTCTGTGACGTACACAGCAGCTGCGGTTTCTCGCTTCTCACTCCTGGCGCTTACCCCTCCTTCACAAAATCTTTTCACAGCGCCATTTTAAGAACACTTTTCAGTGTAAATTAATTCTTAACAATGACTTATAAAGACAACATCTGTTCGTTTCACTAATTAGGATAGTTTACATACATCCAAGTATCCACACTTCGGAATAGACGGCGCTATTCACACTAAGGATAATATTCAATTGTCAGTAGAGTAACCTTACCCCACCCTTCTAACACGTATAATTATGAACTCGCTTTGCTCTGAACCCACCGCGAAGTGAAAGTTCTAAGAGTTCCACTTGAACATAAAATACAATTCAAACTCGCACTTTTACACGGAAAATTCCCTAATTTCAAACACACATGAAATCCGTACAGGACTCTCACCTGTTTATAGAAATCATGCATCGTTAGCAAAAACAACGACGTTATCCGTACAGGGCTCTCACCTGTTTATAGATATGAAACATGTACCCGTACAGGACTCTAACCTGTTTATAGATAATCATGCACCGACGTTAATTTTGCCCTTCACTCAAGCTCGGATATGACTAATACTCTCATCACAGTGAGTTTTATGGAAGGCGCTTTGTCCCTATTCTCATGCTGCTTTGATTTCTTAGAAATTCCTCACTATACAAGATTCAGACCTAGCCCTAAAACTGTGCTGCTCGGCGACAACACTATGGTACACGGCGATACCTCTTGTGATACTCGGCGATATCACTACAAACGAACAGATGGCTTGCGTGACTAATTTCTCGCCACACAATCTATACCGGTATAGCTTACAGATAGGCACGAAAAACGAACTTAACGAGTGTTAAAACATTAATCCTATTTGCATACCATGACGGAATCCTTAGCAACCAACATGTTACCTTGGTTACCTCTTAGCAACCATCAATTTCTGCTACCAGATAATTGATCCAGCGGGCTATAGAAAATATATCATAAACTACGCTACCCAATTTCATAACCTATAAACAAAATTCTAAACTATACATGGACCCATTTATGAACCTGATATATTTTTGGGCCTACTGAATCAGGTGGTCAAATAAATCTATATACACATTATCTACACACTATAAACATTTTATACATTTGCAGAAAGAATATTGTCATTAGAATAAAACCCAACCATTTAAACGACCACCATAGGCGACGTGATCTAGCTAAAGGTAACCTATACTTCTAAATAACCAAGACCAGCTTGTTTGTCAAAAGTAAGATTTTATTTTCTAAATTATGGTATATAAGTTGTAAGTTTTATAATTGAAATTTATTTGCAATAAAGCAAGCATGATGGTAAGAAATAAGGAAAAATACAATTTAAGCAATTGAATCAGTTTAAAGAAATTATATAAAGTTTAGCATTTCTAAAACCTATTTCCCTAACTGAGCTAAATAGACAGAAATTAAAGTAAAGTTCTTTGAGGATTCTTACGTGCTCCACGCAAAGTCCAGCAGCACATCACCCTCATCGGAAAGTCAGAAAGCAGCAGCCAGCTCAACCCTAAGGGCATGACTTTTTATACCTTTCTACGCTAACTAAACTAGCAAAGGAAAGTTTTCAGAAATACTCGACGTCCCATTGGCTGAGAGTGACAAGTGACATGTCACCCGATTCTTAAAAAGTTCCACAAAATCATGTCTTACAAAGACCATTGTCTCTTCCACGTGAAGCCAGAGGCTTCCTGCGATTGCAACTTTGTTTTAAGTCATCTCCGCAGCTTCCATAGTCTTACAGTGCAACTTCCGCGGATGCCAAGTTAAGGACTGACAAAAAGTTCACTTTCGACCTTGGCCATGTCCGACAGAATGATGTCAGCTCATCAGTTTTCGCTTTGTGAATGCAGCTTCAATAAACGTTTTAATTCAGAATGGGCGTCTCGTGACTTTCTGCAGAAATATGAATTAGCTCTTTTTGTGCGGCTCAAATAGTTAGGCCTCAAAAGCAGGCAACTTATGATTTCTAGTATAAAACAAACACAAGAAAAGTATTAATGTAAGAAATAAAGTATATTCTGTATCCACCCCATGGTTTACTAAATAATTAACCCACCCGATTAATCAAAATGTTACCTAGCCATTGCAAACAAATAAAGCAGCGTTTATATTTACCAGTCTCCGTTTTTCTATGAGACCCATATGCACCTAGAATAGTAGAAATGACATCACACAGACAAGAATAAGCAAAACAAGCACATGCTCATTTTAAATATGCAGCAGTTAGTAATGACAAAAACGAAAACAATAAATTATTTTATTATTTTGCACGAACAAAAAGATGCAACATTTATGCACGTTTATGAGCACACATGTTAGTCCCCCCACGTGTAAAGTTTAATCTAGGTTGTATTAGCACGACATATCACAAATCATTAATAATTTTATTCATGTTATGGAAATGTGACTTTGCGAGTTTAAACAAAATTTTGTTTTCTATCTCGCTCCATCAGTAGTTTCTCATCGCGAGTGGTCGCGAGCATACGTGACTACTCGCAATGAGAAACCCAACCTCCCTGTGTTGAGAATCTCGTTGGTAGGTTTATTTTCCAAGCTCGCAATTGGCAATTTGATGTTGCTGATTGCGAACGAGGAAAAAGTCTCGCCGGGATGTCATTTTGATTACTCGCGGTCGCCAACTTGACATAGAGGACTGCGAGCAAGCAAAAAATGACCGCTGCACTACGCTACGCGTGTTTGCACTGTGCTACGTGCAATTTGCATATTGTGAAATAGCGCAAACTTTGCAAACTATGCGAGCTCAGTGTAGTGCTTTGCCTGGGGTTAGTTGGTGTCACTCGAAGATCATGTGACCATCAGGGGCCTATCACCATGTGGCATGGACTTGAGTTCCACAGGCTATGTGGCACCAAAAGCTGAGGTGGTCTCTGCCATTGATGACTCAGGACTCAGCAACATGTATGAGATCTTCCAGGCCACGGAGAACCTGATGTGGTATCCACCATTGATGACTCAGGACTCAGCGACATGTGTGAGATCTGCCAGTCCGTGGAGAAGCTGAAGTGGTCTCCGCCATTCTTGACTCTGGACTCAGCGACATATCTGAGATCCGAGGAGTTTAGACGCACATGTGGAGTGGCCACTGCTGCTCACTCCAGTGGCACCAGGTAATTATTTGCACATGGATGCGCAGGGGCGGCAGTGTCTCCCTCTCTCTCTCTCTCTCTCTCTCACTCTCTCACTCTCTCACTCTCTCTCTCTCACTCCCCTCTCTTCACTCTCTCTCACTCTCTTCATTCCTTTATTTCTATCTCTCTCTTCCTTCTCCCGTTCTCACTCCCTTTCTTTCCTTCCCTCTCTTTTTCTCTTTTGCTTTTTTTACCTTCTCTGTTTCTCTGTGTCTCACTCCTTTGATATGCATATTACATACATGCTTTTTTATGCTTTATTTTCCAGGCTTTGTCGTTGACATCCGTGGTCCCCACAGGATTCTTCCACCTTGTTGTTTTGTATTATTTTTGTTAAATTATGTTTATTAGTTTATCGTTTAAATATATGTTAATAAAAAAATAAAGTTTGAAAATAGTTTATCGTTTATTAATATATGTTTATAAAAAATTAACGTTTTTGGTTGTTTTCTTAACTGCCTTGTGACTCTTTCTTATTCTTATTACTGTTATTTGGTGGTATCCACCATGGTGTCAAATGTTGGGGCACTTATCATGGGAATACTGATGATGTCTGCAGTTTGCGCCAACTTCTGAATAGTGTGTTAGATTTATCTCAACTTTAGTTGCAGTAAAGTGCTGATAATGAAATGCACGGTAGACGTTCCCGTGCAAAAAGACACAAGCTGCACCTTGCGATTTATTCTAAATACTAAAATCCTGTATTGAATTGCACTGAGGTAGTGTCTGCACTTACAGTGTTCTCACAAAATAAATGAAGACATCTCAATGTATTTATATTGATTGGGAATAGTGCGTCATGTACTAGATCTTGATGGGATACACTGCCCAGATAGTTTATCGTTCTGCACAAAAAAAATCACATCACAACTTTCACAACAACTGCAATGCAAAACAAATTCCATCAATAAGCCACGTTAGCACCAGGGATTTTACACCAGCTTTTTGCTGGTGTTAAGCAGGACAGTTATATATAATGTTTGAAGGTCAATACTGTATGAAGAATATGAGTTTGCACGTTTGTTAGAAAATGTACCGACATATTATTATTTCAATTTTGCAGAACTAAGTCCCCTGAGGAAGGGCAGTTTTGCTTGAAATGCATTGGGCATAACTAATATCAAGAAATCAGCGAATGAATTACTGAAAAGTTAATGATGAAATAATTAACGGAACACTGAATAGTAAAGAAAAACGAACATGAATAAGATGTGATGAATTTTTATTACATTGTATGAAGAATATTGAGAGTGCCTTGTGACTGTGAAGCTTGGGATCAAGTAACGCATGTATGAGTAAAGTGGCATGCACCACCTCCAAACGGCATTGTCATGGTGTAGTTTGAATGCCGCAGGACATACATGAATAGGCATTGTAATGGTGTACTGTACGAGTGCATGGGATACAACAGTATACCATACAAAAGTGAGGGGGTTTGTGGGAGGGAGGAGCAGCTATTTGGCAATGTAACACACAGTGAACCTGCCCATGTGCCACATGCTGGGTATCTCATCCATTATGACCAGGGTCGCAGACATCCCAGAACACCCACAACCGGTCTTTCTACACACCCTGTATGAATGCAGCTGGAGAAGTTACTGTAGGGATGAAAGGTTCTTTGTCTGAGCTATCTTGCGCTAGCACATCTGCTGCTCTGAGAAGGAACTTGCAAGTGGCCAGCACCCAGACCGATATGATAATATTTGCATCCATCTCCCACAATACGCACTCCCCAATTTGAGTATACATCCCACACTCAAAAGTCCTTTCCTGAACATTCTACAACACATGCAGGTTAAAAGTTCATCAATTTTTTTAAACCTAACAATATGTTATGCAACATTTTCTCTAACCTTTAACAGCACTTGCAGGTTAAAAGTTCACAATTGTTTTAAGATCAAACAGTGTTTTCCAAATGCAAGTAGAAGATGTGGTTGAGTTGAGCAAATTTTATCCTATGATATGTACTATACGTTTAAACTGCTTTTTCTTAACCTTTTGCACAAAACAAATGTGCACCATAGTTTTTTTTGTTTGTTTTTTGGGGGGGGGTTTTGGTCCTCATTTGCCTTGCCCTCTATTTGGGAAATACCAACCACCTTGCGTGTCCTCCTCTGAAAGTCAGGCCAGAAGATGACCTTTACCCGACTCCAGCTCCAGAACGCGAGTATAATAGAATGGTGGCAGAAAGATCCCAGGAGGAAGAGAGACTTTCGGAGCTTACGCTGACTCCATCAAGGTATATTTCAACCTGTAGGACTTCCATAGTGACGCGGCCAGACCCAGTCCAAGGAGTGTTAAGGGCATAATCATAGGACCCGAAAAAAAAAAAAAAAAAAAAAACCCGGGTCAACAGGTCCCAAAAAGAAAGACTACTTTTATTGCATGGTCTACTCAAATCCATTTTCTATGTTTCGTATAGGGATGTAAGCCAGCCAGAGTGTAATGGAGCAGTTTTGTCTACCCAGTGAATACCGATTTGTCTTCTGGCCAGTCAAATGGCAAAGAACAAAAAGGATCTCGCCTTGCCAATGATACTATCTTCCCACCCGAAGATAATAAGTGGCAGAGTGATTGACAGTGATGTATTTAAAATGGAGTTTAGAGTAGATCTCACTTCCTCCCAGAACTGGGCAATGTTAGGGCACTTCCTGAACATATGAATATCTGATGCTTCCATTAAATTACATTTGTTGCATTTCTTGTTTGGAATAAACTTGGAGAATCTCAACGGAGTAATATAGGCCCGATGAACTGTGAACAGGTGGTTACGTCTTAACCATGATGGTTTTACAATTTTATAAAGGAGGGCGAAAGATTCTGACCATATCTCCTTGCACTGAAAGCCAGTCGTCTCCCCCCAAAGTTCATCTGGGAGAACAAACTCCCCATCAATTTCTTCCATCAACTGCTAATACCATAGGGCAACTTCTTTACCGCCCCTAGATCGTTCCACCAACATCTGCTCCAAGTTACTGGCCTTACCTAGTTGTAACCCTTTACCACACTGGGCCCTGACCCAACTATCAAGTTGGATAAACTTAAATCTGGAGAGCCCTGAGCCTATATGCTCACGTAGTTCATCCCAGGCTATTATTGATCCTGCCACCAATAGCTCTACCCATCTTGTGACCCCGGCCTCCTCCAACGAAGAGGACAGGCTATCCCTTAAACACAAAGGTTGACCCGGGGAGTCCCATATTGGGGCAAAGTTGGAATAGTAGGACAGCCCCAATTTTTTCCTAATGAAAAACCAATCATTGGCCCATGACTGTAGAATTTTAAGTTTAATTTTTTTTAAAAACTTCTGGCTCCCAAATTTGAAGAGAAACCCATCAACTGGTAGATTTTCCCCTGTTAGCATAGCTCTATATATCGACCCACTAGGAAGGTTAGATGGTATTTTTAAAAGCATCCTAGACTGCGACAACTGGAAGGCCCATGCATAATATGATAGGTCAGGCAGAGCAAGACCTCCCTTTTCCCTTCTTCTCCTCAGCTTCTTCCATGCGAGTCTGGTAGATTTATAGTTCCAAATGAAGGAATTAATTTCTCGCTGGCACTTGTCTATCGATTTAATGTCAAATGCTAAGGGGATGGCATTGAAAATAAATGTAAATTTGGGGAGGATAGACATTTTAACCAAATTCACTCTACCCAGTATGGAAAGGGGCAGGTGAGTCCAAGATTTTAATTGGGCTTTACATTCCTTTGATATTCGGTCCAAATTGGTGGGTCCAATATTACCCAGATCTTGCGTAATGCATATCCCGAGATAACGCATGGAAGTGGCAATGTTTACTTCCAATCGTAGATCCGGTATGGTCCATGCCATGATTTCAGTTTTGCTCGAGTTAATATTATACCCCGAGATACGCCCGAACTCCTCAGCCCGCATGATGACAGCAGGGAATTCCAGAGCTGGATCTGAGGTAAGGACCAAAATATCGTCCGCATACAGTGCTACCCGCCTTTCCCACTCCTTAAATTTAAACGATGGAATATTTACCTCCTCCCGCAGAACCTGAGCAAATGGCTCAATATATAAATTGAAGAGGATGGGGGAAAGTGGGCAGCCCTGCCTTGTGCCTCTTGTGATATTAAAGGCATCTGTCAGAACCCCGTTGATTAGCAGCCTAGCTGTAGGAGACCCATACAGCAGGGCGATGGTCCTACCGAAATAAACCCCCCGAAGTTGAACTTCTTTAGTACATCATTCAGATAGGGCCAATTAACCCTATCAAAGGCCTTGGCAGCGTCTAGTGTCAGTGTGACCAATGGTAGGGAAAAAGCAGAGGCGATATCTATTTCACCTATCAAGTCGTGCGTTAGGTCAGATAATTGGCGTCCCTTAATAAAGCTTTTCTGGTATTGATGGATGATGGTGCCAATTCGACTGCCCAATCGCTCCGACATGATCGTAGTGAAGATTTTATAGTCACTATTCAACAGTGATATCGGTCTGTAAGACCCACATTCCGATGGTACTTTCCCTGGTTTAGGGATAAGGACAATCGTGGCCTCCCCCATGATTTTGGCGGTGGATCCCCTTCACTTAAAATGTCATTAAAGAGAGCGTCAGCGCTGGGATGATGGAATCTCCCAGTGCTCGATACATCTCTCCAGGGAGACCATCAGGGCCCGACGATTTTCCTTTTTTAATTTTCCCTATGACTGCCCTTACCTCGGCCTCGGTTATTTTCATCTCTAAGCTGTTCCGCTGTGCTGTTGAAAGAGTTGGGAGCGTGATTCCCTCTAGCCAAGTGTCTCTCGCCACCTGGTCATTGGGAAGGTCCTCCGTATAGATTGCCTGGAAAAATTCAAAAAAGGCATTGCCAATCTCTGAGTTCGACGATCTTACTACAGCCTCCCCTTCTACCTTGATTTCTTTAATGTACTTCAGAGCTTGATCAGACTTTGTCTTCGATGCCAGGACCCTACCTGCAGCCTCACCAAATTCAAACTGGGAGATTTTGCTAGCCTCCCACCTTTTACTGACCCTCTCTTGCAGTATTATTTCCAATTGCGATTTTAGTTCGGCGAGTCTTGTCTGCTCTTCTAAAGATCCTAAAGATAGGCCAAGATTTAACTCTATTTGTTTAATTTCTTGTTCCAAGCTGGATGTCAAAATTCTGTATTGTTTCCGCCTATAGGAGGCTCTGCTAGTAATGCGGCCTCTTAAAAAGGCCTTGAATGCCTCCCAAACCACAGCTAGGCCAACAGAGTTAAGGTTTAACTCAAAGTATGAAATGGTCTCTGCCACCAAAAAGTTAACTTCTTCTTCCTCCAGTAGGATTGTCCAGTCAAACGACCAAGATGAATGATTTAACTTCTTATCAGTTTTTAGAGTAAATATAAGAGCTGAATGATCTGACATATGAGAAGGAAGATATTTTATCTCTGTTAGGGTGTCTTTCAAGCTGTAGCTGAAAAGAGCATAGTCGATTCTGGATTTATGTTTGAATCGACTGTTCTGTAAGGAGACCCCCAATTTATCCCCAGCTCTTTCCCTCCATAAATCTGCAAACCCCAGCTGTTTCATGATCGCAGTGAGGGTTTGCCTGGATTTAACAGAGCCACAGGCTCTAGATTTTACTGATTTGTCTAGACCAGGGTAAGCACGATGTTAAAATCACCCACCCAGATCACCGGATCATGAGATGTTACCAGAGGGTTTCTGATAGTATCCAAATAAGATGGGTCATCAGAGTTGGGGCCATAGTATCCCACCAAAGTATAAATTTGACCCTCCAACAAGATTTTTACTATCAGCCATCTCCCTGACTGGTCCTCTTTATGATCTAAAATTTGGGCTTTGGCGGATTTTTTAAAGATAAATAATACCCCCCCTGATGCTCGCATTGTGGTCTGTACTGCAGAATTTGTCTATCCATCTCTGTTTTTTAAGTATTACTGTGGCCTCTGCTTTCAATAGATGTGACTCCTGGATGACGATGATTTGCGCGGGAGAATCTCTCAAGTATTATAGGATGCGATCCCGCCTACTTCTCACGCGCAGACCATTGACATTCCAGGTCATGCATTGAATAAACGTCATAGAGTCACATCTAGCCGCCCCGAAGCACTTAACCTCCTCTTGCGAGATCCTAGCCTTAGCATTTTAAAATTCTGACCTTGAGAAGATGTCAAAGAAATAGATACTGTGAAATGAAAAAAAAAGGCAGACAAATGAGGAATTTTTACTATTTTCCCCCCCACACCGCTCCCCCCCTCCTCCCTAGAGAACCCACCCCTAATTACTCTGGCCTGATGTCTAGCCAGATTTACGCCCTCCAACAGCCCTCTGCCCTAACCCCCTCCCTGCTGCATCTCTCTGCAGGCGAACTACACCTACACCTGCAACTCTTGCTAAGGTGAATACATTAAGGGGAAAATTGATTAAGGTGCAAGGGGGGGGAACTCTTGAAATGTAGTGCATTCTACTATTTTTTTTCTTCCTTTTTTGCAAGTCCCTTACTACACCCCATGGTGAATTATTTATTTATTTATTTATTTTTTGCTTACCCAATTATATCATAGTCTACTTCTATTTACCATTGTTTTCTTATTTAATTCTTTATTTCCGTCTTACACCCTGCTATTCCCTTTGTTTCCTTAGATCCTTAGACCCTTTAATTTAATATTGCCCAATTGTCAACACACCCAAAAAATAGCTGAGGTGAGCCAAATTAGGGGTTTGACAGTGAGTTTAGATGATTGTAAATCCAGACCCCGAGGTGCGTAGGTCAACTACCGCCTTGAGCCTGGAGATGATCTCTAATACTCTCCAATAGTTCATCAGCATCTAGTGGAGAGCGAATATTGTGCATTTTGTTATTATACATAATGCGTAGAAAAGCCGAGAACCTCTTCTGGACAGTGGCACCCAATGACCTAAACTTATCCATGCGCTGCAGTCGATGTTGTGGAGTGGCATGCACCACCTCCAAATGGCATTGTCATGGTGTAGTTTGAATGCCGCAGGACATACATGAATAGGCATTGTAATGGTGTACTGTACGAGTGCATGGGATACAACAGTGTACCATACAAAAGTGAGGGGGTTTGTGGGAGGGAGGAGCAGCTATTTGGCAATGTAACACACAGCGAACCTGCCCATGTGCCACATGCTGGGTATCTCATCCATTATGACCGGGGTCGCAGACATCCCACAATACCGACAACCGGTCTTTCTACACATCCTGTATGAATGCAGCTGGAGAAGTTACTGTAGGGATGAAAGGTTCTTTGTCTGAGCTATCTTGCGCTAGCACATCTGCTGCTCTGAGAAGGAACATGCAAGTGGCCAGCACCCTGACCGATATGATAATATTTGCATCCATCTCCCACAATACGCACTCCCCAATTTGAGTATACATGCCACACTCAAAAGTCCTTTCCTGAACATTCTACAACACATGCAGGTTTAAAGTTCATCAATTTTTTTAAACCTAACAATATTTTATGCAACATTTTCTCTAACGTTTAACAGCACTTGCAGGTTAAAAGTTCACAATTGTTTTAAGATCAAACAGTGTCTTCCAAATGCAAGTAGCAGATGTGGTTGAGTTGAGCAAATTTTATCCTATGATATGTACTCTACGTTTAAACTGCTTTTTCTTAACCTTTTCCACAAAACAAATGTGCAAAATAGTTTTAAAAAACAATGCTTTTCATCTCCCAATCAGGTATCGTTTTGTATGGCAAAAAAAGTAGTTCTCCATCTTTAAACATATCTCTTATTCTACTGCATGAGCTACAGACATCTTTCCATACCTTCCAGCCATACCTTCAAAATGCTAGTGTGGATAGTAGGACATAGCCATATTTTCTAGTGCAAGAGGTATGCAGAACAGAGACATATTGACTTAGACCTAGGTTTACAAAATGTGGACATTAAATGGTTTGCACAGAGAGGATTGAAGTGGCACCAAGTGTTGCCTTTGGTTAAAACCTCTTTGCATCTTCCACACCCTGACCTCATGATTGTGCATTGTGGTGAAAATGACCTAGGCACATTAAGTGGAGTAGGTTTGGAAATGATTATGAAGGACACCCTTGGACAATTGATGTTACTTTTGCCTCAAACCGTCTTTGTGTATTCCAATATATGCCAAAGACAGAAAGGGAAATGGTCAAAACAATGTTGTCCTCAGATTGAAAAATCTAGGAAGAATGACAACAAAGCTGTGTC
Organism: Lissotriton helveticus; assembly: GCF_964261635.1. NCBI lineage: Eukaryota > Metazoa > Chordata > Amphibia > Caudata > Salamandridae > Lissotriton > Lissotriton helveticus. The sequence continues at coordinate 2,005,609,632 of NC_136067.1, forward strand.
TGCATAGCCCAGAGACCATAGAATGGAGTTGATCTACACCAACAGCATACGTTTTGATTTGGCCGATACCTACAGAAGTGATGGAGTACATTTCACAGATCAGGGAAAAATAGTTTATCTAAATAACTTGAAGCTGTGTATCCGCACTTATATGTAGTTCCAACTAATGAACACAAGGGCTCTTTTTAGAGCCATCCTATAACTGACAACTTAGGCCTGCTATTTTAGGGCCAGGTGATGGCAAATCCCAGAACCTCGCTAAAATGTATTCTCCACACAGCTGTGGCGCAGTGGCCAGACCATCTGACTTTGCAGCACAGAGATCTTGCGTTGATAGAACCGAAGCACAAGAAAGCAATGAAACAAAGGTGGAAAACACTCAAAGGTGGCCGGGTAGAAACATCCTGACCCCCTAGGCCTGCAAGGGCCAAATGTATTTATTTATTTATTTTAATTAGTCCCCGGGGAGACCAAATGCCGGGGGCATTATAGAAAAAGTGTGGGGGGTCCAATCCCCCCCACACTGCCCTCGGGACCACCACCCCTGGGGCAAAGTAATTACGCTAGCGGGGGGCACACGCCCCCCCCCCGCAGCCCCAGGGAGCCTTGGTCATTGCCACCACAGTGCACAATTATGAGTTCAGGGTGTTGGAGATGCATAAAGGATTTCACTAATGGCATCAATTGGTCCCACTTTAACCCTCTCTGTCCAATCCATGTAATGCCTACATTTGGTAAACCTAGGTCTTTGTGAATTTCTTTCTGTTGTGCGTACCTTTCATTCCAGAAAATATAGATATGTCCCACAATCCACACTGTAAGCATCTTGAAGAGAGATATTGATGCATTTAGATGGTCTCTGTAAATGAAAGGACAGTTTGAAGATTTTTTTTTCTAAAATGGTGGATAAGTGGAGTTTTGAAAAAAAGCAAAGAAGTGATTGGTTGTTTGAAATGTTATCAACTACAAAAGTAGGGTGCGATTTTCTGTTTTTTAAAAGCCTGTTATTTATTGATTAAGAAAAAGTGATAAAAAAGAACATTACTTAAGATAAGTTGGTATATTGACAAGTCAAGCACACTTGCTATTTTGATTTGCAACAATGTATGATGAACTTTTCACCTGTGTTGTCAGTTGGGTGTTCCCTGAAGTGTTTCTATGTTAACGGGCAGAATGTGGTTGGGGGAAGTGTTGAAAGTTTTGTCAGTTGGAAAGGGTTCAAAAGTTCAAGCAATAGAAAAGTGTGTTTCATTTTGATTTAATGTGGGAATAAATGTGATTTGTTATTTATTTGTATATGCGTGTGGATTGAATGTGTAGATTGACAGGACATGTTTGCTGTTTGCTATAGGACTTCCTGACTCCCTTAGGTTGCTTAGGGGGTTTTACAATGATCCCGAATGTTATTATTTATTTATTTTTCTTGGTTTTGTACGCTTTCGGGATGACTTACAGGTACCACTGGGGTTTTTCAATGTTGGGAGGGGGCTGGAGCCTTGTGGTGGCCATGGGGACCGCCACCTCCTCAGGGCTGGCTCCTGCAGTGTCCCGGGGTGCCTACCCCCGGGACACTGCTGTTTGCTATGGTAGGGCAGGAGCCTCGTGGCTCCCACCCTACCATAGCAAACTGCTTTCCTATTTGAAAGAGAGAACAGGTTTTTCAAATAGGAAAGCAGATTGCTTTTCATCAGAGAGAGCAGCATGTTAGCTGCTTTTTCTGACGTAAAGCAATGCCGACTCCCGAAAGACGCGGCGAGCCGGCTGGGACAGTGGGGCATTGGGGATCCCCCCACGGTCCCCAACGTTATATTTTAGCCCCGGGGGGTGGGGTCCCCGGGGATTATAATAATTAGTCATAGAGACTATTTTTTTCGGTAGATTTACTGTACGCGTACCATGCTCGTACGTACGACGTACCAAACGAAGTCTGTAAGTCGTCCCATAAGCGTACCCTATCTTGAAAAAAAACAATAAAAAAATATATTTTAGAGATATCTATAACGTTTATGTGTTTATGTGTTGGTTGGTTCTAATTAGACGTTTTCTCTTAATTGGTACTTATAAGTAAGTACTTGTGCATAGTCTAAACTTGTTGAGGATCAGTGTTCTATAGGGTGCTGAACTTTTGACCTTTGTTGACAGTTGAATTTTGCATTATCTTGTGGGGGTAGGCTGGACAATTATGTTTGTTGGAAAGGTTTGAAATGTTGAACCAATAGAAATGTGTGTTTGATTTTGAATTATTGTGTGAATGAATTTGATTTGTTAGAAATGTGTATATATGTTTAATTTGATAGGGAAAATGTACCATATCTTTGTTCTGCTGCAAGCACTGAAGTAGAGATATTCTGTATAAGGCTATCTGCTGTGTGAGTGGCATTCTTCTTAATCTACCAATCAGTTTGAGAGGTGAGTTGATAATTTGTAAGGGAATGTATGTGGTGCATTTTATTTTTAGTGAAAGTAATGTGTTTTACTTTGAAAAGTTTGAAGAATTGTATTTTGAGTTTGACTGCATTTGGATAACTATTGTGATAAAATCATTTGGTTAATGTGTTCATTGAGTCACCTTTATGTAATAAAGTGCAGTACTAAAAAAATGTAGAATGTGTGCAGTCATTTAAACGGTTTTGTGTGGTAAATGTGTTTTGGTAAAATGTATGGTTTTAAATAATTTGTCAAGAATCACACTGAGCATCCGTATAAATTAAGGAATTATAGTTGCACATTTTTCCATAATCTTCACAGTCTCTCCTTACAGTCTAACTCTCTCTGCTTATACTGTCTCCTCTCTTGTGATATTTTCCCTCTTTCTTTATTTTCACTTGTCTTTTCTTATAGTGCTCCTTGTTCTCATAGTCCTTTCTGTACTCGTAGTGTCTCTCTGTCCTCATTGTCTCATACGTCTCCTAATAGTCCTCCTTCTTTTTATACTTCCTTCTCTGACCTTTTCATCCTATCTCTCTTATCATACGTCCCTGTTAAGAATTCCCCAGTCAGTATACATAGACTGCTGCATACACTGTTGGGCAGATTTACAAGCCCCTTGGGCCTGTTCCTTGTTTTATTGTGTCTCATTTTTGGATTTATGTTGGCACAAAAATAATTCAGCAAATTGAAAATGTATTTGAAAAATGAGTCAGGTTTATCCACTGAAATGTAGTGGTCATATACATAGAATGTTTTCAGTCACTTAAACCTATTAGTGTGGTAAATGTGTTTTGGTAAAATGTATGGTTTAAAATAATTTGTCTTGAATCACACTGAGCATCTGTATAAATTAAGGAATTATAGTTGCACCTTTTTTCATAATCTCTTCAGTCTCTGCTGACATTCTACCTCTCTCTGCTTATAATGTCTCCTCTCTTGTGATATTTTCCCTCATTTTTTATTTTCACTTGTCTTTCCTTATAGTGCTGCTTGTTCTCATAGTCCCTTTTGTACTCTTAGTCTCTTTCTGTGCTCATTATCTTTTTTGTCTCCTAATAGTCCCCCTTCTTTTTATACTCCCTTGTCTGACCTTTTAATCCTCCCTCTCTCATCATACCTCCCTGCTAATAATACCCCAGTTAGTATATAAAGACTGCTGCATACACTGTTGGGCAGATTTACAATACCCTTGCCCCTGTTTCTTGTTGTATTGTGTCTCATTTTGGATGTAATGTTGACAAAAAAAATAATGCAGCAAATTGGAAATGTATTTGCAAAATGAGTCAGGATTATCCACTGAAATGCAGTGGTCATATACATAGAATGTGTTCAGTCACTTATACGTCTTACTGTGGAAAAAGTGTTTTTGTAAAATCAATGGTTTTTAAATAATTTCTCTAGAAACACACTGAGCATCTGTGTAAATTAAGGAATTATAGTTGCACCTTTTTCCATAATCTCCGTAGTCTCTCCTCATAATCTACCTCTCTCTGCTTACACTTATCTCCTCTCCTGTGATATTTTCCCTCTTTCTTTATTTTCACTTGTCTTTCCTTATTATGCTGCTTGTTCTCATAGTCCCTTCTGTATTCTTAGTGTCTCTCTGTCCTCATTGTCTCGTCTGTCTCCTAATAGCTCCCCTTCTTTTTACACTCCCTTGTCTGACCTTTTAATCCTCACTCTCTTATCATACCTCCCTGTTAAGAATTCCCCAGTTAGTATACATAGACTGCTGCATACACTGTTGGGCAGATTTACAAGCCCCTTGGGCCTGTTTCTTTTTGTATTCTGTCTCATGTTTGGATGGAATGTTGACAAAAAAATAATGCAGCAAATTGGAAATGTATTTGCAAAATGAGTCAGGATTATCCACTGAAATGTAGTGGGCATATACATGTATGTGTTCAGTCACTTAAATGTTTTAGTGGATAAATGTGTTTTGGTAAAATGTATGGTTTTAAATAATTTGTCTAGAATCACACTGAGCATCTGTGTAAATTAAGGAATTATACTTACGTCATTTTATATAATCTCTGTAGTCTGTCCTCACAGTCTATCTCTACTGTTTATACTGTTCCTTCTCTTTTGATATTTCTCGTCTTTCCTTATTTTGACTTATTTTTCCTCATAGTGGTGCTTGTTTTCATATTCTCTTATGCCATTTTAGTCCCTCTCTGTCTTTATTGTCTCCTGTGTCTCCTAATAGTTCCCCTTCTTTTTATAGTCTGTCCTCTGACCTCTTAATGTTGTCTCTCTCATCATACCTCCTCTTTTTTTTCTCATACATACTCTTCTCTCCTTATATTCTCCTTTTCTTATTATTATTGCAATTCTTTGCATATACTTCCCATTCTTTTTTCTTAATTTTCTTTGTCTTCTCATACTCTCCTCTCGTTGCTCACACTTCTCCTCTCTTTTCTGATAGTTCCAACTCTGTCCTAATATTCTTCTCTTTTGCTATTGTCATATTCTTCTCAACCAACATTCTCTCCCCTGTCCTTATATTCTCCCCTGTTTTCAAATTCTCCTCTCTTTTCTCTTACTTTTCCCTGTGTATTCATACTATTTTCTTTTTTCTTATATTCCCTTTTGTCCTATACTACTTGTCTTTGTGTTCGTGTTCTCCTGCCTCTCTTCATATTCTTTTTTTCTGTTTTAATTTTGTCTTGTTTTTCTTTATACTTCACGTTTCTGTACATATTGCCTATTCTCTTCTCATACTTCTCCTTGACTCTCTGTGTATACTCTGTAGGACTCTCCTCATACTTTCCATCTTTTCATATTAACCTCTCTCTTTAAATTTTTTTGTATAGTCATAGTATTCCCTCTTTCATCATACTCTTTCACTCTTCATAATCTACCCTATGTTTATACTCCTTCCTTTCTCCTCATAGTGTATCCTCTCTTTTTGTACACTCGTTTTCCTCTTATGCAGCAGTTTTCCTCACATTCTCCGTTTTCTCTTCGGGTACTCTTTTTATACTGCCCCCATGTCTCCTTATACTTTATCTCATTTTTCTTATACTCTCCCATCTTTCCTCATGCTGCCACCTTTCCCCTCATATTCCTCCTTATCTCTTCATACTTTCCAGTCTTTTCATACTCTATTTATCCCCTTATACTGCAGTGTCTGCTTATATTCTCTTTTCTATGTCTTTTTCCTAGTGTCTCATAGTTCTCTTTTTCTTGTTGTAACTCCTTCTATTTTCATACTCCTATGTTTGTTGTCATAATCTCTTCTCTCTTCTTATAAATAATATAATAGTGTATTTCATATATTTATTTTTCTATAGTGATATATATTTTTATGATAGATTCCTTTGATCATCTCTGAAAAAAAATCATCATGCCATCAAAAATAGAAAAGAAGAAAGAACGAAAGAAATCAGTTTATTTAAAGAGAAGTGATCTACAACATTTACCTGAAGAACAATGTGTTAACAAAAAGAAAAAAAGTCCTGGTAAGAAAACTAAGTTTTTTTGCGAAGATTGTCAACCACTAACAGTAGTGTGCGCAAAGTAAAAAATACTATCACTATTTCTGCTACAAAGAGAAAAGACAAGAACCATGGAAAAACGTGTAAAAAAATGCATATAGTAAAAGAAGGAAAAACCAATATAAGGAGCATCTTCCTGCATGGTGACTCTCAGACTGTCGAGTTCCGGTCCGTGTTTTTACACCACCCGCTCATTCGTCCGGAGTGCCGCGGGAGCCAGGGAGAGACGCCGTGCAAGGCCACCGACTGCTGCTCCTTCTCCAGGCTCTCATCCCTCACTCCAGGCCCCAGTCTCTGCTCTGCTCCTCACAGCGGCGGGGGTAAAGTCACGCCTTGCCGCGGGAGGCAGGGATAGATGCCGTGCAAGGCCACCGACTGCTGCTCCTTCTCCAGGCTCTCATCCCTCGCTCCAGCCCCAAGTCTCTGCTCTGCTCCTCACAGCGGCGGGGGTAAAGTCACGCCTTGCTCGAAATCGCATCAAAGGGGGAGCGCAGAAGTGTGCGGCGAAGTGCAGAGGGGAGGCGAGTAAAGGAGCCACGGGGAGCCGCCGCCTAGTGAAGGTGAGGGAAGGCGAGCTGCCCTGAGCTGTTCACTCGCCTGTTCACCCGTCTTTCTGGACATTTGACTAGCGACCAGTCACGACCCCCCAGATGGAAAGAAAATTGGCTTTGTAAACGCAGTCACTATGGAGAAGGCTTGAGGTGTTTCAGTGTCAGGTGAGGGGCAAGCCTAGTACAAGGAAGCAACAGCAGCAGCAGCAGTGAGCCACAGAGCAAGTTGTCGACTGAGACGCCAGCCGACACACACCGCTGATCAAGTTTGCCAAGTTTGCTGAGCTTGTCATCCGCGCCATCCGTGAACCGAAGTAGAATCAAGGTGCCAAGGCCCCCCCCCCCAGACCCTCAAGGGGCAGGGGGTGAGGCTAGAGAGGCAGATGTGAGGTCCAAGGCAATGCAAGGTGATCCAAGGCGAACCGAGGAGTGCTGAGGAACGCCGCTGTGGAGCTCAGCGTTCTCAGTGTTCCCAGCGTACCCAGTATTCTCCTAGCGTCACCAGCTTCGGGAGCCCGGGGGGGAGGCCAGGCCGCTGAACGCTGAAGGCAATTGACTGGACCTGACCCGACCTAGCCCAGCATTTTTCTCCCGGCGTCCCGGCGTACTCAGGGCACCACCTGGTACTCAGCCTTGTGGAGACCAGCAACACCTGACCGGACTAGAGCGGACCCGCAGGATACCAGCACGCAGCAGGCAACAGCAGTACAGTGAGAGGTGTTAGCACCAGCGCGCTATTGGCAATATCGGCCCAAATGTACTAAGCACACCCTTCAAGCGCCATTTTGGTCTCTATACGCCAGTAACTGATCAAGTCTGACAAACGTGCAATTATGGATAGGCCCTCCCGATAACAACGCGCATTAAAATTGAGCTCTGTTGTACACAGGGCAAACATTTTCTACCAGTACTTTTCTGTCAAAGTTAACTAACAGCTGGGCAGACTAACGGCGTATTAATAGTGTACAGTGCACGCTAGGAGAACTGAACTCCATAATATACCAGGCAAAAATTGTCTTCCAGCATTCTTCCAATGCCAGAGAGAGCAGTCCTTCCGCCACACTCCGCAATAACACCTCGCTATCTCCCTGACGGCAGCTGTTCCAATTCAGAGGGGGCAGGCAGGCTTGGGAGGTGGAGCGGAAAGTAGAGCAGAGGTGGTGAGAGGGAAAAGGGAATGAGGTCGGGGAGAACACGAACAAACCCTCCCAATAATGCAAGGAAAAAAGCCAAGGCCAAGAACAAAATCCCCCATCACTCAAACTGAGGGAAGCGAGGCCGCATCATTAATATCCCCTGTATACTCAATCTTCAGCAACCTGAATCCTACCTGCAAATTTACTTTCCTGAAAGACCCAATGACAGCTATTTATGCATTGCCGATAACACCAAATGGATTGCAAAAACCAATGTCACCAAAAACAGTAGATTTGAAATCAACAGACACAAGGACTCCTCCGAGCACCCTAAGCGCTAATGTAAACAGGGCAAATTGAAGAGAGGAAACACCCAAGTGCACGCATGCCGCCCTGAAGAAAAACATGTTTTAATTTCAAGCCCAAGTGCACAATGAAAATAAAAAGCACAACTCAATTCTAAGACAAGGACAAGAGAAACCTTTAACAACCCATACAGGATCTATCAAGTCCACGGATTACCACGTTGAAGGACACACAACAAGACGCTCACCCAGTAAAAAAGAGAGCAAAAGAGAAAGAGAAAGAATTTCCACAACACTATCAACACTTTCACTATCAACCAATGCTGTAAATCAAGATCAAATAATAACGGGAAGCCATGTGGCTCAATCCAAAAACGGGGACTATCACAACACCAGTGCGCACAAACTAGCATACAAGGTGCTTCCATACAGCCATTCAACCCCAAGACTGGATTCACACTTGATCCCAGTAATGAATAAATCCATAGAGAATACAAAGGAAACCACGACACAAAAATCCTGCCCGGACATTCATGCAACCGAAAGCAACTTGGAGGGAGTAAAAATCAGCAAGTCAATCATCACCGAAACGGTGGGCCAGGAAGCAACCGGAACCAACTTTGAAGGATTAAAAACCCCCTACAAAACAAATGTCAATCTAAAGGAAGATCATTGAGTAACACCAATTGGTTGGTGCACAAAAAACTCTCCGAACATAGAGCCATTAAGTAACAACATAGTTGACATATCCAGTGGATTGAATCAAGAGGAGGATACTAATGCACCAACAGACTCCCCAAACGTGATTGACTCAGACGCTCAAACGGAAACCTCAATAATAGAGATTTCAAGTGTTTCAACAGCTGCTGATGTAGTAATAACAAAAAGCCCCGAATCGCGCCCGGGAACGCGGCAAAAGATTAAAGTGCGGCAGATTGACACAACGTCTAAAAAGCAAGTCCCACAGGGATTTTCCCCCAAATGCAACACAGGGGACCCACACCGGCACAAAATAGGGCACGACTTCAACAAAAACTTGGAATCAATAATCACATTGCATTGTGCACTGGGGTGCTTATTGGAAACCTCAATTAAAACCCTCAATATGCAGTCAGACAAACTCGACATCCAGATACATCTTATGACACAATGGCGGAATACATATCTAACATAAACAAAAAATTAGACACCATGGCCAGCACTTTCAACATTATTAAGGATCAGACACAACCATGGGCAGAATCCCAGTCATGTACTTGCCACCCAATATTGGAAAAATTACAGGACCTGCCTTCAATACTTAAAGACATATTACTGGAATGCAAGCACGCTAACCAGAGCAACAACAGCACACCAATCGGACGCGACCTTATTTCTTTAGAAAACTGCAAGAGCCCACAAAAGGAGTATCCAGTTAAATTCAATGCAGATCAAGCGGACGAGTCAGCAAGGCAAATAGCAGTGAAAAAAAAAAACTAACAATGATACCTGACGATATATTAGAGGATCTTAAAATAACAGGTAGAGCACCCCTTACCATACAAAACAACGTTGCAAGTTATGGGGAATGGAGCACTCAAACCAGGATGGGGCAAGTATCCAAAAAGACCTCAAAAGTCTAACCAAGCAGCAAAAAAAACTGGCAAGAAAAAACAGAAATCAGATGTCAAACTGTCCGCCAGCAAATAAGCAGACGGTGGTCACTTTTCCCATCTTTAATTAGGTAAAAAGCAAACCAAAACAGGAACATAACATTAAGGAGGGGACACACCACTTACCAATAGGGATAAATAAAGAGCATAAAAACTGAAAAAACCAAGAAGACGGACAAACACCACAAAGCACAAGCCCTATGGACAAGACCCAACCGACGCCAACAAAAAAAGCTACGCATATGGAGGGGATTGTTTTCTCTCAAACCCCAGGAGCCGGGAACTCAAGTTACACTGACCTATCGAGTTCAACGCCCGTCGCAAGTGACACTGACCGGAGCCTGGGTCATGGGCCTTGCAACAATACACAACCAAATAAAACTGCAGATAGTCAGCTGGATGAGCAAAAAAAAAACGGAGCCCATCTCTTGGCAAAAAGGGCGCACTGGTCACGAAGATAAAAGCCATCCTATAAATGAGATCGATCTACATAATAAAAATGAACTAAGTAATCAGGGACCCCATTGGGTAGCAATTAAAGGAATGGACAAAAATCAAAAAGCTCCCTCCATTCGCGTCATCATTCAAGCAATAATTCAATTGCAGGTAAACCATAACAACCGATAATCCAACCCCAAGGAAAGGTAATCAAAAGATCAATAGACAAGTAAGAAAAAATGCGGACAGAAACATGCACGAACAAATACAACTCACGATATTTACAGGCAACAACGACATACAACAAACTACAGAAACTACAAATGTGGAATGGACTGGACCATGCCCCGGGGCTGCCGCCACAGTTAGTGGGCACCATCCAGAACAGGTCGGCCCTAAAGGAATAGGCCGGGAAGTAAAGGCCATGGTGAATATCCCACTCACGGAATCCCAGAACGATGGGTATAATCAAATAGCGCAATATCTCCATCTTAACGCAAAGGATCATGAAGATCACAGGTCAACAAAACTCCTACCAAAGGGAAAAGCACAGATTAGCAATGATCGACCTACGGAGAAGCAAACAGTTACAGCAGGAAAGATACTTTTCATTCCCAATTACGAGCCCCAAGGCACACAAAACCTATTAAATCGAGGGAATATTCTCCATCTGACATCCTCCATCCCAAGCCTAAGCCACCTAACAACCGCTGATTTACTATCAATTGAATTCATTACGTTAGGGGACAATGTGGCTAAGGAAGGCACGCTCACCACCTGGAGGAATGTAGAAATAGTAAAAAACATTCTGATGGAAATGCGTAAATTTGAAGAGTGGGGAATCACGCTGAAAGAAGAAACAAAAAAGGATTATCCGTTACCCCTGCTAAGAAGATGTGGGAAAAGAGACGACGGCAAAAGCCGAATCACTCATTCAGTACTGCAAGGTGCCAGGGGGGCCGAAACTCCAACTAACAATCATTGGAGACAGACATTGGGCGTTAATGGTAATTGAACTCACTGCGAAGCAGGTGAGACCAATAGAACCCTAATAAAGTTGCTCTCCTGGAACATCGCAGGAGCGAAAAACATCTTAAACCATAGTAGAAAAACAGCTACCAGGGACCATTATGACATCATAGCACTGCAGGAAACGTGGTCAATGGAGCCAATTGATTTACCAGGAAGACTATGTGTCCATGAAAGCGCGGCGCGTCCCCAGCGCTATGGGCGCGCAAGGGGGGGACTTTCAACATACATATCCACTGCACTGAAGATCAGCGCCTCGCAAATGGACATTTCAACACCAGACATGCAAATCATTAAACTGGAGCACATAGTAAAAAGCAAGATAAGAACAATCATCTTAATTAATTTATATGCCCACCCAAAAAAATCGGCCAAAAAGGACCTCTTCCACAGTTTGGTTAATGTGGTAACCAACACCCTCCTTGAACACCCAAGTTGGGAGATTATTGTCACGGGTGATTTCAACACCAACCTTTTACACCAACCAGAATACAAGGACAACATCTCTGTAGCAAATGAAATGTGGGATGTCAAACCCCAGGAGATTATATCGGCCAAGAAGACAGATAAAGAGGGTAGGCAGCTGATGTGGGACTTTGAACGCCTTGGCCTGCGGGTAATAAATGGAAGAGCCATTCACGACAAACCCCCTGCCGCCACCTACATAGGCCACAAAGCAAGCTCCATCTTGGACTATACAATAGTAACACTACCCCTGCTGAGTCTAGTTAAAAAATTTCAAATACTCTGCTCACTAGACAGTGGTCACTCAATGCAACACATCGAGATGAATCCGTGTTCTTTCAGGCACGTTAAGGCACCAACTATACCTGCTATAACCTCAACAATCAACCTGAAGCGGTTAAGGTGGACAAGCAACTCCCTACCTCATATAGCGTCAGACGATAAGAAATTACTCAAAACATCCACTGCAGGCAAGGACCTATGCTCAGAAACCTGGTCTGCCTTCCTGGAAAGGTTACCGAGGTCCAGTAGTAATGCTAAAAGGAAGACCTATCCTAAGACCGATACCAAACTCACAAAAACTGCACTCTCTATGACGAAACACCTTCAGAAGCTCACAAGACGGGCACAAGGTCAAAGGATAAACCCAAGCATTTGGCAAGAAGTGCGATCAACAAAGAGACAATACAAGAAGCTGGTCTGGATGGAAAAAAGGAACAAAGCTAATGACTTTTGGGCTAAATTGTTGCACAACATAAAAAAATCAGACTCCAGGGCTTTCTGGATGCAAGTCAACTCCATTAATAGAACAGCACAACCTGTAAGTATGACATGCATCGCTGAAAACGATTGGGCCCAACACATAGTCGATATATTCTCAATAAAGCCTACTGTAAACCAGATCACAACGTCAATAACTGCATCTGAAACATCAAGAGCTATGAACCAGGAAAGTACGATTGCTTCTAGCACTAACGGCATGACCACCAGCCAGGAAGACATGGATCAGTCAATAAGGACAGATGACGATTGCCGAATATTACAAATAATCAAGAAAGGCAAGCAAGAGAGTGCGCCGGGGCCGAATGGTATTCCGCAGGCAATCTACAAAGATGACCCCAAGTTCTGGGCACGCAAATTCAATACCCTCTTTCAGTCAATTAGCAACTCAGGTCGGGTCCCGGAAAGCTGGAGGGGTGCCATCATCAATCCCATCTATAAAGGCGGAGACCACAAAAATCCAACTAATTGCGCTTAATAGCCCTGATTGATGCGGAAGCAAAATACTACGCATCCCTGGTGCTAGCCGATCTAGCACAATGGTCGGATATGAACAGCAAAATCCCGCTAAACCAGACAGGGTTTCGTCGCGGAACAGGCACTATGGTACATGCTATGGCGTTATGCTTGATTGGTGAAAAAAGTCCATCAGGAACTTTACACCTGTTTCGTTAACTTTAAGGCGGCCTTCGACCGTGTAAACAGGAATTTACTATGGGCCAAACTGAAGCAGCAGGGCCTGCCAGACTCAATCCTAATGCAGATCATTGACCTGTATAGTAACAACTGGATGCAGGTAAAGATCGACAATGGACAGAGGCTAACCCGAAAGATCCACACCTCTGATGGATTAAAGCAAGGCTGTGTGTTGGCCCCCCACCTCTTTAATTTATTCATGGCGGATTTAACAGTAAGTCTTGATCAGATCAATGCTCATCCACCGCAGCTAGGTAATCTCTGTATAACACACCTGTCCTATGCCGACGATGTGGTCCTACTAAGCCAGACAAGAATAGGCTTGCAAATTCTACTACAGGAACTGACTCGCTACACCAAACAGAACCTGCTAGTAATAAACAGCACAAAAACAAAGACAATGGTTATAACCCGACACCACAAAGTACAACCAACCTTCACCATAGACAATGTCGAATTGGAAGCGGTTGAAAGTTACAAGTATCTTGGGATACTACTGGACAAGCGTCTTAATTTCACTACGCATTTCAATAGCATGGAAAAAAAGGGCACGGTCCTATTGCACGCTTTCAATAGCTTGGCGACTGTACTCAAAGGCCCCCTGGTCTCCCCCTGCTAACAACAATGAAAGCTAAGCTACTCCCAACAATAGCTTATGGGAGCATCCTACATCATGGCAAGAGCGCACAACTCCTGGACAAAGTTCAAACGAAAATCTACAAACGTGTATTTGCGCTACCTAGCAATGCATCACCCGCACAAGTCAGACTTGAATTTGGCTTGCAATCCCAAGTGCTGCTGAAAAAGTACAAGACCATAACATTTTGGTACAATTTTGGTACGATGTCTGGATGAACCAAGAAATTGCGCTACATGGTGCCTTGTGAACAATAATTAGTAAAAGTCCTAACTCGCACTACGCCAAGTATCTTAAATCATCATTAGAATTAACCGACCTGACTGCTCTTTGGGAATCCAAGCTTCCAGTATCTTCCTTCAAACAGCTGGTAAAGAAGGCTGCCAACAGGCATTCGCTGCTTGACGATAAATCAACTTTCAGTCGCCGGTCCCATGCCTGGATGACAATTCAATCATATAAAAAATCAGCACCGGCAGCCTTCCTAGACCTTGCGTTTTCACCAGTCATCAAATGGAAACACCTCAATTTAAGGTTGAGTAGCTTCCCAACAAATGCTGAGTCACCAAAGTGGAAGCCCCAAGAACATGATGGATGCGGTCTATGTGGTGCAGGAAGACAAGGCTTTATCCATCTGATCTGTATCTGCCCGGATTTGATCCAGGAACATCGGAGTTGGTTAAAAACCAAATTTAAGGAATATGGAACACGCACCTGCCGGTCCGCGATCATACTAATCCTATGCTCAGTAGACCCGCAACTCATTTGCAGAGCAGTCAAATTCATTGACAATTTCGAGAAAAAACAAAGAACTCTCGTAAAGTCTTAAACATGGAACACGTCTATTTTTTTAACTTGAAAGACACTCATTTTATAACGTTTTATCATACACACAGCAGTGCACATTTTCTGTGTTTTAGTATATTGCCGAATTTATACTTTGTAATGGTTTTTAATAACTATTCAATAAAGTGTTTACTTACTCAATATAAGGAAAAAAGGAAGAAGATGTTCTATAATAGTATTTTGTTTAATTTGACTAAGTTAATAAAGAATTGAAAGAAGAAAACAGCATTTTATAAGATAAGGAAATGTATTGAAAATGTAGCTGAGAAAGCTTTTGAATTAAAAAAACAGTTTGTTTTAGTAATCAGTAGAATTTGATCACTAGATAAGCCAATCTATTTAATGAAGGTCAAAAGAAAGTGGAGAAGAGTAATTAATAGAAGAAATTTTTCTGAAGTTTTTTCGGGTGAATGTAAACATAGTTCAAGTTCTGATCCTTTTTTTAATGAGGAAAGTTATCTTCAGAGTAATGAGTTGTTGCATGCAGTTTACACTACAGGTCATGCTTATGAGGTTAAAAATGGTTGTCTTACTGAGAAAGAGAAAATTGTTCCTAGAAACGTAGAAGAGGTGTAAGCTGATGAAGTATTAGGGAGAAGGCCTAAAGCTCCAGTGTACACTTGGAATTGCAGTAGTATTTGTAGTGTACGACAGGAATCTATTGATTTTTTATGCAATTTCTTACGTAACTATACTAAGAAAAGTGTTAAACAAAATATTAAGATGTTGCAAGGATTAGACCCTTGCAGAGTGAGAGAAAATACTGGTTTGCAAAGTCATTCTTTGGCTTGTCTTTCTAAAAAAGTATGTAGAAGTGTTTTTCACCATTTTAGGATGTTATTTGAAATTAGTCAGAATGTTGTATTATGCAAAAAGTCCAGCTCTAATGTTAAAAAAGTTGAACAGTGCTCTTTTGCATGTTTCTGTATCGGATGTAAAGAATGTTTGTGATGAAATTCAGGTTAGTTACTTTGGTGCAGAAGACGACAGTGTAGAAATTGATACGTTAGTAGAAGGAACTGTAGAAGAGAATGTAAAACATTGTAGTACAGAAAAATTTGAGCAAGAAATTACAAAGTTCAAGGTGATTTCACTTGAAACACCAAATTATTCTTTTATTTGTTGTCGACGTACTCATTATAAAAATCAGACAAGGACGGTTGATTTGTATTTAAAATGTGTAAAGGAAAAAAATAAGGAGTGGATGGAATTTGTAACTTATTTGTTGGTAGAGAATACGTTTGACTTGGGTTGTGATCAGCATATTTGTAAATATTGTTATATCAAATTAGACGAGAATAAAATGGCTGCTAGAGCTGTGCATAATAATTTTGAGTTGGTAAATATTCCTTCTGAACTGGTGGATTTAAATACTTATGAGTCTATTCTTATTCAATGTGTGCATCCTTTTCAGGCTATTGTTCCTATGGAGCCTAAGACAGGGAAATTGCCTCCTTCAGATTTACAGGGAGGATTAAAGGGAAGAGTATTTGCCATTAGATTTAAAGAAAAATATTGAAACAGTTGGTGTAGAAAATGTAGAAGATGAACCTTTAGGTATTCTTGTTAATGGCATTCCTACTAAGTGTAAGAAAATCTGGCAGGAATTAGTGGATGTCAGGAAAGTGAAAAAGGCAAAGTTGGATCTAAAAAAAATAATCAATATTATAAAGATGTGTTTATGAGTGAAGAAGAAATAACTGTAGAAGAAGATAGTGACTTGCCATCTGGACAAATTGAAAAAGTGGATTTGTCCAGAACTGAATAAATCTACGAACATTACAGTGTTTATCCACTGCATTCCAAAGAAGTGATGGGGAATACTAGAGAGTTATTCCAAACGAAAGAAGCAAAGGGAAGTCCCATTAGTGTACGGGAAAACAGCTTGGAAGCTCTTTGTTTCCCTCATTTGTTTCCCACAGGAAAAGGAGGACGATATGATCACCGGCCTGTGCAGATTCCTGCATCTGAATACCGGACATTAAGATCCAAGATTTCTACAATGTATTCCATATTTGTTTCATCTTTTTATTGAGAGTGATTTGAAATGCTACCAGTAGAGCATGAAAACAAATTAGAATACCACAAGCTATCTGGTGAAGCTTGTTTTGAAGTTTCAAGAGTCTTGAAGAAAATGGAACTTCTCATTATTGATGAGGTAAGCATGATATCAAACTTAATGCTTGCCTTTGTGCATTTAAGAATGCAGCA
The DNA here is from genome assembly GCF_964261635.1 of Lissotriton helveticus. Lineage (NCBI taxonomy): Eukaryota > Metazoa > Chordata > Amphibia > Caudata > Salamandridae > Lissotriton > Lissotriton helveticus. Next base: position 2,005,626,305 of record NC_136067.1, read on the forward strand.
AATTCTTAAAACAGAGTACGACGTATTATTCGGAGGAAAACATGTCATAGTTTTTGGAGATCTTCTACAACTTACTCCTGTAAAAGGACAACCAGTGTTTAAAACACTGGCGCATGAAGATCCCAGAAAGTCTTTGGGGAGTATTGGAAATATAAACATTTGGTCATATTTTGAGTATAAGGAACTTATTACAAATATGCGACAGGCAAATTATGCTGATTATGGAACTATTCTTCAAGATATAAGAATTGGAAAAGTGACAGAACATGGCAAACAAGCTTTACGGAGATGATTACTTTTGTTTCCAAATGAAAATATTGTTCCTGAGAGTATATATATAAAAATTGCGAAAAACAAGTGTGTAATCTGCTTATTGCCAACACTGCGTGAATGTTCTGTATTCAATGAAGAAATGTTAAAGTTGGAAAATGAAGAAATTATAAAATTGGAAGTTATTGACAAAATAGAACATGAAGGAATCACTATTATTTTGACTAAAAAGTGGAAGAGGAAATTGGATTCTTTAGAGATGTCGATAAGTAAAACTGCTGGTTTAGAAAAGAATTTGTTTGCATGTGTAAACTGTAGGGTAATTTTACGCCGTAATTTGAATGTGGAAAAAGGTTTAGTAAAGGGAGCAATTGGTAATATTGTTGATTTTGTTAAATATGTGAATAGAGAAGGTATTGCATTTTTGAAGATTAAATTTGATGAAATTGATGAAATACAACAATTTTGTTGTTTATCTCGGTTTTTGCTTGTAAAAGATTTGTATGTAAGCAGAAAACAGTTTCCTATTTGTTTGGCATATGCGGTGACCATTCATAAATCTCAAGGTTTAAGTGTAGATAGTGCTTTAGTGAATATTGGAAGTACCGTGTTTAAAGAGGGTATGGCATATGTTGCTTTGTTTAGAACTTTATCTAGATTGTATTTGATTGATTTTGATGAGACAAAGGTTAGTGCAGATGCAAATTGTGTGAAAGAGTATAATAGGTTAAGATGAGAATATGCTCCCAATTTAGATCAATATCCAGTATTTCAAAAGTGTGTGGTAGGTAGAAAAAAAAGATTGGAGAATATCTGTAGTGAAACTGTACAGAAAGAAAAAAAACAAGATGAAGTTGCGTCTGCAAGCAAAAAGAAAAAGAACAGTGTTGAAGAGAATGTTGGTTATCGGTTTAAAAATAGTTGTGGTGTCAACTGCTATGCTAATGTAGTTGTTAATGTTGTTTCTTTTCTTTTAAGTTTGCAACATCAAATTGTTGAAAATCAAAACGAAATATTGTGCTCATTGTTGTATTCTGTTTATGACAAATGTAGTAGGGATAAAAGTAAAATTCAAAGTGTTTCTGATATTCAAAATGTTTTGGACATATGTTCTGGTTCTACTCAATTTTCACAGAATATTCAGCAAGATTGTCAGGATTTTTTAATGTTTATGCTTGGTGTACTGGAAGATGAAGGTATAGATATTGAACATATTTTTTGGCCTTTCTTATAAATGGCAGCATGACTGTTAACATTGTTTGTTTACATGTAGCACTAACATAGACACTGAAAGATTCATATATTTGACTTTACCGGACTGTGAATCAGTGTATTTTAATAATCTAGTTAGAGGAGCAAGTCAAAACATGGGGTGTAGCCAATGTAAATCAGAAAGGAAATCACCATTATTTATACAAAGATATGGACAGTATATAATTTTAATGCTGCAACGTTGTAGAGCTGATGGAAGAAAATTGGAAACTTTAATTAAAAATGTTGTAGCTACTCAAGTATCAATATCAGGAAGTACTTTTGTAGCTACTGCAATTATTTTTCATAATGGACCTTCTACAGCATCTGGACATTACACTGTTTATTTTTCAAAGAATGTATAAATTGTAATGATACTCAATTAGTTTTAAAGCAACGTTTGCCTAAAGAGTTACCAAATTCTTACCTAATATTTTAATATTTTTAAAGTCAAAATTTTAAGATGAAAATTTGGCCTTTCAGGATTACTGCTGTTGAGGTAGTTTTGTCTGGTGTTGCAGAGTATTTTGTAAATGAGGGTGAGGAGCTTGAAGATAATCGTCTTGTTGATGTTGAGGCAGTGTAGGTGTATCATGTCGTGGGTGATGTGGCGGTAGCAGTGGACATTGGAGATCAGTCAGGTGGAGGTGCTTTGGATTGGTTGTAGTCGTTATAGGAGTTTGGCTGGAATTCTTGTGTAGAGTGTAGTCTGTTTCTTCTTGTTTTCTTTAGGATGTACTTGTAAATGTTGTGGAGCATGTGGAGGGTGTTATGGTAACATGAGGAAATGCTGTAGATTTGTTTACACATGTAGAGGGAGGAGTTGAGAATGAATCGCAGGTTGTGTACTTGGTCAGTAGGTGTTGGTACTGTTCACAGTATAGTTGGGCAGCAGGAGTCATCTGAAGCTGAGGGGGTGGGCCTGAGCATGAGTATCTTCATGCTGTGCAAGTTCAGGTGTAGAGAGCTGCTCCCTATCCACTTGGTGACATCCTTAATTGTGTTGTGGAGGTTGTTTTTTGTGGTATGTGGCTTCTTGATGAGGAAGAGCATGAACTGGGTATCGTCGACGTAAGAGATGATGTTTTGGTTAAGATGGTGGGCCTTTTGTGTGACGGTGGCCATGGAGATGTTGAATAGCGTTCGGCTGATGGATGAACACTGGGGGACGGTGCAAATTATGTCAGTGGTTTTGGATCAGAAGGCTGGAAGGCAGACGCTCAGACTTACTATTGAACAACTTTCAAACTAAGAATTTCACACATACTATTTGGCCATGGGGAAAAGTATGTGAAACCTTTTAATATCTTTTTGTTGTAAATTTTGTGATCATATATTTGTAAGTAATATAATTTATAATGGAATAAAATTAATTATGGTGTTTTGGTATTTAAGATTGTTTGACATACCTCATAGTTACATAAGAAATTGGTCTTAGAAAAACACATTTAACATATGTTTTATTTTTATTTTTTAGATTGTTATTGAGATTGTTGCTTGGGTTTTTTAAAGATAATCTTCTTGATTGTCTATTTTTTGCACGCTGTTATGTGATGAGTACTATTGAACTCACTGTTTCTAGTCAAATTCAATATATTCTGAGAACAGTAAAAAAGGCAAATGAAATGCTTTACAAATTATTTTGTGTTGTAAAAGATAAATTGTAACTGTATTTTATTGTCTTCTACAGATGCTAACTTTGTAATAATTATTATTTTTTTAATTTATTATTTTGAAGGTAAGTATAAGTAACTGTTAAAAATTAGATGTACTTCTACAGAGCTGAAGTAAGAGAACGTGGAATAACTACATAAGTGTGTAAAGATGATTTGTATCTTTTAAACATATTTGAAGAAAATAAGAAAAATATATACTGAGTGTACCTGTATTCTTTGCATTTTACTACAACACATCTACTATTTTGGAACTGGTAAAGTGAATAAATATAAAGTATTTTTTTTAGTACTGCATTTTATTATAATAGCCTTAGTTTTTTCCTATAGTGATAAGGAGTGACTGGTTTGAAAATGTAAGAACATTTCATAACTAAAAAATCATATAAGCAATTTTATTAATATGGTTTTATAATGTAGTTGGGAATGGTATTTGTAAAATATTTTTTAAATGGAGAAATAGTTGATAAAGCTAGTTTTGTATTAAGTTATAGGAAAAATGATAAAATAAAGTGTTTATGTTTTTCTACAAGGAACAACAACCTTTAAAAAAATCACTATGGAAGAAGAGCAGAACTATGTAGAAGAAAGTGTTGACATTTCTAACACTTTCATAGAGGAGTTAAAAGTACCTTTTATTGATTGTGAAAATGAAGATGGAAATATTTCTGCAGATATAAGCTGTGATTTCTTCAATGAAACAATGGATGAGGATTATATTGAAGCATTACAGGACATCGAGTTACATGAAATGACTTTTGAAATGTATAGTGAAGAAAATGACATTTCAGATGAAATCATGTTGGAAGCTCTATTAAATTATGAAATGTTACATGAATAAATGTATGATTTAAAATTAAAAATCGTTTGAGAGAATCTTGTTGCAGAATTGTAATCATTCAGGTAGTATCCAAGTACTCATGGTGCAAAGTGGGCCTTAGGACATGGACTGCTTCAAACCTCTATAGATTATTTATGCACTCTTCTATGTACCAGCAAAGTTGTGTTGTATAGCTTTTATTTCCAGGTCTATATCATTTGACTTACAGCAAAGTCTCTGTGATTGCTGATTCTATTTTGTACTGAGCTTTTCAGCAGAAGGTTCTTATCTGTGCACTGTGCTACAAATTAACCTATTTTAAATTCAGTTACGCAGTCTCCTTGGAGAGCTGTAATTATCCAGTCAGTATCCAAATATTCATGGAGGAAGGTAGGCCTTAGGCTACAGCTTCATAAACTGTTCATGTTGGTGACACACTTTTTGGTATCATGCGTGATAGACCGTGGGGATATGGTGCATTGAGGTATGGGAAATGATGTGCATTAAAATTACAAGTATTATATAGAATAAGAGATAGCTAACCCATAATAATTGCTTCCACCAAGCTTCCACCAAGCTTAAAAATTGTGGAAAATTAAATGTTTTAGCACTTGTGTTAGGATGTTCTTAGAGGAGGTAATCCAAGGCGGAGGAGGTGCATTGGACTAATTAATGAGTACTGGTTTTGAACATGTAGTATGTGGTCTTAGAGATGGACACTCATAGCTACGTCTGCGTTCAGGACATTTGGAGTCTTGGAGTCGAGCACGATAATATATCTGGACTCCAACCTCCTAAGTGCTAGTTGTCTGTTACCACCTCTGGCATTTTTCTTGACACTGTCAATTACAAAGTATTATAATTCTTCCGCTCTCCCTCCGTGGTGTGCATTTTTGTGTAGTATCCTTACATAGACAGGATGTATTGTACTGCCCACGTACCTTTTCTTGCACGTGCACTGTAAGACATAGATTGCAAAATCTATTTTGCATGTGAAGTTTTCTCGTATGTCTAGTGTTGTTCTTCGTAGTGGGAGAATGTTTTGCCATTCTGCAAAATTCCGTCCATCATCTTGTGTGTTTTGCTGTTCCCCCTATGTGGGAAGGGTATGCCCAGACGTGGGTCCCGTGCTCACTAAGCCACTGGAGTCAAGCTATCCTGGCTGAAGACGGCTGATAGCCAGAAACTGGTCCTAGGATGCTTGATTCTGGTCCAGGGAAGACATGGATTTGCAGTTTGGGCTGGACTGTTCCCATGAGGCACAGGGTCAAGACTGATTTGCATATGGCCATGTCTGAACTGGGGTGGCTTGGTGAGCAAAATAACGATGGATTAAACCCAGATCTGTGACTGGGGGTGAATGTTTTCCCATTGTGCAACATTCCATCCATCATCTTGTGTGTTTTGCTGTTTACCCTATGTGGGAAAGGTATGCCCAGACGTGGGTACAGTGCTCACTAAGCCACTGGAGTACAGCTATCCTGGCTGAAGACGGCTGATAGCCAGAAACCGGTCCTAGGAGGCTTGATTCTGGTCCATGGAAGACATGGCTTGACAGTTCGGGCTAGACTGCTACCATGAGGTACAGGGTCAAGACCGATTTGCATATGGCCATGTCTGAACTGGGGTGCCTTGGTGAGCAAAATAACGATGGATTAAACCCAGATCTGTGACTGGGGGTAAATGTTTTGCCATTGTGCAACATTCCGTCCATCATCTTGTGTGTTTTTCTGTTCTTCTTAGTGGGAGCTGCACTTTGTTTTTGTTTATGCCATACTTGCAAGCTTTGCATTTGGTGCATTTATGGAAACCATTCGCACTCTTGAGCCAGATAGTGTTTTTTTCTTTATTGGGTACGTTGCACACCAATTGCTGTTTCATAGACTTAGCCCTTCTGTAAGTTATCTGGGGTAATTTTGCACATGAAGTTCCTATTGTGGGGTCGCTGCGCACTGAGGCCAATATTCAGGATTTTTTGCACCAGTGCATGGTAGACATTGTACCCTGTGATAAGTTTTGGTGTGTCTGCTGATCTAGGTGGTTTAGCGGGTGCAGGTGGCTTAAAGTTGAGACTTAATGTTGCTTTTCAGCTCTGCGTGTTTGAGAGTTTTTTCTTTATACCCCCTGGTGCGCAGTCTATTGAACAATTGCTGTTTCGATTTCTCAAAGCTTTCTTGAGTACTGCAATTGCGCTTCATCCTGAGGCACTCTGTATATATATATATATTGGTGTAGTTTCCAAAATCACAGCGCACTCTAAGTTGCAGTTTAACCCCTTCCATGCTAATGACAAGGTGAACTCGTCATGAGGCACACTGGAGCTGTGCTCATGACAAGGTCAACTCGTCATGTATAATGGGAAACATCAAAGCTCAGCGCAGGAGGGGAAAACCCTCTAGCAGCCAAGGTGTTAAACAACATAATTTTATTTTAAATGTTAAGCGTTTCGAGAGTAAACTCTGTTGATCACACACTTGGAAACAAGGCCATTACTTACTGCTGGCTGTGACTCTACTGCCTTTAACGTGCCAACAGACAGCGGGCGGATCTCCCAGGAGGAGCCTTGTTTGCATTATTATATATATATATATATATATATATATATATATATATATATATATATATTACCTACTGGTGGTCGCCAGTAGGTAGTTATAGGTAGGACCTAGTTTCCATAGGAAATCTGCAACATTCTATTGGGAATAACTTTGGTGCCAGTTGATGAATCTTTGTGAATTTCTCAAAGAATATGGCCCGCTCCGCTCGGCTCCTTCCCTGAAAGTTTTGGGGGGATTCGTGAAGTGGGGTCCAAAAACGTGTTTTCCCCATGTTATTTTCCATAGAACGATTAGACAAGGCTACAGCCTGAACGGATGAACGGATTTACAAGAAATTTGGCAAAATGGTAGAGTTTGATTCGCAGATCGCCCTTATGTTTAAATGGTGTACATCCCTTCAGTAGTTGTTGAGAAAATCGAAATTGAAAAAAAATTATATATCAATAGGCGCGCACAGTGCGCGCACGGTGCACGCACCATGTGTGCGCGAACGGAATTCTGATTTGCTGTTAGACGTCTGTCAACATTCCAATCTGTCAAAATCAGGAAGTGTTGGCCGTCATTTTTTGTCCAAGGCAGAGGCCAAAAGTGGAAAGCGTGAAAAGGGGGCAGGGTAGAGACTCCCTGACCCCCTAGGTGTTCTCAGGGGGTCCCTGAAGGACCGCTGAAGGCCCAAAAAATATATATATATATTTTTTTTTAATTCACGAAGTGCGCGCAGGGTGCACGCACCTCGAGGCAGAAGTGTGTAAAAAACAATAGTGGGGAACGTGGAAAAGGAGGTAGTAGAGATACTCCCTGACCTCCTAGGACTTCTCAGGGGGTCCCGAAGGACCCCGAAGGGCAAAAAAAAACATTTAAAAAAAATAAAATTGAGAGGAGCGCGCACCTTGCGCGCACCTTACAGCCGCCATTTTGTGTAGTTTCAGAAGAGAGTGAAAAATGAAAGCAGAGAACATGGAAAAGGAGGCAGGGTAGAGTCTCCCTGGCCCCCTATGCCTTCTCAGGGGGTCCCTGAAGGACCCCGAAGGGCAAAAAAAAGGTTTAAAAAAAAAATAATTGCGAGGTTGTCAAGGATCACACTGAGTGTCTGTGTAAATTAAAGAATTATATTTACACTTTTTTCTATAATCTCCCCTGTCTCTCCACACAGTCTACCTCTCTCTGCGTATACTGTCCTTTGTTTTCTGAAATATCCACTCTTTCCTTATTTGTTTTTGTCTTTCTTGAGAGTGCTATTTGTTTTAACTGTTTTTGTGTTCGCTCTGTTGTGGTTGTCTCTACTGTCCCCTAATGTTCCACTTTCATTTTATACTCCCTCTTCTGCTTTCTTAATAATACTCTCTGTTTTATTAGACCCCCGCTTATCAATGACCCATTTAATATAAATAGAGTGCTGTATACACTATGAGATGATTTAGAAGCATACTGGGCTTTTTTCTTCCTGTATTGTGTCTCATGTAATGCTGGCAAAAAACTAATGGTGCATATTGGAAACGTATTTTGGAAATGAGTTAGGTTTCTGCATTGTAATGTAGTGCTCATATTAATGGGCTGTGTTCTGTCTCTTAAACGTTTTTCTGTGGTATATGTGTTTTGGTGAAATCTATGGTTTTAAAATTTTTGACTAAAGATCACACTGAGTGTCTGTGTAAATTTAAGAATTATATTTGCACTTTTTTCAATAATCTCACCTGTGTCTCCTCACAGTCTACTTCTCTCTGCTTATACTGTCTTCTTTCTTCTGATATTGTGTCTCACGTTTGGATATAATGCTGGCAAAAAAGTAATGCTGCAAATTGGAAATGTATTTTGAAAATGACTCAAGTTTCTGCACTGTATTGTAGTGCTCAAATAGATAGGCTGTGTTCTGTCTCTTAAAGTTTTTCGTGTGGTAAATGTGTTTTGATTAAATGTATGGTTTTATACTTTTTGTCAAGGATCACACTGAGAGTCTGTGTAAATTAAAGAATTATATTTGCACTTTTTTCTATAATCTCCCCTGTCTCTCCTCACAGTCTACCTCCCTCTGGTTATACTGTTTTCTTTCATGACAATATTGTGTCTTATATTTGGATGTAATGCTGGCCAAAAGTAATGCTTATACTGTCCTTTGTTTTCTGAAATTTCCAATCTTTCCTTATTTTTTCATGTCTTTCTTGAGAGTGCTATTTTTTTTAACATGTTTTTTATGTTCCCTTTGTTGTGGTTGTCTTTACTTTCCCTTAATGTTCCACTTTCATTTTATACTTCCTCTTCTGCTTTCTTAATAATACTCTCTGTTTTATTAGACCTCCTCTTAGCAATGACCCATTTAATATAGATAGAGTGCTGTATACACTATGGGCAGATTTACAAACATATTGGGCTCTTTCTTCCTGTATTGTGTCTCATGTTTGGATGTAATACTGGCAAAAAACTAGTGGTGCATATTGGAAATTTATTTTGGAAATGAGTTACGTTTCTGCATTGTAATGTAGTGCTCATATTCATGGGCTGTGTTCTGTCTCATAAACGTTTTTCTGTGGTATGTGTTTTGGTGAAATCTATGGTTTTAAAATTATCTGTAAGATAAAAGAAAAAGCAGATGAAAAAGAAGAATGTTGGAAAAGTGTGTGGTGATGAAATTGTCTACAGTAATAGACGTAAAAATCAGTTTCTTCAAATTCACAAGAGGATGTTTTATAACAGAGTTGTATTACATTTATTAAAAAATGTAAAGACTTCTAAAAGGAAAACAGCTTTTTATAAGCAAAAAAAAAAATAGAAAGTATTGTTGATCAGGCTTTTGAATTGAAAAAGAAATTGTTTATTTTAGTAATGAATAGACTTCGTTCACTAGACAAGGCAATCAATTTTTTGAAAGCGAAAAGTAAGTGGAAAAGACTAATTATTAGAACTAATTTTTGCAATGTTTTTTCTGGAGAATGGAAGCATTGTTCTAGTTCTGAGCCATTTTTTAATGAAGAGACTTACTTCCAGACTAATGATTTGTTGCATGCAGTTGACACCAGTGGTCGAGCATATGAGGTGAAGGACGGTTGTCCGGTTGAAAAAGAGAAAATTGTCCCAAGAAGTGCAGAAGAGGTGTTAACTGATGAAGTTTTAGGGAGACCTCCTAAGGCTCCAGTGTACACTTGGAATTGTAGTAGTATTTGTAGTGTACGACAGGATTCAATTGATTTTTTTCGCAATCTCTTACGTAAGTATACTAAGAAAAGTATTAAACAGAAGATTAAGATGTTGCAACATTTAGACCCCTGCCGAGTGAGAGAAAAAAAGGGTTTGCAAGGTCATTCTCTGACTTGTCTTTCTAAAAAAGTATGCCAGAGAAGGTTGTATTATGCAAAAAGTCCAGCACTTAAGCTAAAACAGTTAAACAGTGCTCTTTTATATGGATCTGTATACGATGTAAAGAACATTTGTGAAGAAATTGAGGTTAGTTACTTTTGTGAAAAAGAGGACAGTGCAGAAACTGATACAGTAATAGAAGGAAATGTGGAAGAAAAGGTTCAAAATTTTAGTATAGAAAATGTTGACCAAGAAATTACAAGGTTTAAGGTAATTTCAGGAGAAAGGCCCAATTTTTTTTGTATTTGTTTTAGAAGAATTCATTATAAAAATCATACCAGGTTAGTTGATCTACATTTAAAAAGTAAAAGGAGAATAATAATGAGTGGAAGGAATTTGCATCTTATTTGTTGGTAGAGAAATGTTTTGATTTGGGTTCTGATCAACGTATTTGTAAATATTGTTATAATAAATTAAATGAAAACAAAATGCCAGCTAGAGCTGTACATAATAATCTTGAGTTGGTAAATATTCCTTCAGAACTGATGGATTTAAATATCTATAAGTCTATTCTTATTCAATGTGTGCATCCATTTCAGGCTATTGTACGTAGCCTAAGACAGGGAAATTGCCTCCTTCTGATTTACAGAGAGGATTAAAGGGAAGAGTTGTATATTTTCCTCTAGATTTAAAGAAAAATATTGAAACAATTGGTGTTGAAAATGTGGAAGAGGAACCTCTAGTTATTCTAGTTAATGGCGTACCCACGAAGAGTAAGAAAATCTGGCAAGAATTGGTGGATGTTAGGAAAGTGAAAAAGGCAACTTTGTATTTGGTAAAAACAATCAATACTATACAATGTTTATGTAGGAGAAGAGGAAAGAACTGTAGAAGAGGACAGTGATTTGTCATCTGGACAAATTGAAAAAGTGGATGTGTCCAGAAGTGAAGACATGTATGAACATTATAGTGTTCATCCACTGCATTCCAAAGAAGTAATGGGGAATGCTATTGAGTTATTCCAAATGAAAGAAGCAAAAGGAAGTCCCATTAGTGTATGGGAATAAAGCTTGGAAGCTCATTGTTTGCCTCAGTTATTTACAACAGGTCAAGGTGGACGATATGATGACCGACCTGTGCAGATACCAGCATCTGAATACCGGACATCAAGATTATATGCAGAAGATCCAATATTTCGCCAATGTATTCCATATTTGTTTCATATTCTGTTTGAGAGTGACTTGTCTGGACTTTCTTATGCAGTGAACCACATACTAAAAAGTGGTGTACATCTGCAAAATGTTTCGGAAAGGGACTTTATGGATAAAGTCCAACAGAAAGACACTGTTTTGGAATCTCAGCTAATTAATCTCATGGCATGTGAGCGTGGTACTAACGAGTATTGGTACTGTCGTCATGGAGAGTTGAAATGTATGCTAAGAAACTTAGGAACTCCTACATGGTTCCTTACTCTAAGCTGTGCTGAGTATGCTTGGGAAGATTTACTTAAATTTCTTCGGGAGGCAAATGCAAACATAGAAAATATAGAATACAAGACACCAGGTGAACCGTGCTCTTTGGATCCAGTTAATGTTTGGAGGTATTTCAATCGTAGATTTGAAGCTATGATGTCTTTTATTACAAACAAAATAAATCATCCCCTTGGAGAGGTTCTTGATTACTTTTGGAGAAAGGAGTATCGAGCAAGAGGTGCTCCTCACATACATATGCTGCTATGGATCAAAGATGCCCCCAAATTTGGAACAGATTCGGATGACACAGTGATAAGTTTTATTGAACAGTATTCTACATGTGCTGTTCCTAAAAGTACAGAACAAAAGAATTTAAAACATCAAGTCTTACGGTTTAAACCCATCGTTGTGGAAAATACTGTCGTCGAAAGTACAAATCAAAGGACAAGTTCTCCTCAAAATGTCGTTTTGGATTTCCACGACCAGTAATATCAAGAGGAAGAGTGAACAATTTTATGTCATCTTTGCGACATACTGTCACAAGAAAATCCCCGAAAAATACCTACAACTTAAGGAGAAATGAAGAGTCAAAATACATAAATGACTATAACCCAGTCATTTGGTCCATGTGGAATGCTAACATGGATATTCAATATGTTGCAGACAACTCTATTGCTGTGGCTAGATATGTTACATCTTACATTACGAAATATGAAAAGACAGAACAAAAGGAAATGTGGGAGGAAATTTCTCATGAAAAGAGCCTAAGTAAGAAATTGTACAGCTACAGTTTGAAGATGTTGTCTCATCGAGAAATTGGAGAATATGAATGTTCAGATCGCTTATCATCTGCAAGTCTATATGCCAAATCTAGAACAATCATTTGGGTGAGTTTAGGTCTTGCAAGAACACGAAACCAAGTTTTGAAATCTGTACAAGAAATTGAGCATTTAGCAGAGAAAGAACCAAACAGTACAGATATTTTGAAGACACATATGTTGGATACATACTATCCAAATAGAAGCAATCATCTTAAGAACGTTTGTCTCTTTGAAGTACTCAAGAAATCAATGAAGGAGTATATGCTGTGATTTGATCTGAAGGATTTCTGGTGAAACAAAGAAAAGGACATTTGATTAATCATCGAAAACTGAGTTGCGAAACTCCTGACAAAAGGGAATTTTACTATTTAGCTCTTTTGCAACTCTTTAAGCCATGGCGTGCAGAAGAGGAACTGCAGAGATTGCTAGAGACAGTTCCTCAAACAGTCAAAGTTATGCTTTGTTGAGTCGGGATCCACTAGGAGGACCAATTATCCAAAATGAAGCAGCCACTGCCATGGATGAGGTGGAAAGAGTGATGGAACAAGCTCAGGAGGATATAATAAACTTAGAAGAATTGGAAAAACAACTAAATGTTTAGCAAAAACAAATATATGATGAAGTGACAGAGCAGATTGAGCATGGTTTATGTCATGAGAAAAAAGAGTGCTCATGTACGTCATGTAAACCTGTCCGACTGTACGTGAGTGGAGAAGCAGGAACTGGAAAAAGTTTTCTAATTAAAGCAATTGCAACTTATCTACAGAAAGGAACTAAGTTGTCACTCTCTTTTGTTGTTACCGCTCCAACTTGGTTGGCAGCACATAACATTAAAGGGATTACTTTACATCGTTTATTGATGCTGCCAGTAGTGCACGAAAATAAATTAGAATACCACAAGCTATCTGGAGAAGCTTGTTGTGAAGTTTCCAGAGTCCTGACAAAAATGAAACGTCTCATTATTGATGAGGTAAGCATGGTATCAAATTTAATGCTTGCCTTTGTGCATTTAAGAATGCAACAAATTCTTAAAACAGAGTATGATGTGTTATTTGGAGGCAAACACATCATCATTTTTGGAGATCAACTACAGCTAACTCCTGTGAAAGGACAACCAGTGTTTAAAACCGTTACACATGAAGATACCAGAAAGTGCCTGGGAAGCATTGGAAATGTTAATATATGGTTATATTTCAAATATACAGAACTCACTCAAAATATGCGACAGGCAAAGGATGCTGATTATAAAAGTATTCTTCAAGATATAAGAATTGGAAAAGGGAGTGAACATGGCAAAGAAGCTTTACAGGTACGATTACTTTCAAATTTGTTTCCAAAGTAAAATGTTTGTGCAGAGAATATATATATAAAAATTGCAGAAAATAAATCAGTGATATGCTCGATGCCAACTCTGCAAGAATGTGCAATCTTCAATGAAAAAATGTTAAAGTTAGAAAATGAAGAAATTATAAAATTGGAAGCTATTGAAAGAATAGGGCATGAAGGAGCTACTAATATTTTGTCAGAAAAGTTGAAGTCAAAATTGGATTCTTTAGACAAATCAATAACTAAAACGGCTGGTTTAGAAAAGAATCTATATGCATGTTTAAATTGTCGGATAATTTTACGACGTAATTTACATGTGGAAAGAGGTTTAGTAAATGGAGCAATGGGTCATGTTGTTGATTTTGTGAATTACCCAAATAGAGATGACATTGCATTTTTGAAAATCAAATTTGATGAAATTGAAGAAGTACAACAATTTCAGTCGTTGTTCGACTCGATTTTTGCTTGTAAAAGATTTATATGTCCGCCGAAAACAGTTTCCTGTTTGTTTAGCATATGCAGTGACTATTCATAAATCTCAAGGTTTAAGTGTAGATAGTGCTTTGGTGAATATTGGAAGTACTGTGTTCAAGGAGGGTATGGCATATGTTGCGTTATCTCGAGTCAGAACTTTATCTGGATTATACTTGATTGATTTTGATGAGACAAAGATTAGTGCAGATCTAAATTGTTTGAAAGACTATAATAGGTTAAGAAGAGAATATGCTCCAAATTTACCTAAATATCCTTTATTTCAAAAGGTTGTCGTAGGTCAAAAAAAAAAGATATGAGAAAAATTGTAGTGAGGTTGTAGAGAAAAGAAAAAAAATAGATGAACCAGAAATTGCAAGCAAAAAGAAAAAGGATAGTATTGAAGAGGTTGTTGGATTTCAGTTTAAAAACAGTTCTGGTGTCAATTGCTATGCTAATGTAGTGGTTAATGTTGTTTTTTTTCTTCAAACTTTACAACAACAGATTGTTGAAAGTCGGGATCAAAGATTTTGTTGTTTGTTGAATTCTGTCTTTGAGAAATGTAGCAGTGATAAAACAAAAATAGAAAGTGTTTCTGATATTCAAAATGTTTTAGACATATGTTCTGGAGTAAATCAATTTTCGCAGAATATTCAGCACGATTGTCAGGAATTTCTTATGTATATGCTTGTTGTATTGCAAGATGAAGGTATAGATATTGAAAATATTTTTGGTGTATCTTATAAATGGCAACATGACTGTGACAATTGTACGTTTTCAAGTAGTACTGAAATAGACACTGAAAGATTTATATATTTGACATTACCAGACTGCAAAACAGTGAATTTTAATAATCTAGTTAGAGAAGCAAATCAAAACATGCTCTGTACCCATTGTAACTCAGAAATGTTATCAACATGATTTACACAAATATATGGATAGTATGTAATTTTAATGCTCCAACGATGTAGACCTGATGGAACAAAATTGACAACTTTAATTAAAAAGTTTGTGGCTTCTCAAATATCAATTTCAGGAAGAACTTTAGTAACTGCAGCAATTATTTTCCATGATGGTTCTTCTACAACATCAGGACATTACACAGCTTACTTAAAATGTGGAAAAGGATGGACTAATTGTAATGATACTCAATTGACTTTTAAACAACGTTTGCCTTTTGACTTACCAAATTCTTATCTAGTGTTTTTACAACCCAAATTTTAGGGAAAACAAATGTCCTAGGAAAATTAGTGCTATAAAAAAAGGGTAATCTGCTGTTGAGAATTACTTTGTAAGTGAGGGTGATCAAGATAAAAAAAAATGTGTACTTGTTATAGAGGTAGTGTAAGTGTATCACATAGTGAGTGATATGAGTATAACAGGAAATGTTGATCATGAGTGAAGCAGAGGTGTTTTAGATTTGTTGTAGTTGTTAGAGATGTGGTGACATGTAGAGGTTTCTTTTAATGGAATACAGCTATTTGGTAAGATAAAGGATGAGCAGAGTGTGATCAGCATACCAGATGATGTTGAGATGTTGATAGCATGCTATTTGTTTAAGGTTCTATGTTCAATATAAATAGCATCGGGTGGAGGTATAACCATTGTTAGATGGTCTAAAAGATGTGGGTGCTTTTGTTTCAGAAGGTCGGGAAATGGACGCTTAAGAGTACTATTAAGTAACTCCCAAACTAAGGATTTCACAGGTACTATTTGGCCATGAGGAATAGTATCTCAAACAAAAAATGACTATTTCGGGCAAATGTTATTAGCATATGTTTGGACATTACTTTATTTAGAGAGTATAAGAAAGAAGTAGTAATGTTTTGTTACTTTGTGATTGTTGTTGACATTCCTTACTTACATAAGAAATTTCTGTTCGAAAAATACATTTAAGATATGTTTTTTTCTAATTGTTACATTGTTAATGAAAATATTGAATGGGTTTTTTAAACACAATCTTTTTGATTGTGTTTTTTTTGCCCGCTGTCACATGACGTGTTGTATTAAACTCACTGTTTTAAGTGAAATTCAATATATTCTGAGAACAGCAAAATAAAATATATAACATATTGTACAAATTATTTTGTATTTTGTATTGTGAAATATATATTATAACTCTTCTCTTCCACAGATATTATCTTTATGAGGTAAGTACTACAAGCAAAAAATACTTTTTCATCACTTTCTTACTTCTCTTTCTCTATATCCTTTCTTCACTGTCTCTCTTACTTCTTTACCTTTCCTCATCTTACTCCTCTTCCCTCATTCTACTTACTCCCCTTCATTCACCTTTACACTCCTTCTCTTACCATCAGTACTCTTCCTTCACCCTCACTCATCTTTTCCAACTCCCTCTTTCCTCTGTCTGTCCCTCACTTGTCTTTCCTCTCTTCCTCTATCAATACCCTTGTCTTGCTGTATCGACCAGTCTCTTCTCACTGCCCCCTTACTCTCTTTCCTTCATATCATCACTCAGTGAACTTCACTCACTCAACTTCTTTCACTTCCTCACTCCCTTTCGCTCACTGCCCTTTTCTCCATTCATCTCAAACTCTCTTCCTCTGTGTCAGTCAGTGTAACTGATTTACTCCTTCACAGTCCGTCACTCTCCATCTGTTTGTCTCTTTTACTGTCTCCCTCTCCCTCCACAAGTCTTCCTTTTCTTTTCTCTCTCTTTCCATAAATCCTTCTTTCTCACTTACTTCTTTTTCCTTTCTCTTTAATATGCTTCTTTTTCCATCACTGCCCTACCCTCACTCTTATATCCCTTCCCTCACTATCACTGCCCTTCATTCAATCTAAGTCTTCTTCCTCCACTTCATGTTCTCTTCTCTCTGCATCACTCTCATTCCATTTCTCCTGCACCCATTCCCTCACTCTTCCTGACACTTTTTCGCTCACTCCATCTGTCAATTTCCTTCCGGTATTCCCGTTTCCTCAATCCCTTTTGGTAACTCTCATTCCTTTAGTCTCTCACTCCTTTCACTCCATTACTCAGTTCCTCTCTCCCTCTGTGTTTCTCCCTAACCGTTCCTTTCTTTCCCTTTCTGTTTTTTTACACTTCTACTTTCTTTTGTATTATCAAATATATATTATAACTCAATTTTTTCTTGTCTTCCACAGATACTACATTTATACAAAATAATTCTATTAAGTTGTTATTATTTATAAGGAAAGTATGACAAACAGAAACTACTTTTTATTCACTCTCTAACTTCTCTTTCTCTCTTTCCTATTCTTTAATCTCTCTCTTAATCTTCTTCCTCTACTCATCTTACTCTCCTTTTCTTATTCTCATTATTGCCCTTCATTTAGTTTTATAGTCTTTCTGTGACTATCAGTACTCTCTCTTCACCGTCACTCACCTTGTCCAACCCCCTCTTTCCCCTGTCTGTCTCTCACTTCTCTTTCCTATGTTCTTCCATCACTACCCTTGAGTTACTGTATCGTTTAGTCTCTTCTCACTCCCCCTTTACTTTATTTCCATAACATCAACCCTCACTCACCTTCACTCACTCCACTTCTCTAACTCCCTCACTCCCTTTTACTCAATTTGCTTCCTTTATTCCTTCCCTCACTCTTCTTTCCTCCATCTGTCTCTAAATCTCTTCCTCCTTCTCAGTCACTATAAGTGATTTACACCTTCACACTCCCTCACTTTCCTTCTGTTTGTCTCTTTCACTGTTTTCCTCTCTCTTCACTACTCTTCCTTTTATTTTCTCTTTCTATAAATATGCTTCTTTTTCAATTACTCCCTTTCCCTCAATCTTATATCCCGTCCCTCACTGTCACTGCCCTTCATTTAATATGGGTCCTTTTCCCCCACTTCATGTTCTCCTCACTGTGCATCAGTCCCAATCCCTTTCTCTTTCTTCTATTCCCTTACTCATCCTCACTCTCTTTCATTTACTCCATCTGACAATACCTTTCCCTTATTCACCTTTCCTCATTCCTTTTTGCTAGCTTCAATTCCGTTAGTCTGCCACTCCCCTTCACTCCTTTTCTCTCTCTCTCTGTCTCACTCAGTCTAACTATTTCACTCCCTGTCACTCACTTGCACTCCCTCTCCTACTGTCTAACTCTTTCCTTTTCTCTCTTCTCTCACCCATCCTTTTTTTCCCTTTCTGTTTCTTTCACTTCTACTTTCTTTTGTATTGTGAATTATATATTATAACTCACTTTTTTCTTGTCTTCCTCAGATAATATATTTATAATAAAAAGTTCTAATAACTTGTAATTATTTATAAGGTAAGTATGACAAACAAAAAAAAACCTTTGTATCACTCTATTATTTCTCTATCTCTCATTCTCTTTCTTCACTCTCTCTTTTATCACACCCTTACTCCATCTCACTTACTCCACTTCGTTTACTCCTTCACTTACTTTTTTTCATCCTTGTTTGTCTCCCTGTCTACCTCTGTCTCACTCAATCTAACTGCTTTACTCCTTTTCAGTTAAAAGATAACAAAGACTCTCATTACAGAAGTTGCTTCGGAGGTGGACCTTGGCGAAAAGCGGCCGGATATTCAGAGCAGTCGATGAAGGAGATGCTCCTGCAGATTAAGTGCTGGGGAACAGCAACTGGAGAGTTCGCTGCACGGGTTTGGGTAGATGCCATTGCATAGTTGTTAGAATGTACATTTTTACATTTTTTACATGCCTAATCAATGTGTGTATACTAAAAGACTAGTGTTTCTTTCGGTCTCCTCTAGATAGCACACTACCACAGATTTTGCAGGTGAACTTTGGTGTATTTACTTTCTTGTGCCCCTCTGGAAAGGTGAAAAACTTCCAGATAAATAACTCCTTGGTCTTCTTACCACGTGGCTGCTCTTCAAAAAACTCCACATCTGAGTCAGATGATGAAGTTCCTTTACTCCCCCACTCTCCTTCACTACATTTCTCTCTCCCTCTCTCCCTCTGTCTCACTCAGTGTAACCGCTATACTCCATCTCAGTCAGTCACTCTTGCTCTCTTTCTCTCTCACTCTATCTCTGTCTCTCTCTCTCACTCTTCCTGTTTTTTTCTTTCTGTTTCCTTCACTTCTACTTTATCCCTCAGTCCTCTTTCCTCTCTCTTAATCTCCTTCCTTCTCTCTCATTCCCTTTCATCACCCTCATACCCCTTTTCTCATTGTTACAGCCTTTCACTCACCCTCAGTACTTTTCCCTCAGTCACCTTAACCTACTCCCCTTTCCTCACTCCCTAACTCCATCTCACTTACTCCCCTTCACTTATTCCTTCCCTCACTTTTTTTTCATCCATTTTTCTCTTTTTATTTCCCTCTGTGTCACTCAGTCTCACTGGCTCACTCCTTCTCAGTTCTTTGCTCTCCCTCTCCCTCTCTCTCACTCTGCCCTTCTCTCTCCCTCATCCATAAACTCCTATCCTCTCTTTTTCTATCACTCCTCTTCTATTCCTCACTCACTTTCCCTGTGTCTTAATTTTCTTTTTTCTCCCTCACTCATCTTTCCTCTTCCTCATACTACTTCCCTAACTGTCACTGTTGTTCACTCACCATCACTACCTTTCTCCCTCTGCACTTCATTCTATCTCCTTGGTCTTCTTACCACGTGGCTGTTCTTCAACAAACTTCACATCTGAGTCAGATGATGAAGTTCCTTTACTCCCCCACTCTCATTCACTCCATTTATCTCTGCCTCTCTCCCTCTGTCTCACTCAGTGTAACCGCCTTACTCCCTCTCCGTCACTCGTTCTCCCTCTCTTTCTCTCTCACTCTCTCTCCTTCTCTCTCTTTCTCACCCATCTTGTCTCTCTCTTTCTTTTTCCTTTACTAATACTTTATCCCTCAGTCCCTTTTCCTATCTCTTAATCTCCTTCCTTCTCTCTCATTCCCCTTCACTCACCCTCATGCACCTTCCCTAAGTGTCACTGTCCTTCTCTCACCGTCACTACCCTTCCCCACTCCACTACCTCCTGTCTGTATTTTTCCCGTTCCCTTTTTCTCACTCCCTCTTGCTCTCCTTCTGTCACTCCATTCTTTACTCCCCTTCTCTCACTCCCCTTTTCTAAGTTCCTCCATCCCCTCACTCTACTTTTCCCTCTCTCACTCCCCATCTCTCACTTTCCATTACCCCCCTTCCCTCAACCTCATACCTCTTCCCTCACCGTGACTCCACTTCTCTTACCTTCACTCTCTTCACTCTGCTCTACTTCTCCCTTTCCATCTCTTACTCCCCTTCTCTGTCTCTGTTCCATGCTCCCCTTTTCTCACTCCTCGTCTCTCACTTTTCTTTCCTTACTGCCCTTCCCTTACTCTTTCTCTCCACTTACCTCACTCCCCTACCCTTAGTCCCCTTGTTTCAGTCACTCTTTGACGCCCCGTTTCTCACTCACCATACCTCCCTTCCCTCACTCATTCCATAAGTCCTTTCCTCCTTTTCCCTCAGTCATTTTAGTCATTCATTTATACACTACACTCTCCTTCAAAAAAGGGATGACACAGTATATAAAAGATAAAGTTCTTCTTTGAGAAGTGAGGTTAGTTCTGAAAAGAACTGTTTATTTTGTCTTTTTTTTTTTTTTTACAATTTTATATTTTGGGGGGATTTTTCTTCAAACAAAAACAGTAAACAGGTAACCAAAAATTGTTCAACTGGAACAAAAATAAAAAATGAAAAAAAATATTTGCGGCTGCATACGTGCTGTTAGATTCTTATGTCGATCAAGTCTACGCTTTGCTTACCAAAACATATAATTTCATTGCACTCATTACAAGAAATATGAACTTTGGCAAAATTTGGACGGAGGTCCAGCTGTCTTGTAGTTGGCGATTGTACTGCCGATGAGGTGCTCGGTACAGCAGATGGAAGCTCCCTGGCTTTGTCTCTAGTTGCTGCACGTGTGTAATTCATTGGATGCACGTTCTTGACATGTCTTATTAATGTATAGATGCTAAAAGAGTACTTCTTTTTGGGGTCTCCTCTAGATATAACACTGACACAGATGACACAGGTCACTTTGGGGGCATTAACTTTTATTTGCCCCTCTGGGATTGTAAAAAATTGCCATATGAAAGAATTTTTCTTCTTGTCCTTTGGAGGCTCCACAAGAAAGGTTTCCACATCACTATCCAAAGAAGACTGCTGTTCTGCCATCTTGGAATTGGATTGCAGCACAATGTCTGTTCAGGACCTTCTCCCAACAAAGTAAAAGAGATAGTGAGGGAAGTGGGTGGGGTGTTTGAAGATTCTAGAACAGAAACTGCCATGAACCAATGAAAAGTGTTGTTTTCAAGTCACATGACTTTACGTGCGCGCACGCATGCGTGCACGGTGCACGCCCCTCGCTTCAAAATGGCGTTTTGTCCTATTTTCGAAAAAGTTTCAAAACGTGAAAAGAAGGCAGGGAAGAGACTCCCTGACCCCCTCGGCTTTCTCAGGGGGTCCCTGAAAGACTCTGATGGGCAATATTACCTACTGGCGGTCGCCAGTAGGTATATATAGTTAGGATTTTTTCCCTATGGGATTTTTGAAAATTCTATGTCTAATAACTTTGGCGTTTGTGGACGGAATTGGCTGAAATTTTCTGGAAAATGGAACATTTTGTTTCTGAGCAGCCACTGGAAATTTGGGGGGAGTTGGTCTAGGGGGGGCCGATAAAAGAGGGGGGTCCCAAAACGTGTTTTTAACATTGAGTTTTCCATAGGGCGGTTAGCCTCACTTTTAGCCCGAACGGCTGAATGGATTTGCACGAAACTTGGCAAAATATTAGGGACTGATAGCCCGATGTGCCTTTTGTAGGTCTCAATATATGTGCTCCAGTGGATTTTGAGAAATTAACGTTTAAAAAAAGATATATATCTGTAAGCGCGCTCTGGGCAGCGCTCCGGTCCGCGGACCTTAAGCGTACCGGAACTTCGCGTAGCTAAGCTGATTGGCTCTCCGGTGTCTGTCAACATTCTAAACAGTCCGGAGCGGCCGCCATCTTGTCTCTCGGTAGGATTGAGAGACAAGAGGAGGCCAAAACAAAGGGGGAAATAACTATAAGGGGGCATAGTAGATCCTCCCTGACCCCCTAGGTTTGATGTGGAGGCTTTAAAGGGGCCCCGCGAAGCAAAAAAAAATAATTTTTTTTTGTTTTTTTTCGTGGTTAGCGCCCGGTACGCGAACCGGGAAGCGTTCTGGGGAGCGTATCACAATGAAAAATGAATGATAGACTTTTCAAATGCTGTATGTTAATTGATTGTTGGTTTTGTTGATTATTATTTTTTTTTTAAAGTTTTTTTATTGTGTTTCATAATTTAATAAACTTTCTAACATTTCATTGTCAGAAATTTCATAATCATGGAATATAGATTGTAGTCTCTGAGGTTGTAAAATGTCCTCATTTGCAAGGAGGTTATCTACTGCTTGTACACATTGCAGTAGTTCTTGGTCCCAAGATTCATCCATAAATTCAATCTCATTTGGATCAATGATTTCTGTGTTGGACTCTGGAAGGACAATTTCAAATGAAATGTTTTGTTCACTTTCCATTTTTCCTGAAATTTGCATAAAAAAAATATATATTAGTAGAGGTAGGGCACTGTTGGGATTAATTTTAGATAGGCAGTTTTTAACAGAGAATTTATCTGTCAAAGTGCCATCAATTGCTCAAAGGTGTCCTTTAAAAGCATTTCCAGACCTAGAATTTATCTGTCAAAGTGCCCAAGTCATTACCTCCACAGTGCACAATTAACAGGTCAGGTTTGGGCAAATGCATAAAGGTTTTCACCAATGGTATCAATTGGTGACATTTTAATCCTCTGTGGCCAAACCACTTAATTTCCACATCTTGTAAATTGAGGTTAGGTAAATTCCTGCTTTCAACGTACCTTTGAGCCCAGTGAATATAACTATGACCAACAATCCAGACAGAAAACATGGTGAGAGAAGGTTCTCCTGCAGTCAGATGAAGTGTGGCAATGAAATGGCAGTTGAAAAAATGTGAGTTTGAAATGAAAAAAACTGTGGAGTTTCTGTGTTCATGAAGTAGTAACAGTGATTGGTGGATTTTGATTGATGAAAACAGAAAGTTAGGGTGTAGAGATGTGTTCTTTGAAAGATGTATTTTGAGTGGTCAATAAAAAATCATTAAATGAAAGAAAGCACTGGATATGCAGGTGCACTGAGAGTTCAGAGTTCAATTGCAACATTGTTGTGTGAATTTGCAAACACCAGAGTTTCTCCAAGAGGTGGTTGCTATGGAAAATAGGCAGAAAGGGCAGAGGGGGAAGGGTTTTCATTTGAAAAAAAGTGAGGGAAGAGTTTTGATTGGGTGACATGAGAAATATGTGTGAAGAATTACACCATTTCTGTGCTTTTGATAGCTGCAGACTCTGGAGTGCATACCTTTTGCTCTGCTGAAGACAAATTGGTGTGTTTCTGAGACTGTTTTCAAACTCAAAGTATTTGCTAAGGTGAGAAAATATTTCTTTACTTTAGATAGAGAATAGTGTGCTTTAAGGAGAAAATTATGATTTATGTGGCGCAAATTGCTTGTAAATATGCTCTCACATGTGCATGGAAAATTTAGATTTTGAATGTTTTTGTTATATAGCCATGTTAAAAGTGACGCAACCATGCTGGAAAGCCAATCAAAAAATGATTTCATGTGTTTTAATGACATTTTAAGTCATTTTCTGATGTGCAGTGTTTAGAAATTATGATTTGAAAATCGTTTTTGTGGAAAAGGAATTGTTTTTAAATTCATGACAAGGATATAATGGTGTATGGTTATTTATAAGGCAATTGACTGTCCTTGATGTTATTTTTCTCATTTTAGTGTAAGACCTTTCTCTGTGGCGCAAATTGCTTGTAAATATGCTCTTACATGTGCATGAAAATTTTAATTATCAATGTTTGTGTTACATAGCCATGATAAAAGTGAACCAACCATGCAGGAAAGCCAAAAAAAAAACGCTTTCATGTGTTTCAATGACATTTTAAGTCATTTTCTCATGTGCAGTTTTTTGAAATTATGATCTGAAAATCGTTTTTGGGAAAAAGGAATTGTTTTTAAATTCATGAGAAGGACATAATGGTGTATGGTTCTTTATAAGGCAATTGACTGTCCCTGATGTTATTTTTCCCATTTTAATGTCAGACCTTTCTTTGTGGCGCAAATTGCTTGTAAATATGCTCCCACCTGTACATTGAAAATTTTGATTTTGAATGTTTATGTTACATAGCCATGTTAAAAGTGACCCTACCATGCAGGAAAGCCAATCAAAAAACGCTTTTATGTGTCTTAAGGACAATTTAAGTAATTTTCCCATGTGTAGTGTTTTGAAGTTATGATTTGAAAATCGTTTTTGAGGTAAAGGAATGTTGTTAAAATTTATGTTCGCCATATGCCCCCAAATTTCTTTTTCAGGGTTGCAGCAGGGTGTTCTTGAGACACCCCTGCACTTTTGGAATAAATTCCTAATTTGTGATGAGCAAATTGTTAATCGCAAATTGCACCTTCATTTATATGAGCCTCCTAGCCCATGGAAATGAATGGGTAATTTGCAATTAGCAATTTTCTCAAACAAATTTGGAATGGTAAAGAATCGCTATTTATTCCTTAAAATTCGCTTTTTTGGAAATGCAAAATAGTTATATGATACATATGGCGGTTGATGTCTAACAAGATAAGAAGCTTATGGATACATTTATGATGACTGGTGCAATGAAGTAGAAATCACTTACTTCATTGGTAGGCCTTTACAATAAATTATCTCCTCTGTATTCTTCATCAAGCATAACTTTAATCTGCAATCCTGAGTAGGCCTCACCTTAAACAAACCTCTGGATAGGCCACATCTTATTGTCATCCTGATTTAATCATTTATAATGCTAGGGACAGATTTATGATATGTGTATACCTCTTTTGTGCCACTTAGAAAACATTGTCCATGGGGAAATGACTTAAAATGTCATTAAGACACATGAATGTTTTTTTTTAAAACGTTTGCAATTTTTTTGGGTCACTTTCAACATGGCTATGTGTCTGAAACAGTCAAAATCTAAATTTGCAATGCACTGGTGGGAGCATATTTACAAGGAATGTGCTTCATGGGGAAAGGTCTTATAATGTAATATGGGAAAAATGACATTAGAGATACTGAAATGCCTTATAGAGAAGCATACACCATTATGTCCTTGTCATAAATTTGCAAACCATTACTTTTCCCCAAAAACGATTTTCAAATTATATTTAGAAAACAGTGCACATGTGGAAATTACTTAAAATGTCAATAATTCAAAATTTGTGATTCCTTAAATGCAATGTATCAAAAAAAAATATGTAAAAAATGATATTAAGGATTTGGAAACTACCACCAACTTCTAGTTTGTGGTAATTTGCGAATTCTTTTCAAAAAGCATTTTTTTTTTTAAAAAAAAAAAGGTCCCATATGACGCCCATACATGCCATTAGGGCATGTAGATGTAACATGTGCTCCCAAATTTCTTTTTCAGGGGTGCAGCAGGGTGTTCTTGAGATACCCCTGCACGCTTGAAAAAAATCCTATTTTGTGATGAGCTAATTGCTAATCACAACTTGCAACATTAATTCCTATGAGCCTCCTAGCCTATGGAAATGAATGGGTAATTTGCAATTAGCAATTTGCTCATTGCAAATTAGGAATAGTAAAGAATCGCTATTTATTCCTTAAAATTTGCTATTTATAATATGTAAAATATTTTGATGATACATATGGCAGTTCATCTGTAACAAGATAAGAAGCTTAGGGATAGATTTATGATGAGTGGCGCATCCCCAGGGATGTGACAGTCATCCTGCGCCACTGTTCCGCCACCCATGGTGTGCTGCATTTACAATGCGGCGCAGCATGGGGCAAAAAAGGCACAGATGCGTGACGCATCTGTGCTGTAAAGGTGGCACATTGCTGGAGTTGTATCGTAAGTGCGATGCAGCTCCAGCAAGGATCAGGGGTGCCCCATCTATACAATGCTGCGTCAAGACCTATGCCAGCTTCAAGCAGGCGCAGGGTTTTGAAGCAGCTTTCTCCTATCTGATTGTAAATGCGGCACACCATGGGTGGTAAAGCAGTGGTGCACATTAACTGGTGCATGCCTGGGGATGTGCCATTTAATATAAATCTGCACTTTAACATTTGAGTATGTGCAGGGGACACAGAGTCGTTGAGGCTTATCCAAGGTTAAGAACAGATGAGTCCTTTTCAGTGAAAAATTAGACATAGGCTTCACCTGCTCAGCATCGCTGGACATGGCTAAATAATAGCTGCAAAATGTTACTCTTGTTAAATAATTTTACTATTATAATCTGTGAGATTTGTCTCTTACTCTGCAACATCTCATTGTTGTTGTCTTTCTTTAAAGATAAAGACAACCTCAACATGAGCGACAATCTGCAATCAGTTGATTTTGACCTCATCATTGAACTTGTAATTGAAACATCAGTGGATGTTGATCCATTGGATGATTTAAATCCTGAGGATGAAGAAGAGCGTGATGAGGATGCAGATTTGTCCGAATTATATGATATAGGATGGGAAGCTGACCTGCTTGAGCCTTTGGAATTATAAACATTTATTTTTAAAATTTATAATCAATAAAAAGTAAAAAGGTAAACCGTTTAATTTAAAAATAAAGACACCTTCAAAAACAGGTTATGTGTAGTGTCTTCAATAAAATATTAAAATATGCTCATAAAATTAGATCAGATTCACATATAAAATAGCATAGGTAACATAAATATAAATCTCATTTCTTTTCTGCTATTTCTGTATTGTAAATTTGCAAGGACTAAAAAATCTTCTATTTAAAATGTCAAGTAGTGTGTTATGTTTTTGATCACTATTACTGATTTACTGTTTGATAATAATGTTTAATAACATTTTTATTATATTTTTCCTCAGATTCAACTATGCCTACAAAAATAAGAGAGATGAAGGCTGCAAAACGTCAAAGACAGCAGGAGAAAAAAAAAATGCAGCAGTCCTCTAACAAAAAGATTTCTCAAGCGATGAAGAAAGCACCGGGTAAGAGCTCTAAATATTTCATAAGAAATATTTATAATAAAAAAAATATTAGTACAGAAAATGTTTCAATCCATAACAACACAAGTAAATCAAATGGAAAGAAAAGGACAAATGAAAATGTTACTGCTAGAGCAAGAGATAAATCTGTGCATGATAGTAGAAGGAAACAACAGTTTACGGAGATTCGTAAACGAATGTTCCGTAACAGGATAATTGGCAATTTGTTAAAAAATATTAAGAAAGGTCAACAGAAATTAGTTTTTTATAGGAGAAAAAAAAAAGTTGAGAAAGTTATTGATCAGGCTTTTGAAATTAAACGTAAGTTATTTATTTTGATAATCAATAGAATTAGGAAGCTAAACAAGGCAATTTTTGATTTCAAAAGAAATAGTAGATGGAAGAGAATAGTTAATCGTAGTAATTTTTGTGAAGTTTTTTCTGGAGAATGGATACATAGTTCAAGCTGTGAGGCATTTTTTAATGAAGAGAGTTATTTCCAGGATAATGATTTGGTGCATGCAGTTGACATCAGTGGTCGTGCTTATGAAGTGAAAGATGGTTGTCCAGTTGAAAAAGAAAAACTTGTGACAACAGAGGCAGAAGAGTTGTTAGGTAATGAGGTTTTAGGAAGACGTGGTAAGGGTCCTGTGTACACCTGGAAGTGTAGTAGTATTTGCAGTGTGCGACAGGATTCCATCAATTTGCTTTGTGATTTTGTACGGTCATTTAACAAGAAAAGTTTGAAGCAGAAAATAAGGTTGTTGCAAGAATTAGATCCTTGCAGAGTGAGAGAAGTGACAGGTTTGCATGGTCATTCACTGGCTTGTCTTTCCAGGAGAGTATGCCAGAGTGTTTTTCATCATTTCAGGATGCTAGCAGTGCATCATAACAAAGTGAGGAAGTTAGTTAGACTGTTGTATTATGCTAAGAGTCCAGCAATTATGCTGAAACAATTATGCGCTGCTCTTTTGCATGGTTCTGAAATAGATGTGAAGAATATATGTGAAGAAATTGAGTTTTGTTACTTTGGAAGTAAAGAGGAGAATGTTGAAATTGAGCAAGAAGTAGAGGGTCATTTGGAAGATAGTGTACAGGTTTCCAGTACAGATAATTTCCAGAGGGAAATTGCGACGTTTGACATGAAATCAAGTGAGAGGCCTAATTTCACTTGTGTGTGTTGTAGACGCACTTATTATAAGAATCAGACTAAGTTAGTGGATTTATATGCAAAAAGTGAAAGGGAAAATAATAGTGAATGGAAGGATTTTGCAACATACTTGATGGTAGAAAATTGTTTTGATTTGGGATTGGATCAACGTGTGTGTACTTATTGTTGTAACAAATTAAAACAAAACCAGATGCCTGCTAGAGCAGTTCATAATAATCTGGAATTGGTTGAGATTCCTTCTGAATTGAAGGATTTAAATACTTATGAATCTATTTTGATTCAAAGTATCCATCCCTTTCAGGCTATTGTAAGAATGGAGCCAAAGACAGGGAAATTGCCTCCATCAGATTTACAGAGAGGATTAAAGGGAAGAGTTGTTTATTTGCCTCTAGATTTGAAGAAAAACATTAACACAATTGGAGTAGAAAAAGTGGAAGAGGAACCTCTGGTTATCTTAGTTAATGGGGTTCCGACAAAGAATAAGAAAATATGGCAAGATTTAGTAGATGTTAGGAAAGTTAAAAAGGCAACATTGTATTTGAAAAAAAATAATAAATACTATAAGAATGTATATGTTGCAGAAGAGGAAGTAAGTGAGGAAGAGGATAGCGATTTGTGTGCTGGTCAAATTGAGAAAGTAGAACCCTCTACTAGTGAGGAAATATATGAACATTATAGTGTTCATCCTTTGCATTCAAAGGAAGTCATGGGGAATGCTATTGAGTTGTTTCAAATGAAACAAGCCAAAGGGAGTCCCATTAGTGTTTGGGAGGAAAGTTTGGAAGCTCGGTGTTTCCCACAGCTTTTTCCAACAGGTCAGGGAGGAAGATATGATGAGCGACCTCATCAAATTCCTGCTTCTGAATACCGGACTTTGCGATTGTATGCAGGAGATGCTAGGTTTCGACAATGCATTCCTTATTTGTTTCATCTCCTGTTTGAAAGCGATCTGTCTGGACTGTCATATGCAGTGAACCACATCTTGAAAAGTGGTATACACATGCAAAACATCTCGGCAAGTGATTTTATGGATAAAGTGAATGTCCAAGATAGTATTTTGGAATCTCACCTGATTAATCTCATGGCGTGTCAGCGTGGTACTAATGAGTACTGGTACCGTCGTCATGGTGATTTAAAATGTATGCTGAGGAACTTAGGTACTCCCACATGGTTCCTCACTCTGAGTTGTGCCGAGTATGGCTGGGAAGACTTACTTCAATTTCTACGAGAGGCAAATGCTAACGTAGAAAACATCGAATTCAAGACACCCGGAGAACTGTGCTCTTTGGATCCAGTCAATGTATGTAGGTACTTCAATCATAGATTTGAAGCTATGATGTCTTTCATCATGAATAAGAAGAATCCACCTCTTGGAGAGGTGTTGGATTTCTTCTGGAGAAAGGAGTACCAAGCAAGAGGAGCTCCTCATATACATATGTTGCTGTGGATCAAGGATGCACCTAAATTTGGAACGGATCCAGAAGACTCAGTGATGAGTTTCATCCAACAGTATTCTACGTGTGCTGTTCCAAACGCAAAGGAGAAGAAAAGCCTAAGAGAAAAAGTTCTGCGTTTCCAAAGCCATCGATGTGGAAAGTACTGCCGTCGTAAATTCCGAAACAAAGACAAGTTCTACACCAAATGTCGTTTCGGCTTCCCACGACCGGTGATTTCTAAAGGAAGAGTAAACAGTTTGATGTCTTCGCTGCGACATAATGTGATGAAGAAATCACCTAAAAACACTTACAATTTGAAGAGGAACGAAGAGTCCAAGTATATCAACGACTACAACCCGGTGATTTTGTCCATGTGGAATGCTAACATGGATATACAGTTTGTGGCTGATAACTGTATGGCTGTGGCTCGGTATGTGACGTCGTATATCACCAAAAAAGAGAAGACAGAATTGAAGGATATGTGGGAGGACATTTCCCATGAAAAGAGCCTCAGCAAGAAGTTGTACAGTTTCAGTCTGAAGATGTTGTCGCATCGAGAAATCGGAGCGTACGAATGTTCTGACCGGTTGTCTTCAGCAAGTCTCTATGCCAAGTCCAGGAGTATCGTTTGGGCGAGTCTTGGTCTTGCTGCAACGCGTAATCGAGTTCTCAAACCTGTGCGGGAAATTGAGTATTTGGCGGAAAAGGAGCCAAACAGTACCGACATTTTGAAGACAAACATGTTGGATACATATTATCCAAATCGAAGCAGTCACCTAGAGAATGTTTGTCTGTATGAGGTTCTGCAAAATTACATGTTCAAGAGGAACATCAAAGAAGATACTGAGAAAGGAGTGTATGCTGTAATAGGAAGTGAGGGATGTCTGGTCAAGCAAAGAAAATGCCACTTGATAAACCATCGAAAATTGAGTGGCGAATCTCCTGAAAAAAAGGAGTTTTTCTATTTAGCACTTTTGCAACTTTTCAAGCCTTGGCGTGCAGAAGAGGAACTGCTTGGAGATTTCCTCTGTTACGAAGACTCTTTCAATGCCGCCAAGGAGACCATAGAATGTCCTGCTTTTCCCAAATATGTAGAAATGTTGAATGCGGAAATTGAGCAGGAAGCAACGATTGCAGCCGAGATTGCCAGAGACAGTTCTCAGGACAGTCAGAGTTCTGCTTCATTGAGTCAGGATCCACTAGGAGGACCTCTTATTGAAAATGAAGCTGCCACTGCTATGAATGAGGTGGAAAAAGCCATGGCACATGCTCAAGAGGATGCGGTTAACTTAGAAGAGTTGGAAAGGCAACTCAACGTTGAGCAGAGGAAAATATATGACGAAGTTACCATGCAAATTGATCATGGATTAAGTCATGATAAGAAAGAATGCTCATGTACGTCGTTGAAGCCTGTCCGACTGTACGTGAGTGGAGAAGCGGGAACTGGAAAAAGTTTCCTCATTAAAGCAATTTCATGCTATTTGCAGGAAAGGACAGAGTCATCACTGTCTTGTGTTGTCACTGCTCCAACTGGACTGGCAGCACATAATATTAAAGGGATTACTTTACATCGTTTACTGATGCTGCCAGTGGAGCATGACAACAAATTAGAATATCACAAGCTATCTGGAGATGCTTGTTTTGAAGTTTCAAGAATCTTGAGGAAAATGAAACTTCTTATCATTGACGAAGTAAGCATGGTTTCCAATGTCATGCTTGCCTTTGTGCATTTGAGGATGCAAGAAGTTCTCAAAACAGAGTATGATGTGTTATTCGGTGGCAAACACATCATTGTTTTTGGAGATCTTCTGCAGCTGACACCAGTGAAAGGGCAACCTGTGTTCAAAATGCTCACGCATGAAGATACCAGGAAGTGCCTAGGCAGCATTGGCAACGTCAATATATGGTTAAACTTCAATTATGCTGAACTGCATGAAAATATGCGTCAGGCAAAGGATGAAGTTTACAAGACTATTCTACAAGATGTTAGAATTGGAAAAGTGACCGAGCATGGGAAAGAAGCTTTACATGCACGATTACTGTCAAATTTATATCCAGAACAAGATGTTGTGCCTGAGAATATTTTTCAGAAAATTACTGATAAGAAATCTGGAATATGTTTGATGCCAACTCTTGCAGAATGTGCAAAATTTAACAACAAAATGTTGCATTTAGAAAAGCAAGAGATTGTGAAAGTGGAAGCTATTGATAGAGTAGAGCATATGGGATCAACAATTATTTTGTCTGAGAATCTGAAAACAAAATTGGATTCATTAGAGAAGAGTATATCTAAAACTGCAGGTTTTGAAAAGACTCTGAATGTGTGCTTGAACTGCCGTATAATTTTAAGAAGGAATTTACATGTTGAAAGAGGTCTGGTAAATGGATCAATGGGTAATGTTGTTGATTTTGTGAAATACAGAAATAGAGATGGAATTGAATTTTTAAAAATTAAATTTGATGGCATTGAGGAAGTACAGCTAATTGCTCGTTGTTCTGCTAGATTTTTGCTTGTAAAAGACTTATATGTTCGCCGTAAGCAGTTCCCTGTTTGCTTGGCATATGCGGTGACAATTCATAAATCGCAAGGTTTAAGTGTAGACACTGCATTGGTGAATATTGGCAGTTCTGTGTTCAAGGAGGGTATGGCATATGTGGCATTGTCACGAGTTAGAACTTTATCGGGATTGTACTTGATTGACTGTGATGTCAGAAACATTTGTGCAGATCTAGATTGTGTTAAGGAATACAATAGGTTAAGAAGAGAGTATGCGCCACATTTGCCTCAGTTTCCTTTGTTTGAGAAACGTCTGGTAGGCCGGAAACGAAGAAATGAGAACAATACTGGGCAGGTTGTAGCAAAAAGAAAAAAAGTGAATGAACCTAAAATTACAAGCAGAAACAAAGAGGATTCTGTTGAAGATGTTGTTGGTTTTCAGTTTGAAAACAGTTCTGGTGTCAACTGCTATGCTAATGTAGTAATGAATGTTTTGTTTTCTCTAAAAAATGTAAAAGAAGAGATTGTGGTCAATTCTGATCAAAGATTTTGCAGTTTGTTAAATTCTGTGTTAGAGAAATGTACCACTGATAGAAGAAACATAGAAAGTGTGTCTGAAATTAGAAATCTGTTAGATAGATGTTCAGGCCAAACACAATTCTCTCAAAATATTCAGCAAGATTGTCAGGAGTTTTTAATGTATATGCTTCATGTATTACATGCTGAAGGTGTAGATGTAGATCAGCTGTTTGGGCTTTCTTATCAATGGCAGCATGACTGCGAGAACTGTATGGTATCAAGTACTACTAGTGTAGACTCAGAAAGATTTGTATATTTAACTTTGCCAGACAGTAAATCAGTCTCCTTTAATAAGCTAGTAAAAGCTGCTAATCACAACATGGAGTGTAGCCAATGTAAATCTGAAATGATGTCCACATTATTTATACGAACATATGGCCAGTACATCATTTAATGTTCCAACGATGTAGGCCTGATGGAACAAAATTGACAACTTTAATAAAAAAATTTGTAGCTTCGCAGTTGTCAATATCAGGAAGGACTTTTGTAACTACAGCAATTATATATCATGACGGCCCTTCAATATCATCAGGACATTACACAGCTTATTTAAAGTCTAGAAATGGCTGGTCATTCTGTAATGATTCTGTTGTAATTTTCAAAAAAAAATTGCCGTATGACCTTAAAAACTCTTACCTGGTGTTTTTAAAACCAAAATTTTAGGAAAATAATCTCGGGATATGATCTGTGGAATTTCAAGAAGTTCTAATGGCTCCTACACAATTTGGCCTTGAGGATAAGTGTAGTTCAGAGACATAACTTCTAATCATAGGATTGGACATCATGGACATGTATGTGCAGTTTAAATGAATTCAGAAAAACTGTTTCTTTTCATAAGCTAATTAAAGCAGCCAATCAAAACATGGAGTAGAGGGAATGTAAGTCTGCAATGCTGTCTACTGTTTTACATTACTTTGTGATTAAAAGTGATGTAGAGAATTAAATAATTGTAGTACTCATAGAGGTAGTGTAAGTCTGCTTCATATTAAGCAGTATCAGTGTCATACGAAATGTAGAACATGACTGAGCAAGAAGGGGAAGATATTACTATTCCAGGATTGTGAAAATGATCTTCAACATTTTAATTCTGAAAGTTGCGGGAATGCCAAATGATGGGATTGGTTAACAAGAAATCCAAGAGTTATACATGGCTCTGACAAAATTTGGCCTTGTGGAATCTTGTGGTAGAGAGCAAGAAGTCATTTATTGTATGTAACATGTTTTTAAAAACGATGGAGATTTTCTTTCAGAAACTGGTGGGCTGAAAGTAATAACAGCACAAAAGAGTATAAGCTATTCATAGGACATCCTTGGACGTCATGGAAAGTAAGTTAACTTTAAGGAGTTCTGATTTTTGATTTCTGATCTTGTATGGGTTTTTTAAACACAATCATTTTGATTGTGTTTTTTTTTCCCCGCTGTTACATGATGAATACCTTCAAGTCACTGTTTTTAGTGAATTTTGATACATTCTGAGAACAGCAAAAATAAACCATTTAACATGTATAATTAATTCTGTAATGTTTCCATTTATGATGTATATGTAGAACTGTGTAGAAGGCATGGAGAAGGTGAGGCTTCTGTAAGTGTCAAAGTTGTTGCATGCAGTGCTGCACTTCTGCGTATTCTTTGATATGCTAGACTACATCTGCACAATGAGATACCTAAGCAAAGGAAACAGAAGTGATGTGATTGTGAAATGAGCAAAATAAATTGCATGTATTTCAATTACATCACCTGTGTTTCCTATCATTACGAATCACATTGTGCAGATCAAGTTTAGGTCTGTCCAGGGAAACATAGGAGGTTTGGACTTTGTTGAAGATTGCAGTGGACATGACTCACTTCATTGGTAGACCTTCACATGTATTATGTCTTCTATTCTCTTCAACAACTTGAAATTTCATCTGCAACCCTGAGTAGGCCTCACCTGAAACAAAACTCTGGATAGTAGACATCTTATTGGCATCCTGAAGCAATTATTTTAAATTTTAGTGTCTTGCGACACTTTTCTGAGAGAACAGCAATGCAAAAGATGCACTATGTTTTAAGATAGGCCTCACTTCATCTGCATCAAGATAGTGTTACTTTAAAATGTATATCTTTAGGACTGTGTAGCTTCTGTAAGTGTCAAAGTTATTGAAAAACTGTTTGTCCTTCAATCTTTGCCCTTGTCTTTTGTAATTTTTCAATACATGTTTTTATATTTTTCAAATGTTTGTTCTCTCTTTCACAGATTGAAAGTATAAAAATAAAAAGTGAGGAATTTAACGACAATTATAAGGTAAGTATTTTGTACTCTTTTCGTTACATTTCTATCACATTGAACTACTATTAGTTCCACTGTTTCATTTCTTTAATCCTCAGTTTCCTGCCTTTGCTACTTCCCTCATTCCTTTCTCTATTACCTACTTACTCAACTCCTTCCATTTTTTTTCTCAGTCCCTCTCTTTTCATAGTTCCTCACTCTTGTTCACTCACTCCGTCTCTATTACTCTTAGTGTCTTTGACTGATCACTGTATCACTATTTGTTCATAATGCTTTCTCTGTGTAGTTGAAGCACACTAAGGGGCATATTATGAATGCAGCCAATAAAATTATTGCTCTTTTTATTGGCAGAAAACTGGTGCAAAAGCGGCTTTAGCGGCAGTTTTCTGCCGCAAAAGCAGCTTTAGCGACACATTTCTGCCTATAAAAGCTGCAAAACTTTTATTGCCTATGTTGATAATATGCCCCTATGTTATTTACATTAGGGCTATATTGTCCAGTATAACAATCAAAATTGCTCTCCAAAGACACCAGGCAAAGCAGACGCTCCCTCAAACAGATCACCAAGCGCAATTTACCCTACTTACAATCTAGCCTGTTCTCTGTCGAGACTTTAGCAATCTTTAGAGCACAAGATAAGATTTTTTTACATGGAAGAGCCATACGTATTGCAATTCTACTTAAGAAACAAGCATTGGCATAGACAATAGGTCTCGCCTTTGGGACCTTATACGTGTTTAGCCATGCAACAGTTGATGTTGCTGCACCAAGGATATTATGCTGCATAACTAAAGACTTAGAAGGTCCAAAAGTCGATACCTATTGGCTATGCCAATGCTTGTTTTTCTTTCACTTCGTTATCTATTTTGTTTTTCACAATTATACCATCTTCTGTCTGTTTTTTGGTAAATAGATCTATTAAATAGTATCTCTTCTTTACTACCTATAGCTGTATTTCTTGAAACATCACTCTCTGTTTACTTTCCTTATACTTACTCTTTTTTTTTAAAAAGTTTTTTTTTTGGTTAGCTCCCGGTACGCGTACCGGGAAGCTAAACCGGAAGCGAACCAAAAGAAATAGAGCTTGCCAGAGTGCTAAACATTCTAGCAATTTTTTTGGAAAGGGAAGGTAGTTCTGAAAAGAACTTTTTTTTTTATATTTTTGTTGTTTTATATTTTTTTGTATTTTTTGAACATTTTTTGTTTTTTTTGTATTTTTTGAACGATTTTATATTTTTTTGGGGTTTTTTTGGGGGGGGGGGAACAACAAAAAACAGGCGTTGAAAAGGGCTCAACAGGAGCAAAAAAAAATTACTGGGGGCGGTTAGGGCAATTATGATTGTCATAAGCCAGGTTGATGGCATTAATACTCATGTTACCACATGATATCAACGCACCACAGTGCATACAAGTATGTTTCATGTGCCCAAAATTCTCTTGGATGTTTGGCACAGTTTCCCGTGCCTCTGCTGGTGTCAATGATATTGACGATGTTGACCTGGCCACAGGAGTTGCTGTTGGGTTTTGTTCCATATCCCGTATTTCCGCCCGGCTGTAATTAAGTGGATGCTTCCTGGTCATGTGCCGATGCATGGTATAGTTCCCATAGCTATACTTTTTATCAGTCCCTCTTGATAATTTCTCTTTGCAGATGAGGCAGGTCACATACCTCGCATTCACTTTCTTTTGCCCTGGAGGGATTGAATAAAACTGCCAGATGAAACTGGCTTTCCTATGGGAAACCCGGGGCACCTCTTCCAAGAACTGTGGTTCTTCTCCCTCCTCTTCCTCCATTTCTTCCTCTTCCTCCTCAGTGTTGGTGATGACCTGGGGAGGTGGTCCTCTCTTCCCATGAGGAGGTGGAGGTGGTGGTGGGGGTGCACCAGCTGAAGCAAGTACTGAAGCCATTGCTCTACTATGAATAAAGGTCTTCCTCTCACAATGATGAAAGTCAGAGTGAGGAAAGAAGGAGGGGTTTTCATCATTTGGGAAAAACAATAGTTCTCAACCAATGAAAAGTGTTATTTTTAGGTCACCTGACCTAGCCTTCCATAATTATGAAACTAAAAGTGAAATGAACCAATGAAAAGCTTTATTAACAAGTCACATGACTCTAACTTTCATGTTACGCGCTGCGGAACGCTCCCCGGTTAGCTTCCGGTTCGCTGCGCTTCGCGCCTCGGTCCGCGCCCGGGGACACTTCCGGGTGCGCTAACGCAGTACGTCACAAGACGCATTTCGCGGCAACGCGATACGTCGCGCTTTCGCGCCGCGGATCGCTTCCGGGGAGTTGCGTTTCGCGCCTCGGTCCGCGCCCCGGGGCACTTCCAGGTGCGCTAACGCAGTACGTCATAAGACGCATTACGCGGCAACGCGATACCGTAACTATGTTGATTTGTTACCGGTTCGCGGACCGGATCGCGGAATCGAATTGAGCTAACGGGAAGCTTCCTGGTTCGCGGACCGGGAGCGAAACAAAAAAAATATTTAAAAAAAATTATTAATAAACATATAAAATATATTTTTGGATTTAAAGAAGAATACATTTTACAGCTGTAGATATTAGCTTTTAAAAAACCAATGAAAGTCACTGAAAAAACCATAGGTTATAGACCATATATAGTTAGGAATTAGCATTTACAAAACCTTGAAAATTCACTGAAAAAACCA
The DNA here is from genome assembly GCF_964261635.1 of Lissotriton helveticus. NCBI lineage: Eukaryota > Metazoa > Chordata > Amphibia > Caudata > Salamandridae > Lissotriton > Lissotriton helveticus. The sequence continues at coordinate 2,005,663,892 of NC_136067.1, forward strand.
TAGGTTATAGACCATATATAGTTAGGAATTAGCATTTAAAAAACCTTATTTTACTCACACAAAACCATTGAAATTCCATATATAGTTAGTTGCACTAACTATATATCGCGCACCCGCAATCCACTGCTGATCATGTCACATATTACATCATTCATGACATGGTCAGTGACATCACTGATGACATCAGTGATGACATCTCAAATGACATCACTGATGACATCACTGATGACATCTCAAATGACATCACTGATTACATCACTGATGACATCTCATTTGACATTACTGATCACATCACTGATGACATCATTCATGTGATAATACGATGAACCTCTTCAGACTCTAATATAACCTTAGATACACTCAGTGTAAACAGACACTCATAGACTGTCACTCATCCATGAAGTTACACACACACCTAGTCAGTCATGCAAACAATCAATCACACCTCCATTTCCTTAACTATACAGTTAAACACACCTTACTTATTCAAACATATACTAAAACATATTTACTCACTTATACAATCCTGGATACAAGTTCACAATGATCCATACAGCCACTCACACATTCACTGGCTCTTATGCACAGTTATTTATATATGTCAACTCTCACATGTACTGTATTTTACATATGTACTTACTTTGACATGTAGCACTGAGATATCTATTCACTCACCAATACAGTCATGCACACAGTCAACCGCCCATACAGCTGTTTCCACATGCACTTTTGAACCCATACATCTATGCAGAGAGTCATACACCTCCCAGCCACCCATACACACTCTCAGTCTCCCATACAAATACTTGGGCAACCAATCAATAACCCATATAGTTAATCATATAGCTACTGATCAACACATGCAGCAGTTTACAGAACAACAGACATAATGATGCACAAATTAAGACAGTTTAGTCACTAACCCATGCACTCAGTGAGACACATTTAATCACTCACTCATACAGTCAGTCACGCACCTACTAAATCCTTTGTTCAGACACTTCTACATCCACTCATTCTTCAATATGTAAGACATATTTTAACTTTACAGAAACATACAGTCACTGGATGTTGTCATCAGTGATGTCATCAGTGATGTCATTTGAGATGTCATCAGTGATGTCATCAGTGATGTCATTTGAGATGTCATCAGTGATGTCATCAGTGATGTCACTGACCATGTCATGAATGATGTAATATGTGACATGATCAGCAGTGGATTGCGGGTGCGCGATATATAGTTAGTGCAACTAACTATATATGGAATTTCAATGGTTTTGTGTGAGTAAAATAAGGTTTTTTAAATGCTAATTCCTAACTATATATGGTCTATAACCTATGGTTTTTTCAGTGAATTTTCAAGGTTTTGTAAATGCTAATTCCTAACTATATATGGTCTATAACCTATGGTTTTTTCAGTGAATATATATATATATATATAAGACCTACGCGTTTCGGTATTACAAATACCTTGTTCACGATCGTGAACAAGGTATTTGTAATACCGAAACGCGTAGGCCTTAACATCTGCCTGAGTTTGTGGAATATGAAAAAATAAAAATTGCAAAATTGGCCCGTGGAGTGCGACCCATTTTGTCCCTTTGAGAGGGAACAGTGGCAAATAGATTAGCAGCGTGGTTCAGCTGCAGGGCGCCGCACCCATTCCGAGCGCTGCATGAGTGGCAAAAATGAACCAGCAATGGAGAATATATATATATATATTCACTGAAAAAACCATAGGTTATAGACCATATATAGTTAGGAATTAGCATTTAAAAAACCTTATTTTACTCACACAAAACCATTGAAATTCCATATATAGTTAGTTGCACTAACTATATATCGCGCACCTGCAATCCACTGCTGATGATGTCACATATTACATCATTCATGACATGGTCAGTGACATCACTGATGACATCACTGATGACATCTCAAATGACATCACTGATGACATCACTGATGACATCTCATTTGACATCAATGACCACATCACTGATGATATCATTCATGTGACAATACAATGCATCTCCTCACATTTTAATATAACCTCTGTTTCACCCAGTGTTAAATACAGAATATAATTTTTGAAACCATTGACACACCAATACTAGTTACTACATACGCACTCACTGATTCCTACGTCTACACACACCTTCACTCATTCACCCATACTATCATTCATACATACAATCACTCATCTTTACAACACTATCATATGCACTCATACACCTATACAGACACTCACAGTCTGCCACTCATCCATGGAGTTACTCACACACCTAGTCAGTCCTGTAAAGAATCAATGACACTTCCATTTTCTTGTCTATACAGTTAAACATAGAGCACCTTACATTTTCAAACATATACTAACACATACTTACCTTGTTATACAATCATTGATACAAGTACACATTGATCTGCACAGAGTCACACACCTCCCAGCCAGCCACACACACACTCAGTCTCCCATACAAATACTTGGACAATCAATCAGTAACCCATATAGTTAATCATATAGCTACTGATCAAAACATGCAGCAGTTTACAGAACAACAGACATAATGATGCACAAATTAAGACACTTTAGTCACTAACCCATGCACTCAGTGAGACACATTTAATCACTCACTCATGCATTCAGTCATGCACCTACTAAATCCTTTGTCCAGACACTTATACTTCCACTCATTCTTCAATATGTAAGACACATTTTAACTTTACAGAAACATACAGTCACTGGATGTTGTCATCAGTGATGTCATCAGTGATGTCATTTGAGATGTCATCAGTGATGTCATCAGTGATGTCACTGACCATGTCATGAATGATGTAATATGTGACATCATCAGCAGTGGATTGCAGGTGCGCGATATATAGTTAGTGCAACTAACTATATATGGAATTTCAATGGTTTTGTGTGAGTAAAATAAGGTTTTTTAAATGCTAATTCCTAACTATATATGGTCTATAACCTATGGTTTTTTCAGTGAATTTTCAAGGTTTTGTAAATGCTAATTCCTAACTATATATGGTCTATAACCTATGGTTTTTTCAGTGAATTTCAATGGTTTTTTAATAGCAAATATCATAAGCTGTCGAATGTCAAGTACGTGGTAAGTGAAAACATTTTCGTGTTTATGCACACTGATCTGCTTTGAATGGTGCCCCCCCCCCTCATTTCTATTAGGAGTACTCTCTCTTTGCAGATAGTGAAAGGTAGTTAACGCAGGTCTTTGCCCCCATTGTAATCCGTCGTGCCTGCTTCTCTCTCCATTTGATTCATTGTTATCCAAGTATTTACTGTTTTAGAATTAGTTCTCTTTGGTTCATTCTCTATTTACAAACAAACACAGAGTCGCAATACTCTGTTTAGTCTTTGCAGATAACGAAAAATCGTGTAAAAAAAAAGAAAAGGAATCGAGCAAAATCAGTAGGCCACTAATGGGATCTCTTTTTGACCTCGCTAAAATAGAAACATTAGGAACAACCCCTCATGACAAATACAAAACTAGTGAGATGAACTGAACTCCACACAATGATGGCTGCAAAACAGCTCTGCTCCGCCACCCACCCCGCCCAAAATAACGATAAAGAACGGCTGCCATGATTGGTTGCGGAATGACCACGACGGAGCTACGAAATGGTGCTGCTCTCATGCTAACCCCAGCTTCAGTCTGAAACATCCAGAAACACTGTAGACTACCAATTCGATCAGTTCCGGTAGCGCCCCAATGTAACCCGGTAGAGAAGAACTAGCCCTCCCCTCTTTGACTGATGGTTCTTGTTGCCTGTCCCTTCTGTTGTCATTTAACAGAACTATTTAGCCTGCTGAAAGGGGTTGTGTTCCGACCGCTGGTTGGTGGAGACATTTTGACTATATTCTGTACCTGCGTTGTCGCGTAATGCGTCATATGACGCGCCGCGTTAGCGCATCCGGAAGTCATCCGGGGCGCGCAGCGCGTAACGTAAGCAAAACAAGTCATGTGACTTGTTAATAAAACTTTTCATTGGTTCATTTTACTTTTCTTATTGTAATGATGAAAGGCTTGGTCATATGACCTAAAAATTACGCTTTTCATTACTTCCGAACATTATTTTTTCTTAAATATATGTTATAATGTTCCAGGCTAATGTACTTTCCCGGAAATTTTACAACTGTCCTGCAAGTAAAATATATTCTTTTTTCGAGAAAAAGAGCGTTTCTTCGTCCCATGACGGAGCCGTTGAGCAAAAGAGGGTCGACCTGCTGTCTTAGTCGCCGATACGCCTGAATATGAGATTCTTATCGATCACTTTATGTTGCAGGAATAGAAAACACAACAGCCCTTGACCATTTATCTTTACTGCGTTCCTTCGTATTATACCTTTTACCCTTCATGTAATTGGTCTGCTTTATTTCACTTGCCTTTTAATGATTCTAAAACAGTGACTATTATTAAAAACTTTACCAATGTATATACTACTACCATGTTTTCTTTTAAAAACCTTTATTGTGAAAATTTCATTATACAAATACGAGCCTATAACCACGTGGGCCGGCCACGGAGCAAACTGTAATCGTATATGATGAATAGACATTTACACTGTAGAGGAACGTAACGGGCGGGCCATTAGGTTGCAAGAACTAAGGTGTCTAACAGTTACGGAATCGGTGGACGTACATTTTATAATTAAAATACGACAGGGCCAGTTACAATAAAATTATCTAGATATACATTTGCGGGCAAGTACCATGGGTGACGTTAATTCGAACTTTCAACAGTACAGTAATCAATAACACATCAGAACTTAATATCAATAGGGATGTCGAAATATTCAATCAATTCTCGTCCCCGCCCGCCATGTGCTTCAAAACTGCATACGTATCTCGTGATTTCAAGGTTCTGCAACCAGTACACAACAAGGAGTTACGAGTCCCATTTATTCTGGCGCCATTTTGGGCGAGGACGGGCAGGTCCAGGATATAGTCAAAATGTCTCTACCAACCATCGACTATGATGATGTTCATATGCTGTATTTATTAGAGTAACACTCATCTGTCCACATGAAATAAATTTGCCACAATCTAAACATGTCATTTTAATCTTTCCAAAGTTCTTCTAAATATTTGGGACCGTTTCCCTTGCCTCTGAAGCTCTCAGTGCCACTTCTTTGATGAATGTACTAGCAGGTCAGGGGTTCTCCTCCAAATCTCTCTTTTATGCAGCACTATAATTAATTGGTGCCACCTCTCCATATGACGATGCATGGTATAGTTACCACAACTATATTTTTTTTCGGTTCCTCTAGAGAGTTCATCGTGGCAGATGAAGCGTGTAACGTACCGGGCATTTACCTTTTTTTGCATGTACAGGAAAGGAAAAAAAAATCGAGCGTCCGAGTTCTAAGGTGTCCCAGGGCCATTTTAGTGGACCAGGCCCAAATCCAAAGAACAGGCCGCCATTTTGAGAGTCCTGTTGCAGCCGCCTGTCGCTGTAGCATCAAGAGCAGCCGAAACTCAGCTGAATGGCAACTGAAACGGTAAAGGGGCGCCCCACTACAGCAGACGAGCCAGGCCCAAATCCAAAGAACTGCTATCTCACAGGCTAATGGGGCGACCCACGCCGAGTTTCAGCATTGTAGGATGACCACACAAGTACAGCAACTTGCTAGACATCACCTCGGTGCCATCCGGATCTCGGCGCCCCACTGCAGATGAAGTGCCTCTCAACTATGAAACCACCACGGTGACATCCGGATCTTGGCGCGTTGTGCTGCCTTCGGCCTATTCGCACATCGGTCCGCTACTGACGCCATCTCACAGGCTAATGGGGCGACCCACGCCGAGTTTCAGCATTGTAGGATGACCACACCAGTACAGCAACTTGCTAGACATCACCTCGGTGCCATCCGGATCTCGGCGCCCCACTGCAGATGAAGTGCCTCTCAACTATGAAACCACCACGGTGACATCCGGATCTTGGCGCGTTGTGCTGCCTTCGGCCTATTCGCACATCGGTCCGCTACTGACGCCATCTCACAGGCTAATGGGGCGACCCACGCCGAGTTTCAGCATTGTAGGATGACCACACCAGTACAGCAACTTGCTAGACATCACCTCGGTGCCATCCGGATCTCGGCGCCCCACTGCAGATGAAGTGCCTCTCAACTATGAAACCACCACGGTGACATCCGGATCTTGGCGCGTTGTGCTGCCTTCGGCCTATTCGCACATCGGTCCGCTACTGACGCCATCTCACAGGCTAATGGGGTGACCCACGCCGAGTTTCAGCATTGTAGGATGACCACACCAACTTGCTAGACATCACCTCAGTGCCATCCGAATCTTGGCATCTCAACGCCTAGTGGTATCTTCCATACAAAAAATATTGTTACGCTGCCTTTGGCCCCATTCGCACATCAGTCCGCAACTTAGACATCACCTCGGTGCCATCCGGATCTTGGCATCTCAGCGCCTTGTGGTGTCAGTCAGAAAATATTGTTGTGCTGCCTTCGGCCTATTCGCACATCGGTCCGCTACTGACGCCATCTCACAGGCCAACGGGGCGCCCCACGCCGACTTTCAGCATTGTAGGATGGCCACACCAGTGCGGCAACTTGCTACACACCACCTCGGTGCCATCCGGATCTTGGCATCTCAGCGCCTTGTGGTCTCTTCTACACCGGAAATATAGTAGAAAATATTGTTGCGCTGCCTTTGGCCCCATTCACACATCAGTCCGCTACTGACACCATCTCACAGGCCAACGGGGCGCCCCACGCCGACTTTCAACATTGTAGGATGGCCACAGAAGTGCGACAACTTACTAGACACCACCTCGGTGCCATCCGGATCTTGGCGCGTTGTGCTGCCTTCGGCCTATTCGCACATCGGTCCGCTACTGACGCAAACTCACAGGCCAACGGGGCGCCCCACGCCGACTTTCAGCATTGTAGGATGGCCACACCAGTGCGGCAACTTCCTACACACCACCTCGGTGCCATCCGGATCTTGGCGCGTAGTGAAGCTGCAGCAGCTGCAAATAAGCTTCAGACAGTGTTACAACCGCTGCTCAGAACTCTCAACTATGACACCACCTCGATGCCATCCGGATCTTGGCGCGTTGTATTGCCTTCGGCCTATTCGCACATCGGTCCGCTACTGACGCCGCCTCACGTGCCAACGTATTTTCTCCGCATTTTATACCCTATGCCGCATAACAGGTCATGTGACTTGTTTATAAAACTTTTCATTGGTTCATTTTACTTTTGGTTTCCTAATGATGGAAGGCTTGATCATATGACCTAAAAACAACACTTTTCATTGGATGAAAACTTTTTTTCCCCCCCAAACGATGAAAGCCCCACCTTGTTTCTGGATGTTTCAGACTGAAGCTGGCGTCACCATGAGAGCACCACCATCTCGTAGCTCCGTCGTGGTCATTCCGCGAGCAATCATGGCAGCCGCTCCCCACCAGAAGCCTGCAGGAGTCGGGGCCCCCAAAACTTTTGATGAATTCTCAAGGCGGAGGGGACGCTTTCGAGAATGGGGTCCAAGACCTAGCAGACAAGCGTCCGATTTCCAAGGTGTCCCAGGGCCATTTCAGTGGACCAGGCCCAAAAAGGAAACAGCCTGCCGCCATTTTGAGAGTCCTGTGACAGCCGCCTATCGCTGCACCGCAAGAGTGGGCGCAACTCAGCTGAATGGCGGATTTTGACACAGTGGACCAAAAGCGGACGGAATGGCAACTGAAACGGTAAAGGGGCGCCCCACTACAACAGACGAGACTCCACCTGGAGAGGCCCGTTCACGCCGCCTCCCCCGGGGCGCTCCACGCCGTTATTCGGAGCAGCATTGTAGGATACCAAAACCAGTGCGGCAACTTACTGGACATCACCTTGGTGCCATCGTTCTGCTGCCTTGGAACTATTCGCACAACAGTTTGCTACTGATGACCCACCCCCCGCGACGCCCCACGCCGTTATTTGCTGGGTGGCAACTTACTAGACATCACTTTTGTGTCATCTAGATTTCGGCGCGTTCTGCTGCCTTGGAACTATTCGCACAACAGTTTGCTACTGATCACCCACCCCCCGCGACGCCCCACGCCGGAAATCTGGACGTTGTGCTGCGTTGGGACTATTCGCACAGCCGACCGCTACTTCGTTGTTTTTCTCTAAAAATGTTTATATGTTATTACTATTTTTGTTTTCTTGTATATATTTATAAATTATTAAAGTTTTATAATCTTACTACTTTGTCGGAGTGCTATATATTTTTAATGTGACACATAATTGTAAAAACTTTGATGTACAAAGAGTCATCCCTGGAATCTTCCGCTTCACGCTCGGTCCCCTCCCCAATCACAATACAGAATGGTTTTCAGATAATAGCAACGCTTCTGCTGTGACGGATCTCATCGAGTGTGGGCCTTGATCTACTATAACTCCTTTGAAGACGGGTGATTCTTTACAGCTGTGGCCATAAACTACATCTGCAGGGCTAGCTGATAGCCTAGGACCGGCCTGGACAATCGGACACAGAGGAAAAGGAGTGTCAGAGGGTGCGGTAGTGAATAGGGCGAAAGGGAGGTGTCGGGCGGGCACAGGGTGTGATTCTCAGGGAAGAACAGCGCAGATGGGGGGAGGTTTATTACCCATGCATAAAACAGAGAGCGGGGGTGACCACTGCCTGGGGGAGATGCTTGCGAGGGTGGGGAGCCATGGTAAGGATCGACAGCGTTCACAGAGTGGATCTGGTCAAGGCATCTAAAATGGCTGCCGTGCACGACAAAAGTGTGGCATTTGAAAAAAGACAAGATGGCGCACACAATGTTTTTCAACAATTCCTGATTTCCTTCGAATCGAACGTTAACAGACGTTGGGGCATATTACCAAAGTTAAGCGATATTTATCCCTAACGATGCATTGCAAAGATTTTTTTACCGTCAGAAATTATCGCAGATAAACCTTGCTATTATCAAGGTTTATCGCAAATACGATAAAAAACGAGCGCAATGCATTAATGTCGCTGAAAACTCCGCGATATTCATGCATTACCGAGCTAATGCTCTTAGCCATGTTATCCACCTCCCATTGGATAACATGGCTAAGAACTGCTCAGGGCAGCTGTTACTTTTTGGAGATATTCGCGCTTATCTCGAATATTTCCAAAAGTTGATAATAGGAGATAGCGATGTTAGCGACTGTTTCCAGTCGCTAACATCTTGGCATGCCCACTTTGCATGTCATTAGTGATAAATATCACTCACATGCAAAGTGGGACCCAAGATGGTCGCTATCTCCTACTAGCCGTCGCTAACTGGTGTTAGCAACAGCTAGGTAATACACATATAATTTTATCTCCGCGAAGCGGAGCGCTGTTACAGATATATATCTTGTTTTTGAACGTTAATTTCTCAAAATGCACTGAAGCACATATATTGAGACATAGCAAAGGCACATCGGGCTACCAGTCCCTAATATTTTACCAAGTTTCGTGCAAATCCATTCAGCCGTTCGATTATTATTATTATTATTTTTTTTTGCCCCGCGGGGCCCTTTTAAAACCTCCACATCAAACCTAGGGGGTCAGCGAGGATCTACTATGCCCCCTTATGGTCATCAGCCGTTCGATTATTATTATTATTTTTTTTTTTGCCCCGCGGGGCCCTTTTAAAACCTCCACATCAAACCTAGGGGGTCAGCGAGGATCTACTATGCCCCCTTATGGTCATTTGCCCCTTCGCTTTGGCCTCCTCTTGTCTCTCGATCCTACCGAGAGACAAGATGGCGGCCGCTACGTACTGTTTGGAATGTTTACAGACACCGGAGAGCCAATCAGCTTCGCTTCGCAAAGCTCCGTAACGCGAAAAGTACGCGAAGCGGTGCGCTGTTACAGATATATATCTTTTTTTGAACGTTAATTTCTCAAAATCCACTGAAGCACATATATTGAGACCTAGCAAAGGCACATCGGGCTACCAGTCCCTACAATTTTGCCAAGTTTCGTGCAAATCCATTCAGCCGTTCGATTATTATTATTATTATTTTTTTTTGCCCCGCGGGGCCCTTTTAAAACCTCCACATCAAACCTAGGGGGTCAGCGAGGATCTACTATGCCCCCTTATAGTTATTTCCCCCTTTGTTTTGACCTCCTCTTGTCTCTCGATCCTACCGAGAGACAAGATGGCGGCCGCTACGGACTGTTTGGAATGTTGACAGACGCCGGAGAACCAATCAGCTTCGCTTCACAAAGCTCCGTTGCGCGAAAAGTCCGCGAACCAGAGCGCTAACCGGTCCGCTGTTACAGATATATATCTTTTTTTAAACGTTAATTTCTCAAAATCCACTGGAGCACATATATTGAGACCTACAAAAGGCACATCGGGCTACCAGTCCCTACAATTTTGCCAAGTTTCGTGCAAATCCATTCAGCCGTTCGGGCTAAAAGTGAGGCCAACCGCCCTATGGAAAACTCAATGTTAAAAACACGTTTTGGGACCCCCCTTTTTTCTCGGCCCCCACTGGACGAACCCCCCCCAAATTTTCAAGGGCTGCTCAGAAACAAAATGTGCCATTTTCCTGAAAATTTCAGCCAATTCCGTCCACAAACGCCAAAGTTATTAGACATAGAATTTTCAAAAAACCCATAGAGAAAAAATCCTAACTATATATACCTACTGGCGACCGCCAGTAGGTAATATATATATATATATATATATATATATATTCACTGGAAAAACCATAGGTTATAGACCATATATAGTTAGGAATTAGCATTTAAAAAACCTTATTTTACTCACACAAAACCATTGAAATTCCATATATAGTTAGTTGCACTAACTATATATCGCGCACCCGCAATCCACTGCTGATGATGTCACATATTACATCATTCATGACATGGTCAGTGACATCACTGATGACATCACTGATGACATCTCAAATGACATCACTGATGATATCTCATTTGACATCAATGGTCACATCAATGATGATATCATTAATGTGACAATACAATGCATCTCCTCACACTTTAATATAACCTCTGTTACAACACAGTGTTAAATACAGAGTATAATTTTTGAAACCATTGACACACCAAGACTAGTTACTACATACGCACTCACTGATTACTACGTCTACACACACATTCACCCATACAATCATTCATACATACAATCACTCATCTTTACAACACTATCATATGCACTCATACACCTATACAGACACTCACACTCTGCCACTCATCCATGGAGTTACTCACACACCTAGTCAGTCCTGTAAAGAATCAATCACACTTCCATGTTCTAATCTACACAGTTAAACATAGAGTACCTTACATTTTCAAACATATACTAACACATACTTACTCTCTTATAGAATCACTGATACAAGTACACATTGATCTGCACAGAGTCACACACCTCCCAGCCAGCCATACACTCACTCAGTCTCCCATACAAATACTTGTGCAACCAATCAATAACCCATATAGCTACTTATATAGCTATTGATCAACACATGCAGCAGCTTGCACAACAACAGACATACTGATGCACACTTTCAGACAGTTTAGTCACTAACCCATGCATTTAGTAAGACGCATTTAATCACTCACTCATACAGTCAATCACGCACCTACTAAAACCTTCATTCAGACACTTATACATCCACTCATTCTTCAATATGTAAAACATATTTAAACTTTACAGAAACACATAATAACTGGATATTGTCATCAGTGATGTCATTTGAGATGTCATCAGTGATGTCATCAGTGATGTCACTGACCATGTCATGAATGATGTAATATGTGACATCATCAGCAGTGGATTGCGGGTGCGCGATATATAGTTAGTGCAACTAACTATATATGGAATTTCAATGGTTTTGTGTGAGTAAAATAAGGTTTTTTAAATGCTAATTCCTAACTATATATGGTCTATAACCTATGGTTTTTTCAGTGAATTTTCAAGGTTTTGTAAATGCTAATTCCTAACTATATATAATCTATAACCTATGGTTTTTTCAGTGAATTTCAATGGTTTTTTAATAGCAAATATCTGTAGCTGTAAAATGTATTCTTCTTTAAATCCCAAAATATATTTTATATGTTTATTAATAACTTTTTTTAAAAAAAAATTTTTTTCTTCGTTCCCACTTCGCGAATCGGGAAGCTTCCCGTTAGCTGACCTTGATGCCGCGAAATAGACCGCGAGCCAGTAAACGTTTCTTTACCGCAACTGCCGCGTTAGAAAACAACATCGTGACGCCTCCCGTCCGCATGACGTTTCGCGTTGTCGCGTGATACGTCATATGACGTACTACGTTAGCGAACTGGTACGCTTACCGAGTCGCAAAGCAAAGGTTTCTGGAAGCAAACCGGAAGGCCCTGCAAAGCGTGTAACATAAACACAGCAGGTCATGTGACTTGGTAATAACACTTTTCATTGGTTCATTTCACTTTTGGTTTCCTAATGATGTAAGACTAGGTCATATAATCTAAAATGAACACTTTTCATTGGTTGAGAACTATTGTTTTTCCCAAATGATGAAAATCCCTCTTTCTTTCCTCACTCTGACTTTCATCATTGTGAGAGAAAGACCCTTTGTTACCAGTGAGCAATGGCTTCTTTAGTAGCTTCAGCTGGTGCTTCCCCACCACCTCCACCACATCCAAGGAAGAGTGGACCGATGTGTGAATGTGTTCACTGTATGCAACAACTTTGACACTTACAGAAGCCTCACCTTCTCCATGCCTCCTACACAGTTCTACATGTACATCATAAATGCAAACAGAACAGAATTAATTATACATGTTAAATGGTTTATTTTTGCTGTTCTCAGAATGTATCAAATTTCACTAAAAACAGTGACTTGAAGGTATTCATCATATAACAGCGGGGAAAAAAAACCACAATCAAAATGATTGTGTTTAAAAAACCCATACAACATAACAAATCAGAATTCAGAACTCCTTAAAGTTAACTTACTTTCCATGACGGCCAAGGATGTCCTATGAACAGCTTACACTCTGTTGTGCTGTTATTACTTTCAACCCGCCACTTTCTGAAAGAAAACCTCCATCGTTTTCAAAAACATGTTACATACAATAAATGACTTCTTGCTCTGTACCACAAGTTTCCACAAGGCCAAATCTTGTCAAAGCCATTTATAACTCTTGGATTTCTTGTAAGCCAATCCCGTCTTTTCGCATTTCCGCAACTTTCAGAATTAAAATGTTGAAGATCATTTACACAATCCTGGACTAGTAATATCTTCCCCTTCTTGCTCAATCATGTTCTACATTTCCTATCACACTGATACTGCTTACTATGAAGCAGACTTACACTACCTTTATGACTAGTACAATTATTTAATTCTCTACATCACTTTTAATCACAAAGCAATGTAAAACAGTAGACAGCATTGCAGACTTACATTCCCTCTACTCCATGTTTTGATTGGCTGCTTCAATTAGCTTATAAAAAGAAATAGTTTTTCTGAACTCATTCAAAGTGCACGTATTTCTCAATGACGTCCAGTGTTATGGTAAAAGGTTATGTCTCTGTACTACACTTATCCTCAAGGCCAAATAGTGTAGGAGCCATGAGAACTTCTTGAAATTCCTCAGAGCACATCCCGAGATTCTTTCCCTAAAATTTTGGTTTTAAAAACACCAGGTAAGAGTTTTTAAGGTCATATGGCAATTTTTTTTTGAAAATTAAAACAGAATCATTGCAGAATGACCAGCCATTTCTACACTTTAAATAAGCTGTATAATGTCCTGATGTTATTGAAGGACCATCATGATATATAATTGCTACAGTTACAAAAGTCCTTCCTGATATTGACAACTGTGAAGCCACAAAATTTTTAATTAAAGTTGTCAATTTTGTTCCATCAGGCCTACATCGTTGGAACATTAAAATGACATACTGGCCATATGTTCGTATAAATAATGTGGACATCATTTCAGATTTACATTGCCTACACTCCATATTGTGATCAGCTGCTTTTACTAGCTTATTAAAAGAGACTGATTTACTGTCTGGCAAAGTTAAATATATAAATCTTTCTGAGTCTACACTAGTAGTACTTGATACCCTACAGTTCTCGCAGTCATGCTGCCATTGATAAGAAAGCCCAAACAGATGATCTACATCTACACCTTCATCAATCAATACATCAAGCATATACATTAAAAACTCCTGACAATCTTGCTGACTATTTTGAGAGAATTGTGTTTGGCCTGAACATCTGTCTAACAGATTTCGAATTTCAGACACACTTTCTATGTTTGTTCTATCAGTGCTACATTTCTCTAACACAGAATTTAACAAACTGCAAAATCTTTGATCATAATTGACCACAATCTCTTCTTTTACATTTTCTAGAGAAAACAAAACATTAACCACTACATTAGCATAGCAGTTGACACCAGAACTGTTTTCAAATTGAAAACCAACAACATCTTCAACAGAATCCTTTTTGTTTCTGCTTATAATTTCAGGTTCATCGACTTTTCGTCTTTTTGCTACAACCTCCCCAGTATTGGTCACATTTCTTCGTTTCCGGCCTACCACACGTTTCTCAAACAAAGGATACTGAGGCAAATGTGGCGCATACTCTCTTCTCAACCTATTGTATTCCTTAACACAATCTAGATCCGCACAAATGTTTGTGACATCACACTCAATCAAGTACAATCCCGATAAAGTCCTAACTTGTGACAATGCCACATATGCCATACCCTCCTTGAACACAGAACTGCCAATATTCACCAATGCACAGTCTACACTTAAACCTTGCGATTTATGGATTGTCACCGCATATGCCAAGCAAACAGGAAACTGCTTACGACGAACATATAAGTCTTTTACAAGCAAAAATCTAGCAGAACAACAAGCAATTAGCTGTACTTCCTCAATGCCATCAAATTTAATTTTTAAAAATTCAATTCCATCTCTATTTCTGTATTTCACAAAATCAACAACATTACCCATTGATCCATTTACCAGACCTCTTTCAACATGTAAATTCCTTCTTAAAATTATACGGCAGTTCAAGCACACATTCAGAGTCTTTTCAAAACCCGCAGTTTTAGATATACTCTTCTCTAATGAATCCAATTTTGTTTTCAGATTCTCAGACAAAATAATTGTTGATCCCATATGCTCTACTCTGTCAATAGCTTCCAATTTCACAATCTCTTGCTTTTCTAAATGCAACATTTTGTTGTTGAATTTGGCACATTCTGCAAGAGTTGGCATCAAACATATTCCAGATTTTTTCTCAGTAACTTTCTGAAAAATATTCTCAGGCAAAACATCTTCGTCTGGATATAAATTTGTCAGTAATCGTGCATGTAAAGCTTCTTTCCCATGCTCGGTCACTTTTCCAATTCTAACATCTTGTAGAATAGTCTTGTAAACTTCATCCTTTGCCTGACGCATATTTTCATGCAGTTCAGCATAATTGAAGTTTAACCATATATTGACGTTGCCAATACTCCCTAAGCACTTCCTGGTATCTTCATGCGTGAGCATTTTGAACACAGGTTGCCCTTTCACTGGTGTCAGCTGCAGACGATCTCCGAAAACAATGAACAACTTCTTGCATTCTCAAATGCACAAAGGCAAGCATGACATTGGAAACCATGCTTACTTCGTCAATGATAAGAAGTTTCATTTTCCTCAAGACTCTTGAAACTTCAAAACAAGCATCTCCAGATAGCTTGTGATATTCTAATTTGTTGTCATGCTCCACTGGCAGCATCAGTAAACGATGTAAAGTAATCCCTTTAATGTTATGTGCTGCCAGTCCAGTTGGAGCGGTGACAACACAAGACAGCGATGACTCTGTCCTTTCCTGCAAATAACATGAAATTGCTTTAATAAGGAAACTTTTTCCAGTTCCCGCTTCTCCACTCACGTACAGTCGGACAGGCTTCAACGACGTACATGAGCACTCTTTCTTGTCATGACTTAATCCATGATCAATTTGCATGGTAAGTTCGTCATATATTTTCCTCTGCTCAACGTTGAGTTGTCTTTCCAACTCTTCTAAGTTAACCGCATCCTCCTGAGCATGTGCCATGGCTCTTTCCACTTCATTCATAGCAGTGGCAGCTTCATTTTCGATAAGAGGTCCTCCTAGTGGATCCTGACTCAATGAAGCAGAACTCTGACTGTCCTGAGAACTGTCTCTGGCAATCTCGGCTGCAATCGTTGCTTCCTGCTCAATTTCCACATTCAACATTTCTACATATTTGGGAAAAGCAGGACATTCTATGGTCTCCTTGGCAGCATTGAATGAGTCTTCGTAACAAAGGAAATCTCCAAGCAGTTCCTCTTCTGCACGCCAAGGCTTAAAAAGTTGCAAAAGTGCTAAATAGAAAAACTCCTTTTTTTGAGGAGATTCGCCACTCAATTTTCGATGGTTTATCAAGTGGCATTTTCTTTGCTTGACCAGACATCCCTCACTTCCTATTACAGCATACACTCCTTTCTCAGTATCTTCTTTGATGTTCCTCTTGAATATGTAATTTTGCAGAACCTCATACAGACAAACATTCTCGAGGTGACTGCTTCGATTTGGATAATATGTATCCAACATGTTGCTCTTCAAAATGTCGGTACTGTTTGGCTCCTTTTCCGCCAAATACTCAATTTCCCGCACAGGTTTCAGAACTCGATTACGCGTTGCAGCAAGACCAACACTCACCCAAACGATACTCCTGGACTTGGCATAGAGACTTGCTGAAGACAACCGGTCAGAACATTCGTAAGCTCCGATTTCTCGATGCGACAACATCTTCAGACTGAAACTGTACAACTTCTTGCTGAGGCTCTTTTCATGGGAAATGTCCTCCCACATATCCTTCAATTCTGTCTTCTCTTTTTTGGTGATGTAAGATGTCACATACCGAGCCACAGCCATACAGTTATCAGCCACAAACTGTATATCCATGTTAGCATTCCACATGGACAAAATCACCGGGTTGTAGTCGTTGATGTACTTAGACTCTTCGTTCCTCTTCAAATTGTATGTGTTTTTAGGTGATTTCTTCATCACATTATGTCGCAGCGAAGACATCAAACTGTTCACACTTCCTTTAGAAATCACCGATCGTGGAAAGCCGAAACGACATTTGGTGTAGAACTTGTCTTTGTTCCGGAATTTACGACGACAGTACTTTCCACATCGATGGCCTTGGAAACGTAGAACTTTTTCTCTTAGGCTTTTTTTCTCCTTTGCGTTTGGAACAGCACACGTAGAATACTGTTCTATGAAACTCATCACTGAGTCGTCTGCATCCGTTCCAAATTTAGGTGCATCCTTGATCCACAGCAACATATGTATATGAGGAGCACCTCTTGCTTGGTACTCCTTCCTCCAGAAGAAATCCAACACCTCTCCAAGAGGTGGATTCTTCTTATTCATGATGAAAGACATCATACCTTCAAATCTATGATTGAAGTACCTACATACATTGACTGGATCCAAAGAGCACAGTTCTCCGGGTGTCTTGAATTCGATGTTTTCTACGTTAGCATTTGCCTCTCGTAGAAATTCAAGTAAGTCTTCCCAGCCATACTCAGCACAGCTCAAAGTGAGGAACCATGTGGGAGTTCCTAAGTTCCTCAGCATACATTTTAAATCACCATGACGACGGTACCAGTACTCATTAGTACCACGCTGACACGCCATGAGATTAATCAGGTGAGAATCCAAAATACTGTCTTGGACATTGACTTTATCCATAAAGTCACTTGCCGAGATGTTTTGCATGTGTATACCACTTTTCAAGATGTGGTTCACTGCATATGACAGTCCAGACAGATCGCTTTCAAACAGGAGATGAAACAAATAAGGAATGCATTGTCGAAACCTAGGATCTCCTGCATACAATCGCAAAGTCCGGTATTCAGAAGCAGGAATTTGATGAGGTCGCTCATCATATCTTCCTCCCTGACCTGTTGGAAAAAGCTGTGGGAAACACCGAGCTTCCAAACTTTCCTCCCAAACACTAATGGGACTCCCTTTCGCTTGTTTCATTTGAAACAACTCAATAGCATTCCCCATGACTTCCTTGGAATGCAAAGGATGAACACTATAATGTTCATATATTTCTTCACTAGTACAGGGTTCTACTTTCTCAATTTGACCAGCACACAAATCGCTATCCTCTTCCTCACTTACTTCCTCTTCTGCAACATATACATTTTTATAGTATTTATTATTTTTTTTCAAATACAATGTTGCCCTTTTGACTTTCCTAACATGTACTAAATCTTGCCATATTTTCTTATTCTTTGTCGGAACCCCATTAACTAAGATAACAAGAGGTTCCTCTTCCACTTTTTCTACTCCAATTGTGTTAATGTTTTTCTTCAAATCTAGAGGCAAATAAACAACTCTTCCCTTTAATCCTCTCTGTAAATCTGATGGAGGCAATTTCCCTGTCTTTGGCTCCATTCTTACAATAGCCTGAAAGGGATGGATACTTTGAATCAAAATCGATTCATAAGTATTTAAATCCTTCAATTCAGAAGGAATCTCAACCAATTCCAGAATATTATGAACTGCTCTAGCAGGCATCTGGTTTTGATTTAATTTGTTACAACAATAAGTACACACACGTTGATCCAATCCCAAATCAAAACAATTTTCTACCATCAAGTATGTTGTAAAATCCTTCCATTCACTATTATTTTCCCTTTCACTTTTTCCATATAAATCCACTAACTTAGTCTGATTCTTATAATAAGTGCGTCGACAACACACACAAGTGAAATTTGGCCTCTCACTTGATTTCACCTCAAACGTCGCAATTTCCCTCTGGAAATTATCTGTACTGGAAACCTGTACACTATCTTCCACATTACTCTCTTCTTCTTGGTCAATTTCAACATTCTCCTCTTTACTTCCAAAGTAACAAAACTCAATTTCTTCACATATATTCTTCACATCTATTTCAGAACCATGCAAAAGAGCAGCGCATAATTGTTTAAGCATAATTGCTGGACTCTTAGCACAATACAACATTCTAACTAATTTCCTCACTTTATTATGATGCACTGCTAGCATCCTGAAATGATGAAAAACACTCTGGCATACTCTCCTGGAAAGACAAGCCAGTGAATGACCATGCAAACCTATCACTTCTCTCACTCTGCAAGGATCTAATTCTTGCAACAACTTCATTTTCTGCTTCAAACTTTTCTTATTAAATGACCGTATAAAATCACAAAGCAAATTGATGGAATCCTGTCGTACACTGCAAATACTACTACACTTCCAGGTGTACACAGGACCCTTAGGACGTCTCCCTAAAACCTCATTACCTAACACCTTTTCTATCTCTGTTCTCACAACTTTTTCTTTTTCAACTGGACAACCATCTTTCACTTCATAAGCTCGACCACTGGTGTCAACTGCATGCACCAAATCATTATCCTGGAAATAACTCTCCTCATTAAAAAATGCCTCAGAGCTTGAACTATGCATCCATTCTCCAGAAAAAACTTCACAAAAATGACTACGATTAACTATTCTCTTCCATCTACTATTTCTTTTGAAATCATAAATTACCTTGTTTAGCTTCCTAATTCTATTGATTGTCAAAATAAATAACTTACGTTTAATTTCAAATGCCTGATCAATAACTTTCTCAACTATTTTTTTCTCTTATAAAAAACCACTTTCTGTTGACCTTTCTTAATATTTTTTAACAAATTCCCAATTATCCTGTTGCGGAACATTCGTTTACGAATATCCCTAAACTGTTGTTTCCTTCTACTTTCATGCATAGAGTTATCTCTTACTCTAGCAGTAACATTTCTCATTGGCCTTTCCTTACCATTTGAATTCTTTCTCCTTTTCTGGACTGAAACATTTTCTGTAGTAATATTTTTTTTACTACACATATTTCTTATGACTGTTTTTGGACTCTTACCCGGTGCTTTCTTGGTGACTTGACAAATCTTTTTGTTAGAGGACTGCTGCATTATTCCATGGTCCTGCTGTCTTTGACGTTTTGCAGCCTTTCTCACTCTTTCCTTGCTAGGCATCCTAAAATCTTGAAATAATCTGCAGTTGAATCTGTGGTAAAATATAATAAAAAATGTTATTAACCACTATTACCCAACAGTAAATTAATAACAGTCATCAAAAACTTAACACACTACTTAAGTATATAATATACTGAAGCCTATCTCCAATTTTTCACTGAACAGGACTCATCTCTTCTTAACCTTGGATAAACCTCACCAACTCTGTGTCCCCTGCACATAATTAAATGTAAAGGGGCAGATTTATATTAACTAGCACATCCCCAGGGATGCACCAGTTAACGTGCACCGCTGCTCTGCCACCCACGGTGTGCCGCATTTACAATCAGATAGGACAAAGCTACATCAAAACCCTGCGCCTGCGTGAAGCAGGCATAGATCTTGACGCAGGTAGGCTGAAAGCTAAAGCAACAACTAAGTGTCGTGTGCAGAAGTTACAAAAAAGGAAAAATGGCGTTTAAACCAGTAATGAGACCATGCTAACGTAACACAGAGTAAAAATATCCAGGATCTACATCAGTTTGGGGTTCACGAACCTGGCAGGTACAAGGCACTGAGGCTTTCCACCGTGCATGTCTCATCCCAAATCATATGTTGTTTGTGAATGAAACAATTTCCCAGACCAAATGCTTTGGATTGGCTACTTCTAAAAAATTAAACACCCCTACTATCCCGGAGTTAGAGGAATATGATGGTTGGAGTAATTTTACTCGTTGTGCATTAAAGATTTACAGGCCCTACTCCGTAATTCTTCCTTTAACGTTTCCAGTATAAATCCAAAAGGTTGACTGCTTTGGCAACGTGCCTTATCCACGGTTTAATAACGCTGCCTTTTGCTTTATATAAGTTTTCAAATTGTATGAAATATATACCAATAGGTCGTTATTAACCTTTAGGTAGTGGTTTTCTTCATGAGGTCTGGTCGCTTCCATACACATACAGATTTTCAAAGATGATCAAGAACTTTATCTGAATGGAGAGGAATGCACTGAGACGCCAGATCATTCACTAATGTGTAGGCACATACAGTTACACGGTTCATGCAACAAACACCGACCAAATATGGCTTGCGTGTTGCAAGGCACACCAGCTCCTGCTATCATCCCCACGTTCAAGTTCTTGGAAAATGGTAGTTATTTGATGCTCAATAATGAAGATTGTTCTGGGTTAATTAAAAGTATTCATTTTATCGTAACAGTAAATGAACGGGTTATTTGCTGCAGAAATGTTCTATTTCCTCCCACACATGAACATAGGGAGTTTTCAATCTGGCCACAAATACCAACCTTGGGAGCACATTTCAACGGCATGGCAAGAATAAGAGCTCTTTTGTCTCAGAGAGAGGTGGCCTTGAGTTCGGCCCGTGAAACTTTCGTGCTTCACATAGCGAACACCCGTACAGAGGTGCAGACCCTTTTAAATACAGATTCGCCTTTCCATTTCAGCAAGATGGTTCGGACTATCTCTAACGCGTCCTCCACAAAGGGCCTGGCGCACTTTTTTAAAGTTGTTACCAGTGTTCTCGTGACTTCATTTGAGAAAATCTTTGGAGTCATCCCTGCTTTCTTTCATTCTATTTTTTCCACTCTGCTTCGTGGATTCCCATTTTTACTTGCATTACCAGCGGACGCTCTTGTGCTTTTTTACATTTTTAAATATGGATGTCCCTCCTGTGCAAGCTCCCGCCCTGCAGCTGCTGACACTGTTCCGCAATCGCATGCTAGAATATTATGGCACAATGCCGTTGGCGATATTAAGCACGGCATATGGATTATCTTTTCGATTCTCCTACTTCACCTGTGTCCAGCCTGTATTTCACTGCCTGACCTGTGATTTTGATTGGGCCATTGATTTGTGTCTCTGCGGACCGGTTTCTCCTGATGTCGACTTTAATCAGCTGATGACTCCTATCATTACTCACGAGTTGGTTTGTCCTGGCGAAAGGATTATGGCTGTGGCATTGATGCATGGACTAATTGGTCCCTGGAATTTACTGGCGGCAACACAGTCTTTCTTGGAACAGAGCTTTCTTGAAAACCCACCGAGCTGTCCTCTGATGTTGATAGAGGATCCGGTGCTGGGAGAGCACTTATGTTCTTTTCCGCTTTTAAATTGGATGGCTGAACTCTTTTCGGATGAAGACGGTGACTTCCTATTGGAGGCTGTTGCAGCTTATTTTGCATACACAGTTATGTCATAGACCTTTTTCATGTTTGATATGCTGAGTACTAGCATTTCATTGACAATTCATTGACTTATTTGTCAAGTTTTTATTATTTAGCTTGCCTATTGGCTTAAGACTCGATAAAGTACTTGGCTGTTTTATTTTTCTTTAGCATTAAATTTTCCTAGTTTTTAATGTTTTACCTTGCGGACCGTCCACATATAAAGTTGCAATCTGCTCTCATGAGATGGCACTTCTATTATCTTATTCAGTTTGTTTCCGGATCATGGGGAGGTGTCATCTAGGTCCTGGATATCTTTACACCGTGTTAAGTTAGCATGGACTCATTACCGGTTTAAACGCCATTTTTTCCTTTTTTGCAACTTCTGCACACGACACTTAGTTGTTGCTTTAGCTTTCAACCTAATAGTTCATCGTGATTTACATGAGAATAATATGTTATTGCTCTACTATCTGCTTTACTTCTTAAACTATATCTGTACAGCGAGTGCTGAAGTTTCAAGAACAACACGATACAGAATTGTTATGAGGTCTGATCTCCACGACTTCATACTCATAACATAAGTGCAGCTTCTCCCAATTCTGGGCATGAGGCGGGTTATATATTGCTTTGCCGAACACACATACACAACACTTGATGCGGTTCACATGAAGAGAGAGCTGGTGTATGCTGATGTGATTCCTTCAAATCTAAGACTCTAAAGTATCGGCACGCCCTAAACCAACACAAAGAGACCTTCTTAGCAAATAATATATTATGTGTATTAGGGAGGGTGAGATATAAGCAGCCGCGGGCCGTGGAGGGAGTTACGGTGGGGCAGGGAGGCGGGGAGGGGGAGGGGCAGGGTGGAGCCCTCTCCACCCTGCCCCTCCCCCTCCCCGCCTCCCTGCCCCACCGTAACTCCCTCCACGGCCCGCGGCTGCTTATAAGTGTTGCTAACTCTTATTCATTTACAGCATGTTAACATACTGTCACCATTCGCTTTTTATGTACTACTGACTATGCTGGTAATTTTGCTACTGATAATATGTGTACTTGTATAATCTAAGATACTACGCCTGAGAAGACGGCATTAGTAAATAAACATTTCAAATACAAATGTGTTCTTCTTAACTCCATGTTCTGGTTTCTAAGAAATATATAACGACCGACTGTTCATGAGTTCCACGTATCCTGAGGTACTATAAGTTCATATTCTGGATTGTCTAAACATTGAGAGTTTGTTATATCCAATGTGACACTGTACCTAGCTTGCTAAGGGGTTTTGATTACTAAGGTGAGTTTTGGGACACCCTAATTCGCCGAGGTTCCAATCCTCTGTCCACAGTTCTGTGTGAGAACAGAAACCCTGCGACAGGGGCACCCCTCAGCCTTACTGGAGCTTCATCACACTTGCGATACAACTCCAGCAATGCGCCAACTTTACGGCACAAATACGTCACACATCTGTGCTGTTTTTGCCCCATGATGCGCCGCATTGTAAATGCAGCACACCATAGGTGACGGAACAGCGGCACAGAATGACTAACACATCCCTGGTGATGCGCCAGTCATCATAAATCTATCCCTATGCTTCTTATCTTGTTAGAGATGAACCGCCATATGTATCATCAAAGTTTTTTGCATTTCCTAAATAGCGAACTTTAAGGAATAAATAGCGATTCTTTACCATTCCTAGTTTGCGATGACCTATTTGCTAATTACAAATTACCCATTCATTTCCATGCAGCAGGAGGCCCATAGGAATGAAGGTGCAATTTGCGATTAGCAATTACCTCATCGCAAATTAAGAATTTTTCCGACGGTGCAGGGGTGTCTCAAGAACACCCTGCTGCACCCCTGAAAAAGAAATTTGGCGTCATATGGCGCACATAAATTTTGAAAACATTCCTTTACCTCAAAAACGATTTTCAACTCATAATTTGAAAACACTGCACATGGGGAAATGACTTAAAATGTCCTTAAGACACATAAAAGCATTTTTTGATTGCCTTTGCAGCATGTTTCAGTCACCTTTAACATGCCTATGTAACGGAAACATTCAAAATCTAAATTTGCCATGCACAGGTGGGAGCATATTTACAAGCAATTTGCTCCACAGACAAACTTCTTACATTGAAATGGGAAAAATAACATCAGAGACTCTCAATTACCTTATAAAGAAGCAGACACCATTATGTCCTTCTCATCAATATTAAAACCATTGCTTTTTCTCAAAAACGATTTACAAGTCATAATTTGAAAACACTCCACAGCTCCTATGCACATAAAAGCCCTGTCAGTACTAATACTTCACATTTTCTCCAATTACAATTTCTCAAAGAAACAAAATCTATTTGTGAAACACCTGAGACAAAGCAACATTTGAAAAACACAACTTTCTTCATAATTTTCTCCTTAAAGCACACTATTTTCTATCTAAATTAAAGAAATCTTTTCTCACCTTAGCAAATACTTTGAGTTTCAAAACAGTCTCAGAAACACACCAATTTGTCTTCAGCAGAGCAAAAGGTATGCACTCCAGAGTCTGCAGCTATCAAAAGCACAGAAAAGCTGTAATTCCTCACACATATCTCTCATGTCACCCAATCAAAACTCTTCCCTCACTTTTTTTCAAAGCAAAACCCTTCCCCCCTCTGCCCCCTCTCTGCTTTTTCTGCATAGCAACCACCTCTTGCAAGACCTCTCACACAACAATGTTGCAATTGAACTCTGAACTCTCAGTGCACCTGCATATCCAGAGCATTCTTTCATTTAATGATTTTTTCTTCGCCACTCAAAATACATCTTTCAACGAACTCATCCATGCACACTAACTTTCTGTTTTCAGCAATCAAAATCCACCAATCACTCTTACTGCTTCATTAACACAGAAACTCCTCAGTTTTTTTCATTTTACACTCTCATTTTTTCAACTGCCATTTCATTGCCACACTTCATCTGACTGCAGCAGAACCTTCTCTCACCATGTTTTCTGTCTGGATTGTTGGACATAGTTACATCTATTGGGCTCAAAGGTACGCTGAAAACAGGAATTTACCTAACCTCAATTTACAAGAATTGGAAATTAAGTGGTTTGGCCACAGAGGATTAAAATGTCACCAATTGATACCATTGGTGAAAACCTTTATGCATTTGCCAAAACCTGACCTGTTAATTGTGCACTGTGGAGGTAATGATTTGGGCACTTTGACTGGGGTAGGTCTGGAAATGCTTTTAAAGGACACCTTTGAGCAATTGATGGCACTTTTTCCTCAGACTGCCTTGGTATATTCAAATATATGCCAAAGACAGAAATGGAGGTGGTCGAACCAATTTTGTCCACAAATTGAGAAATCGAGGAAGCATGTAAACAAATCTGTTTCAGCTTACATGAGAGACCATGGAATGGGCTCCCTGTACAACAATAACTTGCGTTACTACATGCAAGATATCTACAGAGGAGATGGAGTTCACTTCTCAGATGAGGGCAACAGAGTTTTCACTCTGAATTTAAGACTGTGCATTGGTACCTACTTATAAGTACCTAAATGTACCATAAACCCAAAAGCTCTTCTCAGAGCTACCCTACATCTGATCACTCACAATTATTATTTTACTCTAACTTTTTTCACTAATTTTCAAGAAAGTACGCTCCCCAGAACGCTTCCCGGTTCGCGAACCGGGCGCACTCCACGCTAAAAAACTAAAAAAACTGTATATTTTTTTTTTGCCCTGCGAGACCCTTTCAAAGCCTCCACATCAAACCTAGGGGGTCAGGGACGATCTACTATGCCCCCTTATGGTCATTTGCCCCTTCGCTTTGGCCTCCTCTTGTCTCTCGATCCTACCGAGAGACAAGATGGCGGCCGCTACGGACTGTTTGGAATGTTTACAGACGCCGAAAAACCAATCAGCTTCGCAAACCTCCGTAACGCGAAAAGTACGCGAAGCGGAGCGCTGTTACAGATATATATCTTTTTTTGAACGTTAATTTCTCAAAATCCACTGGAGCACATATATTGAGACCTAGCAAAGGCACATCGGGCTACCAGTCCCTACAATTTTGCCAAGTTTCGTGCAAATCCATTCAGCCGTTCGATTATTATTATTTTATTTTTTTTTGCCCCGCGGGGCCCTTTTAAAACCTCCACATCAAACCTAGGGGGTCAGCGACAATGTACTATGCCCCCTTATGGTCATTTGCCCCTTCGCTTTGGCCTCCTCTTGTCTCTCGATCCTACCGAGAGACAAGATGGCGGCCGCTACGGACTGTTTGGAATGTTGACAGACGCCGGAGAACCAATCAGCTTCGCTTCACAAAGCTCCGTTGCGCGAAAAGTACGCGTCCTGGAGCGCTGCCCGGTCCGCTGTTACAGATATATATCTTTTTTTAAACGTTAATTTCTCAAAATCCACTGGAGCACATATATTGAGACCTACAAAAGGCACATCGGGCTACCAGTCCCTACAATTTTGCCAAGTTTCGTGCAAATCCATTCAGCCGTTCGGGCTAAAAGTGAGGCCAACCGCCCTATGGAAATTAACATGGGAAAAACGCGTTTTGGGAACCCCCTTTTTTCTCGGCCCCCCCTTGACGAACCCCGTCCACAAACGCCAAAGTTATTAGACATAGAATTTTCAAAAATCCCATAGAGAAAAAATCCTAACTATATATACCTACTGGCGACCGCCAGTAGGTAATATATATATATATCAGACCCCCCAGGATATTGCGGCATAGATTTGCAAATTTAGCGGCACAAAAATGGAAATTTAGCGGCACAAAAATGGAAACTTAGCGGCATTATTGCGGCACTTTATTTTACTCGTAAGCATTCCTTTTCAGCCTTAAATCAATGTAAACTGATTTAACAGAGAATTCCACTGTGAAACTGGCATGTTTAAAGCGGTTCTACAGAAGCACAGCTCCAATCTGCACCTCGTGAGAGGGGGCCTATTTGTCCCTGGGGTGTTGTAGCACCCATGTATGGACCCCTGCTGGGGTACTGCTGCCTCCTGGACACGTCCATTTTAAAAAACAGTCATTTCTATCACCCTTTTTAACATTGAAAATATATTGATAATACAAATATGACCCACACAGGAAGTCTTGCTTTGCTGCTAGAGTGCTTTATTAGAAAGTAATGCATTGCATTAAGTGTGACAATTTAAGTGACACTTTGTGAGTGGACAAAGGCAAGGAAATCCATAAAAAAACTATCCTCCTATCTGAAACCCAATGGTCTAAAAGGGCCTTAAAATATCACCAGCAGTTCTGAAGCGCTGCTGCAGGGTACATAACTGCCAAGGCTTCAGGTTGCTATGTGTGACATTATCATAAATTAAGTGTAAATATGAGTGACATTCAACGATTATGAGTGACAGTTTCTCCTGAACGAAATCAAGCAATGAAGTCTAGGGAAACAAATCAATATCAGAAATGCCCCCATTTGAGCAATTAGAAACTCTAAAAATATCTTGAAACTGCAGCAAAGTACCAGAAATGGAAGGACATTAGCCTAGTGCCTTTGTAACCTGATTGAAAGACCTGTTAAGTACTCGGGTGCGGCTGCATTAGACATCGCCAGCCCGCGAAACTGTGTCATCCTGGGCTGACACAAACGACGGGTAGGGGGGCTGAAGCCCGGTGAGCCCAATGGGTATTGCGCGCCTGTCTTAAATCCACCTCCTGCCTGGTACTCCACTGCCAGACACTCCCTGCTCTATTATCTCACTCTGGCAGGTCCCTGCTTTCTCCTTTTGTGACGGGGTGCCATCTTTCTAATTGTCTCTCTTCACGATCTGTGTGTTTTCCCCTTGATTTGGTGTCCCCCCACCGCCCGCTCAAATTAAGCAATGTCCTGCTCTGGGAATGATTGGCTTGCCATCCTAGCATTTTCTCGGTGGGTTGCGTCCTGAGTGAGGAAGAGAGTGGACTGCAACAATCCAACCAGGCCCCACGTCATCCATCTAATCACGGCCATCTGCAGTGACGAGTCCATTTGAACCTTTTCACCAGGACTTATATTTGGTTTTCACTTTGGTCGTGGACAAGAGCAGCAGTTAGGCGGTAATGTTCCTGCTTTATTTTTGACTGCCCCCGTACTCGAAAGATCACAGATTCAGGTTCTCTGAAGCCTTTCAAGCTGAAATGTAGGGCAGGGCAGAGGCCATTGTTTCACACATCACAGGTGCAAAACATGTCCTCACATCTTTCTTCAGTGTCGCAATTCCTCACTGCGGCAGTGCCTCGGGCCGCTCCACTGTTTATTAGTTCTAATAATACTCAGTTACACAGGTAAAGTGAGCGGTATTCGAGTACTTGGGGGCAAAGAGTCGCATTCTTGTACCCGGCCTTGAGCTTTCTAGGGGAAAGGTGAACGCAGCAGGTAAACGGACGCTGCACACGAGCCTCAAACTCAGGGTTTGGTGACGGGGAGATAAACTTTAGCGCTTGGGAAATGATGTAAGCCCTGACCTTTGCCCTTACAGTACTCGCCTGCCAGAAGGTAGGAAGGGGTGCGGCCTCGCCAGCAGGCTCAGAGTTTGTTATTGGCCTCAGGCGTCATGATGAGAGAGAGCCTGTTCCCCAGAGCGAGGCGCCAGTAGCTGCATTTACACATGAAAGCCACACAGGCTAAAGGATTGGATTTTGTCAAGTGGGACACAGCAGGTATTCGGCGGCTGGACGGCGGCAGTAGTGACATGTGCGCAAACAGCCTATAAAAGGGTAATGTTTGATTTGGTTACAATTATCGCGGCAATAATTGTAAAAATCGCGGCCATCGCGCTAGTCAGCCGATTTCAAGATTTTTGTGCAAATCGCGAAATCGCGAAAGGCTGGAGGGTCTGTATATATATATATTCACTGAAAAAACCATAGGTTATAGACCATATATAGTTAGGAATTAGCATTTAAAAAACCTTATTTTACTCACACAAAACCATTGAAATTCCATATATAGTTAGTTGTACTAACTATATATCGCGCACCCGCAATCCACTGCTGATCATGTCACATATTACATCATTCATGACATGGTCAGTGACATCACTGATGACATCTCAAATGACATCACTGATGACATCACTGATGACATCTCAAATGACATCACTGATGACATCACTGATGACATCTCAAATGACATCACTGATGACATCACTGATGACATCTCATTTGACATTACTGATCACATCACTGATGACATCATTCATGTGATAATACGATGAACCTCTTCAAACTCTAATATAACCTTAGATACACTCAGTGTAAACATACACTCACAGACTGTCACTCATCCATGGAGTTACTCAGACACCTAGTCAGTCATGCAAAGAATCAATCACACCTCCATTTCCTCAACTATACAGTTATACACACCTTACTTATTGAAACATATACTAACACATATTTACTCACTTATACAATCCTGGATACAAGTTCACAATGATCCATACAGCCACTCACACATTCACTGGCTCCTATGCACAGTTATTTATATATGTCAACTCTCACATGTACTGTATTTTACATATGTACTTACTTTGACATGTAGCACTGAGATATCCATTCACTCACCAATACACTCATGCACACAGTCAACCGCCCATACAGCTGTTTCCACATGCACTTTTGAACCCATACATCTAGTGAATCAACTGCTCACACATATATGCACAGAGTCATACACCTCCCAGCCACCCACACACACACTCAGTCTCCCATACAAAAGCTTGGGCAACCAATCAATAACCCATATAGTTACTCATATAGCTACTGATCAACACATGCAGCAGTTTACAGAACAACAGACATAATGATGCACAAATTAAGACAGTTTAGTCACTAACCCATGCACTCAGTGAGACACATTTAATCAGTCACTCATACAGTCAGTCATGCCCCTACTAAATCCTTCATCAAGACACTTATACATCCACTCATTCTTCAATATGTAAGACATATTTTAACTTTACAGAATTATACAGTCACTGGATGTAGTCATCAGTGATGTCATCAGTGATGTCATTTGAGATGTCATCAGTGATGTCATCAGTGATGTCATTTGAGATGTCATCAGTGATGTCATCAGTGATGTCATTTGAGATGTCATCAGTGATGTCATCAGTGATGTCACTGACCATGTCATGAATGATGTAATATGTGACATGATCAGCAGTGGATTGCGGGTGCGCGATATATAGTTAGTACAACTAACTATATATGGAATTTCAATGGTTTTGTGTGAGTAAAATAAGGTTTTTTAAATGCTAATTCCTAACTATATATGGTCTATAACCTATGGTTTTTTCAGTGAATTTTATTGGTTTTTTAAAAGCTAATATCTATAGCTGTAAAATGTATTCTTCTTTAAATCCAAAAATATATTTTATATGTTTATTAATATTTATTTTTTTTAATATTTTTTTTGTTTCGCTCCCGGTTCGCGAACCGGGAAGCTTTCCGTTAGCTCAATTTGATGCCGCGAACCGGTCCGCGAACCGGTAAACGTTCCGTTAGCGCAACTGCCGCGTTAGAAATCAACATCGTGACGCGTCGCGGAAGCGCGACGTATCACGTTGTCGCGTAATGCGTCTTATGACGCGCTGCGTTAGCGCACCCGGAAGTGCTCCGGTACGCGAACTGAGACGCGAAGCGCAGCTCCCCGGAAGCGATCCGCGGCGCTTCGCGAAAGCGCGACGTATCGCGTTGCCGCGTAATGCGTCTTATGACGTGCATCGTTAGCAAACCCGGAAGTGCTCCGGAGCGCGAACCGAGGCGCGAAGCGCAGCGACCCGGAAGCGATCCAGGGCGCGTTCCGCAGCGCGTAACATAAGCGTGAGAGGTCATGTGACTTGTTAATAAAACTTTTCATTGGTTCATTTAACTTTTGGTTTCATAATCATGTAAGGCTAGGTCAGGTGACCTAAAATTAACACTTTTCATTGGTTTAGAACTATTGTTTTTCCCAAATGATGAAAACCCCTCCTTCTTTGCTCACTCTGACTTTCATCATTGTGAGAGGAAGACCTTTATTCATAGTAGAGCAATGGCTTCAGTACTTGCTTCAGCTGGTGCACCCTCACCACCACCTCCACCTCCTCATGGGAAGAGAGGACCACCTCCCCAGGTCATCACCAACACAGAGGAGGAAGAGGAAGAACTAGAGGAAGAGGAGAGAGAAGGACCACAGTTCTTGGAAGAGGTGCCCCGGGTTTCCCATAGGAAAGTCAGTTTCATTTGGCAGTTTTTTTCAATCCCTCCAGGGCAGAAGAAAGTAAATGCGAGGTATGTCACCTGCCTCATTTGCAAAGAGAAATTATCAAGAGGGACTGATAAAAAGTATAGCTATGGGAACTATACCATGCATAGGCACATGAACAGGTGGCATCCACTGAATTACAGCCGGGCGGAAATACGTGACATGGAACAAAACCCAACAGCAACTCCTGTGGCCAGGTCAACATCGTTAATATCATTGACAGCAGCAGAGGCACGGGAAACCGTGCCAAACATCCAGGAGAATTTTGGGCATATGAAATATACTTGTCTGCACTGCGGTGCATTGATATCATGTGGTAACATGAGTATTAATTCCATCAACCTAGCTTATAACAATCATAATTGCCCTAACCGCCCCAGACAGTAATATTTTTTTTTTGCTCCTGTTGAGCCCTTTTCAATGCCTGTTTTTTGTTGTTTCCCCCCCCAAAAAAAACCCAAAAAATATAAAATTGTTCAAAAAATACAAAAAAAACAAAAAATGTTCAAAAAAAATAAATATATATAAAACAACAAAAACATTAAAAAAAAAGTTCTTTTCAGAACTACCTCCCCTTTCAAAAAAAATTGCTAGAATGTTTAGCACTCTGGCAAGCTCTATTTCTTTTAGTTCGCTTCCCAGTTCGCTTCCCGGTTCGCGAACCAAAAAATAAAAAAAAATAAAAAAAAGAAGAGTAAGTATAAGGAAAGTAAACAGAGAGTGATGTTAAAAGAAAGACAGCTATAGGAAGTAAACCAGAGATACTGTTTAATAGATCTATTTACCGAAGAAAAGACGGAAGAGGGTATAATTGTGGAAAACAAAATAGATAAGGAAGTGAAAGAAAAAAAAGAGAGTAGAACAATAACAAAGAAGAGTTTCTTGGAGAATGTGAGTGAATGTTCAAAATAAGATTAAAACATGGGGAATAACAGAGAGAAAAAATAGAAAACAGAAAACAAAAAATAACAGAAAAAGATTAATTGAAACAGCAAAGAAATGTAAATAACATAGAGCCATATCATCAACATAGGCAATAAAAGTTTTGCAGCTTTTATCGGCAGAAATATGTCACCAAATCCGCTTTTGCGGCAGAAAACTGCCGCTAAAACCACTTTTGCACCAGTTTTCTGCCAATAAAAACAGCAATAATTTTATTGGCTGTGTTCATAATATGCCCCTTAGTGTGCTTCAACTACACAGAGAAAGCATTATGAACAAGTAGTGAAAAAGTGATCAGTCAAAGACACTAAGAGTAATAGAGACGGAGTGAGTGAACAAGAGTGAGGAACTATGAGAAGAGAGGGACTGAGAAAAAGAGTGGAAGGAGTTGAGTAAGTAGGTAATAGAGAAAGGAATGAGGAAAGTAGCAAAGGCAGGAAACTGAGGGTTAAAGAAATGAAGCTGTGGAACTAATAGTAGGTGAATGTGATAGAAATGTAACGAAAAGAATACAAAACATTTACCTTATAATTGTCGTTAAATTACTCACTTTTTGTTTTTATACTTTCAATCTGTGAAAGAGAGAACAAACATTTGAAAAATATTAAAACATGTATTTAAAAATTACAAAAGACAAGGGAAAAGATTGAAGGACAAACAGTTTTTCAACAACTTTGACACTGACGGAAGCTTCTGCTTCTCCAGGCCCCCTACACAGTCCTAAATATATACATTTTAAACTAACAGTATCTTGATGCAGATGAAGTGAGGCCTATCTTAAAACATGGTGCATCTTTTGCACTGCTGTTGTCTCAGAAAAGTGTCGCAAGACACTAACATTTTAAATGATTGCTTCAGGATGCCAATAAGATGTGTCCTATCCAGAGGTTTGTTTGAGGTGAGACCTACTCAGGGTTCCAAATGAAATTTCGAGTTGTTTGAAGAGAACAGAGGACATAATACATGTGAAGGCCTACCAATGAAGTAAGTCATGTCCACTTCACTCTTGAACAAAGGCCAGACCTCTTCTGTGTCCGTGGACAGACCTAAACTTCATCTGCACAATGTCATTCATAAACTTAGGAAACACAGGTGATGTAATTGAAAAATGTGGAGTTTCTTTTCCTCATTTCACAATCACATCACCTGTGTTGCCTTTGCTTAGGTATCTCATAGTGCAGATGTAGTCCAGCATATTAAACAGTACCTAGAAGTGCAGCACTGCATGCAACAACTTTGACACTTATAAAAGCTTTTGCTTCTGCAAGCCCCCTACACAATGCTAATTATATACATTTTAAACTGATGGTATCTTGCTGGAGATGAACTGAAACCTATCTTGCAACATGGTGCATCTTTTACACAAAAGTGACCCACAATGGAGCAAAAGAGATGCACGGCCACCATAAATCTGACCCTAACATTTTAAATGATTGTTTCAAGATGCCAATAAGGTGTAACCTATCCACAGATTTGTTTCAGGTAAGTCCTACTCAGGGTTGCAGATGGAATTTAGGTTTGTTGAAGAATACAGAGAAGATAATACATGTGGAGGCCTACCAACGAAGTGAGTAATGTCCACTGCACTCTTGAACAAATGTCAGACCTCCTCTGTCTCCAGGAACAGGCCTAAACCTCATCTACACAATGTGGTGTGTAATGTTAGGAAACACAGGTAATATCATTGAAAAACATGCACATTTTTTTGCTCATTCCACAATCATATGACCTGTGTTTCCTTTGCTTAGGTATCTCATTGTGGAAATGTAGTCTATCATATGAAAGACTACGTAGAATATGAGCACTGTATGCAAGAACTTTAAAACTTACAGAAGCCTCTCCTTCTCCATGCCTCCTACACAGTTCTAAATGTACATCATAAATGGAAACAGTACAGCATTAATTATACATGTTAAATGGTTTATTTTTGCTGTTCTCAGAATGTATCAAATTTCACTAAAAACAGTGACTTGAAGGTATTCATCATATAACAGTGGGGAAAAGAAAACACAATCAAAATGATTGTGTTTAAAATACCCATACAACATAACAAATCAGAATTCAGAACTCCTTAAAGTTAACTTACTTTCCATGACGTCAAAGGATGTCCTATGAACAGCTTACACTCTGTTGTGCTGTTATTACTTTCAGCCCGCCACTTTCTGAAAGAAAACCTCCATCGTTTTGAAAAACATTTTACATACAATAAATGACTTCTTGCTCTCTACCACAAGTTTCCACAAGGCCAAATCTTGTCAGAGCCATTTATAACTCTTGGATTTCTTGTAAGCCAATCCCGTCATTTGGCATTTCCGCAACTTTCAGAATTAAAATGTTGAAGATCATTTTCACAATCCTGGACTAGTAATATCTTCCCCTTCTTCCTCAGTCATGTTCTACATTTCCTATGACACTGATACTGCTTACTATGAAGCAGACTTACACTACCTCTATGACTACTACAATTATTTAATTCTCTACATCACTTTTAATCACAAAGCAATGTAAAACAGTAGACAGCATTGCAGACTTACATTCCCTCTACTCTATGTTTTGATTGGCTGCTTCAATTAGCTTATAAAAAGAAATAGTTTTTCTGAACTCATTCAAAGTGCACTTATTTCTCCATGACGTCCAGTCTTATGGTTAGAAGTTATGTCTCTGAACTACACTTATCCTCAAGGCCAAATCGTGTAGGAGCCATTAGAACTTCTTGAAATTCCTCAGAGCACATCCCGAGATTCTTTCCCTAAAATTTTGGTTTTAAAAACACCAGGTAAGAGTTGTTAAGGTCATACGGCAATTTTTTTTTGAAAATTAAAACAGAATCATTGCAGAATGACCAGCCATTTCTAGACTTTAAATAAGCTGTGTAATGTCCTGATGTTGTTGAAGGACCGTCATGATATATAATTGCTGCAGTTACAAAAGTCCTTCCTGATATTGACAACTGCGAAGCCACAACATTTTTAATTAAAGTTGTCAATTTTGTTCCATCAGGCCTACATCGTTGGAACATTAAAATGACATACTGGCCATATGTTCGTATAAATAATGTGGACATCATTTCAGATTTACATTGGCTACACTCCATGTTGTGATCAGCTGCTTTTACTAGCTTATTAAAGGTGACTGATTTACTGTCTGGCAAAGTTAAATATATAAATCTTTCTGAGTCTACACTAGTAGTACTTGATACCCTACAGTTCTCGCAGTCATGCTGCCATTGATAAGAAAGCCCAAACAGCTGATGTACATCTACACCTTCAGCATGCAATACATCAAGCATATACATTAAAAACTCCTGACAATCTTGCTGAATATTTTGAGAGAATTGTGTTTGGCCTGAACATCTGTCTAACAGATTTCGAATTTCAGACACACTTTCTATGTTTTTTCTATCAGTGCTACATTTTTCTAAGACAGAATTTAACAAACTGCAAAATCTTTGATCAGAATTGACCACAATCTCTTCTTTTACATTTTCTAGAGAAAACAAAACATTAACCACTACATTAGCATAGCAGTTGACACCAGAACTGTTTTCAAATTGAAAACCAACAACATCTTCAACAGAATCCTTTTTGTTTCTGCTTATAATTTCAGGTTCATCGACTTTTCGTCTTTTTGCTACAACCTCCCCAGTATTGGTCACATTTCTTCGTTTCCGGCCTACCACACGTTTCTCAAACAAAGGATATTGAGGCAAATGTGGCGCATACTCTCTTCTTAACCTATTATATTCCTTAACACAATCTAGATCCGCACAAATGCTTGTGACATCACACTCAATCAAGTACAATCCCGATAAAGTTCTAACTCGTGACAATGCCACATATGCCATACCCTCCTTGAACACAGAACTGCCAATATTCACCAATGCACTGTCTACACTTAAACCTTGCGATTTATGGATTGTCACCGCATATGCCAAGCAAACAGGAAACTGCTTACGGCGAACATAGAAGTCTTTAACAAGCAAAAATCTAGCAGAACAACGACCAATTAGCTGTACTTCCTCAATGCCATCAAATTTAATTTTTAAAAATTCAATTCCATCTCTATTTCTGTATTTTACAAAATAAACAACATTACCCATTGATCCATTTACCAGACCTCTTTCAACATGTAAATTCCTTCTTAAAATTATACGGCAGTTCAAGCACACATTCAGAGTCTTTTCAAAACCTGCAGTTTTAGATATACTCTTCTCTAATGAATCCAATTTTGTTTTCAGATTCTCAGACAAAATAATTGTTGATCCCATATGCTCTACTCTGTCAATAGCTTCCAGTTTCACAATCTCTTGCTTTTCTAAATGCAACATTTTGTTGTTGAATTTGGCACATTCTGCAAAAGTTGGCATCAAACATATTCCAGATTTCTTCTCAGTAATTTTCTGAAAAATATTCTCAGGCAAAACATCTTGTTCTGGATATAAATTTGACAGTAATCGTGCATGTAAAGCTTCTTTCCCATGCTCGGTCACTTTTCCAATTCTAACATCTTGTAGAATAGTCTTGTAAACTTCATCCTTCGCCTGCCGCATATTTTCATGCAGTTCAGCATAATTGAAGTTTAACCATATATTGACGTTGCCAATGCTGCCTAGGCACTTCCTGGTATCTTCATGCGTGAGCATTTTGAACACAGTTTGCCCTTTCACTGGTGTCAGCTGCAGAAGATCTCCGAAAACAATGATGTGTTTGCCACCAAATAACACATCATACTCTGTTTTGAGAACTTCTTGCATTCTCAAATGCACAAAGGCAAGCATGACATTGGAAACCATGCTTACTTCGTCAATGATAAGGAGTTTCATTTTCCTCAAGATTCTTGAAACTTCAAAACAAGCATCTCCAGATAGCTTGTGATATTGTAATTTGTTGTCATGCTCCACTGGCAGCATCAGTAAACGATATAAAGTAATCCCTTTAATGTTATGTGCTGCCAGTCCAGTTGGAGCGGTGACAACACAAGACAGCGATGACTCTGTCCTTTCCTGCAAATAACATGAAATTGCTCTAATAAGGAAACTTTTTCCAGTTCCCGCTTCTCCACTCACGTACAGTCGGACAGGCTTCAACGACGTACATGAGCACTCTTTCTTGTCATGACTTAATCCATGATCAATTTGCATGGTAACTTCGTCATATATTTTCCTCTGCTCAACGTTGAGTTGTCTTTCCAACTCTTCTAAGTTAACCGCATCCTCCTGAGCATGTGCCATGGCTCTTTCCACTTCATTCATAGCAGTGGCAGCTTCATTTTCGATAACAGGTCCTCCTAGTGGATCCTGACTCAATGAAGCAGAACTCTGACTGTCCTGAGAACTGTCACTGGCAATCTCGGCTGCAATCATTGCTTCCTGCTCAATTTCCGCATTCAACATTTCTACATATTTGGGAAAAGCAGGACATTCTATGGTCTCCTTGGCGGCATTGAAAGAGTCTTCGTAACAGAGAAAATCTCCAAGCAGTTCCTCTTCTGCACGCCAAGGCTTGAAAAGTTGCAAAAGTGCTAAATAGAAAAACTCCTTTTTTTCAGGAGATTCGCCACTCAATTTTCGATGGTTTACCAAGTGGCATTTTCTTTGCTTGACCAGACATCCCTCACTTCCTATTACAGCATACACTCCTTTCTCAGTATCTTCTTTGATGTTCCTCTTGAATATGTAATTTTGAAGAACCTCATACAGACAAACATTCTCGAGGTGAATGCTTCGATTTGGATAATATGTATCCAACATGTTGGTCTTCAAAATGTCGGTACTGTCTGGCTCCTTTTCCGCCAAATACTCAATTTCCCGCACAGGTTTGAGAACTCGATTACGCGTTGCAGCAAGACCAAGACTCGCCCAAACGATACTCCTGGACTTGGCATAGAGACTTGCTGAAGACAACCGGTCAGAACATTCGTACGCTCCAATTTCTCGATGCAACAACATCTTCAGACTGAAACTGTACAACTTCTTGCTGAGGCTCTTTTCATGGGAAATGTCCTCCCACATATCCTTCAATTCTGTCTTCTCTTTTTTGGTGATGTAAGATGTCACATACCGAGCCACAGCCATACAGTTATCAGCCACAAACTGTATATCCATGTTAGCATTCCACATGGACAAAATCACCGGGTTGTAGTCGTTGATGTACTTGGACTCTTCGTTCCTCTTCAAATTGTATGTGTTTTTAGGTGATTTCTTCATCACATTATGTTGCAGCGAAGACATCAAACTGTTTACTCTTCCTTTAGAAATCACCGGTCGTGGAAAGCCGAAACGACATTTGGTGTAGAACTTGTCCTTGTTTCGGAATTTACGACAACAGTACTTTCCACATCGATGGCTTTGGAAACGCAGAACTTTTTCTCTTAGGCTTTTCTTCTCCTTTGCGTTTGGAACAGCACACGTAGAATACTGTTGTATAAAACTCATCACTGAGTCTTCTGGATCCGTTCCAAATTTAGGTGCATCCTTGATCCACAGCAACATATGTATATGAGGAGCACCTCTTGCTTGGTACTCCTTTCTCCAGAAGAAATCCAACACCTCTCCAAGAGGTGGATTCTTCTTATTCATGATGAAAGAAATCATAGCTTCAAATCTATGATTGAAGTACCTACATACATTGACTGGATCCAAAGAGCACAGTTCTCCGGGTGTCTTGAATTCGATGTTTTCTACGTTAGCATTTGCCTCTCGTAGAAATTCAAGTAAGTCTTCCCAGCCATACTCGGCACAGCTCAGAGTGAGGAACCATGTGGGAGTTCCTAAGTTCCTCAGCATACATTTTAAATCACCATGACGACGGTACCAGTACTCATTAGTACCACGCTGACACGCCATGAGATTAATCAGGTGAGAATCCAAAATA
This sequence comes from Lissotriton helveticus, assembly GCF_964261635.1. Taxonomy (NCBI): domain Eukaryota; kingdom Metazoa; phylum Chordata; class Amphibia; order Caudata; family Salamandridae; genus Lissotriton; species Lissotriton helveticus. The sequence goes on from NC_136067.1 coordinate 2,005,703,200, forward strand.
CTGTCTTGGACATTGACTTTATCCATAAAGTCACTTGCCGAGATGTTTTGCATGTGTATACCACTTTTCAAGATGTGGTTCACTGCATATGACAGTCCAGACAGATCGCTTTCAAACAGGAGATGAAACAAATAAGGAATGCATTGTCGAAACCTAGCATCTCCTGCATACAATCGCAAAGTCCGGTATTCAGAAGCAGGAATTTGATGAGGTCGCTCATCATATCTTCCTCGCTGACCTGTTGGAAAAAGCTGTGGGAAACACCGAGCTTCCAAACTTTCCTCCCAAACACTAATGGGACTCCCTTTGGCTTGTTTCATTTGAAACAACTCAATAGAATTCCCCATGACTTCCTTGGAATGCAAAGGATGAACACTATAATGTTCATATATTTCTTCACTAGTAGAGGGTTCTACTTTCTCAATTTGACCAGCACACAAATCGCTATCCTCTTCCTCACTTACTTCCTCTTCTACAACATATACATTCTTATAGTATTTATTATTTTTTTTCAAATGCAATGTTGCCTTTTTAACTTTCCTAACATCCACTAAATCTTGCCATATTTTCTTATTCTTTGTCGGAACCCCATTAACTAAGATAACCAGAGGTTCCTCTTCCACTTTTTCTACTCCAATTGTGTTAATGTTTTTCTTCAAATCTAGAGGCAAATAAACAACTCTTCCCTTTAATCCTCTCTGTAAATCTGATGGAGGCAATTTCCCTGTCTTTGGCTCCATTCTTACAATAGCCTGAAAGGGATGGATACTTTGAATCAAAATAGATTTATAAGTATTTAAATCCTTCAATTCAGAAGGAATCTCAACCAATTCCAGATTATTATGAACTGCTCTAGCAGGCATCTGGTTTTGATTTAATTTGCAACAACAATAAGTACACACACATTGATCCAATCCCAAATCAAAACAATTTTCTGCCATCAAGTATGTTGCGAAATCCTTCCATTCACTATTATTTTCCCTTTCACTTTTTGCATATAAATCCACTAACTTAGTCTGATTCTTATAATAAGTGCGTCGACAACACACACAAGTGAAATTTGGCCTCTCACTTGATTTGACCTGAAACGTCGCAATTTCCCTCTGGAAATTATCTGTACTGGAAACCTGTACACTATCTTCCACATTACCCGCTTCTTCTTGGTCAATTTCAACATTCTCCTCTTTACTTCCAAAGTAACAAAACTCAATTTCTTCACATATATTCTTCACATCTATTTCAGAACCATGCAAAAGAGCAGCGCATAATTGTTTAAGCATAATTGCTGGACTCTTAGCATAATACAACATTCTAACTAATTTCCTCACTTTATTATGATGCACTGCTAGCATCCTGAAATGATGAAAAACACTCTGGCATACTCTCCTGGAAAGACAAGCCAGTGAATGACCATGCAAACCTGTCACTTCTCTCACTCTGCAAGGATCTAATTCTTGCAACAACCTCATTTTCTGCTTCAAACTTTTCTTATTAAATGACCGTACAAAATCACAAGCAAATTGATGGAATCCTGTCGCACACTGCAAATACTACTACACTTCCAGGTGTACACAGGACCCTTAGCACGTCTTCCTAAAACCTCATTACCTAACACCTCTTCTGCCTCTGTTGTCACAAGTTTTTCTTTTTCAACTGGACAACCATCTTTCACTTCATAAGCACGACCACTGGTGTCAACTGCATGCACCAAATCATTATCCTGGAAATAACTCTCCTCATTAAAAAATGCCTCACAGCTTGAACTATGCATCCATTCTCCAGAAAAAACTTCACAAAAATTACTACGATTAACTATTCTCTTCCATCTACTATTTCTTTTGAAATCATAAATTGCCTTGTTTAGCTTCCTAATTCTATTGATTATCAAAATAAATAACTTACGTTTAATTTCAAATGCCTGATCAATAACTTTCTCAACTTTTTTTTTCTCTTATAAACAACCACTTTCTGTTGACCTTTCTTAATATTTTTTAACAAATTGCCAATTATCCTGTTGCGGAACATTCGTTTACGAATGTCCCTAAACTGTTGTTTCCTTCTACTATCATGCACAGAGTTATCTCTTGCTCTAGCAGTAACATTTTTCATTGGCCTTTCCTTTCTGTTTGAATTGCTTCTCTTTTTCTGGACTGAAACATTTTCTGTAGTAATATTTTTTTTACTACAGATATTTCTTATGAATGTTTTTGTACTCTTACCCGGTGCTTTCTTGGTGACTTGACAAATCTTTTTGTTAGAGGACTGCTGCTTTTTTTCATTAACCTGCTGTCTTTGACGTTTTGCAGCCTTTCTCACTCTTTCTTTGGTTGGCATGCTGAAATCTTGAAATGATCTGCAGTTGAATCTGTGGTAAAATATGATAAAAAATGTTATTAACCACTATTACCCAACAGTAAATCAATAACAGTAATCAAAAAGTTAAAACACTACTTGACATTTTTACATAGAAGATTTTTTAGTGCTTGGCAAATTTAGAATACAGAAATAGCAGAAAAGAAATGGAATTTATATTCATGTTACCTGTGCTATTTTATATGTGAATCTGATCTAATTTTATGAGCATATTTTAATATTTTATTGAAGACACTACACATAACCTGTTTTTGAAGGTGTCTTTATTTTTAAATTAAACGGTTTACATTTTTACTTTTTATTTATTATAAATTGTTAAAATAAATGTTTATAGTTCCATAGGCTCAAGCACGTCAGCTTCCCATCCTATGTCATATAATTCGGACAAATCTGCATCCTCATCACGTTCTTCTTCATCCTCAGGATTTAAATCATCCAAGGGATCAACATCCACTGATGTTTCAATTACGAGTTCAATGATGAGGTCAAAATCAACTGATTGCTGATTGTCGCTCATGTTGATGTTGTCTTTATCTTTAAAGAAAGATAACAACAATGAGATGTTGCAGAGTAAGAGACAAATCTCAGAGATTATAATAGTAAAATTGTTTAACAAGAGTAACATTTTGCAGCTATTATATAGCCATGTCCAACGATGCTGAGCAGGTGAAGCCTATGTCTAATTTTTCAGTGAACAGGACTCATCTCTTCTTAACCTTGGATAAGCCTCACCGACTCTGTGTCCCCTGCACATACTTAAATGTAAAGGGGCAGATTTATGTTAAATGGCACATCCCCAGGCATGCACCAGTTAACGTGCACCGCTGCTCTGCCACTCATGGTGTGCCGCATTTACAATCAGATAGGAGAAAGCTACGTCAAAACCCTGCGCCTGCTTGAAGCAGGCATAGGTCTTGACGCAACATTGTGGAGATGGGGCACCCCTGAGCCTTGCTGGAGCTGCATCACACTTGCGATACAACTCCAGCAATGCGCCACCTTTACGGCACAGATGCGTCACGCATCTGTGCCATTTTTGCCCCATGCTGCGCCGCATTGTAAATGCAGCACACCATGGGTGGCGGAAAAGCAGCGCAGGATGACTGGCACATCCCTGGTGATGCGCCAGTCATCATAAATCTATCCCTAAGCTTCTTATCTTGTTAGAGATGAACCGCCATATGTATCATCAAACTATTTTGCATTTCCTAAATAGCGAATTTTAAGGGATAAATAGCAATTCTTTACCATTCCTAATTTGCGATGAGCAAATTGCTAATTGCAAATTACCCATTCATTTCCATGGGCCAGGAGGCCCATAGGAATGAAGGTGCAATTTGCGATTAGCAATTAGCTCATCGCAAATTAGGAATTTTTCCAAAGGTGCAGGGGTGTCTCAAGAACACCCTGCTGCACCCCTGAAAAAGAAATTTGGGGGCATATGGCGCACATACATGCCCTAAGGGCATGTATGGGCGTCATATGGCACCTTTTGTTTTTTGGAAAAAAAGCTTTTCGAAAAGAATTCGCAAATTACCACCAACTAGAAGTTGGTGGTAGTTTGCAAATCCTTAATGGCATTTTTTGCATATTTTTTGTTTGATACATTGCATTTAAGGAATCGCAAAATTTGCAAATCCTTCAGTACAATCGCAAAATAAGGAATAGCAATTTTTGCTATTCCTTATTTTGCATCAAACTTGTTTGATACATACCATTTGTCTAATTAGCATTCGCAAAGGCCGAAATTCGCAGAATTTTGACCTTTGCGAATGCTAATTAGCTTGATACATATGGCCCCAAGTGAGGCCTGTCTTGCGACATGGTGCATCTTTTGCATCACTGCTGCATCACTTGTTGTTTTTGCAATTGCCGCCCTAAGTGCGCTGGGGATGCCCAGACGTGGGTCCCAGGCACTCCACACCACTTGGAGTCAAGCTAGCCGGGCTGAAGAGAGGTGTTACCTCGAAACCGGTCCGGTCCTCGGATGCTTGATTCCGTTCTGGGAAGGACATGGCTTTTGTAGTTCGGACTGGACTGTTCCCATGGGGCAACAGGGTCAGAGCTGATTTGCATATCGCCATTGTCTAACCCAGGGTGGTGTGGAGTGCAAAAAAACGATGGATTTGGGCCCAGATCTTTTGACTGGGGGAGTGTGTGACATTGATCCACATTCAGTCCATCACTTGTTGTTTTTGCAATTGCCGCCCTAAGTGCGCTGGGGATGCCCAGACGTGGGTCCCAGGCACTCCACACCACTTGGAGTCAAGCTAGCCGGGCTGAAGAGAGGTGTTACCTCGAAACCGGTCCAGTCCTCGGATGCTTGATTCCGTTCTGGGAAGGACATGGCTTTTGTAGTTCGGACTGGACTGTTCCCATGGGGCAACAGGGTCAGAGCTGATTTGCATATCGCCATTGTCTAACCCAGGGTGGTGTGGAGTGCAAAACAATGATGGATTTGGGCCCAGATCTTTTGACTGGGGGAGTGTGTGACATTGATCCACATTCAGTCCATCACTTGTTGTTTTTGCAATTGCCGCCCTAAGTGCGCTGGGAATGCCCAGACGTGGGTCCCAGGCACTCCACACCACTTGGAGTCAAGCTAGCCGGGCTGAAGAGAGGTGTTACCTCGAAACCGGTCCGGTCCTCGGATGCTTGATTCCGTTCTGGGAAGGACATGGCTTTTGTAGTTCGGACTGGACTGTTCCCCTGGGGCAACAGGGTCAGAGCTGATTTGCATATCGCCATTGTCTAACCCAGGGTGGTGTGGAGTGCAAAAAAACGATGGATTTGGGCCCAGATATTTTGACTGGGGGAGTGTGTGACATTGATCCACATTCAGTCCATCACTTGTTGTTTTTGCAATTGCCGCCCTAAGTGCGCTGGGGATGCCCAGATGTGGGTCCCAGGCACTCCACACCACTTGGAGTCAAGCTAGCCGGGCTGAAGAGAGGTGTTACCTCGAAACCGGTCCGGTCCTCGGATGCTTGATTCCGTTCTGGGAAGGACATGGCTTTTGTAGTTCGGACTGGACTGTTCCCATGGGGCAACAGGGTCAGAGCTGATTTGCATATCGCCATTGTCTAACCCAGGGTGGTGTGGAGTGCAAAAAAACGATGGATTTGGGCCCAGATCTTTTGACTGGGGGAGTGTGTGACATTGATCCACATTCAGTCCATCACTTGTTGTTTTTGCAATTGCCGCCCTAAGTGCGCTGGGGATGCCCAGACGTGGGTCCCAGGCACTCCACACCACTTGGAGTCAAGCTAGCCGGGCTGAAGAGAGGTGTTACCTCGAAACCGGTCCGGTCCTCGGATGCTTGATTCCATTCTGGGAAGGACATGGCTTTTGTAGTTCGGACTGGACTGTTCCCATGGGGCAACAGGGTCAGAGCTGATTTGCATATCGCCATTGTCTAACCCAGGGTGGTGTGGAGTGCAAAAAAACGATGGATTTGGGCCCAGATCTTTTGACTGGGGGAGTGTGTGACATTGATCCACATTCAGTCCATCACTTGTTGTTTTTGCAATTGCCGCCCTAAGTGCGCTGGGGATGCCCACACGTGGGTCCCAGGCACTCCACACCACTTGGAGTCAAGCTAGCCGGGCTGAAGAGAGGTGTTACCTCGAAACCGGTCCGGTCCTCGGATGCTTGATTCCGTTCTGGGAAGGACATGGCTTTTGTAGTTCGGACTGGACTGTTCCCATGGGGCAACAGGGTCAGAGCTGATTTGCATATCGCCATTGTCTAACCCAGGGTGGTGTGGAGTGCAAAAAAACGATGGATTTGGGCCCAGATCTTTTGACTGGGGGAGTGTGTGACATTGATCCACATTCAGTCCATCACTTGTTGTTTTTGCAATTGCCGCCCTAAGTGCGCTGGGGATGCCCAGACGTGGGTCCCAGGCACTCCACACCACTTGGAGTCAAGCTAGCCGGGCTGAAGAGAGGTGTTACCTCGAAACCGGTCCGGTCCTCGGATGCTTGATTCCGTTCTGGGAAGGACATGGCTTTTGTAGTTCGGACTGGACTGTTCCCATGGGGCAACAGGGTCAGAGCTGATTTGCATATCGCCATTGTCTAACCCAGGGTGGTGTGGAGTGCAAAAAAACAATGGATTTGGGCCCAGATCTTTTGACTGGGGGAGTGTGTGACATTGATCCACATTCAGTCCATCACTTGTTGTTTTTGCATCGGTTTCATGTGGCACGTTTTTTTTACACCATGACACATCTGCCTAAATGCATCAATTTGTAATTTTGTCGCCTCATAGCAAATCTTTTGCACCTCCGCTGCATCAGAAAAGTGACGCACAGTGGCGCAAAAGAGGCATACACCTATCATAAATCTGTCCCTAGCATTTTAAATGATTAATTCAGGATGACGATAAGGTGTGGCCTATCCAGAGGTTTGTTTAAGGTGAGGCCTACTCAGGATTGCAGATTAAAGTTACGCTTGATGAAGAATACAGAGGAGATAATACATGTAAAGGCCTACCAATGAAGTAAGTAATGTCCACTTTATTGCGCCACTCATCATAAATGTATCCCTAAGCTTCTTATCTTGTTACAGATGAACCGCCATATGTATCATCAAACTATTTTGCATTTCCTAAATAGCGAATTTTAAGGAATAAATAGCGATTCTTTACCATTCATAATTTGCAATGAGCAAATTGCTAATTGCAAATTACCCATTCATTTCCATGGGCCAGGAGGCCCATAGGAATGAAGGTGCAATTTGCGATTAGCAATTAGCTCTTCGCAAATTAGGAATTTTTCCAAGGGTGCAGGGGTGTCTCAAGAACACCCTGCTGCAGCCCCTGAAAAAGAAATTTGGGGGCATATGGCGCACATACATGCCCTAAGGGCATGTATGGGCGTCATATGTCACCTTTTGTTTTTGGGAAAAAAAGCTTTTTGAAAAGAATTCGCAAATTACCACCAACTAGAAGTTGGTGGTAATTTGCAAATCCTTAATGGCATTTTTTGCATATTTTTTGTTTGATACATTGCATTTAAGAAATCACAAAATTTGCAAATCCTTCAGTGCCATCGCAAAATAAAGAATAGCAAATTTTGCTATTCCTTATTTTGCATCAAACTTGTTTGATACATACCATTTGTCTAATTAGCATTCGCAAAGGCCGAAATTCACAGAACTTCGGCCTTTGCAAATGCTAATTAGCTTCATACATATGGCCCCAAGTGAGGCCTGTCTTGCAACATGGTGCATCTTTTGCATCACTGCTGCATCAGTTTCATGTGGCACGGTGTTTTTTACACCATGACACATCTGCCTAAATGCATCAATTTATAATTTTGTCGCCTCATAGCAAATCTTTTGCACCGCCGCTGCATCACAAAAGTGACGCACAGTGGCGCAAAAGAGGCATACACCTATCATAAATCTGTCCCTAGCATTTTAAATGATTAATTCAGGATGACGATAAGGTGTGCCCTATCCAGAGGTTTGTTTAAGGTGAGGCCTACTCAGGATTGCAGATGAAAGTTACGCTTGATGAAGAATACAGAGGAGATAATACATGTAAAGCTCTACCAATGAAGTAAGTGATGTCCACTTCATTGCGCCAGTCATCATAAATGTATCCCTAAGCTTCTAATCTTGTTAGAGATGAACCGCCATATGTATCATCAAACTATTTTGCATTTCCAAAATAGCGAATTTTAAGGAATAAATAGCGATTCTTTACCATTCCTAATTTGCGATGAGCAAATTGCTAATTGCAAATTACCCATTTATTTCCATGGGCCAGGAGGCCCATAGGAATGAAGGTGCAATTTGCGATTAGCAATTAGCTCATCGCAAATTAGGAATTTTTCCAAAGGTGCAGGGGTGTCTCAAGAACACCCTGCTGCACCCCTGAAAAAGAAATTTGGGGGCATATGGCACACATACATTTTAACAACATTCCTTTACCTCAAAAACGATTTTCAAGTCATAATTTGAAAACACTGCCCACGGGGAAGTGACTTAAAATGTCCTTAAGACACATGAAAGTGTTTTTTTAAAGCCTTTGCAAGTTTTTGGGTCACTTTTAACATGGCTATGTAACTCAAACAGTCAAAATCTAAATTTACCATGCACAGGTGGGACCATATTTACAAGGAATGTGCCCCACGGGGAAAGGTCTTTTAATGTAATATGGGAAAAATGACATCAGAGACACTGAAATGCCTTATAAAGAAGCATACACCATTATATCCTTGTCATACATTTACAAACCATTCCTTTTCCCCAAAAACGATTTTCAAATCATAATTTGAAAACACTGCACATGGGGAAATGACTTAAAATGTCCTTAAGTCACATGAAAGTGTTTTTTGATTGCCTTTCCAGCATGGTTGGGTCACTTTTAACATGGCTATGTAACACAAACATTCAAAATCTAAATTTGCCATGCACAGGTGGGAGCATATTTACAAGGAATGTGCCCCACAGAGAAAGGTCTTTTAATGTAATATGGGAACAATGACATCAGAGACACTGAAATGCCTTATAAAGAAGCATACACCATTATGTCCTTGTCATAAATTTAAAAACCATTCCTTTTCCCCAAAAACGATTTTCAAATCATAATTTCAAAACACTGCACATGGAGAAATGACTTAAAATGTCCTTAAGACACATAAAAGCGTTTTTTGATTGCCTTTGCAGCATGTTTGTGTCATTTTTAACATGGCTATGTAACGCAAACATTCAAAATCTAAATTTGCCATGCACAGGTGGGAGCATATTTACAAGCAATTTGCTCCACAGAGAAAGGTCTTACATTAAAATGGGAAAAATAACGTCAGAGACACTCAATTGCCTTATAATGAAACATACACCATTATGTCCTTGTCATAAATATTATAACCATTCATTTTCCTCAAAAACGATTTTCAAGTCATAATTTGAAAAGACTCCACAGCTCCTATGCACAATAACACCCTGTCAGTACTAATACTTCACATTTTCTCCAATTACATTTTCTCAAAGAAACAAAATCTATTTGTAAAACACTTGAGACAAAGCAACATTTGAAGAACACAACTTTCTTCATAATTTTCTCCTTAAAGCACACTATTCTCTATCTAAATTAAAGAAATCTTTTCTCACCTTAGCAAATACTTTGAGTTTCAAAACAGTCTCAGAAACACACCAATTTGTCTTCAGCAGAGCAAAAGGTATGCACTCCAGAGTCTGCAGCTATCAAAAGCACAGAAATGCTGTAATTCTTCACACATATCTCTCATGTCACCCAATCAAAACTCTTCCCTCACTTTTTTTCAAATGAAAACCCTTCCCCCCTCTGCCCTTTCTGCCTTTTTTGCATAGCAACCACGTCTTGGAAGACCTCTGGTGTTTGCAAGTTCACACAACAATGTTGCAATTGAACTCTGAACTCTCAGTGCACCTCATATCCAGTGCATTCTTTCATTTAATGATTTTTTCTTGACCACTCAAAATACATCTTTCAAACAACTCATCCATGCACCCTAACTTTCTGTTTTCAGCAATCAAAATCCACCAATCACTGTTACTGCTTCATTAACACAGAAACTCCACAGTTTTTTTCATTTTAAACTCTTATTTTTTCAACTGCCATTTCATTGCCACACTTCATCTGACTGCAGGAGAACCTTCTCTCACCATGTTTTCTGTCTGGATTGTTGGACATAGTTACATCTATTGGGCTCAGAGGTATGCTGAGAACAGGAATTTACCTAACCTCAATTTACAAGATGTGGAAATTAAGTGGTTTGGCCACAGAGGATTAAAATGTCACCAATTGATACCATTGGTGAAAACCTTTATGCATTTGCCAAAACCTGACCTGTTAATTGTGCACTGTGGAGGTAATGATTTGGGCACTTTGACTGGGGTAGGTCTGGAAATGCTTTTAAAGGACACCTTTGAGCAATTGATGGCACTTTTTCCTCAGACTGCCTTGGTATATTCAAATATATGCCAAAGACAGAAATGGAGGTGGTCAAACCAATTTTGTCCACAAATTGAGAAGTCGAGGAAGCATGTAAACAAATCTGTTTCAGCTTACATGAGAGACCATGGAATGGGCTCCCTGTACAACAATAACTTGCGTTACTACATGCAAGATATCTACAGAGGAGATGGAGTTCACTTCTCAGATGAGGGCAACAGAATTTTCATTCTGAATTTAAGACTGTGCATTGGTACCTACTTATAAGTACCTAAATGTACCATAAACCCAAAAGCTCTTCTCAGAGCTACCCTACATCTGATCACTCACAATTATTATTTTACTCTAACATTTTTCACTAATTTTCAACAAAGTACGCTCCCTGGGGCGCTACCCGGTACGCGAACCGGGAGCTAACCTCGCTAAATTTTTTAAAATTTTATTTTTTTCGCACATATGGGCCTCCTCAGCCACCCTCAGAAAACCTAGGGGGTCAAGATAAGTCTACCGTGCCCCCTTCTACCCATTCTGAACATTATTTGCCCTCCATCTTGTATCTTAATTCGACCGAAACACAAAATGGTGGACTCCCGTAACGCTTAAGGTTCGCGAACCGGGGCGCTCGCCAGTTCGCGTACCTGGTCGCTCCCTGGGAAGCGCACCATCAAAAAAGGTGGGAAAGTAGTTTACAGAAAAGCGACTGGAGACAATTTCACCCAATATAGATTAGCTTGTACTACATACCAATGCCTACCATTTTCACAAATTTTATTGAAATTCCATTTAACCATTTAGCCTGTAGACCTCTCTAAATACCCTGAGGTAAATTACTTCACAAAACACATCTGAAGTGTTGGAATTGACAACCAATTAAAATGTTACTTTCATTTTCTACTTTTTTTACCTGACATTTGATTGGCTATGTACCTGAATATATATAAAGGAAGAGAGAGAAACACAGCCATTTTGACTACTACTTCCTGAACTACATTGCAAGATCATTTTCACTCACAACTTAAACTTGTTTTTAGAAGGTGAGATATTATTTTATAAATTTGAACTCATTTTCAGATAGTTATATACTATCCCTCTGTAAGAGTTAGACATTGAGAAAGGCTTCTTTATTATAATTATGGATTGATTTAGGTTTCTGTGGTATAATTATGAATTTACTTAGGCTTCTTCACAGGCACTTTTTAATAGTACTACTTCACACCTGAAACCATACAGTGCCCATAGATTACTTCTCTGTTATAAACTCACAAGTACCTGTCTGAACTTAAACCCAACAGTGCCCTATCTCTACTGATATATTTATTTTTTATGCAAATTACAGCAATAAAATGGAAGGTGAGCAGAATGTTTCCTTCGAAATTGTTCTGGAGAACAACACAGAAAAAGATATTGAGGACAATGATGACTCAGATTTCATGGATGAATCACGGGACCATGAATTAGTTCAATGTGTAGAATCTGTGGATCATTTACTTCATTATGATGACGGTCAAATGTGGGAACTTATGTTCACTCAACAAGAGGACATATCGGACAGTCAAATGCTAGACGTTCTATTAAATTTTGAAAAACAATCCGAAAAATAAAATTGTATGTAATATTAAAAAATTGGTTGAGTCTTTAATCATTTTTATATGTAATTCATAAACTAGTTAAATGTTAGAAATGTTATTAAATTTTCAAACACAATCACAATAATAAATAATTGCTTAAAAAATAAAAAAATTAAAAAATAATCAACAAAACCAACAATCAATTAACATACAGTATTTGAAAAGTCTATCATTCTTTTTTCCTTATAGTACGCTGCCCAGAACGCTTCCCGGTTCGCGAACCGGGCGCTACCCACGCAAAAAAACAGGGCGGGGCCCTTTTAAAGCCTCCACATTAAACCTAGGGGGTCAGGGAGGATCTACTATGCCCCCTTATGGTCATTTCCCCCTTTGTTTTGGCCTCCTCTTGTCTCTCAATCCTACCGAGAGACAAGATGGCGGCCGCTCCGGACTGTTTAGAATGTTGACAGACACCGGAGAGCCAATCAGCTTCGCTACGAGAAGTTCCGTTACGCGTAAAGTCCGCGAACCGGAGCGCTGCCCGGTCCGCTGTTACATATATATATCTTTTTTTGAACGTTAATTTCTCAAAATCCACTGAAGCACATATATTGAGACCTAGCAAAGGCACATCGGGCTACCAGTCCCTACAATTTTGCCAAGTTTTGTGGAAATCCATTCAGCCGTTCGGGCTAAAAGTGAGGCCAACCGCCCTATGGAAAACTCAATGTTAAAAACACGTTTTGGGACCCCCCTTTTTTCTCGGCCACCCCTTGACGAACCCCCCCCAAATTTCCAGGGGCTGCTCAGAAACAAAATGTTCCATTTTCCAGAAAATTTCAGCCAATTCCGTCCACAAACGCCAAAGTTATTAGACATAGAATTTTCAAAAATCCCATAGGGAAAAAATCCTAACTATATATACCTACTGGCGACCGCCAGTAGGTAATATATTACCTACTGGCGATCATGTGTTGATATTGGGGACCGTCTCCCTCGCCGCTGGTCCCGAAAGACTTTCCTGTGTTGAGGTGGTGGCCACAGGAGTTCGTGGGTTTTCACGGAGGTCACGCAGCTCAGCCACACTGTAATTTATTGGATGCCACCTTTGCATGTGGCTATGCATAGTGTAGTTCCCATAACTATATTTTGTATCTGTGCCTCAATATGCTTCCTACACTGTTTTAAAACACAGCTAACATCATTGTAAAGAGTCAAATTGACACCTGTCTCTAAGAATGCAGACAGGGATATGCGTCATGAAGCTTAGTCCACTGCACACTTAGATACAATCCTCACCACCTAGCCTCCCCAGGAAAGCCCAAACATGTACCTTTTTTCCCCATATTTAAAAAGTGACGCATGTATGCGTCATTTTTTAAACCTTTGCGCCACATTATACTCAAAAATGTAAAATCCATTTATTTTCCCCTAAATCGTTTTTGACATCACATTTAGGAAACACAGTACAGATCATATTTACAATCATCTGCCTCACAACAGGGATAAGACTGAGGCAAAATCTTGCACCTGCCTCACAACAGGAATAAGACTGAGGCAAACGTTTTCACATGGAGCTTCACAATTTTACAAAATACAATTCCTCTATGCAAACAAACTCAATATGCTTCCTACACTGATTTAAAACACAGCTAACATCACTGTAAAGAATCAAATTGACACCTGCGTCTAAGAATGCAGATAGGTATATGCTTCATGAAGCCTAGTCCACTGCACTCTTAGACACAAGCTTCACCAACTACGCTCCCCAGGAAAACCTAAACAAGTACCTTTTTGCTCCATATTTAAAAATTGATGCATGCAGGTAGATGCGTCACTTTTTATTCCTCTGCGCCACATTATAATCAAAAATGTAAAAACCAATCATTTTCTCCAAAATCGTTTTTGACATCACATTTAGGAAACACAGCACAGATCCTATTTACAATCATCTGCCTCACAGCAGGGATAAGACTGATGCAAAATCTTGCACCTGCCTCACAACAGGAATAAGACTGAGGCAAACGCTTTCTCAAGGAGCTTCACAATTTTATAAAATACAATTCTATATAACTATATAACTCAATATTTTCTTGTGAAGCATAGGTGGTGAAGCCTGTGTATAAGAGTGCAGTGGAGTTAGACATAGGTCTGATCTTCTTTGTAGTTGTGGACAGAGCTGTCTTCCACTATATGTTTCAATACAGGCCTCACCTTTTGTGCACCACTGGAGAATCCTCACCTGATCTGAAACCCTGTTTTGATCGTTTGCTTTTTGTCATTGCTTTGTTGTCTGGTAATAGTGGTCTATAATGTGCTACTGTTTTTCTTTAACACAGTTTGAAATCGTTATTTGAAGAAAAAGCAAAGATGCCCACAAAGGAAAGGACAAAGAAACTATGTAACCGGGAAAAATCAAAAACAGCAACGGAATTACAGCATTCTTCCACAACAGATACTTCAAAAAACAGGAACAAAGCTCCAGGTAAGACAACTAAGGGGCCGATTAGGATGGAGGATTTTCCGCCTCCTCCGGCCCGGCGGAAGCCACCTCCGGCCCGGAGGAGGCGGAAAATCCTCTGCGGAGTCACCAAAGACCCACCGCAGCATTAGGATGGCTGGTGGGTCTTGGTTTCCGTCCGCTGCTTTTCCGCCGCGGTCGGATTACAACCGCGGCGGAAAAGCTCTCATTTGGCTGGCAGTGTCTATCAGACACCGCCAGCCAAATTAGGAAGCATTTGTAAACATGCTTTTCCGCGGCGGTTTTTCCGCCGTGGAAAAGCATGTGTACATTTGATTTCGGGGGCCCGTTGCGGGCCCCCAGGGTGTAGGCGGGTGAGGGGTGCACATGGGGAGTACCTATGGTACCCCCCAGTATTTACATGCACAAAGCGGCAGGCACTACGCGGTGCCTGCCGCTTTGTGCATGCAAATGTTAGACATGCACTTTTAACATTGCGGCGGGTGCTGCTTGAAGCAGCACCCGCCGCAATGTTAAATATCCAGGATGTGACCGCCAGGGTGGCGGTCACATCCTTATTTGCACGGAGGGACCGCCGCAGCCCATGCGGACGGTCCCTCCACCTCTGGGATGGCGGACGGACGCAAGTCCGTCCGCCTTCCTAATCGGCCCCTAAGTCTTTTTTACGTAACATATGTACATCCCGAAAAAATAATGGACAGCCTGTAAAAAAAGAAAATGAGAGAGTAAAATTGAAAAGGAAGGAGAGAACTTCAAAGAATCCTAAAACTGGAGCAGGAGAGAATAATATGTATAGGAATAGAAGGCAGAATCAGTTTAGAGACATTCGTAGACGAATGTTTCGCAATAGAGTGGTTTTAAATTTGTTAAAAAAACATTAGGAAAGGTAAACAGAGAGCTGCTGATTGTTGATCAGGCTTTTGAAGTTAAGAAAAAAATATTTATTTTAATAATCAATAGAATTAGGACACTTAACAAGACAATTGATGTTTTCAAATCAAACAGTAGATGGAAAAGAGTAATTAATCGGACTAATTTTTGTAAAGTTTTTTCTGGAGAATGGATGCACAGTTCAAGTTGCGAGCCATTTTTTAATGAGGAAAGTTACTTCCAGGAGAATGATTTAGTGCATGCAGTTGACACCAGTGGTCGAGCGTATGAAGTGAAAGACGGTTGTCCGATTGAAAAAGAGAAACTTGTGCCTAGAGAACCAGAAGAGGTGTTATCTGATGGAGTTTTAGGGAGACGTACTAAGGGTCCACTGTACACTTGGAAGTGTAGTAGTATTTGTAGTGTGCGACAGGAATCAATTGATTTGTTTTGTAATTTCCTACGTACATATAGTAAAAAAAGTATAAAGCAGAAAGTGAAGTTGTTGCAAGACTTAGATCCTTGCAGAGTGAGAGGAATCACAGGTTTGCAAGGCCATTCACTGGCTTGTCTTTCTAGAAAAGTTTGTCAGAGTGTTTTTCATCATTTTAGGATGTTAGCAGTGCATCATACCAAAATGAGGAAATTAGTGAAATGCTGGTAATAAATTCACAACATGCTGTTACTTCATTTCTTCGACCTACAGCCACTGAAGAAGAGAGTATGTTGGCTCTCGAAACGCGTTTGGCTTCTGAGACAGATGGAATGCTTTTTCCTGTTTGAATTCCACGAGCAGGTGCCAATAAAGCGGTGTTTGTTTTAATCAACTTCCGAGTGGCAAGTCCTATTTTGGGGAACCTGGACTGTGTTGGATATATATATATATATATATTTATATATATATATATATGGTGGTCGACTGGTGGTCGCCAGTAGGTAGTTATAGTTAGGACCTAGTTTCCATAGGAAATCCGCAACATTCTATTGGGAATAACTTTGGCGCCGGTTTCTCAAGGAAGATGGCCCGCTCCACTCCGCTCCGCTCAGCTTCTTCCTTGAAAGTTTTGGGGGGATTTGTCAAGTGGGGGCTGAGAAAAAAGAGGGGTCCCAAAACGTGTTTTTCCCATGGTATTTTCCATATGACGATTAGACACGGCTACAGCCCGAATGGCTGAACGGAATTACACCAAATTTGGCAAAATGGTAGGGACTCGTACGCAGTACAGTCTTTTGTTTAAATGGTGTAAATTCTTCCAGTAGTTTTTGAGAAAATTGTATTTGAAAAAATGTATATATCTATAGGTGAGCACCGGTGCGCGCACCTTCCCGTGCACGAGTGGATTATTGATTTGCTGTTGGATGTCTGTTAACATTCCAATCGGTAGAAATCAGGAAGTGTTGGCCGCCATCTTGTTTTCGAGGCAGAAGGGAGCCTATAAAAAAAAGTGGGAAACATGAAAAGGGGCCAGAGTGGAGTCTCCCTGACCCCCTAGGCCTTCTCAGGGGGTCCCTAAAGGACCCTGAAGGGCCCAATTTTTTTTTTTTTTTCTAGAAAATCGCGGGGTGCGCGCACGGTGCTGGCACCCGTTAGCCGCAATTTTGTGTTTCTGAAGCAAAACAGAGCCAAAAACAAAAGTGGATAATGTGAAAAGGGGGCAAGGTAGAGACTCCCTGACCCCCTAGGCCTTCTGAGAGTGTCCCTAAAGGACCCCGAAGGGCCAAAAAAACATTTTTTATTTTTCAAAAAAATCGTGTGCGTGCACCCTTTTGGCGTGCACCCTTTTGGCCGCCATTTCATCATTCGGAAAACCCCCCCAAAAACAGTTAAATTAAAAGTTTCAGTGTTTACATGTTGGTTGTGTCTAAAAAGAACAGTTGTGTTTTAAAGATAGGAGTTTAGAAAGAAATGTGGATGAGATTCAGTTCACTGGAAAAAATAAAATGATTGGTGGTTTCTGATAATTGAACATTGAAAACTGGGGTGTATAGTACTGTTTTTAAAAAGGAATAATACTATTGGTTTAGAAAAAGTCATAGAAATTTCATTAAGTATGTCCAGAGATATGTGTGTTTAATGAGAGGGAATCAGGGCCATTTGTGGTTGCAGTGTCTGAGGTACATTTCAGAGATTCTGCTGAAGAAAATCTGGTGTGTTTTTGGCACTGTTCTCAATCTTCAAAAGCATTTTAAAGGTGAGTTATTAATCTGTGAGGGAATATATGTTGTGTATTTTGAATTAATAATAAAAACGAGTTGCAATGTCGAAGTTACTCGCTCTCCTGCTCTTTCACTGTCTCTCACTGTCTTCCTTTCTGTCCAAAAGTGTTCTTTTTCCTTCTTCTGTTTCTCTATAAATCCTTCTGTTTTATTTACACCTTTTGCCTTTTTCTTAATATGTTTTTTTCTCTCACTCTCCTTTCCTTACCCTTTTTTTCTTCACTGTCAATAACCCTTTCCTTTACTCCTGTTTTTGTAATTCTCTCTGACCATCTGATTTAATTTCTTTTGTTTATTTTTTCGCTCTCATTGTCTCTCTCTTTTTGTCTGCCTCACCTTTGTTCTCTTTATAGAACACTACTAGGAAGATCCTCTTTCCCCCCTCCTTTCACTGTAGTAATTATTTGACTGAATTGCAAGGATTTGTGTTATGTGTCTAAGGTCATAGTGTGAGTCTCATGTTTGGATGTAATGCTGGCAAAAAAGTAATACTGCAAATTGGAAATGTATTTTGAAAATGACTGAGGTTTCTGCACTGTATTGTAGCGCTGAAATAGATAGGATGGGTTCTGTCTCTTAATCGTTTTAGTGTCGTAAATGTGTTTTGGTAAAAACTTTGGTTTTAAACTTTTTGCCCAGGATCACACTGAGTGTCTGTGTAAATTAAAGAATTATATGTATACCTGTTATTATAATCTCTCCTGTCTCTTCTCACAGTCTACCTCACTCTGGTTATACTGTTTTCTTTCATGAAAATATTGTGTCTCGTATTTGGATGTAATGCTGGTAAAAAGTAATGCTGCAAATTAGAAATGTATTTTGAAAATGAAACAGGTTTCTGCATTGTATTGTAGTGGTGAAATAGATAGGCTGTGTTTTGTCTTAAACTTTTTCGTGTGGTAAATGTGTTTTGGTAAAAACTTTGGTTTTGAACGTTTTTTCCAGGATCACACAGAGTGTCTGTGTAAATTAAAGAATTATATTTGCACCTTTTACTATAATCTCCCCTGTCTCTTCTCACAGTATACCTCTCTCTGCATACAGTGTCCTTAGATGGTGCAGGCAGAGACACAGATAGTGGGAGTAGACACAGAGATGGTACACACTGAAGAGAGATGGTGCAGGCAGAGACACAGATAGTGGAAGCAGACACAGAGATGGTACACACAGAGGATAGATGGTGCAGGCAGAGAGAGAGATAGTGGAAGCAGACATGGAGATGGTACACACAGATAATAGATGGTGCAGGCAGAGACACAGATAGTGGGAGCAGACACATCAATGGTACACACAGAAGAGAGATGGTGCAGGCAGAGACACTGATAGTGGAAGCAGACACAGAGATGGTACACACAGATAATAGATGGTGCAGGCTGAGACACAGATAGTGGAAACAGACACAGAGATGTTACACATCGAGGATAGATGTTGCAAGCAGAGACACAGATAGTGAGAGCAGACATAGAAATGGTACAAAGAGAAGAGAGATGGTGCGGGAAGAGACACAGATAGTGAAAGTAGACACAGAGATAGTACACACAGAGGATAGATGGTGCAGGCAGAGGGACAGATAGTGGAACCAGACATAGAGATGGTACACACAGAAGAGAGATGGTGCAGGAAGAGACACTGATAGTGGAAGCAGACACAGAGATGGTACACACAGAGGATAGATGGTGCAGGCAGAGGGAGAGATAGTGGAAGCAGACACAGAGATGGTATGTACAGAGAATAGATGGTGCAGGCAGAGACACAGATAGTGGAAGGAGACATAGAGATGGAATACACAGAGGATAGATGGTGCAGGCAGAGACACAGATAGTGGAAGCAGACACAGATATGGTACACACAGAGGATAGCTGGTGCAGGCAGAGACACAGATAGTGGAACAGCCACAGAGATGGTATATACAGAGAATAGATGGTGCAAGCACAGACACAGATAGTGGAACCAGACACAGAAATGATACACACAGAGGATAGATGGTGCAGGCGGAGACACAGATTGTGGAAGCAGACAATAAGATGGTACACACAGACGATAGATGTGCAGGCAGAGGGAGATATAGTGGAAGCAGACATGGAGATGGTACACACAGAGAATAGATGGTGCAGGCAGAGACACAGATAGTGGAAGCAGACACACAGATGGTATACCCAGAGGATGTATGGTACAGGCAGAGACACAGATTGTGGAAGCAGATACAGAGATGGTACACACAGAGGATAGATGGTGCAGGGCTGCAGGTAAAGGAACAGATGTTGTAGTAACAGAAAAGATGTTGCAGAGAGAGGGTGAGATAGTTCATGCAGAGACACAGATAGTGCCACTACACATAGACATGGTACACTCACAGGATAGATGGTGCAGGGCTGGAGGAAGAGACTGTATAATTTGCTACTTTGGTCAGACACTGTTGCTGTACCTTCCACTTTATTAAGTAGTGAATCATTGTTTATATCATGTAGTTGTTGTAATTGTTATGTAGTATGTTAGTAGTGGTCTATAACATGTGTTTTTACTTCACAATAGATTTAAATAAAAGACTAACAAGATGCCTAGTAAAGGGGTGAAGCGAAAAAACTATACAAAGGCTTATTCTAAGGAAATTAACTGTAAGGACCAAAAATGCAAGAAATGTTTCAAAGATGAATAAATCTTCAAAAACAACGAAAAGAAAAATATTAGAGGGAAAAGAAGGTGGAAAAGTTTGTTACAATCAGAACATCTTTAGTAATAGGCGAAGGAGTCAATTTGTTGAAATAAGGAAGAAAATGATTTATAACAGAATGATCTCAAATTTATTGAAAAGTGGAATGATTTATAAAAGGAAAACTGCTTTTTATAAGCAAAAAATAATAATCGAAGGTATTGTGGATGAAGCGGTAGAATTAAAAAATAAATGATATATTTTAGTAATCAATAGACTTCGTACACTAGACAAGGCAATTAATGCTTTGATAGGGAAAAGTAAGTGGAAACAACTAATTAATAGAACTAATTTTTGTAATATTTTTTTCTGGAGAATGGAAGCATAGTTCAAGTTCTGAGCCATTTTTTAATGAAGAGAGTTACTTTCAGATTAATGATTTGTTGCATGCAGTTGACATCAGTGGTCGAGCATATGAGGTGAAGAATGGTTGTCCGATTGAAAAAGAGAAACTTGTACCAAGAAATGCAGAAGAGGTGTTTGCTGATGAAGTTTTAGGGAGACATGCCATGGCTCCAGTGTACACTTGGAATTGTAGTAGTATTTGTAGTGTACGGCAAGATTCAATTGATTTTTCCGCAATTTCTTACGTAAGTATGGTAAGAAAAGTATTAAACAGAAGTTTTAGATGTTGCAAGAATTAGACTCCTGCCTAGTGAGAGAAAAAAAAGGTTTGCAAGGTCATTCACTGGCTT
Source organism: Lissotriton helveticus (assembly GCF_964261635.1). Lineage (NCBI taxonomy): Eukaryota > Metazoa > Chordata > Amphibia > Caudata > Salamandridae > Lissotriton > Lissotriton helveticus. Next base: position 2,005,724,059 of record NC_136067.1, read on the forward strand.
GTCTTTCTAAAAAAAGTATGTCAGAGTGTTTTTCACCATTTTAGGATGTTAGCAGTGCATCATACTGAAGTGAGGAAATTAGTGAGAAGTTTGTATTATGCAAAAAGTCCAGCACTCAAGCAGAAACAGTTAAACAGTGCTCTTTTGCATGGATCTGTATTAGATGTAAAGAACATTTGTGAAGAAATTGTGGTTAGTTATTTTTCTGAAAAAGAGGGCAGTGCAGAAACGGATACAGTAATAGAAGGAAATGTGGATGAAAATATTCAAAATTTTGGTACAGAGAATTTTGACCAAGAAATTACAAGGTTTAAGGTCACTTCAGGAGAAAGGCCCAATTTGTCTTGTATTTGTTGTCGAAGAATTCATTATAAAAATCAGACCAGATTAGATGATCTATATTTAAAAAGTGAAAAGGAGAATAATATTAAGTGGAAGGAATTTGCCACTTACTTGTTAGTAGAGAATTGTTTTGATTTGGGTTCTGATCAACGTATTTGTAAATATTGTTATAATAAATTAAATGAAAACAAAATGCCAGCTAGAGCTGTACATAATAATCTTGAGTTGGTAAATATTCCTTGTGAACTGATGGATTTAAATACTTATGAGTCTATTCTGATTCAATGTGTGTATCCATTTCAGGCTATTGTTCGTATGGAGCCTAAGACAGGGAAATTGCCTCCTTCAGATTTATTGAGAGGTTTAAAGGGAAGAGTTGTATATTTACCTCTAAATCTAAGGAAAAATATTGAAACAATTGGTGTAGAAAATGTGGAAGAGGAAACTCTAGTTATTCTAGTTAATTGTGTTCCTTTAAAGAGTAAGAAAATCTGGCAAGAATTAGTGGATGTTAGGAAAGTCAAAAAGGCAATGTTGTATTTGGTAAAAAAACAATCAATACTACAAAAATGTATATGTAGAAGAAGATGAAACGACTGTAGAGGAGGAGAGTAATTTGTCAGCGGGACACATTGAAAAAGTGGATGTGTCCAGAAGTGAAGAAATCTACGAACATTACAGTGTTCATCCACTGCATTCCAAAGAAGTAATGGGGAATGCTATTGAGTTATTCCAAATGAAAGAAGCAAAAGGAAGTCCCATTAGTATATGGGAAGAAAGCTTGCAACCTCGTTGTTTTCCTCAGTTATTTCCAACAAGACAAGGTGGACTATATGATGACCGACCTGTGCAGATTTCAGCATCTGAATACCGAACATCACGATTATATGCAGAAGATCCAAGGTTTCGTCAATGTATTCCATATTTGTTTCACCTTCTGTTTGAGAGTGACTTGTCTGGACTTTCTTATGCAGTGAACCACATACTAAAAAGTGGAGTACATCTGCAGAATGTTTCAGCAAGGGACTTTATGAATAAAGTCCAACAGAATGACACTGTTTTACTGTGGTACTAACGAGTATTGGTACCGTCGTCATGGGGAATTGAAATGTATGTTAAGAAACTTAGGAACTCCTCCATGGTTCCTTACTCTAAGCTGTGCTGAGTATGCTTGGGAAGATTTACTTCAATTTCTTCAAGAGGCAAATGCAAACATAGAAAATATAGAATTCAAGACACTTGGAGAATTGTGCTCTTTGGATCCAGTTAATGTATGCAGGTATTTCAATCATGGATTTGAAGCTATGATGTCTTTTATAACAAACAAACAAAAATCCTCCTTTGTGAGATGTTCTGGATTTCTTTTGGAGAAATGAGTATCAAGCAAGAGGTGCTCCTCATATACATATACAGCTATGGATCAAAAATGCCCCCAAATTCGGAACAGATTCAGATGAGACAGTGATGAGTTTAATTCAACAATATGCTACATGTGCAGTACCAAAAAGTATAGAAGAAAATAATTTAAGACAACAAGTGTTACGATTTCAAACCCATCATTGTGGAAAATACTGTTGTCGAAAATACAAGTCTAAGGATAAGTTCTACACAAAATGTCGTTTTGCATTTCCACGTCCAGTAACATCAAAAGGAAGAGTGAACAATTCTATGTCATCTTTACGACATACTGTGACAAGAAAATCACCGAAAAATACCTATAACTTAAGGAGAAATGAGAAGTCAAAATTCATAAATGACTATAACCCAGTCATATTGTCAATGTGGAATGCTAACATGGATATTCAGTATGTTGCAGACAACTCTATTGCTGTGGCTCGATATGTTACATATCACTTTACAAAATCTGAGAAGACAGAACTAAAGGAAATGTGGGAGGAAATTTCTCATGAAAAGAGCCTAAGTAAGAAATTATACAGCCACAGTTTGAAGATGTTGTCTCATCGAGAAATTGGAGCATATGAATGTTCAGATCGCTTACCATCTGCAAGTCTATATGCCAAATCTAGAACAATTATTTGGGTGAGTTTAGGAATAGCAAGAACACGAAACTGTGTTTTGAAATCTGTACAAGAAATTGAGTATTTAGCAGAGAAAGAACCAAACAGTACAGATATTTTGAAAACAAATATGTTTGATACATACTATCCAAATAGAAGTAATCATCTTGAGAATGTTTGTCTCTATGAAGTACTGCAAAGCTATTTATTTAAGAGGAATATTTCAGAAGATATTATTAAAGGAGTATATGCTGTAATTGGATGTGAAGGATGTTTGCTGAAACAAAGAAAAGGACATTTGATTAATCATCGAAAACTGAGTTGCAAAACTCCTGACAAAAGGGAATTTTACTATTTAGCTATGTACAACTCTTTAAACCATAGCGTACCAAAGAGAAACTACTTGGAGATTCTCTCAGTTATGAAGATTCATTCAACGCAACCAAAAATACTATAGAATGTCCTGTTTTCACTAATTATCTAGAAATGTTGAACGAGGAAATACAGCAAGAATCTACAATTGCAGCAGAGATTGGTAGAGACAGTTCTCAAGACAGTCAAAGTTCTGCTTCATTGAGTCAGGATTCACTAGGAGGACCAATTATCCAAAATGAAGCAGCCACTGCCACGGATGAGGTGGAAAGAGCAATGCAACAAGCTCAGGAGGATGCAATAAACTTAGAAGAATTGGAAAAATAACTGAATGTTCAACAGAAACAAATATATGATGAAGTGACTGAGCAGATTGAGCATGGTTTACTTCATGAAAAAAAGAGTGCGCATATACGTCATTTCAACCTGTCCGACTGTATGTGAGTTGACAAGCAGGAACTGGAAAACGTTTTCTAATTAAAGGAATTGCATCTTATCTTCAAAAAAGAACAGAGTCATCACTCTCTTGTGTTGTTACCGCTCCAACTGGGTTTGCAGCGCATAACATTAAAGGACTTACTTTACATCGTTTGCTGATGCTGCCAGTAGAGCATGAAAATAAATTAGAATACCACAAGCTATCAGGAGAAGCTTGTTGTGAAGTTTCTAGAGTTCTAAAAAAGTTAAACTTCTTATTATTGATGAGGTAAGCATGGTATCAAATTTAATGCTTGCCTTTGTGCATTTAAGAATGCCACACATTCTTAAAACAGAGTATGATGTGTTATTTGGAGGAAAACACATCATCATTTTTGGAGATTTACTACAGCTAACACCTGTGAAAGGACAACCAGTATTTAAAACTGTTACACATGAAGATACCAGAAAGTGCCTATGAAGCATTGGAAATGTTAATATATGGGTATATTTCAAATACACAGAACTGACTCAAAATATGCGGCAGGCAAAGGATGCTGATTATAAAAGTATTCTTGAAGATATAAGGTTTGGAAAAGAAAGTCAACATGGCAAAGAAGCTCTACAGATACGATTAATTTCTAATTTGTTTCCAAAAGAAAATGTTGGTGCAGAGAATATATATAGAAAAATTGCTGAAAAACAATCAATAATATGCTTGATGCCAACTCTGCAAGAATGTGGAATCTTCAATGAAAACATGTTGAAGTTAGAAAATCAAGAAAATATAAAATTGGAAGCTATTGATAAAATAGAGCATGAAGGATCTACTATTATTTTGTCAGAAAAGTTAAAGTCAAAATTAGATTCTTTAGACAAGTCAATATCTAAAACAGCTGTTTTAGAAAAGAATCTATATGTATGGTTAAATTGTCAGATCATTTTACAATGTAATTGAGATGTGGAAAGAGGTTTAGTAAATGGAGCATTAGCAATGGGTCATGTTGTTGATTTTGTGAATTACCCAAATAGAGATCAGATTGAAATTATGAAAATCAAATTTGATGAAATTGAAGAAGTTCAACAATTGTGTAGTTGTTCTACTCGATTGTTGCTTGTAAAAGATGTATATGTGCGCCGAAAACAGTTTCCTGTTTGTTTGGCATATGCAGTGACTATTCACAAATCTCAAGGTTTAAGTGTAGATAGTGCTTTGGTGAATATTGGAAGTACTGTGCTTAAGGAATGTATGGCATTTGTTGCTTTATCTTGAGTTAGAACTTTATCTGGATTATATTTGATTGATTTTGATGAAACAAAGATTAGTGCAGATCTAAATTGTGTGAAAGAGTGTAATAGGTTAAGAAGAGAATATGCTTCAAATTTGTCTCAATATCCTTTATTTGAAAAGGTTGTGGTAGGTCGAAAAAGATGATTGGAGAAAAATTGTTGTGAGGTTGTAGAGAAAAATAAAAAGAGTAGATGAACCAGTAATTTCAAAGAAAAAGAGAAAGGATAGTATTGAAGAGGTTGTTGGTTTTCAGTTTGAAAACAGGTGACAACTGCTATGCTAATGTAGTGGTTAATGTTTTTTTTTTTCTTCAAACTTTACGTCAACAGATTTTTGATAATCCGGATCAAAGATTTTGTTGTTTGTTGAATTCTGTATTTGAAAAATGTAGGAGTGATAAAACTAAAATAGAAAGTGTTTCTGATATTCGAAATGTTTTAGACATATGTTCTGGAGTAAATCAATTTTCGCAGAATATTCAGCAAGATTGTCAGGAATTTCTTATGTATATGCTTTTTTATTGCAAGATGAAGGATTAGATATTGAAAATATATTTGGTGTATCTTATAAATGGCTACATGATTGTGATAATTGTTCATTTTCAAGTAGTACTCAAATAGACACTGAAAGATTTATATATTTGACATTACCAGACTGAAAATCAGTGAGTTTTAGTAATCTGGTTAGAGAAGCAAATCAAAACATGGTCTGTTCCCAATGCAACTCAGAAATGTTATCAACATTATTATACAAATATATGGACAGTATGTAATGTTAATGCTCCAACGTTGTAGACCTGATGGAACAAAATTGACAACTTTAATAAAAATTTTTGTGGCTTCTCAATTATCAATTTCAGGAAGAACTTTTGTAACTGTAGCTATTATTTTCCATGATGGTTCTTCTACAACATCTGGAAATTATACAGCTTACTTAAAATGTGCAAAGGTTGGACTCATTGTAATGACACTCAATTGACTTTTAAACAACGCTTGCCTTTTGACTGACCAAATTCTTACCTAGTGTTTTTGGAACCCAAATTTTAGGGAAAACAATTGACCTAGGAAGAGTAGTGCTGTAAAAAAAGGTTACTCTACTGCTGAGAATTACTTTGTAAGTCAGGGTGATTTATTTTAAAGGTATACAGCTCCTTGGTTAATTAAAGGATGAGCAGAGTGTGATCAGCATACCAGATGATGTTGAGGTTTTGATAGCATGCTATTTGTTTAAGGTTCTATGTTTAAGATAAATACTATCAGGTGGAGGTATAACCATTGTTAGACGGACCAAAAGATTTGGGTACTTTTGTTTCAAAAGGTCGGGAGATACATGCTTTAGAGTACTATTAAGTAAGTACCAAACTAAGGATTTTGCAGATACTATTTGGCCATGAGGAATAGTATCACAAACAAATGAGTATTTCGGGTAAATTTTGTTAGCATATGATTGGATATTAGTTTATTTAGAGTGTATAAGAAAAAAGTAGTAATGTTTTGTTACTTTGTGATTGTTGTTGAGATTGTTTACTTAGGTAAGAAATTGCAGTTTGAAAAATACATTTAAGATATGTTTTTTCTAATTGTTATATTGTGAATGAATATGTTGTATGGGTTTTTTAAACACAATCTTTTTGATTGTGTTTTTTTTTGCCCGCTGTCATATGATGAGTTGTATTGAACTCACTGTTTTTAGTGAAATTCAATATATTCTGAGAACAGAAAAATAAAACTTATAACATATAGTATTTTGTATTGTGAAAAATATGTTATAACTCAATTGTTTCTTCTCTTCCACAGATATTATATTTAGGTAAGTACAACAAACAAAAAATACTTTTTCATTACTTTCTTACTTCTATTTCTCTCTATCCTTTCACTTCACTCCACTTCTTTTACTTCCTCTCTCCCTTTCGTTCACTGCCCTTTTCTCCATTCGTGTCTAAGTCTGTTCCTCTGTGTTAGTCAGTATAACTGATTTACTACTTCACAGTCCATCACTCGCCTTCTCTCTTTTACTGTCTCCCTCTTTGTCCTCTAGTCTTCCTTTTGTTGTCTGTCTCTTTCCATACATTCTTCTCTCTCACGTACTTATTTTTCCTTTCCCTTAATATGCTTCTTTTTCCATCACTCCCCTTCCCTCACTTTTATATCCCTTCCCTCACTATCCTTGCCCTTCATTCAATCTGAGTCTTGTTCCTCCACGCCACTTTCTCTTCTCTCTGCATCACTCTCATTCCATTTCTCCTGCACCTATTCCCTTACTCTTCCTCACACTCTTTCACTTACTCCATCTGTTAATTCCCTTCCCTTAACCTTGTTTCCTCAATCCCTTTTGGTAACTCTCATTCCTTTAGTTTCTCACTCCTTTTAGTACATTACTTAGTTCCTTTCTTCCTCTGTGTTTGTCCCTCACCCTTCCTTTCTTTCCCTTTCTGATTTTTTTACTTGTACTTTGTTTTGTATTATGATTAATATATTGTAACTTTTTTTTCTTGTCTTCCACAGATACTATATTTATGCAAAATAATTTTATTAAGTTGTCATTATTTATAAGGAAAGTATGACAAACAGAAAATAGTTTTTCTTCCCTCTCTTACTTGTGTTTCTGTCTTTGCTATTCATTAATCTCTCTCTTACTCTTCTTTCTCTAGTCATCTTACTCTCCTTTTCTTCTTCTCATTATTGCCCTTCAGTGTCTTTTATAGTCTTTCTGTGACTATCAGTACTCTCTCTTTTCTGTTACTCACCTTGTCCAACTCCTTGTTTACCCTGTCTGTCACTAATTTCTCTTTCCTATGTTCCTACATCACTACCTTTGTGGTACTGTGTCATTTAGTCTATTCTCACTCCCCCTTACCGTCTTCGCAAAACATTAATCCTCACTGACCTACACTTACTCTATTTCTTTTACTCCCTCATTCCCTATTTCTCAATTCTCTTCTTTTATTCCTTTCCTCACTTACCTTTCCTCCATCTGTTTCTAAATGTGTTTTTCTGTCTTAGTTATTGTAACTGATTTACTCCTTCACACCCCGTCATTATTCTTTTGTTTGTGTCTTTTACTGTTTTCCTCTCTTTTCACTACTGTTACTCTCTCTCTTTCTTTCTCTCCCTCAACCTTCCTGTCTTTCGCTTTATGTTTCTTTCACTCCTACTTTATCCCTCAGTACTCTTTCTTCTCTCTTAATCTTGTTCCTTCTTTCTCTTTGTCTTTCGTCACCCTCATACCCCTTTCCTCAGTGTTACTGCAATTTCACTCACTTAGTAGTTCTCCCTTTGACACCTTGCCTCACTCCCTTTTTCTCACTCCCTCACTTCATGTTACTTACTGCCCTTCACTTATTCTTTCCCCCTTTTTTCCCCTCACTTTCCTTTCTTTATTCCTCTTTCATTACACCCTTACTCCATCTCACTTACTCAATTTCAATTAGTGTCTCACTCACTTTTTTTAATTCTTTTGTTCTCTTCGTCTACCTCTTTCTTACTCACTGTAACTGCTTTACTGCTTGTTACTTTACAGATAACAAAGAATATCATCGCACCAGTTGCATTGGAGGTGGACATTAGCGAAAAGTGGGCACATATTCACAGCAGTCGAATAAGGGGATGCTCCTGTAGATGAAGTGCTGGGAACAGCAACTGGAGGGTTCACTGCAAGGGTTTTGGTAGATGCCCTTACATAATCGTTAGAATTTACATTTTTACATTTTTTATGTGCGTAATCAATGAGTGTACACTAAAAGTTAAGTGTTTCTTTTGGTGTGCTGTAGATAGGAAACTTCTCCCAACAAAGTAAAAGAGATAGTGAGGGAAGTGGGTGGGGTGTTTGAAGATTCTAGAACACAAACTGCCATGAACCAATGAAAAGTGTTGTTTTCAAGTCACATGACTTTACGTGCGCGCACGCATGCGTGCACGGTGCACGCCCCTCGCTTCAAAATGGCGTTTTGTCTGATTTTCGAAAAAGTTTCAAAACGTGAAAAGAAGGCAGGGAAGAGACTCCCTGACCCGCTCGGCTTTCTCAGGGGGTCCCTGAAAGACTCTGATGGGCAATATATATATTACCTACTGGCGGTCGCCAGTAGGTATATATAGTTAGGATTTTTTCTCTATGGGTTTTTTGAAAATTCTATGTCTAATAACTTTGGCGTTTGTGGACGGAATTGGCTGAAATTTTCAGGAAAATGGCACATTTTGTTTCTGAGCAGCCCTTGAAAATTTGGGGGGGGTTTGTCAAGGGGGGGCCGAGAAAAAAGGGGGGTCCCAAAACGTGTTTTTAACATTGAGTTTTCCATAGGGCGGTTGGCCTCACTTTTAGCCCGAACGGCTGAATGGATTTGCACGAAACTTGGCAAAATTGTAGGGACTGGTAGCCCGATGTGCCTTTTGTAGGTCTCAATATATGTGCTCCAGTGGATTTTGAGAAATTAACGTTTAAAAAAACATATATATCTGTAACAGCGGACCGGGCAGCGCTCTGGTTCGCGGACTTTTCGCGCAACGGAGCTTTGTGAAGCGAAGCTGATTGGTTCTCCGGCGTCTGTCAACATTCCAAACAGTCCGTAGCCGCCGCCATCTTGTCTCTCGGTAGGATCGAGAGACAAGAGGAGGTCAAAACAAAGGGGGAAATAACTATAAGGGGGCATAGTAGATCCTCGCTGACCCCCTAGGTTTGATGTGGAGGTTTTAAAAGGGCCCCGCGGGGCAAAAAAAAAACAAAATAATAATAATCGAACGGCTGAATGGATTTGCACGAAACTTGGCAAAATATTAGGGACTGGTAGCCCGATGTGCCTTTGCTAGGTCTCAATATATGTGCTCCAGTGGATTTTGAGAAATTAACGTCGAAAAAAAGATATATATCTGTAACAGCGCTCCGCTTCGCGTACTTTTCGCGTTACGGAGCTTTGCGAAGCTGATTGGTTCTCCGGCGTCTGTCAACATTCCAAACAGTCCGTAGCGGCCGCCATCTTGTCCCTCGGTAGGATTGAGAGACAAGAGGAGGCCAAAGCGAAGGGGGAAATGACCATAAGGGGGCATAGTAGATCCTTCCTGACCTCTTAGGTTTGATGTACCATTTTGCCAAGTTTGGTGTAATTCCGTTCAGCCATTCAGGCTGTAGACGTATGTAAATGTCCTATGGAAAATTGCATGGGGAAAACACATTTGAAAGTGTTGAAATTTAGAACCAATTAAAATGTTACTTTGGTTTTGTATTTGTGTGTGATGAAAGTTAATTGGTTATGTATATATGTCAAATGAGAGGAAACCACAGCCATTTTGTGATACTACTGTCTGAGGTACATTTGTGAGGAATTTTTGGTGGTGAATTTCTGGTGTTTGATTTACACAGTACTAACACTTCTGCTACTTTTAAAAAGGTGAGTTGTTAATTTGTATGGGGAACTATGTTGTACACTTGAAGATAATTTGAAAAATGTTTTCTGTTATTTATTTGCAGTCCTTCTGTTATACTAAATACTTGATAAAGTTAGTTTTATATTATGTATTACTAAAGACGATAAATGAAAGTGATTATTTTTTTCTGCAATTTACAGCAAGCAATTTCAAAATAAAATGGCTCACAATGAAGAGACCGTGGCAATTTCTTTTGAATTGTCCAACACATTGATTGAAATTGAGAGCACCAATAATGAAATATTGTCACAAGGAGGACATGACTTGTATGATTCCATTAGATTGATTGAAATGGACAGCACCAAGAATGAAATATTGTCACAAGGAGATGACTTGAATGATTCCACTACATTGATTGAAATTGAGAGCACCAATAATGAAATATTGTCACAAGGAGGAGATGGCTTGTATGATTCCATTAGATTGATTGAAATGGACAGCACCAATAATGAAATATTGTCACAAGGAGGAGATGACTTGAATGATTCCACTACATTGATTGAAATTGAGAGCATCAATAATGAAATATTGTCACGAGGAGATGACTTGAATGATTCCACTACATTGATTGAAATTGACAGCACCAATAATGAAATATTGTCAGAAGGAGGAGATGACTTGAATGATTTTTTTGATCAATCTCTTGATGGCGAATTTATCGAGTGTTTGGAGACCATAGAGTTACAAGAATCATCATTGGAGACTTTTAATGAGGACATTGCTGATGAGGACATGTTACTAGTTCTTTCAAATTTAGAAAATTCTGAAGAATAAATTTATATTTAGAAATCAAAAATTGTTTGAGACATTATTCATTTTTATTTTTAATTTATGAGGTTGTAGCGAAGTGATTGTAGTATAAAATGAGACTTATAGTATAGAGTGCAACATTTTTATGTTACATGGTAAGTTTACTCATATTTACTTCCCTTCTGCCACTATATTATCTCCAATGTGTATTTGACATGTCTTCTTCATCTCCGGCCTCCTTTCTCTCACTGTGTGTCTCCGATGCATCTTATCGCTGCTATTTTGTGTAATTACAGAAGAGAGTAAAATAAAATAGTTCGGAACGTGAAAAGGGGGCAAAGTAGAGTACTCCTCACCCCCTAGGCCTTTTTAGGCGGTCCCAAAAGGATCAGTTTCTGCTTTCCTGAGAGATTATGGTATGAGTTCCATATACCACAATAACTTGCATTACAACATGCAAGATATCTATCTCCTATTACCAACTTTTGGAGATATTCGCGCTAAGCGCGAATATCTCCAAAAAGTAACACCTGCCCTGAGCAGTTCTTAGCCATGTTATCCAATGGGAGGTGGATAACATGGCTAAGAGTATTAGCTCGGTAATGCATGAATATCGCTGAGTTTTTAGCGATATTCATGCATTGCGGCCGTTTATTATCGCATTTGCGATAAACCTTGATAATAGTAAGGTTTATCTTCGATAATTTCTGACGATGCTTAGTGGTAAAAAATTGGTTGGTAAGCATCGTTAGCGATAAATATCGCTTAACTTTGGTAATATGCCCCAACGTCTGTTAACGTTCGATTCGAAGGAAATGAGGAAGTGTTGAAAAACATTGTCTGCGCCATCTTGCCTTTTTTGAAATGCCACACTTTTGTCGTGCACGGCAGCCATTTTAGATGTCTTGACCAGACCCACTCTCTGCACGCTGTCGATTCGTAGCATGGCTCCTCACCCTCGTAAGCATCTCCCCCAGGCACTGGTCACCACCGCTCTCTGTCTTATGCATGGGCAATAAACCTCCCCCATCTGCGCTGCTCTTCCCTGAGAATCACACTCTGTGCCCGCCCGACACCTCCCTTTCGCCCTATTCACTACCGCACCCTCTGACACTCCTCTTTCTCTGTGTCCGATTGTCCAGGCTATCAGCTAGCCCTGCAGATGTAGTTTATGGCCCCAGCTGTAAAGAATCACCCCTCTTCAAAGGAGTTATAGTAGATCAAGGCCCACACTCGATGAGATCCGTCACACCACACGTGTTCCTACTATCTGAAAACCATCCTGTATTGTGATTGGGGAGGGGACCGAGCCTGAAGCGGAAGATTCCAGGAATGACTCTTTGTACATCAAAGTTTTTACAATTATGTGTCACATTAAAAATATATAGCACTCCAACAAAGTAGTAGGAATATAAAACTTTAATAACATATAAATATATACAACAAAACAAAAACAGTAAAAACATTTAAACAACGAAGAGACCGTGGCAATTTCTTTTTAATTATCCAATAGATTTATTGAAATTGACAGCACCAATAATGAAATATTCTTGTCAGTAGCGGTCTGTTGTGCGAATAGTTCCAAGGCAGCAGAACGCGCTGAAATCTAGATGGCACGAAAGTGATGTCTAGTAAGTTGCCGCCCAGCAAAAAACGGCGTGGGGCGCCGCGGGGGTGAGTGAGTCCAGTAGGCACCACAGCTATTCTTACCGGCATTGCAGAATTACTGCTGGGGACAATGCCTGTGCTGTAGCAGGGTCACAGCAGAAACAAAAAGGATTCTGTTGAAGATGTTGTTGGTTTTCAATTTGAAAACAGTTCTGGTGTCAACTGCTATGCTAATGTAGTGGTTAATGTTTTGTTTTCTCTAGAAAATGTAAAAGAGGGGGAGGCAGTCCAAAGTTCCGTTAAAAGGGCAAAGGAAAGGATCGGTGGTTTGAACTATCAGTCAAAAAGGGGAGGGGGTGCAATCATTTTTCCTACCGGGTCACACTGTTCTTTCACCGGAAGTGAGGTCTGCAGGATTGTAGTAATTCAAAGTGAGGCTGGCGCCAGCATGGGAGCGCCGACGTCCCGCGGATACAGTTTCGTCACTCCACGGGCGATCATGGCAGTCATTCCCCATCGGGGGTCGGAGACTCCCGCGGCTCCTCTAGAATCTTCAAGGTCGTGGAGGACTACGGTGGTGGAGTCAACCAGTGACCGTGCCATTTCTTTATGTTGGGCCCGCTCTTGCCAGGTCGACCGCCATTTTGAGAGTTCGGCAGCTACCGGCGATCGCGGGGTCACATGAGCGGACGGGCTCCACCCTGCCGGGCGAGACGTTGCAGCATGGCCACAGTGGAAGAACCGTTATCTAGGTCGTTCCGAAACTGTGCAGCACTGTAGTTGTTAGGATGCCACCGCCTGGAGCGCTGAGGGTGCAGCTGGGAAGTCTCCACCTGGGGAGGCGGGAGAGGCCTGTTCGCACCGTCTCTCCCTCCCAGTGCACCCCACGGCGTCTCGCTTGAGATTTGTTATGGCCGGACCAGGCGATGAGGACGAGGGGGGGGTCAGAGGCATGTGCAAGACATCCCCCCCCAGTGTTGTCGCAGCCATTATAAAAGAAAGAAGTGTCCCGTCCGTCTTCGGGCCGGGCTTCCGGTGGATGTCGGCCGGACGCCCCTGGCTCTGGCCCCATGAACGGGTTTCTTGGTTTATCGGCTGCAGCCGGATCCCGTCGGCCTCGGCCCCCCGACCGTTGGTGGTCGGACCGGAAGAGCATGTGGCGGGACTACCTGCAACTCTCAAGGGCCACCGCGGCCGGACTGGGAGAGAGAGGGGAGGGTCGAGGAGACATTCCCCCCCCCCTGCAACTGTTCAGTGTTGTAAAGGCAATCCCCTGGCCGGGTCCCGCTGGTCTCGGCCTCTCCTCCGGCTACACCCTACGTTAGGATCTCCTGGCCGAGGCGTGGCAGCAGGACCTGCCTTATATGGGCTGCTCCCGGCTGGGCGTAGCCGGAACCCTGCCCCACCTTGGAAGTTTCCAGAGTGGGGGTGGATGTTCTACTGACTTGCATTTTCCCTAGTCTATCGATTTTTTTGGCGTGGCAGGCGGTGGGACAGCGAGGGGTGATTTGGTTTCTCTTACTGTTTTTCTGGTCTCTCACCACTGGCATATTTTAACGTTTTCTTGTTTCTAGGACATTAATAGGTTTTATCATTACGTTATGTTATCGTTTCTTTGTTCGTTGTTTAATAAAAGTTCATGTTCATCAGTGGCCTACTGATTTTCGTTTTCCTATTTTTTTCTTTCCAGGTTGTTTCATGGTAAAGTTTCTGTTAACAGGATACAGTGATCACTTCGTTATTATTGCATATGTCCTTTTCACTAGGGGTGCTCTCTGGTCGGGCCAGATGACGTATCTCTAGTAAATGGTCCGGGTGAAAAAGGTGCATCAATCAGTGGGGAGTAGATAGGCATGACAGATTACAACGGGGGAGAACGGTCCGCATTACGTACCCTTTCACTACTTGCAAAGATTTTCCTACGTTTATTTGCAAACAGGGAATACCTCCAAAAAGAACTAATTCCCAAACAGTCAATGTTCGGACAATCAATCAATCAATGAGGAATGAAATAGGTACGACGTGTTAAAGGCTTGCGTTACCTACCCTTCACTATCTGCAAAGGGAGATAGAATATTCCTATTCTTCCTCGTTTGCAGGTAGAGAAGATCGTTAAGAGAATTAACTTCGAACAATTCAATGCTCGATTGAAACAATCAACAAGGGGTACTGTGAACACAAATGAACGCCGCTTATATACATACGCATTGCTATTTTCAACAGGTTGTTCCTAATGTTTCTATTTTAGCGAGGTCAAAAGAGATCCCATTAGTGGCCTACTGATTTTGCTCGATTCCTTTTGTTTTTTTACACGATTTTTCGCTATCTGCAAAGACTAAACAGAGTATTGCGACTCTGTGCTTGTTTGTAAATAGAGAATGAACCAAAGAGAACAATCAATCAAATGGAGAGAGAAGCAGGCACGACGGATTACAAAGGGGGAAAGGGCTGCGTTAACTACCCTTCACTATCTGCAAAGAGAGAGTACTCCTAATAGAAATGAGGGGTGGGGGGCAGCAATCAAAGCAGATCAGTGTGCATAAACACGAAAAAAAAATTCTTACCACGTACTTGACATTCGACAGCTTATGATATTTGCTATTAAAAAACCATTGAAATTCACTGAAAAAACCATAGGTTATAGACCATATATAGTTAGGAATTAGCATTTACAAAACCTTGAAAATTCACTGAAAAAACCATAGCTTATAGACCATATATAGTTAGGAATTAGCATTTACAAAACCTTGAAAATTCACTGAAAAAACCATAGGTTATAGACCATATATAGTTAGGAATTAGCATTTAAAAAACCTTATTTTACTCACACAAAACCATTGAAATTCCATATATAGTTAGTTGCACTAACTATATATCGCGCACCCGCAATCCACTGCTGATGATGTCACATATTACATCATTCATGACATGGTCAGTGACATCACTGATGACATCACTGATGACATCTCAAATGACATCACTGATGACATCACTGATGACATCTCATTTGACATCAATGACCACATCACTGATGATATCATTCATGTGACAATACAATGCATCTCTTCACACTTTAATATAACCTCTGTTACACCCAGTGTTAAATACAGAGTATAATTTTTGAAACCATTGACACACCAATACTAGTTACTACATACGCACTCAGTGATTCCTATGTTTACACACACATTCACTCATTTACCCATACAATCATTCATACATACAATCACTCATCTTTACAACACTATCATATGCACTCATACACCTATACAGACTCTCACACTCTGTCACTCATCCATGGAGTTACTCACACACCTAGTCAGTCCTGTAAAGAATCAATCACACTTCCATTTTCTAATCTATACAGTTAAACATAGAGCACCTTACATTTTGAAACATATACTAACACATAATTACTCTCTTATACAATCATTGATACAAGTACACATTGATCTGCACAGAGTCACACACCTCCCAGCCAGCCACACACACACTCAGTCTCCCATACAAATATTTGGGCAATCAATCAATAACCCATATAGTTACTCATATAGCTACTGATCAACACATGCAGCAGTTTACAGAACAACAGACATAATGATGCACAAATTAAGACAGTTTAGTCACTAACCCATGCACTCAGTGAGACACATTTAATCACTCACTCATACAGTCAGTCACGCACCTACTAAATCCTTCATCCAGACACTTCTACATCTACTCATTCTTCAATATGTAAAACATATTTAAACTTTACAGAAACACACAGTCACTGGATGATGTCATCAGTGATGTCATCAGTGATGTCATTTGAGATGTCATCAGTGATGTCATCAGTGATGTCACTGACCATGTCATGAATGATGTAATATGTGACATCATCAGCAGTGGATTGCGGGTGCGCGATATATAGTTAGTGCAACTAACTATATATGGAATTTCAATGGTTTTGTGTGAGTAAAATAAGGTTTTTTAAATGCTAATTCCTAACTATATATGGTCTATAACCTATGGTTTTTTCAGTGAATTTTCAAGGTTTTGTAAATGCTAATTCCTAACTATATATGGTCTATAACCTATGGTTTTTTCAGTGAATATATATATATATTCATTGAAAAAAACATAGGTTTCACACATGTTATAGTTAGCTGAACATTTCTCTCATACAAAACATTTGAAATTCCTCTGTTATAGTTAGCTCACCTAACTATAACTTGTGCGCCTGCAATGCACTGCTGATGACATCACATATTACATCACTCATGACATGGTCAGTGAATTTGCATGTTTTTTAAATGCTAACTCCCAACTATAGCGTGTGTGAAACCTATGTATTTTTCAATGAATTTGCAAGGTTTTTTAAATGCTAATTCCTAACTATAACTTGTGTGAAACCTATGATTTTTTCAGTGAATATATACATTACCTACTGGCGGTCGCCAGTAGGTATATATAGTTAGGATTTTTTCTCTATGGGTTTTTTGAAAATTCTATGTCTAATAACTTTGGCGTTTGTGGACGGAATTGGCTGAAATTTTCAGAAAAATGGCACATTTTGTTCCTGAGCAGCCCTTGAAAATTTGGGGGGGGTTCGTCCAGTGGGGGCCGAGAAAAAAGGGGGGTCCCAAAACGTGTTTTTAACATTGAGTTTTCCATAGGGCGGTTGGCCTCACTTTTAGCCCGAACGGCTGAATGGATTTGCACGAAACTTGGCAAAATTGTAGGGACTGGTAGCCCGATGTGCCTTTTGTAGGTCTCAATATATGTGCTCCAGTGGATTTTGAGAAATTAACGTTTAAAAAAAGATATATATCTGTAACAGCGGACCGGGCAGCGGCCCAGGACGCGTACTTTTCGCGCAACGGAGCTTTGTGAAGCGAAGCTGATTGGTTCTCTGGCGTCTGTCAACATTCCAAACAGTCCGTAGCGGCCGCCATCTTGTCTCTCGGTAGGATCGAGAGACAAGAGGAGGCCAAAGCGAAGGGGCAAATGACCATAAGGGGGAATAGTAGATCCTCGCTGACCCCCTAGGTTTGATGTGGAGGTTTTAAAAGGGCCCCGCGGGGCAAAAAAAAAAAATAATAATAATAATCGAACGGCTGAATGGATTTGCACGAAACTTGGCAAAATTGTAGGGACTGGTAGCCCGATGTGCCTTTGCTAGGTCTCAATATATGTGCTCCAGTGGATTTTGAGAAATTAACGTTCAAAAAAAGATATATATCTGTAACAGCGCTCCGCTTCGCGTAACGGAGGTTTGCGAAGCTGATTGGTCATTCTGTCACTGGGCTATAGTTGGGCTACATCTGGCTGATATTTGGGCTACATTTGTTTTTTTGTGTGTCTGGCGGCCATCTTTGGGCTACATTGGGCTACATTGGGCTTCATTGGGCTACATTCGGCTAATTAGCAAATAGCTCATCGCAAACTAGGAATGGTAAAGAATCGCTATTTATTCCTTAAAGTTCGCTATTTAGGAAATGCAAAAAACTTTGATGATATATATGGCGGTTCATCTCTAACAAGATAAGAAGCATAGGGATACATTTATGATGACTGGCGCATCACCAGGGATGTGTTAGTCATTCTGTGCCGCTGTTCCGTCACCTATGGTGTGCTGCATTTACAATGCGGCGCATCATGGGGCAAAAACAGCACAGATGCGTGATGTATCTGTGCCGTAAAGGTGGCGCATTGCTGGAGTTGTATCGCAAGTGTGATGAAGCTCCAGCAAGGGTCGGGGGTGCCCCTGTCGCAGGGTTTCTGTTCTCACACAGAACTGTGGACAGAGGATTGGAACCTCGGCGAATGCATTGCTGGAGTTGTATCGCAAGTGTGATGAAGCTCCAGCAAGGGTCGGGGGTGCCCCTGTCGCAGGGTTTCTGTTCTCACACAGAACTGTGGACAGAGGATTGGAACCTCGGCGAATTAGGGTGTCCCAAAACTCACGTTAGTAATCAAAAACTCCTTAGCAAGCTAGGTACAGTGTCACATTGGATATAACAAACTCTCAATGTTTAGACAATCCAGAATATGAACTTATAGTACCTCAGGATACGTGGAACTCATGAACAGTCGGTCGTTATAGATTTCTTAGAAACCAGAAAATGGAGTTAAGAAGAACAGATGTGTATTTGAAATGTTTATTTACTAATGCCGTCTTCTCAGGCGTAGTACCTTAGATAATAAAAGTACACATATTATCAGTAGCAAAATTACCAGCATAGTTACTAGTACATAAAAAGTGAATGGTGATAGTATGTTAACATGCTGTAAATGAATAAGAGTTAGCAACACTTATAAGCAGCCGCGGGCCGTGGAGGGAGTTACAGTGAGGCAGGGAGGCGGGGAGGGGGAGAAGCAGGGTGGAGAATACAAGTACACATATTATCAGTAGCAAAATTACCAGCATAGTTACTAGTACATAAAAAGCGAATGGTGACAGTATGTTAACATGCTGTAAATGAATAAGAGTTAGCAACACTTATAAGCAGCCGCGGGGCGTGGAGGGAGTTACGGTGGGGCAGGGAGGCGGGGAGGGGGAGGGGCAAGGTAGAGAGGGCTCCACCCTGCTTCTCCCCCTCCCCGCCTCCCTGCCTCACCGTAACTCCCTCCACGGCCCGCGGCTGCTTATATCTCACCCTCCCTAATACACATATTATATTATTTGCTAAGAAGGTCTCTTTGTGTTGGTTTAGGGCGTGCCCATACTTTAGTGTCTTAGAATTGAAGGAATCACATCAGCATACACCAGCTCTCTCTTCATGTGAACCGCATCAACTGTTGTGTATGTGTGTTCGGCAAAGCAATATAAAACCCGCCTCATGCCCAGAATTGGCAGAAGTTGCACTTATGTTATGAGTATGAAGTCGTGGAGATCAGACCTCATAACAATTCTGTATCGTGTTGTTCTTGAAACTTTAGCACTCGCTGTACAGATATAGTTTAACAAGTAAAGCAGATAGTAGACCAATAACATATTATTCTCATGTAAACCACGATGAACTACTAGGTGGAAAGCTAAAGCAACAACTAAGTGTCGTGTGCAGAAGTTGCAAAAAAGGAAAAATGGCGTTTAAACCGGTAATGAGCCCATGCTAACTTAACACGGTGTAAAGATATCCAGGACCTAGATGACACCTCCTCATGATCCGGAAACGAACTGAATAAGATAATAGAAGTGCCATCTCATGAGAGCAGATTGCAAGTTTATATGTGGACGGTCCGCAAGGTAAAGCATTAAAAACTAGGAAAATTTAATGCTAAAGAAAAATAAAACAGCCAAGTACTTTATCGAGTCTTAAGCCAATAGGCAAGGTAAATAATAAAAACTTGACAAATAAGTTAATGAATTGTCAATAAAATGCTAGTACTCAGCATATCAAACATGAAAAAGGTCTATGACATAACTGTGTATGCAAAATAAGCTGCAACAGCCTCCAATAGGAAGTCACCGTCTTCATCCGAAAACAGTTCAGCCATCCAATTTAAAAGCGGAAAAGAACATACGTGCTCTCCCAGCACCGGATCCTCTATCACCATCAGAGGACAGCTCGGTGGGTTTTCAAGAAAGCTCTGTTCCAAGAAAGACTGTGCTGCCGCCAGTAAATTCCAGGGACCAAGTAGTCCATGCATCAATGCCACAGCCATAATCCTTTCGCCAGGACAAACCAACTCGTGAGTAATGATAGGAGTCATCAGCTGATTAAAGTCGACGTCAGGAGAAACCGGTCCGCAGAGACACAAATCAATGGCCCAATCGAAATCACAGGTCAGGCAGTGAAATACAGGCTGGATACAGGTGAAGTAGGAGAACCGAAAAGATAATCCATATGCCGTGCTTAATATCGCCAACGGCATTGTGCCATAATATTCTAGCATGCGATTGCGGAACAGTGTCAGCAGCTGCAGGGTCGGAGGTTGCATAGGAGGGACATCCATATTTAAAAATGTAAAAAAGCACAAGAGCGTCCGCTGGTAATGCAAGTAAAAATGCCAATCCACGAACCAGAGTGCAGAAAATACAATGAAAGGAAGCAGGGATGACTCCAAAGATTTTCTCAAATGAAGTCACGAGGCCACTGGTAACAACTTTAAAAAAGTGTGTCAGGGACTTTGTGGAGGATGCGTTAAAGATAGTCGGAAACATGTTGCTGAAATTGAAAGGCAAATCTTAATTGAAAAGGGTGTGCACCTCTGTACGGGTGTTCGCTATGTGAAGTACGAAAGTTTCACGGGCCGAACTCAAGGCCACCTCTCTCTGAGACAAAAGAGCTCTTATTCTTGCCATGCCGTTGAAACGTGTCCCAAGGTTGGTATTTGTGGCCAGATTGAAAACTCCCTATGTTCATGTGTGGGAGGAAATAGAACATTTCTGCAGCAAATAACCCGTTCACTTACTGTTACGATAAAAGGAATACTTTTAATTAACTCAGAACAATCTTCATTACTGAGCATCAAATAACTACCATTTTCCAACAACTTGAACGTGGGGATGATAGCAGGAACTGGCGTGCCTTGCAACACGCAAGCCATATTTGGTCGGTGTTTGTTGCATGAACCGTGTAACTGTATGTGCCTACACATTAGTGAATGATCTGGCGTCTCAGTGCATTCCTCTCCATTCAGATAAACTTCTTGATCATCTTTGAAACATCTGTATGTGTATGGAAGCGACCAGACCTCATGAAGAAAAGCACTACCTAAAGGTTCATAACGACCTATTGGTATATATTTCATACAATTTGAAAACTTATATAAAGCAAAAGGCAGCGTTATTAAACCGTGGATAAGGCATGTTGTCAAAAAACCCGCAATCCTCTGCTGATGATGTCACTGAGCATGTCATGAATGATGTAATATGTGACATCATCAGCAGTGGATTACGGGTAATAGTATCTCTAGTTTACTCCCCTATAGCTGTCTTTATTTTAACATAAGTGTGTGTTTCCCTCCCTTATACTTACTGTTTTTGGTTCGCTTCCAGTTCGCGTACCGGCGAGCGAACTAGGAAGCGAACTAAGAGAAATAGAGGTTGGCACAGTTCCAAATATTGTACCAATTTTTTAATAACGGGGAGGTAGTTCTGAAAAGAACTTTTTTTTTTATTTTTCTGAACATTTTTTTACTGTTTTTGAATTTTTCGGAACAGTTTTATATTTTTTTGGGTTTTTCTTGGAGGGGGCAATGAAAACGATTCATTGTAAAGGGCTCAACAGGAGCAACAAAACAAAAAAAAGAAGTATTTATTATTTTGGGCGTTTCGGACAAACTTGCATATGATAGTCAATAGCTCTGTTGATCAGAGTGATGCTTCTTTCTCCGTAGGAAATGAATCCATCGCAAAATACGCAGGTGTGTTTTACTTCACCAAATCTCATTTGTATATTTGGCACCATCTCCCTGCCCTCTGGTCCCGTTACTTCCGGTACAACAGATCTTCTGGCCATAATAGGGAGATTATCTAGGTCGTTCCGAAACTGTGCAGCACTGTAGTTGTTAGGATGCCACCTAGTCATATGGCGATGCATTGTGTAGTTTCCAAAACTGTATTTTTTGTCGGTCCCTCTGGACAGTCTATCTTGACATATAAGGCAAGTTACGTATCTTGCATTTACTTTTTTCTGACCTTTGGGAATTTTAAAAAATTGCCAAATGAAGTTTTCTTTCCGGTGAGACGTCCTGGGCTGCTCAGGCAAAAACTGCCTCTCTTCGTGCTCGTCCTCCTGTTCCTCTTCTTCTTCTTCTTGTTGAATTATAACTTGAGCAGGTGGTCCACTCTTCCTTGGATGTGGTGGAGGTGGTGGGGAAGCACCAGCTGAAGCTACTAAAGAAGCCATTGCTCAGTGATCACAAAGGGTCTTTCTCTCACAATGATGAAAGTCAGAGTGAGGAAAGAAGGAGGGATTTTCATCATTTGGGAAAAACAAGAGTTCTCAACCAATCAAAAGTGTTCATTTTAGATTATATGACCTAGTCTTACATCATTAGGAAACCAAAAGTGAAATGAACCAATGAAAAGTGTTATTACCAAGTCACATGACTTGCTGTGTTTACGTTAAGCGCTTTGCAGGGCCTCCCGGTTTGCTTCCAGAAACCTGCGCTTTGCGACTCGCTTCGCGTACCAGTTCGCTAACGTAGTACGTCATATGACGTATCACGCGACAACGTGAAACGTCATGCGGACGGGAGGCGTCACGATGTTGTTTTGTAACGCGGCACTTGCGGTAAATAAACGTTTACCGGCTCGCGGTCTATTTCGCGGCATCAAGGTCAGCTAACGGGAAGCTTCCCGATTTGCGAAGCGGGAACGAAGAAAAAAAAATATTTAAAAAAAAAATTATTCATAAACATATAAAATATATTTTTGGATTTAAAGAAGAATACATTTTACAGCTACAGATATTAGCTGTTAAAAAACCAATGAAATTCACAGAAAAAACCATAGGTTATGGACCATATATAGTTAGGAATTAGCATTTACAAAACCTTGAAAATTCACTGAAAAAACCATAGGTTATAGACCATATATAGTTAGGAATTAGCATTTACAAAACCTTGAAAATTCACTGAAAAAAACATAGGTTATAGACCATATATAGTTAGGAATTAGCATTTAAAAAACCTTATTTTACTCACACAAAACCATTGAAATTCCATATATAGTTAGTTGCACTAACTATATATCGTGCACCCGCAATCCACTGCTGATCATGTCACATATTACATCATTCATGACATGGTCAGTGACATCACTGATGACATCACTGATGACATCTCAAATGACATCACTGATGACATCACTGATGACATCTCATTTGACATCATTCTTGTGCTAATACGATAAACCTCTTCAGACTCTAATATAACCTTAGATACACTCAGTGTATACAGACACTCACACACTGCCACTCATCCATGGAGTTACTCACACACCCAGTCAGTCATGCAAAGAAACAATCTCACCTCCATTTCTTCAACTATACAGTTAAACACACCTTACTTATTGAAACATATACTAACACATATTTACTCTCTTATACAATCCCTGATACAAGTTCACAATGATCGATACAACCACTCACTCATTCAGTGGCTCTCATGCACAGTTATTTATATATGCCAACTCTCACATGTACTGTGTTTTACATATGTACTTACTATGACATGTAGCATTGAGATATCCATTCACTCATCAATACACTCATGCACACAGTCAACTGCCCATGTAGCTGTTTCCACATGCACTCTTGAACTCATACACCTAGTGAATAAACTGCTCACACATCTATGCATAGAGTCTCACACCTTCCAGCCACCCCCACACAAACTCAATCTCCCATAGAAATACTTGGGCAACCAATTAATAACACATATAGCCTCTCGTATAGCTAATGATCAACACATGCAGCAGTTTACAGAACAACAGACATAATGATGCACAAATTAAGACAGTTTAGTCACTAACCCATGCATTCAGTGAGACACATTTAATCACTCACTCATACAGTCAGTCATGCACCTACTAAATCCTTCATCCAGACACTTATACATCCACTCAAGACATATTTTAACTTTACAGAAAAATACAGTCACTGGATGTTGTCATCAGTGATGTCATTTGAGATGTCATCAGTGATGTCATCAGTGATGTCACTGACCATGTCATGAATGATGTAATATGTGACATGATCAGCAGTGGATTGCGGGTGCACGATATATAGTTAGTGCAACTAACTATATATGGAATTTCAATGGTTTTGTGTGAGTAAAATAAGGTTTTTTAAATGCTAATTCCTAACTATATATGGTCTATAACCTATGGTTTTTTCAGTGAATATATATATATATATATATATATATATATATATTCACTGAAAAAACCATAGGTTATAGACCATATATAGTTAGGAAATAGCATTTAGAAAACCTTATTTTACTCACACAAAACCATTGAAATTCCATATATAGTTAGTTGCACTAACTATATATCGCGCACCTGCAATCCACTGCTGATGATGTCACATATTACATCATTCATGACATGGTCAGTGACATCACTGATGACATCACTGATGACATCTCAAATGACATCACTGATGACATCACTGATGACAACATCCAGTGACTGTATGCTTCTGTAAAGTTAAAATATGTCTTACATATTGAAGAATGAGTGGATGTATAAGTGTCTGGATGAAGGATTTAGTAGGTGCATGACTGACTGTATAAGTGAGTGATTAAATGTGTCTCACTGAGTGCATGGGTTAGTGACTAAACTGTTTTAAATTGTGCATCATTGTGTCTGTTGTTTTGTAATCTGATGCATGTGTTGATCATTAGCTATATGACTAACTATATGGGTTATTGATTAGTTGCCCAAGTATTTGTATGGGAGACTGAGTGTGTGTGTGGGTGTCTGGGAGGTGTATGACTCTGTGCATAGATGTGTGAGCAGTTGATTCACTAGATGTATGGGTTCAAAAGTGCATGTGGAAACATCTGTATGGGCGGTTGACTGTGTGCATGAGTGTATTGGTGAGTGAATGGATATCTCAGTGCTACATGTCAAAGTAAGTACATATGTAAAACACAGTACATGTGATAGTTGACATATATAAATAACTGTGCATAAGAGCCAGTGAATGTGTGAGTGGCTGTATGGATTATTGTGAACTTGTATCAGGGATTGTATAACAGAGTAAATATGTGTTATTATATGTTCCAATAAGTAAGGTGTGTATAACTATATAGTTGAGGAAATCGAGGTGTGATTGATTCTTTGCAAGACTGACTAGGTGTGTGAGTAACTCCATGGATGAGTGACAGTCTGTGAGTGTCTGTTTACACTGAGTGTATCTAAGGTTATATTAGAGTCTGAAGAGGTTCATTGTATCATCACATGAATGATGTCATCAGTTATGTGATCAGTAATGTCAAATGAGATGTCATCAGTGATGTCATCAGTGATGTCATTTGAGATGTCATCAGTGATGTCATCAGTGATGTCACTGACCATGTCATGAATGATGTAATATGTGACATCATCAGCAGTGGATTGCAGGTGCGCGATATATAGTTAGTGCAACTAACTATATATGGAATTTCAATGGTTTTGTGTGAGTAAAATAAGGTTTTCTAAATGCTATTTCCTAACTATATATGGTCTATAACCTATGGTTTTTTCAGTGAATTTTCAAGGTTTTGTAAATGCTAATTCCTAACTATATATGGTCTATAACCTATGGTTTTTTCTGTGAATTTCATTGGTTTTTTAACAGCTAATATCTGTAGCTGTAAAATGTATTCTTCTTTAAATCCAAAAATATATTTTATATGTTTATGAATAATTTTTTTTTAAAATATTTTTTTTTCTTCGTTCCCGCTTCGCGAATCGGGAAGCTTCCCGTTAGCTGACCTTGATGCCGCGAAATAGACCGCGAGCCGGTAAACGTTTCTTTACCGCAAGTGCCGCGTTAGAAAACAACATCGTGACGCCTCCCGTCTGCATGACGTTCCACGTTGTCGCTTGATACGTCATATGACGTGCTACGTTAGCGAACTGGTACGCGAAGCGAGTGCCAAAGCGCAGGTTTCTGGAAGCAAACAGGGAGGCCCTGCAAAGCGCTTAACGTAAACACAGCAAGTCATGTGACTTGGTAATAACACTTTTCATTGGTTCATTTCACTTTTGGTTTCCTAATGATGTAAGACTAGGTCATATAATCTAAAATGAACACTTTTGATTGGTTGAGAACTCTTGTTTTTCCCAAATGATGAAAATCCCTCCTTCTTTCCTCACTCTGACTTTCATCATTGTGAGAGAAAGACCCTTTGTGATCACTGAGCAATGGCTTCTTTAGTAGCTTCAGCTGGTGCTTCCCCACCACCTCCACCACATCCAAGGAAGAGTGGACCACCTGCTCAAGTTGTAATTCAACAAGAAGAAGAAGAAGAGGAACAGGAGGACGAGCACGAAGAGAGGCAGTTTTTGCCTGAGCAGCCCAAGACGTCTCACCGGAAAGAAAACTTCATTTGGCAATTTTTTAAAATTCCCAAAGGTCAGAAAAAAGTAAATGCAAGATACGTAACTTGCCTTATATGTCAAGATAGACTGTCCAGAGGGACCGACAAAAAATACAGTTTCGGAAACTACACAATGCATTGCCATATGACTAGGTGGCATCCTAACAACTACAGTGCTGCACAGTTTCGGAACGACCTAGATAATCTCCCTATTATGGCCAGAAGATCTGTTGTACCGGAAGTAACGGGACCAGAGGGCAGGGAGATGGTGCCAAATATACAAATGAGATTTGGTGAAGTAAAACACACCTGCGTATTTTGCGATGGATTCATTTCCTACGGAGAAAGAAGCATCACTCTGATCAACAGAGCTATTGACTATCATATGCAAGTTTGTCCGAAACGCCCAAAATAATAAATACTTCTTTTTTTTGTTTTGTTGCTCCTGTTGAGCCCTTTACAATGAATCGTTTTCATTGCCCCCTCCAAGAAAAACCCAAAAAAATATAAAACTGTTCCGAAAAATTCAAAAACAGTAAAAAAATGTTCAGAAAAATAAAA
This sequence comes from Lissotriton helveticus, assembly GCF_964261635.1. Taxonomy (NCBI): domain Eukaryota; kingdom Metazoa; phylum Chordata; class Amphibia; order Caudata; family Salamandridae; genus Lissotriton; species Lissotriton helveticus. The sequence continues at coordinate 2,005,750,860 of NC_136067.1, forward strand.
AAAAAAGTTCTTTTCAGAACTACCTCCCCGTTATTAAAAAATTGGTACAATATTTGGAACTGTGCCAACCTCTATTTCTCTTAGTTCGCTTCCTAGTTCGCTCGCTGGTACGCGAACTGGAAGCGAACCAAAAACAGTAAGTATAAGGGAAGGAAACACACACTTATGTTAAAAGAAAGACAGCTATAGGGGAGTAAACTAGAGATACTATTACCCATAATCCACTACTGATGATGTCACATATTACATCATTCATGACATGCTCAGTGACATCATCAGCAGAGGATTGCGGGTTTTTTGGCAACATGCCTTATCCACGGTTTAATAACGCTGCCTTTTGCTTTATATAAGTTTTCAAATTGTATGAAATATATACCAATAGGTCTTTATGAACCTTTAGGTAGTGCTTTTGTTCATGAGGTCTGGTCGCTTCCATACACATACAGATGTTTCAAAGATGATCAAGAAGTTTATCTGAATGGAGAGGAATGCACTGAGACGCCAGATCATTCACTAATGTGTAGGCACATACAGTTACACGATTCATGCAACAAACACCGACCAAATATGGCTTGCGTGTTGCAAGGCACGCCAGTTCCTGCTATCATCCCCACGTTCAAGTTGTTGGAAAATGGTAGTTATTTGATGCTCAATAATGAAGATTGTTCTGAGTTAATTAAAAGTATTCCTTTTATCGTAACAGTAAGTGAACGGGTTATTTGCTGCAGAAATGTTCTATTTCCTCCCACACATGAACATAGGGAGTTTTCAATCTGGCCACAAATACCAACCTTGGGACACGTTTCAACGGCATGACAAGAATAAGAGCTCTTTTGTCTCAGAGAGAGGTGGCCTTGAGTTCGGCCCGTGAAACTTTCCTACTTCACATAGCGAACACCCGTACACAGGTTTGCCTTTCAATTTCAGCAACATGTTTCCGACTATCTTTAACGCATCCTCCACAAAATCCCTGGCACACTTTTTTAAAGTTGTTACCAGTGGTCTCGTGACTTCATTTGAGAAAATCTTTGGAGTCATCCCTGCTCCCTTTCATTCCATTTTCTCCACTCTGGTTCGTGGATTGCATTTTTACTTGCATTACCAGCGGACGCTCTTGTGCTTTTTTACATTTTTAAATATGGATGTCCCTCCTATGCAACCTCCGACCCTGCAGCTGCTGACACTGTTCCGCAATCGCATGCTAGAATATTATGGCACAATGCCGTTGGCGATATTAAGCACGGCATATGGATTATCTTTTCGGTTCTCCTACTTCACCTGTGTCCAGCCTGTATTTCACTGCCTGACCTGTGATTTCGATTGGGCCATTGATTTGTGTCTCTGCGGACCGGTTTCTCCTGACGTCGACTTTAATCAGCTGATGACTCCTATCATTACTCACGAGTTGATTTGTCCTGGCGAAAGGATTATGGCTGTGGCATTGATGCATGGACTACTTGGTCCCTGGAATTTACTGGCGGCAGCACAGTCTTTCTTGGAACACAGCTTTCTTGAAAACCCACCGAGCTGTCCTCTGATGGTGATAGAGGATCCGGTGCTGGGAGAGCACGTATGTTCTTTTCCGCTTTTAAATTGGATGGCTGAACTGTTTTCGGATGAAGACGGTGACTTCCTATTGGAGGCTGTTGCAGCTTATTTTGCATACACAGTTATGTCATAGACCTTTTTCATGTTTGATATGCTGAGTACTAGCATTTCATTGACAATTCATTGACTTATTTGTCAAGTTTTTATTATTTACCTTGCCTATTGGCTTAAGACTCGATAAAGTACTTGGCTGTTTTATTTTTCTTTAGCATTGAATTTTCCTAGTTTTTAATGCTTTACCTTGCGGACCGTCCACATATAAACTTGCAATCTGCTCTCATGAGATGGCACTTCTATTATCTTATTCAGTTCGTTTCCGGATCATGAGGAGGTGTCATCTAGGTCCTGGATATCTTTACACCGTGTTAAGTTAGCATGGGCTCATTACCGGTTTAAACGCCATTTTTCCTTTTTTGCAACTTCTGCACACGACACTTAGTTGTTGCTTTAGCTTTCCACCTAGTAGTTCATCGTGGTTTACATGAGAATAATATGTTATTGGTCTACTATCTGCTTTACTTGTTAAACTATATCTGTACAGCGAGTGCTAAAGTTTCAAGAACAACACGATACAGAATTGTTATGAGGTCTGATCTCCACGACTTCATACTCATAACATAAGTGCAACTTCTGCCAATTCTGGGCATGAGGCGGGTTTTATATTGCTTTGCCGAACACACATACACAACAGTTGATGCGGTTCACATGAAGAGAGAGCTGGTGTATGCTGATGTGATTCCTTCAAATCTAAGACACTAAAGTATGGACACGCCCTAAACCAACACAAAGAGACCTTCTTAGCAAATAATATAATATGTGTATTAGGGAGGGTGAGATATAAGCAGCCGCGGGCCGTGGAGGGAGTTACGATGGGGCAGGGAGGCGGGGAGGGGGAGAAGCAGGGTGGAGCCCTCTCTACCTTGCCCCTCCCCCTCCCCGCCTCCCTGCCCCACCGTAACTCCCTCCACGGCCCGCGGCTGCTTATAAGTGTTGCTAACTCTTATTCATTTACAGCATGTTAACATACTGTCACCATTCGCTTTTTATGTACTAGTAACTATGCTGGTAATTTTGCTACTGATAATATGTGTACTTTTATTATCTAAGGTACTACGCCTGAGAAGACGGCATTAGTAAATAAACATTTCAAATACACATGTGTTCTTCTTAACTCCATGTTCTGGTTTCCAAGAAATATATAACGACCGACTGTTCATGAGTTCCACGTATCCTGAGGTACTATAAGTTCATATTCTGGATTGTCTAAACATTGAGAGTTTGTTATATCCAATGTGACACTGTACCTAGCTTGCTAAATAGTTTTTGATTACTAACGTGAGTTTTGGGACACCCTAATTCGCCGAGGTTCCAATCCTCTGTCCACAGTTCTGTGTGAGAACAGAAACCCTGCGACAGGGGCACCCCCGACCCTTGCTGGAGCTTCATCACACTTGCGATACAACTCCAGCAATGCGCCACCTTTACGGCACAGATACATCACGCATCTGTGCTGTTTTTGCCCCATGATGCGCCGCATTGTAAATGCAGCACACCATAGGTGACGGAACAGCGGCACAGAATGACTAACACATCCCTGGTGATGCGCCAGTCATCATAAATCTATCCCTATGCTTCTTATCTTGTTAGAGATGAACCGCCATATGTATCATCAAAGTTATTTGCATTTCCTAAATAGCGAACTTTAAGGAATAAATAGCGATTCTTTACCATTCCTAGTTTGCGATGAGCTATTTGCTAATTAGCCGAATGTAGCCCAATGAAGCCCAATGTAGCCCAATGTAGCCCAAAGATGGCCGCCAGACACACAAAAAAACAAATGTAGCCCAAATATCAGCCAGATGTAGCCCAACTATAGCCCAGTGACAGAATGACCAATCAGCTTCGCAAACCTCCGTTACGCGAAGCGGAGCGCTGTTACAGATATATATCTTTTTTTGAACGTTAATTTCTCAAAATCCACTGGAGCACATATATTGAGACCTAGCAAAGGCACATCGGGCTACCAGTCCCTAATATTTTGCCAAGTTTCGTGCAAATCCATTCAGCCGTTCAATTATTATTTTTATTATTTTTTTTTGCCCCGCGGGGCCCTTTTAAAACCTCCACATCAAACCTAGGGGGTCAGCGAGGATCTACTATGCCCCCTTATAGTTATTTCCCCCTTTGTTTTGACCTCCTCTTGTCTCTCGATCCTACCGAGAGACAAGATGGCGGCCGCTACGGACTGTTTGGAATGTTGACAGACGCCGGAGAACCAATCAGCTTCGCTTCACAAAGCTCCGTTGCGCGAAAAGTCCGCGAACCAGAGCGCTAACCGGTCCGCTGTTACAGATATATATCTTTTTTTAAACGTTAATTTCTCAAAATCCACTGGAGCACATATATTGAGACCTACAAAAGGCACATCGGGCTACCAGTCCCTACAATTTTGCCAAGTTTCGTGCAAATCCATTCAGCCGTTCGGGCTAAAAGTGAGGCCAACCGCCCTATGGAAAACTCAATGTTAAAAACACGTTTTGGGACCCCCCTTTTTTCTCGGCCCCCACTGGACGAACCCCCCCCAAATTTTCAAGGGCTGCTCAGAAACAAAATGTGCCATTTTCCTGAAAATTTCAGCCAATTCCGTCCACAAACGCCAAAGTTATTAGACATAGAATTTTCAAAAAACCCATAGAGAAAAAATCCTAACTAGATATACCTACTGGCGACCGCCAGTAGGTAATATATAAATATATATATATATATATATATATATATATATATATATTACCTACTGGCGGTCGCCAGTAGGTATATCTAGTTAGGATTTTTTCTCTATGGGATTTTTGAAAATTCTATGTCTAATATTTGGCGTTTGTGGACGGAATTGGCTGAAATTTTCAGGAAAATTGCACATTTTGTTTCTGAGCAGCCCTTGAAAATCTGGGGGGGGTTCGTCAAGGGGGGGCCGAGAAAAAAGGGGGGTCCCAAAACGTGTTTTTAACATTGAGTTTTCCATAGGGCGGTTGGCCTCACTTTTAGCCCGAACGGCTGAATGGATTTGCACGAAACTTGGCAAAATTGTAGGGACTGGTAGCCCGATGTGCCTTTTGTAGGTCTCAATATATGTGCTTCAGTGGATTTTGAGAAATTAACGTTCAAAAAAAGATATATATCTGTAACAGCCGACCGGGCAGCGCTCCAGTTCGCGTACTTTTCGCGCAACGGAGCTTTGTGAAGCGAAGCTGATTGGTTCTCCGGCGTCTGTAAACATTCCAAACAGTCCGTAGCGGCCGCCATCTTGTCTCTCGGTAGGATCGAGAGACAAGAGGAGGCCAAAGCGAAGGGGCAAATGACCATAAGGGGGCATAGTAGATCCTCGCTGACCCCCTAGGTTTGATGTGGAGGTTTTAAAAGGGCCCCGCGGGGCAAAAAATAATAATAATAATAATAATCGAACGGCTGAATGGATTTGCACGAAACTTGGCAAAATATTAGGGACTGGTAGCCCGATGTGCCTTTGCTAGGTCTCAATATATGTGCTCCAGTGGATTTTGAGAAATTAACGTTCAAAAAAAGATATATGTCTGTAACAGCGCTCCGCTTCGCGTACTTTTCGCGTTACGGAGCTTTGCGAAGCTGATTGGTTCTCCGGCGTCTGTCAACATTCCAAACAGTCCGTAGCGGCCGCCATCTTGTCTCTCGGTAGGATTGAGAGACAAGAGGAGGCCAAAGCGAAGGGGGAAATGACCATAAGGGGGCATAGTAGATCCTTCCTGACCTCTTAGGTTTGATGTACCATTTTGCCAAGTTTGGTGTAATTCCGTTCAGCCATTCAGGCTGTAGACGTATGTAAATGTCCTATGGAAAATTGCATGGGGAAAACACATTTGAAAGTGTTGAAATTTAGAACCAATTAAAATGTTACTTTGGTTTTGTATTTGTGTGTGATGAAAGTTAATTGGTTATGTATATATGTCAAATGAGAGGAAACCACAGCCATTTTGTGATACTACTGTCTGAGGTACATTTGTGAGGAATTTTTGGTGGTGAATTTCTGGTGTTTGATTTACACAGTACTAACACTTCTCCTACTTTTAAAAAGGTGAGTTGTTAATTTGTAAGGGGAACTATGTTGTACACTTGAAGATAATTTGAAAAATGTTTTCTGTTATTTATTTGCAGTCCTTCTGTTATACTAAATACTTGATAAAGTTAGTTTTATATTATGTATTACTAAAAACGATAAATGAAAGTGATTATTTTTTTCTGCAATTTACAGCAAGCAATTTCAAAATAAAATGGCTCACAATGAAGAGACCGTGGCAATTTCTTTTGAATTGTCCACTACATTGATTGAAATTGAGAGCACCAATAATGAAATATTGTCACAAGGAGGAGATGACTTGTATGATTCCATTAGATTGATTGAAATGGACAGCACCAATAATGAAATATTGTCACAAGGAGATGACTTGAATGATTCCACTACATTGATTGAAATTGAGAGCACCAATAATGAAATATTGTCACAAGGAGGAGATGGCTTGTATGATTCCATTAGATTGATTGAAATGGACAGCACCAATAATGAAATATTGTCACAAGGAGGAGATGACTTGAATGATTCCACTACATTGATTGAAATTGAGAGCACCAATAATGAAATATTGTCACGAGGAGATGACTTGAATGATTCCACTACATTGATTGAAATTGACAGCACCAATAATGAAATATTGTCACAAGGAGGAGATGACTTGAATGATTTTTTTGATCAATCTGTTGATGGCGAATTTATCGAATGTTTGGAGACCATAGAGTTACAAGAATCATCATTGCAGACTTTTCATGAGGAAATTGCTGATGAGGACATGTTACTAGTTCTTTCAAATTTAGAAAATTCTGAAGAATAAATTTATATTTAGAAATCAAAAATTGTTTGAGACATTATTCATTTTTATTTTTAATTTATGAGGTTGTAGCGAAGTGATTGTAGTATAAAATGAGACTTATAGTATAGAGTGCAACATTTTTATGTTACATGGTAAGTTTACTCATATTTACTTCCCTTCTGCCACTATATTATCTCCAATGTGTATTTGACATCTCTTCTTCATCTCCGGCCTCCTTTCTCTCACTGTGTGTCTCCGATGCATCTAATCGCTGCTATTTTGTGTAATTACAGAAGAGAGTAAAATAAAATAGTTCGGAACGTGAAAAGGGGGCAAAGTAGAGTACCCCTCACCCCCTAGGCCTTTTTAGGCGGTCCCAAAAGGATCAGTTTCTGCTTTCCTGAGAGATTATGGTATGAGTTCCATATACCACAATATTTGCATTACAACATGCAAGATATCTATCTCCTATTACCAACTTTTGGAGATATTCGCGCTAAGCGCGAATATCTCCAAAAAGTAACACCTGCCCTGAGCAGTTCTTAGCCATGTTATCCAATGGGAGGTGGATAACATGGCTAAGAGCATTAGCTCGGTAATGCATGAATATCGCTGACTTTTTAGCGATATTCATGCATTGCGGCCGTTTATTATCGCATTTGCGATAAACCTTGATAATAGCAAGGTTTATCTTCGATAATTTCTGACGATGCTTAGCGGTAAAAAATTCGTTGGTAAGCATCGTTAGCGATAAATATCGCTTAACTTTGGTAATATGCACCAACGTCTGTTAACGTTCGATTCGAAGGAAATGAGGAAGTGTTGAAAAACATTGTCTGCGCCATCTTGCCTTTTTTGAAATGCCACACTTTTGTCGTGCACGGCAGCCATTTTAGATGCCTTGACCAGACCCACTCTCTGCACGCTGTCGATTCGTAGCATGGCTCCCCACTCTCGCAAGCATCTTCCCCAGGCACTGGTCACCCCCGCTCCCTGTCTTATGCATCGGCAATAAACCTCCCCCCATCTGCGCTGCTCTTCCCTGAAAATCACACTCTGTGCCCGCCCGACACCTCCCTTTCGCCCTATTCACTACCGCACCCTCTGACACTCCTCTTCCTCTGTGTCCGATTGTCCAGGCTATCACCTAGCCCTGCAGATGTAGTTTATGGCCCCAGCTGTAAAGAATCACCCCTCTTCAAAGGAGTTATAGTAGATCAAGGCCCACACCCGATGAGATCCGTCACACCACACGTGTTCCTACTATCTGAAAACCATCCTGTATTGTGATTGGGGAGGGGACCGAGCCTGAAGCGGAAGATTCCAGGAATGACTCTTTGTACATCAAAGTTTTTACAATTATGTGTCACATTAAAAATATATAGCACTCCAACAAAGTAGTAGGAATATAAAACTTTAATAACATATAAATATATACAACAAAACAAAAACAGTAAAAACATTTAAACAACGAAGAGACCGTGGCAATTTCTTTTGAATTCCTGATGAGGACATGTTACTAGTTCTTTCAAATTATGAAAATTCAGAAGATGTTGCCTGGGGGTGGGTCGTCAGTAGCAGTCTGTTGTGCGAATAGTTCCAAGGCAGCAGAACGCGCTGAAATCTAGATGGCACGAAAGTGATGTCTAGTAAGTTGCCACCCAGCAAATAACGGCGTGGGGCGCCGCGGGGGTGAGTGAGTCCAGTAGGCACCACAGCTATTCTTACCGGCATTGCAGAATTACTGCTGGGGACAATGCCTGTGCTGTAGCAGGGTCACAGCAGAAACAAAAAGGATTCTGTTGAAGATGTTGTTGGTTTTCAATTTGAAAACAGTTCTGGTGTCAACTGCTATGCTAATGTAGTGGTTAATGTTTTGTTTTCTCTAGAAAATGTAAAAGAGGGGGAGGCAGTCCAAAGTTCCGTTAAAAGGGCAAAGGAAAGGATCGGTGGTTTGAACTATCAGTCAAAAAGGGGAGGGGGTGCAACAATTTTTCCTACCGGGTCACACTGTGCTTTCACCGGAACTGAGGTCTGCAGGATTCTAGTAATTCAAAGTGAGGCTGGCGCCAGCATGGGAGCGCCGACGTCCCGCGGATACAGTTTCGTCACTCCACGGGCGATCATGGCAGTCATTCCCCATCGGGGGTCGGAGACTCCCGCGGCTCCTCTAGAATCTTCAAGGTCGTGGAGGACTACGGTGGTGGAGTCAACCAGTGACCGGGCCATTTCTTTATGCTGGGCCCGCTCTTGCCAGGTCGACCGCCATTTTGAGAGTTCGGTAGCTACTGGCGATCGCGGGGTCAAATGAGCGGACGGGCTCCACCCTGCCGGGCGAGATGTTGCAGCATGGCCACAGTGGAAGAACCCTTTTCCGGGCGCCTGGAGCGCTGAGGGTGCAGCTGGGAAGCCTCCACCTGGGGAGGCAGGAGAGGCCTGTTCGCACCGTCTCTCCCTCCCAGTGCACCCCACGGCGTCTCGCTTGAGATTTGTTATGGCCGGACCAGGCGATGAGGACAAGGGGGGGGGGGGGTCGGAGGCATGTGCAAGACATCCCCCCCCAGTGTTGTCGCAGCCATTATTCAAGAAAGAAGAAGTGTCCCGCCCGTCTTCGGGCCGGGCTTCCGGTAGATGTCGGCCGGACGCCCCTGGCTCTGGCCCCATGAACGGGTTTCTTGGTTTATCGGCTGCAGCCGGATCCCGTTGGCCTCGGCCCCCCGACCGTTGGTGGCCGGACCGGAAGAGCATGTGGCGGGACTACCTGAAACTGTCAAGGGCCACCGCGGCCGGACTGGGAGAGAGAGGGGAGGGTCGAGGAGACATTCCCCCCCCCTGCAACTGTTCAGCGTTGTAAAGGCAATCCCCTGGCCGGGTCCCGCTGGCCTCGGCCTCGGCCTCTCCTCCGGCTACACCCTACGTTAGGATCTCCTGGCCGAGGCGTGGCAGCAGACCCGCCTTATATGGGCTGCTCCCGGCTGGGCGTAGCGGCAACCCTGCCCCACCTTGGAAGTTTCCAGAGTGGGGGCGGATGTTCTACTGACTTGCATTTTCCCTAGTCTATCGATTTTTTGGGCGTTGCAGGCGGTGGGACAGCGAGGGGTGATTTGGTTTCTCTTACTGTTTTTCTGGTCTCTCACCACTGGCATATTTTAACGTTTTCTTGTTTCTAGGACATTAATAGGTTTTATCATTACGTTATGTTATCGTTTCTTTGTTCGTTGTTTAATAAAAGTTCATGTTCATCAGTGGCCTACTGATTTTCGTTTTCCTATTCTTTTCTTTCCAGGTTGTTTCATGCTAAAGTTTCTGTTAACAGGATACAGTGATCACTTCGTTATTATTGCATATGTCCTTTTCACTAGGGGTGCTCTCTGGTCGGGCCAGATGACGTATCTCTAGTAAATGGTCCGGGTGAAACAGGTGCATCAATCAGTGGGGAGTAGATAGGCATGACAGATTACAACGGGGGAGAAAGGTCCACATTACGTACCCTTTCACTATTTGCAAAGATTTTCCTACGTATATTTGCAAACAGGGAATACCTCCAAAAAGAACCAATTCCCAAACAGTCAATGTTTGGGGAAACAATCAATCAATGAGGAACGAAATAGGCACGACGTGTTAAAGGTTTGCGTTACCTACCCTTCACTATCTGCAAAGGGAGAGAGAATATTCCTATTCTTCCTCGTTTGCAGGCAGAGAAGATTCTTAAGAGATTCAACTTCGAACAATTCAATGCTCGATTCAAACAATCAACAAGGGGTACTGTGAACACAAATGAACGCCGCTTATGTACATACACATTGGTATTATCAACAGGTTGTTCCTAATGTTTCTATTTTAGGGAGGTCAAAAAGAGATCCCATTAGTGGCCTACTGATTTTGCTCGATTCCTTTTGTTTTTTTACACGATTTTCGCTATCTGCAAAGACTAAACAGAGTATTGCGACTCTGTGCTTGTTTGTAAATAGAGAATGAACCAAAGAGAACAATCAATCAAATGGAGAGAGAAGCAGGCACGCAGATTACAACGGGGCAAAGGGGGCAAAGGCCTGCGTTAACTACCCTTCACTATCTGCAAAGAGAGAGTACTCCTAATAGAAATGAGGGGTGGGGGGCAGCATTCAAAGGAGATCAGTGTGCATAAACACGAAAATGTTTTTACTTACCACGTACTTGACATTCGACAGCTTATGATATTTGCTATTAAAAAACCATTGAAATTCACTGAAAAAACCATAGGTTATAGACCATATATAGTTAGGAATTAGCATTTAAAAAACCTTATTTTACTCACACAAAACCATTGAAATTCCATATATAGTTAGTTGCACTAACTATATATCGCGCACCCGCAATCCACTGCTGATCATGTCACATATTACATCATTCATGACATGGTCAGTGACATCACTGATGACATCACTGATGACATCTCAAATGACATCACTGATGACATCACTGATGACATCTCATTTGACATCATTCTTGTGCTAATACGATAAACCTCTTCAGACTCTAATATAACCTTAGATACACTCAGTGTATACAGACACTCACACACTGCCACTCATCCATGGAGTTACTCACACACCCAGTCAGTCATGCAAAGAAACAATCTCACCTCCATTTCTTCAACTATACAGTTAAACACACCTTACTTATTGAAACATATACTAACACATATTTACTCTCTTATACAATCCCTGATACAAGTTCACAATGATCGATACAACCACTCACTCATTCAGTGGCTCTCATGCACAGTTATTTATATATGCCAACTCTCACATGTACTGTGTTTAACATATGTACTTACTATGACATGTAGCATTGAGATATCCATTCACTCATCAATACACTCATGCACACAGTCAACTGCCCATGTAGCTGTTTCCACATGCAGTCTTGAACTCATACACCTAGTGAATAAACTGCTCACACATCTATGCATAGAGTCACACACCTTCCAGCCACCCCCACACAAACTCAATCTCCCATAGAAATACTTGGGCAACCAATTAATAACACATATAGCCTCTCGTATAGCTAATGATCAACACATGCAGCAGTTTACATCACAACAGACATAATGATGCACAAATTAAGACAGTTTAGTCACTAACCCATGCATTCAGTGAGACACATTTAATCACTCACTCATACAGTCAGTCACGCACCTACTAAATCCTTCATCCAGACACTTATACATCCACTCATTCTTCAATATGTAAGACATATTTTAACTTTACAGAAACATACAGTCACTGGATGTTGTCATCAGGGATGTCATCAGTGATGTCATTTGAGATGTCATCAGTGATGTCATCAGTGATGTCACTGACCATGTCATGAATGATGTAATATGTGACATGATCAGCAGTGGATTGCGGGTGCGCGATATATAGTTAGTGCAACTAACTATATATGGAATTTCAATGGTTTTGTGTGAGTAAAATAAGGTTTTTTAAATGCTAATTCCTAACTATATATGGTCTATAACCTATGGTTTTTTCAGTGAATATATATATATATATATATATATATATATATATTACCTACTGGCGGTCGCCAGTAGGTATATATAGTTAGGATTTTTTCCCTATGGGATTTTTGAAAATTCTATGTCTAATAACTTTGGCGTTTGTGGACGGAATTGGCTGAAATTTTCTGGAAAATGGAACATTTTATTTCTGAGCAGCCCCTGGAAATTTGGGGGGGTTCGTCAAGGGGGGGTCGAGAAAAAAGGGGGGTCCCAAAACGTGTTTTTCCCATGTTAATTTCCATAGGGCGGTTGGCCTCACTTTTAGCCCGAACGGCTGAATGGATTTGCACGAAACTTGGCAAAATTGTAGGGACTGATAGCCCGATGTGCCTTTGCTAGGTCTCAATATATGTGCTTCAGTGGATTTTGAGAAATTAACGTTTAAAAAAAGATATATATCTGTAAGCGCGCTCCGGGCAGCGCTCCGGTTCGCAGACTTTACGCGTACCGGAACTTCGCGTAGCGAAGCTGATTGGCTCTCCGGTGTCTGTCAACATTCCAAACAGTCCGGAGCGGCCGCCATCTTGTCTCTCGGTAGGATCGAGAGACAAGAGGAGGCCAAAACAAAGGGGGAAATGACCATAAGGGGGCATAGTATATCCTCCCTGACCCCCTAGGTTTAATGTGGAGGCTTTAAAAGGGCCCCGCGGGGCAAAAAAAAATATTTTTTTTTTTGTTTTTTTGCGTGGGTAGCGCCCGGTCCGCAAACCGGGAAGCGTTCTGGGCAGCGTACTATAATGAAAAATGAATGATAGACTTTTCAAATACTGTATGTTAATTGATTGTTGGTTTTGTTGATTATTTTTTAATTTTTTTATTTTTTAAGCAATTATTTATTATTGTGATTGTGTTTCAAAATGTAATAACATTTCTAACATTTAACTAGTTTATGAATTACATATAAAAATGATTAAAGACTCAAACAATTTTTTTATTTTACATACAATTTTATTTTTAAGATTGTTTTTCAAAATTTAATAGAACGTCTAGCATTTGACTGTCCGATATGTCCTCTTGTTGAGTGAACATAAGTTCCCACATTTGACCGTCATCATAATGGAGTAAATGATCGACAGATTCTACACATTGAAGTAATTCATAGTCCCGTGACTCATCCATGAATTCTAAGTCATCAATGGGTTCCATAACTTGTTCATTGTTGCTGTCCAGAACAATTTCGAAGGAAACATTCTGCTCACCTTCCATTTTATTGCTGTAATTTGCATAAAAAATAAATATATCAGTAGTGATAGGACACTGTTGGGTTTAAGTTCAGACAGGTACTTGTGAGTTTATAACAGAGAATTAATCTATTGGCACTGTATGGTTTCAGGCGTGAAGTAGTACTATTAAAAAGTGCCTGTGAAGAAGCCTAAGTAAATTCATAATTATACCACAGAAACCTAAATCAATCCATAATTATAATAAAGAAGCCTTTCTCAATGTCTAACTCTTACAGAGGGATAGTATATAACTATCTGAAAATGTTTTCAAATTTATAAAATAATATCTCACCTTCTAAAAACAAGTTTAAGTTGTGAGTGAAAATGATCTTGCAATGTAATTCAGGAAGTAGTAGTCAAAATGGCTGTGTTTCTCTCTCTTTCTTTATATATATTCAGGTACATAACCAATCAAATGTCAGGTAAAAAAAGTAGAAAATGAAAGTATCATTTTCATTGGTTGTCAATTCCAACACTTCAGATGTGTTTTGAGAAGTAATTTACCTCAGGGTATTTAGAGAGGTATACAGGCTAAATGGTTAAATGGAATTCCAATCAAATTTGTGAAAATGGTAGGGATTGGTATGTAGTATGAGCTAATCTATATTTGGTGAAATTGTCTCCAGTGGCTTTTCTGTAAACTACTTTCCCACCTTTTTTGATGGTGCGCTTCCCAGGGAGCGACCCAGTACGCGAACTGTTGAGCGCCCCGGTTCGCGAACCTTAAGCGTTACGGGAGTCCACCATTTTGTGTTTCGGTCGAATTAAGATACAAGATGGAGGGCAAATAATGTTCAGAATGGGTAGAAGGGGGCACGGTAGACTTATCTTGACCCCCTAGGTTTTCTGAGGGTGGCTGAGGAGGCCCATATGTGCGAAAAAAAAACATTTTTTTAAAAATTTAGCGAGGTTAGCTCCCGGTTCGCGTACCGGGTAGCGCCCCAGGGAGCGTACTTTTTTGAAAATTAGTGAAAAATGTTAGAGTAAAATAATAATTGTGAGTGATCAGATGTAGGGTAGCTCTGAGAAGAGCTTTTGGGTTTATGGTACATTTAGGTACTTATAAGTAGGTACCAATGCACATTCTTAAATTCAGAATGAAAATTCTGTTGCCCTCATCTGAGAAGTGAACTCCATCTCCTCTGTAGATATCTTGCATGTAGTAACGCACGTTATTGTTGTACAAGGAGCCCATTCCATGGTCTCTCATGTAAGCTGAAACAGATTTGTTTACATGCTTCCTCGATTTCTCAATTTGTGGACAAAATTGGTTCGACCACCTCCATTTTTGTCTTTGGCATATTTTTGAATATACCAAGGCAGTCTGAGGAAAAAGTGCCATCAATTGCTCAAAGGTGTCCTTTAAAAGCATTTCCAGACCTACCCCAGTCAAAGTGCCCAAATCATTACCTCCACAGTGCACAATTAACAGGTCAGGTTTTGGCAAATGCATAAAGGTTTTCACCAATGGTATCAATTGGTGACATTTTAATCCTCTGTGGCCAAACCACTTAATTTCCACATCTTGTAAATTGAGGTTAGGTAAATTTCTGTTCTTAGCATACCTGTGAGCCCAGTGGATATAACTATGTCCAACAATCCAGACAGAAAACATGGTGAGAGAAGGTTCTGCTGCAGTCAGATGAAGTGTGGCAATGAAATGGCAGTTGAAAAAATGAGAGTTTAAAATGAAAAAAACTGTGGAGTTTCTGTGTTAATGAAGCAGTAACAGTGATTGGTGGATTTTGATTGCTGAAAACAGAAATTTAGGGTGCATGGATGAGTTCTTTGAAAGATGTATTTTGAATGGTCAATAAAAAATCATTAAATTAAAGATTGCAGTGGATACGCAGGTGCACTGAGAGTTCAGAGTTCAATTGCAACATTGTTGTGTGAACTTGCAAACACCAGAGGTCTTCCAAGAGGTGGTTGCCATGCAGAAAAGGCATGAAATGGCAGAGGGGGGAAGGGTTTTCATTTGAAAAAAAGTGAGGGAAGAGTTTTGATTGGGTGACATGAGAGATATGTGTGAAGAATTACAGCATTTCTGTGCTTTTGATAGCTGCAGACTCTGGAGTGCATACCTTTTGCTCTGCTGAAGACAAATTGGTGTGTTTCTGAGACTGTTTTCAAACTCAAAGTATTTGCTAAGGTGAGAGAATATTTCTTTAATTTAGATAGAGAATAGTGTGCTTTAAGGAGAAAATTATGAAGAAAGTTGTGGTTTTCAAATGTTGCTTTGTCTCAAGTGTTTTACAAATAGATTTTGTTTCTTTGAGAAAATGTAATTGGAGAAAATGTGAAGTATTAGTACTGACAGGGTGTTTTTCTGCATAGGAGCTGTGGAGTCTTTTCAAATTATGACTAGAAAATTAATGGTTATAATATTTCTGACAAGGACATAATGGTGTATGCTTCTTTATAATGCAATTGACTGTCTCTGATGTTATTTTTCCCATTTTAATGTAAGACCTTTCTATGGGAGTAAATATGCTCCCACCTGTGCATGGCAAATTTAGATTTTGAATGTTTGTGTTACATAGCCATGTTAAAAGTGATACAAACATGCTGCAAAGGCAATCAAAAAACGCTTTTATGTGTCTTAAGGACATTTTAAGTAATTTTCCCATGTGCAGTGTTTTGAAATTATGATTTGAAAATCGTTTTTGGGGAAAAGGAATTGTTTTTAAATTTATGACAAGGACATAATGGTGTATGCTTCTTTATAAGGCAATTGACTGTCTCTGATGTTATTTTTCCCATTTCAATGTAAGACCTTTCTCTGTGGCGCAAATTGCTTGTAAATATGCTCCCACCTGTGCATGGCAAATTTAGATTTTGAATGTTTGTGTTACATAGCCATGTTAAAAGTGATACAAACATGCTGCAAAGGCAATCAAAAAACGCTTTTATGTGTCTTAAGGACATTTGATGTCATTTTTCCCATATTACATTAAAAGACCTTTCTCCGTGGGGCACATTCCTTGTAAATATGGTTACACTTGTGCATGGTAAATTTAGATTTTGACTGTTTGAGTTACATAACCATGTTAAAAGTGACCCCAAAAAATTGCAAAGGCTTTCAAAAAACACTTTCATGTGTCTTAAGGACATTTTAAGTAATTTCCCTGTGGGCAGTGTTTTCAAATTATGACTTGAAAATCGTTTTTGAGGTAAAGGAATGTTGTTAATTTTTATGTGCGCCATATGCCCCCAAATTTCTTTTTCAGGGGTGCAGCAGGGTGTTCTTGAGACACCCCTGCACCTTTGGAAGAAATCCTAATTTGCGATGAGCTAATTGCTAATCGCAAATTGCACCTTCATTCCTATGGGCATCCTGGCCCATGGAAATGAATGGGTAATTTGCAATTAGCAATTTGCTCATTGCAAATTAGGAATGGTAAAGAATTGCTATTTATTCCTTAAAATTCGCTATTTAGGAAATGCAAAATAGTTTGATGATACATATGGCGGTTCATCTGTAACAAGATAAGAAGCTTAGGGATACATTTATGATGACTGGCGCAATAAAGTGGACATTACTTACTTCATTGGTAGGCCTTTACATGTATTATCTCCTCTGTATTCTTCATCAAGCGTAACTTTAATCTGCAATCCTGAGTAGGCCTCACCTTAAACAAACCTCTGGATAGGCCACACCTTATCGTCATCCTGGATTAATCATTTAAAATGCTAGGGACAGATTTATGATAGGTGTATGCCTCTTTTGCGCCACTGTGCGTCACTTTTATGATGCAGCGGCGGTGCAAAAGATTTGCTATGAGGCGACAAAATTTCAAATTGATGCATTTAGGCAGATGTGTCATGGTGTAAAAAAAACGTGCCACATGAAACTGATGCAGCAGTGATGCAAAAGATGCACCATGTTGCAAGACAGGCCTCACTTGGGACATATGTATCAAGCTAATTAGCATTCGCAAAGATCAAAATTCTGCAAATTTCGGCCTTTGCGAATGCTAATTAGACAAATGGTATGTATCAAACAAGTTTGATGCAAAATAAGGAATAGCAATATTTGCTATTCCTTATTTTGCGATTGCACTGAAGGATTTGCAAATTTTGCGATTCCTTAAATGCAATGTATCAAACAAAAAATATGCAAAAAATGCCATTAAGGATTTGCAAATTACCACCAACTTCTAGTTGGTGGTAATTTGCGAATTCTTTTCAAAAAGCTTTTTTTCCAAAAAACAAAAGGTGCCATATGACGCCCATACATGCCCTTAGGGCATGTATGTGCGCCATATGCCCCCAAATTTCTTTTTCAGGGGGTGCAGCAGGGTGTTCTTGAGACACCCCTGCACCCTTGAAAAAATTCCTAATTTGCGATGAGCTAATTGCTAATCGCAAATTGCACCTTCATTCCTATGGGCCTCCTGGCCCATGGAAATGAATGGGTAATTTGCAATTAGCAATTTGCTCATTGCAAATTAGGAATGGTAAAGAGTTGCTATTTATTCCTTAAAATTCGCTATTTAGGAAATGCAAAATAGTTTGATGATACATATGGCGGTTCATCTGTAACAAGATAAGAAGCTTAGGGATAGATTTATGATGACTGGCGCATCACCAGGGATGTGCCAGTCATCCTGCGCCGCTGTTCCGCCACCCATGGTGTGCTGCATTTACAATGCGGCGCAGCATGGGGCAAAAATGGCACAGATGCGTGACGTATCTGTGCTGTAAAGGTGGCGCATTGCTGGAGTTGTATTGCAAGTGTGATGCAGCTCCAGCAAGGCTCAGAGGTGCCCCATCTCCACAATGTTGCGTCAAGACCTATGCCTGCTTAAAGCAGGCGCAGGGTTTTGACGCAGCTTTCTCCTATCTGATTGTAAATGCGGCACACCATGGGTGGCAGAGCAGCGGTGCACGTTAACTGGTGCATGCCTGGGGATGTGCCATTTAACATAAATCTGCCCCTTTACATTTTAGTATGTGCAGGGGACACAGAGTCGGTGAGGCTTATCCAAGGTTAAGAAGAGATGAGTCCTGTTCACTGAAAAATTAGACATAGGCTTCACCTGCTCAGCATCGCTGGACATGGCTAAATAATATCTGCAAAATGTTACTCTTGTTAAACAATTTTACTATTATAATCTCTGAGATTTGTCTCTTACTCTGCAACATCTCATTGTTGTTATCTTTCTTTAAAGATAAAGACAACATCAACATGAGCGATAATCTGCAATCAGTTGATTTTGACCTCATCATTGAACTTGTAATTGAAACATCAGTGGATGTTGATCCCTTGGATAATTTAAATCCTGAGGATGAAGAAGAACGTGATGAGGATGCAGATTTGTCCGAATTATATGACATAGGGTGGGAAGCTGACCTGCTTGAGCCTATGGAACTATAAACATTTATTTTAAAAATTTATAATAAAAAAAAAGTAAAAATGTAAACCGTTTAATTTAAAAATAAAGACACCTTCAAAAACAGGTTATGTGTAGTGTCTTCAATAAAATATTAAAATATGCTCATAAAATTAGATCAGATTCACATATAAGATAGCACAGGTAACATGATTATAAATTCCATTTCTTTTCTGCTATTTCTGTATTCTAAAATTGCCATGCACTAAAAAATCTTATATGTAAAAATGTAAAGTAGTGTTTTAAGTTTTTGATTACTGTTATTGATGTACTGTTGGGTAATAGTGGTTAATAACATTTTTTATTATATTTCACCACAGATTCAACTGCAGATCATTTCAACATTTCACCATGCCAACGAAAGAAAGACTGAGAAAGGCTGCAAAACGTCAAAGACAGCAGGTGATTGAAAAAAAGCAGCAGTCCTCTAACAAAAAGATTTGTCAAGTCAACAAGAAAGCACCGGGTAAGAGTACAAAAACATTCATAAGAAATATTTGCAGTAAAAAAAATATTACTACAGAAAATGTTTCAGTCCAGAAAAAGAGAAACAATTCAAATGGAAAGGAAAGGCCAATCAAAAACGTTACTGCTAGAGCAAGAGATAACTCTGTGCATGATAGTAGAAGGAAACAACAGTTTAGGGACATTCGTAAACGAATGTTCCGCAACAGGATAATTGGCAATTTGTTCAAAAATATTAAGAAAGGTCAACAGAAAGTGGTTTTTTATAAGAGAAAAAAAAATTGAGAAAGTTATTGGTCAGGCATTTGAAATTAAACGTAAGTTGTTTATTTTGATAATCAATAGAATTAGGAAGCTAAACAAGGCAATTTATGATTTCAAAAGAAATAGTAGATGGAAGAGAATAGTTAATCGTAGTAATTTTTGTGAAGTTTTTTCTGGAGAATGGATGCATAGTTCAAGCTGTGAGGCATTTTTTAATGAGGAGAGGTATTTCCAGGATAATGATTTGGTGCATGCAGTTGACACCAGTGGTCGTGCTTATGAAGTGAAAGATGGTTGTCCAGTTGAAAAAGAAAAACTTGTGACAACAGAGGCAGAAGAGGTGTTAGGTAATGAGGTTTTAGGAAGACGTGCTAAGGGTCCTGTGTACACCTGGAAGTGTAGTAGTATTTGCAGTGTGCGACAGGATTCCATCAATTTGCTTTGTGATTTTGTACGGTCATTTAATAAGAAAAGTTTGAAGCAGAAAATAAGGTTGTTGCAAGAATTAGATCCTTGCAGAGTGAGAGAAGTGACAGGTTTGCATGGTCATTCACTGGCTTGTCTTTCCAGGAGAGTATGCCAGAGTGTTTTTCATCATTTCAGGATGCTAGCAGTGCATCATAATAAAGTGAGGAAATTAGTTAGAATGTTGTATTGTGCTAAGAGTCCAGCAATTATGCTTAAAAAATTATGTGCTGCTCTTTTGCATGGTTCTGAAATAGATGTGAAGAATATATGTGAAGAAATTGAGTTTTGTTACTTTGGAAGTAAAGAGGAGAATGTTGAAATTGACCAAGAAGAAGCGGGTAATGTGGAAGATAGTGTACAGGTTTCCAGTACAGATAATTTCCAGAGGGAAATTGCCACGTTTCAGGTCAAATCAAGTGAGAGGCCCAATTTCACTTGTGTGTGTTGTCGACGCACTTATTATAAGAATCAGACTAAGTTAGTGGTTTTATATGCAAAAAGTGAAAGGGAAAATAATAGTGAATGGAAGGATTTCGCAACATACTTGATGGTAGAAAATTTTTTGATTTGGGATTGGATCAACGTGTGTGTACTTATTGTTGTTGCAAATTAAATCAAAACCAGATGCCTGCTAGAGCAGTTCATAATAATCTGGAATTGGTTGAGATTCCTTCTGAATTGAAGGATTTAAATACTTATGAATCTATTTTGATTCAAAGTATCCATCCCTTTCAGGCTATTGTAAGAATGGAGCCAAAGACAGGGAAATTGCCTCCATCAGATTTACAGAGAGGATTAAAGGGAAGAGTTGTTTATTTGCCTCTAGATTTGAAGAAAAACATTAACACAATTGGAGTAGAAAAAGTGGACGAGGAACCTCTGGTTATCTTAGTTAATGGGGTTCCGACAAAGAATAAGAAAATATGGCAAGATTTAGTAGATGTTAGGAAAGTTAAAAAAGCAACATTGTATTTGAAAAAAAATAATAAATACTATAAGAATGTATATGTTGCAGAAGAGGAAGTAAGTGAGGAAGAGGATAGCGATTTGTGTGCTGGTCAAATTGAGAAAGTAGAAACTTCTACTAGTGAAGAAATATATGAACATTATAGTGTTCATCCTTTGCATTCCAAGGAAGTCATGGGGAATGCTATTGAGTTGTTTCAAATGAAACAAGCCAAAGGGAGTCCCATTAGTGTTCGGGAGGAAAGTTTGGAAGCTCGGTGTTTCCCACAGCTTTTTCCAACAGGTCAGGGAGGAAGATATGATGAGCGACCTCATCAAATTCCTGCTTCTGAATACCGGACTTTGCGATTGTATGCAGGAGATCCTAGGTTTCGACAATGCATTCCCTATTTGTTTCATCTCCTGTTTGAAAGCGATCTGTCTGGACTGTCATATGCAGTAGGTACTCCCACATGGTTCCTCACTCTGAGCTGTGCCGAGTATGGCTGGGAAGACTTACTTGAATTTCTACGAGAGGCAAATGCTAACGTAGAAAACATTGAATTCAAGACACCCGGAGAACTGTGCTCTTTGGATCCAGTCAATGTATGTAGGTACTTCAATCATAGATTTGAAGCTATGATGTCTTTCATCATGAATAAGAAGAATCCACCTCTTGGAGAGGTGTTGGATTTCTTCTGGAGAAAGGAGTACCAAGCAAGAGGTGCTCCTCATATACATATGTTGCTGTGGATCAAGGATGCACCTAAATTTGGAATGGATCCAGAAGACTCAGTGATGAGTTTTATACAACAGTATTCTACGTGTGCTGTTCCAAACGCAAAGGAGAAGAAAAGCCTAAGAGAAAAAGTTCTGCGTTTCCAAAGCCATCGATGTGGAAAGTACTGTCGTCGTAAATTCCGAAACAAGGACAAGTTCTACACCAAATGTCGTTTCGGTTTTCCACGACCGGTGATTTCTAAAGGAAGAGTAAACAGTTTGATGTCTTCGCTGCGACATAATGTGATGAAGAAATCACCTAAAAACACATACAATTTGAAGAGGAACGAAGAGTCCAAGTACATCAACGACTACAACCCGGTGATTTTGTCCATGTGGAATGCTAACATGGATATACAGTTTGTGGCTGATAACTGTATGGCTGTGGCTCGGTATGTGACGTCTTACATCACCAAAAAAGAGAAGACAGAATTGAAGGATATGTGGGAGGACATTTCCCATGAAAAGAGCCTCAGCAAGAAGTTGTACAGTTTCAGTCTGAAGATGTTGTCGCATCGAGAAATCGGAGCGTACGAATGTTCTGACCGGTTGTCTTCAGCAAGTCTCTATGCCAAGGCCAGGAGTATCATTTGGGCGAGTCTTGGTCTTGCTGCAACGCGTAATCGAGTTCTCAAACCTGTGCGGGAAATTGAGTATTTGGCGGAAAAGGAGCCAAACAGTACCGACATTTTGAAGACCAACATGTTGGATACATATTATCCAAATCGAAGCAGTCACCTCGAGAATGTTTGTCTATATGAGGTTCTGCAAAATTACGTATTCAAGAGGAACATCAAAGAAGATACTGAGAAAGGAGTGTATGCTGTAATAGGAAGTGAGGGATGTCTGGTCAAGCAAAGAAAATGCCACTTGGTAAACCATCGAAAATTGAGTGGCGAATCTCCTGAAAAAAAGGAGTTTTTCTACTTAGCACTTTTGCAACTTTTCAAGCCTTGGCGTGCAGAAGAGGAACTGCTTGGAGATTTTCTCTGTTACGAAAACTCTTTCAATGCCGCCAAGGAGACCATAGAATGTCCTGCTTTTCCCAAATATGTACAAATGTTGAATGCGGAAATTGAGCAGGAAGCAATGATTGCAGCCGAGATTGCCAGAGACAGTTCTCAGGACAGTCAGAGTTCTGCTTCATTGAGTCAGGATCCACTAGGAGGACCTGTTATCGAAAATGAAGCTGCCACTGCTATGAATGAAGTGGAAAGAGCCATGGCACATGCTCAGGAGGATGCGGTTAACTTAGAAGAGTTGGAAAGACAACTCAACGTTGAGCAGAGGAAAATATATGACGAAGTTACCATGCAAATTGATCATGGATTAAGTCATGACAAGAAAGAGTGCTCATGTACGTCGTTGAAGCCTGTCCGACTGTACGTGAGTGGAGAAGCGGGAACTGGAAAAAGTTTCCTCATTAAAGCAATTTCATGCTATTTGCAGGAAAGGACAGAGTCATCGCTGTCTTGTGTTGTCACCGCTCCAACTGGACTGGCAGCACATAACATTAAAGGGATTACTTTACATCGTTTACTGATGCTGCCAGTGGAGCATGACAACAAATTACAATATCACAAGCTATCTGGAGATACTTGTTTTGAAGTTTCAAGAATCTTGAGGAAAATGAAACTTCTTATCATTGACGAAGTAAGCATGGTTTCCAATGTCATGCTTGCCTTTGTGCATTTGAGAATGCAAGAAGTTCTCAAAACAGAGTATGATGTGTTATTTGGTGGCAAACACATCATTGTTTTCGGAGATCTTCTGCAGCTGACACCAGTGAAAGGGCAACCTGTGTTCAAAATGCTCACGCATGAAGATACCAGGAAGTGCCTAGGCAGCATTGGCAACGTCAATATATGGTTAAACTTCAATTATGCTGAACTGCATGAAAATATGCGTCAGGCGAAGGATGAAGTTTACAAGACTATTCTACAAGATGTTAGAATTGGAAAAGTGACCGAGCATGGGAAAGAAGCTTTACATGCACGATTACTGTCAAATTTATATCCAGAACAAGATGTTGTGCCTGAGAATATTTTTCAGAAAATTACTGAGAAGAAATCTGGAATATGTTTGATGCCAACTCTTGCAGAATGTGCCAAATTCAACAACAAAATGTTGCATTTAGAAAAGCAAGAGATTGTGAAACTGGAAGCTATTGACAGAGTAGAGCATATGGGATCAACAATTATTTTGTCTGAGAATCTGAAAACATTCATTAGAGAAGAGTATATCTAAAACTGCAGGTTTTGAAAAGACTCTGAATGTGTGCTTGAACTGCCGTATAATTTTAAGAAGGAATTTACATGTTGAAAGAGGTCTGGTAAATGGATCAATGGGTAATGTTGTAGATTTTGTAAAATACAGAAATAGAGATGGAATTGAATTTTTAAAAATTAAATTTGATGGCATTGAGGAAGTACAGCTAATTGGTCGTTGCTCTGCTAGATTTTTGCTTGTAAAAGACTTATATGTTCGCTGTAAGCAGTTTCCTGTTTGCTTGGCATATGCGGTGACAATCCATAAATCGCAAGGTTTAAGTGTAGACAGTGCATTGGTGAATATTGGCAGTTCTGTGTTCAAGGAGGGTATGGCATATGTGGCATTGTCACGAGTTAGAACTTTATCGGGATTGTACTTGATTGAGTGTGATGTCACAAGCATTTGTGCGGATCTAGATTGTGTTAAGGAATACAATAGGTTAAGAAGAGAGTATGCGCCACATTTGCCTCAATATCCTTTGTTTGAGAAACGTGTGGTAGGCCGGAAACGAAGAAATGTAACCAATACTGGGGAGGTTGTAGCAAAAAGACGAAAAGTCGATGAAACTGAAATTATAAGCAGAAACAAAAAGAATTCTGTTGAAGATGTTGTTGGTTTTCAATTTGAAAACAGTTCTGGTGTCAACTGCTATGCTAATGTAGTGGTTAATGTTTTGTTTTCTCTAGAAAATGTAAAAGAAGAGATTGTGGTCAATTCTGATCAAAGATTTTGCAGTTTGTTAAATTCTGTGTTAGAGAAATGTAGCACTGATAGAAAAAACATAGAAAGTGTGTCTGAAATTCGAAATCTGTTAGACAGATGTTCAGGCCAAACACAATTCTCTCAAAATATTCAGCAAGATTGTCAGGAGTTTTTAATGTATATGCTTGATGTATTGCATGCTGAAGGTGTAGATGTAGATCAGCTGTTTGGGCTTTCTTATCAATGGCAGCATGACTGCGAGAACTGTATGGTATCAAGTACTACTAGTGTAGACTCAGAAAGATTTATATATTTAACTTTGCCAGACAGTAAATCAGTCTCCTTTAATAAGCTAGTAAAAGCAGCTGATCACAACATGGAGTGTAGCCAATGTAAATCTGAAATGATGTCCACATTATTTATACGAACATATGGCCAGTATGTCATTTTAATGTTCCAACGATGTAGGCCTGATGGAACAAAATTGACAACTTTAATTAAAAATTTTGTGGCTTCGCAGTTGTCAATATCAGGAAGGACTTTTGTAACTGCAGCAATTATATATCATGACGGTCCTTCAATAACATCAGGACATTACACAGCTTATTTAAAGTCTAGAAATGGCTGGTCATTTTGCAATGATTCTGTTTTAATTTTCAAAAAAAAATTGCCGTATGACCTTAAAAACTCTTACCTGGTGTTTTTAAAACCAAAATTTTAGGGAAAGAATCTCGGGATGTGCTCTGTGGAATTTCAAGAAGTTCTAATGGCTCCTACACGATTTGGCCTTGAGGATAAGTGTAGTTCAGAGACATAACTTCTAACCATAAGACTGGACGTCATGGAGAAATAAGTGCACTTTGAATGAGTTCAGAAAAACTATTTCTTTTTATAAGCTAATTGAAGCAGCCAATCAAAACATAGAGTAGAGGGAATGTAAGTCTGCAATGCTGTCTACTGTTTTACATTGCTTTGTGATTAAAAGTGATGTAGAGAATTAAATAATTGTAGTAGTCATAGAGGTAGTGTAAGTCTGCTTCATAGTAAGCAGTATCAGTGTCATAGGAAATGTAGAACATGACTGAGCAAGAAGGGGAAGATATTACTATTCCAGGATTGTGAAAATGATCTTCAACATTTTAATTCTGAAAGTTGCAGAAATGCCAAATGACGGGATTGGCTTACAAGAAATCCAAGAGTTATAAATGGCTCTGACAAGATTTGGCTTTGTGGAAACTTGTGGTAGAGAGCAAGAAGTCATTTATTGCATGTAACATGTTTTTAAAAACGATGGAGGTTTTCTTTCAGAAAGTGGCGGGCTAAAAGTAATAACAGCACAATAGAGTGTAAGCTGTTCATAGGACATCCTTTGACGTCATGGAAAGTAAGTTAACTTTAAGGAGTTCTGAATTCTGATTTGTTATGTTGTATGGGTTTTTTAAACACAATCATTTTGATTGTGTTTTTTTCCCCCCGCTGTTATATGATGAATACCTTCAAGTCACTGTTTTTAGTGAATTTTGATACATTCTGAGAACAGCAAAAATAAACCATTTAACATGTATAATTAATTCTGTACTGTTTGCATTTATGATGTATATGTAGAACTGTGTAGGACGCATGGAGAAGGTGAGGCTTCTGTAAGTGTCAAAGTTGTTGCATGCAGTGCTGCACTTCTGCGTACTCTTTCATATGCTGGACTACATCTGCACAATGAGATACCTAAGCAAAGGAAACACAAGTGATGTGATTGTGAAATGAGCAAAAGAAATTGCACGTATTTCAATTACATCACCTGTGTTTCCTATCATTACGAATCACATTGTGCAGATCAAGTTTAGGTCTGTCCAGGGAAACATAGGAGGTTTGGACTTTGTTCAAGAGTGCAGTGGACATGACTCACTTCATTGGTAGACCTTCACATGTATTATGTCCTCTATTCTCTTCAACAACTCGAAATTTCATCTGCAACCCTGAGTAGGCCTCACCTCAAACAAACCTCTGGATAGGACACATCTTATTGGCATCCTGAAGCAATCATTTAAAATTTTAGTGTCTTGCGACACTTTTCTGAGACAACAGCAATGCAAAAGATGCACCATGTTTTAAGATAGGCCTCACTTCATCTGCATCAAGATACTGTTAGTTTAAAATGTATATCTTGAGGACTGTGTAGGGGGCCTGGAGAAGCAGAAGCTTCTGTAAGTGTCAAAGTTGTTGAAAAACTGTTTGTCCTTCAATCTTTTCCCTTGTCTTTTGTAATTTTTAAATACATGTTTGAATATTTTTCAAATGTTTGTTCTCTCTTTCACAGATTGAAAGCATAAAAACAAAAAGTGAGTAATTTAACAACAATTATAAGGTAAATGTTTTGTACTCTTTTCGTTACATTTCTATCACATTTAACTTCTATTAGTTCCACTGCTTCATTTCTTTAACCCTCAGTTTCCTGCCTTTGCTACTTCCCTCATTCCTTTCTCTATTACCTACTTACTCAACTCCTTCCACTCTTTTTCTCACTCCCTCTCTTCTCATAGTTCCTCACTCTTGTTCACTCACTCCGTCTCTATTACTCTTAGTGTCTTTGACTGATCACTCTATCACTATTTGTTCATAATGCTTTCTCTGTGTAGTTGAAGCACACTAAGGGGCATATTATGAACACAGCCAATAAAATTATTGCTGTTTTTATTGGCAGAAAACTGGTGCAAAAGTGGTTTTAGCGGCAGTTTTCTGCCGCAAAAGCGGCTTTAGCGACACATTTCTGCCAATAAAAGCTGCAAAACTTTTATTGCCTATGTTGATGATATGGCTCTATGTTACTTACATTTCTTTGCTGTTTCAATTAATCTGTTTCTGTTATTTTTTGTTTTCTGTTTTCTATTTTTTCTCTCTGTTATTCCCCATGTTTTAATCTTATTTTGAACATTCACTCACATTCTCCAAGAAACTCTTCTTTGTTAATGTTATACTCTCTTTTTTTTTCTATCACTTCCTTATCTATTTTGTTTTTCACAATTATACCCTCTTCCGTCTTTTCTTCGGTAAATAGATCTATTAAACAGTATCTCTTCTTTACTCCCTATAGCTGTCTTTCTTTTAACATCATTCTCTGTTTACTTTCCTTATACTTACTCTTTTTTTTATTTTTATTTTTTTTTGGTTAGCTCCCGGTCCGCGTACCGGGAAGCTAACCGGGAAGCGAACCAAAAGAAATAGAGCTTGCCAGAGTGCTAAA
This sequence comes from Lissotriton helveticus, assembly GCF_964261635.1. Taxonomy (NCBI): domain Eukaryota; kingdom Metazoa; phylum Chordata; class Amphibia; order Caudata; family Salamandridae; genus Lissotriton; species Lissotriton helveticus. Next base: position 2,005,778,660 of record NC_136067.1, read on the forward strand.
CATTCTAGCAATTTTTTTTGAAAGGGGAGGTAGTTCTGAAAATAACTTTTTTTTTAAATATTTTTGTTGATTTATATTTTTTTTATTTTTTGAACATTTTTTGTTTTTTTTGTATTTTTTGAACGATTTTATATTTTTTTTGGTTTTTTTGGGGGGGGTAAACAACAAAAAATAGGCATTGAAAAGGGCTGAACAGGAGCAAAAAAAAAATTACTGGGGGCGGTTAGGGCAATTATGATGTTCATAAGCCAGGTTGATAGCATTTATACTCATATTACCACATGCTATCAACGCACCACAGTGCATACAAGTATGTTTCATGTGGCCAAAATTCTCTTGTATGTTTGGCACAGTTTCCCGTGCCTCTGCTGGTGTCAATGAAATTGACGATCTTGATCTGGCCACAGGAGTTGATGTTGGATTTTCCTCCAAATCCCGTATTTCCGCCCGGCTGTAATTAAGTGGATGCTTCCTGGTCTTGTGCCTATGCATAGTATAGTTCCCATAACTATACTTCTTATCCGTCCCTCTTGATAATTTATCTTTGCAGATGAGGCAGGTGACATACCTCGCATTCACTTTTTTTTGGCCAGGAGGGATTGAATAAAACTGCCAGATGAAACTGGGTTTCTTATGGGAAACCCGGGGCAACTCTTCTAAGAACTGTGGTTCTTCTCCCTCCTCTTCCTCCATTTCTTCCTCTTCCTCCTCTGTGTTGGTCATGACCTGGGGAGGTGGTCCTCTCTTCCCATGAGGAGGTGGAGGTGGTGGTGGGGGTGCACCAGCTGAAGCAACTACTGAAGCCATTTCTGAAGTATAACACAATGATGAAAGTCAGAGTGAGGAAAGAAGGAGGGGTTTTCATCATTTGGGAAAAACAATAGTTCTCAACCAATGAAAAGTGTTATTTTTAGGTCACCTGACCTAGCCTTACATGATTATGAAACCAAAAGTGAAATGAACCAATGAAAAGATTTATTAACAAGTCACATGACCTCTCACGATCATGTTACGCGCTGCGGAACGCGCCCCGGTTAGCTTCCGGGTCGCTGCGCTTCGCGCCTCGGTCCGCGCCCCGGAGCACTTCCGGGTGCGCTAACGTGGTACGTCACAAGACGCATTACGCTGCAATGCGATACGCCGCGCTTTCGCGACGCGACGCGGATCGCTTCCGGGGAGCTGCGTTTCGCGCCTCGGTCCGCGCCCCGGGGCACTTCCGGGTGCGCTAACGCGGTACGTCATAAGACGCATTACGCGGCAACGCGATACGTCACGCTTTCGCGACGCGTCACGATGTTGATTTCTTACCGGTTCGCGGACCGGGTCGCGGCATCAATTTGAGCTAACGGAAAGCTTTCCGGTTCGCGGACCGGGAGCGAAACAAAAAAAATATTTAAAAAAAATTATTAATAAACATATAAAATATATTTTTGGATTTAAAGAAGAATACATTTTACAGCTATAGATATTAGCTTTTAAAAAACCAATGAAATTCACTGAAAAAACCATAGGTTATAGACCATATATAGTTAGGAATTAGCATTTAAAAAACCTTATTTTACTCACACAAAACCATTGAAATTCCATATATAGTTAGTTGCACTAACTATATATCGCGCACCCGCAATCCACTGCCGATCATGTCACATATTACATCATTCATGACATGGTCAGTGACATCACTGATGACATCACTGATGACATCTCAAATGACATCACTGATGACATCACTGATGACAACATCCAGTGACTGTATGTTTCGGTAAAGTTAAAATATGTCTTACATATTGAAGAATGAGTGGATGTATAAGTGTCTGGATGAAGGATTTAGTAGGTGCGTGACTGACTGTATGAGTGAGTGATTAAATATGTCTCACTGAATGCATGGGTTAGTGACTAAACTGTCTTAATTTGTGCATCATTATGTCTGTTGTGATGTAAACTGCTGCATGTGTTGATCATTAGCTATACGAGAGGCTATATGTGTTATTAATTGGTTGCCCAAGTATTTCTATGGGAGATTGAATTTGTGTGGGGGTGGCTGGAAGGTGTGTGACTCTGTGCATAGATGTGTGAGCAGTTTATTCACTAGGTGTATGAGTTCAAGAGTGCATGTGGAAACAGCTACATGGGCAGTTGACTGTGTGCATGAGTGTATTGATGAGTGAATGCTACATGTCATACTAAATACATATGTAAAACACAGTACATGTGAGAGTTGGCATATATAAATAACTGTGCATGAGAGCCACTGAATGAGTGAGTGGTTGTATCGATCATTGTGAACTTGTATCAGGGATTGTATAAGAGAGTAAATATGTGTTAGTATATGTTTCAATAAGTAAGGTGTGTTTAACTGTATAGTTGAAGAAATGGAGGTGAGATTGTTTCTTTGCATGACTGACTGGGTGTGTGAGTAACTCCATGGATGAGTGGCAGTGTGTGAGTGTCAGTATACACTGAGTGTATCTAAGGTTATATTAGAGTCTGAAGAGGTTTATCGTATTAGCACAAGAATGATGTCAAATGAGATGTCATCAGTGATGTCATCAGTGATGTCATTTGAGATGTCATCAGTGATGTCATCAGTGATGTCACTGACCATGTCATGAATGATGTAATATGTGACATGATCAGCAGTGGATTGCGGGTGCGCGATATATAGTTAGTGCAACTAACTATATATGGAATTTCAATGGTTTTGTGTGAGTAAAATAAGGTTTTTTAAATGCTAATTCCTAACTATATATGGTCTATAACCTATGGTTTTTTCAGTGAATATATATATATATATATCTATAAAAGCTCCAATTGCACCAACAGACCGGTGCACAGATAGGCGGGTGGTTTTCGCAGCGGTGCCCCGCGAAATAGATTAATGCTCCAAAGTCAACTTTCTTCTGTTCAAGAAAAGCCAAAAAAGCACTTCAGTAGGGCGATGTTGAAGATTTTATTCAGCCAAGCAGTGGTTCAAGACAGACATGTTTCGTTTCCTTTGTCAGTGTCATTATTTTGATACAATATATTAGTGAAAATAATGCCGAAAATGGGTAGGATGAAAAATTGCATTTTAATAATGTGAGACTTGTTGCAATGGTTTTTGCCTGAACATAACGCAAGAATCTGGTGAAAATATGATTAAGTTTAGCAATGTGAATTTGATTTGTGCTATAGAGACACAAGTAATTTGATTCTGCTAAGATGGCCGACAATTCTCTCACAAATGTATATGCTTTTGCCATTGCTAGGCTTGTGGCCATAGCAACGGAAAAATAGTTAAAATGGAGTCCTCGCGGCGCAAAATAATGACACTGACGAAGGAAACAAAATGCGTCGGTTTTGAACCACTGCTTGGCAGATTAAAATCTTCCACGCCGCCCGACTGGAGTGCTTTTTTGGCTTTTCTTGAACAGAAGAAAGTTGTCTTTGGAGCATTAATATATATATATATATATATATATATATATATATATATATTACCTACTGGCGGTCGCCAGTAGGTATATATAGTTAGGATTTTTTCTCTATGGGTTTTTTGAAAATTCTATGTCTAATAACTTTGGCGTTTGTGGACGGAATCGGCTGAAATTTTCAGGAAAATGGCACATTTTGTTTCTGAGCAGCCCTTGAAAATTTGGGGGGGGTTCGTCCAGTGGGGGCCGAGAAAAAAGGGGGGTCCCAAAACGTGTTTTTAACATTGAGTTTTCCATAGGGCGGTTGGCCTCACTTTTAGCCCGAACGGCTGAATGGATTTGCACGAAACTTGGCAAAATTGTAGGGACTGGTAGCCCGATGTGCCTTTTGTAGGTCTCAATATATGTGCTCCAGTGGATTTTGAGAAATTAACGTTTAAAAAAAGATATATATCTGTAACAGCGGACCGGTTAGCGCTCTGGTTCGCGGACTTTTCGCGCAACGGAGCTTTGTGAAGCGAAGCTGATTGGTTCTCCGGCGTCTGTCAACATTCCAAACAGTCCGTAGCGGCCGCCATCTTGTCTCTCGGTAGGATCGAGAGACAAGAGGAGGTCAAAACAAAGGGGGAAATAACTATAAGGGGGCATAGTAGATCCTCGCTGACCCCCTAGGTTTGATGTGGAGGTTTTAAAAGGGCCCCGCGGGGCAAAAAAAAATAATAAAAATAATAATTGAACGGCTGAATGGATTTGCACGAAACTTGGCAAAATATTAGGGACTGGTAGCCCGATGTGCCTTTGCTAGGTCTCAATATATGTGCTCCAGTGGATTTTGAGAAATTAACGTTCAAAAAAAGATATATATCTGTAACAGCGCTCCGCTTCGCGTAACGGAGGTTTGCGAAGCTGATTGGTCATTCTGTCACTGGGCTATAGTTGGGCTACATCTGGCTGATATTTGGGCTACATTTGTTTTTTTGTGTGTCTGGCGGCCATCTTTGGGCTACATTGGGCTACATTGGGCTTCATTGGGCTACATTCGGCTAATTAGCAAATAGCTCATCGCAAACTAGGAATGGTAAAGAATCGCTATTTATTCCTTAAAGTTCGCTATTTAGGAAATGCAAATAACTTTTATGATACATATGGCGGTTCATCTCTAACAAGATAAGAAGCATAGGGATAGATTTATGATGACTGGCGCATCACCAGGGATGTGTTAGTCATTCTGTGCCGCTGTTCCGTCACCTATGGTGTGCTGCATTTACAATGCGGCGCATCATGGGGCAAAAACAGCACAGATGCGTGATGTATCTGTGCCGTAAAGGTGGCGCATTGCTGGAGTTGTATCGCAAGTGTGATGAAGCTCCAGCAAGGGTCGGGGGTGCCCCTGTCGCAGGGTTTCTGTTCTCACACAGAACTGTGGACAGAGGATTGGAACCTCGGCGAATTAGGGTGTCCCAAAACTCACGTTAGTAATCAAAAACTATTTAGCAAGCTAGGTACAGTGTCACATTGGATATAACAAACTCTCAATGTTTAGACAATCCAGAATATGAACTTATAGTACCTCAGGATACGTGGAACTCATGAACAGTCGGTCGTTATATATTTCTTAGAAACCAGAACATGGAGTTAAGAAGAACACATGTGTATTTGAAATGTTTATTTACTAATGCCGTCTTCTCAGGCGTAGTACCTTAGATAATAAAAGTACACATATTATCAGTAGCAAAATTACCAGCATAGTTACTAGTACATAAAAAGTGAATGGTGATAGTATGTTAACATGCTGTAAATGAATAAGAGTTAGCAACACTTATAAGCAGCCGCGGGCCGTGGAGGGAGTTACGGTGAGGCAGGGAGGCGGGGAGGGGGAGAAGCAGGGTGGAGAATACAAGTACACATATTATCAGTAGCAAAATTACCAGCATAGTTACTAGTACATAAAAAGCGAATGGTGACAGTATGTTAACATGCTGTAAATGAATAAGAGTTAGCAACACTTATAAGCAGCCGCGGGCCGTGGAGGGAGTTACGGTGGGGCAGGGAGGCGGGGAGGGGGAGGGGCAAGGTAGAGAGGGCTCCACCCTGCTTCTCCCCCTCCCCGCATCCCTGCCCCATCGTAACTCCCTCCACGGCCCGCGGCTGCTTATATCTCACCCTCCCTAATACACATATTATATTATTTGCTAAGAAGGTCTCTTTGTGTTGGTTTAGGGCGTGTCCATACTTTAGTGTCTTAGATTTGAAGGAATCACATCAGCATACACCAGCTCTCTCTTCATGTGAACCGCATCAACTGTTGTGTATGTGTGTTCGGCAAAGCAATATAAAACCCGCCTCATGCCCAGAATTGGCAGAAGTTGCACTTATGTTATGAGTATGAAGTCGTGGAGATCAGACCTCATAACAATTCTGTATCGTGTTGTTCTTGAAACTTTAGCACTCGCTGTACAGATATAGTTTAACAAGTAAAGCAGATAGTAGACCAATAACATATTATTCTCATGTAAACCACGATGAACTACTAGGTGGAAAGCTAAAGCAACAACTAAGTGTCGTGTGCAGAAGTTGCAAAAAAGGAAAAATGGCGTTTAAACCGGTAATGAGCCCATGCTAACTTAACACGGTGTAAAGATATCCAGGACCTAGATGACACCTCCTCATGATCCGGAAACGAACTGAATAAGATAATAGAAGTGCCATCTCATGAGAGCAGATTGCAAGTTTATATGTGGACGGTCCGCAAGGTAAAGCATTAAAAACTAGGAAAATTCAATGCTAAAGAAAAATAAAACAGCCAAGTACTTTATCGAGTCTTAAGCCAATAGGCAAGGTAAATAATAAAAACTTGACAAATAAGTCAATGAATTGTCAATGAAATGCTAGTACTCAGCATATCAAACATGAAAAAGGTCTATGACATAACTGTGTATGCAAAATAAGCTGCAACAGCCTCCAATAGGAAGTCACCGTCTTCATCCGAAAACAGTTCAGCCATCCAATTTAAAAGCGGAAAAGAACATACGTGCTCTCCCAGCACCGGATCCTCTATCACCATCAGAGGACAGCTCGGTGGGTTTTCAAGAAAGCTGTGTTCCAAGAAAGACTGTGCTGCCGCCAGTAAATTCCAGGGACCAAGTAGTCCATGCATCAATGCCACAGCCATAATCCTTTCGCCAGGACAAATCAACTCGTGAGTAATGATAGGAGTCATCAGCTGATTAAAGTCGACGTCAGGAGAAACCGGTCCGCAGAGACACAAATCAATGGCCCAATCGAAATCACAGGTCAGGCAGTGAAATACAGGCTGGACACAGGTGAAGTAGGAGAACCGAAAAGATAATCCATATGCCGTGCTTAATATCGCCAACGGCATTGTGCCATAATATTCTAGCATGCGATTGCGGAACAGTGTCAGCAGCTGCAGGGTCGGAGGTTGCATAGGAGGGACATCCATATTTAAAAATGTAAAAAAGCACAAGAGCGTCCGCTGGTAATGCAAGTAAAAATGCAATCCACGAACCAGAGTGGAGAAAATGGAATGAAAGGGAGCAGGGATGACTCCAAAGATTTTCTCAAATGAAGTCACGAGACCACTGGTAACAACTTTAAAAAAGTGTGCCAGGGATTTTGTGGAGGATGCGTTAAAGATAGTCGGAAACATGTTGCTGAAATTGAAAGGCAAACCTGTGTACGGGTGTTCGCTATGTGAAGTACGAAAGTTTCACGGGCCGAACTCAAGGCCACCTCTCTCTGAGACAAAAGAGCTCTTATTCTTGTCATGCCGTTGAAACGTGTCCCAAGGTTGGTATTTGTGGCCAGATTGAAAACTCCCTATGTTCATGTGTGGGAGGAAATAGAACATTTCTGCAGCAAATAACCCGTTCACTTACTGTTACGATAAAAGGAATACTTTTTAATTAACTCAGAACAATCTTCATTATTGAGCATCAAATAACTACCATTTTCCAACAACTTGAACGTGGGGATGATAGCAGGAACTGGCGTGCCTTGCAACACGCAAGCCATATTTGGTCGGTGTTTGTTGCATGAATCGTGTAACTGTATGTGCCTACACATTAGTGAATGATCTGGCGTCTCAGTGCATTCCTCTCCATTCAGATAAACTTCTTGATCATCTTTGAAACATCTGTATGTGTATGGAAGCGACCAGACCTCATGAACAAAAGCACTACCTAAAGGTTCATAAAGACCTATTGGTATATATTTCATACAATTTGAAAACTTATATAAAGCAAAAGGCAGCGTTATTAAACCGTGGATAAGGCATGTTGCCAAAAAACCCGCAATCCTCTGCTGATGATGTCACTGAGCATGTCATGAATGATGTAATATGTGACATCATCAGTAGTGGATTATGGGTAATAGTATCTCTAGTTTACTCCCCTATAGCTGTCTTTCTTTTAACATAAGTGTGTGTTTCCTTCCCTTATACTTACTGTTTTTGGTTCGCTTCCAGTTCGCGTACCAGCGAGCGAACTAGGAAGCGAACTAAGAGAAATAGAGGTTGGCACAGTTCCAAATATTGTACCAATTTTTTAATAACGGGGAGGTAGTTCTGAAAAGAACTTTTTTTTTTATTTTTCTGAACATTTTTTTACTGTTTTTGAATTTTTCGGAACAGTTTTATATTTTTTTGGGTTTTTCTTGGAGGGGGCAATGAAAACGATTCATTGTAAAGGGCTCAACAGGAGCAACAAAACAAAAAAAAGAAGTATTTATTATTTTGGGCGTTTCGGACAAACTTGCATATGATAGTCAATAGCTCTGTTGATCAGAGTGATGCTTCTTTCTCCGTAGGAAATGAATCCATCGCAAAATACGCAGGTGTGTTTTACTTCACCAAATCTCATTTGTATATTTGGCACCATCTCCCTGCCCTCTGGTCCCGTTACTTCCGGTACAACAGATCTTCTGGCCATAATAGGGAGATTATCTAGGTCGTTCCGAAACTGTGCAGCACTGTAGTTGTTAGGATGCCACCTAGTCATATGGCGATGCATTGTGTAGTTTCCGAAACTGTATTTTTTGTCGGTCCCTCTGGACAGTCTATCTTGACATATAAGGCAAGTTACGTATCTTGCATTTACTTTTTTCTGACCTTTGGGAATTTTAAAAAATTGCCAAATGAAGTTTTCTTTCCGGTGAGACGTCTTGGGCTGCTCAGGCAAAAACTGCCTCTCTTCGTGCTCGTCCTCCTGTTCCTCTTCTTCTTCTTCTTGTTGAATTACAACTTGAGCAGGTGGTCCACTCTTCCTTGGATGTGGTGGAGGTGGTGGGGAAGCACCAGCTGAAGCTACTAAAGAAGCCATTGCTCAGTGATCACAAAGGGTCTTTCTCTCACAATGATGAAAGTCAGAGTGAGGAAAGAAGGAGGGATTTTCATCATTTGGGAAAAACAAGAGTTCTCAACCAATCAAAAGTGTTCATTTTAGATTATATGACCTAGTCTTACATTATTAGGAAACCAAAAGTGAAATGAACCAATGAAAAGTGTTATTACCAAGTCACATGACTTGCTGTGTTTACGTTAAGCGCTTTGCAGGGCCTCCCGGTTTGCTTCCAGAAACCTGCGCTTTGGCACTCGCTTCGCGTACCAGTTTGCTAACGTAGCACGTCATATGACGTATCAAGCGACAACGTGGAACGTCATGCGGACGGGAGGCGTCACGATGTTGTTTTCTAACGCGGCACTTGCGGTAAAGAAACGTTTACCGGCTCGCGGTCTATTTCGCGGCATCAAGGTCAGCTAACGGGAAGCTTCCCGATTCGCGAAGCGGGAACGAAGAAAAAAAAATATTTTAAAAAAAAATTATTCATAAACATATAAAATATATTTTTGGATTTAAAGAAGAATACATTTTACAGCTACAGATATTAGCTGTTAAAAAACCAATGAAATTCACAGAAAAAACTATAGGTTATAGACCATATATAGTTAGGAATTAGCATTTACAAAACCTTGAAAATTCACTGAAAAAACCATAGGTTATAGACCATATATAGTTAGGAAATAGCATTTAGAAAACCTTATTTTACTCACACAAAACCATTGAAATTCCATATATAGTTAGTTGCACTAACTATATATCGCGCACCTGCAATCCACTGCTGATGATGTCACATATTACATCATTCATGACATGGTCAGTGACATCACTGATGACATCACTGATGACATCTCAAATGACATCACTGATGACATCACTGATGACAACATCCAGTGACTGTATGCTTCTGTAAAGTTAAAATATGTCTTACATATTGAAGAATGAGTGGATGTATAAGTGTCTGGATGAAGGATTTAGTAGGTGCATGACTGACTGTATAAGTGAGTGATTAAATGTGTCTCACTGAGTGCATGGGTTAGTGACTAAACTGTTTTAAATTGTGCATCATTGTGTCTGTTGTTTTGTAATCTGATGCATGTGTTGATCATTAGCTATATGACTAACTATATGGGTTATTGATTAGTTGCCCAAGTATTTGTATGGGAGACTGAGTGTGTGTGTGGGTGTCTGGGAGGTGTATGACTCTGTGCATAGATGTGTGAGCAGTTGATTCACTAGATGTATGGGTTCAAAAGTGCATGTGGAAACATCTGTATGGGCGGTTGACTGTGTGCATGAGTGTATTGGTGAGTGAATGGATATCTCAGTGCTACATGTCAAAGTAAGTACATATGTAAAACACAGTACATGTGATAGTTGACATATATAAATAACTGTGCATAAGAGCCAGTGAATGTGTGAGTGGCTGTATGGATTATTGTGAACTTGTATCAGGGATTGTATAACAGAGTAAATATGTGTTATTATATGTTCCAATAAGTAAGGTGTGTATAACTATATAGTTGAGGAAATCGAGGTGTGATTGATTCTTTGCAAGACTGACTAGGTGTGTGAGTAACTCCATGGATGAGTGACAGTCTGTGAGTGTCTGTTTACACTGAGTGTATCTAAGGTTATATTAGAGTCTGAAGAGGTTCATTGTATCATCACATGAATGATGTCATCAGTGATGTGATCAGTAATGTCAAATGAGATGTCATCAGTGATGTCATCAGTGATGTCATTTGAGATGTCATCAGTGATGTCATCAGTGATGTCACTGACCATGTCATGAATGATGTAATATGTGACATCATCAGCAGTGGATTGCAGGTGCGCGATATATAGTTAGTGCAACTAACTATATATGGAATTGCAATGGTTTTGTGTGAGTAAAATAAGGTTTTCTAAATGCTATTTCCTAACTATATATGGTCTATAACCTATGGTTTTTTCAGTGAATTTTCAAGGTTTTGTAAATGCTAATTCCTAACTATATATGGTCTATAACCTATGGTTTTTTCTGTGAATATATATATATATATATAACCTACTGGCGGTCGCCAGTAGGTAGTTATAGTTAAGACCTACTTTCATAGGAAATCCACAACATTCTATTTGGAGTAACATTGGTGCTGGTGAACGAATCATTGTGAAATTCTCCAAGAAAATGTCCTGCTCCGCCCCGCTCCTTCCCTGAAAGTTTGGGGGTGATTCGTCAAGTGGGGGCCGAGAAATAAGGGGGGACCCAAAACATGTTTTCCCCATGCAATTTTCCATAGGGACCTTTAACCATGGCTACAGCCCGAACGGCTGAACGGAATTACACCAAATTAGGCAGAGAGGTAGAGTTTGGTTCGCAGATTGTGCTTTATGTTAAATGAAGTAAATATGTTCAGTAGTTCCTGAGAAAATCAAAAGTAAATTCATAGTGATATCTAGAGATGAAGTTCTGTACGAGTACGGAAATCCGTACAATTACGAGCACGAGCTGCATGTTGATTGGATGTCAACTGTCTGTCAACACTCCGAACCAGGAAGTGTGGGCAGCCATCTTGTGCCTCGGTAGAACCGAGTCACAAGAAAACAGTAAAACAGAGTTGAAAAATATGGAAAGGGGGCAGGGTAGAAACATCCTGACCCTCTAGGCCTGCTCAGGGGGTCCCACATGGATCTTTAGGCCGAAAATTAGGGGGGCCAAATCCCGGGGGCAATTTTTTTCCATAATGGGGGGCTTGTAAGGCCCTCCGAGCCTCGGGGAACGCCACCCCTGGGGGTTTTAATTTGAAATATGCGGGGGCTCACGGCCCCCCATAGCCCCGGGGATCGCCACCCCTCAGGGCTTTTTTTTTTTTAAGTATGTTTTCAGGCTCCCCCCACATGCCCCGGGGACCGCCACCTTCCTGGGGCAGTGATATTTAAAATAGAGGGGTCCACGATGTCACGGACCCCGTAGCCCCGGGGCCCAGCACCTTCCGGGGCTTTTTAATGTTGGGACGGGGTCGCGCGCCCTCACTCCTGGAGCCCTTGATGGTCCTGGGGACCACCACCTCTCAGGTCCAGCTCCTGCAGTGTCCCGGGGTGCCTACCCCCGGGACACTGCTGTTTGCTATGGTAGGGCGGGAGCGTCGCGGCTCACACTTTGCCAAAGCAAACCACTTTCCTATTGGAAAGGTAATCTGCTCTCTCTTTAAAGTGAGAAAGCAGATTGTTTTTCATCAGCGAGAGCAGCATGTAAGGAAGCGGGCAGCCGGCTGGGGCCATGGGGGCATATAATGTCCACAAAATCTTTTTTGTGTTGAGGAACAGAGTATTACCCCAGTGACTTTGTCATCTATGTATCTTTTTACTTTTTCCTTATTTGAATATCGCTTTATTTACAGTATCTTTATACCTCTCATTGCAATGAGTTCCTTAGTGTAGCGTCCGTTGCAGTGTTCTTAGTTTTTTTGTTGATTTGATGACTTACCAGTTTGTGTTGAAGATTTACTGTCCTATGTGTGCAGCTTTCCTTTGTGTATCTTTTGTGCAGCCTTCTTTTGTATATCTTTTTTTGTATCTGACTTTGTCTGTTTAGTGCTTGATCCAGTGTGCATAGCATAGCAGTACATCTGTAGACATGTAGTTTACTCCTTTTGTTTCCATCCCTCTATCCTAATTGACAACGTAATGGTGGAGTGAAAGTAAGGCACTCCTGTCATCACTGTTTCAAGTTGCAACACTGTCAGTAGGACACGGGTTAAGAAACCCAGCCTCCACCACTCTTAGACCCTCCTGGCCCTTGTTGCCACCTCATTTGCTATGTCTTAAGTATTTAATCTCTGCACTTGACGGTGGTCCTCCAACAGTGTATTCTCATCATAGTCCAAGCACATACAATCCATCATTTTATCTGCTCGTGTCCATTCTGTGCGGTGGTACCGCCTCCACATATTGCACATTATAGAACAGCTTGAGTGTACCCACACTCAAAACATCCCCACTGGCGATTGTACATGCATACCTTGGACCACCCTTTTCATCTATTCTTGCATCTTGAGATGTAATCTCCTACCTCTGTTGTTTACTTCTTAGTTTACCCTTTTAAATTGTCAAATGTTCTTGGAAAGACATTACTAATTCTTATCATGGACAAAGTTTCTGAAATCATTTTATATGTGAGTTGTGTATGTTACCCTAATACCCAACATTCCAATGACATGCTTTGTACCATTATGTAATGTGCTTGAGTTATAGTGTTCTATCTTGTTTTTGTTTGTACGTCATTACAATCAAAGGTAACATATTCCTGTGTATCCTAAATAAAGCACTTAACACAATGCATAGTGACACTGTATTTATTGTATTTATTTTTCGAATGTTTTCAAAATAATATACACTCAAGTACACTCAAGTAAAAAATATGTTTGCTTCATTTTCAAGATAAATATTTAATATATTTCATATGAATCACCACATATGCTTATATTACAGTAACGATAAAATGAAGTGTTTATGTTTTTGTACAAGGACCTACAACATAAGAAAAATCAACAAAACAATTTGGAAGACGGTTTCAAAATTAGTAACAGTGACATAGAAGAGCTGAACATACTTTTTATAAGTAGCGAGAATGACGAGGAAGAAATTAATGCTGAAGATATCAGTTGTGATTTCCTAGACAAAACCTTAGATGCTGATTTTTTGGAAGCATTAGATGACATCGAGTAGGATCATATGACTTTTGAAATTGATAAGCAGGAAAATGAAATACATCATGAAATTATTTTAGAAACTATAATAAATTATGAGATGTTACAAGAATAAATGTATTATTATATAATAATAATGGTCTGAGACACTCTTCTTGCAGAATTGTAATCATTCAGCTAGTACTGAAGTACTCATGATGCAAAGTGGGCCTTAGGGCATGGAATGCTTTAAACGCCTACAGACTATGCATGTACTCTTCCAAGCACTGGCAAACTTGTCTTTTATATCTTCAATTCCCCAGTCTGTATCCTTACACTTCCAGCAAACACTATCACACTTCTGTTTTAATATTGTAGTGAGCCATACAGCACAATGTAACACATTTATTTTCTATTACCACCTCAAACACTGATATAACAGTAAATAATTTTTTTGAATAGTTTCAATGTATCCCAAAAACTTTTTTATGAAAGCACTTTAAACACTAATATTATAGTAAACAAGTTTTAAAAATAGTTTTAAGGTATCACAAAATATTTTATGTGAGCACCACAAACCTTGGTATTACAGTAAAGAAGTTGTGAAAATAGTTGCAGTGTAGCTTAAAATGTGGCACGCACAAACATTGTAACAACGAACAACAGTAAAGAAGTTGTGAAAATAGTTTCAATATATCACAAAAACTCATTTCGCTTCACTTCACTGAGAACATGTTTCTATACTATTGACAGATCTTACATCTTACAAAAATGAAAATGTCACTTACACAGTGAGCATTTCTTTTTGGCATGTTTTGCTGTAGATTTAGATGTGTTCCATAGTCCTGCCATGTCGTGTTGTGTTTGGCCGAGGTAGTAGCTACAACAAAAAGGCTGGATAAGGGGCCATGAGTTTGAATCAGAATATGACATCCAAGAATAATTGATAACCCGAGTCAAAAAGGGCAGCAAATAGGTGTGTGTATGTGTGGATGATGTGTTGATTGAGTGGAAGATAAAAAAGGTGTAAAATAAGAAAGTCTGCAGACGCACAAAGTACCCACTGCCCTGTAAGGGAAGTGGATCTTTCAATACCCAGCTCATTATACAGACTGTGCATTGGATTCCGCAGTGGGAGCCTGAGAAATGGCTACCACATCTAAGCAAGCAATGCAAGTGCACTAAGTTCCCACTCTGGGTGGTAGTGCTGAAAAATAACACCCGGCCCTTTCCAGGGCCTCTACTTTGAATTAGATAATATTTGGCAAAGACAGTCAAAAAAGGCAGCAGGTAGGTGTGTTTCCGCTAGTGGATGGAGAATAAGGTAAAAATTAAGAAAGGCAGCAGATGCGCAAACTACCCACTGCTTTGTAAAGCAAGTGGGTGTTTGGTTTTCCAGTCCATCACACAGACTGTGCGTCGGATTCCGCAGTGGGAGCCTGAGAAATGGGTACCACATCTAAGCAAGCAATCCAAGTGCACAGAGTACACACACTGTGCGGTAGAAAGGATGCAAGTATGGAAATTACCCACTGCCATTCAAGGGTAGTAGTTACCAAGAAGGCTTAGTAAAGGGCCTGTACTTTGAATTGAATTACAAGAAGAATAATTGATAACTCCAGCTAAGAAAGGCAGCAAGTGTGCAAATTTCCCACTGCCTTTGTCCGGGGTAGTAGCTACAACAAAAAGGCTCCATAAAGGGCCTTGACTTTGAAACAGAATATGAAATTGAAGAATAATTGATAACCCCAGCCAAGAAAGGCAGCAAGCGTGCAAATTTCCCACTGCCTTCGGCTGGGGTAGTTGTTACAACAAAAAAGCTCAATAAAGGGTTTTGAGTTTGAATCAGAATATGAAATAGGTGTTATACTTAGTTTGGTTTCCACTGAGTAAGTGGTACCTGAAACAACAATGTTCTGTGGAGCTTGCCTGGATGTGTGGCCTGGGCAGGACGTAGTAGTACTAATGATTTTGTGTTGTGAATTCTGGCTTAGTAGGGGCAATTGGCAATTTTGTGTAGGTTTGAGGGAGGTTACTTTATTTGGTACTGCACTTTATACGTAATGAATGAAGAATCAGTTCAATTCTGCCTGAATACGGCCATATGGTGATGGCCGGAGGCAGCGGTTAGCAAGAGCCTATGACTACGTGACATTGATTACATCTGCACAATATTGATAATTTAATGTGTGTGAACGCAGCGATGATAAGTGGTGGAACGAGTTAGTGGCACCTGAAATAACAAAGTTCTGAGAAGTGTGCGATGATGCGTGGTCCAAGCAGGACGCATTGGTAGCAAAGTCTTTAAAATAAAGTTTTCTAATAAATATTGGTTATTCATTCACAGAAGTAAGTTGAAGTATATCTCCAAAAAGTATGATATATTTTTTTCTAAATGAGTCATCTCATTCTATATGGTCACGTGGTGATGAATTCTGGTGTACTGAGTTAGTAATACCTTTGGCGCTGAGCTTGAACGTTCCCTCTGGTGATGCGTGGTTGGGGGGAGGCACAGTAATTGAATTAATGTCTTTTGTCGATTGAATTCTGCTTCAATTCCATTTAAAAGGGACAGTATGTCTCACTGTGACCAAAAACTGTTCACTCTTCTATGTGATGATTTATGGTGCACTGAGTAAGTAGTATCTTTGGAGCTGAGCTTTTACGTTCCCTGCGCAGTGTAGATTGAATGCAGTTTTTAGGAGACATAGACAAATGCTTTTTGTCACTTATTTAAACAAAATGACTGTTCCCCGTAACACAAACGTTTTTCGCAATAAACGCATCGAATTTTAACTGCACCAAAATCAGGATTAATATGTGGGTGTGGACTGCTTGATGAAAATTCTGTTCTGCTGTAGCAGTTGCTGTGCTTGGTGCAGTAGCAGGTGAGTTGTCCTGCAACCTCCGTGTTGCAGCTCGAGCAAAGTTGTTGGGGTGCAAGTACTTCATGTGTTGCACCATATTTGCTGTGCCAAAGGAGTATTTTTTAGATGGATCACCCCTTGAAAGAGCTGTTTGGCAAATTTTACAGGTTACTTTTGGAGCATTAACCTTTTTTTGCCCTTCAGGAAAAGTAAAAAACTTCCCAATTAGAGCTTCTTTCTTCTTCTTTGGAGGTTCTTCAGCAATGAAATCTCCCTCTGAAGAATGGCTGGAAGATGAGTCCATTGCTGTTATTATGGTGATCTTCCTTCTATTTGACAGGATTCTCAGAAGAGATGCTTCTTCTTAGAAACTCAAAGTAGAATGATTAAAATGGGATGGAACTTTCAACAGTTTGAATAGTTAGTGTTATGAACCAATCAAATCTTTTCTTTTAAAGTCACATGGTTTTGCGTATGCTTGCGGTGGGATTACGGTACTCTTACGATGCGAGTACGCAAGACGATCCACTGCGATTTGTGTAATTGCTTTTAAAAGAAATATACGATTGTCCTCCCTTAGTATGTACATTAAATACATAAATATATGTTTTTAAACTATTAAAAAAATTTGTGCCTTTCGGGTGCAGGGCGCCGTACATGACGTCACATGGAAGCTTTGATGCGACGCGTAACGCCAAAGCGTATTCGACACAAACATCGATGAATGCTATTTTGTATAGTTAACAGTATCTGAGGATATAGTACAATTGTCTCTGCCTTAAATAAATCAAGGCTAACTTCCATGTTGTCTGTTGTGCTGATGCACTCCTGGTATCAGATGGTTAACTCTGTTAATCGCAGTGTACATTTGAAGTCAGTACTTAGTACAGCCATAGAGGAACGTTTTTTCTAGCATACAATAACACAATTGTTTCTGCCTTACATAAATCAAAGCTAATTTGAATGCTGTTCATGGTGTAAATGGGAAACTGAATTCAATTTGTGAACCCTGCTGTCTGCAGTGTAGATTGAAGGCAGTTGTTGACGCAGACATAGACAAATGCTTTTTGTCACTTATTTAAACAAAATGTGAAGACATATAGTAGAATTGTCTCTGTATTAAATTAATGAAGGCTGAATTTCCTACTAATCAAACTTTAAGAAAATCTGAGGACATTGTGCAATTGTCTCTGTTTTAAATAAATCAAGATTGTAGTGAATGTTTTCTGTAGTGCTAATGCTCTTGGTATCTAGTTGTCAACTCTACTGAGCGCAGAATTGATTGAAGGCAGTTCTCAGCACAGATACTAAAGACACATTTACATCCAAAGCTGAATTGAAGTTGCGAACCCTGCTGTCCACAACGTAGATCGAAGGTACTACTCGACACAAACATTGATGAATGTTATTTTGTACAGTTAACAGAATCTGAGGACATAGTACAATTGTCTCTGCCTTAAATAAATCGAGACTAAATTCCATGTTGTCTGTAGTACTCATGTGCTCCTGTACCAATTGGTAAACTCTGTTGTTCGCAGGGTACATTTGAAGGCAGTACTTAGTACAGATATTGAGGAACGATTTTTGAGGCATTCATTAACAAAATTGTCTCTGCCTTACATAAATCAAGTTGTGTTCAATTGTCTCTGCCTTAAATAAATCGAGACTGAATTCAATGTTGTCTGTAGTGGTGATGTGCTCCTAGTTTCAGTTGGTGAACTCTGTGGATCGCAGTGTACATTTGAAGGCAGTACTTAGTACATCCTTTGAGGAATGTTTTTTCTGGCATCTATTAACAAAATTGTTTCTGCCTTACATAAATCAAGGATAACTTGAATTGTGTTCATATTGTAAATGGAAAGCTGAATTCAATTTGTGAACCCGGCTATCTGCAGTGTAGATTGAAGGCAGATGTTGAAACAGAGATAGACGAATGCTTTTTGTCACTTATTTAAACAAAATGTGAAGATATATAGTAGAATGAAGGCAGAATTTCCTACTGTTCAAACTTTATGAAAATCTGAGGACATTGTGCAATTGTCTCTGTTTTAAATAAATCAAGAGTGTATTGAATGTATTCTGTAGTACTGGCTATCTTGGTATCAAGTTGTCAACTCTACTGAGCGCAGAATTGATTGAAGGCAGTTCTCAGCACAGATACTGAAAATAAATTTACATCCAAAGCTGAATTGAAGTCGTGAACCCTGCAGTCCGCAATGTAGATCGAAGGTGCTACTCGACACAAACATCGATGAATGCTATTTTGTACATTTAACAGAATCTGAGGATATAGTACAATTGTCTCTGCCTTAAATAAATTAATACTACATTCCATGTTGTCTGTAATACTGATGCACTGCTGGTACCAAGTGATAAACTCTGTTGTTCGCAGTGTACATTTGAAGGCAGTACTTAGTACAGACATTGAGGAACGTTTTTTGTGGCATCCATTAACAAAATGGTCTCTTTTTTACTAAAATCAAGTTGTGGCCAATTGTCTCTGCTTTAAATAAATCGATACTGAATTCAATGTTGTCTGCAGTGCTGATGCACTCCTGGTATCAGTTGGTAAACTCTGTTGATCGCAGTGTACAATTGATGGCAGTACTTAGTACAGCCATTGAGGAACATTTTTTGAGGCATCAATTAATACAATTGTCTCTGCCTTAAATAAATCGAGACTAATACGTCATATTCTGTTTTAAGAATTTGCTGCATTCTTCAATGCACAAAGGCAAGCATTAAGTTTGATACCATGCTTTCCTCATCAATAAGGAGAAGTTTCATTTTCCTCAAGACTCTTGAAACTTCACAACAAGCTTCTCCAGATAGCTTGTGGTATTCCAATTTGTTGTTATGCTCCACAGGTACTATTAGTAACCGATGTAATTTAATTTTTTTGATGTTGAATGCTGCCAACCCAGTTGGAGCAGTGACAACATAAGACAAATGCAACTCAGTTGTTTTCCGTAGATAAGTTGTAATTACTTTAATTAAAAAACTTTTTCCTGTTCCAGCTTGTCCACTCACTTACATTTGGATAGGTTGATATGATGAGCAAGAGCACTCTTTCTTTTCATGAAGTAATCCATGGTCAATATGTTCTCTCACTTGGTCATATATTTGTTTCTGTTTAACATTTAGTTGTTCTTCCAAGTTTCCTAAGTTTGTTACATCTTCTTGAGCTTGATACATTGCTGTTTCCACCTCATCCATGGCAATTGCTGCTTCATTTTCAACAATTGGTTCTCCTAGTGGATCCTGACTCAATGGGGCACACGTTTGACTGTCTTGAGGACTGTCTCTAGCAATCTCAGCTGTAATTGTAGCTCCTTGCTCAATTTCGTCGTTCAGCATTTTCATATAATTAGCAAAAACAGGGCATTCTATAAAATCTTTAGTTGTTTTGAACAAATCTTCGTAGCTCTGAAAATCTCCAAGTAATTCCTACTCTGAACGCCATAGCTTGAAGAGTTGCAAAAGAGATAACTAGTAAAATTCCTTTTTGTCAGGAGTATCGCAACTCAGTTTTCGGTGATTAATCAAATGTCCTTTTCTTTGTTTCACCAAATATCCTTCAGAACCAATCACAGCATGTATACCATTAATGATGTTTTCTGTAATATTCCGTTTAAAAATATAGTTTTGCTGCATTTCATAAAGAAATGTTCTCAAGATAATGACTTCTATTTCGATAATACGTTTCCAACATATTTGTTTTCACAATATGTGTACTTTCTGGCTTGTTTTCAGCGAAATATTCAACTTCTTGTACAGATTTAAGTACTCGATTTCGTGGTGCAGCAAGACCTAGACTCACCCAAATGATTTTTCTAGAATTGGAGATCTACTACAATTTTCTCCTGTAAAAGGACAACCAGTATTTAAAACACTTGCACATGAAGATACCAGAAACTCTTTGGGTAGCATTGGAAATGTTAACATTTGGTTATATTTTGAATATAAGAAACTTATTACAAATATACGACAAGCAAATGATGCTGATTATGGAACTATTCTACAAGATATAAGAATTGGAAAAGTGACTGAATATGGCAACGAAGCTTTACAGAGACGATTCCTTTCCAATTTGTTTCCAAATGAAAATATTGTTCTTTAGCTTGTAGCTACTTTTAGAATAAGTGATAACCCCAGCCAAGAAAGGCAGCAATTTTTCAAATTGCCTACTGCCTTTGACCAGGGTAGTAGCTACAACAAAAAGGCTTGATAAAAGGCCTTTACTTTGAATCAGAATATGAAATTGAACAATAATTGATAACCGTAGCCAAGAAAGGCAGCAAGTGTGCACATTTCTTATTGCCTTCGTCCGGGGTAGTTGTTACAACAAAAAGGCTTGATAAAGGGTTGCACTTTGAATACAAATATGAAATAGAAGAATAGTTGATAACCATAGTCAAAAAAGGCAGCAAGTAGGTGTGCGTACATGTAGATGATGTGTTGATTGAGTGGAAGATGAATACGTTAAAAGTAAGAAAGGCAAATTATCTACTGCCTTCAGATGGTGTATTTGATACAACAAAAAGGCTCAATAAACGGCTTGCACTTTGATTAGGAATATGAAATTGAACAATAGTTGCTAACCACTTCAAAGAAAGGCAGCAAGAGTGCAAATTTCCAAATGCCTTCTGTCGGGGTAGTATATACATGAGACAGGCTCAATAAAGGGCCTTGACTTTGAATCAGAATATAAAATTGAAGAATAATTGATAACCCCAGTCAAAAAAGGCAGCAAGTAAGTGTGTGCAGGTGTGGATGATGTGTTAATTGAATGGAAGATGAATAAGGTAAAAAGGCTGCAGACGATCAAAGTGACCACTGCCTTATCAGGGAAGTAGATCTTTGGATACCCATCTCATTACACAGACTGTGCGTCGCAAGAAAGGATGCTAGTGTGGAAATTGCCCACTGCCATTCAAGGGAAGTAGTTACCAAGAAGGCTGAATAAAGGGCCTGCATTTTGAATTTGAATTACTTGAAGAATAATTGATAACCCTAGCCAAGATAGGCAGCAAGTGTGCAAATTTCCCACTGCCTTCGGACAGGGTAGTAGCTACAACAAAAAGACTCGATAAAGGGCCTGCACTTTGAATACGGATATAAAATAGAAGAATAGTTGATATCCATAGCCAAGAAAGGCAGCAAGTAGGTGTGTGTACATGTAGATGATGTGTTGATTGAGTGGAAGTTGAATAATGTAAAAAATAAGAAGGGCTGCAAGTGTGCAAATTACCCACTGCCAGTAGTTACCAAGAAGGCTCAATAAAGGGCCTGCACTTTGAATTAGAAAAACAAACAGAAGAATTGATAACCATAGCCCATACTGCCTCATTTTTAGTATTGGTTGACTTTTGTTAAAGCTTTTTATTGTACATGAACGGCAGAAAGTGCGCAAATTACCCACTGCCATTCACAAGTAATAGTTACCAAGAAGGCTCAATAAAGGGCCTGCACTTTGAATTTGTATTAAAAGAAGAATACTCGATAACCCCAGCCAAGACAGGCAGCAAGTGTGCAAATTTCCCACTGCCTTCGGCCAAGGTGGTAGCTATAACAAAAAGGCTCGATAAAGGGCTTCGACTTTGAATCAGAATATGAAATTCAAGAATAATTGATAACCACAGCCAAGAAAGGCAGCAAGTGAGCAAATTTCCCACTGCCTTCGGCCGGGGTAGTAGCTACAACAAAAATGCTTGATAAAGGGGCTTGATATTGGATCAGAATATGAAATTCAAAAATAATTGATAACCCCAGCCAAGAAAGGCAGCAAGTGTGCAAATTTCTTACTGCCTTCGGCCAGGATAGTTATTACAGCAAAAAGGTTCGATAAAGGGCCTGCACTTTGAATGTGAGGCTGCAAATGTGCAAATTGCAAGTGTGCAAATTACCCACTGCCGTTAGCCGGGGAAGTAGTTACAACAAAAAGGCTCGATAAAGGGCCTTGACTTTGAATCAGAATATCAAATTGAACAATAATTGATAACCCAGCCAAGAAAGGCAGCAAGTGTGCAAATTTCCCACTGCCTTCGGCAGGGGTAGTTGTTACAACAAAAAAGCTCAATAAATGTCTAATGACTAATGTTGAGGACAGCGATGCTCCTGTTTCCTGTTTTTTATGAGGTTGATAGACTGTTTCACGTAACACAAAAAGTTCATCGCAATAAATGCATAGAAATTTAAGTTTTACCAAAATCAAGATCAATATGTGAGTTTGGACTGCTTGCTGAATATCCTGTTTCAGCAGTTGATGAGCTTGGTGCAGCAGCAAGTGGGTTATTCTGCAATCTCTGTGTTGCAGCTCAAGCAAAGTTGTTGGGGTACAAGTTGTTTACGAGTCGCATTATATTCCCTGTGCCAAAGGAGTATTTTTTGGATTGATCCCTCCTTGAAAGAGTTGTATGGCAAATTTTACAGGTTAGTAATGGTTGGTGTGTTTCAGTGAGTATGGGCACGCACAATTTATTTAAAAAAGGCCTAGGAGGGCCCCGTGATGCACAAGGAAATATTACGATGAACCATATACGATCAATTAGAATAGAGGCCTGAGAAGACCACTTGAGGCAGTAATAAATATTAAAAGTCACGGGAGGATTAGAAGGGAGCAAATACGAAGAAGCACAAATAAACCGAAACAGAGCTGGGAGGGCCATGTCACGCAGTAAAAAAAATCCTATCATGCTGGTACAATTTACAGTGGAGGATGATGTTGTGACAGCTTCTCCTACCTTTGCTTCTGTCGTCTCTTGTCTTCTCTTCAAAGGCTGGGGCTTTGGCTGGGCGTGGAGTGGGCTGGGTGTGGGCGCCACCACCACCGCTCCTATGGTGGCCTGGCTGGGCAGCAGCAGCAGTGACACCACGTTGAGTGTTACGAGTCCTCCTGTGCTCCAGCAAACAGTTCGTAGTACAATCGACAACGATGAGAGCCTGTCTGTAACAGAAGAACAGGCAGGCAAAAGAGAGCGTGCTCACGTCAGTGCCCGCATTATATGGGAACCGCGGGGGCTGACCAAACCAAGCCCAGGGCGTTTTCTTGCTCTACAAGAATGGAAGCCCTGGGGGACCTCTCATTGGCTAATGTATTGGCTTCCAGGCTTAGTAATAGCAAGAAAGCTAAGTGGTGACATCTGGGGAGTGTGGGCCGGTGTGCACCCCGCATGTGCAAGTGTGAGTTTGTGCACCAACAATTAACAACAGAGAGAGATGGGGCGGGGTTATCAGTGACCACTTGTAACCATTCTCGTAGTGCCCCCTGTGCTCAGATTTGACACTGAGAGGGAGTGATGGCATCACGTCACTGTATCCTCTTGTGGGTGCCCGCCCAGGCCAGTAAATTGGGCACAAACACTACAATATAGCCCAAAAATTAGCTCACCTCTAGGCATCGTTTTTTTTCGCACAACTGGGAAAAATGTCGCCCAATTGTGCGGGAAATAACGCAATCTGTCAATCTTGTCTAGAAGGATGCGAGGTTACTTAAAAGTGCTGGAATAGGAAGTTAACTAATCAAATCTTTTCTTTTAAAGTCACATGGCTTTGCGTACGCTTACGGTAAGCTTGCGGTGCTGTTACGATGCGAGTACGCATAACGTTTCACCGCGATTTATGTAATTGCTTTTAAAAGTAATATACGATTGTTAAAAGTTTTTTAAACTATTTTCATAATTACCCTAGATATTGTGTTCTGTTAGTATGTACATTAAATAGATAAATATATGTTTTTAAACAATTAAAAACATTTGCACCTTTCGCGTACGGGGTGCCGCACATGACGTCACACGGAAGCTTTGATGTGACGCGTAACGTTAAGGCGTATTTGTAGCATATCCGCGTGTACGCGCTGAGTATGATCAGCAGTACAAAGTATGGTGTGATCACCATACACATACCGTACGGTTACCAAAAAAAAACATGAAAAAGGAATGGTATAGAATTCAATTTTAATATATTTGAAAAAAATATATCTAATAAAAAACATATTTTTCAATTTAGTTTTGTTAATATTTTAAATTAAGAATATGAAATATGATTTAAAACATAAAATACATATATGTTTTTATAATAAAAATGTAAGAAATTAGTATAAAAAGAAAGAAATATAATAATTAATACATTTAATAATTATCATTTACGAAACCTTTGAAATTCACTTAAAAAACGTTATAGTTAGGAATTAGCATTTCAAAAACCTTGCAAATTCACTAAAATAACCATAGGTTTCAGCCACGTTATAGTTAGGAATTAGCTTTTAAAAAACCTTAGAAATTCACTAAAAAAACATAGGCTTCACAGATGTTATAGTTAGTGGACATTTCACTCATACAAAACCTTTGAAATTCCCCCGTAATATTTAGTTCAGCTAACTATAACTCGCGCGCCCGCAATGCACTGCTGATGACGTCGCATATTACATTACCCATGACATGGACAGTGATATCAATCATGACAGCACTGATGACATCTCAAATGACATCACTGATGACATCACTGATTACATCATCCTTGTGAAAGAGTGGCAGATCTCCGCTCAGCTTAATATATCCTTTGATACACACATTCAAAAACAGAAACACACATTTTCAAAAAAATAGAGATACCAATATCAGTTACAACAACCTTTTCAGTAATTCCAAAATCTCCATACACATCCACTCATTCACCAACAGTTCTATATAGTCACTCATACATGTACTCACTCATCATATGGACTCATACACCTAATCATCCTGTTACACACTGACACTCATCCATAGAGTTACTCACACACATACTCACACATGCAATCAAACATCCATTTATTTGCATATACAGCTATACACACACCACTACACTTACATTTAAAGAATCGTACACATACTTACTCTCTTAAACCATCACTTACAGAAACACATACTTATTTATACATGAGCTCTCACATATAATCAATTATATACATCAATACTCACATATACTAGATTAAAACATATGTAGTTACTCATAAAGACACTATTGAGACAGTCATTCACTCACTAACACACCCATACACACACTCATCCACCCATACTGTTCTGCACACATGCTGTCTTCAAAATACTTACAAACAGTGAGTCACTCATTCATGCATCTATATGCTAAGTAATATCCCTCACCGAACTATACAGACACTCATACTGTTACTCAAAAAAACAACTAATAACCCATACACTCACTCACCAACCCATGCAGCCACTTATACACAAAGTGAGACACTGATACAGATATTTAAATATGTAAACATTACTCGCTAATACATCTATTCACTAAGATACACTTAATACGTCAGTTATACAATCAATTTTTCAAAAAAAACATCCATTTACACCCGTAATTACCCATTTATTCTTCCATCGACCTTTAGTTATACATATATAAAAAATATTTTTTTCAGAAAGACACAGATTCACTGTATGATGTCATCAGTGATGTCATCAGTGATGTCATTTGAGATGTCATCAGTGATGCCATGAGTGATGTCACTGACCATGTCATGAGTGATGTAATATGTGACATCATCAGCAGTGCATTGGTGGCACGCAAGTTACAGTTAGCTGAACTAAATATAACAGGGGAATTTCAAAGGTTTTGTATGAGTGAAATGTCCAGCTAACTATAACATGTGTGAAACCTATGTTTTTTCAGTGAATACATATATATATATATATATATATTTTTATATATATATATATATTACTTACTGGCGGTCGCCAGTAGGTAGTTATGATTAGGACCTATTTTCCATAGGAAATCCGCAACATTCTATTTGGAGTAACGTTGGTGCCGGTTGACAAATCTTCGCGAAATTTTTTAAACTGGTAAGATGCTCCGGTCCGCTCTTATCCTATTCATAAAGCAGGGGCTGAGAAAAAAGGGTGGTCCCAAAGCATATTTTCCCCATGCAATTTTCCATAGGAACCATTCATCGCGGCATTACACCATATTTGGCAAAGAGGTAGTCCTTGGTTCAGACTCGTGCCTTTTGCCTAAATGGTGCAAATCAGTTCAGTAGTTCCTGAGAAAATTACATTTAAAAGTACATATATATTTAGGCCTCAGTGGAGCCGCGCATCTTGCGAGCCCTCTAAGCGCACCTCCCGATCATGCGCTGAATGCTAATTGGCTGTCAAGTGGTTGTCAACATTCAAAACCAGGAAGTGTTGGCAGCCATTTTCTGCCTTGGTAGAAGCGAGGATCTAGAAATTAGTGGAACAAATGTTCAAAACATTTAAAGGGGGCAGGTGTATTTTGACCCCCGGGACACTGCTGTTTGCTATGGCCGGGCGGGAGTCCATTTTCCCGCTCAGTCATACCAAATTTGAGGGCATATAACAAGTGCCATTTCGCAGCAATATTTTAAAAAAAGGCAAAAATGCGGTGAAAATTATATTGCCCTATTTACTAGGCGACGCTAAGATGTATTAACGCATGTTAGCAGCCGGTTTGCTAACGGCTCACCTCCTATCCCCGATGAGTTGCAATGTAGGCATTCCCATTGGCAAGGTAGGTTTTCCTATGACAATGGAAGAGGGAGGTATGACAACAGTGTTGTATTTACAAGGTGGCCCTGGATTTGAGGATCAATAGCAAAACTGTTGGTAATTGCGGTTTATGTCAAATCATAACATCTGTTCTGAAGTCCACGTAAGCATGTTTAATATGCAAGGTGTATTGTTATGTTAAGTCCACAGTCTTATATTAACAAGCTTTTCACTTGCGAACATGAATTTTACCGTAAAAAAATATATCACCTACTACTCATTTTTATTCTTCCTCTGGATCCCAAACCATGGGCCTCTTTTGTGTTCTCTCTTTCAAAATGCAAACCAAGTTTGCTATGGCAGGGCGGGAGCAAACGTTGAAAAAATCATCCAGTAAGATAACAAAGGATTTTGAAGTCCATTATCGCCGTTTTAACTGTAGTTTTCTGCCGTTAATGTGGGGATAATTTTAACGCCGTCCTTGTAAATATGCCCCTAAGTTTTGTAATGTCGACAATCCCATCTCCCATTTAAATAGGCATGAAGTATTTAGTGAACTATACACTGTGAATCGTGAAGCAACACTGTCTAATTTTGATCGATAAAGAATTGTCCATTGTTGAGTACAGAGTAGGTAAATTGTACATGGGGTTTTGTAACGTCAGTTGCTATTCCTTTAGCCCACATTTGAGGTTAATTCAAAGAGTTGTATATTTTTTTCCTCTTAATGTACATAGGGCCGGATTTTACAAGTCCCTTGCGCCCCTATTGCGTGACACGAAAGTGGCGCAATGGGCTTGTAAATCTGCCCCACAGTGTTCTGTTGTCTCAGTTTGCTTTCCCCTCTGTCATATAGAGGATCCTGGGTAAATAGAACTGCTTCTGTACAGCCAGTACCTTTCAACCCTACTCCCAGACTGCTTACTGTCTATTACCATAGTAACAGTTCATGGAACACTTAAATGAGCACACAGGTCACAAGTTCACCACACTATGTTGCTAATCCAAACAGGAACGGAGCTGGATTTTTTTAAATGTTCCATAGGAACCGTTATTCGCAGCTACAGACTCTGGTAAAGAGCTAGTAAAGAGTTAGCCTCAGTATTATACTTCTAGTTATAAACATGTTTTCTACTTTTTATTGTTAAATCTTCTCTAAGCATATAATTATCACACTAAATAATAGTGAAATGTTGTCAGAAAAAGATGTATACACTAATTTTTTTTAAATTATCTTTTATTAGAACAAAAATAAATAAATAGAAATGTAACTTTAACATAACAGTATAATAACCAAAATGTGAGATGGACTCCAATGGTAGGAGGGTAGGTAACCTGCAAAATAAAAATGAAAATAAGTCTTTAAAATTAGATCGATGTGACTGAATGAGGTCAAAGATCATGAATTAACATACCACTTGGCAATATTGCTTATTTGCACGTGTGCAGTGTGCCTGATACATCCCACCCCTCTCATAGGCCCTCGTTCAAGAGGTGTGGAGAACCAGGTCTTATGGGCCGGGCGGCGCAGGGCACGCCTATTATCTCCGGGTACACCTGCCTTGTCGGACAGAGACACGAGACACTCTGTTGGGCGTAGAAAATCAGATTTATTAGCTGCAGCCAAGCACAGTTGTCCAAGAAGTACCCTAAAGGTATATTCTCAGGAGACTGCCACTTAACTACGTGGCTCACAGTCTATTATAGTACACATATTTATAATGCCCACTCCCAAAACATACATAACTAACGAATAGGAATAGTTCGAAAACAAGCTATCGAATGTCAAAAACACGCCCTCCTTTCAGACCCCGTGTGCTCTCCTCCCCTCAAGTTAATCAACAATAGTGCCCGTAATTCAATTTGCAGGTGGTAGAACAGGTTTGTATGCTTCAAAGGATAGTTTATGTAACAAGAGAATACATGAAGAGAATAGCGAAGGCCAGTCAAATAAGATAAAGTCAGGAAGAATGGTGGGACCCAACCAGTGGAGTAAGGCAAGGATTAATCAGTCTAGACATGGATTTTACCAACTTGGCCAGGCCCTGACATCGGTTTGGTAATCAAGGACAAGGGTTACTCTTTAACAGAAGAGACACGTAGCAGCTGAAAAAGCAAAAACACCGCGTTCGCCGTGCTGCCTGAGTGAGGCAACACAAAATGTCGGCTAAACACAAAATGGCGGCTAGATATGAAGGGGAGTCTAAAACCACGGAACCTCAGCCCTCCTTTTGCCATACTCAGGCAAAGCACAAAGGACTCATGCTAGTCTGAGTCGATGTCAATGGTCATTAGATCATTGAGTTGTTGCTGTAACATCATTCTAATATTCCCTGTTTTCTGTGACACTGGCTTTGTAACGCATACAGTGGCACAAAGTCCACAGATGGCTGGGCCACACTGTAAACAGAGGCAACAAGAAAAGATGATCGCTAAAATCGCTCAAAGGAAAGTTAATACTTTCCATCCCCATGTGGACAGTAGTCCCCAAATCCATCCCATCACAGACCAATCTCCAGTGTCCTGATGAATGGACTCGGAAATGACATGTAGCTTAGAAATGGCTTTGTATACTGTAGGGGCATTATCAGGAACGTAAATGGAGCAACTAGACCCAATTAATTCCCTCACTTATTCTCATTTCCCATGTTCACTACTCTTCCCCTCTCTCACCTCTTCCACACTCAACTTCTTTCAGTCCCCCTGCCTCACTTCCCTTCCCCTCTCTTCCCTTCCTTCGCTTTGTCACTCATTCTCTTTTCCTCTCTCACCGTACTCCACTTCACTCACTCCTTCTCTCACTCCCTCTGTCCTCTCTCTTCCTCACTCCTCTTCCCTCACTCCCTCTGTCTTACCCTCACTCCCTCTGTCCCCTCACTCTCTCACTTCCCTTCACTCATCCTCACTCACCATCGATCCCTCACTTTCATCAACTCACCCTCACTTACTCCCCCTTCCTTCTCCCTCACTCTCCTTGCCTTACTCTCACTCCCATTACTGTATCCTCCCTCACCCTCCTTCCCTCAATATCAATCCCCTTTTTTCACCTTTACTCATTCCCTTCCCTCACTCCCTGTCACTCTCCTTCATTCACTCCACTTCGACTCGTTCACAACTCACCTTCCCTCACTCCCCTTCTGTCATTTGTTCTCTCAGTCACTTTCTCCCCTTCATCCAGTCATTTTATCAATTCATTTATGCAGTACACATTCATTTAAAAAATGACACAATATATAATGAATATAGCTCTTTTTGGAGAATTGGAGGTAGTTCTAAAAATAACTTTTTTTTCCTTCTTTTTTTGTTTTAAATTTTTTTTCTACTTTTTAAGAACTATTTTATATTTTTGGGGGATTTTTTTCAGGACAAAAACAAAGCCAGGGAATGCAAAACTGCTCAACAGGAGTAAAATAAAGGAGAAAAATTAGGGCTGGGTGGAGCAGCGGTGTTCCTCCTTCTTTCGAACAATTAGTTGAATGCTCTGCTCCCCGTAGCAGAGCAGTTCATCACACTGTTTGCATCTTATTTTCAAATCGGCAAACACCGGCTGTATGTTGGGGATTAAAAGTTGGTGTTGTTCCTCTCCCAGACGATGTTGATGCTTCGGTGGAGGTGGAGGCGCCATCTCTTGGGGGATTGCGTGCCAGGTCCCTGGTGCTCTCCCTAGCAAAGTTGTTAGGATGCCTCCTTTCCACATGCCGGATCAAGGTGGCATTCCCAATGCTGTACTTTCGGTGGGATCCCCACGTGACAGAGTTGTGTGACATATCCGGCATGTTACTTTTACAGCA
Source organism: Lissotriton helveticus (assembly GCF_964261635.1). Lineage (NCBI taxonomy): Eukaryota > Metazoa > Chordata > Amphibia > Caudata > Salamandridae > Lissotriton > Lissotriton helveticus. Next base: position 2,005,809,266 of record NC_136067.1, read on the forward strand.
TTGCATTTCTTTTCACCCTCTTTCTTTGGGGGTGTCCTCAGGCAGGAATTCCACATCAGATTCTGTGGAGGTGTCGTGGAGGTGTCGTGGGAAGCAGACATCTTTGAAAAATGAGTGCTAGTAGTATGACAAACAGGCAAGAGGTGTTCTCTCAGCAATTGCAAAGAGATAGTGAGTGAAATGGGTGGGGATTTTCCATAGTTGTGTAAAAAACTGTTATGAACCAATCAAAAGTGTTGTTTTAAGGTCACATGGCCTGACGCACGATTACGCTGCATGCTCCGGAACGCTTACAGGGGCGCCTACGCGGCACGTACGTAGGCGCTTCCGGAGGCGCTTCCGGGGGTGCTTATGCGGCACGTATGAATGACGTTTTGCTTGATTTTCGGAAATGTGTTTAAAGTTAAAATACGTTTTTTTAAAATCAAAAATACTACTTTTATGAGTATGCCACTGAATGTCTTCCATTATTATTTACTTTAAATACATAAATATATATTTTTTCGCTCACGGTAATTGCGCTCACGCTACGTCTACGGCTGTGTTTACGGGTGCGCGCACCCTGAGCGCTCCAGGGTTTAAATATAAAAAAAACAGGACAAATACATTCAAAAATTAATATTACAAAAATATAGAATATTTGAATAATTAGAAAAAATTATATTAATTCATAGCTATAAAAATTTGCTATTAAAATAACGTAATAATTCACTTAAAAAATGCAGGTTTCAAACTCGTTATAGTTAGGAATTAGCATTAGCATTTAAAAAAACTTTGAAATTCACTGAAAAAATCATAGGTTTAGCACTCGTTATAGTTAGGAATTAGCATTTAAAAAACCTTTGAAATTCAATAAAAAAACAAAGGTTTCACACCAGTTATGGTTAGCTGAACATTTTTCTGATACAAAACCATTGAAATTCCCACGTTATAGTTAGTTGGACTCACTATAACTCCCGCGCCCGCAATCCACTGCTGATGATGTCACATATTACATCATTCATGACATGGTCAGTGAGATCACTGATGACATCACTGATGACATCTCAAATGACATCACTGATGACATCACTAATGACATCTCAAATGACATCACTGATGATATCATCCAGTGACTGTGTGTTTTAGTAAAGTTTAAATATGTTTTACATATTGAAGAATCAGTGGATGTATAAGTGTATATTACCTACTGGCGGTCGCCAGTAGGTATATATAGTTAGGATTTTTTCTCTATGGGTTTTTTGAAAATTCTATGTCTAATAACTTTGGCGTTTGTGGACGGAATCGGCTGAAATTTTCAGGAAAATGGCACATTTTGTTTCTGAGCAGCCCTTGAAAATTTGGGGGGGGTTCGTCCAGTGGGGGCCGAGAAAAAAGGGGGGTCCCAAAACGTGTTTTTAACATTGAGTTTTCCATAGGGCGGTTGGCCTCACTTTTAGCCCGAACGGCTGAATGGATTTGCACAAAACTTGGCAAAATTGTAGGGACTGGTAGCCCGATGTGCCTTTTGTAGGTCTCAATATATGTGCTCCAGTGGATTTTGAGAAATTAACGTTTAAAAAAAGATATATATCTGTAACAGCGGACCGGTTAGCGCTCTGGTTCGCGGACTTTTCGCGCAACGGAGCTTTGTGAAGCGAAGCTGATTGGTTCTCCGGCGTCTGTCAACATTCCAAACAGTCCGTAGCGGCCGCCATCTTGTCTCTCGGTAGGATCGAGAGACAAGAGGAGGTCAAAACAAAGGGGGAAATAACTATAAGGGGGCATAGTAGATCCTCGCTGACCCCCTAGGTTTGATGTGGAGGTTTTAAAAGGGCCCCGCGGGGCAAAAAAAAATAATAATAATAATAATCGAACGGCTGAATGGATTTGCACGAAACTTGGCAAAATTGTAGGGACTGGTAGCCCGATGTGCCTTTGCTAGGTCTCAATATATGTGCTTCAGTGGATTTTGAGAAATTAACGTTCAAAAAAAGATATATATCTGTAACAGCGCACCGCTTCGCGTACTTTTCGCGTTACGGAGCTTTGCGAAGCGAAGCTGATTGGCTCTCCGGTGTCTGTAAACATTCCAAACAGTACGTAGCGGCCGCCATCTTGTCTCTCGGTAGGATCGAGAGACAAGAGGAGGCCAAAGCGAAGGGGCAAATGACCATAAGGGGGCATAGTAGATCCTCGCTGACCCCCTAGGTTTGATGTGGAGGTTTTAAAAGGGCCCCGCGGGGCAAAAAAAAAATATAATAATAATAATCGAACGGCTGATGACCATAAGGGGGCATAGTAGATCCTCGCTGACCCCCTAGGTTTGATGTGGAGGTTTTAAAAGGGCCCCGCGGGGCAAAAAAAAAAAATTATAATAATAATCGAACGGCTGAATGGATTTGCACGAAACTTGGTAAAATATTAGGGACTGGTAGCCCGATGTGCCTTTGCTATGTCTCAATATATGTGCTTCAGTGCATTTTGAGAAATTAACGTTCAAAAACAAGATATATATCTGTAACAGCGCTCCGCTTCGCGGAGATAAAATTATATGTGTATTACCTAGCTGTTGCTAACACCAGTTAGCGACGGCTAGTAGGAGATAGCGACCATCTTGGGTCCCACTTTGCATGTGAGTGATATTTATCACTAATGACATGCAAAGTGGGCATGCCAAGATGTTAGCGACTGGAAACAGTCGCTAACATCGCTATCTCCTATTATCAACTTTTGGAAATATTCGAGATAAGCGCGAATATCTCCAAAAGCTAGCACCTGCCCTGAGCAGTTCTTAGCCATGTTATCCAATGGGAGGTGGATAACATGGCTAAGAGCATTAGCTCGGTAATGCATGAATATCGCGGAGTTTTCAGCGATATTAATGCATTGCGCTCGTTTTTTATCGTATTTGCGATAAACCTTGATAATAGCAAGGTTTATCTGCGATAATTTCTGACGGTAAAAAAATCTTTGCAATGCATCGTTAGGGATAAATATCGCTTAACTTTGGTAATATGCCCCAACGTCTGTTAACGTTCGATTCGAAGGAAATCAGGAATTGTTGAAAAACATTGTGTGCGCCATCTTGTCTTTTTTCAAATGCCACACTTTTGTCGTGCACGGCAGCCATTTTAGATGCCTTGACCAGATCCACTCTGTGCACGCTGTCGATCCTTACCATGGCTCCCCACCCTCGCAAGCATCTCCCCCAGGCAGTGGTCACCCCCGCTCTCTGTTTTATGCATGGGTAATAAACCTCCCCCCATCTGCGCTGTTCTTCCCTGAGAATCACACCCTGTGCCCGCCCGACACCTCCCTTTCGCCCTATTCACTACCGCACCCTCTGACACTCCTTTTCCTCTGTGTCCGATTGTCCAGGCCGGTCCTAGGCTATCAGCTAGCCCTGCAGATGTAGTTTATGGCCACAGCTGTAAAGAATCACCCGTCTTCAAAGGAGTTATAGTAGATCAAGGCCCACACTCGATGAGATCCGTCACAGCAGAAGCGTTGCTATTATCTGAAAACCATCCTGTATTGTGATTGGGGAGGGGACCGAGCGTGAAGCGGAAGATTCCAGGGATGACTCTTTGTACATCAAAGTTTTTACAATTATGTGTCACATTAAAAATATATAGCACTCCGACAAAGTAGTAAGATTATAAAACTTTAATAATTTATAAATATATACAAGAAAACAAAAATAGTAATAACATATAAACATTTTTAGAGAAAAACAACGAAGTAGCGGTCGGCTGTGCGAATAGTCCCAACGCAGCACAACGTCCAGATTTCCGGCGTGGGGCGTCGCGGGGGGTGGGTGATCAGTAGCAAACTGTTGTGCGAATAGTTCCAAGGCAGCAGAACGCGCCGAAATCTAGATGACACAAAAGTGATGTCTAGTAAGTTGCCACCCAGCAAATAACGGCGTGGGGCGTCGCGGGGGGTGGGTCATCAGTAGCAAACTGTTGTGCGAATAGTTCCAAGGCAGCAGAACGATGGCACCAAGGTGATGTCCAGTAAGTTGCCGCACTGGTTTTGGTATCCTACAATGCTGCTCCGAATAACGGCGTGGAGCGCCCCGGGGGAGGCGGCGTGAACGGGCCTCTCCAGGTGGAGTCTCGTCTGTTGTAGTGGGGCGCCCCTTTACCGTTTCAGTTGCCATTCCGTCCGCTTTTGGTCCACTGTGTCAAAATCCGCCATTCAGCTGAGTTGCGCCCACTCTTGCGGTGCAGCGATAGGCGGCTGTCACAGGACTCTCAAAATGGCGGCAGGCTGTTTCCTTTTTGGGCCTGGTCCACTGAAATGGCCCTGGGACACCTTGGAAATCGGACGCTTGTCTGCTAGGTCTTGGACCCCATTGTCGAAAGCGTCCCCTCCGCCTTGAGAATTCATCAAAAGTTTTGGGGGCCCCGACTCCTGCAGGCTTCTGGTGGGGAGCGGCTGCCATGATTGCTCGCGGAATGACCACGACGGAGCTACGAGATGGTGGTGCTCTCATGGTGACGCCAGCTTCAGTCTGAAACATCCAGAAACAAGGTGGGGCTTTCATCGTTTGGGGGAAAAAAAAAGTTTTCATCCAATGAAAAGTGTTGTTTTTAGGTCATATGATCAAGCCTTCCATCATTAGGAAACCAAAAGTAAAATGAACCAATGAAAAGTTTTATAAACAAGTCACATGACCTGTTATGCGGCATAGGGTATAAAATGCGGAGAAAATACGTTGGCACGTGAGGCGGCGTCAGTAGCGGACCGATGTGCGAATAGGCCGAAGGCAATACAACGCGCCAAGATCCGGATGGCATCGAGGTGGTGTCATAGTTGAGAGTTCTGAGCAGCGGTTGTAACACTGTCTGAAGCTTATTTGCAGCTGCTGCAGCTTCACTACGCGCCAAGATCCGGATGGCACCGAGGTGGTGTGTAGGAAGTTGCCGCACTGGTGTGGCCATCCTACAATGCTGAAAGTCGGCGTGGGGCCCCCCCATTGGCCTGTGAGTTTGCGTCAGTAGCGGACCGATGTGCGAATAGGCCGAAGGCAGCACAACGCGCCAAGATCCGGATGGCACCGAGGTGGTGTCTAGTAAGTTGTCGCACTTCTGTGGCCATCCTACAATGTTGAAAGTCGGCGTGGGGCGCCCCGTTGGCCTGTGAGATGGTGTCAGTAGCGGACTGATGTGTGAATGGGGCCAAAGGCAGCGCAACAATATTTTCTACTATATTTCCGGTGTAGAAGAGACCACAAGGCGCTGAGATGCCAAGATCCGGATGGCACCGAGGTGGTGTGTAGCAAGTTGCCGCACTGGTGTGGCCATCCTACAATGCTGAAAGTCGGCGTGGGGCGCCCCGTTGGCCTGTGAGATGGCGTCAGTAGCGGACCGATGTGCGAATAGGCCGAAGGCAGCACAACAATATTTTCTGACTGACACCACAAGGCGCTGAGATGCCAAGATCCGGATGGCACCGAGGTGATGTCTAAGTTGCGGACTGATGTGCGAATGGGGCCAAAGGCAGCGTAACAATATTTTTTGTATGGAAGATACCACTAGGCGTTGAGATGCCAAGATTCGGATGGCACTGAGGTGATGTCTAGCAAGTTGGTGTGGTCATCCTACAATGCTGAAACTCGGCGTGGGTCACCCCATTAGCCTGTGAGATGGCGTCAGTAGCGGACCGATGTGCGAATAGGCCGAAGGCAGCACAACGCGCCAAGATCCGGATGTCACCGTGGTGGTTTCATAGTTGAGAGGCACTTCATCTGCAGTGGGGCGCCGAGATCCGGATGGCACCGAGGTGATGTCTAGCAAGTTGCTGTACTGGTGTGGTCATCCTACAATGCTGAAACTCGGCGTGGGTCGCCCCATTAGCCTGTGAGATGGCGTCAGTAGCGGACCGATGTGCGAATAGGCCGAAGGCAGCACAACGCGCCAAGATCCGGATGTCACCGTGGTGGTTTCATAGTTGAGAGGCACTTCATCTGCAGTGGGGCGCCGAGATCCGGATGGCACCGAGGTGATGTCTAGCAAGTTGCTGTACTGGTGTGGTCATCCTACAATGCTGAAACTCGGCGTGGGTCGCCCCATTAGCCTGTGAGATGGCGTCAGTAGCGGACCGATGTGCGAATAGGCCGAAGGCAGCACAACGCGCCAAGATCCGGATGTCACCGTGGTGGTTTCATAGTTGAGAGGCACTTCATCTGCAGTGGGGCGCCGAGATCCGGATGGCACCGAGGTGATGTCTAGCAAGTTGCTGTACTTGTGTGGTCATCCTACAATGCTGAAACTCGGCGTGGGTCGCCCCATTAGCCTGTGAGATAGCTGTTCTTTGGATTTGGGCCTGGCTCGTCTGCTGTAGTGGGGCGCCCCTTTACCGTTTCAGTTGCCATTCAGCTGAGTTTCGGCTGCTCTTGATGCTACAGCGACAGGCGGCTGCAACAGGACTCTCAAAATGGCGGCCTGTTCTTTGGATTTGGGCCTGGTCCACTAAAATGGCCCTGGGACACCTTAGAACTCGGACGCTCGATTTTTTTTTCCTTTCCTGTACATGCAAAAAAAGGTAAATGCCCGGTACGTTACACGCTTCATCTGCCACGATGAACTCTCCAGAGGAACCGAAAAAAAATATAGTTGTGGTAACTATACCATGCATCGTCATATGGAGAGGTGGCACCAATTAATTATAGTGCTGCATAAAAGAGAGATTTGGAGGAGAACCCCTGACCTGCTAGTACATTCATCAAAGAAGTGGCACTGAGAGCTTCAGAGGCAAGGGAAACGGTCCCAAATATTTAGAAGAACTTTGGAAAGATTAAAATGACATGTTTAGATTGTGGCAAATTAATTTCATGTGGACAGATGAGTGTTACTCTAATAAATACAGCATATGAACATCATCATAGTCGATGGTTGGTAGAGACATTTTGACTATATCCTGGACCTGCCCGTCCTCGCCCAAAATGGCGCCAGAATAAATGGGACTCGTAACTCCTTGTTGTGTACTGGTTGCAGAACCTTGAAATCACGAGATACGTATGCAGTTTTGAAGCACATGGCGGGCGGGGACGAGAATTGATTGAATATTTCGACATCCCTATTGATATTAAGTTCTGATGTGTTATTGATTACTGTACTGTTGAAAGTTCGAATTAACGTCACCCATGGTACTTGCCCGCAAATGTATATCTAGATAATTTTATTGTAACTGGCCCTGTCGTATTTTAATTATAAAATGTACGTCCACCGATTCCGTAACTGTTAGACACCTTAGTTCTTGCAACCTAATGGCCCGCCCGTTACGTTCCTCTACAGTGTAAATGTCTATTCATCATATACGATTACAGTTTGCTCCGTGGCCGGCCCACGTGGTTATAGGCTCGTATTTGTATAATGAAATTTTCACAATGAAGGTTTTTAAAAGAAAACATGGTAGTAGTATATACATTGGTAAAGTTTTTAATAATAGTCACTGTTTTAGAATCATTAAAAGGCAAGTGAAATAAAGCAGACCAATTACATGAAGGGTAAAAGGTATAATACGAAGGAACGCAGTAAAGATAAATGGTCAAGGGCTGTTGTGTTTTCTATTCCTGCAACATAAAGTGATCGATAAGAATCTCATATTCAGGCGTATCGGCGACTAAGACAGCAGGTCGACCCTCTTTTGCTCAACGGCTCCGTCATGGGACGAAGAAACGCTCTTTTTCTCGAAAAAAGAATATATTTTACTTGCAGGACAGTTGTAAAATTTCCGGGAAAGTACATTAGCCTGGAACATTATAACATATATTTAAGAAAAAATAATGTTCGGAAGTAATGAAAAGCGTAATTTTTAGGTCATATGACCAAGCCTTTCATCATTACAATAAGAAAAGTAAAATGAACCAATGAAAAGTTTTATTAACAAGTCACATGACTTGTTATGCTTACGTTACGCGCTGCGCGCCCCGGATGACTTCCGGATGCGCTAACGCGGCGCGTCATATGACGCATTACGCGACAACGCAGGTACAGAATATAGTCAAAATGTCTCCACCAACCAGCGGTCGGAACACAACCCCTTTCAGCAGGCTAAATAGTTCTGTTAAATGACAACAGAAGGGACAGGCAACAAGAACCATCAGTCAAAGAGGGGAGGGCTAGTTCTTCTCTACCGGGTTACATTGGGGCGCTACCGGAACTGATCGAATTGGTAGTCTACAGTGTTTCTGGATGTTTCAGACTGAAGCTGGGGTTAGCATGAGAGCAGCACCATTTCGTAGCTCCGTCGTGGTCATTCCGCAACCAATCATGGCAGCCGTTCTTTATCGTTATTTTGGGCGGGGTGGGTGGCGGAGCCGAGCTGTTTTGCAGCCATCATTGTGTGGAGTTCAGTTCATCTCACTAGTTTTGTATTTGTCATGAGGGGTTGTTCCTAATGTTTCTATTTTAGCGAGGTCAAAAAGAGATCCCATTAGTGGCCTACTGATTTTGCTCGATTCCTTTTCTTTTTTTTTACACGATTTTTCGTTATCTGCAAAGACTAAACAGAGTATTGCGACTTTGTGTTTGTTTGTAAATAGAGAATGAACCAAAGAGAACTAATTCTAAAACAGTAAATACTTGGATAACAATGAATCAAATGGAGAGAGAAGCAGGCACGACGGATTACAATGGGGGCAAAGACCTGCGTTAACTACCTTTCACTATCTGCAAAGAGAGAGTACTCCTAATAGAAATGAGGGGGGGGGGCACCATTCAAAGCAGATCAGTGTGCATAAACACGAAAATGTTTTCACTTACCACGTACTTGACATTCGACAGCTTATGATATTTGCTATTAAAAAACCATTGAAATTCACTGAAAAAACCATAGGTTATAGACCATATATAGTTAGGAATTAGCATTTACAAAACCTTGAAAATTCACTGAAAAAACCATAGGTTATAGACCATATATAGTTAGGAATTAGCATTTAAAAAACCTTATTTTACTCACACAAAACCATTGAAATTCCATATATAGTTAGTTGCACTAACTATATATCGCGCACCTGCAATCCACTGCTGATGATGTCACATATTACATCATTCATGACATGGTCAGTGACATCACTGATGACATCACTGATGACATCTCAAATGACATCACTGATGACATCACTGATGACAACATCCAGTGACTGTATGTTTCTGTAAAGTTAAAATGTGTCTTACATATTGAAGAATGAGTGGAAGTATAAGTGTCTGGACAAAGGATTTAGTAGGTGCATGACTGAATGCATGAGTGAGTGATTAAATGTGTCTCACTGAGTGCATGGGTTAGTGACTAAAGTGTCTTAATTTGTGCATCATTATGTCTGTTGTTCTGTAAACTGCTGCATGTTTTGATCAGTAGCTATATGATTAACTATATGGGTTACTGATTGATTGTCCAAGTATTTGTATGGGAGACTGAGTGTGTGTGTGGCTGGCTGGGAGGTGTGTGACTCTGTGCAGATCAATGTGTACTTGTATCAATGATTGTATAACAAGGTAAGTATGTGTTAGTATATGTTTGAAAATGTAAGGTGCTCTATGTTTAACTGTATAGACAAGAAAATGGAAGTGTCATTGATTCTTTACAGGACTGACTAGGTGTGTGAGTAACTCCATGGATGAGTGGCAGACTGTGAGTGTCTGTATAGGTGTATGAGTGCATTTGATAGTGTTGTAAAGATGAGTGATTGTATGTATGAATGATAGTATGGGTGAATGAGTGAAGGTGTGTGTAGACGTAGGAATCAGTGAGTGCGTATGTAGTAACTAGTATTGGTGTGTCAATGGTTTCAAAAATTATATTCTGTATTTAACACTGGGTGAAACAGAGGTTATATTAAAATGTGAGGAGATGCATTGTATTGTCACATGAATGATATCATCAGTGATGTGGTCATTGATGTCAAATGAGATGTCATCAGTGATGTCATCAGTGATGTCATTTGAGATGTCATCAGTGATGTCATCAGTGATGTCACTGACCATGTCATGAATGATGTAATATGTGACATCATCAGCAGTGGATTGCAGGTGGGCGATATATAGTTAGTGCAACTAACTATATATGGAATTTCAATGGTTTTGTGTGAGTAAAATAAGGTTTTTTAAATGCTAATTCCTAACTATATATGGTCTATAACCTATGGTTTTTTCAGTGAATTTTCAAGGTTTTGTAAATGCTAATTCCTAACTATATATGGTCTATAACCTATGGTTTTTTCAGTGAATATATATATATATTCACTGAAAAAACCATAGGTTATAGACCATATATAGTTAGGAATTAGCATTTAAAAAACCTTATTTTACTCACACAAAACCATTGAAATTCCATATATAGTTAGTTGTACTAACTATATATCGCGCACCCGCAATCCACTGCTGATCATGTCACATATTACATCATTCATGACATGGTCAGTGACATCACTGATGACATCACTGATGACATCTCAAATGACATCACTGATGACATCACTGATGACAACATCCAGTGACTGTGTATTTCTGTAAAGTTAAAATATGTCTTACATATTGAAGAATGAGTGGATGTATAAGTGTCTGGATGAAGGATTTAGTAGGTGCATGACTGACTGTATGAGTGAGTGATTAAATGTGTCTCACTGAGTGCATGGGTTAGTGACTAAACTGTCTTAATTTGTGCATCATTATGTCTGTTGTTCTGAAAACTGCTGCATGTGTTGTTCAGTAGCTATATGAGTAACTATATGGGTTATTGATTGGTTGCCCAAGTATTTGTATGGGAGACTGAGTGTGTGTGCGGGTGGCTGGGAGGTGTATGACTCTGTGCATAGATGTGTGAGCAGTTGATTCACTAGACGTATGGGTTCAAAAGTGCATGTGGAAACAGCTGTATGGGCGGTTGACTGTGTGCATCAGTGTATTGGTGAGTGAATGGATATCTCAGTGCTACATGTCAAAGTAAGTACATATGTAAAACACAGTACATGTGAGAGTTGACATATATAAATAACTGTGCATAAGAGCCAGTGAATGTGTGAGTGGCTGTATGGATCATTGTGAACTTGTATCAGGGATTGTATAAGAGAGTAAATATGTGTTAGTATATGTTTGAATAAGTAAGGTGTGTATAACTGTATAGTTGAGGAAATGGAGGTGTGATTGATTCTTTGCATGACTGACTAGGTGTGTGAGTAACTCCATGGATGAGTGACAGTCTGTGAGTGTCTGTTTACACTGAGTGTATCTAAGGTTATATTAGAGTCTGAAGAGCTTCATCGTATTATCACATGAATGATGTCATCAGTGATGTGATCAGTAATGTCAAATGAGATGTCATCAGTGATGTCATCAGTGATGTCATTTGAGATGTCATCAGTGATGTCATCAGTGATGTCACTGACCATGTCATGAATGATGTAATATGTGACATGATCAGCAGTGGATTGCGGGTGCGCGATATATAGTTAGTACAACTAACTATATATGGAATTTCAATGGTTTTGTGTGAGTAAAATAAGGTTTTTTAAATGCTAATTCCTAACTATATATGGTGTATAACCTATGGTTTTTTCAGTGAATTTTCAAGGTTTTGTAAATGCTAATTCCTAACTATATATGGTCTATAACCTATGGTTTTTTCAGTGAATTTCATTGGTTTTTTAAAAGCTAATATCTATAGCTGTAAAATGTATTCTTCTTTAAATCCAAAAATATATTTTATATGTTTATTAATAATTTTTTTTTAAATATTTTTTTTGTTTCGCTCCCGGTCCGCGAACCGGAAAGCTTTCCGTTAGCTTAAATTGATGCCGCGACCCGGTCCGCGAACCGGTAAACGTTCCATTTGCGCAACTGCCGCTTTAGAAATCAACATCGTGACGCGTCGCGAAAGCGCGACGTATCGCGTTGCCGCGTAATGCGTCTTATGACGTACCGCGTTAGCGCACCCGGAAGTGCCCCGGGGCGCGGACCGAAGCGCGAAACGCATCTCCCCGGAAGCGATCCGCGGCGCGTTGCGAAAGCGCGACGTATCGCGTTGCCGCGTAATGCGTCTTATGACGTACCGCGTTAGCGCACCCGGAAGTGCCCCGGGGCGCGGACCGAGGCGCGAAGCGCAGCGACCCGGAAGCTATCCGGGGCGCGGACCGGAGCGCGTAACGTAAGCATAACAGGTCATGTGACTTGTTAATAACACTTTTCATTGGTTCATTTCACTTTTGGTTTCATAATCATGTAAGGCTAGGTCAGGTGACCTAAAAATAACACTTTTCATTGGTTGAGAACTATTGTTTTTCCCAAATGATGAAAACCCCTCCTTCTTTCCTCACTCTGACTTTCATCATTGTGAGAGGAAGACCTTTATTAATACTTGAGAAATGGCTTCAGTAGTTGCTTCAGCTGGTGCACCCCCACCACCACCTCCACCTCCTCATGGGAAGAGAGGACCACCTCCCCAGGTCATGACCAACACAGAGGAGGAAGAAGAAGAAATAGAGGAAGAGGAGAGAGAAGAACCACAGTTCTTGGAAGAGATGCCCCGGGTTTCCCATAGGAAAGCCAGTTTCATCTGGCAGTTTTATTCAATCCCTCCAGGGCAAAAGAAAGTGAATGCGAGGTATGTCACCTGCCTCATCTGCAAAGATAAATTATCAAGAGGGACTGATAAAAAGTATAGTTATGGGAACTATACCATGCATAGGCACATGACCAGGAGGCATCCACTCAATTACAGCCGGGCGGAAATACGGGATATGGAAGAAAATCCAACATCAACTCCTGTGGCCAGGTCAAGATCGTCAATATCATTGACACCAGCAGAGGCACGGGAAACTGTGCCAAACATCCAAGAGAATTTTGGCCACATGAAACATACTTGTATGCACTGTGGTGCGTTGATAGCATGTGGCAACATGAGTATCAATTCAATAAACCTAGCTTACAACAATCATAAGTGCCCTAACCGCCCCCAGTAATTTTTTTTTTGCTCCTGTTGAGCCCTTTTCAATGCCTGTTTTTTGTTGTTTCCCCCCCCCAAAAAAACCAAAAAAAATATAAAATCGTTCAAAAAATACAAAAAAACCAAAAAATGTTCAAAAAATAAAAAAAATATATAAAACAACAAAAACATTTAAAAAAAAGTTCTTTTCAGAACTACCTCCCCTTTCAAAAAAAATTGCTAGAATGTTTAGCACTCTGGCAAGCTCTATTTCTTTTGGTTCGCTTCCCGGTTAGCTTCCCGGTACGCGGACCGGGAGCTAACCAAAAAAAAAAAAAAAAAAAGAGTAAGTATAAGGAAAGTAAACAGAGAGTGATGTTAAAAGAAAGACAGCTATAGGGAGTAAAGAAGAGATACTGTTTAATAGATCTATTTACCGAAGAAAAGACGGAAGAGGGTATAATTGTGAAAAACAAAATAGATAAGGAAGTGAAAGAAAAAAAAAGAGAGTAGAACAATAACAAAGAAGAGTTTCTTGGAGAATGTGAGTGAATGTTCAAAATAAGATTAAAACATGGGGAATAACAGAGAGAAAAAATAGAAAACAGAAAACAAAAAATAACAGAAAAAGATTAATTGAAACAGCAAAGAAATGTAAGTAACATAGAGCCATATCATCAACATAGGCAATAAAAGTTTTGCAGCTTTTATCGTCAGAAATGTGTCGCTAAAGCCGCTTTTGCGGCAGAAAACTGCCGCTAAAACCACTTTTGCACCAGTTTTCTGCCAATAAAAACAGCAATAATTTTATTGGCTGTGTTCATAATATGCCCCTTAGTGTGCTTCAACTACACAGAGAAAGCATTATGAACAAGTAGTGATAGAGTGATCAGTCAAAGACACTAAGAGTAATAGAGACGGAGTGAGTGAACAAGAGTGAGGAACTATGAGAAGAGAGGGACTGAGAAAAAGAGTGGAAGGAGTTGAGTAAGTAGGTAATAGAGAAAGGAATGAGGGAAGTAGCCAAGGCAGGAAACTGAGGGTTAAAGAAATGAAGCAGTGGAACTAATAGAAGTTAAATGTGATAGAAATGTAACGAAAAGAGTACAAAACATTTACCTTATAATTGTCGTTAAATTACTCACTTTTTGTTTTTATACTTTCAATCTGTGAAAGAGAGAACAAACATTTGAAAAATATTAAAACATGTATTTAAAAATTACAAAAGACAAGGGAAAAGATTGAAGGACAAACAGTTTTTCAACAACTTTGACACTTACAGAAGCTTCTGCTTCTCCAGGCCCCCTACACAGTCCTAAAGATATACATTTTAAACTAACAGTATCTTGTTGCAGATGAAGTGAGGCCTATCTTAAAACATGGTGCATCTTTTGCATTGCTGTTGTCTCAGAAAAGTGTCGCAAGACACTAACATTTTAAATGATTGCTTCAGGATGCCAATAAGATGTGTCCTATCCAGAGGTTTGTTTGAGGTGAGGCCTACTCAGGGTTGCAGATGAAATTTAGAGTTGTTGAAGAGTACAGAGAAGATAATACATTTGCAGGCCTACCAATGAAGTGAGTCATGTCCACTGCACTCTTGAACAAAGGCCAAACCTCCTCTGTTTCCCTGGACAGACCTAAACTTGGTCTGCACAATGTGATTCGTAATGATAGGAAACACAGGTGATGTAATTGAAATACGTGCAATTTCTTTTGCTCATTTCACAATCACATCACTTGTGTTTCCTTTGCTTAGGTATCTCATTGTGCAGATGTAGTCCAGCATATGAAAGAGTACGCAGAAGTGCAGCACTGCATGCAACAACTTTGACACTTACAGAAACCTCACCTTTTCCATGCCTCCTACACAGTTCTACATATACATCATAAATGCAAACAGTACAGAATTAATTATACATGTTAAATGGTTTATTTTTGCTGTTCTCAGCATGTATCAAAATTCACTAAAAACAGTGACTTGAAGGTAATCATCATATAACAGCGGGGAAAAAAAAACACAATCAAAATGATTGTGTTTAAAAAACCCATACAACATAACAAATCAGAATTCAGAACTCCTTAAAGTTACTTTCCATGACGTCAAAGGATGTCCTATGAACAGCTTACACTCTGTTGTGCTGTTATTACTTTCAGCCCGTCACTTTCTGAAAGAAAACCTCCATCGTTTTTAAAAACATGTTACATGCAATAAATGACTTCTTGCTCTCTACCACAAGTTTCCACAAGGCCAAATCTTGTCAGAGCCATTTATAACTCTTGGATTTCTTGAAAGCCAATCCCGTCATTTGGCATTTCTGCAACTTTCAGAATTAAAATGTTGAAGATCATTTTCACAATCCTGGAATAGTAATATCTTCCCCTTCTTGCTCAGTCATGTTCTACATTTCCTATGACACTGATACTGCTTACTATGAAGCAGACTTACACTACCTCTATGACTACTACAATGATTTAATTCTCTACATCACTTTTAATCACAAAGCAATGTAAAACAGTAGACAGCATTGCAGACTTACATTCCCTCTACTCTATGTTTTGATTGGCTGCTTCAATTAGCTTATAAAAAGAAATAGTTTTTCTGAACTCATTCAAAGTGCACTTAATTCTCCATGACGTCCAGTCTTATGGTTAGAAGTTATGTCTCTGAACTACACTTATCCTCAAGGCCAAATCGTGTAAGAGCCATTAGAACTTCTTGAAATTCCACAGAGCACATCCCGAGATTCTTTCCCTAAAATTTTGGTTTTAAAAACACCAGGTAAGAGTTTTTAAGGTCATACGGCAATTTTTTTTTGAAAATTAAAACAGAATCATTGCAGAATGACCAGCCATTTCTAGACTTTAAATAAGCTGTGTAATGTCCTGATGTTATTGAAGGACCGTCATGATATATAATTGCTGCAGTTACAAAAGTCCTTCCTGATATTGACAACTGCGAAGCCACAAAATTTTTAATTAAAGTTGTCAATTTTGTTCCATCAGGCCTACATCGTTGGAACATTAAAATGACATACTGGCCATATGTTCGTATAAATAATGTGGACATCATTTCAGATTTACATTGGCTACACTCCATGTTGTGATCAGCTGCTTTTACTAGCTTATTAAAGGAGACTGATTTACTGTCTGGCAAAGTTAAATATATAAATCTTTCTGAGTCTACACTAGTAGTACTTGATACCATACAGTTCTCGCAGTCATGCTGCCATTGATTAGAAAGCCCAAACAGCTGATCTACATCTACACCTTCAGCATGCAATACATCAAGCATATACATTAAAAACTCCTGACAATCTTGCTGAATATTTTGAGAGAATTGTGTTTGGCCTGAACATCTGTCTAACAGATTTCGAATTTCAGACACACTTTCTATGTTTGTTCTATCAGTGCTACATTTCTCTAACACAGAATTTAACAAACTGCAAAATCTTTGATCAGAATTGACCACAATCTCTTCTTTTACATTTTCTAGAGAAAACAAAACATTAACCACTACATTAGCATAGCAGTTGACACCAGAACTGTTTTCAAATTGAAAACCAACAACATCTTCAACAGAATCCTTTATGTTTCTGCTTATAATTTCAGGTTCATCGACTTTTCGTCTTTTTGCTACAACCTCCCCAGTATTGGTCACATTTCTTCGTTTCCGGCCTACCACACGTTTCTCAAACAAAGGATATTGAGGCAAATGTGGCGCATACTCTCTTCTTAACCTATTGTATTCCTTAACACAATCTAGATCCGCACAAATGCTTGTGACATCACACTCAATCAAGTACAATCCCGATAAAGTTCTAACTCGTGACAATGCCACATATGCCATACCCTCCTTGAACACAGAACTGCCAATATTCACCAATGCACTGTCTACACTTAAACCTTGCGATTTATGGATTGTCACCGCATATGCCAAGCAAACAGGAAACTGCTTACGTCGAACATATAAGTCTTTTACAAGCAAAAATCTAGCAGAACAACGACCAATTAGCTGTACTTCCTCAATGCCATCAAATTAAATTTTTAAAAATTCAATTCCATCTCTATTTCTGTATTTTACAAAATCAACAACATTACCCATTGATCCATTTACCAGACCTCTTTCAACATGTAAATTCCTTCTTAAAATTATACGGCAGTTCAAGCACACATTCAGAGTCTTTTCAAAACCTGCAGTTTTAGATATACTCTTCTCTAATGAATCCAATTTTGTTTTCAGATTCTCAGACAAAATAATTGTTGATCCCATATGCTCTACTCTGTCAATAGCTTCCAGTTTCACAATCTCTTGCTTTTCTAAATGCAACATTTTGTTGTTGAATTTGGCACATTCTGCAAGAGTTGGCATCAAACATATTCCAGATTTCTTCTCAGTAATTTTCTGAAAAATATTCTCAGGCACAACATCTTGTTCTGGATATAAATTTGACAGTAATCGTGCATGTAAAGCTTCTTTCCCATGCTCGGTCACTTTTCCAATTCTAACATCTTGTAGAATAGTCTTGTAAACTTCATCCTTCGCCTGACGCATATTTTCATGCAGTTCAGCATAATTGAAGTTTAACCATATATTGACGTTGCCAATGCTGCCTAGGCACTTCCTGGTATCTTCATGCCTGAGCATTTTGAACACAGGTTGCCCTTTCACTGGTGTCAGCTGCAGAAGATCTCCGAAAACAATGATGTGTTTGCCACCAAATAACACATCATACTCTGTTTTGAGAACTTCTTGCATTCTCAAATGCACAAAGGCAAGCATGACATTGGAAACCATGCTTACTTCGTCAATGATAAGAAGTTTCATTTTCCTCAAGATTCTTGAAACTTCAAAACAAGCATCTCCAGATAGCTTGTGATATTGTAATTTGTTGTCATGCTCCACTGGCAGCATCAGTAAACGATGTAAAGTAATCCCTTTAATGTTATGTGCTGCCAGTCCAGTTGGAGCGGTGACAACACAAGACAGCGATGACTCTGTCCTTTCCTGCAAATAGCATGAAATTGCTTTAATGAGGAAACTTTTTCCAGTTCCCGCTTCTCCACTCACGTACAGTCGGACAGGCTTCAACGACGTACATGAGCACTCTTTCTTGTCAAGGATTAATCCATGATCAATTTGCATGGTAACTTCGTCATATATTTTCCTCTGCTCAACGTTGAGTTGTCTTTCCAACTCTTCTAAGTTAACCGCATCCTCCTGAGAATGTGCCATGGCTCTTTCCACTTCATTCATAGCAGTGGCAGCTTCATTTTCGATAACAGGTCCTCCTAGTGGATCCTGACTCAATGAAGCAGAACTCTGACTGTCCTGAGAACTGTCTCTGGCAATCTCGGCTGCAATCATTGCTTCCTGCTCAATTTCCGCATTCAACATTTGTACATATTTGGGAAAAGCAGGACATTCTATGGTCTCCTTGGCGGCATTGAAAGAGTCTTCGTAACAGAGAAAATCTCCAAGCAGTTCCTCTTCTGCACGCCAAGGCTTGAAAAGTTGCAAAAGTGCTAAATAGAAAAACTCCTTTTTTTCAGGAGATTTGCCACTCAATTTTCGATGGTTTACCAAGTGGCATTTTCTTTGCTTGACCAGACATCCCTCACTTCCTATTACAGCATACACTCCTTTCTCAGTATCTTCTTTGATGTTCCTCTTGAATATGTAATTTTGAAGAACCTCATACAGACAAACATTCTCGAGGTGAATGCTTCGATTTGGATAATATGTATCCAACATGTTGGTCTTCAAAATGTCGGTACTGTTTGGCTCCTTTTCCGCCAAATACTCAATTTCCCGCACAGGTTTGAGAACTCGATTACGCGTTGCAGCAAGACCAAGACTCGCCCAAATGATACTCCTGGACTTGGCATAGAGACTTGCTGAAGACAACCGGTCAGAACATTCGTACGCTCCGATTTCTCGATGCGACAACATCTTCAGACTGAAACTGTACAACTTCTTGCTGAGGCTCTTTTCATGGGAAATGTCCTCCCACATATCCTTCAATTCTGTCTTCTCTTTTTTGGTGATGTAAGACGTCACATACCGAGCCACAGCCATACAGTTATCAGCCACAAACTGTATATCCATGTTAGCATTCCACATGGACAAAATCACCGGGTTGTAGTCGTTGATGTACTTGGACTCTTCGTTCCTCTTCAAATTGTATGTGTTTTTAGGTGATTTCTTCATCACATTATGTCGCAGCGAAGACATCAAACTGTTTACTCTTCCTTTAGAAATCACCGGTCGTGGAAAGCCGAAACGACATTTGGTGTAGAACTTGTCCTTGTTTCGGAATTTACGACGACAGTACTTTCCACATCGATGGCTTTGGAAACGCAGAACTTTTTCTCTTAGGCTTTTCATCTCCTTTGCGTTTGGAACAGCACACGTAGAATACTGTTGTATAAAACTCATCACTGAGTATTCTGGATCCGTTCCAAATTTAGGTGCATCCTTGATCCACAGCAACATATGTATATGAGGAGCACCTCTTGCTTGGTACTCCTTTCTCCAGAAGAAATCCAACACCTCTCCAAGAGGTGGATTCTTCTTATTCATGATGAAAGACATCATAGCTTCAAATCTATGATTGAAGTACCTACATACATTGACTGGATCCAAAGAGCACAGTTCTCCGGGTGTCTTGAATTCGATGTTTTCTACGTTAGCATTTGCCTCTCGTAGAAATACAAGTAAGTCTTCCCAGCCATACTCGGCACAGCTCAGAGTGAGGAACCATGTGGGAGTACCTAAGTTCCTCAGCATACATTTTAAATCACCATGACGACGGTACCAGTACTCATTAGTACCACGCTGACACGCCATGAGATTAATCAGGTGAGAATCCAAAATACTGTCTTGGACATTGACTTTATCCATAAAGTCACTTGCCGAGATGTTTTGCATGTGAATACCACTTTTCAAGATGTGGTTCACTGCATATGACAGTCCAGACAGATCGCTTTCAAACAGGAGATGAAACAAATAAGGAATGCATTGTCGAAACCTAGCATCTCCTGCATACAATCGCAAAGTCCGGTATTCAGAAGCAGGAATTTGATGAGGTCGCTCATCATATCTTCCTCCCTGACCTGTTGGAAAAAGCTGTGGGAAACACCGAGCTTCCAAACTTTCCTCCCAAACACTAATGGGACTCCCTTTGGCTTGTTTCATTTGAAACAACTCAATAGCAGTCCCCATGACTTCCTTGGAATGCAAAGGATGAACACTATAATGTTCATATATTTCTTCACTAGTAGAAGTTTCTACTTTCTCAATTTGACCAGCACACAAATCGCTATCCTCTTCCTCACTTACTTCCTCTTCTGCAACATATACATTCTTATAGTATTTATTATTTTTTTTCAAATACAATGTTGCCTTTTTAACTTTCCTAACATCTACTAAATCTTGCCATATTTTCTTATTCTTTGTCGGAACCCCATTAACTAAGATAACCAGAGGTTCCTCGTCCACTTTTTCTACTCCAATTGTGTTAATGTTTTTCTTCAAATCTAGAGGCAAATAAACAACTCTTCCCTTTAATCCTCTCTGTAAATCTGATGGAGGCAATTTCCCTGTCTTTGGCTCCATTCTTACAATAGCCTGAAAGGGATGGATACTTTGAATCAAAATAGATTCATAAGTATTTAAATCCTTCAATTCAGAAGGAATCTCAACCAATTCCAGATTATTATGAACTGCTCTAGCAGGCATCTGGTTTTGATTTAATTTGCAACAACAATAAGTACACACACGTTGATCCAATCCCAAATCAAAACAATTTTCTACCATCAAGTATGTTGCGAAATCCTTCCATTCACTATTATTTTCCCTTTCACTTTTTGCATATAAATCCACTAACTTAGTCTGATTCTTATAATAAGTGCGTCGACAACACACACAAGTGAAATTTGGCCTCTCACTTGATTTGACCTGAAACGGGGCAATTTCCCTCTGGAAATTATCTGTACTGGAAACCTGTACACTATCTTCCACATCACCCGCTTCTTCTTGGTCAATTTCAACATTCTCCTCTTTATTTCCAAAGTAACAAAACTCAATTTCTTCACATATATTCTTCACATCTATTTCAGAACCATGCAAAAGAGCAGCACATAATTTTTTAGGCATAATTGCTGGACTCTTAGCATAATACAACATTCTAACTAATTTCCTCACTTTATTATGATGCACTGCTAGCATCCTGAAATGATGAAAAACACTCTGGCATACTCTCCTGGAAAGACAAGCCAGTGAATGACCATGCAAACCTGTCACTTCTCTCACTCTGCAAGGATCTAATTCTTGCAACAACCTTATTTTCTGCTTCAAACTTTTCTTATTAAATGACCGTATAAAATCACAAAGCAAATTGATGGAATCCTGTCGCACACTGCAAATACTACTACACTTCCAGGTGTACACAGGACCCTTAGCACGTCTTCCTAAAACCTCATTACCTAACACCTCTTCTGCCTCTGTTGTCACAAGTTTTTCTTTTTCAACTGGACAACCATCTTTCACTTCATAAGCACGACCACTGGTGTCAACTGCATGCACCAAATCATTATCCTGGAAATAACTCTCCTCATTAAAAAATGCCTCACAGCTTGAACTATGCATCCATTCTCCAGAAAAAACTTCACAAAAATTACTACGATTAACTATTCTCTTCCATCTTCTATTTCTTTTGAAATCATAAATTGCCTTGATTAGCTTCCTAATTCTATTGATTATCAAAATAAATAACTTACGTTTAATTTCAAATGCCTGATCAATAACTTTCTCAACTTTTTTTTTTCTCTTATAAAAAACCACTTTCTGTTGACCTTTCTTAATATTTTTTAACAAATTGCCAATTATCCTGTTGCGGAACATTCGTTTACGAATGTCCCTAAACTGTTGTTTCCTTCTACTATCATGCACAGAGTTATCTCTTGCTCTAGCAGTAACATTTTTGATTGGCCTTTCCTTTCCATTTGAATTGCTTCTCTTTTTCTGGACTGAAACATTTTCTGTAGTAATATTTTTTTACTACAAATATTTCTTATGAATGTTTTTGTACTCTTACCCGGTGCTTTCTTGTTGACTTGACAAATCTTTTTGTTAGAGGACTGCTGCTTTTTTTCAATCACCTGCTGTCTTTGACGTTTTGCAGCCTTTCTCAGTCTTTCTTTCGTTGGCATGGTGAAATGTTGAAATGATCTGCAGTTGAATCTGTGGTAAAATATATTAAAAAATGTTATTAACCACTATTACCCAACAGTACATCAATAACAGTAATCAAAAACTTAAAACACTACTTTACATTTTTACATATAAGATTTTTTAGTGCATGGCAATTTTAGAATACAGAAATAGCAGAAAAGAAATGGAATTTATATTCATGTTACCTGTGCTATCTTATATGTGAATCTGATCTAATTTTATGAGCATATTTTAATATTTTATTGAAGACACTACACATAACCTGTTTTTGAAGGTGTCTTTATTTTTAAATTAAACGGTTTACATTTTTACTTTTTATTTATTATAAATTTAAAAAATAAATGTTTATAGTTCCATAGGATCAAGCAGGTCAGCTTCCCAACCTATGTCATATAATTCGGACAAATCTGCATCCTCATCACGTTCTTCTTCATCCTCAGGATTTAAATCATCCAAGGGATCAACATCCACTGATGTTTCAACTACAAGTTCAATGATGAGGTCAAAATCAACTGATTGCTGATTGTCGCTCATGTTGATGTTGTCTTTATCTTTAAAGAAAGATAACAACAATGAGATGTTGCAGAGTAAGAGACAAATCTCAGAGATTATAATACTAAAATTGTTTAACAAGAGTAACATTTTGCAGCTATTATTTAGCCATGTCCAGCGATGCTGAGCAGGTGAAGCCTATGTCTAATTTTTCAGTGAATAGGACTCATCTCTTCTTAACCTTGGATAAGCCTCACCGACTCTGTGTCCCCTGCACATACTTAAATGTAAAGGGGCAGATTTATGTTAAATGGCACATCCCCAGGCATGCACCAGTTAACGTGCACCGCTGCTCTGCCACCCATGGTGTGCCGCATTTACAATCAGATAGGAGAAAGCTGCGTCAAAACCCTGCGCCTGCTTTAAGCAGGCATAGGTCTTGACGCAACATTGTGGAGATGGGGCACCCCTGAGCCTTGCTGGAGCTGCATCGCACTTGCGATACAACTCCAGCAATGCGCCACCTTTACAGCACAGATACGTCACGCATCTGTGCCATTTTTGCCCCATGCTGCGCCGCATTGTAAATGCAGCACACCATGGGTGGCGGACCAGCGGCGCAGGATGACTGGCACATCCCTGGTGATGCGCCAGTCATCATAAATCTATCCCTAAGCTTCTTATCTTGTTACAGATGAACCGCCATATGTATCATCAAACTATTTTGCATTTCCTAAATAGCGAATTTTAAGGAATAAATAGCAATTCTTTACCATTCCTAATTTGCAATGAGCAAATTGCTAATTGCAAATTACCCATTCATTTCCATGGGCTAGGAGGCTCATAGGAATGAAGGTGCAATTTGCGATTAGCAATTAGCTCATCGCAAATTAGGAATTTTTCCAAGGGTGCAGGGGTGTCTCAAGAACACCCTGCTGCACCCCTGAAAAATAAATTTGGGGGCATATGGCGCACATACATGCCCTAAGGGCATGTATTGGCGTCATATGGCACCTTTTGTTTTTTGGAAAAAAAGCTTTTTGAAAAGAATTCGCAAATTACCACCAACTAAAAGTTGGTGGTAGTTTCCAAATCCTTAATGTCATTTTTTACATATTTTTTGTTTGATACATTGCATTTAAGGAATCGCAAAATTTGCAAATCCTTCAGTGCAATCGCAAAATAAGGAATAGCAAATTTTGCTATTCCTTATTTTGCATCAAACTTGTTTGATACATACCATTTGTCTAATTAGCGTTCGCAAAGGCCGAAATTCGCAGAATTTTGATCTTTGCGAATGCTAATTAGCTTGATACATATGGCCCCAAGTGAGGCCTGTCTTGCAACATGGTGCATCTTTTGCATCACTGCTGCATAGGTTTCATGTGGCACGTTTTTTTTACACCATGACACATCTGCCTAAATGCATCAATTTGTAATTTTGTCGCCTCATAGCAAATCTTTTGCACCGCAGCTGCATCATAAAAGTGACGCACAGTGGCGCAAAAGAGGCATACACCTATCATAAATCTGTCCCTAGCATTTTAAATAATTAATCCAGGATGACGATAAGGTGTGGCCTATCCAGAGGTTTGTTTAAGGTGAGGCCTACTCAGGATTGCAGATTAAAGTTACGCTTGATGAAGAATACAGAGGAGATAATACATGTAAAGGCCTTCCAATGAAGTAAGTAATGTCCACTTTATTGCGCCAGTCATCATAAATGTATCCCTAAGCTTCTTATCTTGTTACAGATGAACCGCCATATGTATCATCAAACTATTTTGCATTTCCTAAATAGCGAATTTTAAGGAATAAATAGCAATTCTTTACCATTCCTAATTTGCAATGAGCAAATTGCTAATTGCAAATTACCCATTCATTTCCATGGGCTAGGAGGCTCATAGGAATGAAGGTGCAATTTGCGATTAGCAATTAGCTCATCGCAAATTAGGAATTTTTTCAAGGGTGCAGGGGTGTCTCAAGAACACCCTGCTGCACCCCTGAAAAAGAAATTTGTGGGCATATGGCGCACATACATGCCCTAAGGGCATGTATTGGCGTCATATGGCACCTTTTGTTTTTTGGAAAAAAAGCTTTTTGAAAAGAATTCGCAAATTACCACAAACTAGAAGTTGGTGGTAGTTTCCAAATCCTTAATGTCATTTTTTACATATTTTTTGTTTGATACATTGCATTTAAGGAATCGCAAAATTTGCAAATCCTTCAGTGCAATCGCAAAATAAGGAATAGCACATTTTGAATTAAGGACATTTTAAGTCATTTCCACATGTGCAGTGTTTTCAAATTATGATTTGAAAATCGTTTTTAGGGAAAAGGAATGGTTTGTAAATTTATGACAAGGACATAATGGTGTATGCTTCTTTATAAGGCATTTCAGTGTCTCTGATGTCATTTTTCCCATATTACATTATAAGACCTTTCCCCATGGAGCACATTCCTTGTAAATATGCTCCCACCTGTGCATGGTAAATTTAGATTTTGACTGTTTGAGTCACATAGCCATGTTAAAAGTGACCCAAAAAAATTGCAAAGGCTTTAAAAAAACACTTTCATGTGTCTTAAGGACATTTTAAGTCATTTCCCCGTGGGCAGTGTTTTGTAAGTGGCGCAAAAGAGGCATACACCTATCATAAATCTGTCCCTAGCATTTTAAATGATTAATTCATGATGACGATAAGGTGTGGCCTATCCAGAGGTTTGTTTAAGGTGAGGCCTACTCAGGATTGCAGATTAAAGTTACGCTTGATGAAGAATACAGAGGAGATAATACATGTAAAGCTCTACCAATGAAGTAAGTGATGTCCACTTCATTGCGCCAGTCATCATAAATGTATCCCTAAGCTTCATATCTTGTTAGAGATCAACCGCCATATGTATCATCAAACTATTTTGCATTTCCAAAATAGCGAATTTTAAGGAATAAATAGCGATTCTTTACCATTCCTAATTTGCGATGAGCAAATTGCTAATTGCAAATTACCCATTCATTTCCATGGGCCAGGATGCCCATAGGAATGAAGGTGCAATTTGCGATTAGCAATTAGCTCATCACAAATTATGAATTTTTCCAAAGGTGCAGGGGTGTCTCAAGAAAACCCTGCTGCACCCCTGAAAAAGAAATTTGGGGGCATATGGCGCACATAAATTTTAACAACATTCCTTTACCTCAAAAACGATTTTCAAGTCATAATTTGAAAACACTGCCCACAGGGAAATGACTTAAAATGTCCTTAAGACACATGAAAGTGTTTTTTGAAAGCCTTTGCAATTTTTTTGGGTCACTTTTAACATGGTTATGTGACTCAAACAGTCAAAATCTAAATTTACCATGCACAAGTGTGACCATATTTACAAGGAATGTGCCCCACGGAGAAAGGTATTTTAATGTAATATGGGAAAAATGACATCAGAGACACTGAAATGCCTTATAAAGAAGCATACACCATTATATCCTTGTCATAAATTTACAAACCATTCCTTTTCCCCAAAAACGATTTTCAAATCATAATTTGAAAACACTGCACATGAGGAAATGACTTAAAATGTCCTTAAGACACATGAAAGTGTTTTTTGATTGCCTTTCCAGCATGGTTGGGTCACTTTTAACATGGCTATGTAACACAAACATTCAAAATCTAAATTTGCCATGCACAGGTGGGAGCATATTTACAAGCAATTTGCGCCACAGAGAAAGGTCTTACATTAAAATGGGAAAAATAACATCAGAGACAGTCAATTGCCTTATAAAGAAGCATACACCATTATGTCCTTGTCATAAATTTAAAAACAATTCCTTTTCCCCAAAAACGATTTTCAAATCATAATTTCAAAACACTGCACATGGGAAAATGACTTAAAATGTCCTTAAGACACATAAAAGCGTTTTTTGATTGCCTTTGCAGCATGTTTGTATCACTTTTAACATGGCTATGTAACACAAACATTCAAAATCTAAATTTGCCATGCACAGGTGTGAGCATATTTACAAGCAATTTGCGCCACAGAGAAAGGTCTTACATTAAAATGGGAAAAATAACATCAGAGACAGTCAATTGCCTTATAAAGAAGCATACACCATTATGTCCTTGTCAGAAATATTATAACCATTCATTTTCCTCAAAAACGATTTTCAAGTCATAATTTGAAAAGACTCCACAGCTCCTATGCAGAAAAACACCCTGTCAGTACTAATACTTCACATTTTCTCCAATTACATTTTCTCAAAGAAACAAAATCTATTTGTAAAACACTTGAGACAAAGCAACATTTGAAAAACACAACTTTCTTCATAATTTTCTCCTTAAAGCACACTATTCTCTATCTAAATTAAAGAAATATTTTCTCACCTTAGCAAATACTTTGAGTTTCAAAACAGTCTCAGAAACACACCAATTTGTCTTCAGCATAGCAAAAGGTATGCACTCCAGAGTCTGCAGCTATCAAAAGCACAGAAATGCTGTAATTCTTCACACATATCTCTCATGTCACCCAATCAAAACTCTTCCCTCACTTTTTTTCAAATGAAAACCCTTCCCCCCTCTGCCATTTCATGCCTTTTCTGCATGGCAACCACCTCTTGGAAGACTTCTGGTGTTTGCAAGTTCACACAACAATGTTGCAATTGAACTCTGAACTCTCAGTGCACCTCATATCCAGTGCATTCTTTGATTTAATGATTTTTTCTTGACCACTCAAAATACATCTTTCAAACAACTCATCCATGCACCCTAACTTTCTGTTTTCAGCAATCAAAATCCACCAATCACTGTTACTGCTTCATTAACACAGAAACTCCACAGTTTTTTTCATTTTAAACTCTTATTTTTTCAACTGCCATTTCATTGCCACACTTCATCTGACTGCAGGAGAACCTTCTCTCACCATGTTTTCTGTCTGGATTGTTGGACATAGTTACATCTATTGGGCTCAGAGGTCTGCTGAGAACAGGAATTTACCTAACCTCAATTTACAAGATGTGGAAATTAAGTGGTTTGGCCACAGAGGATTAAAATGTCACCAATTGATACCATTGGTGAAAACCTTTATGCATTTGCCAAAACCTGACCTGTTAATTGTGCACTGTGGAGGTAATGATTTGGGCACTTTGACTGGGGTAGGTCTGGAAATGCTTTTAAAGGACACCTTTGAGCAATTGATGGCACTTTTTCCTCAAACTGCCTTGGTATATTCAAATATATGCCAAAGACAGAAATGGAGGTGGTCAAACCAATTTTGTCCACAAATTGAGAAGTCGAGGAAGCATGTAAACAAATCTGTTTCAGCTTACATGAGAGACCATGGAATGGGCTCCCTGAACAACAATAACTTGCGTTACTACATGCAAGATATCTACAGAGGAGATGGAGTTCACTTCTCAGATGAGGGCAACAGAATTTTCATTCTGAATTTAAGACTGTGCATTGGTACCTACTTATAAGTACCTAAATGTACCATAAACCCAAAAGCTCTTCTCAGAGCTACCCTACATCTGATCACTCACAATTAATATTTTACTCTAACATTTTTCACTAATTTTCAACAAAGTACGCTCCCTGGGGCGCTACCCGGTACGCGAACCAGGAACTAACCTCGCGAAATTTTTTAAAAAAATGTTTTTTTTCGCACATATAAGCCTCCTCAGAAAACCTAAGGGGTCAAAATAAGTCTACCGTGCCCCCTTCTACCCATTCTGAACATTATTTGCCCTCCATCTTGTATCTTAATTCGACCGAAACACAAAATGGTGGACTCCCGTAACGCTTAAGGTTCGCGAACCGGGGCGCTCACCAGTTCGCGTACCGGGTCGCTCCCTGGGAAGCGCACCATCAAAAAAGGTGGGAAAGTAGTTTACAGAAAAGCGACTGGAGACAATTTCACCAAATATAGATTAGCTCATACTACATACCAATCCCTACCATTTTCACAAATTTGATTGGAATTCCATTTAGCCATTTAGCCTGTAGACCTCTCTAAATACCCTGAGGTAAATTACTTCTCAAAACACATCTGAAGTGTTGGAATTGACAACCAATTAAAATGTTACTTTCATTTTCTACTTTTTTTACCTGACATTTGATTGGTTATGTACCTGAATATATATAAAGAAAGAGAGAGAAACACAGCCATTTTGACTACTACTTCCTGAACTACATTGCAAGATCATTTTCACTCACAACTTAAACTTGTTTTTAGAAGGTGAGATATTATTTTATAAATTTGAAAACATTTTCAGATAGTTATATACTATCCCTCCGTAAGAGTTAGACATTGAGAAAGGCTTATTTATTATAATTATGGATTGATTTAGGTTTCTGTGGTATAATTATGAATTTACTTAGGCTTCTTCACAGGCACTTTTTAATAGTACTACTTCACGCCTGAAACCATACAGTGCCCATAGATTACTTCTCTGTTATAAACTCACAAGTACCTGTCTGAACTTAAACCCAACAGTGCCCTATCTCTACTGATATATTTATTTTTTATGCAAATTACAGCAATAAAATGGAAGGTGAGCAGAATGTTTCCTTCGAAATTGTTCTGGACAGCAACAATGAACAAGTTATGGAACCCATTGATGACTTAGAATTCATGGATGAGTCACGGGACTATGAATTACTTCAATGTGTAGAATCTGTCGATCATTTACTCCATTATGATGACGGTCAAATGTGGGAACTTATGTTCACTCAACAAGAGGACATATCGGACAGTCAAATGCTAGACGTTCTATTAAATTTTGAAAAACAATCCGAAAAATAAAATTGTATGTAATATTAAAAAATTGTTTGAGTCTTTAATCATTTTTATATGTAATTCATAAACTAGTTAAATGTTAGAAATGTTATTAAATTTTGAAACACAATCACAATAATAAATAATTGCTTAAAAAATAAAAAAATTAAAAAATAATCAACAAAACCAACAATCAATTAACATACAGCATTTGAAAAGTCTATCATTCATTTTTCATTATAGTACGCTGCCCAGAACGCTTCCCGGTTCGCGAACCGGGCGCTACCCATGTGGAGGCCCTTTTAAAGCCTCCACATTAAACCTAGGGGGTCAGGGAGGATATACTATGCCCCCTTATGGTCATTTCCCCCTTTGTTTTGGCCTCCTCTTGTCTCTCGATCCTACCGAGAGACAAGATGGCGGCCGCTCCGGACTGTTTAGAATGTTGACAGGCACCGGAGAGCCAATCAGCTTCGCTACGCGAAGTTTCGGTACGCGTAAAGTCCGCGAACCGGAGCGCTGCCCGGAGCGCGCTTACAGATATATTTCTTTTTTTAAACGTTAATTTCTCAAAATCCACTGAAGCACATATATTGAGACCTAGCAAAGGCAGATCGGGCTACCAGTCCCTACAATTTTGCCAAGTTTCGTGCAAATCCATTCAGCCGTTCGGGCTAAAAGTGAGGCCAACCGCCCTATGGAAAACTCAATGTTAAAAACACGTTTTGGGACCCCCCTTTTTTCTCGGCCCCCCTTGACGAACCCCCCCCCAAATTTCCAGGGGCTGCTCAGAAACAAAATGTTCCATTTTCCTGAAAATTTCAGCCAATTCTGTCCTCAAACGCCAAAGTTATTCGACATAGAATTTTCAAAAATCCCATAGGGAAAAAATCCTAACTATATATACCTAAACGCGTTTTTGCCATGTTAATTTCCATAGGGCGGTTGACCTCACTTTTAGCCCGAACGGCTGAATGGATTTGCACGAACCTTGGCAAAATTGTAGGGACTGTTAGCCCGATGTGC
Organism: Lissotriton helveticus; assembly: GCF_964261635.1. NCBI lineage: Eukaryota > Metazoa > Chordata > Amphibia > Caudata > Salamandridae > Lissotriton > Lissotriton helveticus. Next base: position 2,005,839,687 of record NC_136067.1, read on the forward strand.
CTTTGCTAGGTCTCAATATATGTGCTCCAGTGGATTTTGAGAAATTAACGTTCAAAAAAATATATATATCTGTAAGCGCGCTCCGGGTAGCGCTCCGGTTCGCGTACTTGACGCGTAACGGAACTTCGCGAAGCGAAGCTGATTGGCTTTTCGGTGTCTGTCAACATTCTAAACAGTCCGGAGCGGCCGCCATCTTGTCTCTCGGTAGGATCGAGAGACTAGAGGAGGCCAAAACAAAGGGGGAAATGACCATAAGGGGGCATAGTAGATCCTCCCTGACCCCCTAGGTTTGATGTGGAGGCTTTAAAAGGGCCCCGCGGGGCAAAACAAAACATAATTTTTTTTTTTGGGGTGGGGAGCGCCCGGTACGCGCACTGTGGAGCGTACTATATCGAAAAAAGAATGATAGACTATGATATTTTGAAATATTGTATGTTTATTGATTGTTCTTTTTGTTGTTTTTTTTTTTTTTTTTATTTATTTATTTATTTATTTTGGTTGTACTTCATGAATTATATATAAAAATGAATAATGTCTCAAACAATTTTTAATTATTAAATAAAAATTTATTGGTCAGAATTTTCATAGTTCAATAAAACTTCCGGCATTACATCATCTGGAATCTCCTCAAACATGCATGTTTCTATGTCTTGTAAGCATTCAATAATTTGTTCATCCAAAGACTGATCCATAAAATCTTCATCTAAAAATTCTTCATTTAAAATCTCCTCAGATGTAATGTCGAAGGAAACATTGATATTTTCGTGCTCCCCTTCCATTTTTTTGCTGTAAATTGCATAAAAAATAACTATATCAGAAGAGTAAGGGCACTGTTGGGTTTAAGTTCAGACAGGTAGTTTGGATTTTTTAACAGTGAATTTATCTTTGGGCAGTGTATGGTATCAGACTGGAAGTAGAAATATAAAAAAGTGTATGTGATGAAGCCTAAGTAAATTCATAATGATACAAGACAAGCCTAAATCCATCCATAACTATAACAGAGAAGTCTATCTAAATCTATAACTATTACAGAGGGATAGTATAAAACTATTAGAAAAAGTTTTCCAAATTAACTTAAAGTGCACAATATACTTCAGTTTTCAAAATAACAACTTACCTTTCAAAAAGCAGTTTAAATGTCAGGTAAAAAAAGTAGAAAATGAAAGTAACATTTTAATTGGTTGTCAATTCCAACACTTCAGATGTGTTTTGTGAAGTAATTTACCTCAGGGTATTTAGAGAGGTCTATAGGCTAAATGGCTAAATGGAATTTCAATCAAATTTGTGAAAATGGTAGGGATTGGTATGTAGTATGAGCTAATCTATATTTGGTGAAAGTGTCTCCAGTCGTTTTTCTGTAAATTACTTTCCCACCTTTTTTTAAATGAGCGCTTCCCGGTGAGCGCCCCGGTACGCGAACCGGCAGCGTTACGGGAGTCCTCCATTTTGTATTACGGTAGAATTGAGATACAAGATGGAGGGCAAAACATTTTCAGAATGGGTAGAAGGGGGCACGGTAGACATATCCTGACCCCCTAGGTTTTCTGAGGGTGGCTGAGGAGGTCCATATGTGCGAAAAAAAAACATTTTTTTTTTAATTTTCGCGCGGTTAGCGTCCGGTGTGCGTACCGGGTAGCGCTCCAGGAAGCGTAAATTGTGAAAATTAGTAAAAAAAATGTACATTTAAAATTTGTTTATGGTGATCATAGTTAGGGTAGCTCTGAGAAGAGCTTTTGGGTTTATGGTAGATTTAGGTACTTATAAGTAGGTACCAATGCACAGTCTTAAATTCAGAATGAAAATTCTGTTCCCCTCATCTGAGAAGTGAACTCCATCTCCTCTGTAGATATCTTGCATGTAGTAACGCAAGTTATTGTTGTACATGGAGCCCATTCCATGGTCTCTCATGTAAGCTGAAACAGACTTATTTACATGCTTCCTCGATTTCTCAATTTGTGGACAAAATTGGTTCGACCACCTCCATTTCTGTCTTTGGCATATATTTAAATATACCAAGGCAGTTTGAGGAAAAAGTGCCATCAATTGGTCAAAGGTGTCCTTTAAAAGCATTTCCAGACCTACCCCAGTCAAAGTGCCCAAGTCATTACCTCCACAGTGCACAATTAACAGGTCAGGTTTTGGCAAATGCAAAAAGGTTTTCACCAATGGTATCAATTGGTGACATTTTAATCCTCTGTGGCCAATCCACTTAATTTCCACATTTTGTAAATTGAGGTTAGGTACATTTCTGTTATCAGCATACCTTTGAGCCCAGTAGATGTAACTATGTCCAACAATCCAGACAGAAAACATGGTGAGAGAAGGTTCTGCTGCAGTCAGATGAAGTGTGGCAATGAAATGGCAGTTGAAAAAATAAGAATTTAAAATGAAAAAAACTGTGGAGTTTCTGTGTTAATGAAGCAGTAACAGTGATTGGTGGATTTTGATTGCTGAAAACAGAAAGTTAGGGTGCATGGATGAGTTCTTTGAAAGATGTAATTTGAATGGTCAAGAAAAAATCATTTAATGAAAGATTGCACTGGATATGCAGGTGTACTGAGAGTTCAGAGTTCAAATGAAACATTGTTGTGTGAACTTGCAAACATCAGAGGTCTTTCAGGAGGTGGTTGCTATGCAAAAAAGGCAGAAAGGGCAGAGGGGGGAAGGGTGTTGATTTGAAAAAAGTGAGGGAAGAGTTTTGATTGGGTGACATGAGAGATATGTGTGATGAATTACAGAATTTCTGTGCTTTTTATGGCTGCAGCCTCTGGAGTGCATACCTTTTGCTCTGCTAAAGACAAATTGGTGTGTGTCTGAGACTGTTTTGAAACTCATAAAGTATTTGCTAAGGTGAGAAAAGATTCATTTAATTTAGATAGAGAATAGTATGCTTTAGTGAAAAATTATGAAGAAAGTTGTGTATTTAAAATGATGCTTTGTGTCAAGTGTTTTACAAATAGATTTTGTTTCTTTGAGTTACATAGCCATGTTAAAAGTGACGCAAAAATAGTGCAAGGGTCTTACAAAAATGCTTTCATGTGTCTTAGGGCATTTTAACTCACTTCCCCATGAATGTAGGAATATAATTGCTTTACAAGATGTTTTTAAAAACGTTTTTTGAAATCAATTAGGTTTCTTGATATGTACTGCTAGAGTTTCATAGGTTGCTTGGAGCATATTTACAAGGCTTTTGAGTTCCTTTGATGTAATTGTTCCCATTTTATTTTAAGACATTTCCTTGTGGTGCAAGGTCCTTGTAAATACGCCCCCCATGTGTGCTTGGCAAATTTAGATTTTGATTCTTTGAGTTACATAGCCATGTTAAAAGTAACGCAAAAATGATGCAAGGGCCTTAAAAAACCATTTCATGTGTCTTAGGGCATTTTAACTCACTTCCCCATGAATGTAGGAATATCATTGCTTTACAAGATGTGTTTAAAAACGTTTTTTGAAATCAATTAGGTTTCTTGATATGTACTGCTAGAGTTTCATAGGTTGCTTGGGGCATATTTATAAGGCCTTTGAGTCTCTCTGATGTTATTTTTCCCATTTTAATTTAAGACCTTTCCCCGTGGTGCAAGGTCCTTGTAAATACGCCCCCATCTGTGCTTGGCAAATTTAGATTTTGATTCTTTGAGTTACATAGCGATGTTAAAAGTGACCCAAAAATGGTGCAAGGGCCTTAAAAAAACGCTTTCATGTGTCTTAGGGCATTTTAAGTCATTTCCCGATGAATGTAGGTATATAATTGATTTAGATGATGTGTTTAAAAACGTTTTTTGAAATCAATTAGGTTTCTGGATATGTAGTGCTAGAGTTTCATAGGTTGCTTGGGGCATATTTATAAGGCCTTTGAGTGTCTCTGATGTTATTTTTCCCATTTAAATAGCCATGTTAAAAGTGACCCAAAAATGGTGCAAGGGCCTTAAAAAAAACGCTTTCATGTGTCTTAGGGCATTTTAAGTCATTTCCCCTTTAGATTTTGTTTCTTTGAGTTATATAGCCATGTTCCATACAGTGCTCACCTTCTGCGTAGTCTTTGATATGCTAGACTCCATCTGCACAATGAGATACCCAAGCAAAGGAAACACAGGTGATGTGATTGTGAAATGAGGAAAAGAAATTCCACATTTTTCAATTACATCACCTGTGTTTCCTAACTTTACGAATGACATTGTGCAGATGAGGTTTAGGCCTGTACACAGACACAGAAGAGGTCTGGCCTTTGTTCAAGAGTGAAGTGGACATGACTTGCTTCAATGGTAGGCCGCACATGTATTATCTCCTCTGTACTCTTCAACAAGCTTAAATTTCATCTACAACCCTGAGTAGGCCTCACCTCAAACAAACCTCTGAATAGGCCACACCTTATCGTCATCCTGAATCAATCATTTAAAATGTTAGGGACAGATTTATGATAGCCGTGTGCCTCTTTTGCGCCACTGTGCGTCACTTTTGTGACGCAGCGGCGGTGCAAAAGATTTGCTATGTGGCGACATATTTACAACTTGATGCATCTAGGCAGATGTGTCATGCTGTAAAGTCCTGTGCCACATGAAACCGATGCAGCAGTGATGCAAAAGATGCACCATGTTGCAAGGCAGGCCTCACTTCATCTCCAACAAGATACCGTCAGTTTAAACTGTAAACATTTAGGACTGTGTAGGGGGCATGGAGAAGCTGAATCTTCTGTAAATGTCAAAATTGTTGTATACAGTGCTCAACTTCTGTGTACTCTTTGATATGCTAGACTCCATCAGCACAATGAGATAACTAAGCAAAGGAAACACAGGTGATGTGATTGTGAAATGAGGAAAAGAAATTCCACATTTTTCAATTACATCACCTGTGTTTCCTAACTTTACGAATCACATTGTGCAGATGAGGTTTAGGCCTGTTCACGGACACAGAAGAGGTCTGACCTTTGTTCAAGAGTGCAGTGGACATGACTCACTTCATTGGTAGGCCTGCACATGTATTATCTCCTCTGTATTCTTCAACAAGCCTAAATTTAATCTGCAACCCTGAGTAGGCCTCACCTCAAACAAACCTCTGGATAGGCCACACATTATCGTCATCCTGAATCAATCATTTAAAATGTTAGGGACAGATTTATGATAGCCGTGTGCCTCTTTTGCGCCGCTGTGAGTCACTTTTGTGATGTAGTGGCGGCGCAAAAGATGCGCTATGTTGCGACATATTTACAACTTGATGCATCTAGGCAGATGTGTAATTCTGTAAAGTCCTGTGCCACGTGAAACCTGCGTCAGGTTTCATATAGGCGTTTTGTTGCAGGGTGGGCATTCATTTGCATGAAAGCCCTGTAAAACTTACACAGTGAAATTTAGAAGATTTCACTGAGCCAGCTTTATAGCATTGCTGAATCAAATCCTTACGCCTGTTTGAAACAGGCATAAGGAGTGATGCACCATGCAATGTGTGGCTTGCTCCTGTGCATTGCAGTAGACATGTCGCGCTTACGACGTGATTCCTGCAATGTGCTGCTTTTGCGGCATAGATGCGTGACGCATCTGTGCTGTTTTTACTCAATGGTGCTCCACATTGTAAATGCGGCACACCATGGGTGGCAGAGCAGCGGTGCACATTAACTGGTGCATCCCTGGGGATGCGCCAGTTAACATAAATCTGCCCCTTTACATTTAAGTATGAGCAGGGGACACAGAGTCGGTGAGGCTTATCCAAGGTTAAGAAGAGATGAGTCCTGTTCACTGGCCTCACCTCCTCAGCATCGCTGGACATGGCTAAATATTAGCTGCAAAATGTTACTCTTGTTAAACAATTTTACTATTATAGTCTCTGAGATTTGTCTCTTAATCTGCAACATCTCATTGTTGTTCTCTTTCTTTAAAGATAATGACAACATCAACCATGAGTGATAATGAGCAATCAGTTGATCTCGATCTTATCATTGAACTTGTCATTGAAACGTCTGTGGAAGTAGATCCCTTGGATGATTTAAATCCTGAGGATGACGAAGAACATGATGAGGATGCCGATTTGTCAGAATTGTATGACATAGGGTGGGAAGCTGACCTGCTTGAGCCTATGGAACTATAAACATTTATTTTTAAAATGTACTGGAAATGAAAAGTAAAAATGTAAACCGTTTCATTTAAAATTAAACACAACTTCAAAAACAGGTTACGTGTAGTGTCTTTAATAAAATAGTCAAATATGCTCATAAAATTAGATCAGATTCACATATAAAACAGCACAGGTAAAATGTAGAAGCATTCCATTTCTTTGCTACTGTTTGTGAATACTAAATTTGCCAATGCACTAAAAATTATTCTATGTAAAAATGACAAGTAGTGTGTTAAATTTTTGACAACTGTTATTGATTTACTGTTTGGTAATAGTGGTTAATAACATGTTTTATTATATTTTACCACAGATTCAACTGCAGATCATTTCGAAATTAGAGAATGCCGTCTAAGGATAGAATCCGAAAGGCTACAAAACGTCAAAGACAGCAGCTTAATAAATTGTTGCAGCAGTCCTCTACAATAAAAACTCATCAAGTCACCAAGAAAGCTCCGGGTAAGACAACAAAATCATTCATAAGAAACATTTGTAGAAAAAAAAGTAGTACTACAGAAATGTTTTAGTCCAGAAAAAGAGAAGCAATTTAAACGGAAAGGAAAGGCCAATCAAAAATGTTACTGCTAGAGCAGGAGATAACTCTGTGCATGATAGTAGAAGGAAACAACAGTTTAGGGACATTCGTAGACGAATGTTCCGCAACAGGATAATTGGCAATTTGTTAAAAAATGTTAAGAAAGGTCAACAGAAAGTGGTTTTTTATAAGAGAAAAAAAAAGTTGAGAAAGTTATTGATCAGGCATTTGAAATTAAGTGAAAGTTATTTATTTTGATAATCAATAGAATTAGGAAGCTAAACAAGGCAATTTATGATTTCAAAAGAAATAGTAGATGGAAGAGAACAGTTAATCGTAGTAATTTTTGTGAAGTTTTTTCAGGAGAATGGATGCATAGTTCAAGTTGTGAGGCATTTTTTAATGAGGAGAGTTATTTCCAGGATAATGATTTGCTGCATGCAGTTGACACCAGTGGTCGAGCTTATGAAGTGAAAGATGGTTGTCCAGTTGAAAAAGAAAAACTTGTGACAACAGAGGCAGAAGAGGTGTTAGGTAATGAGGTTTTAGGAAGACGTCCTAAGGGACCTGTGTACACCTGGAAGTGTAGTAGTATTTGCAGTGTGTGACAGGATTCCATCAATTTGCTTTGTGATTTTGTACGGACATTTAATAAGAAAAGTTTGAAGCAGAAAATGATGTTGTTGCAATAATTAGATCCTTGCAGAGTGAGAGAAGTGACAGGTTTGCATGGTCATTCACTGGCTTGTCTTTCCAGGAGAGTATGCCAGAGTGTTTTTCATCATTTCAGGATGCTAGCAGTGCATCATAATAAAGTGAGGAAATTAGTTAGAATGTTGTATTATGCTAAGAGTCCAGCAATTATGCTTAAACAATTATGCACTGCTCTTTTGCATGGTTCTGAAATAGATGTGACGAATATTTGTGAAGAAATTGAGTTTTGTTACTTTGGAAATAAAGAGGAGAATGTTGAAATTCACCCAGAAGAAGAGGGTAATGTGGAAGATAGTGTACAGGTTTCCAGTACAGATAATTTTCGGAAGGAAATTGCCACGTTTCAGGTGAAATCAAGTGAGAGGCCTAATTTCACTTGTGTGTGTTGTCGATGCACTTATTATAAGAATCAGACTAAGCTAGTGGATTTATATGCGAAAAGTGAAAGGGAAAATAATTGTGAATGGAAGGATTTCGCAACATACTTGATGGTAGAAAATTGTTTTGATTTGGGATTGGATCAACGTGTGTGTACTTATTGTTGTAACAAATTAAATCAAAACCGGATGCCTGCTAGAGCAGTTCATAATAATCTGGAATTGGTTGAGATTCCTTCTGAATTGAAGGATTTAAATACTTATGAATCTAGTTTGATTCAAAGTATCCATCCCTTTCAGGCTATTGTAAGAATGGAGCCAAAGACAGGGAAATTGCCTCCATCAGATTTACAGAGATGATTAAAGGGAAGAGTTGTTTATTTGCCTCTAGATTTGAAGAAAAACATGAATACAATTGGAGTAGAAAAAGTGGAAGAGGAACCTCTGGTTATCTTAGTTAATGGGGTTCCGACAAAGAGTAAGAAAATATGGCAAGATTTAGTGGATGTTAGGAAAGTCAAAAAGGCAACATTGTATTTGAAAAAAAGCAATAAGTACTATAAGAATGTATATGTTGCAGAAGAGGAAGTAAGTGAAGAAGAGGATAGTGATTTGTGTGCTGGTCAAATTGAGAGAGTAGAACCCTCTAAAAGTGAAGAAATATATGAACATTATAGTGTTCATCCTTTGCATTCCAAGGAAGTCATGGGGAATGCTATTGAGTTGTTTCAAATGAAACAAGCCAAAGGGAGTCCCATTAGTGTTTGGGAGGAAAGTTTGGAAGCTCGGTGTTTCCCACAGCTATTGCCAACAGGTCAAGGAGGAAGATATGATGAGCGACCTCATCAAATTCCTGCTTCGGAATACCGGACTTTACGATTGTATGCAGAAGATCCTAGGTTTCGACAATGCATTCCGTATTTGTTTCATCTCCTGTTTGAAAGCGATCTGTCTGGACTGTCACATGCAGTGAACCACATCTTGAAAAGTGGTATACAGATGCAAAACATCTCGGCAAGTGACTTTATGGATTAAGTCAATGTGCAAGACAGTATTTTGGATTCTCACCTGATTAATCTCATGGCGTGTCAGCGTGGTACCAATGAGTACTGGTACCTTTGTCATGGTGGTTTAAAATGTATGCTGAGGAACTTAGGAACTCCCACATGGTTCCTCACTCTCAGCTGTGCCGAGTATGGCTGGGAAGACTTACTTGAATTTCTACGAGAGGCAAATGGAAACATTGAAAATATCGAATTCAAGACACCCGGAGAACTGTGCTCTTTGGATCCAGTGAATGTATGCAGGTACTTCAATCATAGATTTGAAGCTATGATGTTTTTCATCATGAACAAGAAAAATCCACCTCTTGGAGAGGTGTTGGATTTCTTCTGGAGAAAGGAGTACCAAGCAAGAGGTGCTCCTCATATACATATGCTGCTGTGGATCAAGGATGCACCTACATTTGGAACAGATCCAGAAGACTTAGTGATGAGTTTCATAGAACAGTATTCTACATGTGCTGTTCCAAACGCAAAGGAAGACAAAAGCCTAAGAGAACAAGTTTTACGCTTCCAAAGCCATCGTTGTGGAAAGTACTGGAAACAAGGACAAGTTCTACACCAAATGTCGTTTGGCCTTTCCACGACCGGTGATTTCTAAAGGAAGAGTGAACAGTTTGATGTCTTCGCTGCGACATAATGTGATGAAGAAATCACCTAAAAACACATACAATTTGAAAAGGAACAAAGAGTCCAAGTACATCAACGACTACAACCCAGTGATTTTGTCCATGTGGAATGCTAACATGGATATACAGTTTGTGGCTGATAACTGTATGGCTGTGGCTCGGTATGTGACATCTTACATCACCAAAAAAGAAAAGACAGAATTGAAGGATATGTGGGAGGACATTTCCCATGAAAAGAGCCTCAGTAAGAAGTTGTACAGTTTCAGTCTGAAGATGTTGTCACATCGAGAAATCGGAGCTTACGAATGTTCTGACCGGTTGTCTTCAGCAAGTCTCTATGCCAAATCCAGGAGTATCGTTTGGGCGAGTCTTGGTCTTGCTGCAACGCGTAATCGAGTTCTGAAACCTGTGCGGGAAATTGAGTATTTGGCGGAAAAGAAGCCAAACAGTACCGATATTTTGAAGACCAACATGTTGGATACATATTATCCAAATAGAAGCAGTCACCTCGAGAATGTTTGTCTGTATGAGGTTCTACAAAATTACATATTCAAGAGGAACATCAAAGAAGATATTGATAAAGGAGTGTATGCTGTAATTGGAAGTGAGGGATGTCTGGTCAAGCAAAGAAAATGCCACTTGGTAAACCATCGAAAATTGAGTGGCGAATCTCCTGAAAAAAAAGAGTTTTTCTATTTAGCACTTTTGCAACTTTTCAAGCCTTGGCGTGCAGAAGAGGAACTGCTTGGAGATTTCCTCTGTTACGAAGACTCTTTCAATGCCGCCAAGGAGACCATAGAATGTCCTGTTTTTCCCAAATATCTAGAAATGTTGAATGCGGAAATCGAGCAGGAAGCAACGATTGCAGCCGAGATTGCTAGAGACAGTTCTCAGGACAGTCAGAGTTCTGTTTCATTGAGTCAGGATCCACTAGGAGGACCAGTTATCGAAAATGAAGCTGCCACTGCCATGATTGAAGTGGAAAGAGCCATGGCACATGCTCAGGAGGATGCGGTTAACTTAGAAGACTTAGAAAGACAACTCAACGTTGAGCAGAGGAAAATATATGACGAAATTACCAACCAAATTGATCATGGATTAACTCACTCCTGAGCCCTTGATGGTCCTGGGAACCATCACCTCTCAGGTCCAGCTCCTGCAGTGTCCCGGGGTGCCTACCCCCGGGACACTGCTGTTTGCTATGGTAGGGCGGGCGCGTCGCGGCTCCCACTTTGCCACAGCAAACCACTTTCCTATTGGAAAGGTAATCTGCTCTTTCTTTAAAGTGAGAAAGCAGATTATTTTTCATCAGAGAGAGCAGCATGTAAGGAAGCGGGCAGCCGGCTGGGGCCATGGGGGCATATAATGTCTGCAAAATCTTTTTTGTGTTGAGGAACAGAGTATTACCCCAGTGACTTTGTCATCTATGTATCTTTTTACTTTTTCCTTATTTGAATATCCCTTTATTTACAGTATCTTTCTACCTCTCATTGCAATGAGTTCCTTAGTGTAGCGTCCGTTGCAGTGTTCTTAGTTTTTTTGTTGATTTGATGACTTACCAGTTTGTGTTGAAGATTCACTGTCCTATGTGTGTAGCTTTCCTTTGTGTATCTTTTGTGCAGCCTTCTTTTGTATATCTTTTTTTGTATCTGACTTTGTCTGTTTAGTGCTTGATCCAGTGTGCATAGCATAGCAGTACATCTGTAGACATGTAGTTTACTCCTTTCGTTTCCATCCCTCTATCCTAATTGACAACGTAATGGTGGAGTGAAAGTAAGGCACTCCTGTCATCACTGTTTTAAGTTACAACACTGTCGGTAGGACACGGGTTAAGAAACCCAGCCTCCACCACTCTTAGACCCTCCTGGCCCTTGTTGCCACCTCATTTGCTATGTCTTAAGTATTTAATCTCTGCACTTGACGGTGGTCCTCCATCAGTGTATTCTCATCATAGTCCAAGCACATACAATCCATCATTTTATCTGCTCGTGTCCATTCTGTGCGGTGGTACCGCCTCCACATATTGCACATTATAGAACAGCTTGAGTGTACCCACACTCAAAACATCTCCACTGGCGATTGTACATGCAGACCTTGGACCACCCTTTTCATCTATTCTTGCATCCTGAGATGTAATCTCTTACCTCTGTTGTTTACTTCTTAGTTTACCCTTTTAAATTGTCAAATGTTCTTGGAAAGACATTACTAATTCTTATCATGGAAAAAGTTTCTGAAATCATTTCATATGTGAGTTGTGTATGTTACCCTAATACCCAACATTCCAATGACATGCTTTGTACCATTATGTAATGTGCTTGAGTTATAGTGTTCTATCTTGTTTTTGTTTGTATGTCATTACAATCAAAGGTAACATATTCCTGTGTATCCTAAATAAAGCACTTGACACAATGCATAGTGACACTGTATTTATTGTATTTATTTTTTGAATGTTTTTATAATAATATACACTCAAGTACACTCAAGTAAAAATATGTTTGCTTCATTTTCAAGATAAATATTTAATATATTTCATATGAATCACCACATATGCTTATATTACAGTAACGATAAAATGAAGTGTTTATGTTTTTGTACAAGGACCTACAACATAAGAAAAATCAACAAAACAATTTGGAAGACGGTTTCAAAATTAGTAACAGTGACATAGAAGAGCTGAACATACTTTTTATAAGTAGCCAGAATGAAGAGGAAGAAATTAATGTGCCGATATCAGTTGTGATTTCCTAGACAAAACCTTAGATGCTGATTTTTTGGAAGCATTAGATGACATGGAGAAGGATCATATGACTTTTGAAATTGATAAGCAGGAAAATGACATACATCATGAAATTATTTTAGAAACTATAATAAATTATGAGATGTTACACGAATAAATGTATTATTATATAATAATAATGGTCTGAGACACTCTTCTTGCAGAATTGTAATCATTCAGCTAGTACTGAAGTACTCATGATGCAAAGTGGGCCTTAGGGCATGGAATGCTTCAAACCCCTACAGACTATGCATGTACTCTTCCATGCACTGGCAAACTTGTCTTTTATATCTTCAATTCCCCAGTCTGTATCCTTACACTTCCAGCAAACACTATCACACTTCTGTTTTAATATTGTAGTGAGCCATACAGCACAATGTAACACATATATTTTCTATTACCACCTCAAACACCGATATCACAGTAAATAATTTTTTTGAATAGTTTCAATGTATCCCAAAAACTTTTTTATGAAAGCACTTTAAACACTAATATTATAGTAAACAAGTTTTAAAAATAGTTTTAAGCTATCACAAAATATTTTATGTGAGCACCACAAACCTTGGTATTACAGTAAAGAAGTTTTGAAAATAGTTGCAATGTAGCTTAAAATATGGAACGCACAAACATTGTAACAACGAACATCAGTAAAGAAGTTGTGAAAATAGTTTCAATATATCACAAAAACTCATTTCGCTTCACTTCACTGAGAACATGTTTCTATACTATTGACAGATCTTACATCTAACAAAAATGAAAATGTCACTTACACAGTGAGCATTTCTTTTTGGCATGTTTTGCTGTAGATTTAGATGTGTTCCATAGTCCTGCCATGTCGTGTTGTGTTTGGCCGAGGTAGTAGCTACAACAAAAAGGCTGGATAAAGGGCCATGAGTTTGAATCAGAATATGACATCCAAGAATAATTGATAACCCCAGTCAAAAAGGGCAGCAAATAGGTGTGTTTATGTGTGGATGATGTGTTGATTGAGTGGAAGATAAAAAAAGGTGTAAAATAAGAAAGTCTGCAGACGCACAAAGTACCCACTGCCCTGTAAGGGAAGTGGATCTTTCAATACCCAGCTCATTATACAGACTGTGCGTTGGATTCCGCAGTGGGAGCCTGAGAAATGGCTACCACATCTAAGCAAGCAATGCAAATGCACTAAGTTCCCACTCTGGGTGGTAGTGCTGAAAAATAACACCCGGCCCTTTCCAGGGCCTCTACTTTGAATTAGATAATATTTGGCAAAGACAGTCAAGAAAGGCAGCAGGTAGGGGTGTTTCCGCTAGTGGATGGAGAATAAGGTAAAAATTAAGAAAGACAGCAGATGCGCAAACTACCCACTGCTTTGTAAAGCAAGTGGGTTTTTGGTTTTCCAGTCCATCACACAGACTGTGCGTCGGATTCCGCAGTGGGAGCCTGAGAAATGGGTACCACATCTAAGCAAGCAATCCAAGTGCACAGGGGACACACTTACCTGTGGAAGGGGGGAGGCGAGGAGGCCCCCACTGCAGCCACCACCGCCAGGAGTCATTACTTGCTGCCAACAGCACCGCCGCCCCGGGGCCCCACCTCCTGGCAGCCTCAGCGGCGGCGCTGCATCGGGACGTCATTAGTGCGCCAGGAGGCGCTTCAAAGCTGCGCTCTGCTCCGATCCGCGGGACGCCGGGCGAAGCCCGGGCAAAGGGCGGGCCCTCTGTGGCCCTCAGAGGCACAAGGAGGCCGGGACGGGCCACCCCTCTTGGCTACTACGAAGGTGGAGGTAACGAGTCACCTTACTGTAGTATACCATTATTGATCCCACACTGTACTGTTTTATTGTTGCTGTTGCAGCTCTGAGTTGCTCACATCATGCCTATCTGGGAGGAGCTAAATGCCCTGTGTGGCACCAACTACGCCCAGGACTTATCTACATCCCCCATAGTGGGTAGAGTCTCTGATGAGAAAAATGACAATGACACTGAGATTTTATCTAATGCCGACAAAATGTGCACTACCCCCTCACTATCTCCCTCCAACCCTCCTATATTACTGCCGATTGAGGCTTTGAATAGAACACCTGACTCAGTATCATCTTTTCAATTGACCCTACTGGCCCACATTGAGCAACTGTTATTAACTGTACTATCACCCCTGGTCACAAAAATCAACAATCTGGAAGATAGGTTGACCAGTATCGAAAATGCAATACTAAGGAACTATACTCCAACTGAAACGACTGCTACACCCATTCATTCTTTCCCCCACAGTAACAATGAAAAGCTCAAGCCCACGACACGCACGAAAGCTCAAACTCTTGAACCCCTCATGTCTATATCAAATCCAAGAAGCCAGAATATTACTCATAACTCCGTACCTGTACCCCATAGAGTTCCCTGGACCACACTTGAAAGCAGGATGCGGATTAACCTACCTCCAGAAGCCGCCCCTTACGGGACTGTTCTCTCTGGGGTCCCTGCACCCAGTCAGGGCAAATTTGAAACTCACCAGGACTTGTTAAACAAAGCCATTTCCTGGCTAAAACAAAACAGACGACTTCCATCTGCCTTAGATGGCGGCATCTTGAGTGTTAGGAGGGTGGGGTGGCTGGGCACGTCGCCCAAAGACATCCCGGGCGACCTGATCTTAATTAAATTTAAGAGTATGAACATTGTCCCCCATTTGCGATCTTCCCAGCCCAAAGAGGGAGATGGCCCCATTTGCATCTGGGACTTGTACGATTTCTATCCCGGCCCCCGACTCCATTCATTCCTAAGGCAAATGACATGGAACCACAATTTCTGGTGAAATGGGAATCCAAGAATCTTGTGTTACTAACCCTCTACCTTTTTCTTGATTTTGCACGTACCCCTTTTCTTTTAGCTGAATTGTCAAATTGATTTGAGTTTGTTTTAATAGTTGGTTCCTTTTTATCTTGTGAATGATATGCTGAGTCATTTATACATGTATGTATTTTTTTTTGCTGCTTTTATGGTTTCAAACAAAAAAAAAAACGAATAAAGCTTATTTAAGATTTAAGATTTAAGAGTACACACACTGTGCGGTAGAAAGGATGCAAGTATGGAAATTACCCACTGCCATTCAAGGGTAGTAGTTACCAAGAAGGCTTAGTAAAGGGCCTGTACTTTGAATTGAATTACAAGAAGAATAATTGATAACTCCAGCTAAGAAAGGCAGCAAAAAGGCTCCATAAAGGGCCTTGACTTTGAAACAGAATATGAAATTGAAGAATAATTGATAACCCCAGCCAAGAAAGGCAGCAAGCGTGCAAATTTCCCACTGCCTTCGGCTGGGGTAGTTGTTACAACAAAAAGGCTCAATAAAGGGTTTTGAGTTTGAATCAGAATATGACATAGGTGTTATACTTAGTTTGGTTTCCACTGAGTAAGTGGTACCTGAAACAACAACAATGTTCTGTGGAGCTTGCCTGGATGTGTAGCCTGGGCGGGACGTAGTAGTACTAATGATTTTGTGTTGTGAATTCTGGCTTAGTAGGGGCAATTGGGAATTTTGTGCAGGTTTGAGGGAGGTTACTTTATTTGGTACTGCACTTTATACGTAATGAATGAAGAATCAGTTCAATTCTGCCTGAATACGGCCATATGGTGATGGCCGGAGGCAGCGGTTAGCAAGAGCCTATGACTACGTGACATTGATTACATCTGCACAATATTGATAATTTAGTGTGTGTGAACGCAGCGATGATAAGTGGTGGAACGAGTTAGTGGCACCTGAAATAACAAAGTTCTGAGAAGTGTGCGATGATGCGTGGTCCAAGCAGGACGCATTGGTAGCAAAGTCTTTAACATAAAGTTTTCTAATAAATATTGGTTATTCATTCACAGAAGTAAGTTGAAGTATATCTCCAAAAAGTATGATATATTTTTTTCTAAATGAGTCATCTCATTCTATATGGTCACGTGGTGATGAATTCTGGTGCACTGAGTTAGTAATACCTTTGGCGCTAACCTTGAACGTTCCCTGTGATTATGCGTGGTCGGGGGGAAACACAGTAATTGAATTAATGTCTTTAGTCAATGGAATTCTGCTTCAATTCCATTTAAAAGGGACAGTATGTCTCACTGTGACCAAAAACTGTTCACTCTTCTATGTGATGATTTATGGTGCACTGAGTAAGTAGTATCTTTGGAGCTGAGCTTTTACGTTCCCTGCGCAGTGGAGATTGAAGGCAGTTGTTAGGAGACATAGAGACATAGACAAATGCTTTTTGTCACTTATTTAAACAAAATGACTGTTCCCCGTAACACAAACGTTTTTTGCAATAAACGCATCGAATTTTAACTGCACCAAAATCAGGATTAATATGTGGGTGTGGACTGCTTGCTGGAAATTCTGTTCTGCTGTAGCAATTGCTGTGCTTGGTGCAGTAGCAGGTGGGTTGTCCTGCAACCTCCGTGTTGCAGCTCAAGCAAAGTTGTTGGGGTGCAAGTACTTCATGTGTTGCACCATATTTGCTGTGCCAAAGGAGTATTTTTTAGATGGATCACCCCTTGAAAGAGCTGTTTGGCACATTTTACAGGTTACTTTTGGAGCATTAACCTTTTTTTGCCCTTCAGGAAAAGTAAAAAACTTCCAAATTAGAGCTTCTTTCTTCTTCTTTGGAGGTTCTTCAGCAATGAAATCTCCCTCTGAAGAATGGCTGGAAGATGAGTCCATTGCTGTTATTATGGTGATCTTCCTTCTATTTGACAGGATTCTAAGAAGAGATGCTTCTTCTTAGAAAGTCAAAGTAGAATGATTAAAATGGGATGGAACTTTCAACAGTTTGAATAGTTAGTGTTATGAACCAATCACATCTTTTCTTTTAAAGTCACATGGTTTTGCGTACGCTTGCGGTGGGATTACAGTACTCTTGCGATGCGAGTACGCAAGACGTTCCACTGCGATTTGTGTAATTGCTTTTAAAAGAAATATACGATTGTCCTCCCTTAGTATGTACATTAAATACATAAATATATGTTTTTAAACTATTAAAAAAATGCGTGCCTTTCGGGTACAGGGTGCCGTACATGACGTCACATGGAAGCTTTGATGTGATGCGTAACGCCAAAGCGTATTCGACACAAACATCGATGAATGCTATTTTGTACAGTTAACAGAATCTGAGGATATAGTACAATTGTCTCTGCCTTAAATAAATCAAGGCTAACTTCCATGTTGTCTGTAGTGCTGATGCACTCCTGGTATCAGATGGTTAACTATATTAATCGCGGTGTACATTTGAAGTCAGTACTTAGTACAGCCATAGAGGAACGTTTTTTCTAGCATACATTAACACAATTGTTTCTGCCTTACATAAATCAAAGCTAACTTGAATGCTGTTCATGGTGTAAATGGGAAACTGAATTCAATTTGTGAACCCTGCTGTCTGCAGTGTAGATTGAAGGCACTTGTTGACGCAGACATAGACAAATGCTTTTTGTCACTTATTTAAACAAAATGTGAAGACATATAGTAGAATTGTCTCTGTATTAAATTAATGAAGGCTGAATTTCCTACTAATCAAACTTTAAGAAAATCTGAGGACATTGTGCAATTGTCTCTGTTTTAAATAAATCAAGATTGTAGTGAATGTTTTCTGTAGTGCTAATGCTCTTGGTATCTAGTTGTCAACTCTACTGAGCGCAGAATTGATTGAAGGCAGTTCTCAGCACAGATACTAAAGACACATTTACATCCAAAGCTGAATTGAAGTTGCGAACCCTGCTGTCCACAATGTAGATTGAAGGTACTACTCGACACAAACATTGATGAATGTTATTTTGTACAGTTAACAGAATCTGAGGACATAGTACAATTGTCTCTGCCTTAAATAAATCGAGACTAAATTCCATGTTGTCTGTAGTACTCAAGCGCTACTGTACCAATTGGTAAACTCTGTTGTTCGCAGGGTACATTTGAAGGCAGTACTTAGTACAGACATTGAGGAACGATTTTTGAGGCATTCATTAACAAAATTGTCTCTGCCTTACATAAATCAAGTTGTGTTCAATTGTCTCTGCCTTAAATAAATCGAGACTGAATTCAATGTTGTCTGTAGTGGTTCCTAGTATGAGTTGGTGAACTCTGTGGATCGCAGTGTACATTTGAAGGCAGTACTTAGTACATCCTTTGAGGAATGTTTTTCTGGCATCTATTAACAAAATTGTTTCTGCCTTACATAAATCAAGGATAACTTGAATTGTGTTCATATTGTAAATGGAAAGCTGAATTCAATTTGTGAACCCGGCTATCTGCAGTGTAGATTGAAGGCAGATGTTGAAACAGACATAGACGAATGCTTTTTGTCACTTATTTAAACAAAATGTGAAGATATATAGTAGAATTGTCTCTGCATTAAATAAATGAAGGCAGAATTTCCTACTGTTCAAACTTTATGAAAATCTGAGGACATTGTGCAATTGTCTCTGTTTTAAATAAATCAAGAGTGTATTGAATGTGTTCTGTAGTACTGGCTATCTTGGTATCAAGTTGTCAACTCTACTGAGCGCAGAATTGATTGAAGGCAGTTCTCAGAACAGATACTGAAAATAAATTTACATCCAAAGCTGAATTGAAGTCGTGAACCCTGCAGTCCGCAATGTAGATCGAAGGTGCTACTCGACACAAACATCGATGAATGCTATTTTGTACATTTTACCGAATCTGAGGATATAGTACACTTGTCTCTGCCTTAAATAAATTAATACTACATTCCATGTTGTCTGTAGTACTGATGCACTCCTGGTACCAAGTGATAAACTCTGTTGTTCGCAGTGTACATTTGAAGGCAGTACTTGGTACAGACATTGAGGAACGTTTTTTGTGGCATCCATTAACAAAATTGTCTCTTCCTTACTAAAATCAAGTTGTGGCCAATTGTCTCTGCCTTAAATAAATCGATACTGAATTCAATGTTGTCTGCAGTGCTGATGCACTCCTGGTACCAGTTGGTAAACTCTGTTGATCGCAGTGTGCAATTGAAGCAGTACTTAGTACAGCCATTGAGGAACGTTTTTTGAGGCATCAATTAATACAATTGTCTCTGCCTTAAATAAATCGAGACTAATACGTCATATTCTGTTTTAAGAAGTTGCTGCATTCTTCAATGCACAAAGGCAAGCATTAAGTTTGATACCATGCTTACCTCATCAATAAGGAGAAGTTTCATTTTTCTCAAGACTCTTAAAACTTCACAACAAGCTTCTCCAGATAGCTTGTGGTATTCCAATTTGTTGTCATGCTCCACAGGTACTATTAGTAACCGATGTAATGTAATTTTTTTGATGTTGAATGCTGCCAACCCAGTTGGAGCAGTGACAACATAAGACAAATGCAACTCAGTTGTTTTCCGTAGATAAGTTGTAATTACTTTAATTAAAAAACTTTTTCCTGTTCCAGCTTGTCCACTCACGTACATTTGGATAGGTTGATATGATGAGCAAGAGCACTCTTTCTTTTCATGAAGTAATCCATGGTCAATATGTTCTCTCACTTGGTCATATATTTGTTTCTGTTCAACATTTAGTTCTTCTTCCAAGTTTCCTAAGTTTGTTACATCTTCTTGAGCTTGATACATTGCTGTTTCCACCTCGTCCATGGCAATTGCTGCTTCATTTTCAACAATTGGTTCTCCTAGTGGATCCTGACTCAATGGGGCACAAGTTTGACTGTCTTGAGGACTGTCTCTAGCAATCTCAGCTGTAATTGTAGCTCCTTGCTCAATTTCGTCGTTCAGCATTTTCATATAATTAGCAAAAACAGGGCATTCTATAATATCTTTAGTTGTTTTGAACACATCTTCGTAGCTCTGGAAATCTCCAAGTAATTCCTATTCTGAACGCCACAGCTTGAAGAGTTGCAAAAGAGATAACTAGTAAAATTCCTTTTTGTCAGGAGTATCGCAACTCAGTTTTCGGTGATTAATCAAATGTCCTTTTCTTTGTTTCACCAAATATCCTTCAGAACCAATCACAGCATGTATACCATTAATGATGTTTTCTGTAATATTCCGTTTAAAAGTATAGTTTTGCTGCATTTCATAAAGAAATGTTCTCAAGATAATGACTTCTATTTCGATAATAAGTTTCCAACATATTTGTTTTCACAATATGTGTACTTTCTGGCTCGTTTTCAGCAAAATATTCAACTTCTTGTACAGATTTAGGTACTCGATTTCGTGTTGCAGCAAGACCTAGACTCACCCAAATGATTTTTCTAGATTTGGAGATCTACTACAACTTTCTCCTGTAAAAGGACAACCAGTATTTAAAACACTTGCACATGAAGATACCAGAAACTCTTTGGGTAGCATTGGAAATGTTAACATTTGCTTATATTTTGAATATAAGAAACTTATTACAAATATACGACAAGCAAATGATGCTGATTATGGAACTATTCTACAAGATATAAGAATTGGAAAAGTGACTGAATATGGCAACGAAGCTTTACAGAGACGATTCCTTTCCAATTTGTTTCCAAATGAAAATATTGTTCTTGAGCTTGTAGCTACTTTTAGAATAAGTGATAACCCCAGCCAAGAAAGGCAGCAATTGTTCAAATTGCCTACTGCCTTTGGCCAGGGTTGTAGCTACAACAAAAAGGCTTGATAAAAGGCCTTTACTTTGAATAAGAATATGAAATTGAACAATAATTGATAACCGCAGCCGAGAAAGGCAGCAAGTGTGCACATTTCTTATTGCCTTCGTCCGGGGTAGTTGTTACAACAAAAAGGCTTGATAAAGGGTTGCACTTTGAATACAAATATGAAATAGAAGAATAGTTGATAACCACAGTCAAAAAAGGCAGCAAGTAGGTGTGCGTACATGTAGATGATGTGTTGATTGAGTGGAAGATGAATACATTAAAAAGTAAGAAAGGCAAATTATCTACTGCCTTCAGATGGTGTAGTTGATACAACAAAAAGGCTCGATAAACGGCTTGCACTTTGATTAGGAATATGAAATTGAACAATAGTTGCTAAACACTTCAAAGAAAGGCAGCAAGAGTGCAAATTTCCAAATGCCTTCTGTCGGGGTAGTATATACATGATACAAAAGGGGATGATGGACGGAGCATTTGAACAAATCAAAGACTCACCCCCAGTCAACTGATCTGGGTTTAATCCATCACCATTCTTTAGTTCACTCAGCCACCCCAGTTCAGACAAAGCTATATGCAAATCAGTCTGACCCTGTGCCTTGTGGGAACAGTCCAGCCAAACTGCCAAGCCATGTCTTCCCTCGACCGGAAACAAGCATCCTGGGACCGGTTTCGGATTCATAATCCTCATCAGCCAGGCTATCTTGAATCCAGTGGCCAAGTGAACAAGGGACTCACGTCTGAGCATACCCTGCCACACTTAGGGCGAACAAAGCGATACAAAAGGGGATGATGGACGGAGCATTTGAACAAATCAAAGACTCACCCCCAGTCAACTGATCTGGGTTTAATCCATCACCATTCTTTAGTTCACTCAGCCACCCCAGTTCAGACAAAGCTATATGCAAATCAGTCTGACCCTGTGCCTTGTGGGAACAGTCCAGCCGAACTACCAAGCCATGTCTTCCCTGGACCGGAAACAAGCATCCTGGGACCGGTTTCGGATTCATAATCCTCATCAGCCAGGCTATCTTGAATCCAGTGGCCAAGTTATTATTATTATTATTATTATGCGTTCTTATATAGCGCTCGATTACCCGTAGGCATCTCGGCGCTTGCCTTGGGAACCCGTCCTGGCTTTTTCCCTGTGAAATACCCGTACTGGGCATCCCCAAGGTGAAAGCCAGGCATCCCGCCGTGGGGGGCCGTAGTGGAGATTAAGCAGCTAATGCCCAGAGCTGCAGAGTGTGAACCCGTGATTCGAGTAGGCACCGAAACGAGAATGATCGAGTCCGTGGATATTTGGGCTCAAGACCCTGCCGCGTCAGGAATTGAACCCTGGTCCCGGGTCTGACCTCTGCTTCAGGGTCTGCCTCCTCTAACCAGTGAGCCACACTTCTCCAAGTGAACAAGGGACTCACGTCTGAGCATACCCTGCCACACTTAGGGCGAACAAAGCGATACGATGCCTTCAGATGGTGTAGTTGATACAACAAAAAGGCTCGATAAACGGCTTGCACTTTGATTAGGAATATGAAATTGAACAATAGTTGCTAAACACTTCAAAGAAAGGCAGCAAGAGTGCAAATTTCCAAATGCCTTCTGTCGGGGTAGTATATACATGAGACAGGCTCAATAAAGGGCCTTGACTTTGAATCAGAATATAAAATTGAAGAATAATTGATAACCCCAGTCAAAAAAGGCAGCAAGTAAGTGTGTGCAGGTGTGGATGATGTGTTAATTGAATGGAAGATGAATAAGGTAAAAAGTTAAAAAGGCTGCAGACGATCAAAGTGACCACTGCCTTATCAGAAAAGTAGATCTTTGGATACCCATCTCATTACACAGACTGTGCATCGCAAGAAAGGATGCCAGTGTGGAAATTGCCCACTGCCATTCAAGGGAAGTAGTTACCAAGAAGGCTTAATAAAGGGCCTGCATTTTGAATTTGAATTACTTGAAGAATAATTGATAACCCTAGCCAAGATAGGCAGCAAGTGTGCAAATTTCCCACTGCCTTCGGACAGGGTAGTAGCTACAACAAAAAGACTCGATAAAGGGCCTGCACTTTGAATACGGATATACAATAGAAGAATAGTTGATAACCATAGCCAAGAAAGGCAGCAAGTAGGTGTGTGTACGTGTAGATGATGTGTTGATTGAGTGGAAGTTGAATAATGTAAAAAATAGGAAAGGCTGCAAGTGTGCAAATTACCCACTGCCAGTAGTTACCAAGAAGGCTCAATAAAGGGCCTGCACTTTGAATTAGAAAAACAAACAGAAGAATTGATAACCATAGCCCATACTGCCTCGTTTTTAATATTGGTTGACTTTTGTTAAAGCTTTTTATTGTACATGAACGGCAGAAAATGCGCAAATTACCCACTGCCATTCACAAGTAATAGTTACCAAGAAGGCTCAATAAAGGGCCTGCACTTTGAATTTGTATTAAAAGAAGAATACTCGATAACCCCAGCCAAGAAAGGCAGCAAGTGCGCAAATTTCCCACTGCCTTCGGCCGGGGTAGTAGCTACAACAAAAATGTTTGATAAAGGGGCTTGATATTGGATCAGAATATGAAATTCAAAAATGATTGATAACCCCAGCCAAGAAAGGCAGCAAGTGTGCAAATTTCTTACTGCCTTCGGCCAGGATAGTTATTACAGCAACAAGGTTCGATAAAGGGCCTGCACTTTGAATGTGAGGCTGCAAATGTGCAAATTGCAAGTGTGCAAATTACCCACTGCCTTTAGCCGGGGAAGTAGTTACAACAAAAAGGCTCGATAAAGAGCCTTGACTTTGAATCAGAATATCAAATTGAACAATAATTGATAACCCAGCCAAGAAAGGCAGCAAGTGTGCAAATTTCCCACTGCCTTCGGCAGGGGTAGTTGTTACAACAAAAAAGCTCAATAAATGTCTAATGACTAATGTTGAGGACAGCGATGCTCCTGTTTCCTGTTTTTTATGAGGTTGATAGACTGTTTCACGTAACACAAAAAGTTTATCGCAATAAATGAATAGAAATTTAAGTTTACCAAAATCAAGATCAATATGTGAGTTTGGACTGCTTGCTGAATATCCTGTTTCAGAAGTTGATGAGCTTGGTGCAGCAGCAGGTGGGTTATTCTGCAATCTCTGTGTTGCAGCTCAAGCAAAGTTGTTGGGGTACAAGTTGTTTACGTGTCGCATTATATTCGCTGTGCCAAAGAAGTATTTTTTGGATTGATCACTCCTTGAAAGAGTTGTATGGCAAATTTTACAGGTTAGTAATGGTTGGTGTGTTTCAGTGAGTATGGGCACGCACAATTTATTTAAAAAAGGCCTAGGAGGGCCCCGTGACGCAGAAGGAAATATTACGATGAACCATATACGATCAATTAGAATAGAGGCCTGAGAAGACCACTTGAGGCAGTAATAAATATTAAAAGTCACGGGAGGATTAGAAGGGAGCAAATACGAAGAAGCACAAATAAACCGAAACAGAGCTGGGAGGGCCATGTCACGCAGTAAAAAAAATCCTATCAGGCTGGTACAATTTACAGTGGAGGATGATGTTGTGACAGCTTCTCCTACCTTTGCTTCTGTCGTCTCTTGTCTTGTCTTCAAAGGCTGGGGCTTTGGCTGGGCCTGGAGTGGGCTGGGTGTGGGCGCCACCACCACCGCGCCTATGGTGGCCTGGCTGCACGCAGCAGCAGCAGTGACACCACGTTGAGTGTCACGAGTCCTCCTGCGCTCCAGCAAACAGTTCGTAGTACAATCGACAACGATGAGAGCCTGTCTGTAACAGAAGAACAGGCAGGCAAAAGAGAGCGTGCTCACATCAGTGCCCGCATTATATGGGAACCGCGGGGGCTGACCAAACCAAGCCCAGGGCGTTTTCTTGCTCTACAAGAATGGAAGCCCTGGGGGACCTCTCATTGGCTAATGTATTGGCTTCCAGGCTTAGTAATAGCAAGAAAGCTAAGTGGTGACATCTGGGGAGTGTGGGCCGGTGTGCACCCCGCAAGTGTGAGTTTGTGCACCAACAATTAACAACAGAGAGAGACGGGGCGGGGTTATCAGTGACCACTTGTAACCATTCTCGTAGTGCCCCCTGTGCTCTGATTTGACACTGAGAGGGTGTGATGGCATCATGCCACTGTAACCTCTTGTGGGTGCCCGCCCAGGCCAGTAAATTGGGCACAAACACTACAATATAGCCCAAAAACTAGCTCACCTCTAGGCATAGTTTTTTTTCCGCACAACTGGGAAAAATGTCTCCCAATTGTGCGGGAAATAACGCAATCTGTCAATCTTGTCTAGAAGGATGCGAGGTTACTTAAAAGTGCTGGAATAGGAAGTTAACTAATCAAATCTTTTCTTTTAAAGTCACATGGCTTTGCGTACGCTTACGGTAAGCTTGCGGTGCTGTTACGATGCGAGTACGCATAACGTTTCACCGCAATTTGTGTAATTGCTTTTAAAAGTAATATACGATTGTTAAAAGTTTTTTAAACTATTTTCATAATTACCCTAGATATTGTGTTCTGTTAGTATGTACATTAAATAGATAAATATATGTTTTTAAACAATTAAAAACATTTGCACCTTTCGTGTACGGGGTGCCGCACATGACGTCACACGGAAGCTTTGATGTGACGCGTAACGTTAAGGCGTATTTGTAGCATATCCGCGTGCACGCGCTGAGTATGATCAGCAGTACAAAGTATGGTGTGATCACCATACACATACCGTACGGTTACCAAAAAAAAACATGAAAACGGAATGGTATAGAATTCAATTTTAATATATTTGAAAAATATATATTTAATAAAAAACATATTTTTCAATTTAGTTTTGTTATTATTTTAAATTAAGAATATGAAATATGATTTGAAACATAAAATACATATATGTTTTTATAATAAAAATGTAAGAAATTAGTATAAAAAGAAAGAAATATAATAATTAATACATTTAATAATTATCATTTACAAAACCTTTGAAATTCACTGAAAAAACGTTATAGTTAGGAATTAGCATTCCAGAAAACCTTGCAAATTCACTAAAATAACCATAGGTTTCAGCCACGTTATAGTTAGGAATTAGCATTTAAAAAACCTTAGAAATTCACTAAAAAAACATAGGCTTCACAGATGTTATAGTTAGTGGACATTTCACTCATACAAAACCTTTGAAATTCCCCCGTAATATTTAGTTCAGCTAACTAAAACTCGTGCGCCCACAATGCACTGCACCGCACTGCATATTACATTACCCATGACATGGACAGTGATATCAATCATGACAGCACTGATGACATCTCAAATGACATCACTGATGACATCACTGATTACATCATCCTTGTGAAAGAGTGTCAGATCTCCTCTCAGCTTAATATATCCTTTGATACACACATTCAAAAACAGAAACACACATTTTCAAAAAAATAGAGATACCAATATCAGTTACAACAACCTTTTCAGTAATTCCAAAATCTCCATACACATCCACTCATTCGCCAACAGTTCTATATAGTCACTCATACATGTACTCACTCATCATATGGACTCATACACCTAATCATCCTGTTACACACTGACACTCCTCCATAGAGTTACTCACACACATACTCACACATGCAATCAAACATCCATTTATTTGCATATACAGCTATACACACACCACTACACTTACATTTAAAGAATCGTACACATACTTACTCTCTTAAACCATCACTTATAGAAACACATACTAATTTATACATGAGCTCTCACATATAATCACTTATATACATCAATACTCACACATACTAGATTAAAACATATGTAGTTACTCATAAAGACACTATTGAGACAGTCATTCACTCACTAACACACCCATACACACACTCATCCACCCATACTGTTCTGCACACATGCTGTCTTCAAAAGACTTACAAACAGTGAGTCACTCATTCATGCATCTATAGTAATATCCCCCACCGAACTATACAGACACTCATACTGTTACTCAAAAAAACAACTAATAACCCATACACTCACTCACCAACCCATGCAGCCACTTATACACAAAGTGAGACACTGATACAGATATTTAAATATGTAAACATTACTCGCTATTACATCTATTCACTGAGATACACTTAATACGTCAGTTATACAATCAATTTTACAAAAAAAACATCCATTTACACATGTATTTACCCATTTATTCTTCCATCGACCTTTAGTTATACATATATAAAAAAAAAAAATTCAGAAAGACACACATTCACTGTATGATGTCATCACACATTCACTGTATGATGTCATTTGAGATGTCATCAGTGATGTCATCAGTGATGTCATTTGAGATGTCATCAGTGATGTCATCAGTGATGTCATTTGAGATGTCATCAGTGATGTCATCAGTGATGTCACTGACCATGTCATGAATGATGTAATATGTGACATGATCAGCAGTGGATTGCGGGTGCGCGATATATAGTTAGTACAACTAACTATATAGGGAATTTCAATGGTTTTGTGTGAGTAAAATAAGGTTTTTTAAATGCTAATTCCTAACTATATATGGTCTATAACCTATGGTTTTTTCAGTGAATTTTCAAGGTTTTGTAAATGCTAATTCCTAACTATATATGGTCTATAACCTATGGTTTTTTCAGTGAATTTATATATATATATATTACTTACTGGCGGTCGCCAGTAGGTAGTTATGATTAGGACCTATTTTCCATAGGAAATCCGCAACATTCTATTTGGAGTAACGTTGGTGCCGGTTGACAAATCTTCGCGAAATTTTTTAAACTGGTAAGATGCTCCGGCCCGCTCTTATCCTATTCATAAAGCAGGGGCTGAGAAAAAAGGGTGGTCCCAAAACATATTTTCCCCATGCAATGTTCCATAGGAACCATTCATCGCGGCATGACACCATATTTGGCAAAGAGGTAGTCCTTGGTTCAGACTCGTGCCTTTTGCCTAAATGGTGCAAATCAGTTCAGTAGTTCCTGAGAAAATTACATTTAAAAGTACATATATATTTAGGCCTCAGTGGAGCCGCGCATCTTGCGCGCCCTCTAAGCGCACCTCCCGGTCATGCGCTGAATGCTAATTGGCTGTCAAGTGATTGTCAACATTCAAAACCAGGAAGTGTTGGCAGCCATTTTCTGCCTTGGTAGAAGCGAGGATCTAGAAATTAGTGGAACAAATGTTCAAAACATATAAAGGGGGCAGGTGACCCCCGGGACACTGCTGTTTGCTATGGCCGGGCGGGAGTCCATTTTCCCGCTCAGTCATACCAAATTTGAGGGCATATAACAAGTGCCATTTCGCAGCAATATTTTTAAAAAAGGCAAAAATGCGGTGAAAATTATATTGCCCTATTTACTAGGCGACGCTAAGATTATACCATGGTTCAGGCATTTTTACATGAGCTTTCTGGCCCTCTTTGGTAAACTGTGTAGCAAATATGTATAGCGTGTATATAAGTGCTTGAGAACCTGTGATGGGTTGGATGTGCATTGGGGTCACTTTCTCTCTATAGGGAACCCCTAGGGTTATAGGATGCTCCATTGTGTTAGTGGTAGTGGTAGTGGTAGGGGGAGAGGTTTGGTGCAGTGGCCAGGGTGGCTGACTCCGGAGCGTAGGGCTCACGGTTCAATCCCTGGCACCTGCAGAAGCTCAGCTCAGCACACTGCGACTATGGACAATAACTCACTTAATCTTCCCAATGGCGCCCAGCGCCATGAGATCCTTAGGAGTAGGTAGTTCTTGCTTCACAAATACCGGATTTGGCAGTGAGAGAGTGCTGTCTCCCCAATCCACACATGCTCCTCTGAACTGCTTCTGTTAGTTCTCACCTCCCTATGGAATGATTTGCTAATCCAGTTTCAGAGCCTGGAACAGATAATGACCTTAAAAGAAAGGGAAGGACAGACCAGTTTATGCAGACAACTTTGTGACCTGTCTTAAATAACACCAGCCCAAATAAATTATCAAAAAGTAGGGCACCAAACACACCACTTTCGGTGAAGTGCGGCTTCCTCCCTCCCTATCCTGTGTGCTGTGAAAAGAAATGAGTTGGCATACGCAAAAGCAGGAGAGCATCTTCTCCCAAAACTGGTTGCCATTGAGATATTGAACATTGAAAGTAAAATGTTCATTTAGGTTCGTGGTTGCCCATATGTCTTTGCGGTCATCAAACGGATCAATCAGATTCATAGTTTATGTCCGTTCTTCCTGGAAGTAGAAAAAAGCTAATTCCTGCAAATTATATGGTGTTTTTGATTTACTCTTGGAGCTCTGATCCCCTGTATAAAGGAAGGCAAAGCCCAGCAGAAGAAATCCTGGCTGCCTCTCCTTCAGGGGTAGGGACCATACCCCAAGACTAAGGAAGAATTATCCTTTCATACATCCATCATTTTTCCCCAATGTTTACTAATGAAATATTCTGAACTGGAAGACAGGAGAAAAAAAGGAACTTCAAAGCATGCTGCAAGCTGACCCTACCCACCACTTGGACACTATAGATGGCCAGCTTACCCAGCATTCTTCTTGCTTTTTTTCTCTTCAGTATTTGGCTGAGAGGACTTGGGGAAGCCTACTTGACTTGAATTCCCATCTTAATACTCGTCTTTTTGTGCTGGACGCAGAGCGGTTTTGTGTGCACCATGAAAGCAATTTCTTAGCAGGATGGGGTGTGCTGATACCTGTGGTTGGTATTTCCACTGTCCGTTTTTAGAGATGGTAGGAAATGTCAGATATTGACCATGCTGATGGCGTCATTACCTGTTGGCTGGATTAGTAAGACTGCTGTGTTAAAAGTTAGGACGCGACACACAGTAACCCGTGAAACTGCATCTCCCAGTGTTGCACCATAAGTGGAGCCCTGCCCACTCATGTGCAGTAACATATTTTCAGTTTCAGCCCATGAATCCCTTTTTTCTTGTGGGTATAGATTAGAGCACAGTTTGGCCAATGATTGTTCAATTTTGGGGAGTCCTTTTATTTTATGGGTAACATTTCTGGAAACATTTCTGTAACAGCTTTTCTTCAGCTTCATCCTCACGTTCTCCATCAAGAAAGAGATAAGGAGAGATTTTAGCCTTTATTTTGTTTTTAAAGAGGATGGCTCCTGTGGTTGTTCTTTTACATTTCCAGGGATGGTGCATATTTCCACAGCGTGACAACTAATTACTTCATGCTCCATTTCAATAGGAGGCCTTAAAACTCTTCCGGAGCATTTGACTCATGTTGTGTAAGCTATGACTTTGGCATAGCTCTGCAAGGTGCGCTTTCCCGCCCACAAGTGACATTGGTGAACTTGGATTAAGGCACCATTGGTGATTGGAAAAGACAGATTATTGTAGCCCTGCAAAACACTATTCAATGAGCAATTTAGATAGAGGCATTGCTTTTGGATTAATAACAATCCAATGAAGGGATCAGGCGCACAGTGAAAACAGCAACACACCTTATTTTTGTTATTCACAGTATCACACACACACTGTACTAAAATTAATTAACACTTTCAAGTAAAAGTATTTATTACTAAAGGAACAATCTGTTTCTCAGTACATCTAAAGCAACGACACAGAATATTATAAAACTACCAAGCAAGGCATGTTATAAATAATAAGAATAAAACGAAATATTCTAACATGTTTTAAAATGTCATCTTAAGTCTAACACTGTAATGCCTACTTCTATGTGCTACACTAAGAGAGCATGAAAGGCAGAGCTACTTGCAGTCTAGAGCTCCTTCGGGAGAAGAAATGCACTGCATACCTAGTTGACAGCAAAGGCTAACTTTATCAGTGGAGGTGTGTAACCGGTGTGTTATGTGAAGGTACAAACCCATGCTGCGGTCTTCCTTCGCGGCTCGGCTTCTTTCATCAAGTGAGATTTAGCATCTGCAAAGTGTGCTGGCAGTACCATCTCTGGCAGAATATTGGGCAAAAATCTTGGCGAAGAGCCTCTCCTGACAAGTGTAGTCATTATATATAAAATATTATCAGAGATTAGAATTTCTTATGTAAGATTCCCAATGTCTGACATAGATTATGTGCATCAAGGTGTGCATAACAGACGTTTCCCCATGAACATTTAACGTAAATTGACGTTCATTAACACTACATTATTTTGGTCATATGTCTGTATGTGCTCTTATTTAACCTTGATAGAGTGGAAAGTAGATATTTGGCCCAGACAAATGTTGCATCAAGAGTTGTCTATGTCATCAATCAGATGGCTTTAAGTTTTCGCAGTTCTTAAAAAGATGAGGTCAAATGACATCTGCATTAAATGGCAGACATGACAATGATTCTGCATAAATCTGGAATGATGGGGACTTCTATTGTCAAAGATCGAGATGTTGGCAACTTCCATTATCCATGATGGAGTCAGGCGTACGTAAAATGAAAACAGACCATAGGGGATTTACAACACTACTACTCAATCTTCCGAAATGTCAACTGACACATTTTGAGGACAGTATCTTTAGGACATACTTGGAAGAAGGTTTTTCTTCCTGCAGACATAGGAGCATCTGAGAGCAGGGCTCAGTTTCAAGATCTGGCTTGTCTCTGGTTGAAGGTCCAGTGTCAAATAGCCTCCTGTCTATATCTGGTGTCATGGGCCCATATATCATTTCATTTATAGTCTCTACTGGTTCATACACTGGAATATTGGAAACCTGCATCCACTGTCATCTCATCTAGTGCCTCTGCTTCAATTTAGTAAATAGCTTAAAAAGCTTGAAGTGGAACAAGTACACAGTAAGACTCATTACGTGTGTGAAATATTTTTTACACATGTTATGTTGTTATCTAAGGCAGTGGTTCTTAACCTTTAACTTCTGTGGATACTGACTTAATCATTACTGCAATCTGGGGACCCCTACTGAGCAATTACTGAGTGATTATTGGAATTAGAACCCAGAGACCCTTGCATAAGCAATTTCAATGATTTGAACTGCAAAACACAAAAATACAGAAACAAACATTCATCAAGCTAATACATAAATTAGGAAATATTTTATTGAAATGATAACCAAATATAAAAACAGTAAAACATTTAATTTAAATTTCAAGGTTGGAGCTTTTCCGGGATTTCTGCGGAGAACCACACCTCCGTGTAGCCACAGGTGATGCTGCCCCGCCCCCGGTAATGGAGTTTCGTCGTACCTGAGCGGGTGCTTCACAGAAAATGAAGGTCCTGCTGGCGGTCTTTTTCTCCCCTTCACGGCCGGCGTTCTGCGGCTGGCGTTTGTGGATGCTTCTTCCCCTTCAATGGGCTTCTGCACTGAGGTGACTTTCACTGAAGACGCCGTGAACAACCACGGAGGCTGCTTGACAGAGGGGGCTCAGAGGTCAGAAGCAAGAGGTAGGAGGATTTTTCTACACGGCAGTTCAAATGCAATTAATCAATTGAAGTTGTGCACCGGACACTTGAAGCTGCCTGGGAGCAGTCTGAGAGACATTTTACTACAAATCTTTTCAATAGAATATATATTGCTCTAGGCACATCACGCTGTGTTCAGTGGGAGTGTCGAATAAACAGAGGTTCCCTCCGGCCCTCCTCTCCCAAGCTCTCAGTAGATTATTCACAAGAGACACTTGGGTCCATTTAACAAAACAGGCTTCCAGGCAACATGTTTACTTGGTACACACCCACTGGCACACTGCATACTGCAATTATACTGCAACGTGTATGCCGAACTGGGAGGCCGATATATCTCTCCTGGCAGAGGGGATGGCATTACACCACACACACACCACGCCATACAGGAGGATAAAAGGCACCAAAATGGCAGTGTGGACAGAAGGGCTGCACAGTCTAAACAAACACAATCAACACACATGAATGATCAAACAAACACAACACTGATGTGCAAGTCACACACTCTGCACACTCATAAGTAACAAAAACAACATGTAGGAGTCAGACAGAACAGCACGGACACACCAACACACTGCACAATGCACAACAGACAACTCACACATGTGCATACAACCATATCCAGAGGGCAGAACAATCCAAACAACAGGCATACAAATCCTGCGAGACACATGTGTGTCTTTCACAATCCAGGGGCACACACACATCCACATCCCCTACAAATTCACACCCTTCACACTGCACACTTCTTGACTACCCAAGACCACATATTTCATGTCGGCCATGGGACCAGGATTAAGGGCCAAAACAAGATAATCATACACAGACACAGCTGGGCACACATAAAAGAATACCACATATACATGATGACATTGCTCAGCCTGCATGCAAACCTTTGCACAGCATCACACCCTGTGCTGGCAGTGTACTCCAACCTGATATCTGAACAATGTAGCCAACAATAGCAAACCACGAAAAAGAGAAATAAAATAGACATCAGGAGTGTCTGTATGGACTTAAGACCCTGTCACCCCTGTTAAAAAATGTGGTGTGGGCTAAGAGCTTGGCAATGTTGAAGTGACATATAGCAAATAACAGAAGAAGGTGCCAGTACTGATAAACATAACTTAGGACTGTGATTAATCCTCCACAAACAGAAGATCAAATTCCAGAAAGGGATTGCTTATTAATCGCAATTTTATTTATGGAAAATCAACAATATTTTATAAAATTCATTTTTACATTTAAGGAGAAAACAATAGGAAAAATCAAGATGAGAACGGACACAAAAGAATACAGTCACTTAAAACTAGGCCTATCTTCTTACTGGTCTGCCCCTGTGTTTAAGAGTCACGTCCATCTACAGACTTTTTGCCATCTGTTGTGCATTACCGATTTACATTTATTTGCAATCATTGTTTGAAATTGTATAATCTCTTGGTTTTGTACTATTTTTTAACCAATTACTCTGAACGTTTTGTTTAACTAAGGCAGTTCCAGTTTTATTCTTTTCCCTTGTAGATAATGAACATATGGTATGTTTGAGCCAAGTTTGCATGTGTCGAATGTGTGGTGAATGTGATATGATTGTAGTTTTGAATGGTGGATCGTTTTAAGTGACTGTATTCTTTTGTGTCCGTTCTCATCTTGATTTTTCCTATTGTTTTCTCCTTAAATGTAAAAATGAATTTTATAAAATATTGTTGATTTTCCATCAATAAAATTGCGATTAATAAGCAATCCCTTTCTGGAATTTGATCTTCTGTTTGTGGAGGATTAATCACAGTCCTAAGTTATGTTTATCAGTACTGGCACCTTCTTCTGTTATTTGTGATATAGGCTCAGCCTTGCTGATTAGAGCAAGCCCCATTTTGTTCTCACCACGAAGTGACATATAGAGCATGGGGCACAGTCAACCAAATGCACACACCAAAATAACTTTGATCAGCAAGGACACTGACAAAACAGACAACAGGAGTAACGGTCTTTATTCACATATTCCACAGATGTGACAGTAGAACAACAGTAGACACGAGCAAGGTACAACATGCTGATCATATGCAAGATAATCTGCACAGGCAAACTCCAAACAGGAAGGAAGGGGGCACAGCAAGTACATGAGAGGCTGCACAGGGGAAAGTCCAACACAGCAGAGCAATAGGGCCAGTGTCTATGGCAGGTGGCACAGCAAGTACATGGGAGGCTGCACAGGGGAGACTCCAACACCGCAGAGCAACAGGGTTAGTTTCCATGGCAGGTGGCACAGCAAGTACATGGACAGAAGTAAGCACTCTCTGTTAGCGCATGATACGGAACTGTCACGGGCTAGTTTGCCGTAGAAATTGACACGGTTACACTTTTAAAGCATGATTACGATGTTTTAAACTTCAATTGTTGTTCGTATTTTTAAATTTGCTAATGCACTATTGATGTAAATTTGCAAAATTTTGCACAAACTGCTGATACAACCTGCATAAATCTGCACAATTGACCAAAAAATGTTTTACCTACCTACACCCTATTCCCTGGTCCGCAGCGGGAAGTCCCGTTTGTTGCGGAGGGAAATACTGGGGTAATTCAGGCCCTCCCACACAGTCGCCATCTTAGGATGGGGCGGAACTGCTTGGGACGTGCTCTAGTTTTCTCCACATCCGGGCACAGCCTATTAAGCCACATGCTCGGAAGAACGCACAGCGGACAAGCGCGCGCCGGACCCGCGCCCAGCACCCAAATCCCTGCCCATCTTGTCCTAAACACATACTCTAAAGATGAGTTACTTTTACTGCAGCCAAAGGCCTGTAAACATCCTGCAAACCTATATAATAATGGCACCTTCAACTCCTTTAATTGCATCTCCTGTGGGTACCGGATTAACAAGGCATTGTTAAATCCCCCCCATAAGCCGCAGAACCTGTACGTGGATAAGAGCATCCCCATAACTATGAATATTCACTCGATTCCTATTAATAAACAGACACATACGCTCAGCTACCCTGACAATAGAAACAGTACCTTAAAAAACATTCTTATAAATGTGAGATCTATGTCTAAGCACAAATATGAGAAAGAAGCACTTATTACGGATCATGCCGCCGATCTTGTGTTTCTTACAGAAACATGGGCCTCTGAAACGTCAGGACCTGACTGGAATGCAGCAGTTCCCGAAGGCTACTCCGTAGCACACATTAACAGGATGGGATCAATAGGAGGTGGAATTGCGATAATCCACAGGTCCCATTTAAAAATATTTACTATCCCCCAACCAGATTTGGAGGCTGAAGCCATGAGCTTTAGCATTAAGGATAGACATCAAATAGTGTTCTCTGGCCTACTGGTGTACAGGCCCCCTGGACCCAGAGGTCCTTTTACCAAAGCACTGCACACATTCCTGGAGTCTACCTTAGACTCAATCACCTACACAGTGCTGGGTGACCTTAATTTTCAGCTAGAGGAAAATAATGATCCCGATGCAGTTACGTTAATTGACAACTTTCACAGTTTTGGAATGAACCAACTAGTCTTAAAACCCACGCACACAGCAGGACACAACCTAGATGGGATTTTCACTAACAATGAGTCTATAAAAGTCGCATCTGTCCTGCCTTTTCCCTGGTCTGATCATGCAGCAATCTTTTTTGACTTAAAAATAAACCTTCCTGCCGCCTGCCGCAGAGACTTCTCATTACCTGAAACAATACGTCCTTGGAAAAAGCTAGTACCCCACCAATTAGCCAGCACATTAGCCAGAAACTTGTCATTAGCGGAAACATTTAACAGTGAGACTGGGCGACCCATTTTCATAACTGGATAAGCCAGGCAATAGATCAACTGGCCCCAGTGGAAATTAAAAAACCTAGGAAATGGTCAGCCACTGCACAAGGGTACACTGCGGACGTAAAATCAATAAAACTTAAATGCCGACGCTACGAGCGGATATGGCGTTCAGACTACAGTCATCAATAGAACAGAATATACGAGAGTCTAGCATGAGTACAAGACAAAGATAGCCCAGGCCAAATCGGCCTTTTTCACAAGAAAAATTCAAGAGGCCTCTAATTCCCCTAGGGAACTATTTAAAACGGTTGCCCATCTGGCAAAGAGTCCTCGTGACATCACCTTTGTTCCTGATCAAAACTTTGTTGACAACATTGCTATCTTTTTTCAACAAAAATTACAGACAGTATATGATGACCTCCAAGCCTTGGTAGTTGACAAACCTCCTACCTATCAAGAGAATACAACACAGACTGTCGCTAATTACTCTCATTTTCCACTGCTAGAAGACACACAGGTCAGGAACCTACTCATTCAGATGAAATCAGGGTCACCCCTAGACCCTTGCCCTCCTTATATACTGCATTTAATTCCGAAACAATAAGCCCAGCCCTGACACCTCTGTTAAATGAGGTCATTGGATCTGGTAAATTTCCTCGTAGTTGGAAGAAAGACTGTATTAGGCCCATCCTTAAAAAAGAGTCCCTGGATCCGGCGGACCCAAAACATTACCGACCGATATCGTGCCTACCTCTGCTAGCTAAGATTCTGGAAAAGCTATTAATCTAGAGTTAATGAAGTACATAGACCACAACAACCTTCTAGACCCCTCACAACATGGATTTTGACCCTGTCACTCAACAGAGTCTGCACTTATAATAGTTTCCGAGGACATTCGCAAGACAATGGATGAAGGTGGTAGAACGGCCCTGATCCTCTTGAATTTAACAGCGGCGTTCGACACCGTCAATCACGAGGTCCTATTGAACGACTGACGGCTCTGGGAATTACAGACACAGCCCTATCCCTTCTTACGTCTTTCCTAGAGGCACAAATTCAGCAAGTCCATTGGGGAGGTCCCCAATTCTACTAATTTTCCCTCCCTGGGGGGTACCCCAAGGCTCGGCCTTGTCGCCGACGTTATTCAACCTGTACGTGACACCTCTTGTAGCACTAATAAAATCTCATGGTCTGCATCTGGTGTCATACACCGACGACACACAAATTGTAGTGTCACTTTCTCAGTCGGTAGAAATAACAGCAGAACGCTTTAGGAACTGCCTCTTAGATGTAAAAAATTGGATGAGCCACAATTTCTTAAAACTTAATACAGAAAAGACGGAGGTAATAGAGTTCGGCCAGAAACCATTTATCTGGAACCACCTCTGGTGGCTTCCAGAGGCCGGCACCTGTCCTGTCCGAGCAGATAAGGTTAGGAACCTCGGCTTTATGTTCGACAAATAACTCTCCTGTACCGCACAAATAAATCAGGTGACATCGGCCTGTTTCTACACCATTAAGGTGCTCAGAAAAATCCTACCGCATATCCCACTCACCCTAAGAAAGACAGTGATGGGAGCCCTTGAAATGTCTAGGGTAGATTATTGTAACTCTCTCTACTTGGGTATGGCGGAAAAACAGATGGCTAAATTACAGGCAATCCAAAATGCGGCTGCTAGAGTTCTAATAAATCTGCCTAAACGTCACCATACCTCCAAAACCATTTGCGAACTTCACTGGCCCCCGGTTAGGCGTGGAATCCAGTTCAAGGCCCTCTGCCTAGTCCATAAATCCCAATATGGGAATGGGCCGGCAGACTTCACCAATCTGTTTCCGCGCTACGCCCCGCAGCGCACATTAAGATCATCTAGTCAAGACTTGGTGTGCCAGCCCAGAATACGTAGAGCCCGCTGGGGTGGGAAATCCTTTACCCACCAGGCCTCCAAACTATGGAACTCTCTGCCCACCGTGCTACGGTCTGACAAATCCAAATTGAGCTTCAGAAAGACACTAAAAACCTGGCTTTTCTCTATGCCATAAACTCAGAATTGCTGCCTGTTTCTCTTCTATAGCGCCAAGACGCCTCGGCAATAGAGCGCTCTACAAATATTTCAGTCAGTCACAGGGGAGACTCTAACTCAGCAGAGCAACAGGGCCAGTGTCCATGGAAGGGGGCACAGCAAGTACATGAGATGCTGCACAGGCAAGGGCAGAGCAGCAGTGAATGACAAAGCCAGTGGGCATGGCAAAGTGCAGAGTCAGGACATGAGACGCTGCACAGGCAAGGGCAGAACAGCAGTGATTGACAAGGCCAGTGGGTAGGGCAAAGTGCAGAGTCAGGACATGAGAAGCTGTCGAGTGAGTGTATTTGACTGTACCCTTCTATGTCCAGCAACACACCCAGGTGGTAAACAATGGGCAGGACTAGCACACCAGTATGAGAGACAGGTGTGTGAGGGGGACTACCACTCAGTCTTGGCTGTCAGGTGGACTTGGAGCTGGCTGTGTGTCAGGGACAGCAGGACCACTTGACTGGGGAGAGAGAGGCCCAGGTGATGTAGGGCTATCACTGGCTTGGCAAGCTGTAGGGCTGTTTGGACCAGGTGGTGTAGTGGCACGTGGAGGTGGAGGTGGAGTCATGCAGACCTGTCACACATTGTAGGTGGGAGAGGTTTGAGGGGTACCTTTCCACTTCTTGGGAATTCAAAATGCCTTCCCTGTACTGGGATCAATGGGAACGGGTGATGACACTGGCACTCTCTCTGGTGACGTTCTGGATCCTGCGGAACGCTTTGTCTGGCTACGCCTCTGGACCACCTTCCCCTGTTTGCCTGGTGTCCCCCATACAGTGCCCTCCTTCCCCTGTTTGCCAGGAGTCCCCCCTACAGTGCCCTCCTTCACCTGTTTGCCCGGGGTGGCCCCTACAGTGCCCTCCTTCACCTGCTTGGGATTGGTACTGGAGTTGATGTGGCGGGGGAATGTGGCTCTGAGCCCTTCATAGGTGTACCCTTGCCATACAACACCTCCTCAGTGGGCATAGACACTGCACGCCTAGCTCTGCATGAAGTTTTAGGGACAGGAGAGTCCTTCACTGGTGATGCCTCTGAGGCATGTCAGCCTGATATCTGCTTCATTGGTTTTTCAGCCTTGCTCTTCCCTGAAAGGCTCTTGTCTTTTCATTCTGGGGTGTCTCTTCTGTGGGGGTGGTGTCTGCGGGCGGGCCTGCTTGGGTTATTTCCGCTGGGTGCTTCTTGTGCTGTATCGTGACTGTGACGCATGGGAACCGTGGTCACTATCATCCGATGTGGCCACTGACTGGGGGAGGAATGGGAGTATGTGCCTACTGAAGGGCCGACGTGACTATGGACTATGGAGAAGTGTGGCTCAATGATTAGAGCGGCAGACCCTGATGCAGAGGTCTGGCCCAGACCAGGGTTCAATTCCCGCCTCGGTGGGTCTTGGGCTCAATTTCCCTGGACCTGATAATTCTCGCCTCAGTGCCTATTCTAATCATGGGTCCCACTCTGCAACTCTGGGCAATAGCTTGCTTAATCTCCACAATGGCCCCAACAGCGCTAGAATGCCTGGCTTCACCTTGGGGTTGCCCAGGAGTGGGCACTTCACAGGGAAATGCCAGGAAGGGTTCCACAGTGGTATGTGTACAGTGCCTTGAGACCCCTTCGGGGGTGATACGTGCACTATATAAGCACTACTACATTTACATTTACATCTACATTTACAAGCCTGGACATACGGTGTAGCCAACCCACGTCAGCGTGTTTGCCCTCCATGTTTGTCATGGTCACTGAAGGCATTGAGCAGGGCTGTCTGGCCCACACAAAGCTGGCACAGGAGCTCAACAGACTCAGCACTGAAGGCAGCAGGGGGGACAGGTGCAGGCTCAGCGGTGCCAGGTGTGAATGTAACGCGTCCCCTCTTACTGACACGGACATGGGCAGCACCACATGAAGTGGATGGGATGTTGGGCACTGGCCACTGTGTGGTAGAAGATGATGCAGAGTCCCCATTCCCAGTACCTGCCAACATGGATTCATCCCCGCTGGCATCAGATGATGTTTTACTTTGTGTCTCAGGCAGGGATTCTTCCTGTATACTACGGTCCCCCTCTGATGCGCTGGTGACCTCTGTGTCACTGGACTCCTGTGCAGCTGTAGTGCTACTCTCGCCACCACTGGTTTCTGGCTACCGTCCCTCTGGGTCCACTGGCAAATCTGCATGGGAGAGAGATGCAGGGTTGGGTTAGTGTCATCAACAGGACAAAGCAATTCAATCAATGCAGTACAGATGATGACCAAATATACATTTTGACCACCACACTCTGCAATCACATTGCAGCAACTCACTACATAGACCACAACTGTGCCTGTAACCTTGAATATCTGCCATTACTGAGCCATGTTAAGGCGACACAGCACAACACCCTGCCAGTGGATGAAGTCTACCAGACACACAACTTGCTCTGCCCACACCTATGGAAATGATGTGGGCACACCACTTAATGCCACTGATAGACCTTGAGGGAACAGGAGGGGACAACACAGACACCTATTAGGACAAGACAGTCCACAATGGCAAGTAGGCCATGCCAAACACCATGTTGTACTCTGGGACACATTGTTGTCAGATGTGTGATCACATGTATCTGCCTCCTGCCAAAATCACCCTCCCCAAATACTCACCCCTACCTTGCTGCTGATGCTCCTTCAAACGTGCATCCAGCTCAGGATGAGTCACTGCCAAGTTGCGGCCCATCAGTGGTGTCATGCTGCACTGTGTCAAATGCCCAGTGCACGGTAGCAGCCCCAAGGTCATCTCTGCCATGTTCTTTGCTAGCCGGCTGATGTCGTCCCACCTCCTGTGGCAGTGGGTGCGTCATCGGTTAGATACCCCCAGGGCTCGTACCTCTGCTGAAATGGCCCTCAACATGGCCTTACGCTGGTGTACCTTGAGCTGCAGGCATTGGAGAAAAGAGGGGGAAATGATCAGTGACACAGTGTCATGCACCAACATCTATCAGTACAGTAGCAAGACACAGACTCATTACCAAATGTAATCTCTGTCCATCTCACCCTGGGGTACACCTCACATGGGCACTCTGCATGGGCCAAACAGATGTGATTGCATGTATTTATGAGGGTGTACAGGGCCCCTGATAATCTCACACACATGCAGGATGACTGCACTGAACCCCCTCTGTGGCCTGCACACATTTCCAGTCCTATGCATGTCTGGCCACTACATACATCACATATCCACCTGTGTCTGTGTGTAGACTCACTGTGTGCATGACTGGGCAGCATTCAATGAGCATGTCCTGTGAACATATCAGTATGTCATGTGTGTGGCATCGGGGTACATAGACTCACCAACAAAATATACATCAACACAAGTGTGGTCGAGTGCAATTATACAGGGCTGAGATGGTGCATATTTGGATTTCAGTGTGAATGAACAAGAGTAAGGATATAGTAAGTGCAGTGATGTCATCTCGTCTTGGTGGGTGGGAACTGTGCAGGGCACTGTACAGAGCATCTGGGTTCACACTGAGCTCCTCGCTTGTGATGGATCTTCTCTGTCCTTGCCATCCCTGTGGACATGGAACACCTGTGGTGGAATTGGGTGGTGAGGGGTCCCAGGCAGCAGGCTCTGGAGGCAGCAGCAGATGAGGGTCCCAGGCAGCAGGCTCTGGAGACCGCAGCAGTTGAGGGTCACAGGCAGCAGGCTCTGGAGGCCGCAGCAGATGAGGGTCTCTGGCAGCAGGCTCTGGAGGCAGCAGCAGATGAGGGTCCCAGGCAGCAGGCTCTGGAGGCCGCAGCAGTTGAGGGTCACAGGCAGCAGGCTCTGGAGGCCGCAGCAGATGAGGGTCTCTGGCAGCAGGCTCTGGAGGCAGCAGCAGGTGAGGGTCCCAGGCAGCATCTTTCACAAGCATCCAATGTCCGCCTCCGTGGTTGCGGAGCACGCCTACCACGATCTTCAAAATTGCATCATGCCACCGCAATCATTGCTCCCATTGGCTGTAGGCAATGCCCCATGGCAGTGACACTCCACCGGGGCCAGGTGGTAGCTGCTGTCAGTAGGGTGGCAGAGCATGCCAAACACCATTTGGGCATGTCTCTAACAAATCACGCGATATCTTTAAAATTGTAAAAGATCTGTCCCATCCTGTTTGCACTAACAGTAATATTAAACCCTCACAGGAACTATGTGATGGTCTGGCCTCCTTCTTTCAGGAGAAAATTTCCAAACTTATTGAAAGTATGGAGGACCCCCCCTCCTCCATAGTGCAGCACCAAAGCAGCATGGAGGATGATGAGAGGGATGAGGAAACAGAAGAACGCATGATACCAGGGGCTATCCTGGACACATTCGATATCCCCGCAGAACAAGAGTTTAGACAATTAGCCCTTAAAATAACATCTGGATCCCCATTGGATCCTCTACCCCACAAAATAGTGAAAGAACTGGGGGCTGAATTCTTTCCTGTACTGCGCCAGCTATGTGCACAATCCTTCTGCACAGGCACGGTGCCGAGGGAGTGGAAGCAGGCAGTGGTCACACCCCTGTTAAAGAAAGCCAATCTGGACCCCAGCTGCCATAAGAACTACCGACCTATCTCTCTCCTGCCGTATCCAGTAAAGATCATGGAATGGATGGCCAGTAGGTCTCTGTCCCTCTTCCTGGAAACTAATAACATCCTTGAGGAGGAGCAATTCGGGTTCAGACCAGCCCATGGAACCGAGTCAGCATTACTGATGGTCCTGGACGACCTAAGAATGAGGGCGGACAGGGGAGAGTCAGCAATTTTGATTCTGCTTGACCTGTCCGCCGCATTCGATACGGTGAGCCACGACATCCTGCTGACTCGGTTGAAAACCGCTGGAGTAGAGGGTATGGCACTTGAGTGGCTCCGCTCTTACCTGTCAGATAGATGGCAGGCAGTGGCACTACCCCCGTATCAGTCGGAGTTTGCTATGGTCCCACATGGGGTTCCTCAGGGGTCTGCGATCAGCCCGATCCTTTTTAACGTATATATGCAGCCCCTGATGGCCATCATCAAGGCTCACGGCATTAGCGTGATCAACTATGCGGATGACACGCAGCTGATGATCTCCCTTGATGGTGCCCATTCAGAATCTCTTGAGACCTTCCACACCTGCATAAAGAAAATGGCAACCTGGCTAAAAAGAAATTCACTACAGTTTAACAGCAGTAAAACTGAGATAATGCAATGCAAAGTGGGAAGAATAGCCAGAAACCTGCCCGTTGACTTTTGGCCTCTGGACTCAGGTGAGCCATTGGCACCAGTAACAACCGTACGGAACCTGGGGGTTAATCTCAATGACAAACTGAGTCTTGAGTCCAACGTCAACAGACAGGTGAGCAGCTGCTTCGCTTTAATGCGGGGCCTTCGAAAGCTGCTGCCCTTACTACCAGCACACACCAGAGCAACCGTGGTCAGAAGCATCATCCTTAGGCGCCTGGATTACTGCAATGCTCTGTTACTGGAATCTCCTGCTTATCTGATTTCCAGACTCCAGAGCATCCAGGCGGCAGCTGCAAAGATGGTGCTTTCTCGAGGACGTCGATCTTCCACCACTCTTGCTCTGGCCGAGTTGCACTGGTTGCCCATTCAGCAGAGGATCCGGTTCAAATCTCTGTGTACCGTTTTCAAGGCTGCACATGGCTTAGGTCCTAAACCCCTTCAGGCCAAAATCAAGTGGTATGAACCTACACGGGCCCTCCGCTCCTCTTCCACCAATCTACTTAGTATACCCAGGATCAGGAAAGCCACTTATGGTGGCAGAGCTTTTAGCATAGCGGCAGCCCACCTCTGGAATAGCCTTCCTCTGGCAATTAGGAAAACCAACGAACTGATGCTCTTCCGCAAAAGGATTAAGACCTGGCTATTTCCTAATGTCACACCTCCATAAAGCTTCTCCCCTCTTTTTGCCCTTACTGCTCAGCCCCTCAGATGCATTTTTCAGCGCCAGGATGCCCGTAGGG
This sequence comes from Lissotriton helveticus, assembly GCF_964261635.1. Taxonomy (NCBI): domain Eukaryota; kingdom Metazoa; phylum Chordata; class Amphibia; order Caudata; family Salamandridae; genus Lissotriton; species Lissotriton helveticus. The sequence goes on from NC_136067.1 coordinate 2,005,883,668, forward strand.
TTGCAGCGCGCTTTAGAAATGATATAAATAAATAAAATATGACAACCGCACTCGTGTAAGGGGTAATGCTGGTGACACACTGCCAGGGTCAGGCGTTAGCTACCGCAAGTAGGGTGGTGGAGCATGCCAACCGCCATCTTCCCATGTCCCTGTAGCTGTCTTGAGTAGGGTGGCAGAGCATGCCCACCGCCATTTGGACATTTCTCCATGCCAATGACAACCGCACTCATGTAAGGGGTGGGGCTGGTGACACACCGCCGGGGCGAGGCGGTAGCTACCGCGAGTAGGGTGGCAGAGCATGCTAACTGCCATTTTCCCATGTCTCCATGCCAATGACTACTGCACTGTGAGGGGGGTGCTGGTGGCACAATGCCGGGGCCAGGCGTGAGCGACCGCAATGTGTGGCACATACAATGTCAATGTCCATCAGGAACACTTCAACAATGCACAGTGGCCACATGGTGAAGTGGACCTCATCTTGCAGACAATATCAATTTTCCATTGACTCCACAGGTGCCTACCTGGGCCATGGCTGTGTATGTGTGACATACATTGGTCTGTAGTCCCTAACATGTCACAAATGCATTAGATGGTTGGTGAGGTAGGACACTGTTGTAGAGGACTCTGCAATACGTACACATATGAATGTGATGTGGGGAAGTGATGACCTCGGCAAGGCTTGTCTCAGTGTATGATGTTGTTACTTACTTGTGCTTATCTGTGTGCTCATACACGCAATTGTCAATTCACTACCAACTGTGATTATTGTGTTGCGGATGTGTGCAAAGTTTGAATGACGCCTTGATGAGTGACAGGTACAGCAGATGAGTATGAGACAAATTCTGTTGATTTGTTGCACAATGGCTGGATGACATGCTCCCAGGCATACACATGTGGAATGTGTCCTTGAAAATATGTGAATTCACATTGACCTATGTGGTGTTTTACGCACTAGTGTATTGTAAATGGAGTGGTGTGCCCTCTGTGAGGCTCAAACTTACACCCATGTAACATGGTGTGTCACAAATCCCTCAAGTCATTCTGTTTCATTCTGAACGTGTTATGCTGTGACCATCTTATGATGGATGTCATTGACATGTGTCCAATTTCATCTCAACTAGGAAGAGGCCGAATCTGATACGTCACTTGACTTGACTTGACACTGGTGGAGGAAATGGAGGATATAGCGATCATTCTCAAGTTCTGTCTCAACAGAGCCACCCTGAAGACCCTTTGTGATCTGTTGGAGCCCCACCTGCAGCCTCATCGTCACTACCCAACAGCTTTCACACCAACTTACAAGGTGATGGCAGCCCTCTATTTTATTGCCACTGGATCCTTCCAGGAGACCATGGCCAGCGCTGCTGGGATGTCTCAACCCATGTTCAGCATGGTGACGTGGGATGTTCTTGCAGCCATGATGATCTACAATGACAAATACATACATTTCCCCGGGGAGCAGAATTGGTAGGTGTGAAGGGAGACCTCTATACCCTTCGGCACATCCCCCATATTGTTGGGGCCATTGATTGCACACATGTTGGTCTTGTGCCACCACAGCTGAGTGAGCACATTTTCCATAATAGAAAACATTATCACTCGATCAATGTGCAGGTGGTGTGCCTGGCTGATATGACCATCTCGCATGTGTGTGCCAGATTCCCCGGCTCAGCCTATGACTCCTACATCCTGAGGAACAGCATTGTGCCCAGGCTGATGGCTAATCTGCTTCCCGAGCGTGCTAGGATTGTGGGTGAGTATGCCTAGTCGTATGGTATGATGGGTGTGTGACTTCCTGCCCTCTGCCTGTGCAACATTGCAATGTGTGTTGGTCATTCCTAGGTGAACTTGCATATCCCAGCCGTCCATGGCTCTTGAGCCCACTGCGTAATCCCAGGACCCCGGCTGATATAAGATACAGTGAGGTCCATGGCAGGACACGTCGTGTGGTTGAGCGTACATTTGGCCTGCTCAAGTCATGTTTCCGCTGCCTTGAAAAAATTGGAGGTGCACTGTCATACTCGCCTGGGAAGGTGTGTAAGATCATAGTGGCATGCTGCATACTCCACAACCTGGCCATTCACAAGCAGATTCCCTTGCTTCTGAATTATGATAGGGACCCAAGGACCCCGCCTGCACAAGAACCTGACCCCAGTGATGAGGACAGTGGAGAGGAGGATGGAAGTGACATGCGTCAACAGCTCATCACCCGCTACTTCACTTGAAGGTGGGTGACAAAGTCAACATGTACATTGTCTGGGTGTGATTGCTGTTGTTGTGAAGGCCTATGTGGAAATGATACAGACAGCTAGATGTAAAGTCGCCTATGTGTGGAGGTGTGACAGTGACATGTAATCCGTGAATGTATATGGGACATGTTTGTTGACACTTGTTGCCCATTGTGTCATCTGCATGTTGGGTTATGTAGATGGTTTATGTAGTGTAATGCGTAATCAAGAGAGAGAGGTAGGACCAGAAAGCTAGTCCATGTCCCCGGTTAATATATGATTAAATCAAAAAGAGACTAGCTCAAGTTACTTTTAGGGGAGGGGGAAGACTCTGATATGTTTTGTCACGGAGTGTGAACACCCAGCAGGTGTGTTCAAAAAGCCCTCACCCACCAACCTGGTTGGTGGCATGCTTCATCATCGGGCCCACCTAGTGGCACCTAGCGTGCCCCGGGTGTGCTTCAACGCCTGACTACAGCGGAGCTGGTATTTTTCTGAGTGTGCGGTGAAGATAGTTAAGGAAGTGATGTTAAAACGGCTGAACGGTGGTCCCAGTACCCGAAGGTAAAATTAGACTTTAATACCTGGGCCTCCGTCAGCGGTTAAAAATAAGGCAAGGGGATGTAAGAGGCGAGTTACGACCTCTCACATCCAATGGGTCAACATGTTTCAGCCAGTGCCTTATGACTAGACTGGCTTTCTTCAGGACCTAAAATAAGTGAGTGCAAAGTACCTAGTGGGGGTGTAGGGGAGACTATGTGTCTACACGCCCTAAAGTGTATCTACGTGTGAGAGGGGGATTCCCTTCTCAAGACCACCTGTACACATAACATGGAAGGACAAAACAAAACATACAGGGAGAAGGTAGAGTCATTAGGATGTACAGTTTTACGCACATCTGATGCCGTCACTATAGCGAGTGATGGTGGGCTATAGGCGGCTATGGTGTGATGGTATTGGTGGTACCATCACGGTGGGAATCGCACTGATAACTCGAAAGTGAGGTGTTTTAAGAGACGGAGTAAAACAGGGTGCATTAGTGAAAATGCGGCGCAAGGAGGGATTCTTACGCAAGTTATTTGCTCAGTCTGACCTCAAGGTGGGTAGGTGGCAAAAGGCTTGACCCTGGGGGGACAAACATTTACCATACTGATTAGGGAGACCTGTTAGGAAAGAAAATAGCGCTTACCAGGAGTCGTGATGGTGGTGTCTCATACTCACAGTACTTCTGGGTTGAGCCTGCTCTGGACCTGTAGTGCCTCCTTCGCATACCGGTGGGGAATGAGTGTTTTCCCAGGTCTTAAGTACTCTTGTTAATTGGTCTAATTAATGCACCTGTGATGGAGGGCAATGGTGAAAAGACTCACAGGCCTGAGTCATGCTGCCTGGAGTAAGTATGGGCGCCTTAGGTGCACGCGCGCTGTAACGCCCTGTCGCGCTGGGAGGCATCGTTATGGGCCACTCGGGAACCACCCAGGCGCTCGCGTCTATAGTTAGCGCATGCGCGGAAGGACCAAGTGCAAGCTCCCCAGGGGAACGCCCTGGAGGGTAGTGTTACTTGTACGCGCATGCGCATTATGACCGGGCTGGTCTGCGCATGTGCGGCGTATGCCGGGTGATCGCCCGCGCATGCGCGATGTATTATTAACCGGGCTCATTTTATTTCGTCCATTGGGTGGACCTGGGGCTTATAAATGATTTCGTTTCGTCCATTTCATGGATGTTGGGCATATAAAAACATGTCAACAAGTGTATTATGAGTTAAAGGGGGGACAATCTTTAGCAATTTTCAGGAGAAAAACTGCATAGAGAACGTAGTCGTTTCAGTGATGCTGTGCCCAAACATATGATGATGGGGGATCACTGGCGGGTCAAGGAATTCCACGGGATAGCGTCATTCAATCCCTGGGTGGATGTGGAAAGGCGGTAGATCCACCGTTGTTCAGCCTGCAGTAGTTTCTGGTCATTGTCCATAGCGCCAGAGGTGATCTGCTCTATCACCGTCCATGATAGGTCATTTGGTGTGTGACCTTCGGTGATGAAATGGTTGGTCATCTTGCTTATATTCTTTTTGCATCTAATGGTACTTCGGTGTTCAGTTATGCGGGTTTTTATTTTCCGTGTGGTCATCCCAATGTATCGGAGTCCACATCTACATGTAATTAAGTAGATGACATTGCGGGAGTTGCAGTTAGTGTGGCAACGTTGGGTCCACATCTTGTTAGGTTCCAGATCCAAGGTTTTGGTGTGGGAGGTAAGGTGGCACACGCTGCAGTCATTGCACGGATAGTGCCCGCTGACATTGGGGAGGCCCCATATGTTGCGGAGGGTGTTGGTGGCAGATGGCGGTGGTGGTCTGGGACGGGTATTGACAAGGCGGTCTTTTAGATTGGAGTTTCGCTTGTATGCGAATCTGGGGAGGTCCCATTTCCTCTGGTGTCGAAAATTATAAAAAGACATTGGAAAATCATCACTTCAGGACAGAGGAAATGGGACCTCCCCAGATTCGCATACAAGCGAAACTCCAATCTAAAAGACCGCCTTGTCAATACCCGTCCCAGACCACCACCGCCATCTGCCACCAACACCCTCCGCAACATATGGGGCCTCCCCAATGTCAGCGGGCACTATCCGTGCAATGACTGCAGCGTGTGCCACCTTACCTCCCACACCAAAACCTTGGATCTGGAACCTAACAAGATGTGGACCCAACGTTGCCACACTAACTGCAACTCCCGCAATGTCATCTACTTAATTACATGTAGATGTGGACTCCGATACATTGGGATGACCACACGGAAAATAAAAACCCGCATAACTGAACACCGAAGTACCATTAGATGCAAAAAGAATATAAGCAAGATGACCAACCATTTCATCACCGAAGGTCACACACCAAATGACCTATCATGGACGGTGATAGAGCAGATCACCTCTGGCGCTATGGACAATGACCAGAAACTACTGCAGGCTGAACAACGGTGGATCTACCGCCTTTCCACATCCACCCAGGGATTGAATGACGCTATCCCGTGGAATTCCTTGACCCGCCAGTGATCCCCCATCATCATATGTTTGGGCACAGCATCACTGAAACGACTACGTTCTCTATGCAGTTTTTCTCCTGAAAATTGCTAAAGATTGTCCCCCCTTTAACTCATAATACACTTGTTGACATGTTTTTATATGCCCAACATCCATGAAATGGACGAAACGAAATCATTTATAAGCCCCAGGTCCACCCAATGGACGAAATAAAATGAGCCCGGTGAATAATACATCGCGCATGCGCGGGCGATCACCCGGCATACGCCGCACATGCGCAGACCAGCCCGGTCATAATGCGCATGCGCGTACAAGTAACACTACCCTCCAGGGCGTTCCCCTGGGGAGCTTGCACTTGGTCCTTCCGCGCATGCGCTAACTATAGACGCGAGCGCCTGGGTGGTTCCCGAGTGGCCCATAACGATGCCTCCCAGCGCGACAGGGCGTTACAGCGCGCGCGCACCTAAGGCGCCCATACTTACTCCAGGCAGCATGACTCAGGCCTGTGAGTCTTTTCACCATTGCCCTCCATCACAGGTGCACTTAATTAGACCAATTAACAAGAGTACTTAAGACCTGGGAAAACACTCATTCCCCACCGGTATGCGAAGGAGGCACTACAGGTCCAGAGCAGGCTCAACCCAGAAGTACTGTGAGTATGAGACACCACCATCACGACTCCTGGTAAGCGCTATTTTCTTTCCTAACAGGTCTCCCTAATCAGTATGGTAAATGTTTGTCCCCCCAGGGTCAAGCCTTTTGCCACCTACCCACCTTGAGGTCAGACTGAGCAAATAACTTGCGTAAGAATCCCTCCTTGCGCCGCATTTTCACTAATGCACCCTGTTTTACTCCGTCTCTTAAAACACCTCACTTTCGAGTTATCAGTGCGATTCCCACCGTGATGGTACCACCAATACCATCACACCATAGCCGCCTATAGCCCACCATCACTCGCTATAGTGACGGCATCAGATGTGCGTAAAACTGTACATCCTAATGACTCTACCTTCTCCCTGTATGTTTTGTTTTGTCCTTCCATGTTATGTGTACAGGTGGTCTTGAGAAGGGAATCCCCCTCTCACACGTAGATACACTTTAGGGCGTGTAGACACATAGTCTCCCCTACACCCCCACTAGGTACTTTGCACTCACTTATTTTAGGTCCTGAAGAAAGCCAGTCTAGTCATAAGGCACTGGCTGAAACATGTTGACCCATTGGATGTGAGAGGTCGTAACTCGCCTCTTACATCCCCTTGCCTTATTTTTAACCGCTGACGGAGGCCCAGGTATTAAAGTCTAATTTTACCTTCGGGTACTGGGACCACCGTTCAGCCGTTTTAACATCACTTCCTTAACTATCTTCACCGCACACTCAGAAAAATACCAGCTCCGCTGTAGTCAGGCGTTGAAGCACACCCGGGGCACGCTAGGTGCCACTAGGTGGGCCCGATGATGAAGCATGCCACCAACCAGGTTGGTGGGTGAGGGCTTTTTGAACACACCTGCTGGGTGTTCACACTCCGTGACAAAACATATCAGAGTCTTCCCCCTCCCCTAAAAGTAACTTGAGCTAGTCTCTTTTTGATTTAATCTTATGTAGTGTAATGTCTGTGATGCCACAATCACACCAGTGAATGTTGTTCTGTTGTGTTTCACTAGGCACCTCAAATGTATCCATTTCTAAATATAGTAAATCTTTCTGATACATTATGAGCATCTTGAAGACTGTACATCTTGCACCAAAGACAAAGCTGACACAATGAAGGTGGGTGTGTAAGGTATTTTCTTTACAAAGTTGACATGTGAGGGGGCAGATAAACATGAAGGTGGTGATGGAGCAGTAAGGTGACAGTAATGGTAAATGAGATAGATGTGTAGACACCACATCGATGTGGTGATCCAGTCCAACAGACAGGTGCCATTCCCAAGGCAGTGTTGGGAAGGACAGTCCAAACAGTCAATGCAGTGGGGAAGAGGGTTGCCATCAGAGCTTGCTCTGTGACTGGGGTTTGGCTGGTGCTTGGTCGTTTCGCTGGGGTGGTTCCTGCTGTGGTGCCAGCGGTGTCTGCGGACTCACCCCTCTTAGTGACCGCAGGGCAGGATGGTGAACTGTCCTCCTACAGCACACAAGAGGGGGGTGGAGGTGTTGGTTGGGATGCAGGTCTGTCCCTCAGTAGCACCACTTGCTGGCCCATGAGGACCACCATTTGACCAATGCGGGTGTCAATGAACCTCATAAGACCGGCCAATTTGTCCCTGGACCTGTTTGTAGGCCCCAATGACTCTGGAGCAATGGTCCAGGGATGGGGTCCCAACCTCCTGATGTCTGGGGTTGACCCTGGCCCTCCCACCTGCCCTGCTGCCACGGACCTGTTGCCTCGCCACTGTGGGTCCACGCATATCTTCCCTGCCGTCCACAGTTGTTGGTGTGGGCTGGTCATCCCCTGGGACAGAGAGGGTGTTGCAGGCGGCACTGGTGGTGGTGGTGGCAGTGGATGCAGAGGCCTTAACAGCAGGGCTCTGCTGTGCTGTTGTTGTTTCAGCAGACATGGTGGTGGGGAGGATGGGATCCTGGGACCTGGTGCTAATTGGCACACCAGATGGGTCGGCCTCAAGCTCATTGGAATGAAAATCCTGCGGGTCTACATACTAGAGTTCATGTACCAGGGGTGGAGACTGGCTCTGCTGGTCATTGATGTTGTCCTCAGCAGTGAGTTCTTGGTCACTTGTGGATTAGATGGGGAATGGTCAGTGTTGTGCACTCTGTTAGCTGTTTGTCATCCAGTGTCTGTACACTACACAATTGACTGATCTTTACATATTTTTCTATGTGCAATACTGTGCCTCAAGACATGATGCAGAGGTACATACATTACTCGTACATGTAGTCAGATGTCGATGCATTGCATGCAAATCATGCTGTGATCATGTTCACAGGGACCAGTTGCCATGTAGGGACCAGCACAAATGACTTTAATGGTTCTCTCAATTTTGATTCGTATGCCCTGGCTGACGTCACATCTGGCCATTGTATTTTACTGCATGACTTTGACCTGTAATGTACATATTTGTAGTTATGAGCCCACACATGCTTTCCGTGATTTTACATGCTCCTTGCTGATTGGGCCACATGGCAATTGTCTTATCAGTGTGTGCTGTGCATGGTTGTGCACAGTCCATTGGTGTGTGACTCTTTGTTATCTGTGACCATTCCCTTTGCTTACCAGGGTGCACACTGTGTATGTCAAGTGGGGTCGGTGTGCATATTTGTTCATAGAGGGGGCTGATGTTGGCACATGGAACCATTTCATTGGTGACAGATGTGTGGCTGCACGTACATGCTACCTACCTGTTAGGTGAAGCAGAACAATGCAATGACTTCCACATGCTTGAGGGTGGGAGGAGTGATCATTCCAGCTAGGGTGTGGGACAGGGTGCACTGTGGGAGAAGTGGTACAGGCCTCCCTCCTCAAACTGGCCTCCCAGGTAAGATGGCTACCTACCTGTTAGGTGAAGGTGAACAATGCAATGGCTTCCAAGTGCTTCTGGGTGAGGGAGTGATCCATCCTGCTGGGGCGTGGGACAGGGGGCCTGGTGGGAGTAGTGGTACAGGCCGCCCTCTCCCACACAGACTTCCCAGGCAAGATGGCGACCTACCGGTTAGCTAAAGGTGAACAATACCATGTCTGCAAACTGTTTCTGGGTTAGTGTGGTGTGCTACATCCTGTTTAGGGGTGGAACAGGGGGCATGGTGGGAGAAGTGGTACAGGACTCCCTCCCCCACACAGATCTTCCAGGCAAGATGGCTACCTACCTATTAGGTAAGGTGAACAATGCAATGGCTTGCAAGTGCTTCTGGATGAGGGAGTGATCCATCCTACTGGGGCATGGGACAGGAGCATGGTGGGAGTAGCGGTACAGGCCTCCCTTCCCCACACAGACCTCCCAGGCAAGATGGCTACCTACCTGTTAAGTGAAGGTGAACAATGCAATGGCTTCCAATTGCTTCTGGGTTGGCGTGGTGTGCTACATCCTGCTTAGGGGTGGGACAGGGGGCATGGTGGGAGTAGTGGTATAGGCGTCCCTCCCCCACACAGACCTCCCAGGCAAATTGGCTACCTACCTGTTAGGTGAAGGTGAACAATGCAATGGCTTCCAAGTCATTCTGGGTGAGGGAGTTATTCATCCTGCTGGGGTGTGGGACAGGTGGCATGGTGGGAGTAGTGGTACATGCCTCCCTGCCCCACACTGACCTCGGAGAAAATATGGCTACCTACCTTTTAGGTGAAGGTGAACAATACAATGACTGCAAACTGCTTCTGGGTTGGGGTGGTGTGCTACATCCTGCTGAGGGGGGCACAGGGGTTCATGGTGGGAGTAGTGGTACAGGACTCCCTCCCCCTACACAGACCTCCCAGGCAATAAGGCTACCTATGTGTTAGGTGAAGGTAAACAATGCAATGGTGTTTGCGTTGTGCAAGAAAGTACATATCAGTGTGTAGGTTAACATTTGTTTATACTTACCAGCCTCCACTCCCCTAGATGTTCCTGTGGGATTCTCAGGATGCAGTATGGCAAGCACCTTCTCTTCCCATGGTGTGAATGGGAGGGCCACCGCCAGTCCTGTCAGCCAGCTCCTGTTTCTTGCTTCTCCTCTCTTTCCCAATCCTCGGAGATGTCCTTCTTGGATCGCGGGGTGTTCCCTACTGCATTAACCCTTTGAACTATCCTTTTTCACATTTGTGTCCTTGTGGCTAATGGTGTCTGTTGGACCAGGCTACCAAACAGTTGTGGTTCCACTCTGGCTATCTCATTTACCATGACTGTCAATATACTCTCTATGATGCCATGGTGTGTAGTGTGCAGAGTGTTTGTGGGTGCAAGGGTGTGGGTGGTGGGTGTGGTGTTTGTGTGTGAGGTGTGTTATCTGCTGGGGATGGATCACTGACTAAATATCGAGGGACAAAATATAGACTACCCAAAATATAGATTCCAAAATATCGACCGACAAAATATCGAATTGCTATCTACAAACAGGTAAGTACCAAAATATCGAACCCAAAATATCGTTTATATATATATATACTTTGTAAAAATATCGAATTTCTTAAAAATAATGTAAAATTAAAAAAATATTAAAAATAAATAGCTAAAATATACTTAAAAATACTTAAATTACCTTCAAATTATTAAATAATTAATTTAACTTATAAAAAAAATACAATCATATCTGTTAAAACATACATATATTAACATAATATTAATAAAAAATACACAATATTATTACCGTAGGATAGCGTAGGGGTAAAAATTACTATTCCCACTCCAGAGAGTGCAACAGTAGGGAAAGCGTTGGATAGCGTAGGGGTAAAAATTACTATTCCCACTCCAAAGAGTGCAGCAGTAGGAAAAGAGTTGGATAGCGTAGGGGTAAAAATGACTTTCCCCACTCCAGAGAGTGCAACAGTAGGGAAAGTGTTGGATAGCGTAGGGGTTAAAATTACTATTCCCACTCCAGAGAGTGCAACAGTAGGGAAAGAGTTGGATAGCGTAGGGGTTAAAATTACTATTCCAACTCCAGAGGGAGCAACAGTAGGTAAAGCGTTGCATAGCGTAGGGGTAAAAATTACTATTCCCACTCCAGAGAGTGCAACAGTAGGGAAAGCGTTGGATAGCGTAGGGGTAATAATTACTATTCCCACTCCAGAGAGTGCAACAATAGGGAAAACGTTGGATAGCGTAGGGGTAAAAATTACTATTCCCACTCCAGTAAGTGCAACAGTACGGAAAACATTGGAGAGTGTAGGGGTAAAAATTACTATTCTCACTCCAGAGGGAGCAACAGTGGGGAAAGCGTTGGAAAGCGTAGGGGTTAAAATGAGTATTCCCACTCCAGAGAGTGCAACAGTAGTGAAAGTGTTGGATAGCGTAGGGATAAAAAGTACTATTGCCACTCCAGAGAGTGCAAAAGTAGGGAAAGCGTTGGATAGCGTAGGGGTACAAATTACTATTCCCACTCCAGTGAGTGCAACAGTAGGAAAATAATTGGTTAGCGTAGGGCTAAAAATTACTATTCCCACTCCAGAGAGTGCAACAGTAGGGAAAGAGTTGGATAGCGTAGGGGTAAAAATTACCATTCCCACTCTAGTGAAAATAAGTTAATATAATTCACATAATTATCAATTAATCAATTAATACAAATTAATACTCAATTAAGAATTAATTAAATATCAATTAAAAATTCATTAACAATGTATTAAAAATAAATACCAATAAATTAATTAACATATTTAATTAATTAGAATTAAATTACTTCCCACCCTATTCCCCTATAAACCCACAACCCGCTATAGAAAATTAATTAATTTAATTGACATAATTATCAATTAATAGAAATTAAGTATCAATTAAGAATTAATTAATTTCCAATTAAAAATTAATTAACAATGTATTCTAAATAAATACCTATTAATTAATTAACATATTTAATTAATTATAATTAAATTACTTCCCACCCTATTCCCCTATAAACCCACAACCCCCTACAGAAAATAAATTAATTAAATTCACATAATTATCAATTAATCAATTAATACAAATTAATTCTCAATTAAGAATTAATTAATTACCAATTAAAAGTGAATTAACAATGTATTCTCCTAAATTCCAATTAATTAATTAACATATTTAATTAATTATAATTAAATTGCTTTCCACCCTATTCCCCTATACACCCACAACCCACTACAGAATTAAATTACGCAAAAATTAAATAACATAAAATTAATTACTTAAAATAAATTACAAAAGTATATACACTTTTCACACATACACTAACATACAAAACACTTAAAAAAATTCGATATAAAAAATTCGATATTTTTCATAAACTATATTATGTACTTCCATATTTTGACTGTCTATATTTTTAAAATGGATATTACATTACTTAACTTCAAAACGATATTTTTGATGTCTATATTCTGTCCATTCGATATTTTGTCCACTCTATATTTTGGGGTCGATATTTAGGTTAGTCTATATTTCGTAATCGATATTTTTACCATTTACCGCTGGGGATCGTTGGTGCTGGTGTGATGGTGGTGGTGGTGTTGGTATGTGTTTTGTGTTCTCTTACCTCTACTGTTAGGTCTGGTATTGAAGGAATATAAAATCGATATCATATAATATTGGCCTAATGTATCCCATATATTAGCATACTATCTTAGGTTAACCCCTCATTGGGTATATACTCGAATTATGTATACATTAAGAATTGGGCCTTTTCTGAAGAAAGCCCATGTTGGTTTCATTTCCCCGTACCTCTTGCTCTTGCTAGGAAAACACGTGACCTGTCACTGTGTAAAGGGAGAATCTGAAAGGTCGGCCTGGGCTATGAATGAACCATTGATCCTAACTTGGGAAACTCAAGGTCGCATCTGCCTTTCGTGTGGGATGAACGCATTCTTGCAGACTCTCGTGCCTGAGAACGAAAAGGGAGTCACCCTTCTTGAGCTGCCCAGTAATGAATAGCTAAGCTTTGAACTAATCATGTGTGCCATATATGGTTCCTTCCTGGAGCGAAGGGGCCAAAGGAGGTGTTTTTCCTTTTACAGTGATAAGGTGTGTTGAACTGAAAGTATATAATGACTTGTTTGAATATGAACCGGCAGTCTTCTTGTCACACTGACTGGGTGTGGACGGGGAGGTTCCTCTGTGCAGAGTCAATTGAGAATAAATGATTGGAACTTCTTCACTGCCAACTGACTGATTATTTGGTAATTAGCATTGGGGCTATTGGAGGGTATGGCTCTATAAGACTTATATTTTTTCAGTACAACAGTTTGGGGGCTCGTCCGGGATTCTGCATATGGGGTTGTCTTCCAGTACTACGGGGTGAAATTAGGACATTAAGGGGAGTGCTCTGGTCGAGAGGGTGGACTGGCTAATCATTCTGGCTGAACTCAGCTCTCGCGATCAGGGAGCCCCAGCTGCTATTGACCCCTCGCCGGAATCCTATGAGGTGAACCTGGGAACTGACCGTGTTGGTCTTCAGGAGCTGGCAGTGGAGAACTTGCAATCGAACCTGAGTGAACCAGGTGAGTGGATCGTCTTGTTTTGTGTTGGATATCCCTTTAATTTTGATTTGGAGTATTTGGTGGTTCGAGACCACGGAGAACTCGAAGGGGGTCTGACGGGGCAGTATTGAGACTGCACGGGCAGGCGCTCCTGTTTTGGGCAGATTTGGTGATTAATAGAGATCTGAACCAGACGCCTAGGTGTGACTTGAGGAAGAAGTTAACATCCGGCTGGACTGCTCTCGGGAATGCTGGCAGTCACGATTGGGTAGCCCCTGTTCAGATCTGGAGCGGTGCTTGAAAAAGCGGGCTAAGCCAGAATAGCACATGAGGTGAACCATGAAGGCTGCCGGATTGCCCGTAGGTCGGTCTGTGGTTTGAGAACCTTTGTGGCTATCTCTAGGTAGTCTAAGGACAAGACTACTTGACATTGGGTTTCTTTTTGTTAAAAATTGGAAAGTACACGAGTTCTCCATGAGCAGGAGTCGACGGGCTCTGCCTTTTGTTTGGTACGAATTTGTTTTGTCTTCTATGTTGTCCGAAGATGGTTGTATGTTCATAGTATAATTGAAGTTGAATGAAATATGGCCATGTTTGAAAGTTGGTTGATAGGATTTAATGAAGAATATGTGACAGCACTCATTATGCTATGTGTTGCTGAATTAAGCTGTTTTGGATATTGTTGCCACCTTAATGATATGCATTTGGTTGAGCATTGACCTGCCCTGTCTGAGGGCAGCCCGAGTCAGGATGTATGTAAAGAATGGTATTACAATTTGTTTTGTTTAAAGAATTGTGGCTATGAATGTGTGAGAGTATGGGAGAAGTGCGAGGAGTGAGTTTAATTTTGCCTCATTACCATCAATGCATTGAAACAGATAATTGAAAAAGGGTGTGGTTAGGAAAAAGAGGCAACCCCTGTGATTTGATGATACCCTTAATGTACACAAGCACTAATGAAAAGTAAATATGGAAAGATCAAAAGTTCGGTTTAAAAGGAAAAGAAAATGTGTGCATTTTGAATTTACAGGTTGCTCCCATTTAGGGCTGTTTTTAATGGCTCAGTGAGCCAATATGCCCGGTGCAGAGGTTAGTGTTTAATATCAGGGATGGAAGTTCTAACTCTAGCTGGACCTACTGAGACATTCATCCATTTAAGGTTGATGAAATGTGTACCATGGCATAGGGTAGTAACAAACATTTGTTCTAAAAGCTGGTATGTGTGTTATTAGGTTCTGTGAATTATTCACAGTAAATGTTTTTAATAATCTGAGAATAGAGATAACTTTTAGCCGCTAAAAAGGAAAAAAATTTTTTTTTAAATAGGGTGAATTATTGCAGGTTAGGAGGAATTAGGAAGGTTTTTTGTCTTTGACAGCTTCAAAGTGAACAGAAGGTGGGGGTTAGGAGCGCTTGCAGTGGCTGGCCCATCGTCTAGAAAAGTTCTGCGCTGAGGTGTTAGTTTCCCTGTAAGGAATGAAAGGAGGCTGTCATGTCGACATCTGTGACCTCATAAATTAGGGCCTTGTCTCTGAGAAGTACATTTCTGAACAGCCTTGCTATACCGGGCCTCTAAAAGGGGGGTTTCTGGTTCCTCCATAAGAACATCAATAAATTAAAGAACATTGGGGCATATTATCAAGGGGGTTTATCTCCGCTTTTTTGGCTTTAAAAGCCAAGAAAGAGGAGATAAAATTATCTCCCTATTACCTAGCTGTCGCTAACAGCAGTTAGCGACAGCTAGTAGGAGATAGCGACCATCTTAGGCCCCACTTTGCATGTCAGTGATATTTATCACTAATGACATTCAAAGTGGGCGTGCCAAGATGTTAGCGACTAGAAACAGTCGCTAACATCGCTATCTCCTATTACCAACTTTTGGAGATATTCGCGCTAAGCGCGAATATCTCCAAAAACTAACACCTGCCCTGAGCAGTTCTTAGCCATGTTATCCAATGGGAGGTGGATAACATGGCTAAGAGCATTAGCTCGGTAATGCATGAATATCGCGGACTTTTCAGCGATATTCATGCATTGCGGCCATTTTTTATCGCATTTGCGATAAACCTTGATAATAGCAAGGTTTATCTGCGATAATTTCTGACGATGCTTAGCGTTAAAAAATTTGTTGCTAAGCATCGTTAGCGATAAATATCGCTTAACGTTGGTAATATGCCCCATTATTCCAAAGGAAAAATATGAAAAAGGGTTTCTTTGAAAGTCCCAACATCATGCTAAATACTCTGCAGAAATGATACATTTGTATCTCTGCTCTTAAAAATTAATGTCCACGCAGTTGCCTTTTATTTTAACAGAAAATGAAATGTTGCATTAGTCTTAGGAGCTTTATTTTTCACAAGAAATATTGTGGCGCAAGGAAGGGAAAGTCAAAATTAAGGTGACAAAGACAGTTACAGTTAAGTACATTTTTTGATTTTGTGTTTGGTTAATGTGTATTATGTATTGTCTTCTGATTAAAAGTTACAGTTGATATTTTTGTGTGCTATGTGAAATGCTTCTCTTTTGTGTGGTGTGTATTCTCGCTTCTGCCCACAGATCATTCATGGATTGTTCAGGGTGGTTTTAAGGCTGACAAGACACGTGAGTTGGATTGACAAACAAAATAAAATGTCATGGTTATAGGTAGGAAATAAGGGTATAAGACGGGTACTGTCAGCAATGTGTCGAAACAGATGTAGTTTTGGCATAACCCATTTGAAAAGAAATGTTCATTTGTTATTCATGTTTGTGCATTTTGTCCTATTATGAATTGTTCTTGCTGGTCCTGTGTGTCAGAAGCGACACCGTAAGTTGAGCTAACAGCTGATCATTACAAAGGTGACCTGCAGTCTGATGATAGAGAGAAAAGTGGAGAAATTGAATATTTATTTTAAGATTGACAAATTAAGCAGGCTAGAATATTGGGTTTTGGGCTGCAGGTTCACTGTGCATAGAGTACATGACATAGTGTTGTGCGTCGCTGCTTATTTGCATGTGTTACTGTGATCGGTCTATGCTTTCAGTGCTTGGTATACAGCAAGTATACCTGATGGCTTGGCATATGTGTTTTTATTTTATGTATAATTTTGTTTTTGTGTCATATTGACACTTCTATTTTTTTTTTGATACTAGCACACGCTCCCCTGTGTTGGGAGGGGATGATCATGACGATGTTCATCGCTGCGCAACAGTTGGTTGAACTTGTTCTGATTATTTGGTTACTAAATTTCACAGATATGATACTTCATGCTGTGAGCATAAGGGACAACACTTCACCAGTGAATGCCTAATTGGCTATAATGGTATTGAAGACAAACAAAAGAGATATACCGGATTAAAAGTGTGTCACCTGCAGTTAGCCATGTTACTGCTCCTTCCCTTAAGGGACGGGCAGCCTTGATTAAAACAAATGTTTCCCTCATTGAATCCTAGGGTAGAAACTATAACTTTGTGGCTCTTGCTAAAGGTGACCTGAAACTTTTCTGATGCTGCACCAGTTAATCCTGTTCTGCTTCCTAGGTAGTGTATGGTATGCCTTTGTTTCTTAAAGGACACCAGGTTTCCTTTTCAGTATTCCTTAATAGGGATAAATGGCCTCAAAAACTAAATTGCATGTTTTATAATAAAATTAACCATTATAAAGAATTTTCCTTAGATATATTGTATTAGACATTAACAGGCAAACACATCATCTGAATACATTGGATTTTGCTGTATTGCACACTTATTTTAGAACTTGACTGCCACCATGCACTCGTTTCAACACTGAGAAGCAGCTATTATTGCAGCTAAGCAAGCAGCTGTCATTTTTTGTAGGCCACAGATAGACAGGAATGTTTACTCAGCAAGGACTTCTTCAGTTAAACATGTGTGAAACTTTGCATCTCAGAATGCTCTTTTAAAAATAAGGTTCATTATTTTGTATTACAGGAAAAATTTGCAATTAAGGGTTTTCCTCTCTTTAAGTATTCTGTTGCTAAATACTATGACCTCCTAGCATTAACATTTTGCTTAAGTTATGGTGTCACATATTGAGGACATTTGCATATGGAATTTCACTCGGCACAGGCGTAAAAAAGTCATTTTTCTAAGGATTTACATGAGATATATCTAATGTCCAATCTCTGCAGTTAGTAGAAAACATTCTGAGGATGTTTAATATGTAAAAAATGTATAGAATATTCATTTTAAGTGTCCCAAATAGCAAAGTCGAAATTGGGCACAAAAATTCATTAATTTCCAACCACAATATGTGCATTCAGAGCAGTTTTAATCTGCCTTAGGTTTCAGTAAAATGCATACATTTAGGTATAATACAAATAGCTGATTCCTATATTATGAAAGAAAGTATATTACCCACTGCCTATAATAGTATATGTGACCTTTGATTAACAGATAAAGCTTTTCCATATTTATACAGCACTAATGCTTATTTGCTGAGGCAATGAAATGTGTACATTTACTAAAGGGATTTCTAGCCCTTTCAAAAGTGCTCTGTAATTTTGTTTATGCCCAGTTGCTACACACTGAGATTGTTCGTGTTGACAGATGTGAAATCTGTTTCAGATTTCCTCCTGTCAAACTGGGGGAAGGAGGCTAGCTCCCCAGCTCCCCGCTAATCTCCCTTACAAATTAAGGCTAGGTAATATGTATGTTGCTTTCTCCTTTTCTCATGTTTTGTTTTGAATTTTAAAGGGGATTAGGTGTGGGTAGTTTTGTTGTACAGGTTTTAGGTGATAACACCATTATTGTAGTCTTGCAAGTGCATTGCTAGTTCTTTATTAGCTAGACTGTGTAAATAAACTCACAGTCCTTATTAGAAGCTTATGCTGCATAGTTTGGATTAGGGAAAGTAGAATGCAGGAAGATGCCTATGTGACCCTTAGCAAAAATGTTTTAAAGAACATGTTGTTTTACAGATAAGAGCCCTGTGAAATTGGCAGTTTTAGATCTGTCCTGCTGCTCCTATAGCATGAGAGCATGGTCCTAGGCGTCCAATCTATGTGCTTTTTATTAAGAAGAATCATTTTAGAAGTGTCCGCAGTGCGGTACAAGTAATGAAAAAATGTATGAGCAAAAGTGATAGACTTCCCATGTAGCTATCTACCCTTGAATGGCAGAGGATAATGCTCCCATGTTGAAATCAGTGAAAATAATTAAGAGCACCCAATTGAAGAAACTAGAAGTATTGCCTTTTTCCTTTGTATCCTATGAAAGTGACAGTGCATTATAGATTACAGTAGTCCCATGGCGACTGGCCACTCCCTCGAAGATTGCAGACCACCTGTTTGCAGTCGCATTGATAAATAACAATGAATTCTGTTTGCATTAATTTTAAGAAAACTAACAATTGTGTCACATTTCCTACATCACTAGGTTCTGCGGGATCTTCCAGAGTACAAGGAAGAATCATAAAACCCTGCAGAACAGGTGATAAAGATGAGTTCTAAACTCCCATCAGTGACAGCTATGGATGAGGGGCGGACGGCTTGGACCTACAGTCCCAGCACCCAGAAAGTAGCAAAGCTGGACAGAGATCACCAGCGCTTCATCAATGGCATCTCCAAAGCATTGTGCTTGCTTCATCAGACGGCGTTGGACATCAGAGAAAAAGGAGGAGCTGCTTCTCTGTTTGTTACAGACCAAGTGTCTCAGTGCAAAAGAGCGAAAGAAAGAGGATCCCTGTTGTTGATGACAGGGCTCATTTGAAGCTTCAGTTTTCTACCTGTCATGTGCTAGTAACCTCTGACAGCGCGCGGTCCCTTGACCCCGTGGCCTAAGTTTTGCCCACCTCTTTCCTTTCCTTTGTCCCAACAGAAGGGCAGTGCACCGGAGGATCTGAAATTGGCATGCATCACTATATGGGTGATTCCCATGTTGAAAGGAAAATTAGAATGAACGAGCATCCCCAGTGTCCTCTGACACTGAATAACAAGTGTTGGAGCCTGAGAGTGTTACTGAATGTGACAGCCTGTTGCTCTTTCCTGATTAATAGTACCTGGGTGTGCACGATATGATCTGCGCCCAAGACCACCGAAGAGTATGGTATCTGTAGTGCCTGCCGCAGAGGAGAGACATTGGTGCACTGCCTAGAGACATTGAGACTTTCGAGTGAGCTGTGAGTGTTTGCCAGGAGGGCACTCCAACAGATACTGAGAAGAACTATTGTCATGGAATGGCCGGAATCGAGAGGCCCAATGCGGAGGAAGAAGATTTGATGGACGATAGAAGCCTACCAAAGAGGCTGAGACGGACTTTGGGCATAGTTGCTTTCACAAGCAATTTCAGTACAATTTAAGTAGATGCTAGATAAATCAAAATGGTCCAAAAGAATTGAATGTGTGTGATTGCCCATAACAATGTTTTAGAGTAGTGTTCTGTTTAGTAGAGCAGTATCAAGCCCGTACTCTGACAAATGGTATCACCATTTCATCTGAGAGCATTGATAATCTTAATGATCCATTTGATACCACACAAGATCTGACACAGATGTAGTAATGATAGTCTCTACTAGCTGTAGGGCCCATGGATTGCTTCTCTTTTTGACAACAAAGGAAGATCTGGTCTTGTCTTTATTTTTGCTACATGTGTATAGGTTGAGAGGCCTAATTTTGGTAGTATATATATATATATTTACTACCCTTCAAGCTAAGTAATTATGTAATAAAGATGTCCTGGAAGTACAGTGCATCTGCATTAGAGTTAGATTCTGAGAGATGACCGAGAAAAAGGTATCATGCATCTAAGTGCTTGCCTGAATGTAATGAAGGAAGCATGAAGGTCTTCTGGCTAGATAAGAAAATGAAGTGTAGGGCTTCCAATGGTTCAACATCGCAGAGGGCTCTAGTTCTTTCCATTGACCAAAATGTTTCCCATGAGCAAGTCAGTGTTTTTGTGTAATAACATGTGTATTCAGTTGAATCAGACATATATATTATGAACATGTCATTCTTAGAATATGTATCCGAATATCTGTGTATAATCGAGCAGAACATATCATTTTATACATGTCATCCAATAGTATAAGTCGACTTAGGTCTTAGGCCTCAATTTGTATTTTTCTTATGAAACATCTTTGGCTTTTAGTGAACTGATTAATCAAATGAATAATGGTTTTGTGCAAGGTAGTGGTGATCTCACCTTCTGCAGGCAATGGAATGCCTGCAAAGGAAAAAAGGGGAGAGATAAATGCCCCATGGTTCTCGCAAGTTCTGGCGGAAAAACACCTACTGGTCAGGAAAAGTGAAAGTAAATGGAGAAAAACGTATGACAACATAGACAAAACACTCTATGTGCAACAAAGAAAATTATACCTTTCTAGTGTTAAAATTGTGAAGACGGACTTCTATACTAAAGCCATTAAAGTAGCTAAGCAAAAAGAAAAACCTGTCTTCTCCATAGTTAAAACTTTCACACACCCTAAAGCCCTGAAGCCAGAAATTCCGCCGTCCTTAGACCTATGCAATCAAATTGCTGACTACTTCGAGGAGAAAATTGAATTGTTACAGAGGAATTTCCTTGATCATCACTCATCCCCCATGTCAGATGGCCCTGACAAGATGGAGATGAAGGCCCATTCTCTCAGCGCCTTTACACCGGTCTCTTTGCTTCAAACCCGGGAAGTTATTCTGGCCAGTGAATCCAGGGCCCTTTCTGATTCCTTTCCCCCGCGGATACTTCATCAGACGATCGACGTAGTCAATCCCATTATTAATGGGATCGTCAACGCCTCACTCAGGGCAGACGTGGTCCCCTCAGACCCGAAAAAAGCAATAGTCAAGCCACTTATGAAAAAACCCAATAAATCTACTACCGATTTATCCAATCTATAACCAATATATCTCCTTCCAGTGCTGGGCAAAATAACTGAACAGATGGTTTACCAAGAGCTAAAAAAATTATGTTGAAACATACAATATCCTTCATCCTCAGCAATCGGGTTTCCGCTCAAGGCACTCGACGGAAGCAGCCCTTATGGAGCTTACCGATTCTAAAAAATTCTTACAGGATGAAGGTAAAAGCGCCGTTTTGATCTGCTAGACTTAACAGCGGCCTTCGACACCATCTCCCACAAAATACTGATTAATAGGCTGAGAGATATTGGCATTATAGATGTGGCCCTGGCCTGGATAATTTCTTTCTTGTCAGACAGATCTCAAACCACCGCTTATTTTTATCAGTGGATGGAAAACAACCATTTAAAATGTAATGCTGATAAGACGGAGATTTTGCCTATGGGGAAAAATGTCAACTTCTGCCCTGATAAATGGTGGCCAGAGGACTCCCCTGCTCCGCCCCACTCAGTGGAAGCAGCTAGAAACTTAGGGGTCGTATTTGACTCTGCACTCTCCTTCGATCAGCACGTGAGGAATGTGGCAGGAAGCTGTTTCGGCATTATCAAATCTTTAAAGAAATTTTTGGATTTCCTCCCCACTGATTCAAGAAAGACCGTGGCAGTGGCACTTATACTTCCCTGTTTAGACTATTGTAATGGCCTGTTGGCCGGAGCAAAAAAGGCCACTTTAAGAAAATTGCAGAGCATGCAACATGCAGCCGCCAGATTGGTATTGAAATTACCAAGGAAATTATCCGCTTCGGCGGCCCTCAAACAGCTGCACTGGCTATCCCTGCAAAGAAGATTTTGTTTAAGATCCTGCTGACCACTTTTCGAGCTCTTAACAACATCGGACCGAGTTATCTATCTAAGCGGCACACCCACTATAATCCTTCCAGAAAGTTGAGATCATCTGGTGGTAATCTGATTAACATCTTCAGATTCCACTATCAAATCAAGGGGGGGAAAAACCTTGACTGTTTTGGCCTCTAAGGCCTGGAATGCTATGCCCATAGACCTTAGACTCCTGGGACAGGAGAACCTTTTCAGGAAGCAATCAAATACCTGGATCTTTAATTAACCAGATGCCTTTGCAATGGAGGCTATTTAGCTTCCGTAATTGTACTGTACACTTTCTCAGCGCCAGGATGTCCTTCCGGAGCGACAGATGCGCTTTACAAATACTCAATACAATACAATACAACTAGTTAGTTTTAATGGAACTGATAGAGAGAATGTTCAAGGACTGCATTATTTAGCTTTAAAAATAGATGTTGAAAATGGCACCTGGTCCCTGACTGGGAGGTTTTGGGAACCTCTTCTCCACCTGGGGTTGAACGATCTTTATGATCCTAGCTGGATTAATTGGGATGGTATGTACTTGTTGCCTGTGCCTGCATTGCGACCCAGTATGTTGCTTATATTACGCCGCCAAGCTCACTTCCTCATTGACCATTTCAAAACAGGCGAAAATTGAGAAACAGTTAGTACAGAAGGAAGTTGCAGATCTAATGCAAATGGATGAAGGTGTGTTTTTGGATTAAAACGTGTTCTTTCTTTGTATGTATATTGGCTACATTAGGCCAAAAGGGCGGTTTGAAGGAATATAAAATCGATATCAAATAATATTGGCCTAACGTATCCCATATATTAGCATACTATCTTAGGTTAACCACTCCATTGTGAATATACTCGAATTATGTATACATTAAGAATCGGGCCTTTTCTGAAGAAACCCCATGTTGGTTTCATTTCCCCGTACCTCTTGCTCTTGCTAGGAAAACACGTGACCTGTCACTGTTTAAAGGGAGAATCTGAAAGGTCGGCCTGGGCTATGAATGGACCATTGATTCTAACTTGGGAAACTCAAGGTCGCATCTGCCTTTCGTGTGCGATCAACACATTCTTGCAAACTCCAGTGCCTGAGAACGAAAAGGGAGTCACCCTTCCTGAGCTGCCCAGTAATGAATAGCTCAGGTTTGAACTAATCATGTGTGCCATATATGGTTCCTTCCTGGAGCGAAGGGGCCAACGGAGGTGTTTTTCCTTTTACAGTGATAAGGTGTGTTGAACTGAAAGTATATAATGACTTGTGTGAATATGAACCGGCAGTCTTCTTGTCACACTGGACGGGGAGCCTCCTCTGCGCAGAGTCCATTGAGAATAAATGATTGGAACTTCTTCACTGCCAACTGACTGATTATTTGGTAATTAGCATTGGGGCTATTGGAGGGTATGGCCCTATTAGACTTATATGTTTTCAGTACAACAGTATATGTCCTTTTTTTCTGGAGTGTTGCAAAGGATTGTGGTCAGTGAAGGGGCTGGTTTTATACTCAGCTATGTGAGTGTGTCCCAATGGAGTGTTGCTGTCAGGTGTGTTGTGGGAGTTGTCTTGGAAATGGTATGTTCCTGTTTGGTATTTATTTGTTTCATTGGGATGTATTTGGTGTATTGAGGGGCATGGCTAATTTTTGTGTGCAATGTTTGCCTTTGTTGTGGTGTTTTTTGCAGCATACGCCATGTTTTGTGAGGATCGGCCGCTGCAATGGCTATGCTGCAGCTCTTACGCTGGCTCTCCCATTCACTCCAGTGTGCGACCACGGCGGTCGGAAACAGTGGATCATACAGCGGGACCATCGGGGATTTCCTAATTTCCCATGCGGTGTCTCTGCTATGCTTGCAGCAGGTTGTCCCTTTTCTGCTGCATTTCCGACCTTTGTGGTCGGGTTTTGATCGTCACCGGCCGCGTCGGGCGGTTTTCAATCACCCCATGCGTTAAGTCTTTTTTGGTGGGTGATCCTAATTTGACCACCCGTTTATCCGCGGTCCCAGCGGACTGTTATTTCCTGTGTCCATGGTGGTCGAGGTGGTTTTCCGCCCGCCATCCTTATAGTGTTCAATGGACACAGTGACGCTAGGGTATCACTCATTTTTACTTGTGTGATGATATCAGTTCAGGGGCTTATCATTTAACAGTGCAACAGGAGTAGCATTACCGAAGCCCAGAGGTGTCAATAGCCCATTGTTCCCCAATTATGGCTTTCTTTTACTACCCACCAGAGGGGCAAAAGCGCCCATGCTCCCCTTGCTACTTTGCAGTATCCATTTATTTGCAGCATGCTTAGGCCTGGCACCACGTTACTAGTTGGTGAGAAAAAAGAAAAACCCTTGAGAGCCCTCAGAATCGGCCATATAAAGATCAAACATACTGTCCAACACGTACATTCAACCTTTCCAACACAAATGTCCCATACACACAACCCTTGCCCACGTGCATGCACATATGCACGCAAAGAGCCTTCCACACAGACAAGCACTCTTACACACATTACTTTTCTATATACAAGCTCCCTATATAAATATACAAACACAATCTCCCTATCTACAGACATGCATTTAAACACACACATGCAAACTCCCTATGCACATCCAAACACACAAAACTCCCCACAGAGTCGCCTAAGCATACCACACGCACACAACCTTTCTGTAGACACCAAGGCACACATTCACCCACACGGATGTATGACGGTACAACGCGTACCGTCACAACGCGTGCTTTTACAACGCGTCTTTTACAAAGCAAGTCGTAACCACGACTTGTGTTGGGGGCGCGGATAGTAAATAATATAATTTACTATTCTAACACCAGTCCCCGTGGATACTAGGGAAGGTGTTGGAATAGTAAATTTACTATTCTTTATCCTCTAGCGCCCTCCAGCGCAAGTCGTGGTTTCGACTTGCGTTGTAAAGGACGCGTTCTAAAAGTACTGTGGGGTAACATCCGTGTCGACAAGGATGTTCCCCACCCACACACACCCACAAATGCGTACGCACACCCGCACACATACACAAGCTATTTCCCAAACACCGAAGCCCACATGCGTGCACACACAATCACTATCAGCGGTTTTCATTTACTTCTAGCTGTGCCGGCTCTGTCTTCAAGGAGCCTTTCCTTATCGAGCAGAACAGCCAGAAGGAACCTGCCTGCTCAAGGGGTTCTCTGCTGTACCCTTCCTGCCTCACCACACTATTCACAGCTAATCCACAGGTGAGAATTCCACACACAATTTTATTTTCACATGTACCATTTAGCATACAGAATCCCGAAATTTGCCCTAATCTTGGCTTTAGCATTTTTTTAAAGATTTTTATTTTAACATAGAATTTATAGCAAACCTCAAATCCCATTTGATTTTGTTACAAAGTCTATGGAAAGTCTGAGGAAGAAGCCAGCTAAGTAGCTATAAATTCTGCAGCAGGTAAGAAGCTCACTGCTTTCTAATTAGTTGTTGTTTCACTTCACAGCCGGAGGGTGTGGGCCCGTTTTCTGTACCTTCACAAAATGATGCCATACCCGAGTCATGCTAATATCCAATTGCTGCAAAGAGAAATACAAATAAAATGCACATGTACATAGAGAGCGTGATTGCTTTTTGTAATGCTTCTCTGAAGCATTCACACTCTATAGTTGCTGTTTCAATGCATCTTGTTAATGGTATTTCAGGTTTAGGCTGCTCAGGCACAAAAAGGGCCTTTTTATTTGTTGGCAGTGCTTTATTGTCAACTGGACGTCTTGTGTCAGTTCAATTTTTCCTTCCCTTCTGCATTCATCTCTTTACTTCATCACCAGAGTGGATTTTGACACCATACATTATTCTTTGGCCTATACAGCTCTAGTCACACACTAATTGGTTACGTAACATTACAACTCTACTACCTACGGGGGCATTCTTGATTATAGGCATTTTGTCGGCTGCATCAATTGTCACATGAATAAACATTATCCGGATTTGTCAAATATTCCATCATCTGCTGCATAATCTGCAGATTTGAACAAAAAAGCCTTGTTTCTAGCTCAAACGGCTCAAATGTTCACAAAAATGCAGCTTCAGGTGTTACAGTGTGGTGAAAGGCCCTTTGCAAAGCTTGAATGGTCATGTGTTACCTTTTGCTAAATATGGGTGTTAAATTTGTAATAATTGTGCACAGACCTCTCTTCCATCTTTCTGCACCTTTCTTCCTCTTCCTGTACCTCACTGTCTTCTTTCTGCACTTCACTAGCCTCTTTCTGCATTTCTCTTGCCCCTTTCTGCACCATTCTTTCTTCTTTTTGCACCTCTGTTGGTTCTTTATGCATCCCTTTTGCCTGATTCTGCAATTCTCTTGCCTCTTTTCGTAGTTCTCTTGCCTCCTTTTGCACCTCACTTGCTTCTTTCTGAACCTCACTCTCTTCTTTCTATATCCCTCTTCCTTCTTTCTGTACCCCCTCCTGCTTATTTCTGTGCTTATCTTGCCTCTTTGTTCACCTCTCCTACTTATTTCTGCACTTCCCTTGCCTCTTTTTGCACCTCTGTTGGTTCTTTCTACACTGCTCTTGCTTCTTAATGCCCCTTTTTCTCAAATTTCTGCACCCCTCTTGCCTCGTACTGCACCCCTTTTACCTCTTTCTAAACCGCTCTTGCCTCTTTCTGCACCTCCGTTTCCTCTTTCTGTACCTCTTTTGCCTGTTTTTGCAAATCTCTTGCCTCTTTCTGGAGGTCTCTTGCCGCCGTATGCATCTCTGTTACTTCTTTCTACACTTCTCTTGGCTCTTTCTGCACTCTAGTTGCTTAATTCTGCACTTTCCATGCTTCTTTCTGTATCTGTCTTGCTTCTTTCTACACCCCTGTTGTCTCCTTCTGTACTCGTCTTCCCTCTTTCTGTAACTTTCCTGCCTGTTTCTGCATCTCAGTTGCATACTTCTGTACTTTTCTTGCTTCTTTCTGCACCTTTGTTGCTTCTTTCGGCAATTCTCTTGCCTCTTTCCAAAGTTCTCTTACCTGTTTCTGCACCCCTCTTGCCTCTTTCTGCACCCGTCTTCCCTCTTGGTACAACTGTCTAGCCTCTTTCTATACCTCTCTTCCCTCTTTCTGCACCATTCTTGCCTCTTTTTGTAACTGTTGCTTCTTTCTGCACTCCTCTTTCTTCTTTCTGCACCCCTCATGCCTCTTTCATCACCTCTGTTGTTTCTTTCTGTACTCTTCTTCCTTCTTTCTGCACCCCTCGTGACTCCTTCTGCAACCCTGTTGCCTCTTTCAGCACCTCTGTTGGTTCTTTCTGTACTGCTCTTGCTTTTTTCTGCACCTCGCTTGTCTCTTTCTGCACTTCTCTTGCTTCTTTCGACACATGTGTCTCTTTGTGTACCCCTCCTACCTCTTTCTTTACCCCTCTTGCCACTTTTTGCCCTTCTCTTGGTTCTTTCTGCACAGCTCTTGCTTCTTTCTGCACCTCACTTGCCTCTTTCAGCACTGTTCCTGCCTATTTTTAAACCTATGTTGCTTCTTTCACTATTTCACTTGTCACTGACTATGACATGAATGATATTAATATGTGACTTTATCAGCAGTGCATTGCAGGGGCGTGAATTATAATTAGCTCAAATAACTCTAACTGCTGAATTTCTCTGGTATGTGCGAGTACAATGTCCAACTAACTATAACGTCCCATGAAAATGGTGTTATTTTACTGAATAATATATATATATATATATATTTATATATATCAAGAAAGAATTCTGAAGTTGAATCCTCCAATAGCAAACAGGCAGATAGGTTTCACATATGTTATAGTTAGCTGGATATTTCACTCATACAAAAACTCTGAAATTCCCCTGTTAATCAATCAATCAATCAATCATAGCATTTGTATAGCGTGCTACTCACCCGGGAGGGTCTCAAGGTGCATGGGGGAAGGGGCCCGCTACTGCTCGAACAGCCAGGTCTTGAGTTGTTTCCTGAAGGCGAGATGGTCCTGGGTCAGTCGGAGGTGGATGAGGAGGGAGTTCCATGTCTGGGCCGCCAGGTAGGAGAAGGATCTGCCTCCGGCGGTTGCTCTTCGGATGCGTGGTACGGCGGCGAGGGCGAGGCTAGTAGATCGTAGCTGGCGGGTGGGCGTGTAGAAGGTCAGTCGGTCGTTGAGGTACTTGGGGCCCAGGTCGTGGAGAGACTTGTTTGCATGGGTGAGGAGCCTGAACGTGATCCTCTTGTTGACCGGGAGCCAGTGCAGGTCCCTCAGGTGGCCGGAAATGTTGCTGCACCAGGGGATGTCCAGGATGAGTCGGGCGGAGGCGTTCTGGATGCGTTGGAGTCTCCTCTGTAGCTTGGCTGTGGTTCCGGCGTAGAGGGTGTTATAGTTAGTTCAGCTAACTATAACTCGCGCACCCGCAATGCACTTCTGATGACGTCACATATTACATCACTCATGACATGGTCAGTGACATCACTCATGACATCACTGATGACATCTCAAATGACATCACTGATGACATCACTGATGACATCATCCAGTGAATGTGTATGTCTTTCTGAAAAATAAATATTTTTTATATATGTATATCTAAAGGTCGATGGAAGAATAAATGGGTAAATAAGTGTCTAAATGGATTTTTTTTGTAAAATGGATTGTATAACTGACTTATTAAGTGTATCTTAGTGAATACATGTATTAGTGATGATGTTTAAATATGTAAATATCAGCATCTCACTTTGTGTATAAGTGGCCGCATGGGTCGGTGACTAGGTACATAAGGGTCTATATGGGTTATTTTTTTATTTTTTTAGTATCTGTTGGAAAGGGGAGTCTCTGGTTGGCGCAGTACAGCACTGGCGACAAGCAGGGACCCTCTCTTCCACGTCAGGGCTAAGGGTTACCTTCAAGAACAACCTCTGCTTACCCTCTAGGTAGTGTGGCGCAAGCAGTCTAGGCTAATCTCTGGGGCACATAGGGTTAAACATTTGCAATATCATACCATCACAACCAAACCCACCACACAATGACACCAAACTGTGTTGTATTAAAAATATATTCTCTTTATATACTTTTCAGAAGCAGGCTTGTAAATACAGTCTTGGTTACTTTTGAGAATGCAAGGTTCCAGTTACTCTTAATAATGTCACAGTTCTTCAAAATACAATGTTTTGGGCCTTCTGCCCAATTCCTGTAAGATAATGTGCCTTCTAGCACTTCTGGGCGCTTTGCGGCGCTCCTGTGCGCTCCGTTCGGTTGTTCTGCGCGCCCCCCCCTAAGCCTCACGCATCACGCGTGAGCGGCGTACAGTGCGGTCCTTGCGAACCGGCGGTGCGAGGCGTACTGCCGTGGAGCGGAGGCGCACTGTTCTTAGGACGTTCCCCCACTGGTCAGGGTACGATGCAGCCCAGACAAGGGCAAGGGCCAGGGAGCAGAGGCAGGGCTCAAGGCACGGTGCGCCTCGAGCGTAGGAGGGGGTGTGAAGCGCACGACTCTCAGCGCACACACTCCGGCTCCAGCGAGGCACACAGATCTTTTGAGCAGTGCACAGTACCTTGAGTATTGTGGAGCGGACGGCTGAAAGGGGGGCCTGTCCCACGTCGCGTTGCTTCCCTGGGGTCGCGGCGAGCTGCGGCTCTCAGCTGGGAAGGTGACGGGTCAGCCGGGGTGGCGGTGAATGGTGGCAGCAGGGTCCTTTCTTTTGGGGTTCGGTCCTACCCCGAAGGCGGCGGCTGTGAGGTGGCGGCAAGTGGCAGTACGGTCCCCAAGTGCGGGACGTACCCAGCCAAAGTGCCGATGGCAGCTGTGCACTCACAGCTGAGCTTGTCGGGCAGGATGCCGATCAGAGGGGGGTGATCACAGGGCGGCAGTCCGTCGTTGCAGAGGGGTCTGCGGCGCAAAGCGCAGCCAACTCGGGTGCTTGGACCGGACGGGTCCTCCTTCACGTTGCTCTCGGGGCTCACAGGCAGATGCAGTCACGGTGTTTGGGCCAGCGGCGGCTGGGCCCTCACGTTGCTCTTGCGGTCCACGTTGGGCCCCTGTCACGGTGCTCGGGGGGATATCGATGTCCTGGATCACGGGGAGCGTGGCAGAGACGCACAACGCTCTCAGACTCCTCAATCAGCGCTGCAGCGATAAGCAGCACACACAGCAGCTTTCTTCAGAGGGGTAGCGCCCACTGTTCCTGGGGCGCTGGTCAGGGGGCAAGTTCAACAGCAAGCCCTTGGAGATCTTTCAGCAGAGTTTGGCACACAGTTCAAATAAAAGCAAAAGTCTCTTGTAGTCTCTTCTTTTCCTCTCCTTCTGCAGCAAGGCACCAGACACAGGCCAGAGACAGCACTCCTCCTTGTAGTCCTTCCAGGTCCTTCTCTTCGGGCAGAGTTTCTTCTGTAGCGCAAACAGGATCTAATTTACAAGGAGCAGGGCTCCTACTTTTATACCCAGTTTCTTTTGTTCTTACAGACCAGGGGGGCCTTTGCCTAACTGCTCTCAGCCTCTGAGCACTTGTGGTGGGTACTTCTGCTTCTGCATTCAGTGTAAGGGCAGACACAGCAGCCGCTCCCCAGGGGGGCGGAGCCAGCATTGTGAGGACAGGGGCAGCCTGAGCACTTTGTTGACAAGCTTCGGTCCTTCCTGGGCCAGGTGCAGGCTGAGTCATCAGTCGCTCCCCAGGAGGGCGGAGCCAGCATTGTGGTGGCAGAGCACAGCCTGATGCATCATTCAGGGAAACTCCCACCTCCCACTAAGGTGTCATCCTGCTATTCACCACCTGTCAACTCCCAGCCCTGTTACTCACACAACTCAGACAGTCAGATACACACAAAAGCAGAGGCGGGCTGAAATGGTTAGACAAGCAAATGCTAGCTTTCTAAAAGTAGCATTTGCAAACACAGGATATTAAAATAAACTTTACTAAAAGAAGTATTTTATTATTCTGAGTTCAGGCATACCAAACATTAATTTCTACCATGTTCCCTGAGCCTGCTGGGATTATAGAGTGTAATAATTCCAGCAGCCCAT
Organism: Lissotriton helveticus; assembly: GCF_964261635.1. NCBI lineage: Eukaryota > Metazoa > Chordata > Amphibia > Caudata > Salamandridae > Lissotriton > Lissotriton helveticus. The sequence continues at coordinate 2,005,914,669 of NC_136067.1, forward strand.
CTGGCCTAAAGGGAACTGGTAGCCTTACAATAGTGAAAAACGAATTTGGCATTAATTCACTATTAGAACATGCCACACACATCAGGGCATGTCCTACCTTACACTTACAATGCACCCTGCCCTCAGGCCTACCATAGGGGTGACTAATATGAAGTTAAGGGAAGGTTCAGGGGCTGGCAAGTGTGTGCACTTGCCGAGCCAGCATGACAGTACCAAACTGCACGCAGGTTCTGCCATGGTAGACCCTAGACACATTTTAAGGCTGCGTCTGTGGGTGGCGCAACCAGCGCTGCAGGCCCACTAGCAGTATTGGCATTTACAAGCCCTGGCATTCCTGGTGCCCTTTACTGGGGACTGACAGTAAATCCAATGAACCAATCAGGTATATCATTCACATATACATTTTACAACAGGGAGAGCATATGCACTTTAGCATTGGTCAGCAGTGGTAAAGTGCCCAGAGTCATTAAACCAACAAAAACAGGTCAGAGAGAGTATTGGAGTAAGGCAAAAAGTTTAGGGATGACCCTGCCAAGAGGCCCAAGTCCAACAGTATCAGTATGAGTGTTTGTATGGTTTGGTGGGGGTATTTCTTAGCGCATAGATGCATGAATGACTGACTCACTGTTTGTATGCGTTTTGAAGACAGTATATGTAAGTATTGATGTATATAAGTGATTATATGTGAGAGTGAGAGATTGGAAGAGTTCCTGTATAAATAAGTATGTGTTTATATAGGTGATTGGTTAAGAGAGTAAGTATGTGTACATTTCTGTTGAAGTAAGTGTAGTGGTGTGCTTGTATAGCTGTATATGCAATTAAATGGATGTTTGATTTATTTCCATGTGTGAGTATGTGTGTGAGTAACTCTATGGATGAGTATCGGTGTGTAACAGGATGTATAGGTGTATGAGAACATATGATGAGTGAGTACATGTATGAGTGACCATATAGAATTATTGGTGAATGAGCGGATGTGTATGTAGAATTACTGAATAGGTTGTTGTAACTGGTATTGGTATCTCTATTTTTTTGAAAATTTCCATTGAATGTGTGTCTCAAGGGTTATATTACGCTGAGAGGAGGCCTGCCACTCTGTCACATGGATGATGTCATCAGTGATATCATCATTGATGTCATTTGAGATGTCATCAGTGATGTCATGAGTGATGTCACTGACCATGTCATGAGTGATGTAATATGTGACGTCATCAGCAGTGCATTGCGGGCGCGCAAGTTATAGTTAGCTGAACTAACCATAACGGGGGAATTTCAAAGGTATTGTATGAGTGAAATGTCCAGCTAACTATAACATGTGTGAAACCTACATTTATTTTAATGAATTTGCAAGGTTTTTTAAATGCTAATTCCTAACTATAACATGTATGAAACCTATGGTTTTTTCAGTGAATTACAAAGGTTTTTTAAATGCTAATTCCTAACTATAACGTTTTTGAAACCTATGGTTTTTTTCAGTGAATTTCAAAGGTTTTGTAAATGATAATTATTAAATGTATTAATTATTATATTTCTTTATTTTTATAATAATTTGTTACATTGTTAATTTAAATACTTATATTTATTTTTATTTTTTTATTATATTTCATATTCTTATTGTAAAATAAAACCAAAACTAAATTGCAAAATATTTTTTTGATTAATTATTTTTTTCCAATACATTAAAATTGAATTCTATATAATTCCTTTTTCATTGTTTTTTGGTAATCGTACTGTACGCGTACGGTAACGCAATTACTAAACATTCATTCTGAGAAACTTTTATGCACTAACATAGAAATATAGTTAGTTCTTTCTTTGACCAGTGAAGGTAGTTTTAAAAAGAACTGTTTTTTTTTGTGTTTTGTCAACAAAATTTTTTTAAACAAAAAAATGGAACTGGAACCCAAAAAGTGTCCAACAGGAACAAAAGAATGAAAAAAAAAGAACTAATGTCGAGGACACCAATGCTCCTGAATCCTGCGTCTTTTCAGGTCAATAGACTGTTGCCCATAACACAAAAGTTTATCGCAATACATGCATACAATTTTAACTTTACCAAAGTCATGATCAATTTGTGGGTGTGGACTGCTTGCTGAAAATGCTGCTGCAGCAGTTGATATGCTTGGTGCAGTAGCAGGTGGGCTGTCCTGCAACCTCTGTCATTCAGCTTAAGCAAAGTTGTTGGGGGTGCAAGGTATCACACCATATTTGCTGTGCCAAAGGACTATTTTTTGGACAGTTGACTCCTTTAAAGAGTTGTTTGGCAAATTTTACAGGTTACTAACGGAGCATTAATCTTTTGTTGCCCTTCAGGGATAGTAAATAAGTTGCAAATTAGAGCTTTTTTCAGCTTCTTTGGAGGCTCTTCAGGAATTAAATCTCTTTCGGAAGAAAAGCTAGAAGATGAGTCCATTGCTGTTATTATGGTAATCTTCCTTCTATTTGACAGGATTCTCAGAAGAGATGCTTATTCTTAGAAAGTCAAAGTAGAATGATTAAAATGGGATGGAACTTTCAACAGTTGCAATAGGAAGTGTTATGAACAAATCAAATCTCTTCTTTTAAAGTCACATGGCTTTGCGTACGCTTATGGTGTGCTTACAGTGCTCTTACGATACGAGTACGCATGACGTTCTACCGTGATTTGTGTAATTGTTTTTAAAAGTACTATACGCTTGTTAAAAGTTTAAAGAAAATATTTTCAAAATTATCCCAGATAATGTCTTTCCTTAGTATGTACATTAAATACATAAATATATGTTTTTAAAGAACTAGAAACATTGGCGCCTATCGCGTACAGTACGCCGTGCGTGACGTCACACGGAAGCTTTGATGCGATGCGGAACGTCAAAGCATATTCGTACCGTATTTGCAGGTACGGTGAATATGATTAGCAGTACAAACTATGGTGCAATCACCCTCTCAGTGACAAATCAGAGCACAGGGCGCGCTAATGAGATTGATTAGAAGTGGTCACTCATTGGAGATCCGATTCTGGGCCTGCCTCTACGCACATGATAACCTTGCCCCTTCTCTCTCTGTTGTTAATTGTTGGTGCAGACACTCACACTCACACATGCGCTGTGCACGCCCGTCCACACTCCCCAGAAGCGACTGCCTAGGTCGCTTGCTATCACTTAGCATGGAAAGCAATACATGAGCCAATGGGAGGTCTCCCAGGGACGTCATTCCTGTAGAGCACGATAAACCCACCAATGACGGCCCTGGGCTTGGTTTGGCCAGCCCCAGCGGTTCCCATAAAATGCGGGCACTAACGTGACCATGCTCTCTATTGCCTGCCTGTGCTAGGATGACAGACACACTGTCGTTGTCGATTTTACTAAAAACTGTTTGGTCGAGCAGAGGATGACTCGTGACACTCGAATTGGTGTCACTGCTGCTGCCGTGCAGCCAGAAAACCATAGGGGCGGAGGCGACGGGGCCCGTGTGCAGCCCACACCAGGCCCATCCAAATACCCAAAGGTAAGAGAAGCCGTGACAAGATCAGCCTCCGCTGTAAATTGTACCTGCATGATAGTATTTTATTAACTGCGTCACGTGGCCCTCCCAGCTCTGATTTGGTTTATTTGTGCATCATCCTATTTGCTCCCTCCTAATACTTTTACTATTTATTGTTACCTCATGTGGCCTTCCCAGGCTTCTATTCTATTGATTGTGCTTGGATGAGTCTATTATATAATTCCTTTTACATCACAGGACCCTGCTGGGCCTCTCTTTAATAATTTATTAGTGCATGAATTTTTGAAGTTTGTCACGTGCTTTTGTGTCTGTTCTTGATGGTATTTTTTTCTGCGTCACATGGCCCTCCCAGATCTGTTTTGCTTTATTTTTGTAGGGTACATGCGTTGTGGTTCATCGTATTTGCTGCCTCCTAATTCTCCCATGACTTTTAATATTTATTACTGACTCACATGGCCTTCCCAGGCATATATTCTTATTGATCGTACTTGCATGATCCTATTAATTCCTTCTGGGTCATGAGGCCCTCCTAGGCCTATAATTCCTTCTGCGTCATGGGGCCCACCTAGGCCTTTCTTTAATAAATTGTGCGTGTATCAATTTCTGTGTCGTATTTTTAAAGTGTGTCACGTGCTTTTGTGTCTGTTCCTAAAAATTGTACGTGCTTGATGGTATCTTTTTCTACGTCACGTGGCTCTACCAGCTCTGTTTTGCTTTATTTTTGTGGGGTACATGATTTGTGGTTCATTGTATTTGCTGCCTTTTAATTCTCCCATGACTTTTAATATTTATTACTGCCTCACATGGCCTTCCCAGGCCTCTATTCTTATTGATCGTACTTGCATGATCCTATTAATTCCTTCTGCGTCATGGGGCCCTCCTAGGCCTATTAATTCCTTCTGCGTCATGGGGCCCTCCTAGGCCTTTCTTTAATAAATTGTGCGTGCATGAATTTCTGTGTCGTATTTTTGAAGTGTCACGTGCTTTAGTGTCTATTATTAAATTTTTTACGTGCTTGATGGTATTATTTTTCTATATCACGTGGCCCACCCAGCTCTGTTTTGCTTTATTTTTGTTGGGTACGTACTTTGTGCTTCATCGTATTTGCTCCCTCCTAATTGTCCCATGACTTTTAATATTTATTACAGCCTCACGTGGCCTTCCTAGGCCTCTATTCTTATTGATCGTACTTGCATGTTCCTATTATTTAATTCCTTCTGCGTCATGGGGCCCTCCTATGCCTTTCTTTAATAAATTATGTGTGCATGAATTTCTATGTCATATTTTTGGAGTGTCACTTGCTTTCGTGTCTGTTCTTAGACATTTTACGTGCTTGATGGTATTTTTTCTACGTTACGTGGCCCTCACAGCTCTGTTTTGCTTTATTTTTGAGGGGTACATGCTTTTTGGTTCATCGTATTTGTTCCCTCATAATTCTCCCATGACTTTTAATATGTATTTCTACCTCACGTGGCCTTCCCAGGCCTCTATTCTTATTGATCGTACTTGGATGATCCTAATATTTAATTCCTTCTGCGTCACAGGGCCCTCCTAGGCCTCTTTTTAATAAATTGTGCGTGCATGAATTTCTGTCGTATTTTTTAAGTATGTCACGTGCTTTTGTCACTGTTCTTATAAAGTTTACGTGCTTGATGGTATTTTTTTCTGCGTCACGTGGCCCTCCCAGATCTGTTTTGCTTTATTTTTGTAGGGTACATGCTTTGTGGTTCATCGTATTTGCTGCCTCCTAATTCTCCCATGACTTTTAATATTTATTACTGACTCACATGGCCTTCCCAGGCATATATTCTTATTGATCGTACTTGCATGATCTTATTAATTCCTTCTGGGTCATGGGGCCCTCCTAGGCCTATTAATTCCTTCTGCGTCACAGGGCCCACCTAGGCCTTTCTTTAATAAATTGTGCGTGCATCAATTTCTGTGTCGTATTTTTAAAGTGTGTCACGTGCTTTTGTGTTTGTTCCTCAAAATTGTACGTGCTTGATGGTATTTTTTTCTACGTCACGTGGCTCTGCCAGCTCTGTTTTGCTTTATTTTTGTGCGGTACATGCTTTGTAGTTCATTGTATTTGCTGCCTTTTAATTCTCCCATTACTTTTAATATTTATTACTGCCTCACATGGCCTTCCCAGGCCTCTATTCTTATTGATCGTACTTGCATGATCCTATTAATTCCTTCTGCGTCATGGGGCCCTCCTAGGCCTATTTATTCCTTCTGCGTCATGGGGCCCTCCTAGGCCTTTCTTTAATAAATTGTGCGTGCATGAATTTCTGTGTCGTATTTTTGAAGTGTCACGTGCTTTAGTGTCTATTATTACATTTTTACGTGCTTGATGGTATTTTTTTTCTATGTCACGTGGCCCGCCCAGCTCTGTTTTGCTTTATTTTTGTGGGGTACGTACTTTGTGGTTCATCGTATTTGCTCCCTCCTAATTGTCCCATGACTTTTAATATTTATTACAGCCTCACGTGGCCTTCCTAGGCCTCTATTCTTATTGATCGTACTTGCATGTTCCTATTATTTAATTCATTCTGCGTCATGGGGCCCTCCTATGCCTTTCTTTCTTAAATTATGTGTGCATGAATTTCTATGTCGTATTTTTGGAGTGTCACGTGCTTTCGTGTCTGTTCTTAGAAATTTTACGTGCTTGATGGTATTTTTTTCCACATTACGTGGCCCTCCCAGGCCCTTTTTGCTTTATTTTTGAGGGGTACATGCTTTTTGGTTCATCGTATTTGTTCCCTCATAATTCTCCCGTGACTTTTAATATGTATTTCTACCTCAGCTGGCCTTCCCAGGCCTCTATTCTTATTGATCGTACTTGGATGACCCTAATATTTAATTCCTTCTGCGTCACGGGTCCCTCCTAGGCCTCTTTTTAATAAGTTGTGCGTGTATGAATTTCTGTCGTATTTTTTAAGTATGTCACGTGCTTTTGTCTCTGTTCTTATAAAGTTTACGTGGTTGATGGTATTTGTTCTGCGTCACGTGGCCCTCCCAGCTCTGCTTTGCTTTATTTTTGTGGGGTACGTGCTTTCTGCTTCATCATATTTGCTCCCTCCTAATTGTCCCATGATTTTTATTTTTATTACTGCCTCACGTGGCATTCCTAGGCCTCTATTCTTATTGATCGTAATATTTTTTTCCTGCTGTGCCACGGGGCCCTCCTAGGGGTTTCTTTAATAAATTATGCGTTAATGAATTTCTGTGTCGTATTTTTTGAAGTGTGTCACGTGCTTTTGTCTCTGTTCTTATACATTTTACATGCTTCATGGTATTATTTTCTACGTCACGTGGCCCTCCCAGCTCTGTTTTGCTTTATTTTTGTGGGGTACGTGATTTGTGCTCCATCGTATTTGCTCCCTCCTATTTCTCCCATGACTTTTTATATTTATTACTGCCTCACATGGTCTTCCAAGGCTTCTATTCTTAATGATCGACTTGCATGATCCTATTATTTACTTCCTTCTGCATCATGGTGCCCCCCTAGGCTTTTCTTTAATAAATTATACGTGCATGAATTTTGGGGTCGTATTTTTTAAGTGTGTCACGTGCTTTCGTCTCTGTTCTTATACATTTTACGTGCTTTATGGTTCATCGTACTTGCTCCCTCCTTATTCTCCCATGACTTTTAATATTTATTACTGCCTCACGTGGCCTTCCCAGGCATCTATTCCTATTGATTATACTTGCTTGATCCTATTAATTCCGTCTGCGTAATGGGGCCCTCCTATGCCTATTAATTCCTTCTGCGTCATGGGGCCCTCCTAGGCCTTTCTTTAATAAATTGTGCGTGCATGAATTTCTATGTCGTATTTTTGAAGTGTGTCACGTGCTTTCGTCTCTGTTCTTATACATTTTACGTGCTTGTTAGCATTTTTTGTTCGAGATGTGGCCCTTCCAGCTCTGTTTTGCTTTTTTTTTCTCCTATGAATATCGTACATCTTTTTATGACATGCTTTCGCCAAAATACATGTTTTGGACACTTCACCACTTCATTATCAGTCTTTAAGTCCAATTGCTGCCTTTTGAAATTGTAATGGTGATTGTTTGTCCATGATTAAAATGTCAGTCTTGATAGTTATGTATACTATTTATACCAGGACTGCTCATGTAAATACTACTACTGGGCATACAGCAGTGATTGTGCCACCCACACAAGTAACTCTAAATATAAAAGTCAAGCCTATCACTGCTGTGACTGAGCGCCCTTTGTTAAACTGTCATGTTTTCAAACTACATCCATTAATAAAGATATTTGACTGACTGACTGAACTGCATCCATTTGACAGGCCTTACCTGTGTATTTGTATAGACTGTACTCTATATCCCTCGCTTAAACTTTCTAGACACAACATATTTTTCAAACTACATTAATGTAAGAAAGGTGTTTCTGAGGAACTTTTTGTGTTCGAGAAACATTTGAGGTAGGTTGTTAAACTAATTTCTTCTTTAAAAAATGTTACTTTTTCAAAACTTTTCAAAATTAATTTGCTGGAAGCATAACAAGTGATAATTCACCAGCACCTGTTCCATCTTAATGACCTGTTCTATCTTCACGACCTGTTCCATCTTCAGCACATGTTCCATCTTCAGTACCTGTACTAGGTACACCACGTTCTGCTACATGTAAATTGTGTATACTATGGCTAATAGCGTATGATGTACATGTTGGTTCCTCTTTAGAAGCTGATGTGCTTTTATATATTTTTAATAATGCCTTCCTCTCAAAAATATGTTTCTCAAGACCAAATGTATGCATATTTTCATTCCTATTACAGGTACTAATCTTTAAGTAATAATTTCCCATCAATGTGTGTACTGAAATTATCTGCTCTGAAACCTATGTGTGCTTTAACATTCAGGTTCGACTTTTGCTCAACATATACATTTGTTATTATGTTTTCAGTTTGCAGAATTCTACTCAACTCAGCAGCCAGTTGCTCAGATTTTTACTAATGTAATATTTCTGGGGAATTATTGACTGAAAATTGCAATGAACCTAATGGAGTCATCAAGTTTGACTTTATCATTTCAATGATAAATAAGGTCCCACACTCTAGTGTTGTCCTGAACATTGGATTCTTCTTTATTTTGTTTTTTCATAGAAGATCTTTCATAGATAAAGATATATCATTACTTTTTAACATAATATAGTAAGATATTGTCATTATAGTTGTGAATGTTAAATATTGTTTGTATTGTTTGCAACAGTTGTAACTGCCTTTAATCCTGGATCTGACAACACCTAGACTCATGCATAATATATTGCAAACTAAGTTTTTAATTGTTAGCATTGCTGTTATGATGTGCTAATATACATCTGTTTTTACATTTAGAGTCTGTTGAAAAGTATTGTGGTGTCTGCAACCAAGATACTTCATCAACATACGTGCAAATGTTTATGGTAAGTACCTTCAATGTGTGTAAATTCATAATATCAAAATTAAGTGATATAAGTCCTTGGGGTCTTTACAACGCATTAAGTCTCCAGTTCACATTTGTCTGATGCACGGTGTATCTTACTATGACTCAGATAACTGAGACATTTGTAAGGGTCTTTTTAGAGTTACGTCCACCATGTTGGAAAGCTGGCGATGCACCGTTCCTATTTGTGGATTAATTACCACTTTCCCACTGAGTGTTGAGAGATCACTATGTTTACCATGTAAATACATAAAACGTTTTCATTTCAAAAAGCTATTGACCTTTAAACAATGCAATGTTAATAACAAGTTACTTTTCACTATCTTCCCAACAGGCCCAATGTTTTGAATGCAGCAGATGAGTCCACCTTGAATTTTCAAAACCAAATGTAACATCCTACATACCTTTTAATGGTTACATATGTACAAAATATATTTTTTAAAGTAAAGATGTGATCGCATTAAAGATGTCTAATTAGATGTTTTGCACACTCCTGCAATCTAGTGTTGTGTCCGGTTTATAATAAAAAGTAATGTTGAGACACACTTCTTTCAGCTGTCACGATTTGCACAATCCTTTTAGAGTTGTACCAGACTTCCTCTGATATTCCTACTTAAATTTCCTTTTGAAATCGAGCAACTATTTTGTTAGGTGTTGAAATACAAATGTAAATGTTCCTCCTCTTTGAAGGTCAACAAGCAAGACAGCTCCTCTACACATAATTCTTCAATGGTAGTCTAAAAAGTAGTGGTAATTACACTATCACTAAGGTAGACTTCTGACAATAGAATCTATGATATAGTTACACAACTATTCCGTCGTCATAATCCAAAAGGTGTATTTAGAGTCAACAAAAAGAACACTGATGCACTTTTTCTGCTGGACAGAATTGCTTCTAAACATCCTGTCACTGCTTTCTTCCATACCTTCAAAAAAATGTCATGGATTTAAAAACAAAGTCTTTCAGGTCTATATATCTGTAATGTAAAACAAGCGTACTTGTTTTTCTTTTCTTTTGTCACTGACATATATAAACTCATCAGTTACTCCTATGGCAAGCCTTTACAATCCTGAATGCTGAGTGCTGGGTTTTGTGTGAGAGGCTGCCCATGAATAACCATGCTAAGTTTTCTTTAGCTGCATGGAAACATGTAGTGTAACCTGTTAAACACTTTGAAATGCCACCCTCCCACTAGTCCTAGAGGCAGATGTAAAATTCAACCGTTCTTCATAAAATTGAATTGGATCCCAATAAGTACAAAGTGTTTCTGTATTATGGAAGCCCTAATGTGATAAAAACACAGAAAACAAGAGCATTGCTATCCTACACATTAGTTTTTAGACATTTATCGAGCCGAAGGCAGTGGGAAATTTGCACACTTGATGCCTTTCTTGGCTGGGGTTATCAATTATTCTTAAATTTCATATTCTTACTCAAAGTCGAGGCCCTTTATTGAGCCTTTTTGTTGTAGCTACTACCCCGGCCGAAGGCAGTAGGCAAATTTGCGCACTTCCTCCCTTTCTTGGCTGGGGTTATCAATTATTCTTCTTCTAATAAAAATTCAAACTACAGGCCCTTTATTGAGCCTTCTTCATAACTATTACTCATGAATGGCAGTGGGTAATTTGCACACTTCTTGCCGTTCATGTACAATAAAAAGATTAACAAAAGTCTACCAATATTAAAAAAGGTTCTGCATGGGCTATGGTTATCAATTATTCTGTTCCGTATACTAATTCAAAGTGCAGGCCCTTTATTGAGCTTCTTGGTAACTACTACCCGTGACTGGCAGTGGGTAATTTGCACGCTTGCAGCCTTTCTTATTTTTTACATTATTCATCGTGGGTAATTTGCGGACTTCCTGCCATTCATGTATAATAAAAAGCTTAACAAAAGTCTACCAATATTAAAAAAGAGCCAGTATGGTCTATGGTTATCAAATCTTCTGTTTGGTATTCTAATTCAAAGTACAGGCCCTTTATTGAGCCTTCTTGGTAACTACTGCCCGTGACTGGCAGTGGGTAGTTTGCACACTTGCAGCCTTTCTTCCACTCCATCTTCCACTCAATCAACACATCATCTACACATACACACACCTACTTGCAGCCTTCCTTGGCTATAGTTAACAACTATTCTTCTATTTCATATCTGTATTCAAAGTGCAGGCCCTTTATCGAGCCTTTTTGTTGTAACAACTATCCCGGCTGAAAGTATTGGGAAATTTGCACAGTTGCATCCTTTCTTGCGATGCACAGTCTGTGTAATGAGCTGGGTATCCATAGATCTTCTTCCTTGATAAGGCAGTGGTCACTTTGTGCGTCTGCATCCTTTCTTAATTTTTACCTTATTCATCTTCCATTCAATGAACACATCATCCACACATACACACACTTACTTGCTGTCTTTTTTGCCTGGGGTTATCTATTATTCTTCAATTTCATATTCTGATTCAAAGTCAAGACTCTTTATCGAGCATTTTTCATGTAGATACTACCCCAGCAGAAGGCACTGGGAAATTTGCACAATTGCTGCTTTTCTTCATAGGGGTTATCAACCATTGTTCAATTTCATATTCCTACTCAAAGTGCAGGCTGTTTATCAAGCCTTTTTGTTGTATCAACTACCCCGGCCAAAGGCAGTGGGAAATTTGCACACTTGCTGCCTTTCTTTGCTGGGGTTATCAATTATTCTTCAAGTCATTCAAATTCAAAATGCAGGCACTTTATTCAGCCTTCTTGGTAACTATTTCCCGTGAATGGCAGTAGGTAATTTCCACACTTGCATCCTTTCTTGTGACACACATTCTGTGTAATGAGCTGGGTATCCAAAGATCTACTTCCCTGATAAGGCAGAGGTTAATTTGCGCATTTGCAGCCTTTCTTACCTTTTACCTTATTCATCTTCCATTCAATGAAAACATCATCCACACATACACACACATACTTGCTGCCTTTCTTGGCTATGGTTATCAACTGTTCTTCTATTTCATATTCGTATTCAAAGTGCAGGCCCTTTGTTAAGCCTTTTTATTGTAACAGCTACCCCAGCCGAAAACAGTAAGAAATTTGCATACTTGCTGCCTTTCTTGGCTGGGGTTATAAATTATTGTTCAATTTCATATTGTGATTCAAAGTCAAGGCCCTTTATGGAGCCAATTTGTTGTAGCTACTACCCCTGCCAAAGGCAGTGGGAAATTGCACACTTACTGCCTTTCTTGGCTGCGGTTATCAAGTATTCTTCAAGTAATTCAAAGTTCAGGCCCTTTATTGAACCTTCTTGGTAACTACTACCCGTGATTCGCAGTGGGTAATTTGCACATTTGCATCCTTTCTTGCGTCCTTTCCACCCCACAGTGTGTGTACTTTGTGCACTTGCTTAACTCCTTACATGAGATACCAGTTTCTCAGGCTCCCACTGCGGAATCCGACTCACAGTCTGTAATGGCCTGGAAAATCAAACACCCATTTCCTTTACAAGGCAGTGGGTTGTTCCGCATCTGCTACCTTTCTTCCTTTTCACCTTATTCTGCATCCACTACCTGAAACACATCTTCCTATTTATTTTCTTGCTGCCTTTGCCAACTATTATTCTAATTCAAAGTAGAGTCCCTGAAATGGGCCTGGTGTTGTCATTTTTCAGCCCTACCACCCACAGTGGTAACTTAGTGCACTTACATTCTTGTTTCGATTTGGTAGCCATTTCTCAGGCTCCCACTGCAAAATCCAATGCATAATCTATGTAATGAGCTAGGTATCCAACGATCCACTTCCCTTACAAGTCACTGGGTACTTTGTGCGTCTGCAGCCTTTCTAATTTTTCACCTTTTTTATATTTCACTCAATCAACACATAATCTACACATACACACACCAACTTGCTGCCTTTTTTGTCTGGGGTTATCAATTATTCTTGAATTTCATATTCTTATTGAAACTCATGGCCATTTATTGAGCCTTTTTGTTGTAGCTACTACCCCGGCCGAAGGCAGTGGGAAATGTACACACTTACTGCCTTTCTTGGCTGGGGTTATCAATTATTGTTCAATTTCATATTCTCATTCAAAGTCAAGGCCCGTTATCGAGCCTTTTTGTTGTAGCTAATTCCCTGTCCGAAGGCAGTTGCAAATTTACACATTTGCTCCTTTCTTGGCTGGGGTTATCAATTACTCTAAAAGTAACTACAAGCTCAGGAACAATATTTTCATTTGGAAACAAATTGCAAAGTAATCGTCTCTGTAAAACTTCTTTGCCATGTTCAGTCATTTTTCCAATTCTTATATCTTATAGAATAGTTCCATAATCAGCATCATTTGCTTGTCGCATATTTGTTATAAATTCCTTATACTCAAAATATGACCAAATGTTAACATTTCCAATGCTACATTACATCATTTACTTATACTACCTGTGGAGCATGACAACAAATTGGAATACCACAAGCTATCTGGAGAAGCTTGTTGTGAAGACTCTTGAAGAAAATGAAACTTCTAATTATTGATGACATAAGCATGGTATCAAACTTAATGCTTGCCTTTGTGCATTTAAGAATGCAGCAAATTCTTAAAACAGAGTATGACATATTAGTCTCAATGTATTTAAGGCAGAGTCAATTGTACTATGTACTCAGATTCTGTTAACTGTACAAATTAGCATTCATCGATGTTTGTGTCGAGTAGTACCTTCGATATACATTGCGGACAGCAGGGTTAACAACTTCAATTCAGCTTTGCATGTACATTTCTCTTCAGTTTGTGTGCTGACAACTGCCTTCAATAAATTCTGTGCTCAGTAGAGTTGACAACTAGATACCAACAGCACCACCACTACAGAAAACATTCAATACAATCTTGATTCATTTAAAGCAGAGACAATTTCAGATTTTCTTAAAGTTTGAACAGTAGAAAATTCAGCCTTCATTTATTTAATTTAGAGATATTTCTACTGAATGTCTTCAGATTTTGTTTAAATAAGTGACAAAAAGCATTCCTCCATGTCTTTGTCAACTACTGCCTTCGATCTACACTACAGACAGCAGGGTTCACAAGTTGAATTCAGCTTTCCATCTACACTATTGACAGCATTCAAATGTGCCTTGATTTATGTAAGGCAGAGACAATTTTGTTAATGCATGCCACAAAAAACGTTCATCAATAGCTATACTAAGTACTGCCTTCAAATGTACACTGCGATCAACAGACTTTAACGCTTGATACCAGGAGCGAATAAGCACTACAGACAACATTGAATTCAGTCTCAATTTATTTAAGGCAGAGACAATTGCACACAACTTCATTCATGTAAGGCAAAGACAATTGTGTTAATGGATGGCACAAGAAACATTCCTCACTGTCTGAACTAGGTAGTACCTTCAAATGTACACTACGAACAACAGAGTTTACTTCTTGGTACCACGAGCACATCAGAACTACAGATAACATTGAATCTAGCTTTTCTTTCTTTAAGGTAGAGACTAATGGATTCTATGAATTCCGATTTTGTAAAAGAATGTGACAAATAGCATTCATCTATAACTGCGCTCACTAAAGCCTTCAATCTACACTGCGCACAGCAGGGTTTACAATTTAAATTCAGCTTTCCTTCTACACTAAGGACAGCATTGAATCCAGCCTTGCTTTATTTAAGGCAGAAACAATTGTACTGTGTCCTCAGATTCTATTAACTGCAACAAAATAGCATTCATCGATCTTTGTCTCAACAACTGCCTTCAATCTACACTGCGGACAGCAGGGTTCACAACTTGAATTCAGCTTTGTCTTCCGTATCTGTGCAGAGAACTGCCTTCAATCTATTCTGCGGTCAGTGGAGTTCAAAACTTGATACCACGAGCGCCACTACTACAGAAAACATTGAATCCAGCCTTGCTTTATTTAAGGTAGAGACTAATGGATTCTATGTCTTCCGATTTTGTAAAATAATACAACAAATAGCATTCATCTATAACTGTGCTCACTAGAGCCTTCAATCTATACTGCGGACAGCAGGGTTCACAACTTGAATTCAGCTTTGGATTAAAATTTGTCTTCAGTATCTGTGCTCAGAGCAGCCTTCAATCTATTTTGCGGTCAGTAGAGTTGTATATATGGGAGAAGAATAACTGTAGACGAAGAGATTCCACATCTGCACAAATTGAAAAAGTAGATGACTCCAGAACTGAAGACAACCTCAAACAGTATACTATTCATCCAGTTCATTCCAAAGAAGTAAAGGAGAATACTATAAAGTTATTTCAAAGGAAAGAAGCAAAGGAAAGTCCCATTAGTGTATGCGAAAAAAGCTTGGAAACTCATTGTTTCCAACAGGAAAAGGAGGACGATATGATGACTGACCTATGGAGATTCCTGAATCTGAATACCAGACATCAAGGTTGTGTGCAGAAGATCCAACATTTCAACAATGTATTCCATATTTGTTTCATCTTTGGTTTGAGAGTGACTTGTCTGCATTTTCTTATGCAGTGAATCATATATTGATGACAGGAGCAACGCCGACGTCCCCAGGTCTAACTACTGCATTTCCAGCATTGACATCGATCCCACCACCGTCACAAGCAGCACCAGTGGGGAAGTGCTATAGCCCACTCAATTCAACTACCAAAACGCCGCGACCCGGCGCCAACGTAACCACTACTGGGTCCCTAGGAAACAGAAACATAAGAAGCTTCTTATGCCCTCTGGTAACAAGTTCAGCTGAACCACTTAGGTCTCCAAGTTGCACACCACCTAATAAAGCATTGGAGGACGGTCAAAGCCCTAGCCCTATTGCCACCCGGGCACTAGGAATACCTCTATCACCTACAATAACTATGCTCCAGGGCGGAAAACCCCTCAAGTTAGAGGCTTCAGACAGGGTCGTATCCAGGCTCGATCATATCAGAACAACAACTCCGATGCACCAATCTCTGGAAGACCCTCAACCGACTACGACCCCAAACGGGGTCCCCACATTTGACGCACCCAACAGCACTCACTCTGACAACGAAAGAAGAGCTTCAGCAAACGGAGTGCACATGCTCGATGCACCCAACTGCACTTATGGAACCAATGAAGAAGGAGGAACTCCAGAATTACTGGCCGCCCGGCAAATCCAGTCCCCGAACCCGTCGAGCTGGAGCCTCTTGGAACAAGACAAAACGGCTCAGCTATCAACGTCAGTGAGCAGCTGCACGGATAGGGGGGAGAGGCCTTCAGTGATTGTAGACCATCTATCACTGATCAACGAGACACTCATCTCAATGACAGGCGCCGCAATAATGCACGCAGACAAGCTCGACGCCCAGATCAATATACTACAAACAGTTGCAAACCTAATCTCTGGGATTGATTCCAAACTGGATCATCTGAATTCCCTGATCCGCAGAGCACAGGATGTCACACATTTCAAGCCTGAGTCATGTAGTTGCAGTCCAATTCTGCACAACCTAGAAAAACTACCAAACATCATGACCACACTAATAGAGGATCTCAAGAAAGAAGCTAGCAAGACCAAGGATTCAATCGCACAGGTCCCAGCTCTAGACCCTCTAAAAACACAAGGCTTAATAAAATCACAACATTACAGCACAGAAACTCACAAAGAAGACAAAATCGCCTGGGCGGCGCTTCCGGCTACGACTAGCAAAAGCAGAACAAACGCCACCCCGACCAAAACAAAAAACCATGACCGTCAGCATAATATCACACCGACCAGCCTAGATCTTCAAAATGTATCCAGGAAAAATAAGAAAAAATTAAAAAAATTCAACAAGGCGAACAAAAACAAATCTCTCGGATATCCATCCGGGAATGGCTACAGCCTGACAACCAGATGCCTGTCCACATCGAGAGTCAGGAAACGACCCCACTGGCAGCAATTACTAAAACACTAGAAAAAACTGAGCCAACGCCTGAAGTTTCTCACTTAACCAACGCAGCAATAGCCCCGGGGATGTTGGCCCAGTCCCCCAACTAGCTCTAGCAGCACCAACAAAAAATCAAGCAAATAACCCACAAGGACAAGACAAAGTTCCGTGGAAGCGATTCAAGTCCACCCAAGTGAATACAACCCATGCCCAAACAACTCTCAGATCGTCGCTCAATCAACGTTGATGATGCGCCGAGTGCCCCAAGCGCCATTGGATGCCACAGATCTCAAGGTCACTGAAAATATGCCGCACAATAACAGGCCACCCAGCTTACCACTCATGGCGGCCTTCCAGCGGTCCATGGGGTTAAACAGGCAGGCAAACGCCCACCCACCTGGTGCCGTACAGCCACCACAAACAGGCAGCCAGGCGGCGGACCCCGCCTGCCAACTAAACAACACCCAATCCCAGGATCAGAAAATAATGCTGTACCCCAACTACGCCTCTCAGGGGAAGTGGGACATTCTCAACCGCAGCAAACTTTTAACACTTTGCGCAAACATCCTAGGGCTGGAAGGAATAAAAACCACAGACATTGAAACGATCTCCTTTCTGCTGCCAGACGCGGAGGAGAAAAACGAAACCACAGAGCTAACCTTCACGAGCCCGGATATGGCCGAGGCTCTGAAAAGTCAGCATACGCTACTGGAAAGCTGGGGTATTAAAATAAAATCCAAGCCCGCCGAAAAATACCCCCTAATCTTAAAAACACACTCCACGTATTTCCAGTCGGGAAACACGGCACAACTAGCCGGAGGGAACTCACGCTTGCATGCTCCCCCCACCCCATGCTCCCCCCACCCACGTGCCAAATGCGGTGCCCATCCTTCAGGGGTCCAAAGGCGGGATAAATACAGGCCCAATCAACAGAACCCCAATCAAGATAATAACTAACACGACCCAGGGTACACGCATATGCGCAACATTGGGACGCGCGAGCAAAGACTGGTCTTGGCTGCCGCTAGCACTAAATCCCAGATCCTAATTGATGTTGTCCTAATGACTCAGGCCATCCCCACCGAAGCATGACTAACGCGCATCCAAAATCCTCAGACAAAAATCGGTCTCCAGACAGCTTGAAAATCATGACCTGGAATGTCGCAGGGCTCAAAAAGTTGCTCCTTAACCAAACTACAGTGAAATTTATGGAGGAGGCGGACATCATCTGCATACAAGAATCCTGGCAGATCCACTCTCTCTCATTAAAAGGTTATGCAGAATATGGAAAACCAGCAAAAAAGACCAACATATTCGGAAGACCATCGGGGGGGATATGTGTCTATATAAAACACTCGCTGAAACTAGAATTTGCGGAAATACCCAATCTTCCGGACACCCTTCAGGCAGGCATCTTGAAAGGCCGCCGCTCGATAAACTGATATTTTTCATTTTTATTAATCAACCTCTATCACAACCCACATGGGCCCATATCCAACTCGGCCACGCTAATAAACCGCCTAGAGTCCTTATTGCTCAAATTTTCGTCCTTAGAATGTATTATTCTTGGCGATTTCAACATCCACAACATAGGGGTACTAACCACACGAAGTCATCCGCTCGGGGCCACTAACGTACTGAATGACCTATTAAAATCCTACAAGCTGGCGACAGCGCATTCAGTCCTCCTAAAGAATAGCCCAGGGACCTTTGTCGGTTCCACATACAACAATCAAACAACGATCGACTACATCATCCTAAGTGATAAACTGCAACCCCTAATGTTAAACTTCTCAGTTCACCCGCGCAGCGACAGTGACCATGCTGCCTTAACCATCACGTTGAACTTTACAGTGGACACACGCCATAGGCTTGAATGCATCGGAGCAGCCGACGGTGAAGAATTAATAAAGCTGCCCAGAAGAATCAAATGGGGACAGACCGTAACCACTACATTTAACAACTGGGCAAACCAGTGGACAGGCTGGCCGCCGAGTAAACAGAAAAAGGGTGCAATAGCAAGTTGGAATGTCATAACAGGGACCCTGGCGGCGATTCTTCGTGGAAACACAGATAGCACAACTCAAAGGCATCCTTCAACCGCATATGGATGCAACGCAGAAATTAAAACAAGCGCTAAACAACTGAACATGAAACGCAAACTCTTTTACAAAATTGGCACAAGCCCAAATAAGAAACAATTACAAGAGGCCAAAAAAAGTCACTCAAAGAAGGTTTGGGCAGCAAAACAAGACTATTGTGAAGCACAATGGCTGAAAATCTTTGACTTGTTGAGCCCAGGAGTTTTGGTACTATTTAAGCAACCTGGGAGGAGGCTCAAACCATAGAGAAATCTCTCTTGAAGCTTTCATCTGGGTCGCCCATGTAAAAGCACTCTACACCGAAGACTGCCCTGTCAACAAACAAAACGAAGCATTCACCGCAGGAGTCAAACTAGACCCCACCACCGAGAAGAAAGCTCAGACCGGAAATCTATTAGTGTCCAAAATTCTAAAAAACATCAGACAAAACGGCGCTCCGGGTCCTAACGGCCTTCCTGGACACTTATTCAAAGCAAACATTGACTTTTGGTCCAAAAACCTGACCCACCTGCACACTGAATGCTGGCTTCTGGGGGATGTACCAGACTCATGGAGAGGCTCGCTCTTACAGCCAATCCACAAAAAAGGCCCCAAAACAGAACCATCAAACTACCGCATGATCGCCCTCCTGGACATCGAAGGAAAAGCCTACGCTAGTGCCATCTTGAGGGACCTCACAGACTGGACGAGCGAAGAAGGCCTTCTCCCACTCTGCCAAACCGGATTTAGACCTGGGTCCGCCACAGTCGATAACATCACCGCACTTTCTTTTTTGGTCCATCAAGCACGGTCACGCAAAAGCCCCCCCCTTATTCGCCTGCTTCATTGACTACTCAGCGGCGTTCGATGGGGTAGATCGCGCAATTCTGTGGAGAAAGCTGGTTCAATGGAACATCAATCCATCCCTGTTAAGAGCGATCCAGTCCATGTACCAAAAAACGTGGGTGAGAATCAAACTCTCGAGGGACCACGCATCCGCGAAGATTGAAACAAATCGAGGTCTAAAATAAAGGTGCGTGCTAGCCCCATTGTGGTTTAACTAATTCACAGTGGACATGGAGAGGGCCTTGACTGGGGCAGCCTTGGCTACCCCAAAGATCCGAGGGACCAAAATTCACTTTATGCAATATGCTGATGACCTGGTACTCCTGGACCACATGAGAACTGGGCTACAAAAGGCGCTGACGGCACTCCCCGCATACAACGACTAAAACAGGCTGGTAGCAAATTCATCCAAGTCAAAAGTAATTATATTCGGACATTACCCAAAGAAAAAATCATTAAGATGGAGGCTTGGTCATCTCTTGCTGGAAAGTGCACAGCGGTACACCTATTTGGGCATTTATTTCCAGGAGTCGGGGCTTTCAAGCGCCCATTTAAACACTATCCAAGGCAAAGGTAAAACCATCACCTACACCATTTGCAAGCTGCAAGCCTCCTTATATAGCCCGTCTACAACGGCCATCCAAAGAGTACTCAAAGCCAACGTAATGCCGGCTCTCAATTACGCTCAACAGGCATTCCTGGGCAAACTGAACAAAGATCTAGAAAAAATTCACTGTAGAGCCTACAAGACACTATTTATTCCATCTACCAAGGTGCACCAGAAAAACTCTTGTCCACCTGGAGTTCTCACTCAACCAGAAAAAACTGGAAGAGATGGCCGCCCTAAGTAAATATTACTTTTTAACAACGGCGGCTCACGAGAACACACTCAAGGCAGCCCTGAAAAGTCTCTATGCCTGCCGCACATCCTGCACAATCCTAAATATCATCTCAACCAGGCTGTGGGCCGCACAGCCCTTCACAAGATTTTAGCCTACAGACTACATCCGCTCCCCCTCAAAGAATTATACGCCTTTGGACAGATCGGTTAAGGAGTCCGGGAATGTAGGCTTTGCAGGTATAAACGAGAGTCAATGGCCCATCTTCTATTCTGCTGCCCGGCCCTGCGCACGGCTCGCAGTCTTTATCTCAGGCCAAGTCTAAGACAAGCATGGTCACGTACTGCAAAGGAGGCGATCAACCATCGCTACACTTTGACCACGGTAAAACCCATGGCCTCTTTTGGAAAGTTTATCCATCAGACACGGTCCATGCTGACGGCCTCCGAGGGTTCGAACATATAGAGACTCTGCAGACCCATGTCTTACTATGAACCCTATCTACCGTATCCACCAGTATTCATGGAGTTACCACATAGACTGATCCCCCGAAACTCTCTTGGTTTTAAATTTTGTAATTTTGTACTTTGGTTTTAATGTAATGGTTTGGAGTAACCAAACAATACAGTATTCATTCATTATTGATAACAGGTGTACATCTGCAAAATGTTTCGGCAAAGGAATTTATGGATAAAGTACAGCAGAAAGATGTTTCGGAATCTCAGCTAATTAATCTCATGGCATGTCACCGTGGTACTAATGAGTACTGGTACCGTCGTCATGGAGAACTTAAATGTATGCTAAGGAACTTAGAAACTCCTACCTCGTTCCTTACTCTAAGCTGTGCTGAATATGATTGGGATGATTTACTTCAATTTCTTCGAGAAGCAAATCCAAATATACTAAATATTGAATAGAAGATACCTGGAGAATTGTGCTCTTTCTATACAGTTAATATATGCAGGGATTTCAATCATAGATTTAAAGCTATGATGTCTTTTTAAACTAATAAAAAAATCCTCCTCTTGGAGAGGTTTTGGATTTCTTTTGGAGAAAGGAGTATCAAGCAGAAGGTGCTCCTCACATACATATGCTAATATGGATCAAACAACAAACAAACAGAATATGCTACATGTGACACTCCCAAAAGTACACAAGATAAGAACTTAAGACAACAAGTCTTACGATTCCAAAGCTATCATTGTGGGAAATCCTGTTGTTGAAAATACAAATCTAAGGACAAGTTCTACACCAAATGTTGTTTTGGATTTCCTCGTCCTGTAATATTGAAAGGAAGAACAAACAGTTTTATGTAATCTTTGCGACATACTATCACAAGAAAGTCTCTAAAAAATACCTACAACAAAAAAAAAATAAAGAATTAAAATACATAAATGACTACAACCCAGTCATTTTATTCATGTGGAATGCTAACATAGACATTCAATATGTTGCAGACAATTCCATTGCTGTTGCTCGATATGTAACACCCTACATAACAAAATCAGAAAAGGCAGAATTGAAGGAAATGTGGGAAGAGATTTTCCAGAAGAAGAGTCTAAGTAAGAAATTATATAGTTACAATTTGAAGATATTATCTCATCAACAAATTAGACCGTAAGAATGTTCAGATGGCTTATCTGCAAATATTTACTCCACATCTAGAAGGATCATTTGAGTGAGTCTAGGTCTAGGTCTTGCTGCAACGCAAAATCGAGTACTTAAATCTTTACAACAAATTGAATGTTTAGCTGAAAAATAGCTAGAAAGTATATGTATTGTAGTGTATTGGTTCATAACACATCCTATACCAACTCTTGAAAGATCCCTCTCATTTTATTCATTCTACTTTGACTTTCTAACTCTTCTGAGAATCCTGTCAAATAGAAGAAAGATGACCATAATAACAGGAATAGACTTATCTTCATCCTATTCTTCAGAAGGAGATTTCATTCCAGAAGAGCCTCCAAAGGAGAAAAAAAGAAGCTCTAATTTGGAAGTTATTTACTTTCCCTGAACGTCAAAAAAACGTTAGTGCTCCGTTAGTAACCTGTAAAATGTTACTCATGAAATTTTGTGTTACGTGAAACAGTCTATCAACCTCATAAAAAACAGGAAACAGGAGCATCGGTATCCTCAACATTAGTCATTAGATATTTATCAAGCTTTTTTGTTGTTGCTACTACCCAGGCCAAACGAAGTGGGAAATGTGCGCACTTGCTGCCTTTCTAGGCTGGGATTATCAATTATTTTTCAATTTCATATTCTGATTCAAAGTCAAGGCCCTTTATCGAGCCTTTACTTCCCCGGATAAAGGCAGTGGATACTTTGCACACTTGCAGCCTTTCTTATTTTTTACATTATTCATCTTCCACTCAATCAACACATCATCTACACGTACACACACCTACTTACTGCCTTTCTTGGCTATGGTTATCAACTATTCTTCCATTTCATATTCGTATTCAAAGCACAGGCCCTTTATCAAGCCTTTTTGTTGTAACAACTACCCCAGCTGAAGGCAATAGGAAATGTACACATTTGCTACCTTTCTTGGCTGGGGTTATCAATTAGTCTTGAATTTCATATTCTGATTCAAAGTCAAGGCCCTTTATCGAGCCTTTTTGTTGTAGCTACTACCCCGGCCAAAGGTAAGTAAGTAAGCTTCGTTGTCATATTCAGTCACTTTTCTAATTCTTATATCTTGTAGAATAGTTCTGTAATCAGCATCATTTACTTGTCGCATATTTGTAATACGTACCTTATATTCAAAATATCACCAAATATTAACATTTCCAATTCTACCGAAAGAATTTCTGGTATCTTCATGCACAAGTGTTTTAAATACTGGTTGTCTTTTTACAGGAGTAACTTGTAGTAGATCTCCAAATCATGAAAAATCATTTGGGTGAGTCTACGTCTTGCTGCAACACGAAATCGAGTACTTAAATTTGTTGAAGAAATTGCATATTTAGCAGAAAAGGAGCCACAAAGTACAGATAGTGTGAAAACAAATATATGGGAAAGTTATTATCGAAATAGAAATCATCATCTTGAGAACATTTCATATTATGATTCAAACTCTTGGCCCTTTATTGAGCCTTTTTGTTGTAGCTACTACCCCGGCAGTGGGAAATTTGCACACTTGCAAAATTTGTCTTGTGTTGTCACTGCTCCAACTGGGTTGGCAGCGCAGAATATTACAGGAATTACTTTACACCATCTAAAAATACTACCAGTACAGAATGAAAACAAATTGGAATACCACAAGCTATCTGGAAAAGCTTGTTGTGAAGTTTCAAGAGTCTTTAAGAAAATGAAACTTCTTAATATTGATGAGATAAGCATGGTATCAAACTTAATGCTTGCCTTTGTGCATTTAAAAATGCAGAACATTTTTAAAACAGTGTTGTGACACATTATTTGGAGGAAAACACGTCATACTTTTTGGAGATCTACTACAACTAAACAGACATTAAATTATGCCCCACCATCGCCGACTTATATCTGTATAGACTAGTGCCTTCGATCACCACTGCAGACAGCAGGGTTCACAACTTGAATTCAGCTTTACATCTACACTACAGACAGCATTCAAGTTGCAAATTGATTCATGTAACGCAGAGACAATTTTGTTAATGGGTGCCACAAAAAAAATTCCTCAATGGCTATACTAAGTACTGCCTTTAAATGTACACGGCAATCAACAGAGTTTACTGCTTGATACCAGGAGCGCATCAGCACTACAGACAACATTGAATCCAGTCTTGATGTATTTAAGGCAGAGACAATTGTACTGTATCCTCAGATTTTCTTAACTGCGACAAAAAACATTAATCGATGTTTGTGTCGAATAGTACCTTTGATTTACATTGCAGACGGTAGGTTTCCCAACTTCAATTCAGCTTTACATCTACACTACAGACAGCATTCAAGTTAGCTTTCATTTATGTAAGGCAGAGACAATTTTGTTAATGGATGCCACAAAAAACAGTCCTCAATGTCTGTACTAAGTACTGCCTTCAAATGTACACTGCGAACAACAGAGTTTACCACTTGGTACCATGAGCGCATGAGTACTACAGTCAACATGAAATTTAGTCTACACTTATTTAAGGCAGAGACAATTGTACTATGTCCTTAGATTCTGTTAACTGTACAAAATAGCATTCATCGATGTCTGTGTCGATTAGTACCTTTGATCTACATTGCTGACAGCAGGGTTCACAACTTCACAACTAGATAACAAAAACACCAGCACTACAGAAAATATTCAATACAATCTTGATTTACTTAAAACAGAAACAATTGTACAATGTCCTCAGATTTTCTTAAAGTTTGAACTGTAGAAAATTCAGCCTTCATTTTGTGGAAAAGTAAATTTTGCCATGTTCTGTGTCCCTACGTGTCATCCATCATATGTTATGTGTGCATGATTAAATATGCATATGCATTCCCCATGTTCGATTCAAGACGCAATTATAGTTGTGTCCACCTCTAGTATGCCAGTTTCCAGTTCTCGTGAATACTACGAATATCAGGTCTATGTAACGCTACGTTGCCACGTTTCTCAGTGTGCACGTTATTCCATTATAAAGTCCCCGTTTCCAGGCCTCAAAAGGGCCTGGACACCAGATTCAGCTCCTGTCTCCTGAAACCTCGCTGAGGAGCGATACAGCCCCCACCTGTATCCTCGACCCTTCACTTACTTCCTGCCTCGCAGTGCCCGGCTCACCCTGGCTCTGCCTCTGAGTCTGCCAAGAATATGTTATGATTCCAGTTATCAGTTCAGTCCTCCTTCTCTACATTCCTAAAGCTACTGAATCGCATCGATAGTTTCCGTCATTGTCTAGCCTTCACGTCTCCACGTTAGAGAAATACTGCATTTAATGGTCATTTAATATTCTTCATCACGCACTACATGTAGAATAATGCATGGTCCAGTCTTAGAATCAAGTTAGCCTTTCCCCTCCTGACTTCTAGTTTATATCAACATGTTCTCTAAACATCAGATACTAGATACTGCTTAGGTACATGTCGCCCTGACTCTCCAGACTTCAGTCTCTGCTCCTAGCACAGAGTTCATAGCCCCCAGCTTCTCCTAGTGATACGTCATTGCTAGTTTGCGCGCACCATCAGGTTAGAGGTCCCGGCTCCTCAGGTAGCCCCCTCCACGGTTTCCGCCCCATTCATGACATATTCTGTTACGTTTGCATCACATGTCTATGTATACGCCCTGTTACACCTCTTTTCACCCTTATCTTTCGCGACTGCTATGCGCCACGCCTTTTGCTCCACCCACTGCTACGCCTATTGCAATGTAATGCTATGTGTTTGCGTTATGTATATATACTCATGCACTGTTATTAAAAAGTTATTCCCTTGTCCCGATCCTGACCCCGGCAGCGCTGCTGGGCCTTGCCATCCTATTCCTGTGCAGGTTGTCCTGTTCCTGTCCTTTATGCTGTAATAAACCTGCGAAACTCCTACTACCTCGAATCTTGACTCTTATTTATTGAGCTATCTGTTATTCATTTATACATTCAAAAATAGGGTATTATTTATTTATTTACCACATAATGGCGCCCGAACAGGGACTTGCCCTTTCCCCACGCGTCGGTGAAGCCACGCCGACCCCCTGACCCTCTGCAGTCGTGACGGAACTCTCCTGCGCACCGGCAGATATTTCTGCTTCAAGTATCCCTCAGGCCCACGGAGGAGACGGAGGAGGCGGTCCAGCATCCAAACGAGACGGTGGAGGAACGCGGCGAGTCCCGACCAGAGCCCAAGCCGAGAGTCCAAGGTCCGAGGTATCCGGAGGCCCACCCGTAACAGAAGTCCGAAGTTCGTCCGTCCGACGTCGAGGCAGTCCAGTCCAGTCTGAGGCCTTCCGTTCTTGCTGCCCGGTGAGTACCGTTACTGGGGTAGTATCTAGACAGGGTCAATTTAATTGACTCTGGTCCATGGGTTGGTGGTACACAGACCCACAAACGAAGTGTGGATGCGGGTCCTGACGTGTCTCTTTATGAGACCGGTAAGTTTCGTACTGTTTCAGCAGTGCATCTAGTTCCTGTTCTAGTCAGTTCTGTTCTCGAGAAAATTCATGTATTCTGTGTTCCGTATTCCAGGTAGTATTCTGTTCGAACTGTTATTTTTAAATGTTCTTCATGTATTTTAATGTCGTGGTATGAATGGGGAATAAGTATCGTGTTTATTGTGTATTGTATTGTGTCTAGATTATAGTTCAGTCATGCCGCTCTTTTCGAAATTACGTCAGTTAAAAACCAGAAAGGGTCTGCTGGAAGCAGCAGTTCCAGTTCCGCCTAGGGACAGTCCAGGTCATTTTATGTATCAGAAGCATGGCATAAGCGCCATACTGTATCTAGATTTATGGGTAGAGTATACCAAACAGTTAGAAGAAAAGTATAGATGGCCCGTATCGGGTACATGGGATGCCGAGTGCATCATGCGAGTAGAAGAGGCATTATGGAAAAAGAAAGCCAGACAGTCACAGAAGGATGCCATCGAGTTATGGCGCAAAGAAGCTCATAAAAGAACTGAAAAGGAAATCAGAAAGTCAGAATTAAGCAGAGAATCCTTAGAACGAGCACAAGAAAAAGAACTAATCGAGATAGGTGAACAAGTCAAAGCCGAACAGTCAGACAGACAGAGGCATGCCCTTATTAGGGGTATGTATCCTCTCCTTGCCGAGGGCTTGCCAAAAGCGACCCCAGAGGCATCCAGTAATTTCCCGCCACCATTAGTTCCGACCAAGCTACGTCACAAACAGACCGCAGCTGATATTTTTATTTCGTCCTATTTGGACGACACAGTCCCAGAATATGCAAATCCTGTTCGCGCTCCGCCAGTCCCTGTAAATCAGGCACTTCCCGCTCCTCCAGACACCGGAGTACCTGTTACGGTACCCCCGGTCCAGCCCGCCATACAAGTCCAGCCTACATTTCCATTTCCCACTCTGCCAGGACGAAGAGCCTCAGTAGACGACTCTAGTTTAGGGGCCGCAGGGGGAGGTACTCCTCAAACCCCGCCGCCACACAAGCGTTTAATGACAGCCAAATTACATATACAAGCATCACAGCGTACGCCCAGACATCAGACTGTAGCAGAAATAAGAAAATCCCTTGCCGAATGCGGCTATGATCCAGTCCCAGGCGAGGATAATATGGTTTTATATTCATTCCGCGTAAGAAAGGTGGCCGAGTATCTAGTCACCTTACCAAATATGAAAGAAGATCTAGACAGAATATATCGTTTCATCCGTACAGGGGATGATCCAGAAAGTATTAGCGAGGCCATGTCTCAAAGGAAAGCTGAGACCCAGCTCATGATATTAAAGTTTCTGATCAATTGTCTAATAAGAGAACAAGATTACCCGTCTAAAGATCCGGCTGAAATGAAAACCCTGACAAGGTGGAGTGATAATATAGCCGAGGGTAAGCACAAGACCGTCGGTGCTATGGAGAGTATGTACAAGAAAATCCATAAAGAAATAATAAAATTACACGAACAGCGTAAAGCAGCACAAGTAAGCGAGAAAGAAAGTAACTCTGATCCTGAAGAGTTAGACGACGAGAATCCTGACAGAATAGCGTATGTAGGAAAATCTAGATTTCCAGATCGCCATTTACGCCTAGAACACAAGTCTATTTTTCATCATCCAGCACCAGAACAAGGTTCTCTAGAACAAGTGTTTCAAGCTACCGATCACATTCTGAAACCACGAATCGGTTACAGTGAGTTAAGTACCATGCATGAACAAGAACTAGCCCGATCAGCAGTCCGATGGATTACTGATTCTACCACTTTTCCAGACGAAATAGTGGCACAAATGTTTCTGAAAATGCCCCCAGCCGAGCAGCGACTGGTGGGTATGTATATGATTCAGCACCTCATTACATTGTATGAGGGTCAGCACTCTGATCCAGGCCCATTACATGATGTCCTGAACGAGTTACTCCAGTATAGATGGAAAGGTTTAGGTACCGACTTAATTAGTGTCATTCTAGAACAGCGTCACAAATATAGAACGTTTCTGAACCCGCATTTTGTTCATGTCTCACCCCCAGAAGGTAAACCATTTTACATGGAGAGACAGAATCCGTTACGAGAAGTCCACCCAGTTAGAGGAACGGGTGGCGAACTAGAACGAGTGTTTGTTTACACTCCGATCACAAAGATGGAACTTCTGGAGATGAAGAAATTAATTCCCTGTCATGATAAAGATCCAGCAGGGTTCCATAGAGAATTAAAAGACATGCTCCGTATGGGAGAATACACGTATCCAGATATAATTAAAATGTTAAAGGTTCTGCTGCCCGCAGGGGTGTATGAAAAGCTCAAGGAAAAAGAATGGGAGGTGGGAGAGAAAAAGATCGATTGGGCAGTTCTAGAAGCTGAAGATAAGGCACGAGTACCAGGTACCGGTCTTGGAGCGAAATGTAAAGAATTACCAGAATTATTAATACAAGTTATACCTAGATTATTGACAACTAGAAAAGAAGACTGGGATGCAATCTCAGCCTGTAAACAGAAACAAGACGAAGATATTAGTGATTTTTATTCCAGATTTGAGAAATGTTTTAGCATCAACAGTGGCCTCAAGACAAGTAGTGAGTCATACCCTCACCTTTTTGTTACTAAATTAGTCGAGAATTCAAGCCCACAAATTAAAAATCGAGTTTTGAAAGTCGAAAGTACCTGGCAAGCTAATACCCCGTCCCAGATGTTGCAGATGCTCCAATACCACCAGAATAGGATCAGGGAAGAACAAGAACATGAGAGAAAACGTATGAAAGACACGAAAATGAAAGTACTAGTTGCACAATCTGTTCCTCAAGACAGTCAGAAGAGGGGTCCAAATCAAGCCAGTCATCCTGCAGCTCCCGTTAAAGGGAACTGCAATTATTGTAAACAGCCAGGTCATTTTATAAATGAGTGTGCAGTTCTGAAACACAACATAGCTACTGGTAAGACTAAAGAAAGACCACGTCCGCCTAGACAAGAACAAGTTTCACAGATTCCTCAGCCACAGAATGCGCCACAGACAGTTACAGCTCCGCAGCCTATCGCTGCAACACAGCACGTCACACAGCAGATGTACCAGTATGCACAGTCTGAGTATCCAGAGTACCAACAGTATTCATGAAACAGCCTAGAGAGGGAGGTAGGCTTGCCTCTCATCGAGATACCTGTAGATCAAGAAGGTCCCTATGTTCACAGTCAAGTATTAGGGAAAGACAGAAAGTTTTTGATTGATACAGGGGCAAGTAGGACCACAATTAGTCACGCCGAAGTTCCAGGGGCTCCGCTCTCAGGCTCAAGAAATGTTTCCCTTGGATTTTCAGGAAAGCCTATCGTAAATGAGATCTCAAAGCCAGTTTCTCTAGAAGTAGGTCCATTGTCCCGCACTACTGATCTGTTACTTACTAAGTCATGTCCAGAAAACCTATTAGGCATTAAAACACTGAAAGAGTTAGGTGCAGTTATATGCTGTTCCCCAGAGGGAATACGATTGTTCCTACGTGACTTTAAGGGTCACTATGTATTACGAGATTTTGATTCAAGACTGTCTAATGTTCCACAGCACTTATGGGCGCAAGGTCCAACTGATGTAGGTTATATGCAAATCACACCCTATCGTGTGACTCTCAAGCCAGGTGTACTGTTACCACGAATCAGACAGTACAGATTGCCACCTGAGGCTGTAGCAGCCTTATCCAAAATTATTGACGAGCTCATGGCTCAAGGAGTGGTTGTAGAAACTGACTCCAACGTATGCAATTCTCCGATCATTCCAGTCATGAAACGTACTGATCCAAATGCACCCCCAGTATATCGATTAGTGATTGACCTACGAGAACTTAATAAATGTATTATTCCGCAGTACCCAGTTGTCCCAGATATCTCTTCCCTATTGACAGCCATTGATTCCGAAGCCACGTTCTTCACTGTCATAGACCTCAAGAACGCATTTTTCAGTGTCCCTATTCATCCAGACAGCCAGTTCCTTTTCGGATTTTGTTTAAATGGGAGGAGCTATATGTTCACACGCGCTCCTCAAGGTTTCACAGAAAGCCCTAGCATTTACAGTCAAGCACTTAAGAGACAACTAGACAACATTCACATGCCAACTGACACTGCCCTGCTCCAGTATGTCGATGATCTACTGGTCACAGCCCGTTCTGAACGTGCTTGCGAGCGAGCATCCCTTACAGTCTTGTATTTCCTAGCCGAGATGGGGCACAAGGTGTCCCCTTCTAAGCTTCAATTCTGTGTCCAGCAAGTGGTCTACTTAGGACACTTACTGTCCAAGAGGGGTAGGCAGTTGACACCAGACCGTATCCAGTTAATAGCGAGTCTTCCTCAGCCCAAGACCCAGAAGGAGGTACGTGCTTTTATCGGCCTTACTTCTTACTGCAGACAATGGATTCCTCAGTATGCATTTCTAGCCAAGCCACTGATACAGTTAACGACACAGGAGGCAGCCGTATCGACTGTCCTCCCTTGGACATCTGAACATACACTTAGTTTCAATGAGTTAAAGAAAGCCCTATGCCAAGCTCCAGTTCTAGCGACACCGAACTACAGTAAGCCTTTTACACTTTTCGTCACTGAACGCGAAGGTACAGCATTATCTGTTCTCACACAAGATCAAGCAGGACAATACAAGCCCTGTGCTTATTTTTCGAGCACATTAGATCCTGTAGCCCAGGCTCTGCCTGCGTGCCTCAAGTCAGTTGCAGCCGCAGCCCTAGCTATCGGACAAAGTGATTCCATAGTCTTAGGACATACCTTGACAGTACAAGTTCCACATTCCGTGGAAGTTCTTTTAAACCGAACACAAACTCAGCACTTGACAATTGCACGTTTAACAGGTTATGAATTGACACTGTTCCAGCCACACATAGAAATCAGACGCTGCAACATTTTAAATCCTGCTACATTGTTACCATCAGTTACTTCGAATTCTGCCACACATGACTGTGTGGAAGTAGTTAATATTACGACAAAGCCAAGACAAGATCTGACAGATACTCCGTTACCAGACCCCGACCTGACACTTTATGTGGATGGTTCATGTATGAGAACAAGTACAGGAGAACTAGTCGCCGCGTATGCAGTGACTACTGACACCGAAGTTATTGAAACACACCGTATTGACACCCTGTCCGCTCAAGCAGCAGAGCTAGTTGCTCTGACACAAGCCTGCATACACGCCAAGAACTTGAAAGTTAATGTTTACACAGATTCACGCTACGCATTTGGAGTTGTACACGACTTCGGAGTGCTCTGGCAGGAGAGAGGTTTCATGACTTCTCATGGAACCAAGATTCAGCATGGTCTCCTTATTCAAGCTCTGTTAGATGCCATACATTTACCGTCATCTATCGCTATCATGAAGTGCAAAGCACATACGAAAGTTACTGACATTATTTCTCAAGGTAACGATTTAGCAGATCGCACAGCCAAGCTCACAGCACAGACTCTAGACATTCCAGTTAACATGACACACACTCCAGATCCGATTACATGCATGACAGTTAAGGACCCTACACAAGATGTCATAGATATCCAGTTACATGCTACTCCCGAAGAAATCAAGAAATGGTCCGAACAAGGAGGGGTCCAGACAGATCAAGGATGGTTAACGAAGGGTAGAGCCACATGGTTTCTCCCCGACTCTATGGTTCAAGTCATTATTAATACCGCACATAGTCCAGCACATTTAGGAGAAAAAGCTATGTTAGACAGTATCCAGAACATTTGGTTCAACAAGCATTTACGAGCTGCAGCCAAGCAGAAAGTCCATACCTGTATGATATGTTGTCAGTTTAATCCAGGTAAAAGTGTCCCGGTGGAACAAGGTGGATTCCAGCCTCCTGACCACCCTTTTGAAGTCCTCCAGATGGATTACATTCAGATGGAGCGATGTCGAGGTTTCAAGTATGTCCTTGTAGTTGTATGCGCTTTGTCCAGGTGGACAGAAGCATATCCAGTCCCAGATTACACAGCCGCGACCACTGCCAAGCAGTTGGTTCGTGAGTTCTTCCCCCGTTATGGACTCCCTAGAGTCGTATATTCTGACAACGGCCAGCCATTCTCATCTGAGTTGATGAAGCATGTTTCCCTTTTGTTGGGGTACCAGTGGAAGTTCCATTGTGTACGCCATCCTGAAGCAGCCGGTCTCGTAGAGAGACATAACCAGACTCTGAAAATCCGAATTGCAAAAGTGTGTAAAGAGAAAGGTGTGGACTGGCTGGTAGCTCTACCAGTCGCTTTATTTTATATGCGCATGGTCGCACATTCCAGATCAGGTCTGTCCCCGTATGAGGTCGTTTTTGGCCGCCCCCCTAACATGTGGGGTACTCCTAGACCCCGAAGTATTACCGATGTTTCAAGTAATATGCTGACAGATTACCTAGCTTCCTTGATGTCTGCCCTCAACTCATGTCGTTCACAGGTTGCCGCCGCATTTCCAGACAATACCGAGGTGGCACCGCATGAAATCGTTCCAGGATCCATGGTGTTGGTGAGGAATTTTGACAGATCAAGTCCGCTGGAGCCTCGCTGGAAGGAGCCCCGACAGGTCCTCCTCACCACCCGTACAGCCGTGAAGTTGGAAGGTCGCAAAGGCTGGGTGCACCTTTCGCACGTGAAAAAGTTTTATGGACTGAAACCCGTCTTAAAGAACATTTCCCAGGATTTGAAGGATTGCCAAAATATTGTTCTCAAGGACTGTCCCGCAAAAGACATTGCTACAAACCCTCCCCTGTTAGAGAAAACTCCGCAACAGGAGTATAAGTTAAAACTCCGGTCTAGTAAAATAAGTCAGTCAGTTTGATTGTCTAAGTCCTCCCCTAGGTGAAACGGTTAGACTGTTTCTGACATGTATAAAATAGACCCCCATAGTGAGAGAGTCAGTCAAAACTCAATTCGATGTATCGTTTTTCTAAGTTTCATATTATTTCTCAGCATTATGATTTCCTGCACCAGTTATGCATTTTACCTGTATCTTCCAGTTCCTCATGTAAATATGTCTTCTAATGCTACTGTAGAGCACATGTTTAGTGACCTACCTCCCCATGAACTCTCTTACCGCCTCGCTATGCGAAATAATTCCTTTATCCGCATGTTACATTACTCACACCAGACCAGCAATGCCACTAATTGTTGGGTGTGTGGTCGACTCCCCCCTTTCCAGACACCGAAGGGAGTTCTGCCACTTTTTCCTTATCCATTTTCACATAATGGTTCGTGTGGAGCATGGTCCACGTTAACGTCATCCTCAACAGATATGTCTTTTCTTAACAGTACATGTTTCCCAGACAAGCAAGGTCTCCCCCACAGAACAGGTTTAGATCTAGAAAATGAAGTGTATAATTTAGGTAACTATTCTTCGAATTTCATGGTCCTGAATGTTCAGTCTGATACTACTCCAGACTTACCTGCTATTTCAGTACTGCCAGTCAAAGGTGAATTATGTGTCCGAAATTATGGTTCCGTACATGTAGGACATAGTGATTGTACTACTATTGTCAAGTATAGTGACAGTGGGAAATCCATTTTCAAAGCTTCACGTCATTCTTATTTTATTTGTGGTCAAACTGCATATGTTCGTCTGCCCCTCGATTGGGAGGGAACCTGTTACATTGCCTTCCTACTGCCACCAGTTTTCCTAGCCCCACCTGATTATCATAGAAACACACATCTAGTACACATTAGACATAGAAGGGAGTCCCCAATTGTCGATTATACTGAAACTGCTCTAGAACAGTATACAGATTTCAACAGAGGTTTCTTTTTCTTTATAGGACCTATCCAGAATAGTAAGCTAATCCGTAGGTTAACCAGAACCCTCGAAGCTGTAGTAAATGAGACTGCCTCTGCTCTAGGTAATTTAACTGAAGAGCAATCTGCTATGAGATTTGTCGTTTTACAGAACCGTCTCGTCCTTGACGTCATACTGGCCGATAGGGGCGGGGCCTGTAGAGTCATCGGATCTAGTTGCTGCATTTTCATTCCAAATAACGCACCGTCTGTTTATTCAGCTATAACCAGACTCCATAAAATTGCCCATCTGTTACACCAAGATCCAGGCACCTGGACATGGTCCGGTTGGTTCTGGAATATAATTTCCGCCTGGGGATGGAAAGTCTTGTCCTTTCTAGGTATTGCAGTAGCGATCATATTCAGCTGCTGCCTCTGTATACAATGTGGCCCTGCGATTTGCGGCATTTGTGCTACCTCTTGTATTCCTAGTCCCAAGCCCCGTTCTAAATCCCGTTCCAGGATAATTCGAGACGAGCAAATGATACTGTATGAAATGATAGATGGTATCATGAATATTGATGTTTCCTGATGGAAACGTAGTGACAAGGAGGGAATGTGGAAAAGTAAATTTTGCCATGTTCTGTGTCCCTACGTGTCATCCATCATATGTTATGT
Organism: Lissotriton helveticus; assembly: GCF_964261635.1. Lineage (NCBI taxonomy): Eukaryota > Metazoa > Chordata > Amphibia > Caudata > Salamandridae > Lissotriton > Lissotriton helveticus. Next base: position 2,005,949,686 of record NC_136067.1, read on the forward strand.
GTGCATGATTAAATATGCATATGCATTCCCCATGTTCGATTCAAGACGCAATTATAGTTGTGTCCACCTCTAGTATGCCAGTTTCCAGTTCTCGTGAATACTACGAATATCAGGTCTATGTAACGCTACGTTGCCACGTTTCTCAGTGTGCACGTTATTCCATTATAAAGTCCCCGTTTCCAGGCCTCAAAAGGGCCTGGACACCAGATTCAGCTCCTGTCTCCTGAAACCTCGCTGAGGAGCGATACAGCCCCCACCTGTATCCTCGACCCTTCACTTACTTCCTGCCTCGCAGTGCCCGGCTCACCCTGGCTCTGCCTCTGAGTCTGCCAAGAATATGTTATGATTCCAGTTATCAGTTCAGTCCTCCTTCTCTACATTCCTAAAGCTACTGAATCGCATCGATAGTTTCCGTCATTGTCTAGCCTTCACGTCTCCACGTTAGAGAAATACTGCATTTAATGGTCATTTAATATTCTTCATCACGCACTACATGTAGAATAATGCATGGTCCAGTCTTAGAATCAAGTTAGCCTTTCCCCTCCTGACTTCTAGTTTATATCAACATGTTCTCTAAACATCAGATACTAGATACTGCTTAGGTACATGTCGCCCTGACTCTCCAGACTTCAGTCTCTGCTCCTAGCACAGAGTTCATAGCCCCCAGCTTCTCCTAGTGATACGTCATTGCTAGTTTGCGCGCACCATCAGGTTAGAGGTCCCAGCTCCTCAGGTAGCCCCCTCCACGGTTTCCGCCCCATTCATGACATATTCTGTTACGTTTGCATCACATGTCTATGTATACGCCCTGTTACACCTCTTTTCACCCTTATCTTTCGCGACTGCTACGCGCCACGCCTTTTGCTCCACCCACTGCTACGCCTATTGCAATGTAATGCTATGTGTTTGCGTTATGTATATATACTCATGCACTGTTATTAAAAAGTTATTCCCTTGTCCCGATCCTGACCCCGGCAGCGCTGCTGGGCCTTGCCATCCTATTCCTGTGCAGGTTGTCCTGTTCCTGTCCTTTATGCTGTAATAAACCTGCGAAACTCCTACTACCTCGAATCTTGACTCTTATTTATTGAGCTATCTGTTATTCATTTATACATTCAAAAATAGGGTATTATTTATTTATTTACCACAATTTATTTAATGCAGAGACAATTCTACTATATGTCTTCACATTTTGTTTAAATACATTTATAAAAAGCATTTGTCTATGTCTGTTAACAACTGCCTTCAATCTACAATGCGCTTGGAACGTACAAGCTCAGCGCCAAAGATACTACTTACTCAGTGCACCGTAAATCATCACAAAGAAGAGTGAACAGTTTTATGTCAGTGAGACATACTGTCCCTTTTAAATGGAATTGATGCAGAATTCAATCGACAAAAGACATGACTTCAATTACTGTACCTCCCCCCGACCACACATCATCACAGGCAACGTTCAAGCTCAGCTCCAAAGGTATTACTAACTCAATGCACCAAAAATCATCACCATGTGATTACTTATTTAGAAAAAAATATATCATACTTTTTGGAGATATACTTCAACTTACTTCTGTGAATGGACAACCAATGTTTATTAGAAAACTGGATTTTAAAGACTTTGCTACCAATTTGTCCTGCTTGGACCACGCATCATCGCAAACTCCACAGAACTTTGTTGCTTTAGTTGCACACTTGCTGCCTTTCTTGGCTGGGATTATCAATTATTCTTCACTTTCATATTCTGATTGAACGCCAAGGCCCTTTATCGAACCTTTTTGTCATAGCTACTACCCCAGCCGAAGGTTAATACTCCAAAAGTAATCTGTAAAATTTGCCAAACAACTCTTTCAAAGGGTGATCCATACAAAAATTGTATATTCAATCCTATCACACCAACTTTGAATATTTACAATAAACAATGTCACAATATAGATTCACAAAGTAAGTACAGATCAAGATTCTGTATATGGTTTGTTTAATCCATAAGGCTTTCTCCAAGTCCAGCCAACAAGTGTTTCGTCGAATGGGCAGGTACCCACGACTTCATCAGGGCTGGGAAAGAAAATACAATACAAACAGATATTGTAGTTTCCAGATACATTGTCTAGTGGTCAAATTTTTTGTACATGTAGTTGATTTACTGATTATTTGTTTACATGTCATGCAAGTGAGTGGTTCTTGCCAGGAAAAGGAGGTGGGAAAAAGATGTCTCCCATAGAAAGGATGAAATTTGTCTTTAATGAGACGAGCGAGTGCCCCACAGTTCGTAAAATCACAAGCTCCAAATATTCAAAGTTGGTGTGATAGGATTGAATATACAATTTGGATCTAGTGATCATCTGTGGGCAAGGATGATGACCCATACCTAGGCACCCAACATCTAAAATTAGTGACCGAAGTTTTGCCTATATTTGTAAGCGCCACTACCACTCAGAACCTTCATCCCCCCATACAAAAAATACTTATTTAGCACAGCAAATATAGTGCGACACGTGAAGAACTTGCACCCCAACAACTTTGCTTGAGCTGCAACACAAAAATTGCAGGGCAACCCACCTGCTGCTGCACCAAGCACATAAACTCATGCAACAGCATCTTCTGCAAGCAGTCCATACTCACATATTAATCTTGATTTTAGTAAACTTAAATTTCTATACATTTATTGGGATTAACTTTTCTGTTACGTGAAACAGTCTATCAACTTCATAAAAACAGGAAACAGCAACATATCTGTCCTCAACATTAGTCATTAGACATTTATCAAGCTTTTTTGTTGTAACTACCCCGACAGAAGGCAGTTGGAAATTGCACACTTGCTGCCTTTCTTGACTGGGGTTATCAATTATTCTTCTTGTAATACAAATTTAAAGTGCACACCCTTTATTCAGCCTTCTTGGTAACTACTTCCCGTAAATTGCAGTGGGTAATTTCCACACTTGCATCCTTTCTTCCGATGCACAGTATGTGTAATGAGCTGGGTATCCAAACATCTACTTCCCTGATAAGGCAGTGGTTACTTTGCGCATCATCAACCTTTTCGACTTTTTACCTTATTCATCATCCATTCAATGAACACATCTTCCACATGTACACACACTTACTTGCTGCCTTTCTTGGCTGCGGTTATCAATTACTCTTCAATTTCAAATTCTGATTCAAACTCAAGGCCCTTTATCGAGCCTTTTTGATGGAGATACTATTCTGGCAGAAGGCAGTGGGAAATGTTTGCACTTGCTGCCTTTCTTCGCAGGGGTTATCAATTATTGTTCAATTTCATATTCTCATTCAAAGACATGGCCCTTTATCGAATCTTTTTGTTGTAGCTACTAACCCGGCCAAACAAAGTGGGACATTTGCGCACTTGCTGCCTTTCTACACTGGGATTATCAATTATTGTTCAATTTCATATTCTGATTTAAAGTCAAAGCCCTTCATCGAGCCTTTTTGTCGTAAATACTTCCCCAGCTTAAGGCAGCGGGTAATTTGCACACTAGCAGCCTTTCTTATTTTTTACATTATTCATCTTCCACTCAATCAACACATCATCGACACATACACACAAATACTTGCTGCCTTTTTTAATTGGGGTTATCAATTATTCTTGAGTTTCATATTCTGATTCAAAGTCAAGGCCCTTTATCAAGCCTTTTTGTTGTAGCTACTACCTCGGCCAAACACAACACGACATGACAGGACTCTGAAAAGCATCGAAATCTACAGCACTACCTGCCAAAAAGAAATGCTTACTGTGTAACTGACATTTTCCATTATTAAGATATAAAACAGATATAAAATCTGTCAATGGAAAAGAAACATGTTCTCAGTGAAGTGAAATGACTTTTTGTGATATATTGAAACTATTTTCACAACTTCTCTGCTGTTGTATGTTGTTACAGTGTTTTTTTGCTCCCCACGTTCAATATTTTAAGCTACACTGCAACTATTTTCACAACTTCATTACTGTAATATCGATGTTTGTAGTACTCACATAAAACATTTTATGACACCTTGAAACTATTTTTAAAACTTGTTTACTATAATATCAGTCTTTCAACTGCTTTCAAAAAACATTTATGGATAAATTGCAACTATTCTAACTGTAACTTTACTGTAATATCAGTGTTTGAGGTGGTAACAGAAAATAAATGTGATACATTGTACTGTGTGGCTCACTACAATATTATAACAGAAATGTGATCGTGTTTGCTGGAAGTGTAAGGATACAGACTGGGGTACACAAGGTATAAAACACAAGTTTGACGGTGCATGGAAGAGTGCATACATAGTCTATAGGAGTTTGAAGCAGTCCATGCCTTAAGGCCCACTTTGCATCATGAATACTTCAGTACTACCTGAATTATTACAAGTCTGCAAGAAGTGTGTCTCAAACCATTATTATTTTATAATAATTCATTTATTCTTGTAACATCTAATAATTTAATAGAACTTCTAAAATAATTTCATCAAGTATTTCATTTTCCTGATTATCAATTTCAAAAGTCATATAATCATACTCGATGTCATCTAATGCATCCACTGTGTAGAAAGAGAGAGAGTAACCCTTACAAAACCACAAGGGAACAGGGTTGAAAGACAAATAAAAAACTGATTGTTCCCTGGGTGGTACCAGCTATCCAATCTTGATATGTTCCTGCCCTTTTAGGGAATGAACCTCTACTTTAATGAAATTACATCCACGCAGTCATCAATCATCCTACTGTAAGGATACTTAGCATGATACAGAGCCCCAAAAGGCACTTACAATCTTAGGAAATGAAATATATAGCCAGAGGAGATCCCTTCAACATTTTATTTGTAAAAATAGGGAAAAGCAATAATCTCAAATAATTGCATAAAGTCACAGTCTTGATCAATTCATACTAATAAACATATTCAGGCTTAGATCTGGCTTACTTCATTTTTCTATAACCCATAGATAAGTGCAACAGTCTATGTGTCATAAATCACAAACATTTAATACTGCAACATATGCAAACACAAAATAATCAGAAAATGTATACAGATAAAATTCATAAAAACAGTGTCGACGTGTTTCGGTGGATCCTGCTGTGCGCACCACCTTCCTCAGGACAGTGTGTTGGAGAAATTACAAAGAATAGACCAAAGTCACTATTCATTCTATGCAATCTGTATCTCAAACAGTAAGTGTGCTGATCCCTACCCCTTAGTTTTAAAAATCCTCTCATTGGCCTTATAGTTTATTAACTTTCTAATCATCTATACATTGGTACCCCTTCATCTGTGTTCTTGGTTTGTAGGTCCCGTGCTTCATACTTGTATCCTCCATTTTATCCCTATCTCTCATTCCTCTTTATTCAGATACCACTCACAAGATTCCGTCCATCATCTTGTGTTTTTTTTGTTTCTACCGAGGCACAAGATGGTCGGCAACACTTCCTGGTTTCGAGTGTTGACAGACAGTTGGCATCCAATCAGCATGCAGCTTGTGCTCGTAATTGAACGGATCTCTGTACGCGTGCAGTACTTCTTCTCTAGAAATCACTATGATTTTACTTGGTACTTTCTCAGGAACTACTGAACGGATTTACACCATTTAACAAAAAGCACAATCTATGAACCGAACTCTACCTCTCTTCCAAATTTGGTGTATTTCCGTTCTGCTGTTCGGGCTGTAGCCCTTGCTACATGTCCTAAATTGCATAGTGAAAACACGTTTTGGGCCCCCCTTTTTTCTCGGCCCCCACTTGACGAATCACCCCCAAACTTTCAGGAAAGGAGCGGAGCCGAGCAGGCCATTTTCTTGGAGAAATTTGCAAAGATTTGTCCACCAGCGCCAAAGTTATTCCAAATAGAATGTTCCTATGGAAACTAGGTCCTAACTATAACTACCTACTGGGCGACTGCCAGTAGGTAATATATATATATATATATATATTCACTGAAAAAACCATAGGTTATAGACCATATATAGTTAGGAATTTGCATTTACAAAACCTTGAAAATTCACTGAAAAAACCATAGGTTAGAGACCATATATAGTTAGCTGGACATTTTATTGACATAAAACCAATGAAATTCCATATATAGTTAGTTGCACTAACTATATATCGTGCACCCGCAATCCACTGCTGATGATGTCACATATTACATCATTCATGACATGGTCAGTGACATCACTGATGACATCACTGATGACATCTCAAATGACATCACTGATGACATCACTGATGACATCTCAAATGACATCACTGATGACATCATCTAGTGTCTGTGTTTTTGTAAAGTTTAAATATGTTTTACATATTGAAGAATGAGTGGATGTATGGAAGACTGAGTGTGTGTGTGGCTGGCTGGGAGGTGTGTGACTCTGTGCATATCAATGTGTACTTGTATCAGTGATTGTATAAGAGAGTAAGTATGTGTTAGTATATGTGTGAAAAAGTATGGTGGTCTGTGTTTAACTGTATAGATGAGGAAATCGAAGTGTGATTGATTCTTCACAGGACTGACTAGGTGTATGAGTGCATATGATAGTGTTGTAATAATGAGTGACTGTATGTATGAGTGATTGTATGGGTGAATGAGTGAATGTGTGTGTAGACGTAGGAATCAGTGAGTGCGTATGTAGTAACTGGTATTGGTGTTTCATGATGTCATCAGTGATGTCATTTGAGATGTCATCAGTGATGTCATTTGAGATGTCATCAGTGATGTCATCAGTGATGTCACTGAAGTATGGTGTTCTGTGTTTAACTGTATAGATGAGGAAATGGAAGTGTGATTGATTCTTTACAGGACTGACTATGTGTGTGAGTAACTCCATGGATGAGTGGCAGTGTGTGAGTGTCTGCATAGGTGTATGAGTGCATATGATAGTGTTGTAATAATGAGTGACTGTATGTATGAGTGATTGTATGGGTGAATGAGTGAATGTGTGTGTAGACGTAGGAATCAGTGAGTGCGTATGTAGTAACTGGTATTGGTGTGTCATGATGTCATCATTGATGTCATTTGAGATGTCATCAGTGATGTCATTTGAGATGTCATCAGTGATGTCATCAGTGATGTCACTGACCATGTCATGAATGATGTAATATGTGACATCATCAGCAGTGGATTGCGGGTGCACGATATATAGTTAGTGCAACTAACTATATATGGAATTTCATTGGTTTTATGTCAATAAAATGTCCAGCTAACTATATATGGTCTCTAACCTATGGTTTTTTCAGTGAATTTTCAAGGTTTTGTAAATGCAAATTCCTAACTATATATGGTCTATAACCTATGGTTTTTTCAGTGAATTTCATTGGTTTTTTAACAGCTAATATCTGTAGCTGTAAAATGTATTCTTCTTTAAATCCAAAAATATATTTTATATGTTTATTAATAACTTTTTTTTAAATATTTTTTTTTCTTCGTTCCCGCTTCGCGAATCGGGAAGCTTCCCGTTAGCTGACCTTGATGCCGCGAAATAGACCACGAGCCGGTAAACGTTTCTTTACCGCAACTGCCGCGTTAGAAAACAACATCGTGACGCCTCCCGTCCGCATGACGTTTCGCGTTGTCGCGTGATACGTCATATGACGTGCTACGTTAGCGAACTCGTATGCTTACCGAGTCGCAAAGCACAGGTTTCTGGAAGCAAACCGGGAGGCCCTGCAAAGCGCGTAACATACACACAGCAGGTCATGTGACTTGGTAATAACACTTTTCATTGGTTCATTTCACTTTCGGTTTCCTAATGATGTAAGACTAGGTCATATGATCTAAAATGAACACTTTTCATTGGTTGAGAACTATTTTTTTTCCCAAATGGTGAAAATCCCTCCTTCTTTCCTCACTCTGACTTTCATCATTGTGAGAGAAAGACCCTTTGTTACCAGTGAGCAATGGCTTCTTTACTAGCTTCAGCTGGTGCTTCCCCACCACCTCCACCACATCCAAGGAAGAGTGGACCACCTGCTAAAGTTATAATTCAGCAAGAAGACGAAGAAGAGGAACAGGACGACCTAGATAATCTCCCTATTATGGCCAGAAGATCTGTTGTACCGGAAGTAACGGGACCAGAGGGCAGGGAGATGGTGCCAAATATACAAACGAGATTTCGTGAAGTAAAACAAGTCTGCCTACATTGCAGTGGATTCATTTGCTACGCAGAAAGTAGCATCACTCTGATCAACAGAGCTATTGACAATCATGCTCATGTTTGTCCGAAACTCCCCAAACAATAAATTCTTTTTTTTTGTTTTCTTGCTCCTGTTGAGCCCTTTACAATGAATCGTTTTCGTTGCCCCCTCCGAAAAAAAAACAAAAAAATTATAAAACTGTTCAGAAAAATTCAAAAAAAGTAAAAAAATGTTCAGAAAAATAATAAAAAAAATATAAAACAACAAAAACAATTTAAAAAAAAGTTCTTTTCAGAACTACCTCCCCGTTATTAAAAAATTGGTACAATATTTGCAACTGTGCCAACCTCTATTTCTCTTAGTTCGCTTCCCAGTTCGCTCCCCGGTACGCGAACCGGAAGCGAACCCAAACATTTTTTTTTAAAAAAAGAACAGTAAGTATAAGGGAAGGAAACAGACACTTATGTTAAAAGAAAGACAGCTATAAGGGAGTAAACTAGAGATACTATTACCCGTAATCCACTGCTGATGATGTCACATATTACATCATTCATGACATGCTCAGTGACATCATCAGCAGAGGATTGCGGGTAACAGTATCCCTAGTTTATTCCCTATAGCTGTGTTTCTTTTAACATAACTGTCTGTTTCCTTCCCTTATACTTACTGTTCTTTTTATAAAAATTTTTTTTTAGATCAGTCAGAAACAGTGAAAGTAATGAAATATAAAAGACTACGTAGAATATGAGGACTGTATGCAACAACTTTGACACTTACAGAAGCCTCACCTTCTCCATGCCTCCTACACAGTTCTACATGTACATCATAAATGCAAACAGAACAGAATTAATTATACATGTTAAATGGTTTATTTTTGCTGTTCTCAGAATGTATCAAATTTCACTAAAACAGTGACTTGAAGGTATTCATCATATAACAGCGGGGAAAAAAAAACACAATCAAAATGATTGTGTTTAAAAAACCCATACAACATTAAAAATCAGAATTCAGAACTCCTTAAAGTTAACTTACTTTCCATGACGGCCAAGGATGTCCTATGAACAGCTTACACTCTGTTGTGCTGTTATTACTTTCAACCCGCCACTTTCTGAAAGAAAACCTCCATCGTTTTCAAAAACATGTTACATACAATAAATGACTTCTTGCTCTCTACCACAAGATTCCACAAGGCCAAATCTTGTCAGAGCCATGTATAACTCTTGGATTTCTTGTTAGCCAATCCCGTCTTTTCGCATTTCCACAACTTTCAGAATTAAAATGTTGAAGATCATTTACACAATCCTGGACTAGTAATATCTTCCCCTTCTTCCTCAATCATGTTCTACATTTCCTATCACACTGATACTGCTTACTATGAAGCAGACTTACACTACCTTTATGACTAGTACAATTATTTAATTCTCTACATCACTTTTAATCACAAAGCAATGTAAAACAGTAGACAGCATTGCAGACTTACATTCCCTCTACTCCATGTTTTGATTGGCTGCTTCAATTAGCTTATAAAAAGAAACAGTTTTTCTGAACTCATTCAAAGTGCACGTATTTCTCCATAAAGTCCAGTGTTATGGTAAGAAGTTATGTCTCTGTACTACACTTATCCTCAAGGCCAAATCGTGTAGGAGCCATGAGAACTTCTTGAAATTCCTCAGAGCACATCCCGAGATTCTTTCCCTAAAATTTTGGTTTTAAAAACACCAGGTAAGAGTTTTTAAGGTCAAACGTCAATTTTTTTTTGAAAATTAAAACAGAATCATTGCAGAATGACCAGCCATTTCTACACTTTAAATAAGCTGTATAATGTCCTGATGTTATTGAAGGACCATCATGATATATAATTGCTACAGTTACAAAAGTCCTTCCTGATATTGACAACTGTGAAGCCACAACATTTTTAATTAAAGTTGTCAATTTTGTTCCATCAGGCCTACATCGTTGGAACATTAAAATGACATACTGGCCATATGTTCGTATAAATAATGTGGACATCATTTCAGATTTACATTGGCTACACTCCATGTTGTGATCAGCTGCTTTTACTAGCTTATTAAAAGAGACTGATTTACTGTCTGGCAAAGTTAAATATATAAATCTTTCTGAGTCTACACTAGTAGTACTTGATACCCTACAGTTCTCGCAGTCATGCTGCCATTGATAAGAAAGCCCAAACAGGTGATCTACATCTACACCTTCATCATGCAATACATCAAGCATGTACATTAAAAACTCCTGACAATCTTGCTGACTATTTTGAGAGAATTGTGTTTGGCCTGAACATCTGTCTAACAGATTTCGAATTTCAGACACACTTTCTATGTTTGTTCTATCAGTGCTACATTTCTCTAACACAGAATTTAACAAACTGCAAAATCTTTGATCAGAATTGACCACAATCTCTTCTTTTACATTTTCTAGAGAAAACAAAACATTAACTACTACTTTAGCATAGCAGTTGACACCAGAACTGTTTTCAAATTGAAAACCAACAACATCTTCAACAGAATCCTTTTTGTTTCTGCTTGTAATTTCAGGTTCATCGACTTTTCGTCTTTTTGCTACAACCTCCCCAGTATTGGTCACATTTCTTCGTTTCCGGCCTACCACACGTTTCTCAAACAAAGGATAATGAGGCAAATGTGGCGCATACTCTCTTCTCAACCTATTGTATTCCTTAACACAATCTAGATCCGCACAAATGTTTGTGACATCACACTCAATCAAGTACAATCCCGATAAAGTCCTAACTCGTGACAATGCCACATATGCCATACCCTCCTTGAACACAGAACTGCCAATATTCACCAATGCACAGTCTACACTTAAACCTTGCGATTTATGAATTGTCACCGCATATGCCAAGCAAACAGGAAACTGCTTACGACGAACATATAAGTCTTTTACAAGCAAAAATCTAGCAGAACAACGAGCAATTAGCTGTACTTCCTCAATGCCATCAAATTTAATTTTTAAAAATTCAATTCCATCTCTATTTCTGTATTTCACAAAATCAACAACATTACCCATTGATCCATTTACCAGACCTCTTTCAACATGTAAATTCCTTCTTAAAATTATACGGCAGTTCAAGCACACATTCAGAGTCTTTTCAAAACCCGCAGTTTTAGATATACTCTTCTCTAATGAATCCAATTTTGTTTTCAGATTCTCAGACAAAATAATTGTTGATCCCATATGCTCTACTCTGTCAATAGCTTCCAATTTCACAATCTCTTGGCACATTCTGCAAGAGTTGGCATCAAACATATTCCAGATTTTTTCTCAGTAACTTTCTGAAAAATATTCTCAGGCACAACATCTTCGTCTGGATATAAATTTGTCAGTAATCGTGCATGTAAAGCTTCTTTCCCATGCTCGGTCACTTTTCCAATTCTAACATCTTGTAGAATAGTCTTGTAAACTTCATCCTTTGCCTGACGCATATTTTCATGCAGTTCAGCATAATTGAAGTTTAACCATATATTGGCGTTGCCAATACTCCCTAAGCACTTCCTGGTATCTTCATGCGTGAGCATTTTGAACACAGGTTGCCCTTTCACTGGTGTCAGCTGCAGAAGATCTCCGAAAACAATGATGTGTTTGCCACCAAATAACACATCATACTCTGTTTTGAGAACTTCTTGCATTCTCAAATGCACAAAGGCAAGCATGGCATTGGAAACCATGCTTACTTCGTCAATGATAAGAAGTTTCATTTTCCTCAAGACTCTTGAAACTTCAAAACAAGCATCTCCAGATAGCTTGTGATATTCTAATTTGTTGTCATGCTCCACTGGCAGCATCAGTAAACGATGTAAAGTAATCCCTTTAATGTTATGTGCTGCCAGTCCAGTTGGAGCGGTGACAACACAAGACAGCGATGACTCTGTCCTTTCCTGCAAATAACATGAAATTGCTTTAATAAGGAAACTTTTTCCAGTTCCCGCTTCTCCACTCACGTACAGTCGGACAGGCTTCAACGACGTACATGAGCACTCTTTCTTGTCATGACTTAATCCATGATCAATTTGCATGGTAAGTTCGTCATATATTTTCCTCTGCTCAACGTTGAGTTGTCTTTCCAACTCTTCTAAGTTAACCGCATCCTCCTGAGCATGTGCCATGGCTCTTTCCACTTCATTCATAGCAGTGGCAGCTTCATTTTCGATAAGAGGTCCTCCTAGTGGATCCTGACTCAATGAAGCAGAACTCTGACTGTCCTGAGAACTGTCTCTGGCAATCTCGGCTGCAATCGTTGCTTCCTGCTCAATTTCCACATTCAACATTTCTACATATTTGGGAAAAGCAGGACATTCTATGGTCTCCTTGGCAGCATTGAATGAGTCTTCGTAACAAAGGAAATCTCCAAGCAGTTCCTCTTCTGCACGCCAAGGCTTAAAAAGTTGCAAAAGTGCTAAATAGAAAAACTCCTTTTTTTCAGGAGATTCGCCACTCAATTTTCGATGGTTTATCAAGTGGCATTTTCTTTGCTTGACCAGACATCCCTCACTTCCTATTACAGCATACACTCCTTTCTCAGTATCTTCTTTGATGTTCCTCTTGAATATGTAATTTTGCAGAACCTCATACAGACAAACATTCTCGAGGTGACTGCTTCGATTTGGATAATATGTATCCAACATGTTGCTCTTCAAAATGTCGGTACTGTTTGGCTCCTTTTCCGCCAAATACTCAATTTCCCGCACAGGTTTCAGAACTCGATTACGCGTTGCAGCAAGACCAACACTCGCCCAAACGATACTCCTGGACTTGGCATAGAGACTTGCTGAAGACAACCGGTCAGAACATTCGTAAGCTCCGATTTCTCGATGCGACAACATCTTCAGACTGAAACTGTACAACTTCTTGCTGAGGCTCTTTTCATGGGAAATGTCCTCCCACATATCCTTCAATTCTGTCTTCTCTTTTTTGGTGATGTAAGATGTCACATACCGAGCCACAGCCATACAGTTATCAGCCACAAACTGTATATCCATGTTAGCATTCCACATGGACAAAATCACCGGGTTGTAGTCGTTAATGTACTTAGACTCTTCGTTCCTCTTCAAATTGTATGTGTTTTTAGGTGATTTCTTCATCACATTATGTCGCAGCGAAGACATCAAACTGTTCACTCTTCCTTTAGAAATCACCGGTCGTGGAAAGCCGAAACGACATTTGGTGTAGAACTTGTCTTTGTTCCGGAATTTACGACGACAGTACTTTCCACATCGATGGCTTTGGAAACGTAGAACTTTTACTCGTAGGCTTTTTTTCTCCTTTGCGTTTGGAACAGCACACGTAGAATACTGTTCTATGAAACTCATCACTGAGTCTTCTGCATCCATTCCAAATTTAGGTGCATCCTTGATCCACAGCAACATATGTATATGAGGAGCACCTCTTGCTTGGTACTCCTTCCTCCAGAAGAAATCCAACACCTCTCCAAGAGGTGGATTCTTCTTATTCATGATGAAAGACATCATACCTTCAAATCTATGATTGAAGTACCTACATACATTGACTGGATCCAAAGAGCACAGTTCTCCGGGTGTCTTGAATTCGATGTTTTCTACGTTAGCATTTGCCTCTCGTAGAAATTCAAGTAAGTCTTCCCAGCCATACTCAGCACAGCTCAAAGTGAGGAACCATGTGGGAGTTCCTAAGTTCCTTAGCATACATTTTAAATCACCATGACGACGGTACCAGTACTCATTAGTACCACGCTGACACGCCATGAGATTAATCAGGTGAGAATCCAAAATACTGTCTTGGACATTGACTTTATCCATAAAGTCACTTGCCGAGATGTTTTGCATGTGTATACCACTTTTCAAGATGTGGTTCACTGCATATGACAGTCCAGACAGATCGCTTTCAAACAGGAGATGAAACAAATAAGGAATGCATTGTCGAAACCTAGGATCTCCTGCATACAATCGCAAAGTCCGGTATTCAGAAGCAGGAATTTGATGAGGTCGCTCATCATATCTTCCTCCCTGACCTGTTGGAAAAAGCTGTGGGAAACACCGAGCTTCCAAACTTTCCTCCCAAACACTAATGGGACTCCCTTTCGCTTGTTTCATTTGAAACAACTCAATAGCATTCCCCATGACTTCCTTGGAATGCAAAGGATGAACACTATAATGTTCATATATTTCTTCACTAGTACAGGGTTCTACTTTCTCAATTTGACCAGCACACAAATCGCTATCCTCTTCCTCACTTACTTCCTCTTCTGCAACATATACATTTTTATAGTACTTATTATATTTTTTCAAATACAATGTTGCCCTTTTGACTTTCCTAACATCTACTAAATCTTGCCATATTTTCTTATTCTTTGTCGGAACCCCATTAACTAAGATAACAAGAGGTTCCTCTTCCACTTTTTCTACTCCAATTGTGTTAATGTTTTTCTTCAAATCTAGAGGCAAATAAACAACTCTTCCCTTTAATCCTCTCTGTAAATCTGATGGAGGCAATTTCCCTGTCTTTGGCTCCATTATTACAATAGCCTGAAAGGGATGGATACTTTGAATCAAAATAGATTCATAAGTATTTAAATCCTTCAATTCAGAAGGAATCTCAACCAATTCCAGATTATTATGAACTGCTCTAGCAGGCATCTGGTTTTGATTTAATTTGTTACAACAATAAGTACACACACGTTGATCCAATCCCAAATCAAAACAATTTTCTACCATCAAGTATGTTGTAAAATCCTTCCATTCACTATTATTTTCCCTTTCACTTTTTCCATATAAATCCACTAACTTAGTCTGATTCTTATAATAAGTGCGTCGACAACACACACAAGTGAAATTTGGCCTCTCACTTGATTTCACCTCAAACGTCGCAATTTCCCTCTGGAAATTATCTGTACTGGAAACCTGTACACTATCTTCCACATTACTCTCTTCTTCTTGGTCAATTTCAACATTCTCCTCTTTACTTCCAAAGTAACAAAACTCAATTTCTTCACATATATTCTTCACATCTATTTCAGAACCATGCAAAAGAGCAGCGCATAATTGTTTAAGCATAATTGCTGGACTCTTAGCATAATACAACATTCTAACTAATTTCCTCACTTTATTATGATGCACTGCTAGCATCCTGAAATGATGAAAAACACTCTGGCATACTCTCCTGGAAAGACAAGCCAGTGAATGACCATGCAAACCTATCACTTCTCTCACTCTGCAAGGATCTAATTCTTGCAACAACTTCATTTTCTGCTTCAAACTGTTCTTACTAAATGACCGTATAAAATCACAAAGCAAATTGATGGAATCCTGTCGTACACTGCAAATACTACTACACTTCCAGGTGTACACAGGACCCTTAGGACGTCTCCCTAAAACCTCATTACCTAACACCTCTTCTATCTCTTTTGTCACAAGTTTTTCTTTTTCAACTGGACAACCATCTTTCACTTCATAAGCTCGACCACTGGTGTCAACTGCATGCACCAAATCATTATCCTGGAAATAACTCTCCTCATTAAAAAATGCCTCAGAGCTGGAACTATGCATCCATTCTCCAGAAAAAACTTCACAAAAATTACTACGATTAACTATTCTCTTCCATCTACTATTTCTTTTGAAATCATAAATTACCTTGTTTAGCTTCCGAATTCTATTGATTGTCAAAATAAATAACTTACGTTTAATTTCAAATGCCTGATCAATAACTTTCTCAACAATTTTTTTTCTCTTATAAAAAACCACTTTCTGCTGACCTTTCTTAATATTTTTTAACAAATTCCCAATTATCCTGTTGCGGAACATTCGTTTACGAATATCCCTAAACTCTTGTTTCCCTCTACTTTCATGCATAGAGTTATCTCTTACTCTAGCAGTAACATTTCTCATTGGCCTTTCCTTACCATTTGAATTCTGTCTCCTTTTCTGGAGTGAAACATTTTCTGTAGTAATATTTTTTTTACTACACATATTTCTTATGACTGTTTTTCGACTCTTACCCGGTGCTTTCTTGGTGACTTGACAAATCTTTTTGTTAGAGGACTGCTGCATTCTTCCATGGTCCTGCTGTCTTTGACGTTTTGCAGCCTTTCTTACTCTTTCTTTGCTAGGCATCCTAAAATCTTGAAATAATCTGCAGTTGAATCTGTGGTAAAATATAATAAAAAATGTTATTAACCACTATTACCCAACAGTAAATTAATAACAGTCATCAAAAACTTAACACACTACTTAAGTATATAATATACTGAAGCCTATCTCCAATTTTTCACTGAACAGGACTCATCTCTTCTTAACCTTGGATAAACCTCACCTACTCTGTGTCCCCTGCACATAATTAAATGTAAAGGGGCAGATTTATATTAACTAGCACATCCCCAGGGATGCACCAGTTAACGTGCACCGCTGCTCTGCCACCCACGGTGTGCCGCATTTACAATCAGATAGGACAAAGCTACATCAAAACCCTGCGCCTGCTTGAAGCAGGCATAGATCTTGACGCAGGTAGGCTGAAAGCTAAAGCAACAACTAAGTATCGTGTGCAGAAGTTACAAAAAAGGAAAAATGGCGTTTAAACCAGTAATGAGCCCATGCTAACGTAACACAGTGTAAAAATATCCAGGATCTACATCAGTTTGGGGTTCACGAACCTGGCAGGTACAAGGCACTGAGGCTTTCCACCGTGCATGTCTCATCCCAAATCATATGTTGTTTGTGAATGAAACAATTTCCCAGACCAAATGCTTTGGATTGGCTACTTCTAAAAAATTAAACACCCCTACTATCCCGGAGTTAGAGGAATATGATGGTTGGAGTAATTTTACTCGTTGTCCATTAAAGATTTACAGGCCCTACTCCGTAATTCTTCCTTTAACATTTCCAGTATAAATCCAAAAGGTTCACTGCTTTGGCAACGTGCCTTATCCACGGTTTAATAACGCTGCCTTTTGCTTTATATAAGTTTTCAAATTGTATGAAATATATACCAATAGGTCGTTATTAACCTTTAGGTAGTGGTTTTCTTCATGAGGTCTGGTCGCTTCCATACACATACAGATTTTCAAAGATGATCAAGACCTTTATCTGAATGGAGAGGAATGCACTGAGACGCCAGATCATTCACTAATGTGTAGGCACATACAGTTACACGGTTCATGCAACAAACACCGACCAAATATGGCTTGCGTGTTGCAAGGCACGCCAGTTCCTGCTATCATCCCCACGTTCAAGTTCTTGGAAAATGGTAGTTATTTGATGCTCAATAATGAAGATTGTTCTGGGTTAATTAAAAGTATTCATTTTATCGTAACAGTAAATGAACGGGTTATTTGCTGCAGAAATGTTCTATTTCCTCCCACACATGAACATAGGGAGTTTTCAATCTGGCCACAAATACCAACCTTGGGAGCACATTTCAACAGCATGGCAAGAATAAGAGCTCTTTTGTCTCAGAGAGAGGTGGCCTTGAGTTCGGCCCGTGAAACTTTCGTGCTTCACATAGCGAACACCCGTACAGAGGTGCAGACCCTTTTAAATACAGATTCGACTTTGCATTTCAGCAAGATTACCCATTCATTTCCATGCAGCAGGAGGCCCATAGGAATGAAGGTGCAATTTGCGATTAGCAATTACCTCATCGCAAATTACGAATTTTTCCGACGGTGCAGGGGTGTCTCAAGAACACCCTGCTGCACCCCTGAAAAAAAAATTTGGGGTCATATGGCGCACATAAATTTTGAAAACATTCCTTTACCTCAAAAACGATTTTCAACTCATAATTTGAAAACACTGCACATGGGGAAATGACTTAAAATGTCCTTAAGACACATAAAAGCATTTTTTGATTGCCTTTGCAGCATGTTTCAGTCACCTTTAACATGCCTATGTAACGGAAACATTCAAAATCTAAATTTGCCATGCACAGGTGGGAGCATATTTACAAGCAATTTGCTCCACACACAAACTTCTTACATTGAAATGGGAAAAATAACATCAGAGACTCTCAATTACCTTATAAAGAAGCAGACACCATTATGTCCTTCTCATCAATATTAAAACCATTGCTTTTTCTCAAAAACGATTTACAAGTCATAATTTGAAAACACTCCACAGCTCCTATGCACATAAAAGCCCTGTCAGTACTAATACTTCACATTTTCTCCAATTACAATTTCTCAAAGAAACAAAATCTATTTGTGAAACACTTGAGACAAAGCAACATTTGAAAAACACAACTTTCTTCATAATTTTCTCCTTAAAGCACACTATTTTCTATCTAAATTAAAGAAATTTTTTCTCACCTTAGCAAATACTTTGAGTTTCAAAACAGTCTCAGAAACACACCAATTTGTCTTCAGCAGAGCAAAAGGTATGCACTCCAGAGTCTGCAGCTATCAAAAGCACAGAAATGCTGTAATTCCTCACACAGATCTCTCATGTCACCCAATCAAAACTCTTCCCTCACTTTTTTTCAAAGCAAAACCCTTCCCCCCTCTGCCCCCTCTCTGCTTTTTCTGCATAGCAACCACCTCTTGCAAGACCTCTCACACAACAATGTTGCAATTGAACTCTGAACTCTCAGTGCACCTGCATATCCAAAGCATTCTTTCATTTAATGATTTTTTCTTCGCCACTCAAAATACATCTTTCAACGAACTCATCCATGCACACTAACTTTCTGTTTTCAGCAATCAAAATCCACCAATCACTCTTACTGCTTCATTAACACAGAAACTCCTCAGTTTTTTTCATTTTACACTCTCATTTTTTCAACTGCCATTTCATTGCCACACTTCATCTGACTGCAGGAGAACCTTCTCTCGCCATGTTTTCTGTCTGGATTGTTGGACATAGCTACATCTATTGGGCTCAAAGGTACGCTGAAAACAGGAATTTACCTAACCTCAATTTACAAGATGTGGAAATTAAGTGGTTTGGCCACAGAGGATTAAAATGTCACCAATTGATACCATTGGTGAAAACCTTTATGCATTTGCCAAAACCTGACCTGTTAATTGTGCACTGTGGAGGTAATGATTTGGGCACTTTGACTGGGGTAGGTCTGGAAATGCTTTTAAAGGACACCTTTGAGCAATTGATGGCACTTTTTCCTCAGACTGCCTTGGTATATTCAAATATATGCCAAAGACAGAAATGGAGGTGGTCGAACCAATTTTGTCCACAAATTGAGAAATCGAGGAAGCATGTAAACAAATCTGTTTCAGCTTACATGAGAGACCATGGAATGGGCTCCCTGTACAACAATAACTTGCGTTACTACATGCAAGATATCTACAGAGCAGATGGAGTTCACTTCTCAGATGAGGGCAACAGAGTTTTCACTCTGAATTTAAGACTGTGCATTGGTACCTACTTATAAGTACCTAAATGTACCATAAACCCAAAAGCTCTTCTCAGAGCTACCCTACATCTGATCACTCACAATTATTATTTTACTCTAACTTTTTTCACTAATTTTCAAGAAAGTACGCTCCCCAGTTCGCGAACCGGGCGCACTCCACGCAAAAAAACTAAAAAAACGGTATATTTTTTTTTTGCCCTGCGAGACCCTTTCAAAGCCTCCACATCAAACCTAGGGGGTCAGGGAGGATCTACTATGCCCCCTTATGGTCATTTGCCCCTTCGCTTTGGCCTCCTCTTGTCTCTCGATCCTACCGAGAGACAAGATGGCGGCCGCTACGGACTGTTTGGAATGTTTACAGACGCCGAAAAACCAATCAGCTTCGCAAACCTCCGTAACGCGAAAAGTACGAGAAGCGGAGCGCTGTTACAGATATATATCTTTTTTTGAACGTTAATTTCTCAAAATCCACTAGAGCACATATATTGAGACCTAGCAAAGGCACATCGGGCTACCAGTCCCTACAATTTTGCCAAGTTTCGTGCAAATCCATTCAGCCGTTCGATTATTATTATTATTATTTTTTTTGCCCCGCGGTGCCCTTTTAAAACCTCCACATCAAACGTAGGGGGTCACCGACGATCTACTATTCCCCCTTATGGTCATTTGCCCCTTCGCTTTGGCCTCCTCTTGTCTCTTGATCCTACCGAGAGACAAGATGGCGGCCGCTACGGACTGTTTGGAATGTTTACAGACGCCGGAGAGCCAATCAGCTTCGCTTCGCAAAGCTCCGTAACGCGAAAAGTACGCGAAGCGGTGCGCTGTTACAGATATATATCTTTTTTTGAACGTTAATTTCTCAAAATCCACTGGAGCACATATATTGAGATCTAGCAAAGGCACATCGGGCTACCAGTCCCTACAATTTTGCCAACTTTCGTGCAAATCCATTCAGCTGTTCGATTATTATTATTTTTATTTTTTTTTGCCCCGCGGGGCCCTTTTAAAACCTCCACATCAAACCTAGGGGGTGAGCGACAATGTACTATGCCCCCTTATGGTCATTTGCCCCTTCGCTTCGGCCTCCTCTTGTCTCTCGATCCTACCGAGAGACAAGATGGCGGCCGCTACGGACTGTTTGGAATGTTGACAGACGCCGGAGAACCAATCAGCTTCGCTTCACAAAGCTCCGTTGCGCGAAAAGTCCGCGAACCAGAGCGCTGCCCGGTCCGCTGTTACAGATATATATATTTTTTTAAACGTTAATTTCTCAAAATCCACTGGAGCACATATATTGAGACCTACAAAAGGCACATCGGGCTACCAGTCCCTACAATTTTGCCAAGTTTCGTGCAAATCCATTCAGCCGTTCGGGCTAAAAGTGAGGCCAACCGCCCTATGGAAAACTCAACGTTAAAAACACGTTTTGGGACCCCCCTTTTTTCTCGGCCCCCCCTTGACGAACCCCCCCAAAATTTTCAGGGGCTGCTCAGAAACAAAATGTGCCATTTTCCTGAAAATTTCAGCCAATTCCGTCCACAAACGCCAAAGTCATTAGACATAGAATTTTCAAAAAACCCATAGAGAAAAAATCCTAACTATATATACCTACTGGCGACCGCCAGTAGGTAATATATATATATATATATATAAATATTTCCTACTGGCGGTCACAGTAGGTAAATATAGTTAGAACCTTGGGGCATATTACCAAGCAATAGTGATAATTATCGCTATTGCTTGGTTAGAGACAAAATGTTACCACTGAGCTGCGGCGATTTTTATCGCAGATAAACCTTGCTATTACCAAGGTTTATCGCAAATGCGATAAAAAACGGCCGCAATGCATGAATATCGCTGAAAAGTCAGCGATATTCATGCATTACCGAGCTAATGCTCTTAGCCATGTTATCCACCTCCCATTGGATAACATTGCTAAGAACTGCTCAGGGCAGGTGTTAGCTTTTGGAGATATTCGCGCTTAGCGCGAATATCTCCAAAAGTTGGTAATAGGAGATAGCGATGTTAGTGACTGTTTCCAGTCGCTAACATCTTGGCACACCCACTTTGCATGTCATTAGTGATAAATATCACTGACATGCAAAGTGGGGCCCAAGATGGTCGCTATCTCCTACTAGCTGTCGCTAACTGGTGTTAGCGACAGCTAGGTAATAGGGAGATCATTTTATCTCCGCTTTCTTGGCTTTTAAAGCCAAAAAAGCAGAGATAAATCCCCTTGATAATATGCCCCCTAGTTTCTATAGGAGATGTGAATTTGATTTGCTAATAACTCTGGCATCGTTTGACAATGAAATTCTCCTAAAAAAGGTCTATTCAAGTCAGCTCCTATCCTGAAAGTTTGGGGATGATTCGTCAAGCTGGGACTGAGAAAAAAGGGGGGTCCCAAAAAGTGTTTTCTCTATGTTAATTTCCATAGGAAACTTTAGCCAAGGCTACAGACCGAACTGCTGAACTGAATTCCACCACATTTTGCAAAAAGGTAGCGCTTGCTTCAGAAAGCAAACTTTTTTTTAAATGGTGTAAAAATCCATTCAGTAGTTGCTGAGAAATTAAAAAAGTAATAGTTTTGATATCCATGGGATTGGTGGGTTCGCAAACCCTCCAGACCATGAGCTTCACTGTGATTGGCTGCCAATACTCCAAACCAGGAAGTGTTGGCAGCCATCTTGTGACTCAGTAACCGAGTCACAAGGAAAAAGGTGAAATAAATATGAAAAACAAGTAAAGGGAGCAGGGTAGAACCACCCTGACACACTAGGCCTGCTCAGGGGTTCCCACAAGGACCCCTAGGGCCAAAAAAAGCCTTTTTTTAAAATATTTTTGTTGGAATTCGAGCTGGGGTTGCAAATCCCGCCAAAATTATAAACAACAATGAGGCGCGGACATCTGCGCATCCTTTAAATGAGGCCCCCGGGAAGCCCAGGTCCCAGGGGCATTGAGTAAATAATAATAGGCCATTAAGCTCATGTGTCGTGATTGACGGTGTTTCTGGGGGCTTTATCTGTATGGGTATCTTAACAGATGCACGCTATATTATGTAAAGGGCAGTTGTATAAGTGGATCGAAGTACACTTTCTACTCCCAGAAGCGCTTTTGGCATCTACGATTCTTATTGACTGGAGTCAGTCAAAGAGGTCTGTTGTTCTTAATTCTGGGCTAGAGACAGCTTTAGCAGTTTGCCAGCCGCTTTTTTCTGAGAAATACATACACCGTTACAAGGGTTCCGGTGAGTCCCAAAGTCTGCTCAGGTGTCATTCACTGTTCGCTTGCCTGCTCCTCAGCATTTCACGCTTGTGCCCGGGGGCAAGTGGCAGCTGCGCCAGCTAGCCGGGGTAGTAGAGGGATGGGCGGGCAGAGCTCGCGGATTGTTCTTGTTCATATACCCGTGCACTCTTGTACCTCAGATCCTGCAACTGTTGTAGAAGACCAGGGAATAACGTGGAATGACTGCGAAAATGCAAGACCGTAGGTCAAGCAACAGTGACACCTTGTGGCAGCTTGATAGAACTGCTTCCTAACTGCAGGCCACTGCTGCGATGCCATGCTAATCTGCGCAATTTGTATGCAAGAGCAGGATAATGTGCCTGTCGCTGCTCAGTGTTGTAATTTATCACGCTGACGAGGAACTTTGTGACATCCTCGTATATAAATAAAACCAACAATGGCATCTGAAACTGCTAAATTACATCACTATACATTTGTTATTCACCCTTCCTCCCTCGCTTCTACGCTTTTTCTCTCTTTGTTAAAAAGTTCTTATCCTTTTGTTTATCTTCTCATTTCCCACCATTATTGTCGTACCTGCTCTGACTTTCTCTATTTTGCTGGCTTCCACTCCCATTTTACCATCCCTCCTTCTTTTTTCTTGTGCGCCCCTTTATGACTTTCTCTATCCCTCGCCCTTCCGCTCTTCCTTTCTCCCATACCCTCTCTGATTTGCTTTGCCCCTTCCTGTCTAATTTCGTAGCTCACAATTCCTGAAGTCAACCCTCCCCTATTATAAAAATGCCCGATCAATGCCACTTGTGTTCCGTGTCTCTACCTCTCTCTCTTCTCCATCTCTTCGGTCACCTATCACGCTGCTGACCTCTCACCTTTAAAGCCTCCTTTCTTGTCACTTCTATTCACACTCCATTCCTTGTCTCCTGGGTTCTTCTGCCCCGTCCCTCTTGTTTCCTTAAGTCCAATGCCCGTTCCTCTCATCTCCTCCCTTTCCTTACACCCCTTACCCCTGCATTCCTCTCCTTCTTCCTGTCCACCGAGCCCTGTCCCTGGGCATGACCCGCCCATCCTGTGTTATCTCTCGGTAGATGACATTTGCAGGATGGCAAGAGCAGGAAGGTGTCATGGCTGAATGCCGAGCCAGTGCCCGTGTCTCCATGGCAACAGCTGCACATTTGGGCTGGACTGTTCCCATGAGGCACAGGGTCAGACTGATTTGCATATGGCCATGTCTGAACTGGGGTGGCGGAGTGAGCTAAAGAACGGTGATGGATTAAACCGAGATCAGTTGACTGGGGGTGAGTGTTTGTATTGTCAACGCTCCGCCCATCACCACCTTTGGTTTTTCTTTGTTCGCCCTAAGTTGGCCGGGTATGATCAGACGTGAGTCCCTTGCTCACTTTGCCACTGGAGTCAAGCAAGCCCGGCTGAAAACGGCTGTAATGCCAGAAACCGATCCTAGGAAGCTTGATTACGGTCCAGGGAAGACATGGCTTGGCAGTTCGGGCTGGACTGTTCCCATGAGGCACAGGGTCAGACTGATTTGCATATGGCCATGTCTGAACTGGGGTGGCGGAGTGAGCTAAAGAACGGTGATGGATTAAACCCAGATCAGTTGACTGGGGTGAGTGTTTGTATTGTCAACGCTCCGTCCATCACCACCTTTGGTTTTTCTTTGTTCGCCCTAAGTTGGCAGGGTATGCTCAGACGTGAGTCCCTTGCTCACTTTGCCCCTGGAGTCAAGCAAGCCCGGCTGAAGACGGCTATAATGCCAGAAACCGGTCCTGGGAAGCTTGATTCCGGTCCAGGGAAGACATGGCTTGGCAGTTCGGGCTGTACTGTTCCCATGAGGCACAGGGTCAGACTGATTTGCATATGGCCATCTCTGAACTGGGGTGGCGGAGTGAGCTAAAGAACGGTGATGGATTAAACCTAGATCAGTTTACTGGGGGTGAGTGTTTGTATTGTCAACGCTCTGTCCATCACCACCTTTGGTTTTTCTTTGTTCGCCCTAAGTTGGCAGGGTATGCTCAGACGTGAGTCCCTTGCTCACTTTGCCACTGGAGTCAAGCAAGCCCGGCTGGAGACGGCTGTAATGCCAGAAACCGGTCCTGGGAAGCTTGATTCCGGTCCAGGGAAGACATGGCTTGGCAGTTCGGGCTGGACTGTTCCCATGAGGCACAGGGTCAGACTGATTTGCATATGGCCTTGTCTGAACTGGGGTGGCGGAGTGAGCTAAAGAACGGTGATGGATTGAACCCAGATCAGTTGACAGGGGGTGAGTGTTTGTATTGTCAACGCTCCGTCCATCACCACCTTTGGTTTTTCTTTGTTCGCCCTAAGTTGGCAGGGTATGCTCAGACGTGAGTCCCTTGCTCACTTTGCCACTGGAGTCAAGCAAGCCCGGCTGAAGACGGCTGTAATGCCAGAAACCGGTCCTGGGAAGGTTTATTCCAGTCCAGGGAAGACATGGCTTGGCAGTTCGGGCTGGACTGTTCCCATGAGGCACAGGGTCAGACTGATTTGCATATGGCCATGTCTGAACTGGGGTGGCGGAGTGAGCTAAAGAACGGTGATGGATTAAACCCAGATCAGTTGACTGGGGTGAGTGTTTGTATTGTCAATGCTCCGTCAATCACCACCTTTGGTTTTTCTTTGTTCGCCCTAAGTTGGCAGGGTATGCTCAGACGTGAGTCCCTTGCTCACTTTGCCACTGGAGTCAAGCAAGCCCGGCTGAAGACAGCTTTAATGCCAGAAACCGGTCCTGGGAAGCTTGATTGCGGTCCAGGGAAGACATGGCTTGACAGTTCGGGCTGGACTGTTCCCATGAGGCACAGGGTCAGACTGATTTGCATATGGCCATGTCTGAATTGGGGTGGCGGAGTGAGCTAAAGAACGGTGATGGATTAAACCCAGATCAGTTGACTGGGGGTGAGTGTTTGTATTGTCAACGCTCCGTCCATCACCACCTTTGTTTTTTCTTTGTTCGCCCTAAGTTGGCAGGGTATGCTCAGACGTGAGTCCCTTGCTCACTTTGCCACTGGAGTCAAGCAAGCCCAGCTGAAGAAGGCTGTAATGCCAGAAACCGGTCCTGGGAAGCTTGATTCCTGTCCAGGGAAGACATGGCTTGGCAGTTCGGGCTGGACTGTTCCCATGAGGCGCTGGGTCAGACTGGTTTGCATATGGCCACGTCTGAACTGGGGTGGCAGAGTGAGCTAAAGCACGGTGATAGATTAAACCCGAAACAGTTGACTGGGGGTGAGTGTTTGTATTGTCAATGCTCCGTCCATCACCACCTTTGGTTTTTCTTTAACAGCTGCACATAATCAGGCAGTGCTGGAGGGGTGGGTCTGGGAAGGGCTGTGGTCCACCTTGCTCTCTTTATCAGGCAGAGCAGGAGGCCTGGCACCAGATGGGGTCTTTCCCATCCAGGCCTGTCTGTCAAACGGGCTTTATTTGGGCTGGGTCACTTCCAGCGTGGCCTGGCTATCAGGCAGAGCATCAGGGCAGATTTCATGTAAACTCTGCTGGTAACAGGCCACTGATGGGCCCGGGCCCTCCCACAGCATGAGCTCACTATAGCCCAGTGGGATCAATTAGTGGACTCCTGCTTGTATGTACTTTTCACTGCCTGGCCACAGGTCTGAAACGGGCGGGTCCACTCACCCTTTCATCATCGCAAGAGCGATAACATGAGCACCTCTGTTTTAGTTCATTCTAAGTATCTTTTATAGAGTGGCCAGGAGAGGTTATACCGTTTTATGTTCTTAGCAAATCACAGTCTGCATTTTCAATATATGTCTCAAGCACCTTTACTCATGATTTTGTTTTAGAAAAAGGGGTTAGGATCTGGGGGATGGGGTCCCCAGGGCCCCCAAAAAGTAAAAAAAGGGGTGCCACACAGCCCCCCTTGTAAAAAAATAAATTTTAAAAAAGCTGGCGTGCCCCCTGGCGCATTGTTAGCTCGAGAATTAATTCCCTTTGGATTCTGAGGGTCCCTGGGGGCCAACTAGTCCACCAGCTACCTCCAATATGGGCCACATAGCTACTTTACAGAGAGGTGGTCCGAGGCCATGCCCCTTTTTACACTTCTCTGCAATGCAGCTCTGTGACATAGTGGTATTAGGGGGCCTTTGTGGTGCCACCTGATTTGCCACTGGCTTGGCAGGTGACACAGGAGTGACAAAACTCCCTGGTATCTTCTGACATATGAGGCAAGAGAAAGTGAGGAATAAGCCTGTCCCAAGTCTTGTTCTGGCCAAGATGTCCTGCAAGGGAAATATCATGGGCTAGTGTGAGAAGGAAGCCCCTGAATGCCAAAGGTATGACCAACCTCCTGGAAGCTCCAGGCTTCGAGTCTCTAGCCTCTGAATACAGGATCCCATCATCCCAATAGACTTTGTGGGTCCCACTAGCATTCCCAGCAGCCTCAGCAGCAGCTTGCTGTCTGAGGGGTTCAAGAGAAGGGCAATCTAACTGCGCCTGCCTCAGATCTGCCCTGGAGGGTCCCCCTGTCCCAAGAAACTCAACCTGATCAGGCTCAAGCTCTTCTAGGACAGTTTCCTCCTGGGTCTCACAAGCTTCCTGTGAAGGCTGATCCTCTTCCTGTGGCAACGGGAAAGGCACTGCCTTAACCGTACAGCCGCTCCTCCTGGTAGGCAACTGGTCCATTGTTCCAGAATCCAGTGCCATTTCAGTGTTGCTATTTCTGACCTGTGACCTAGTCACAGCAAGGATTTGTGCTGATATTCCTAACATCTCTGCATGTGTCCTATACTCCACTTCAGCCCAAGCTGAAGTCTCCAGGTCATTGCCAAGCAAGCATTCTACAGGGAGGTCTGAGCTAACCACAACCTTCTTGAGGCCAGTTACCCCTCCCCAGGAGAAATTAACAATTGCCATACTGTGAGTGGTAGCGACATTGCTGGCAGTGGTCACCAGGTAATTTTTACCTAGTATGATCTGTCCATGGTCCACAAAGCCAGGCGTCACCATTGTGACACTAGCACATGTGCCCCTGTACGCCTGAGGCACTTTATCATTGATTAAAGGACTCTGTCTGTACTTGCCCAAATTACTTGGACTCACAGTAGAGGACATAGCCATGTCCACATCACAGACAAGAACAGCTTGAATTGGTATCCTGACTAGGCCAGAATCCATCTCAGTTCCCAGGGTTAACCCTACTATACCCTTCTGTTGAGAACCACCACTTGGAGCTGAACTAGGGGGAACAGTTGCCTTAAGGGCAATGGTGGCTGGAGCTGCCTCCTTCTTGGTGCAATCACTGGTCCAGTGTGTGTTAACCTTACAAGTTTTACACCATGGTTTCTTTGGGCCTTCTTTCTGTTTAGATTGTTGGGAACTCCCACCATTAGAAGCTTTTTGGGGAACTTGTGAAGACATTTGGTCTTTTGCTTTCTCCCCACCCATTTTGTCTTGCTTCTTCTGATCACCACCTTGGCTCTGTACCTTCTGCTTCACCCTGGTTCAGACGCATTCGTCTGCCTTCTTTCCCAATTCTTGGGGAGAGGTCAGATCAGAGTCAATCAGGTGTTGATGCAATTGCTGGTTATGACAGTTGTTTAGGATCTGCTCTCTCATAATTAAATTATACAATCCTGTGTAGTCAGTGACTTTACTGCCCAGTAACCAGCCCTCCAGAGCCTTAGTAGAACAATCTACAAAATCAGTCCAGTCCTGAGTCTGTGTCTTTTGGATATTCCTGAACAGCAACCTGTACTGCTCAGTGGTTAGGCCACACCCATCTATCAGAGCACTCTTCAGGACATAGTAATTGTCAGCATCCTGGTCATTAACTGTCAGGAGCGTAGCTCTACCTTTTTCTGAAAAGGAGAGCTACTTTGCAAGCCCTCTCCAAAGCAGTTATCGATTTGTGGATGTCATCCCCAACCTGGTAGGGAGGGACAATCTTGTTCAGGTGTCTATGGTCATGAGACCTTTCCCTATCTTTAGGATTTATGCTGCCACCAGTGGGCTCTAGCCCACTCAATTGTTTCTCTCTTTCAAGAGCCAGGGTCTGTTTTGAAAGGGCTGTGAATGTTGATCGGGGTCAGAGAAGTCTGGAAGTCTAGTTCTTTAGTCACAGAGTCATCGGGTTCGAGCGGGAGCCTAGAAACTGCAGACTGTCAAAGTTGCTGATGGTTCCTGTTTGAACAGGGTGGTCACTCCTTAACCACAAGGGAGATGTCTTCCGTCTTCTAGTCAGAATAGAATGTTGAAGGTCCAAGAGTTCTCTATCAAAGTTTCTTTTCAGGATAATCTAAAGTCCTGGGGACACAGCTCCTATACTTATACTAAGGATGGGGCCTAGATTACCTGCCTAGGTCCCTCCTATGGGTGGACCTGAGAAGGGGGTGGTTACACCCCTTTCCCTTTGTCTAGTTTCACGCTAGAGCTGGGGTTGGAGTGCCCCAGCAACTGGTTTGAACCGGGCTATGCATGGAGCACCTTGTGCGCCTCCGGCAGTCTCTTGTTTTGCAGCCCTCCCTGCCCCAATACACGAACAGCCTGTCTGGGGAGGTGCTAGCACCTCCCAAGGCAGGTAACCTATTGTCCAGGCCTCCCCTGCCGGAGTTTCATCCAGCAGCAGGAGGTCATACTCGTGTCTGTGGCAGCAGCATCCACTTTGTGATGCTGAGGCTCTGTTTAACTTTAACGGTTAAAGCAGTAACATACATGTCTTTTCCCTGTAGAAGGATGGAATGCTACCCCTACTGCCAGAATTGGCAGGGGGGGTAGTATTCCAAAGTGTTTGACACCTTACACGACATGTTTTGATAAAGCCAAACCAAAGTTAGCATTAACTGCGAGGATTATAATGCACTAAAGAGTATATGGAATGGCTATATCATAAAACAGCTATAAGGAGACGGATCCGAAAGCTGCAGAGGGGCTCGGCTCATGCCAGAGCACCCTCTCACATAAAACCAAGCACTCTGCCTCCAGGATTGTCGAGGCCTACCATAGGAGTGGCTTATAGGTGTATATGTGTCTATATGTAAAGGTAGATATACGTATAATATATCTAAGTAAGGGGTGATTACACCAGCTTACCCAGGCTGTGTGAACATACCTGTCGTGTCATTTTGGAAGGCAAACCAAGGGTGGCACAAGACATGCTGCAGCCCCTGGTAGGCCTAGGGTGCACCTATGCCCTGGGTACCTATGGTACACTATACAGGGGCTCACAAGGGTGACCCAGTAACCAATCTGGTATGCACCTAAAATGCATGGTATCAGTTTATAGAGAGAACAGCTGGGCTGTGGGTCTAATTAGCCGGCCCACAGCCACATTAAAGTCGAAAACCCAGAGAATCACAGCAAAAAGTGGTGGTGACCATAGGAAGCAGACCCTACTCTCCTACAAGGAGAAAACAAGGAACTTCAAAGCATGCTGCTAGCTGACCCTTCCCACCACTTGGACACTCTAGATGGCCAGCTTACCCAACATTCTTCCAGCTTTTTCTCTTCTGTTTCTGGCTGAGAGGACTTGGGGATCCCTCCTTGACTTGAATTCCCATCTTAATACTCATCTTTTTGTGCAGGACACAGAGAGGTTTTTTGTGCAACAAGAAAGCAACATCTTAGCAGGATGGTGTGTGCAGATGTCTGTGTTTGGCATTTTTACTGTTAGTTTTTGATAATGGTAAGAAATGTCAGATATTGACCATGCTGATGGCGTCATTACCTGTTGGCTGGATTAGTAAGACTGCTGTGTTAAAAGTTAATTTATTAAACAAGGGGGGGTTTACCCAATAAAGTCACCAGGGACCTGGGTGTCGTATGATACAAAATAGGGGGTCCCAGTGAAAAGGTATCCAAAGTACACAAGCGAACACTTTATGAAAACAAAATTTAGAACAAGAACAAATCACAAACAAGTACTTCAGCACACTGTTATTTAATCACAATGTGCTTATTTAAGTTACATATAACAGATCAATAGCACAATTGTCATAGTGCCCCAGGGGAGGGAAAGGTAGGGGACCGTGTTTGTGTAAAAAGGGAGGGATGTGCAAGGTAGGTCATAGTCCAAACAATAGTATCAGTACATAATTCATGAGAAACCGATACACCTGGCTTCAGAGCACTGAGCCAGTAAAATAGGGGAGCAACTAATGCTCAACAATTAAAAGGAAATCATGCTATTGACGCTAATATTTAATATTTATAATGATGGTTGCATCGACTGGTGTGTAGTAGTAGCCGTCGACGTTTCGACCCCAAGACTATAATGGTAGGTATACGTCACACCTTAGAGCGGGGTCTTCATCAGGACAAAAAAGACCCAGGGGAACACTGATTTCTCATGGAAAGTTGGGCTATTGAGCTCTCAACATGGGCAGGAGAACGAAAAAGGAGTACATCAAGATATCCGAATGCAATTCCAGGGATCAATATAAATTGGATCCGATAATTCACTTGTGAATT
This sequence comes from Lissotriton helveticus, assembly GCF_964261635.1. Classification (NCBI taxonomy): domain Eukaryota; kingdom Metazoa; phylum Chordata; class Amphibia; order Caudata; family Salamandridae; genus Lissotriton; species Lissotriton helveticus. The sequence goes on from NC_136067.1 coordinate 2,005,980,861, forward strand.
CAAAGGTCAGTAAGATGCCAAGGTGGTCATCAGATTTATATTTTCAAAGCTGGTTCAGACCTTAACATATTAGGAGGTAGTTATTCCATCCTAGGTTTTCCATCAATGCACGGGCCAAAGAAGATGTGTCCGTGCCTCATCAAGTAGAATTTTCCGCAGCCGCGATATTCATATGCTAAATGCACCTGCAATTGCTCTTCTCAGCTGTGCGCAAAACCAATCTCAGAGGAAACTGTAACCGTCCTCGCGGTGTTCGTGCTCTAACTGCACATGTGACCACCTTCACTGTATGCTGGCGAAACCCAAAGCTCCGAGGGGATGTGTCTGTCCCTCAACAGGGTAATTCGTACTCTTAACGGTGCCAGAAATCACTCGTCCTCACAGGTAGCCCGATCCACGGATCGGGCTACCTGTGAGGACGACTAAGACACATCCCCTCTGAGCTTTGGGTTTCGCCAGCATAAATTTCTTCAGGAGCATTTGACTCATAATGGTCTACTGTTGCGTAATGTATGATTTTGGCGTAGAGCTACAAGGTGTGCTTTTCCAACCACGAGTGACATTTGTGAACTTGGATTAAGGCACCAGTGGTGAATGTAAAAGACAGATTATTGTAGCCCTGCAAAACACTATTTAATGTGCAATGCTGTCTTAAAAGTTAGGACCCGACACACAGTAACCCGTGAAACTGCATCTCCCAGTGTTGCACATGACTGGAGCCCTGCCCACTCATGTGCAGTAACATATTTTCAGTTTCAGCGCATGAATCCCTGTTTTCCTATGGGTATAGATTAGAGCACAGTTTGGCCAATGATTGTTCAATTTTGGGGAGTCCTTTTATTTTACGGGTAACATTTCTGGAAACATTTCAGTGACAACTTTTTCTTCAGCTTCATGCTCACGTTCTCCATCAAGAAAGAGATAAGGAGCGATTTTAGCCTTTATTTTGTTTTTAAAGAGGATGGCTCCTGTGGTTGTTCTTTTACATTTCCAGGGATGGTGCATATTTCCACAGCGGGACAACTGGTTACTTCATGCTCCATTTCAATAGGAGGCCTTAAAACTCTTCAGGAGCATTTGACTCATAATGGTCTACTGTTGTGTAAGCTATGACTTTGGAGTAGCTCTACAAGGTGTGCTTTCACGCCCACGAGTGACCTTGGTGAACTTGGATTAAGGCACCAGTGGTGATTGGAAAAGACAGATTATTGTAGCCCTGCAAAGAACTATTCAATGAGCAATTTAGATAGAGGCATTGCTTTTGGATCAATAATAATCCTATAATGGGATCAGGGGTACAGTGAAAACAGCAACAAACCTTATTTTCGGTATTCACAGTATCACGCACACACTGTACTAAGAAAAAATAAACAATTTTTAGTAAAAGTATTTATTACTAAAGGAACAATCTGTTTCTCAGTACATCTAAAAAAAAATACACTAAGAGAGCATGGAAGGCAGAACTACTTGCAGTCTAGAGCTCCTTATGGAGAAGAGATGCACTGCATACCTTGTTGACAGCAAAGGCTAGCTTTATTAGCAGAGGTGTGTAGCCAGTGTTCTCGGTGAAGGCACAAACACATGCTGCAGTCTTCTTTCGGGACTCAGCTTCTGTCTTCAAGTGAGATTTAGCATCTGCAAAGTGTGCTGGCTGTACATTCTCTGGCAGAATCTTGGGCAAAAATCTCGTTAACAAACCTCTCCTGACAAGTGGTAGTCTTTTATATTAAATCTTATCAGAGATCGGCATTTCTTATGTAAGTTACACAATATCTGACATAGATTATGTGCATCAAGGTTTGCGTCACAGATGTTTCCTTATGAACATTTATGGTAAAATTATGTCAATTCAGACTACATTATTTTGGTTATATGTCTATATGTGCTCCTATTTAACCATGACAGAGTGGAAAGTAGATATTTGGCCTAGACAAATGTTGCATTAAGAGTTGTCTATTTGATCAATCAGATGGCTTTACGTGTTCCCAGTTCTTGGAAAGATAGGGTCAAATGGCATCTGCCTTAAATGGCAGACATGACAATGATTCTGCATGAATCTGGAATGATGGGGACTTCTTTTGTCTAAGATTGAGACGTTGGCAACTTCCATTATCCATGATAGAGTCAGGCCTACATAAAATGGAATTGGACCCTATGGACTATACAACACTACTATGCAATCTTCCGAAATGTCCACTTTTGTTTACAGGAACTTTAGGACCGACTTGGGAATGTTTTTTCTTTCTGCAGAAATAGGCGTGTGAGAAGTTGGCCTAGCATATGCTGTCCATTATTCTAGTGGGCATCTTGCACCTTTCCAAATGACCCTTATTGTTGGTAGGTTTAAAGACAACTTATATAGAAAGCTATCCTAGTGGTAGCTGTGGAGAGCAGCCTTCAGGCTAAGTCTTGAAGGAATATAAAGCAGCTTGTTTTACCAGTCTTTAATCTCATGAATTATCAAATGAAAGCAGAACCACACCAGGTATATATTTAAAAGATATGTATTTATTCTAAACACATCCCTCTAGTCTCATTATGAGGCTATAGGCAAAAGTACATAGAGTAAACTTATTTAGCACACAGTAAATTAGCACAATATACGTTGAGCCCTAGGGGCATACCAAACCAGATAATAAGAAAGTCGTATAAGAACCACGACTGACATAGATACAAGGCATAGAGACTTTAGAACTGATGGGGCTACCAGGAACCACCCAAGGTAGTGACACGGGGGACCCACGGGGGATGCGTGCAGTGTCTAAACACAGCTGCAAATTATCATTAACCTCTATTGGTATTTCTGATATTTATTTATTGTTTAGTTAATTAAAACTATAACAATTTTAAAACAGAACCAAAAAGTGGATAAAATCAGTGTTGTACAAAAGGTTAAAAAATCAAGAATTTAAATGTAGCAGTCATTTCATCTCTACATAGGGTGTCTATAATGTCCATTGTTAATAGTAGCAGCAAATAAGAGAAAAGTCTGTGCCGTGAGTTGGCCCTCGTTTGGCCATACTTCCGAGCCTTTTAGCACAGCTTTGTAAACGTTTTGAGATATTTAATCAGTCTGCCATTCAATGGGGGGTCAGAAGTGTTTAAGCACGCCATTATTGCAGCTCTGCAAGATCTTATACCTCTTTCGTTGAAGCATTTTTTTAAGAAGATCGTTCGCTCCTCCTGTAGTTTTTTGCATGTGCAGATTACGTGGATAAAGTCTTCTTTGTAGAAGTTTTACAGCCGGCATGCTTTAGGGCCTGTATGCAACCAGGCGGGCAGGTCAGCCAAGGATGGTAAAGTTCCAAAGCGTAGTGTCATAAATTGCGTTTTTACAAAAATTGAAAATGTGTTGCTTAGGTATGCCGCCGGTGCAAGGGACTTATAGTGGTTTAACACAATCCATGCGTGCGACCTTCATCTAAATATATTTTTATCCAATATCGATGAGTGGTTTTTTGACGCCTTATTTACAGCTTGCTTAAAAGATTGGCACGGCAAGTTTTTGTTCCATAGTCCCATTGTGCATGTGGTGGAGAGAGATTTGCAGAGGTATTGGTTAAAAGTAGAAGTTTTATCCTCATTTAATTCACACCAAAGGGCCTCATTAATTTTTGATGCGGCTGCATGTAGTTTTAGGCGATACCAGGTTTTCACAGTTGTGTACATTCTTCCTGTGTTTTTGTTTGTTAGACCAAATTCAAGGCGGACCTGGGCTGGGGAGGCCGACCTTTGTATGTGGAATACTTTTTTATAGATGGAAGCTCTTAGTTTATTTATAAGCTCTCCATCCTCACCGTGGAAAGCAGCGCTGGTGTATGCTAGAGCTAGCCTTCATTACAGCGAGTAAGGGTTTATAAGAGGGACCCTTCAGCTTTTTGGCCCGTAGACTGAAGGCAAATGTTAGGGCACTTGTTCTTTGAGACATATACTTTTTTTGCTCATTGAGGTTTTTAGAGTTGTCAATGTAGAGGCCTAGATATTTGTATTTTTTTACCTCCTCTAGCTGAGTTCCAGTAAGCCAAATTGTCTGTTTTCTTTGCTTTTTGCTACCAATCACCATGATTTTAGTTTTGCATATGTTTATTTCAAGTTTATTTTCTGAGATATAAGATGACATTTTGATAAGGCATCTTTGTAGACCAATCTTTGTTTGGCTCATTAGTACCACGTCGTCCGCATATGAGAGATGCGAGAGCCTCAATTCACCAAGCTTTGGTGGATGGGAGTTAATACTGTCCAGCCTATAAGAGAGGTCTGATAGAAACATTAAAAAGGTGTGGGGCCAGGACGCAGCCTTGTTTTAAGCCTCTGGTGGTCGGCAGTTTCCTCGATAGTCTGGACCCATCACCCATCTTGATCCTTAGCCAGGTGTTTGGATAAAATAGCAATATGCCATTTAGTACCCTGTCAGGGATGTCCCTGGCTCGCAGCTTTTTCCAGAGGAGGTGACGGTCTACACTATCAAAGGCTGCTTTTAGGTCTACAAAGCAGAGGTGAAGATGTGATTTCCTCCGCTTGCACTTGTTCGCAATTAGTGATAGACCTAAGTTGTTCATCCTGCCTGAAACCCGTCTGGTTAGCCGGGATGAGGTTAAGATTGTCAGACCATGTCTTAAGGTCTTCTAGCACCCGGGTGGCGTAGTATTTCGCCTCTATGTCCAGCAGGGCTATCAACCTGTAGTGAGCTGGATTTGCTCTGTCACCTCCTTTAAATATCGGAGTCAGAATCGAACCTTTCCAGTTTTCTGGTATTATATTTATATTCTCTATTTCTTGGTAAAGGTTAGAGAGGTAGTTGCCCCAAAACGACATGTCATGTTTAAAGACTGCTTGGGGAATGCCGTTGGGGCCTGGCGCACCGTCGTTCCTGCCTTTCTTGATTATGCGTTTGACTCCTTCACTTGAGGGGGACGTGTAATTCGTTGGTGGTGCCAAAGAGATGTTCCCCTCTATTGGGTTTATTTCGACATTTATCTGGTCTTTTTTTGTGGAGTAAGGGCGTCTTCTGGGCTGATGATTCCTGTGGCCCCTTTGGGTTTGCAATTTCCCACTACTGGATCGTCGGAGTTTCTTTTACTTCTTTCTTGATAGAGCATTTCTGAAAACCTCATGGTTAAAAATTCCGCCCACTCCGATTCTTGTATATTTGAAGATAAAGCTTTGGCTGGCCAATTCAAACTATTTATAATTGTCCAGAACTGTTTAGAGTTGGTTTTCTTTGAGCTGCAGAGGAGTTCTGCCCAGAATTTATCGTTGCTCCTTCTTTTCTCGTCCCAAAGATCTTTTTTATAGCTTTTTCTAAGCTGCCTTACCCTATCCCATGCAACTGGGTCAGGGGCCATTCTTTTTAACATCCTTATGGATTTTTTAAGTTTTAAGTTCGCAGCCGTGCTGTAGAGGTTTTTCCCCGGGCATTTGTTTGGATGAGATTATTTATGTTTTTATTTCCAGGTGACATAAGCGTTGTTAGATCCGCAGTGACATTTTCCCACGCTTGTATTTTATTCCGAGCCCCGGCTTTACTTGTAATTAACTTTTCTTTTCTTTTTGACTGTAGGGTTTCAATTGAGTCGTGTGACCATTTTAGGCGTTTTAGGTCTACTGTGTGTATGTTGCCTACTACAGTTGCGTTTACCTGATGTTTGCTAATTTGTAGCTTAAAATGGATCAGCTGATATGAGTGGTCGCTCTTCGTTGTAAATTCTATCGAGAAGTGGGAAACGTATGGTAGCAGTGAGACTGAGATTGCTGTGTAGTCCAATCTTGATCTTGTTTTTCCCCGTGGAATGTAAACTTTGGGGGGAAATCGCCAGGGATCCGACCGTTCATCACTCTTAGCCCGAGGAACTCTAGGGCATTTACGAACCCTTGGCCTGCGTGATCGACATTTGGTCTCGTTGGCTTGTATTGGTGTGGGACAGCCCAAATTATATTGTCAGATTCTAGAAAGTCGTCCTCATCCGGAGTATGGATTAAGTTTGAGTTAAAGTATCAAGTCCCACGAGGGGAAGGTACTTCGGATATTTGTGATGATGGTGATTAGTTCTTTGTTGTGGGCTAGTTTTTTTCTGGCCGTGGGGTGTGCATTAGTGTTCATCAAGAGGACAGCTTTTGTTCTGCTGGGAGGCCCCAATGTCAATTTGATCATTTGGATGTTTGGGCCTACTGTTGCCATTTGTTCGCTCTCGATTTTTAACTCTGCCGAAATGTAAACTGCCAGGCCCCCTTTAGGGCGACCAAAGGTTTTAGTTTTGGTGGCCGGGACAGTATAGTGGATGTAGTTTGCCAAAGGGAGAGCTTCTACTGCCCAGGGGCCTCATTTATGAAAGCTTTGCGCCACTGGTGCGTCACTTTTTCCCATGTTAAAAGTGACGCACCGGCGGCACAAGTTCTTCATAAGTAAGGCCTCAGGTTTCTTGCAGAGCTATTATGTCATAATTTTCCCATTTTTTTGGGTAAGCTCCATTCTCCAACTATTTTTTTGCCCCGGCGATATTCCACGAAAGCATATGTATGTTGCACGGGTCTTGCGTTGCTAGTATGTTTTCTGTTGGTCAGTGCCATGATTTCATATTTAGCGCCGCTGGCAACCAGCTCCAGTTGTCCTTTGCCCCATCCCTTCTGTTTGCCAGGGCAATCTGTGGTTCCCTTTTCTGTATTGTAGTGAGGGTGCCACTGATTGCCCCTTTGAGGAATATTTGGTTTTTCGGCGTGGTGTCTCCTCGCCATTGACCGTTTCCGTTGCCGGGTTTAGGAATGTTATTCAGGGGGCCCGGATAGCGTGGAGCCTCTGGTTTTAGCAGTTTAATTCCCCAAGCTTCGAATTGTGCTTTTGAGTCCATAATATGCTGGAGGTCTTCTACTGTTAGCCAGGTTGTCAGTGTTATCTCCTTGATTTTTGGTGTTCCATTCCTATGAATTCTACTACCAGTAGGTTTGCTGTGGTCAGATATTTTAACGATGGTATGTTTGCTGTTAATTTCAATATGCTCCCCCTATTAAATATATCGTGGAGGCCCTTGGAATTATATTCTGGGATTAGCAGTAGTTGCCTTTCTGTTGGAACGTTGAAGGGGCCTAGCCATGGCGTTGGGTCTTCCACCTTGTTTCCAACTATAATTTGCTTTTTGTCATCTGTAATCTCAATTTTTATATTGTCTTGTTTGGGCTGAAAAGCCACCGCAGGATGTTCAACCTGAAGAGTATTCACCCGACGACCTGCTTTGTTGGTAGTTTCTACTTCCTGGACCATGTGTCTTTGGTTTGTATCTTCCTCGTGTATCGATTGTAGATTCCTATGATTTTCCACCATTCTAGTGGTTCCGCCAAGACTGGCCATTTGGGATTTTGGGATGTCAGTTTTTCTCGGCATCTATCTTCCTATCACCACACTGCGTGTTCTTTCTTGGTGCCGTGGTCCATATCTGATTTGGAATCAGCTTGATTTTTTCCAACTTTGTTTTCTGGGCCTTTTTCTACAAGGCTGTTGAAAGCTGGAGAGCTGGTAGTCACTGTTCTTAGTTGGTGTTGACTTCTCGTTTCCTCTTTGGTAGTTGGTTTGCATTGCCCTCTTTTGGTCTGAGATGTTTTCCTAGCCTTTTTAGTTGGCCCGTGTTTGATGTCACCTTTTCTTTCCGCTTGTTTATCCTGTTCTACCAATTCTGAGCTGGTAGAGTTAGCAGTAAAGTCATCTGCTGAACTAACCGAAACAGATGTTATATTGCCGGACTTTGGTAGGGAGAACATTGGATAGATCTTTGTTGTAAGCTGCTCTGCGGGCAGGGATATTTTGTTACGCGCTTTCCTGTCGCGTTTTTTTGGTTTGTGTGAGAGTTTTTGATGATTGTTGTTTGACCGTACCTGCTTGTCTGTTTTGTCATCTTCGCGGGGCTCTGGGCTTGAGAGTACTTGCTCTTTTTCTGTATTTGCTTTTGTTGGTTCATTTTCTTTTGCCTTCTTTTTTTCCTTCTCACCTAGAGTTGGTTTATTAATTTGGATTGTTTGTTCTAGGAGTGTGGGCAACAAACTTAATTTGTCAATTATAGGACTACATGCACACTGGGCTGAATATTTTGCCTGGGCTCTTGAAATAAAGTTGTTCATGTTCTCCAATTTCGAGTTGATCCCTGCAATTTGTGTTGCTATGATGTTCATCAGATCTATTTGGATGTCCATCTTGTCATTTTGCATGTTAAACGCACTTATTGTTGTCTGTAGTGTGTTCAGTAAGGATTTGGATGTCTCTGTGAAGCCACTTTGTTTGCTGGCTGTCTCTCCTTGTTGGTAGTTGGATTTTAATTCTTGAGACTGTTTTAAATGTGGGACTTGGTGAAGCTGGTAGGTGCTATCCTCAGTCTCCAAACGCGGTATTTTGTTGATGTTTAGCGTAGTTTTAGTTCCCTGGGGGGATTCCTTTAAGGTCGTATTGTTTTGAGGTTTGACCTGGTGCTTTCTGCCCTTTTGGGAAATCATTTCGGGGACAGTTATTTGTCTTGGGTCTCTAGTTGTGGATAACTTTCTTTCTGTTGGCCAGATTTTATCCATATCTTCTTGGTCTTCTTGGTCCTGCTGGTGGACCTGGGCGGCTATCTGAAGCCTTGTTGGCCTTGCGTTGTTTGTTACTGTTATCGAGGTGGAAGATATGTAGTCCCCCTGGGATGTTTTGAAGATTGTAGTAGGTGAATAGGATTTTTCCCTGAAGCTTAATTTCTTCTAGTGGGAGTTTGTTGGGCTTGCTGTCGTGTTCAGTTGGTCTGTTTGGTTAGTTTTTTCTGAGTTGCTTTTGGGGATGGTATATGCAATGCTCTTGCTTGTGGTCCCGTCCGCTTGGGCAGCGTCAGAGTTTAGGCATAATGACTCTTTTTGTACCGGACCTGTATCGGTGCGATTAGTTAGCTCCTCCATGTCTGCCAAGGGCAGACTGAATTTTTCCTCGTTCTGGCTCGGTTTTCATAAGAGCCACTTTCTGATGGTACAGTCTGGGTTTTGCCCCACTTCATTTTGAGCCTTGTTGTTTCCATTCCAAGGTAGGGAAGATGTCTGGGGAGCTAGAGGCGTCATAAGGCCTGAGATCTCTGCTGTAGTTGAATAGATTGCTGCTCCGGGATCTTTAAGCAGTTGGAGTCTATCACTCAGCGCTAACTTTCTTTTGGCGCCTTCCCTTATGTTTTTAAACATTGTTGTTATTGGAGAGATTAGAGGGCTATGTTGCTTGCTGGCGCACCCTTCTACTTCTGATTTTGCTCCTTGTTGTTGTTTTTGTTTCTCGCTTGATTTTCTGAGTTGGCGTTTGTCTGACTCTCCTCGATCTCATTTCCCTAGGCTGGCCTCCTTCGTGGGTCTGACAGATGTAGCCTTTTTAACTTCAGCCTAATATTAGCCTAATGTTAGCTTAATGCTAGAATGCTTGGTTTTAGCACGAGGTTTCTCTTACCATGCTCTTTTCCCCTCCGGTGCAGCCCCCCTTTTTTTTAGAGGTTACGTCAGGTCAGCGGGCCGAATGCACTTGCCACCAGTCTGTGCCCGCTATGATAAAACAATGCCCCTTCAGGGTGGAAAAGTGTCGCAGCTTGGTGGCCCGCTCTTTCCCAGTTGCGCAGCCGTGGGACCTTATAAACCGCAGCATATTTTTTAGTTGATTTTTTTTTCCGCGTGCGCACGCAGTTCACCCCTCGCGCATCGGTAGGGGTAGTAGCTCAATCACCTCTGGGCTACCCTCCACAAGCTGCTCCTCAAGTTGCACTGCGGACCTTCCCGACCAACCGGGCCAGGCCGGGCCGGGCACCCCCTGAGCACCACAAAGCCCCTCGGAGTCGGGCCTCCCGTGCTCCTCACAGCCCCATGGCTCTCAAGGCTCACCTGGAGGCTGGGGAAGACTAAAGGATCGTCCTAGCTCTGCTCCGCCTCCGCAACTCGCCACTCGGTCCCTCGGTCTCTGCCTCCACTTCTCCGTCCGTCGGCGGCCCTGAATCTGTGAGAGACCGTGGTAGGTGGGGCACTGGAAAGGTCACTGGCTAGCTCTGGTGAGTTTACTAGTCCTTTTTACAGACCGCCACCGCCTCTGGCAAGCGTACAACGCCGCTCGGGGCCGCCCTGTCCGCCCGTCCGGACTGCAGAATTTAATTGCGGGGGGGGGGGTCTGGTGAGCCTGGTGCCGGTGTTTTAAGATCTTCTTCACGTGTGATTACCGTGTGATTACCGGGACTGCCGGTTCAGGCGGCACCGCCGCCACTCCTGCTACCCTGCTGTAACTGACCTGCCTCTATCTCGCCGCTGCACTTCCTTGTTTGCCTTCCTCGACTGCCTGGCAATGGCAGGGGCAACGGCAGTAAAACGGGAAGCGCGGCGCGGCTGTTGAGCCGTGTGGCTGATTCAAGGCTTCCCGGCTCCCGTTTTTTGTATTCCCGCGGCTCCTCTGCCCCACCCGCTCACAGGCACACAGGCTGTTCGCTCGCTCGCTCGCTCGCTCGCTCCTCCTCACAGCTCCTCCTCCTACAGGAACCGGATGCTCTCCTGTAATGCCAAATATATTGGGAAAGTTGTGGTTGGAAAGTTACAGATTAAGGACATTTGGAAGAGGACTTGGAGCAAAGCCATTTAGAACTAGGTAGTTCTAGAGTCAATACCCACGAAGGCCCCAGAGTACTAGAATTACCACACCCAGGGATGCCGGGTGCATACGTGTCTTTTGAAGTCAGATTTCGTCATTGCTTTCAATGGCGAACTGCTGAAAAGTGCTGCTGGTGACCAAGTCGAAAGTGTCCGGATGGATCCAAGGGTGGAGCGGAGATTTGAAGGACCTGAAAGCAGAGCGGACAGAGTGTGGATCACTAGCCAGTGACCAAGAAGGCGATAAGTGGATGCCCACCAATGTCGGGTGCTTTCAGATGCAGAAGGCAAGGACTCTTCAGCCATGATGACCAGGAGGCGTTGACGACAACCACGAGATTGGATCAAGCTGTCCCACAAAGCATGTCGAGTGCTGCAGTGTCAGTATCTGGATTGGACCCAACAAGCCTTGACCACAGCAACCCACACAGAAAGCAAAGATTGGCTTTGGTGCAGACCAGCAAGGTCTGAGGGACTCACCACTTGGTGGGGAGTCAGGGCACGTCTGGAGCAACCAGGAAAGCCCAGGAAACAGAAGAGTTACCTTTGTGGGGACACACCAGATGGACCACGGAACACTCATGGAGCGTAGGCCCACAATCTTAAGTGCAAATGTTGCTCGGGGCTTCGACTACAAGTAGCCCAATGCACAACTTCGGGAAAGCTCGGGAAGTTAATGCACTTGCAAATGTGCACGGTGTCCAGTAGATCTCGTTCAACGTCACTCGTGATGGCTGTGGGTCTCAGCTTTGATGGGATCTTGTGTCCGCCTCAGAGAATTCTGGAAGTCTGTGTCCTGAGTCACAAATCTTTTGGGATCCAGCGGGAGCCTTGGAAATGCAGAATGGCAAGATGCTTCTTTGGTGCCTGTTTGAATAGGGGAGTCACTCCTTGACCCCGAGGGAGATTCTTCCGTATTCTAGTCAAATTAGAAAGTTGAAATTCCAGGATATCTGTTGCAGAGTTTCGTGCCTGTGTAATCTGAAGTCCTAAGGACTGGTTTCCAATACTTTTACTAAGTAGGGGGTTGGACACACTATGGGGACCCACCTATGGGAGGATCTGGAAAGAGGGGTGGTTACACCAATTCCCTTTGTCCAGTTTCACGCCAGAGCAGGGGCTGAGTGCCCCTGCAACCAGTTTGAACTAGGGTATGCACAGGGACACCAAGTGCACTGTCTGAAAAGCATTATATGAGTGCACCCACCAAACCCAATAGACTAAAGCCTGTCTGGGAGGTGGTTACACCTCCCTGTGACAGGAAACCTATTGTCCAGGCCTCCCCTGCGGAAGTTTCATCCAGCAGCAGGAGGTCAGACTCCTGTCTGTGGTTGCAGCATCCATTTTGTAAACTTGGGGCTCTTTTAAACTATTACCGGTTAGGTTAGTGTGTACATGTCTTCTCCCTCTAGAAGGGTGGAATACTACCCCCGCCATCAGGACTGGTGGGGGGTAGGACTCCAGAGTGTTTGACACCAAACACAACATGTTTCAATGCAGCCATTCCAAAGTTAGCAATTACTGCAAGGTTATTACGCACTTAAGAGTATGTTGTCTGTATGCAGCACTGAACAGCATCAGAGAATAGCGTGCATGGGCACCCTCTCACACAAAACCAAGCACTCTGCCTTCAGGATTGATAAGGCCTGCCATGTGACTTATAGGTTTATATGTGTCAGTGGTAAAAGGTAGATATAGGTAACCTATATCTTAGTAAGGGGGGCATGCACCACCTTACACAGGATGCAGTAGCAGACCTGTGGTTCCATTTTGGAAGGCTTCCGAAGGGTGGCACAATACATTCTTCAGCCCCTGGTAGGCCTCTGGGGTACCTATGCACCTAGCACCTAAGGTCCCATATACTAGGGACTAACAATGATAACTCAGTAACCAATCTTGAGTGTACCTAAAGTACATGCAATCAATTTAGTGAGGAAGCAGCTAGGCTGTGGCCCTGAATAGCAGACAAACTATGTAAAAAACCATCAAAACACGAAGAAAAAAAGTGGGGGCACCATGTAGTCATATTCCACCTCCTACAAGGAGCATCTGAGGGCAGGGCTCAGTCTAAAGCTTTGGCTTGTCTCTGGTTGAAGGTCCAGTGTCAAATGGCCTCCTGTCTATATCTGGTGTCATGGGTCTGTATATCATTTATAGCCTCTTCTGGTTCATACACGGAAAAACTGGAAACCTGCATCCTCTGTCATCTCATCTAGTGCATCTGCTTCAATTTAGTAAATAGCTTACAAAGCTTGAAGTAGAACGAGTACACAGTAAAACACACTAAGTGCGTGAGATATTTTTGACACATGTTATGTTGTTATCTAAGGCGGTGGTTCTTAACCTTTTCAACTTCTGTGTATACTGATTACTGCGATCTGGGGACCCCTACTGAAAAATTATTGAAATCTGGGGACCCTTACTGAGTGAAAATTGGAATTGGAATCCAGAGACCCTGGCAAAAGCAATTTCAAGGATTTGAACTGCAAAACACAAAAATACAGAAACAAGCATTCATCAAGCTAATACATAAATTAGGAAATATTTTATTTAATTGACAACCAAATATAAAAACATTTTAATTTTAAGGTTGGAGATTTTTTGGGATGATACGGAGAACCATACATTTGTGTACTCACAGGTGACAACCAGCAGCTCACAGGTGACGCTGCCCAGCCCAGTTAATAGAGTTTCGGTGTACCTGATCGGGCGAGTGATGGAATATGATGGTCCTGCGGGCGGTCTTTCTCTTCCCTTCACGGCCTGCACGCGTTCGTGGTGGCCTCTACTCCTTCAATGGGCTGGCATGAAGCTTAGTGGCACCGAGTCGACTGTCTCTGAAGATGCCGGGAACAACAACGGAGGCTGCTCGGCAGGGGGGCTCAGAGGTCAGAAGCAGGAGGAAGGCACATTTTTCTCCACGGCGGTTCAAATACAATTAATCAATTGATGTTATGCTCGTGACACTTCAAGCTGCCTGGGAGCAGTCTGAGGGACGCTTTAGTTACTGCAAATCTTTTCACTAGAAAATATATTACTCTGAAAACCAATGGAGGTGTGAGTGAGTGCCGTAGAATGGGCTTTAAAATCGACGGAGTGGAATGCGCGCAAGTTTCAATCAGTGCTCAGGCTCCCAATGTGGGGTAGAAACACTAGGAGCAGCGAATTTTGGCAGGGAGGCAATTTGGCACCCAGGCCCAGGCAAGAACTCGAGCGGGTGAGGAGGAGAGCCAACTACCGGCCCAAACCCTGGGGGATCACTACAGGCCACGCTTCTACAGAGAAGGCCTTAACTGTATGATACCTCTACATGGCTCACTAGACCCTGACGGCACCTTCCGAGGGAGGGAAGCGGTGTCCCGGGACAAACCTTTTGATGGCGCAGGGGGATGGTGCCAGTGGGCACAGTCGGCCAACATTCCGAACATTCACGACTGGGGGGCATCCTACCTTGATAGAGAGGAGTGGTGTCGTCCCTTGTTGGCTCTGTGGCTTACTTTCCCTGATGCCATATCAGTAGCTACTGCACGGAGCTCCATCTGGTTCAACATGGCCTGCTAGTCTAGTGGGGCATGACGGCTGCCCGCAATAGAAAAGAGAGGACAATGAAAGAAATGCTCATGAAGCAATCGGGGACGTCCTCAACAAATTAAGCGGCACAAATTCAAAGTAGTAACAATGCACTTGCGAGAGCAAGGAATCTCCTACTCGTGGAGTCATTTCTTCTGCATCATATTTAAACTCAGAGGAAAGCTTCTTCAGATCCGGTCTCTAGCTGAGGTCACGGCGATCCTTGGCCTTGAAGACCCCACAGCGATGGAAACAGAATGGCCTAGAAATCTCAATGCCCGCAGCACAGCAGGATGGCAGAAAGCAGGAAAAGCAGCCACAGCTCGGGAGCCTGATCAGACCACACAGGACAGAGAACGAGAAGCAGTCCTTTCCTTTCTGACGCAAAACATCAGAGAGACCGGATACCCCATGAAAAACTCAATGAAATGCTCCGGGAGGGGTGCGTGTCGAGGGCCCAAAGGATGTCCTGGTCCATTGTTGACGGCCTTTACACAGGCGGGTAGGCTGCCCAAGCCATGTTCCTCCGGGATTGTCTTCTCAAGACAGACATTTGTCATTTTCTCTTTATGTTACATGTTCTAAGAATCTGTTTATCTTTTTTGGGGAGGTTTGTTTGGGTTATTATTTGGGGTACTCTGCACCAGCCTCCATGTTTGTTATGTCTCAGAGGATTTCTAGAGTCCCCTTCAGTCAAAGTGCTATTGGGCATAAGCACATCACTACACCACATAGCAACGTCGTTACATTCCTTAGTTGGAGAAATATCTTAAAATAGTTAGCCTCAACATCAGGGGCCTAAACAACCCAGAGAAGAGAGTAGCAGTGTTGTCCCTCCTTGACCTTGTAGAGGGAGACATATATCTCCTACAGGAAACCCACCTCCTTTCCAAAGATACTGCACAGATGCGTTATAGATGCTTTCCTTAACAGTTCTAGTCCACAGGACCATCCAAAAGGAATGGAGTAGCAATTTTGTTTGGGTCCCGCTTCTCGGATAAGGTCTAAATGACTGTTGCTGAAATAAAGGGACGCTTACTAGCTATTAGAATACGATGGGGTGGGTCTTACTTCACCATAGAGTCACACTATGCTCCAAACACACAACAGGAATCATTCCTCTTCTCCGCACTCTCCAGATTCAGCAGTCTTGGTGGGAGGAGATAAGAATCTCGTTATGGACACCGAACTTGATAGGTCTGGTCAGCAAACACATCAAAGAGGGGCACTCTCTGCAAAGGGCCAAGAATGGTTGAGGGATAATGGGTTAATTAATGTTTGGTGCACACAGCACCCTTGGGAAAGTGACTATACATACTACTCCATGGCACACAAAACATATGCGTGGCTAGATCACTTTCTATCCTCTGTTTCCTTATTACCTCACCTCAACACAACCACAATAGAACCCCGCTCTCTCTCAGATCTTGGTCTTATCACTACACACCTCCAAGTGCAGCGATCACAAGTGTTTCCCTCCAGTTGGCGCCTCCGCAAGACTCTTCTACACTCTGACGAGATGGTGCAATGCCTCAAGCTGACAATAAAAGATTACCTAGCGCTCAATGACGTAAGCTCCACACCCTTGCCCTCAGGCTGGAAGGCCCTAAAACTAGTGGCATGGGGGGAATTCATTGCCATTTCTGTGGCATATAACAATCTCAGTAAGGAGAAGCATGTTGCATTGGAATAAGTGGTCCTGGAGCTTGAGTCAATTCACAAACGCACTGGGGCATCGAGGGTTTGGAGGGAACTGGAAAATCGCAGGAGCATGTTCAAACATGTAGATCTGGATCAGGCGGAATATGCTCTTGTTGGACTCTGTAATAAGTTCTACCTTAGTAGCGATGAATGCAGTAAGATGCTGGCTTATAGGCTGAGAGGTAGAACACAAACATTGCTAATCCAGTCCATTTGTGATCACAGAGGGGAGGAGAATGCTTCGGACGACTGAATTGTGGATGCCTTCCACTCATTCTTTAGCACTCTATACCCCAGGCAGGACCCTTGTGCGTATCTGACCAGCTGCGGGATCACACCTCTCTCTAAGACTTCGGCAGAGGGGCTTTTTATGGCGATTAGAATAGAGGAGGTGATCACTGCAATCTCCAGACTGAAGGTGGGCAAGTCACCTGGTGCCGATGGATTTTTGGCTTCCTTTTACAAGACCTTTCGTACGGACCTAGCTCCATGTGAGAGGTGGGGATTTCTGGCATTCTGAAGCCTGGAAACAACACAATGGAATGTTGTTCTTATAGACCCATCTCCTACCTCATTATCAATGTGAAGATTTTTGTTGGTATTTCAGCTGCCCGCCTTAATCCCCTTATGCCTGACTTAATACACACCGACCAATCTGGTTTTATCCCCACCAGGCAGGGAGGTGACAACACCAAGCAGCTCTTCCACCTCCTTGATAGCAAGCAGCACTCGAAGAGGAAGGCATTCCTGTTAGCAATAGACACGGAGAAGGCATATGACAGGGTGGGGTTTTTGGGTTACGGGAACATTTTATCAACTGGGTTCAGTGTATTTATTATGCTCACATGACCTTTGTGTGGGTCAATGGCAGCTCTTGAGGGACTTAACGGGGGTGTCCCTTATTCCCACCTATATTCGTGCTTCATATGGAGCCCCTAGCTCAGCGAATTAGAGCGGATAATTGCACTGTAGGTGTGAAATTCGGAGTGGAAGTCCATAAAATAAGCCTTTACCGGATGATGTGATTCTCTCCCTTAAGCAGTTGCAGACTACCCTGACAGCCCTGCTGGCGGAATTATCCTCCTTTGGGGATCTATCAGGATGCAAGGTTAACTTGGATAAATCTGTTATCCTAAATTTGGGTATTCATTCCGAAAAGGCGCTTGCACTACAACATTAATTCCCGTTTCAGTGGACGAAGCAAGATGTACGGTACCTTGTCATCATATTAGCGCCCACCATTGCTCAAATAGTCCTGCTCAACTATACGACGCTATTGGAACAGACGGCCAAGACGCTGGACACCTGGTCACGCCTGCGTCTTGCGTGGTTTGAAAAAATCACAGCTGTGAAAATGTTAATTCTTCAGCACATTCGCTATACTTTTGAAATGATTCCCATTTCTCAGCCGCATCAGGTGATCAAGCAATCACAGGTTCTCATTAATAAGTGTGTGTGGAGTGGGAAGAAACTGGGTCTATCATTTGCCCAGATGACATGCCAGAAACTGCAAGGGGGAGTGGGCTTTCCTTTGATTGGGGGATACTGTCAAGCCTCAGATACTTAGTGGAGTGGTACAGGCCACTGTCCAGCAAACACTGGAACTTTATGGACCAGTCTGTCACTGGTGTCAATATGTGGAGGGAATTATGGGTAGCCAGCAAGCATAGGGCTTGGGGTTTTTACTCTTCACCGGTCACGTCACCGACACTCAGGATCTGGGATTGTGTGTTACTTAAAAAAAGGCTGGGCCTCATGTCCCTCATTGATAACGCCTAATGTAGATAACCCTGATTTCCTTCCTGATCAGGACTCTGCAGTATTTCATCTGTGGCGGGAAGCCGGCTGTAAAAGAGTGGGATCCCTCTTTGACACAGAGGGTATGATCCTGTTTGTGCAGCTCTGACAGGACTATGGCCTTCTACCTACTGATGAGTACCCCTACTGTCAATTATCTCACTGAATCACGATGCCCTCCAATTATGCTCAAATGTCCAGACCTCTTGCAATGTTTGAAAAATGGTTGGTCCGCAAACAAGTTGACCGTTGCCTCATATCCGAACTGTATACTATGATAACAGCAGGCCCCATTGCACAGCGCACAAAGGCACAGGTCAGTTGGGAAATCGAAATAGGTAGTCCACTATCTTTTAAGGAATGGGAACACATCCTATATCACACCCACCATATAGCGCACAACACAGCGGGGACAGAATCCTCCTTTAAGCTTTTCTCCTACTGGTTTTACATGCCCATCCACTTTCATGGTTGGGACAAAAGTAAAACAGAGCTTTGCTTGAGGGCGTTTGGGATGTTGGGTACTTTAGCACACTTGCTATGGCATTGTCCGAACGATACTGGTCTGAGGTGCTTGACAACATTGATGCAGTGTTTGACATCTCATTGCCCAGAGCACCAGAATACACCCTCCTTGTCCTTTTCAGCAGCCCAATATATTCCCATTAAAATCCATACGGGGCAGACAAATAGCATTAACGCTTCTGGCAGCTAGACAGGTCATACTAACACAATGGGGAATGACGTCAGAGCCCGATCTGTAGTCCTGGATACACTGACTATGGTACCTCTTGGCTATGGAACGCATGTCGCTTGGGGTAGAGGGCAAGGGAAAAGATTATGCTAAACTATGGGCACCCTTCTTGCAGCTGTTGACTCGATATGAGGGAAGTCACTTGTCCAAAGTATATGCAGCACCTTAATTTATTACCATTGGAAAGGGTATCCGCTGCCCAGTCATCTGCAACATAATCTTATAGCTCTTCCAACAACTAATATTGAAGCTTGAATGTTCATAAAGAGTCAATAGCTGATGCAGAGAAGGTGGGGGTGAGACAGAAGGGTTAGGGTGGGATTTTGCTTTGATACTCATGATCACTTGTTATGTTTCTATGTGTTGTTTTCCTCTTTTTCTTCAAAATCTGGAAGATTCAATTTTTCAAAGCACCAGTCCTGCACATTACGCTGCCGGCCTCTTTGTTGTTGGCTCACAATGCTGTGAAGTTTACTTTATGATCGCTCTGCAGGCCCAAGGATGTAGGAAGGTAACTGTGTGTGATGCCTTTGTCTTCCACTAATAAATATGATTGATTCCTAAATTGGACTGAGTGACTTATTAAAATGTGCCGGCTTAGGCACATCACGCTCTGTTCAGGGGGAGTGTCTAATACACAGAGTTCCAGACGCCACTCCTCTCCCAAGTACTCAGTAGATTCTTCACAAGAGACACTTTGGTCCATTTAACAAAACAGGCTTTCAGACAACACGTTTACTTGGAACGCTCCAGCTAGCACACTGTGTACTGCAATTATACTGCAACATGTAAGCAATCCTGAGAGGCTAATATGTCTCTTCTGGCAGGGCTGGAGTAGTGTGAGGGGGCCGAGCAGCCCTACTGAAGATGAACTGTGATTCTGGGCAAATCACTTAGCCTCCCTGTGCAAACCAAAAAAAAATGAATGAATTATTGACGTAACTGGTTCTCATGCAAAGTGCTCCAATACCTTTGGGTCGGGTTTGCCCTATATAAAACTGCAAAAAAAAACAGTGACAACATAACACACATTGTTATTCATCACGGTCACATTCTATCAAGGTAAAAGAAAAACATGCTTTATGAATACACAACCTGCTCATTTTGTCTTTATTCATTGTTGTCCGTTCTCAATTAAGCAGTTTGGTTGATTTCACCTTTTCACGAGGGAAAGGTCACTACACGCACACAGAGTTCATTGGACACAGTTTCGCTAAGGTACAACTCTATTTCAGTTTTTTACTTATGTGATGAAATCATTTCAGGGGCTTAGCATTCAACAGTGCAGAAGGAGTAGTAGCACCGAAGCCCAGAGGTGTCAGCAGTCCATTGCACCACAATTGTGCTTTCTTTTACTACCCACCTGAAGGGCAAAAGCGCCCACGCTCCTCTTGCTACTTTGCAGTATTCATTAATTTGCAGCATGCTCAGGCCTAGCACCATGTTACTTGTTGGTGAGAAAAAAGAAAAACCTTTGAGAACCCTCAGAATGGGCTGAGATAAAACATACTGTCCATCACATACACACAACCCTTCTCACACAAATTTCCCTTACACACAACCCTTGACCATGTGCATGCACATATGCACGCAAAGGGCCTTCCAGACATACAAGCATGCTTACACACATTACCTCAATATATACAAACTCAGGCACACATACACAAGCTCCCTATATAAACATAGAAACACAATCTCCCTATATACACACACGCAAACTCCCTCTGCTCCTCCAAACAGACAAGATTCCCAATAGAGACACCGACGCATATCACACGCACACATCCTTTCTGTAAACACCTAGGCACACATTCACGCACACACACCCACAAAGGCGTGCGCATACCCCCACATATGCAAAACTGTTTCCCAAACACCAAAGCCCACACACATGTACACACAATCACTATGAGCGGTTTTGATTTACTTCCGGCTGCGCCAATTCTCTCTTCATTGAGCCCTTCCTTATACAGCAAAGAAGACAGGAGGAACCTGCCTACTGAAGGGGTTCTCTGCTGTAACCTTCCTGCCTCACCGCCCCAGTCACAGCTAATCCACAGGTGAGAATTCCACACACAAATTATTTTTCACATGTACTATTTAGCATACAGTTATGAATCCTGAAATTTGTCCTAATCTTGGCTTTTACATCTTTTTTTAAAGATTTCTATTTTAACATAGAACTTTAAGCAAATTTAAACTCCCATTTGATTTTGTTACAAAATCTATGGAAAGTCTCGAGGAAGAAACCAGGTAAGTATCTATAAATACTGCAGCAGGGACAATGTGTAAGAAGCTTACTACTTTCTAATTAGTTGTTGCTTTGTTTCAAAGCCGGAGGGTGCGGGCCCGTTTTCTTTACTTTCACAAAACGATGCCATATCCTAGTCACGCTAATATCCAAGTGCTGCAAAGGGAAATGCAAATCAAATGCACATGTACTGAGAGAGCGTGCTTGCTTTTTGTCATGTTGCTCTGAACCATACAAACACTATAGTTGCTGTTCCAATGCACCTTGTTAATTTTATTGCAGGTTTAGGCTGCTCAGTCATGGAAAGGGCCTTTTTGCTTATTGGCAGTGCTTTATTGTCAACTGGACGTCTCGTGTCAGTTTAATTTCTCTTTCCCTCCTGCATTCACTATACAGCTCTATTCGCACACTAGTTGGTTATGTAACATTACAACTCTACTACCTATGGGCGCATTCTTGAATTAGGCATTTTGTCGGCCGCAACAATTGCCACATAAATAACCATTTTCTGCATTTGCCAAATATTCCATCATCTGCTGCATAATCTGCAGATTTGAACGAAAAAGCCTTGTTTCTAGCTCAAACAGCTCAAATGGTCCCATAAATGCAGCTTCTCATGTTACAGCGTGGTGGTAGTCCCTTTGCAAAGCTGGAATGGTCATGTGTTACTTATAGCTAAATATGGGTGGTAATAATAGTGCACAAACCTCACTTCTTTCTGTACCTGTTTTGCGTCTTTCTGCATTTATCTTCCATCTTTCTGCACCTTTCTTCCTCTTCCTGCACCTCACTGTCTTCTTTCTGCACTTCACTTGCCTATTTCTGCATTTCTCTTTCCCCTTTCTGCATCACTCTTGCTTCTTTTTGTACCTCTGTTAGTTCTTTATGCACCCCTTTTACCTGTTTCTGCAACTCTCTTGTCTCATTCTGTAGTTCTCTTGCCGCCTTCTGCTCCTCACTTGCCTCTTTCTGAACCTCACTCTCTTCTTTCTATATCCCTCTTCCTTCTTTTTGCACCCCTCCTTTCCCTTTCTGTACTTGTCTTGCCTCATTTTGCACCTCTCCTACTTTTTTCTGTACCTCACCTGCCTCTTACTGCACTTCTCTTGCTTCTTTCAGCAATTCTCTTGCCTCTTTCAGCAGTTCTCTTCCTTCTTTTTGCACCTCTCCTGCCTCTTTCTGTACCTCGCTTGCCCATTGATCATCTGTAATTGGGTTACCCAAGTACTTCTCCCAAGCACTGAGGATCTTGTCATCATTACTTGGGATGATGGAAGACCATGCCTCGTAGAGCTTCGATATATTGTGTACACCTCGCTCACTACCATTCACTAGGGTTAGCGGGGATAAGGATGGCGGTTCAGGAGGGAAGTCTGGGATTATTGTACGCAGCGCTGAACAAATTCTCACTTCCTCAGGGCCAAAAGACTCCTATCAAAATGACATCAGAGATGGCTTCACCATGTTAGTGTATAATCCCATATAATAATGGTATTCTCAAATTAACAATATAGTTCCGTTGTGTAAGTCATTGGGTGATCTCCCCTAGACGAAACACGTGTTGGCTGTTTTTCTGTTTGGCTACTTTGGATGATCCCAACTACGCAGGATCATCGTCTGAAATCTGTGTTATGACAATAAAGACTTTCCTTGAATGATACGATCTGGAGAACTTTCTTTGGACTAATATTTCCCTTAAAATACTGTATCTGATTGCTCGGGAACTAAGTTTGCTTTCAATTGTTCTCTTCTGTGTTTACAGAAGGAATCTTTCTGGCACGTTAGTGGTCATTGCCTGTATGTCCCCTAGAGCGTTTGTTATTAATAATTTGTTGTTCTTACTCTCATTGGTTTTGCGCAAGACGCTACCCAACCACGCATCGCAGTATTCAGTATCTAGATGTATATGCATACTCAAATATTTAACCAGATCTGTGCACCATTCTAGTGGAAACACTAGGTCCCATCTGACTGTGTTTGTTGTGAGGGGAAAAATCACAGATTAGTGCCAGTTCATGCTGAGACCTGAATACGCGCCAAACCGCAGAATTTCACGAATGAGGGGTAGATTGACATGTCAGTTGTGAACATAAAGTATTGTGTCATCCGCATATAGCGAAATCAACAGCGGACCAGTGTTGATTTGTAATCTTCTATGAAGATATTTCTCTTGGAAATGTGATATCAGCGGATCCATAGCCAGAATAAATAACAAGGATGACAATGGGCAGCCTTGCCTCATGCCTCCTGAGAGGGTAAAAGGTGCAGACAATGTGTCATTTAGTCGGAGCCTGGCAGTGGGCTGATTGTATAGTAGTGCCGTAGTGGCAATGAAACCGACCGGCATCACCATGCGTTGCATGATGGATAAAATGAATGGCCATTCAAGGGAATCAAAGGCTTTTTTTGTGTCTAATAGGATCGCAGTTGTTGGGACCTCGGGGTTTATTCTATGTACGGTATTAAATAAGGTTCGAAGATTGAAAGCAGTGGAGCGGTGGAGAATTAAACCTGATTGTGTCGCCGATATTATGGATTCCATTAGGAGGGAGAGCCAAAGGAGAAAACCTTGGCCAGGATTTTGTAATCTAGGTTCAAGAGTGAAAGCGGGCGATATGAGCCACAAAGTAGGGGATCCTTCCCAGGTTTGGGGAGGAGAATTATAACCGCTTTGCACAGCGTAGGTGGTAAAATCTGCCTCTCCAGGGCTTCTACTAATACCTCCAGCAGTTGTGGAATCAGCAAATCCTTGAAGGCCTTGTAAAAGTCACCCATAAAACCATCCAGACCAGGGGCTGAGGAAGAGATGGCTTTGTCAATGTCCCCCTCCGAGATGGGTTCCGCAAGAAAGTCCTGCATGTACCTCTCAAGGTAGACTAGAGCAACCTATAATAAATATCTTTCCTGCTCTGTCTGGTCCTGTCCCACTCCAGTGGTATATAATGTTTTAAAATGAGTCAGAAATACCCTCTGTGTGTCTAGTGGGTCTGTGATTTGTTGTCCCGTTGTCGTTTGTAACTTAGGAATATACGCCTTATGATATTGAGGTCTGATCATCTGTGCCAGAACCCATCCTGAGCACTCGCCCTCAGCATATTGTTTGGAATTATGATATTTCCCCATAAAAAGGATCTGACGCTCAGCATTGTCTCTGTACTCTGTGAGCAGAGTTATCGGTTGTTTGTCCATTTCGGGGTCATTCGTATGGTACTGCCTGGAGTCCATTGTCTTAAAGTCTTGTTCTAAACGGGCTAGAGATCTGCACAGAACCCGCAGCACTCTGGTGTGCTTCAATATACATACGCCTCTCTTGTATGCTTTTAAGCCCTCCCATAGCACTGATGCTGAGTCAACTGAGCTGGTGTTTATGGCAAAATAGTCTACTATCGCTTCCCGTATTTTGTGTTAAAAACCTTATCATCTAATGCTCGACGAAGGAATCGCCATTGCCTCTCAAAGCCTTCGGGACGTGGAACCTCTAATACCAGTAATACAGGGGAGTGATCAGAGTATGTTCGTGGGAACGTCTGGATTGGGGGCCACCACTGAACACATCCTGGGATGCCAACCAATAATCGATCTTCTTCCATGTATTATAGCAGCTGGTATAGTGCATATAGTCAGCACAATGGCACTGAGAGGGTCTGACGCTGGCCTGGGGGCCTGAGGCGGTGTCTGGAGTGCGGGGAACCCGCAATCAGCTATCTGGCAGGCGGCTGGTGAAGAATTCCCCGTTTTTAGATGGCGAACCCCAGGGCCAGCTGGTCCAAGACCGGGGTATGCAGGACAGGAGTTGTGGTCCAAATCTGAATCAGCAGGGGTGGGTGTCGGCAATGGAAAAAAAAACAGGGGGGGAGATTGGCAGAGGCACGGTCATGTGCAGGCTTTTTTTAATTAGAGCCTCCCGTGGGCACTAGAGCGCAAAGGCCAGTCATAATGAGCACACGTAGGCCCTGTCCCTGCGTGCACTAGTGCTCCATACTGGGGTAACTCAACGCCCAGTCTGCACGAGGCCAAACAGACCTCCCACCTCGGTCGCATCTCATTCGACCAGGGTGCAGCTGCGTAACTCCCAGACCTGCGTACCGCCAACTTACTGCACCCAGACCGTCTGGGGCTCCACGGAGCTCGCCATCTCTGCCGTGTGTCTGCAATTCATCTCGGCTCGCTCATGTCGCCACCTTTTTGGGTTCTTGCTCCATTTCGAGGCAATGTCGTATCTGCCCAGTCAGTGCTGTATTTTCGACGCTGTGGGCTGCATCACCTCAGGAACCTCTCATCTTCTCATCACAGTTTGATTCTTGTCAATTAGCGGTTCTGGAGAGTGGGATAATGTGTGATTGCTTCGGCGGCTGGCGGAGCTTCAGAGCCACGTGGCCGTCTTGGTCTGCGGCTTGGCCACCCTCCTCTATATGGGTTATTGATTCGTTGCCTGAGTATTTTTATGGGTGCCTGAGTGTGTGTGTGGGTGCATGGGAGGTGTGTGACTCTCTGCATGCATGTTTGAGTGATTAATTCTCTGACTGTATGGGTTCAAGAATGCATGTGGAAAGAGCTGTATGGGTGGGTGAGTGTGTGTATGGGTGTGTTCCTGAGTGAATGGATGCCCAAGTAACTACATATGTAAAAGGCAGTGTATGTGAGAGTTGGAGTATATAAATGACTATATGTGAGAGTCAGTGATTGTGAGAGAGGCAGTATAGATGAGTGTGTACTTGTATCAGTGTTTTTTGAGAGAGTAATTATGCATTTGTTTCTGTTTGAATAAGTGATCTGTTGTGTGTATAACTGTATAGGTCAGTAAAAGGAAGTGTGATTGATTCTTTGCATGATGGACTAGGTGTGTGAGTAACTCTGGATCAGTGCTGGTGTGTGAGTGTCTGTAAAGGTGCATGAGTGTATATGAAAGTATTGTATTGATGTGTGACTGCATCTATGAGTGATTGTATCGGTGAATGAGTAGATGTGTATGTAGTCCTAAGAACCAGTGAGTAGATATGGAGTAAGTGGTATTCGTGTGGCCACGGTTTCGAAAATAGTATTCTGTATTTTAGAGTAGGTGTATCAAAGGTTATTTTAGGGTGTGAGGAGGTGCAGGAGATTATCACATGGATGATGTCATCAGTGATGTCATTTGAGATTTCATCAGTGATGTTATCAGTGATGTCACTGACCATGTCATGATGGTTGTAATATGTTACATCATCAGCAGTGCATTGCGGGGCATGAGTTATAGTTAGGTGAACTAACTATAACAGCAACATTTCTATGGTTTTGTAGGAGTGAAATGTCCAACTAACTATAACATTCAGTGAATTTCTAAGGTTTTTTCAATGCTAATTTCTAACAATAACGTCCCTGAAAGTTATGTTTTTTTCATTGAATTTCTAAGGTTTTTTAAATGCTAATTTCTAACTATAACGGCCATGAAACCGATGTTTTATTAAGGTAATTTCTTAGGTTTATTAAATGCTAATGTCTAACTGTAATGTCCCTGAAACCTATGTTTTTTTCTGTGACTTTCTAAGGTTTTTTTAAATGTTAATTTCTAACTATAACGGGCCTGAAACCTATGTTTTTTTCAGTGAAATTTCCAGTGTTTTTAAATGTTAATTTGTCATTTTAATATTTATACAACCTTTTATGTTTTTCTAAAAATGACAAGTTTTTTAAAAAGATATGTTGTTAACTGTAATATTCTATAATTATTTTCTTTATTTTAATTTATTTATGTAATGTCCTATGTCTTTTAAAATATAGGTGTATATATATATATTTTTGTAAATATTGGAGTCGCGTACCCATCGCGTACCTTTCACAGTGAGTGGGCGAATTCAAGCCGCCATTTTGGAAAAGTCGATAAGAAGCCACATTTGGTTACAGACGAGTACTCGGTGCATGGCACCCGCGTAACTTCATATACATATGGGATTGCTTCATGTGCGTGGTTGGTATGCGACGGAAGCGTGGTTCCCCACCATGCGGAACATAATGAACGTGTGTGATCGCGCGGGGTGTGCGACTCCCGCAAAAAAAAATTATGTTGAAAACTATATGTATAAGAGTTAAATATATATATATTCACTGAAAAAACCATAGGTTATAGACCATATATAGTTAGGGAATAGCATTTAAAAAACCTTATTTTACTCACACAAAACCATTGAAATTCCATATATAGTTAGTTGTACTAACTATATATCACGCACCCGCAATCCACTGCTGATGATGTCACATATTACATCATTCATGACATGGTCAGTGACATCACTGATGACATCACTGATGACATCTCAAATGACATCACTGATGACATCACTGATGACATCTCAAATGACATCACTGATGACATCACTGATGACATCTCAAATGACATCACTGATGACATCACTGATGACATCTCAAATGACATTACTGATGACATCACTGATAAAATCATTCATGTGATAATACGATGAACCTCTTCAGACTCTAATATAACCTTAGATACACTCAGTGTAAACACAGACTCACAGATTGTCACTCATCCATGAAGTTACACACACACCTAGACAGTCATGCAAACAATCAATCACACCTCCATTTCCTTAACTATACAGTTAAACACACCTTACTTATTCAAACATATACTAAAACATATTTACTCACTTATACAATCCTGGATACAAGTTCACAATGATCCATACAGCCACTCACACATTCACTGGCTCTTATGCACAGTTATTTATATATGTCAACTCTCACATGTACTGTATTTTACATATGTACTTAATTTGACATGTAGCACTGAGATATCTATCCACTCACCAATACAGTCATGCACACAGTCAACCGCCCATACAGCTGTTTCCAACATGCACTTTTGAACCCATACATCTATGCACAGAGTCATACACTTCCCAGCCACCCACACACACACTCAGTCTCCCATACAAATGCTTGGGCAACCAATCAATAACCCATATAGTTACTCATATAGCTACTGATCAACACATGCAGCAGTTTACAGAACAACAGACATAATGATGCACAAATTAAGACAGTTTAGTCACTAACCCATGCACTCAGTGAGACACATTTAATCACTCACTCATACATTCAGTCATGCACCTACTAAATCCATCGTCCAGACACTTATACATCGACTCATTCATAAATATGTAAGACATATTTTAACTTTACAGAAAAATACAGTCACTGGATGTTGTCATCAGTGATGTCATCAGTGATGTCATTTGAGATGTCATCAGTGATGTCATCAGTGATGTCATTTGAGATGTCATCAGTGATGTCATCAGTGATGTCACTGACCATGTCATGAATGATGTAATATGTGACATCATCAGCAGTGGATTGCGGGTGCGTGATATATAGTTAGTACAACTAACTATATATGGAATTTCAATGGTTTTGTGTGAGTAAAATAAGGTTTTTTAAATGCTATTCCCTAACTATATATGGTCTATAACCTATGGTTTTTTCAGTGAATTTTTAAGGTTTTGTAAATGCTAATTCCTAACTATATATGGTCTATAACCTATGGTTTTTTCAGTGAATTTCATTGGTTTTTTAATAGCTAATATCAAAACCTTTACAATGTATTATTCTTTAAAAAGAAAAATATTTTTTACATGTTTTTAATACAATTTTTTTTAATATTTTTTTTTGTTTCGCTCCCAGTACGCGTACCGGTTAGCTTCCCGTTAGCTCAATCCGGAGGCGCGACCCGGTACGCGAACCGGTAAACGTTCCTTTTGCGCACCTCTTGCGTTACAAAACAACATCGTGACGCGTCGCGTCAGCATGACGTTTCGCGTTCTCGCGTAATACGTCATATGACGTGCTACGTTCGCGTACCCGGAAGCGCAGCGGTACGCGAACCGGAAGCGAACCGCGGCGCGGCGCCGACCGCGTAACGTAAACACAGCAGGTCATGTGACTCGGTAATAACACTTTTCATTGGTTCATTTCACTTTTGGTTTCCTAATGATGTAATACTAGGTCATGTGATCTAAAATGAACACTTTTCATTGGTTTAGAACTTTTGTTTTTCCCAAATGATGAAAACCCCTCCTTCTTTCCTCACTCTGACTTTCATCTTGGTGAGAGAAAGACCCTTTATTGAGACTTTGAGATGGCTTCATTAGTAGCTTCAGCTGGTGCTAACCCACCACCTCCACCAAATCCAAGAAAAAGAGGACCACCTGCAGAAGTAATTTTGCAAGAAGAGGAAGAACAGGAAGAGGAGGAAGAGGAGGAAGAGCCAAGGTTTTTGCCAGAGGAGCCCAGGAGGTACAATCGAAAGGAGAATTACATCTGGCAATTCTACAGAATTCCTGAGGGGCAAAAAAAAGTGAATGCACGCTACGTGTTTTGCCGTATATGCGGTGATAGATTGTCAAGGGGCACTGATAAAAAATACAGTTATGGCAATCATACTATGCATCGGCATATGAGTAGGTGGCACCCAAATAATTATAGTGCTGCCCAGCTACGTGACGAACAACAAAATCCCCTCCCAATGGCAAGAAGATCGGTGGTTCCAGAGGTGTCGGGACCAGAGGCGAGGGAGATGATTGCAAACATCCAAATGTTGTTTGGGCACGTAAAGCAAGTGTGCGTGGAATGTGGCGATTTCATCTGCTACAGAGAAAGTAGCATCACTTTGATTTTGCGAGCAATTCAAAATCATGTTAATGTTTGTACGAAACGCCCCAAAAAAAAAATTCTTTTTTTTTTTTTTGCTCCTGTTGAGCCCTTTATAATGGATCGTTTTTGTTTCCCCCCCCCCCAAAAAAAACCAAATTTTTTTTAAAAACGTTCAGAAAATACAAAAAAAGTAAAAAAATGTTCAAAAAATACAAAAAAAAATATAAAACAACAAAAACATAAAAAAAAAGTTCTTTTCAGAACTAACTCCCCATTATAAAAAAATTGGTAGAATATTTGGAACTCTGCCAACCTCTATTTCTCTTAGTTCGCTCCCCGGGGCGCTACCCGGTACGCGTACCGGCAGCTAACCAAAAAAAATATTTTAAAAAAAAAAGAACAGTAAGTATAAGGTAAGCAAACAGACAGTTATGTGAAAAGAAAGACAGCGTTAGGGAGTAAACAAGAGATACTGTTACCTACAATCCACTGCTTATGATGTCACATATTACATCATTCATGACATGGTCAGTAACATCAACAGCAGTGGATTGTAGGTAACAGTATCCTTAGTTTACTCCCTATAGCTGTCTTTCTTTTAACATAACTGTCTGTTTCCTTCCCTTATAGTTACTGTTCTTTTTTTAAAAAAATTTTTTTGATCAGTCATAAACAGTGACATTAATAGAAACAGAGAGAGTGAACAAGAGTGAAGAACTATGGTCCTCCTCAGCCACCCTCAGAAAACCAAGGGGGTCAAGATACATCTACCGTGCCCCCTTCTACCCATTCTGAACATTATTTGCCCTCCATCTTGTATCTTGATTCGACCGAAACACAAAATGGTGGACTCCCATAACGCTGCTGGTTTGCGAACCGGGCAACTTCCCGGGAAGCGGTCCAAAAAAAAAAGTTGGGAAAGTAATTCACAGACACTAAGAGTAATAGAGATGGAGTGAGTGAACAAGACTGAGGAACTATGAGAACAGAGGGACTGAGAAAAAGAGTGGAAGGAGTTGAGTAAGTAGGTAATAGAGAAAGGAATGAGGAAAGTAGCAAAGGCAGGAAACTGAGGATTAAAGAAGTGAAGCAGTGGATCTAATAGTAGGTGAATGTGATAGAAATGTAACGAAAAGAGTACAACTATTTACCTTGTAATTGCCGTTAAATTAATCACATTTTATTTTTATACTTTCAATCTGTGAAAGAGAGAACCAACATTTGAAAAATATTAAAACATGTATTTAAAAATTACAAAAGACAAGGGAAAATATTGAAGGACAAATAGTTTTTCAACAACTTTGACACTGACAGAAGCTTCTGCTTCTCCAGGTCCTCTACACAATCCTAAAGATATACATTTTAAACTAACAGTATCTTGATGCAGATGAAGTGAGGCCTATCTTAAAACATAGTGCATCTTTTGCATTGCTCTTGTTTCAGAAAAGTGTCGCTTCAGGATGCCAATAACATGTCTCCTATCCAGAGATTTGTTTGAGGTGAGGCCTACTCAGAGTTCAAGATGAGATTTACACTTGTTGAAGTGTACAGAGGAGATAATATCTGTGAAAGTCTACCAATGAAGTGAGTCATGTCCACTGCACTCTTCAACAAAGTAGAAACCTCCTATGTTTCCCTGGACAGACCTAAACTTGATCTGCACAATGTGATTCGTAATGATAGGAAACACAGGTGATGTAATTGAAATATGTGCAATTTATTTTGCTCATTTCACAATCACATCACTTGTGTTTCCTTTGCTTAGGTATCTCATTGTGCAGATGTAGTCCAGCATATGAAAGAATACGTAGAAGTGCAGCACTGCATGCAATAAATTTAACACTTACAGAAAACTCACCTTCTCCATGCCTCCTACACAGTTCTACATATACATCATAAATGCAAACAGTACAGAATTAATTATACATGTTAAATGGTTTATTTTTGCTGTTCTCAGAATGTATCAAAATTCACTAAAAACAGTGACTTGAAGGTATTCATCATGTAACAGCGGGGAAAAAAAAACACAATCAAAATGATTGTGTTTAAAAAACCCATACAACATCAGAAATTAAAATTCAGAACTCCTTAAAGTTAACTTACTTTCCATGACGTCCAAGGATGTCCTATGAACAGCTTACACTCTTTTGTGCTGTTATTACTTTCAGCCCGCCACTTTCTGAAAGAAAACCTCCATCGTTTTTAAAAACACGTTACATGCAATAAATGACTTATTGCTCTGTACCACTATTTTCCACAAGGCCAAATCTAGTCAGAGATATTTATAACTCTTGGATTTCTTGTAAGCCAATCCCATCATTTGGCATTTCCGCAACTTTCACAATTAAAATGTTGAAGATCATTTTCACAATCCTGGAATAGTAATATCTTCCCCTTCTTGCTCAGTCATGTTCTACATTTCCTATGACACTGATACTGCTTAATATGAAGCAGACTTACACTACCTCTATGAGTACTACAATTATTTAATTCTCTACATCACTTTTAATCACAAAGCAATGTAAAACAGTAGACAGCATTGCAGACTTACATTCCCTCTACTCCATGTTTTGATTGGCTGCTTCAATTAGCTTATGAAAATAAACAGTTTTTCTGAACTCATTCAAAGTGCACATATATCTCCATGATGTCCAATCCTATGATTAGAAGTTATGTCTCTGAACTACACTTATCCTCAAGGCCAAATTGTGTAGGAGCCATTAGAACTTCTTGAAATTCCACAGAGCACATCCCGAGATTATTTCCCTAAAATTTTGGTTTTAAAAACACCAGGTAAGAGTTTTTAAGGTCATACGGCAATTTTTTTTTGAAAATTAAAACAGAATCATTGCAGAATGACCAGCCATTTCTAGACTTTAAATAAGCAGTGTAATGTCCTGATGATATTGAAGGGCCGTCATGATATATAATTGCTGTAGTTACAAAAGTCCTTCCTGATATTGACAACTGCGAAGCCACAACATTTTTAATTAAAGTTGTCAATTTTGTTCCATCAGGCCTACATCGTTGGAACATTAAAATGACGTACTGGCCATATGTTCGTATAAATAATGTGGACATCATTTCAGATTTACATTGGCTACACTCCATGTTGTGATTAGCAGCTTTTACTAGCTTATTAAAGGAGACTGATTTACTGTCTGGCAAAGTTAAATATATAAATCTTTCTGAGTCTACACTAGTAGTACTTGATACCATACAGTTCTCGCAGTCATGCTGCCATTGATAAGAAAGCCCAAACAGCTGATCTACATCTACACCTTCAGCATGTAATACATCAAGCATATACATTAAAAACTCCTGACAATCTTGCTGAATATTTTGAGAGAATTGTGTTTGGCCTGAACATCTATCTAACAGATTTCTAATTTCAGACACACTTTCTATGTTTCTTCTATCAGTGGTACATTTCTCTAACACAGAATTTAACAAACTGCAAAATCTTTGATCAGAATTGACCACAATCTCTTCTTTTACATTTTTTAGAGAAAACAAAACATTAATTACTACATTAGCATAGCAGTTGACACCAGAACTGTTTTCAAACTGAAAACCAACAACATCTTCAACAGAATCCTCTTTGTTTCTGCTTGTAATTTTAGGTTCATCGACTTTTCGTCTTTTTGCTACAACCTCCCCAGTATTGGTCACATTTCTTCGTTTCCGGCCTACCACACGTTTCTCAAACAAAGGATACTGAGGCAAATGTGGCGCATACTCTCTTCTTAACCTATTGTATTCCTTAACACAATCTAGATCCGCACAAATGTTTGTGACATCACACTCAATCAAGTACAATCCCGATAAAGTTCTAACTCGTGACAATGCCACGTATGCCATACCCTCCTTGAACACAGAACTGCCAATATTCACCAATGCACAGTCTACACTTAAACCTTGCGATTTATGGATTGTCACCGCATATGCCAAGCAAACAGGAAACTGCTTACGGCGAACATATAAGTCTTTTACAAGCAAAAATCTAGCAGAGCAACGACCAATTAGCTGTACTTCCTCAATGCCATCAAATTTAATTTTTAAAAATTCAATTCCATCTCTATTTCTGTATTTTACAAAATCAACAACATTACCCATTGACCCATTTACCAGACCTCTTTCAACATGTAAATTCCTTCTTAAAATTATACGGCAGTTCAAGCACACATTCAGAGTCTTTTCAAAACCTGCAGTTTTAGATATAGTCTTCTCTAATGAATCCAATTTTGTTTTCAGATTCTCAGACAAAATAATTGTTGATCCCATATGCTCTACTCTGTCAATAGCTTCCAGTTTCACAATCTCTTGCTTTTCTAAATTCAACATTTTGTTGTTGAATTTGGCACATTCTGCAAGAGTTGGCATCAAACATATTCCAGATTTCTTATCAGTAATTTTCTGAAAAATATTCTCAGGCACAACATCTTGTTCTGGATACAAATTTGACAGTAATCGTGCATGTAAAGCTTCTTTCCCATGCTCGGTCACTTTTCCAATTCTAACATCTTGTAGAATAGTCTTGTAAACTTCATCCTTCGCCTGACGCATATTTTCATGCAGTTCAGCATAATTGAAGTTTAACCATATATTGACGTTGCCAATGCTGCCTAGGCACTTCCTGGTATCTTCATGCGTGAGCATTTTGAACACAGGTTGCCCTTTCACTGGTGTCAGCTGCAGAAGATCTCCGAAAACAATGATGTGTTTGCCACCAAATAACACATCATACTCTGTTTTGAGAACTTCTTGCATCCTGAAATGCACAAAGGCAAGCATGACATTGGAAACCATGCTTACTTCGTCAATGATAAGAAGTTTCATTTTCCTCAAGATTCTTGAAACTTCAAAACAAGCATCTCCAGATAGCTTGTGATATTCTAATTTGTTGTCATGCTCCACTGGCAGCATCAGTAAACGATGTAAAGTAATCCCTTTAATATTATGTGCTGCCAGTCCAGTTGGAGCAGTGACAACACAAGACAGCGATGACTCTGTCCTTTCCTGCAAATAGCATGAAATTGCTTTAATGAGGAAACTTTTTCCAGTTCCCGCTTCTCCACTCACGTACAGTCGGACAGGCTTCAACGACGTACATGAGCACTCTTTCTTATCATGACTTAATCCATGATCAATTTGCATGGTAACTTCGTCATATATTTTCCTCTGCTCAACGTTGAGTTGCCTTTCCAACTCTTCTAAGTTAACCGCATCCTCTTGAGCATGTGCCATGGCTCTTTCCACTTCATTCATAGCAGTGGCAGCTTCATTTTCAATAAGAGGTCCTCCTAGTGGATCCTGACTCAATGAAGCAGAACTCTGACTGTCCTGAGAACTGTCTCTGGCAATCTCGGCTGCAATCGTTGCTTCCTGCTCAATTTCCGCATTCAACATTTCTACATATTTGGGAAAAGCAGGACATTCTATGGTCTCCTTGGCGGCATTGAAAGAGTCTTCGTAACAGAGGAAATCTCCAAGCAGTTCCTCTTCTGCACGCCAAGGCTTGAAAAGTTGCAAAAGTGCTAAATAGAAAAACTCCTTTTTTTCAGGAGATTCGCCACTCAATTTTCGATGGTTTATCAAGTGGCATTTTCTTTGCTTGACCAGACATCCCTCACTTCCTATTACAGCATACACTCCTTTCTCAGTATCTTCTTTGATGGTCCTCTTGAACATGTAATTTTGCAGAACCTCATACAGACAAACATTCTCTAGGTGACTGCTTCGATTTGGATAATATGTATCCAACATGTTTGTCTTCAAAATGTCGGTACTGTTTGGCTCCTTTTCCGCCAAATACTCAATTTCCCGCACAGGTTTGAGAACTCGATTACGCGTTGCAGCAAGACCAAGACTCGCCCAAACGATACCCCTGGACTTGGCATAGAGACTTGCTGAAGAGAACCGGTCAGAACATTCGTACGCTCCGATTTCTCGATGCGACAACATCTTCAGACTGAAACTGTACAACTTCTTGCTGAGGCTCTTTTCATGGGAAATGTCCTCCCACATATCCTTCAATTCTGTCTTCTCTTTTTTGGTGATGTAAGACGTCACATACCGAGCCACAGCCATACAGTTATCAGCCACAAACTGTATATCCATGTTAGCATTCCACATGGACAAAATCACCGGGTTGTAGTCGTTGATGTACTTGGACTCTTCGTTCCTCTTCAAATTGTAAGTGTTTTTAGGTGATTTCTTCATCACATTATGTCGCAGCGAAGACATCAAACTGTTTACTCTTCCTTTAGAAATCACCGGTCGTGGAAAGCCGAAACGACATTTGGTGTAGAACTTGTCTTTGTTTCGGAATTTACGACGGCAGTACTTTCCACATCGATGGCTTTGGAAACGCAGAACTTTTTCTCTTAGGCTTTTCTTCTCCTTTGCGTTTGGAACAGCACACGTAGAATACTGTTGGATGAAACTCATCACTGAGTCTTCTGGATCCGTTCCAAATTTAGGTGCATCCTTGATCCACAGCAACATATGTATATGAGGAGCACCTCTTGCTTGGTACTCCTTTCTCCAGAAGAAATCCAACACCTCTCCAAGAGGTGGATTCTTCTTATTCATGATGAAAGACATCATAGCTTCAAATCTATGATTGAAGTACCTACATACATTGACTGGATCCAAAGAGCACAGTTTTCCGGGTGTCTTGAATTCGATGTTTTCTACGTTAGCATTTGCCTCTCGTAGAAATTGAAGTAAGTCTTCCCAGCCATACTCGGCACAACTCAGAGTGAGGAACCATGTGGGAGTACCTAAGTTCCTCAGCATACATTTTAAATCACCATGACGACGGTACCAGTACTCATTAGTACCACGCTGACACGCCATGAGATTAATCAGGTGAGAATCCAAAATACTATCTTGGACATTCACTTTATCCATAAAATCACTTGCCGAGATGTTTTGCATGTGTATACCACTTTTCAAGATGTGGTTCACTGCATATGACAGTCCAGACAGATCGCTTTCAAACAGGAGATGAAACAAATAAGGAATGCATTGTCGAAACCTAGCATCTCCTGCATACAATCGCAAAGTCCGGTATTCAGAAGCAGGAATTTGATGAGGTCGCTCATCATATCTTCCTCCCTGACCTGTTGGAAAAAGCTGTGGGAAACACCGAGCTTCCAAACTTTCCTCCCAAACACTAATGGGACTCCCTTTGGCTTGTTTCATTTGAAACAACTCAATAGCATTCCCCATGACTTCCTTCGAATGCAAAGGATGAACACTATAATGTTCATATATTTCCTCACTAGTAGAGGGTTCTACTTTCTCAATTTGACCAGCACACAAATCGCTATCCTCTTCCTCACTTACTTCCTCTTCTGCAACATATACATTCTTATAGTATTTATTATTTTTTTTCAAATACAATGTTGCCTTTTTAACTTTCCTAACATCTACTAAATCTTGCCATATTTTCTTATTCTTTGTCGGAACCCCATTAACTAAGATAACCAGAGGTTCCTCTTCCACTTTTTCTACTCCAATTGTGTTAATGTTTTTCTTGAAATCTAGAGGCAAATAAACAACTCTTCCCTTTAATCCTCTCTGTAAATCTGATGGAGGCAATTTCCCTGTCTTTGGCTCCATTCTTACAATAGCCTGAAAGGGATGGATACTTTGAATCAAAATAGATTCATAAGTATTTAAGTCCTTCAATTCAGAAGGAATCTCAACCAATTCCAGATTATTATGAACTGCTCTAGCAGGCATCTGGTTTTGTTTTAATTTGTTACAACAATAAGTACACACACGTTGATCCAATCCCAAATCAAAACAATTTTCTACCATCAAGTATGTTGCAAAATCCTTCCATTCACTATTATTTTCCCTTTCACTTTTTGCATATAAATCCACTAACTTAGTCTGATTCTTATAATAAGTGCGTCTACAACACACACAAGTGAAATTAGGCCTCTCACTTGATTTCATGTCAAACGTCGCAATTTCCCTCTGGAAATTATCTGTACTGGAAACATGTACACTATCTTCCAAATGACCCTCTACTTCTTGCTCAATTTCAACATTCTCCTCTTTACTTCCAAAGTAACAAAACTCAATTTCTTCACATATATTCTTCACATCTATTTCAGAACCATGCAAAAGAGCAGCGCATAATTGTTTCAGCATAATTGCTGGACTCTTAGCATAATACAACAGTCTAACTAACTTCCTCACTTTGATATGATGCACTGCTAGCATCCTGAAATGATGAAAAACACTCTGGCATACTCTCCTGGAAAGACAAGCCAGTGAATGACCATGCAAACCTGTCACTTCTCTTACTCTGCAAGGATCTAATTCTTGCAACAACCTCATTTTCTGCTTCAAACTTTTTTTGTTAAATGACCGTACAAAATCACAAAGCAAATTGATGGAATCCTGTCGCACACTGCAAATACTACTACACTTCCAGGTGTACACAGGACCCTTAGCACGTCTTCCTAAAACCTCATTACCTAACAACTCTTCTGCCTCTGTTGTCACAAGTTTTTCTTTTTCAACTGGACAACCATCTTTCACTTCATAAGCACGACCACTGATGTCAACTGCATGCACCAAATCATTATCCTGGAAATAACTCTCTTCATTAAAAAATGCCTCACAGCTTGAACTATGTATCCATTCTCCAGAAAAAACTTCACAAAAATTACTACGATTAACTATTCTCTTCCATCTACTATTTCTTTTGAAATCAAAAATTGCCTTGTTTAGCTTCCTAATTCTATTGATTATCAAAATAAATAACTTACGTTTAATTTCAAATGCCTGATCAATAACTTTCTCAACTTTTTTTTTCTCTTATAAAAAACTAGTTTCTGTTGACCTTTCTTAATATTTTTTAACAAATTGCCAATTATCCTGTTACGGAACATTCGTTTACGAATCTCCCTAAACTGTTGTTTCCTTCTACTATCATGCACAGATTTATCTCTTGCTCTAGCAGTAACATTTTCATTTGTCCTTTTCTTTCCATTTGATTTACTTCTCGTGTTATGGATTGAAACATTTTCTGTGGTAATATTTTTTTTATTACAAATATTTCTTATGAAATATTTAGAGCTCTTACCCGGTGCTTTCTTCGTGGCTTGAGAAATCTTTTTGTTAGAGGACTGCTGCGTTTTTTTTTTCTCCTGCTGTCTTTGACGTTTTGCAGCCTTTATCTGTCTTAGTATTGTAGGCATATTGAAATCTTGAAATGATCTGCAGTTGAATCTGAGGAAAAATATAATAAAAAATGTTAATAAACATTATTATCAAACAGTAAATCAGTAATAGTGATCAAAAACATAACACACTACTTACAATCAGATAGGAGAAAGCTGCGTCAAAACCCTGCGCCTGCTTGAAGCTGGCATAGGTCTTGACGCAGCATTGTAGAGATGGGGCACCCCTGAGCCTTGCTGGAGCTGCATCGCACTTGCGATACAACTCCAGCAATGCGCCACCTTTACGGCACAGATGCGTCACGCATCTGTGCCGTTTTTGCCCCATGCTGCGCCGCATTGTAAATGCAGCACAACATGGGTGGCGGAACAGTGGCGCAGGATGACTGTCACATCCCTGGTGATGCGCCACTCATCATAAATCTATCCCTAAGCTTCTTATCTTGTTACAGATGAACTGCCATATGTATCATCAAAATATTTTACATTTTCTAAATAGCGAATTTTAAGGAATAAATAGCGATTCTTTACCATTCCTAATTTGCGATGAGCAAATTGCTAATTGCAAGTTACCCATTCATTTCCATGGCCTAGGAGGCTAATATGAATGAAGGTTTAATTTGCGATTAGCAATTTGCTCATCACAAAGTAGGAAGTCTCAAGAACACCTGCTGCACCCCTGAAAAACAAATTTAGGGGCATATGGCACACATACATGCCTTAAGGGCATGTGTTGGCGTCATATGGCACCTTTTGTTTTTTTGAAAAAAAGCTTTTTGAAAAAAATTCACAAATTACCACTAATTTACCACAATAGTTTCCAAATCCTTAATGTCATTTTTTACATAGTTTTTGTTTGATACATTGCATTTAAGTAGTCACAAAATTTACAAATGCTTCAGTGCAATCGCAAAATAAGGAATAGCAAATTTTGCTACTCCTTATTTTGCATCAAAGTTGTTTGATACATACCATTTGTCTAATTAACATTCGCAAAGGCCGAAATTCATAGAATTTTGATCTTTGCAAATGCTAATTAGCTTGATACATATGGCCCCAAGTGAGGCCTGTCTTGCGACATGGTGCATCTTTTGCATTACTGCTGATTGGGTTTTATGTGGTACGTTTTTTTTTTACACCATGACATATCTGCCTAAATGCATCAATTTTTAATGTTGTCACCTCATAGCAAATATTATGCACCACCGCTGCATCATAAAAGTGACGCACAGTGGCAGAAAAAAGGCATACACCTATCATAAATCTATCCCTAGCATTTTAAATGATTAATCCAGGATGACAATAAAGTGTGTCCTATCCAGAGGTTTGTTTAAGGTGAGGCCTACTCAGGATTGCAGATTAAAGTTACGCTTGATGAAGAATACAGAGGAGATAATACATATAAAGGACTACCAATGAAGTAAGTAATGTGCACTTTATTGCGCCAGTCATCATAAATGTATCCCTAAGCTTCTTATCTTGTTACAGATGAACCACCATATGTACCATCAAACTATTTTGCATTTCCTAAATAGCAAATTTTAAGGAATAAATAGCAATTCTTTACTATTCCTAATTTGCAATGAGCAAATTGCTAATTGCAAATTACCCATTCATTTCCATGGGCTAGGAGGCTCATAGGAATTAATGTTGCAATTTGTGATTAGCAATTAGCTCATCACAAAATAGGATTTTTTTCAAGCGTGCAGGGGTATCTCAAGAACACCCTGCTGCACCCCTGAAAAAGAAATTTGGGAGCACATGGCACACCTACATGCCCTAATGGCATGTATGGGCGTCATATGGGACCTTTTTTTTTGTTGAAAAAAATGCTTTTTGAAAAGAATTCGCAAATTA
Source organism: Lissotriton helveticus (assembly GCF_964261635.1). Classification (NCBI taxonomy): domain Eukaryota; kingdom Metazoa; phylum Chordata; class Amphibia; order Caudata; family Salamandridae; genus Lissotriton; species Lissotriton helveticus. Next base: position 2,006,021,257 of record NC_136067.1, read on the forward strand.
CCACAAACTAGAAGTTGGTGGTAGTTTCCAAATCCTTAATATCATTTTTTACATATTTTTTTTTGATACATTGCATTTAAGGAATCACAAATTTTGAATTATTGACATTTTAAGTAATTTCCACATGTGCAGTGTTTTCAAAATATAATTTGAAAATAGTTTTTGGGGAAAAGTAATGGTTTGCAAATTTATGACAAGGACATAATGGTGTATGCTTCTCTATAAGGCATTTCAGTATCTCTAATGTCATTTTTCCCATATTACATTATAAGACCTTTCCCCATGAAGCACATTCCTTGTAAATATGCTCCCACCTGTGCATTGCAAATTTAGATTTTGACTGTTTCAGACACATAGCCATGTTGAAAGTGACCCAAAAAAATTGCAAACGTTTTAAAATAACACATTCATGTGTCTTAAGGACATTTTAAGTCATTTCCCCATGGACAATGTTTTCTAAGTGGCACAAAAGAGGTATACACCTATCATAAATCTGTCCCTAGCATTTTAAATGAATAATTCAGGATGACAATAAAATGTGGCCTATCCAGAGGTTTGTTTAAGGTGAGGCCTACTCAGGATTGCAGATTAAAGTTACGCTTGATGAAGAATACAGAGGAGATAATTTATTGTAAAGGCCTACCAATGAAGTAAGTGATTTCTACTTCATTGCGCCAGTCATCATAAATGTATCCGTAAGCTTCTTATCTTGTTAGACATCAACCGCCATATGTATCATATAACTATTTTGCATTTCCAAAAAAGCAAATTTTAAGGAATAAATAGCGATTCTTTACCATTCCAAATTTGCTTTGAGAAAATTGCTAATTGCAAATTACCCATTCATTTCCATGGGCTAGGAGGCTCATATAAAAGAAGGTGCAATTTGCGATTAACAATTTGCTCATCACAAATTAGGAATTTATTCCAAAGGTGCAGGGGTGTCTCAAGAACACCCTGCTGCAACCCTAAAAAAGAAATTTGGGGGCATATGGCGCACATAAATTTTAACAACATTCCTTTACCTCAACAACGATTTTCAAATCATAACTTCAAAACACTACACATGGGAAAATTACTTAAATTGTCCTTAAGACACATAAAAGCGTTTTTTGATTGGCTTTCCTGCATGGTAGGGTCACTTTTAAAATGGCTATGTAACACAAACATTCAAAATCAAAATTTTCCATGCACAGGTGGGAGCATATTTACAAGCAATTTGCGCCACAAAGAAAGGTCTTACATTAAAATGGGAAAAATAACATCAGGGACAGTCAATTGCCTTATAAAGAACCATACACCATTATGTCCTTCTCATGAATTTAAAAACAATTCCTTTTTCCCAAAAACGATTTTCAAATCATAATTTCAAAACACTGCACATGGGAAAATGACTTAAAATGTCATTAAAACACATGTAAGCGTTTTTTGATTGCATTCCCAGCATGGTTTGGTCACTTTTAACATGGCTATTTAACACAAACATTCAAAATCTAAATTTTCCATGCACATGTGAGAGCATATTTACAAGCAATTTGCGCCACAGAGAAAGGTCTTACACTAAAATGAGAAAAATAACATCAGGGACAGTCAATTGCCTTATAAAGAACCATACACCATTATATCCTTGTCATGAATTTAAAAACAATTCCTTTTCCACAAAAACGATTTTCAAATCATAATTTCTAAACACTGCACATCAGAAAATGACTTAAAATGTCATTAAAACACATGAAATCATTTTTTGATTGGCTTTCCAGCATGGTTGGGTCACTTTTAACATGGCTATGTAACACAAACATTCAAAATCAAAATTTTCCATGCACATGTGAGAGCATATTTACAAGCAATTTGCGCCACATAAATCATAATTTTCTCCTTAAAGCACACTATTCTCTATCTAAAGTAAAGAAATATTTTCTCACCTTAGCAAATACTTTCAGTTTGAAAACAGTCTAAGAAACACACCAATTTGTCTTCAGCAGAGCAAAAGGTATGCACTCCAGAGTCTGCAGCTATCAAAAGCACAGAAATGCTGTAATTCTTCACACATATTTCTCATGTCACCCAATCAAAACTCTTCCCTCACTTTTTTTCAAATGAAAACCCTTCCCCCTCTGCCCTTTCTGCCTATTTTACATAGCAACCACCTCTTGGAGAAACTCTGGTGTTTGCAAGTTCACACAACAATGTTGCAATTGAACTCTGAACTCTCAGTGCACCTGCATATCCAGTGCTTTCTTTCATTTAATGATTTTTTATTGACCACTCAAAATACATCTTTCAAACAACACATCTGTACACCCTAACTTTCTGTTTTCATCAATCAAAATCCACCAATCACTGTTACTGCTTCATGAACACAGAAACTCCACAGTTTTTTTCATTTCAAACTCTCATTTTTTCAACTGCCATTTCATTGCCACACTTCATCTGACTGCAGGAGAACCTTCTCTCACCATGTTTTCTGTCTGGATTGTTGGTCATAGTTATATTCACTGGGCTCAAAGGTACGTTGAAAGCAGGAATTTACCTAACCTCAATTTACAAGATGTGGAAATTAAGTGGTTTGGCCACAGAGGATTAAAATGTCACCAATTGATACCATTGGTGAAAACCTTTATGCATTTGCCAAAACCTGACCTGTTAATTGTGCACTGTGGAGGTAATGACTTGGGCACTTTGACTGGTGTAGGTCTGGAAATGCTTTTAAAGGACACCTTTGAGCAATTAATGGCACTTTTTCCTCAGACTGCCTTGGTATATTCAAATATATGCCAAAGACAGAAATGGAGGTGGTCAAACCAATTTTGTCCACAAATTGAGAAGTCGAGGAAGCATGTAAACAAATCTGTTTCAGCTTACATGAGAGACCATGGAATGGGCTCCCTGTACAACAATAACTTGCGTTACTACATGCAAGATATCTACAGAGGAGATGGAGTTCACTTCTCAGATGAGGGCAACAGAGTTTTCACTCTGAATTTAAGAATGTGCATTGGTACCTACTTATAAGTACCTAAATGTACCATAAACCCAAAAGCTCTTCTCAGAGCTACCCTACATCTAATCACTCACAATTATTATTTTACTCTAACTTTTTTCACTAATTTTCAACAAAGTACACTCCCTGGGGCGCTACCCGGTACGCGTACCGGGAGCTAACCTCGCGAAATTTTTAAAAAAAATGTTTTTTTTTCGCACATATAAACCTCCTCAGCCACCCTCAGAAAACCTAGGGGGTCAAGATAACTCTACCGTGCCCCCTTCTACCCATTCTGAACATTATTTGCCCTCCATCTTGTATCTTAATTCGACCGAAACACAAAATGGTGGACTCCCGGAACGCTTAAGGTACGCGAACCGGGGCGCTCAACGGTTCGCGTACCGGGTCGCTCCCTGGGAAGCGCACCATCAAAAAAGGTGGGAAAGTAGTTCACAGAAAAGCCACTTGAGACAATTTCACCAAATATAGATTAGCTCATACTACATACCAATCCCTACCATTTTCACAAATTTGATTGGAATTCCATTTAGCCATTTAGCCTGTAGACCTCTCTAAATACCGTGAGGTAAATTACTTCACAAAACACATCTGAAATGTTGGAATTGACAACCAATTAAAATGTTACTTTCATTTTCTACTTTTTTTACCTGACATTTGATTGGTTGTGTACCCGAATATATATAAAGGAAGAGAAGGAAACACAGCCATTTTGACTACTACTTTCTGGTGTACATTTCAATAGGATTTTCATTAATAACTTCAACTTCTTTTTAAAGGTAAGTTGTTATTTTTAAAACTGAAGTATATTGTGCACTTTAAGTTAATATGGCAAACTTTTTCTGTTAGTTATATACTATCCCTCTGTAGTACTTATAAATTTAGATACACTTTTTTATATTCCTACTTCCACTCTGATACTATACACTGCCCAAAGATAAATTCTCTGTTAAAAACTGCCTATCTAAAATTAATCCCAACAGTGCCCTACCTCTACTAATATATATTTTTTTTATGCAAATTTCAGGGAAAATGGAAAGTGAACAAAACATTTCATTTGAAATTGTCCTTCCAGAGTCCAACACAGAAATCATTGATCCAAATGAGATTGAATTTATGGATGAAACTTGGGACCAAGAACTACTGCAATGTGTACAAGCAGTAGATAACCTCCTTGCAAATGAGGACATTTTACAACCTCAGAGACTACAATCTATATTCCATGATATTTATGAAATTTCTGACAATGAAATGTTAGAAAGTTTAATAAATTATGAAACACAATAAAAAAAGCTTAAAAAATAAAAAATAATCAACAAAACCAACAATCAATTAACATACAGCATTTGAAAAGTCTATCATTCATTTTTCATTGTGGTACGCTCCCCAGAACGCTTCCCGGTTCGCGTACCGGGCGCTAACCACGAAAAAAAACAAAAAAAAGAATTTTTTTTTTTTTGCTTCGCGGGCCCCTTTAAAACCTCCACATTAAACCTAGGGGGTCAGCGAGGATCTACTATGCCCCCTTATAGTTATTTCCCCCTTTGTTTTGGCCTCCTCTTGTCTCTCGATCCTACCGAGAGACAAGATGGCGGCCGCTCCGGACTGTTTAGAATGTTGACAGACACCGGAGAGCCAATCAGCTTCGCTACGCGAAGTTCCGTTACGCGTCAAGTACGCGAACCGGGGCGCTGCCTGGTCCGCGCTTACAGATATATATCTTTTTTTGAACGTTAATTTCTCAAAATCCACTGCAGCACATATATTGAGACCTACAAAAGGCACATCGGGCTACCAGTCCCTACAATTTTGCCAAGTTTCGTGCAAATCCATTCAGCCGTTCGGGCTAAAAGTGAGGCTAACCGCCCTATGGAAAACTCAATGTTAAAAACACGTTTTGGGACCCCCCTTTTTTCTCGGCCCCCCCTGGACCAACTCCCCCCAAATTTCCAGGGGCTGCTCAGAAACAAAATGTTCCATTTTGCTGAAAATTTCAGCCAATTCCGTCCACAAACGCCAAAGTTATTAGACATAGAATTTTCAAAAATCCCATAGGGAAAAAATCCTAACTATATATACCTACTGGCGACCGCCAGTAGGTAATATATATATATATTAGAGCAAGAGATTTTCTAAACTAATTATGAAAATTATATATTTCTAATTGGAATAAAGTTATAATACTGTTAAAAATACTTTCGCGTAGTCGCGTCTGGTGCACACTGAGTGCGGGCTGGGTGGACGACTCCCATGTGACTTTAAAAGAATGCATTTCATAGGTTCATAAGGTTTTCCATTCTAGTAATTGGAGGACCACACCATTTTTCTCATTCTTCATACATCATCCCCGGAGACACAGCTGCTGTGTTTTTTGTGCTTTCTTATATATTTCTTTGGTGCTTTCCTTTTCACATTTAAATGTCTTCTTCCACTCCTGTGCTGGATATTCCTTCGGAAGAAGAAGAATCTGACATTCCATTGAAGAAGATGAAGGAAAGCATTGTGTGGACATTTTTCACTATTTCACTTGTGAATGCCTCAACGCCCTCAAAAACTATCTTGGAAAAAGGCCAATAAACTTGTACAAACATACCTGCATGCTACTTGAAATGACAGAATGGTGCCTAACCAACAACACCTTCATATTCGACAGATTACATTACAAACAAATGCAGGGATAAGCAATGGGTACTTGCTTCTCCCCCAGCTATGCAAATCTGCATATGGGCTGGTGGGAGGAGCAAGTGCTGCAAATTATTCACGCAGAAATTATGACTAACAACATTGTGGTGTATAAACGTTTCATTGATGATATTTTTATTTTGTGGCAGGGCAGCCATGAGAGTGCAGAACAGTTTGCTTGTGATTTGAATGAAAATGCTTTAAATTTAAAATTCACATGTAACGTCAGCCCCACCACCATACAGTTCCTTGACTTAGAACTTTTTGTCCTAAACAACAGAGTTCAGACACGTGCATACCGCAAACCTACAGCAGGCAATGCCCTCCTGCATGCGCAAAGATTTCATCCCACATCCTTGAAACAGTCTATCCTATATGCTGAATGTCTAAGGATGACTCGAAATTGTAGTACCGCAGAAGATTTGACAATAGCCAAAAATAATCTTTTTTCTAGACTCAAGAACAGGGGGTATACTGATAAAACGTGTAGGAGAGCAGAAATCAAATGCACTACCAAATCTAGGCAGGAACACATTTTTCCTCCCAAAGACAGAAAGATTTCTGTGAGTTGCGAACGACAGCCACCTAGACTTATTACGGGATACAACAGGTACTACATGAATCTCCGCAAGATCCTTAGGAGACACTGGCCTCTGGAACGTAATGACCCAACCATCGGCCAAGCGGTGGGCAAAACACCACTTGTAACCTATAGGAAAGCCAAATCAATGCGAAGCCAGTAGGTTTGCAATGCCCCAGCCATAAAAAAGCCCTGCAATTGGTTACAAAACCAGAAAGGTTTCAAGAAATGCAGTAAATGCAAAGCGTGTAACCATGGCATCAATACAACGGATGTCATCGTACCCTTCAGACAAAAACCGCACACCATCAGAGCACAATACTCGTGCAAAACAGAATACGCGGTGTATGTGTTGACATGTGTATGTGGCAAAAGATACGTGGGCTCTACCATTCACCCTGCACATGTCAGAATCCTACAACATCTTAGGGCGATAGCAAACAAAGATCCAACATACCCAGTAGCTAGACACATCAACCTGCTACGTGGAGGGAATGCCCAAAGCCTATCATACTATGTCATCGACAGCGTCCCCAGAAATATTAGAGGGGGCAACCGTAAACTCACTTTACGTCGTCTGGAGTCCAGATACATAATCCTCCTGAACTCCAAAATCCTGTTCGGTTTGAACGCGGATGAAGCCCTGAACGTACATCTGTAACCAGTCTGTACTGTCTCTTCCCTGAATACCCATTCTCAACATCTGCAGTTCTAACTACGAATGAAATTGTAGTGTATCACAAGCACATAGGGACACCACGATCACATCTTAATCAATTCACCACTTCACTTCACTTATGTTCACCTTTTTCACCACTCACGTTATAATGTACACTATACAAGTCTTGAGTCAATTACTCCACTTGGAGACGATTTGTGTCCATCGCGCATTGTCTTGTTGCTGGAATCATAAGTAAGCATGGGCGGATCTAGCGGATCTCGCGTACGCGAATTTGCGAATTTACGGATTCGCAATACGCAAAATCCGCGAACTCTCGCGGATTAGCGGATTTTTACGTTTTCTGTGTTGGCGAGCGTTCGCGAGGATTTGTGGACCATTTCGCAATTGCGAACTTACTTTTCGGCTCGCAACGGCCGTGACTATGTTTTTTCTACGTCTGGTTTATCATCACAGGTTCACAGCACCCTCTGTTTCACAACTGCCACCCTCTGGTACACCCATGCCACCCTCTGGTACATCCTCACTGCCACCCATTATGTTTGTTTATCACTGTAGATTATGGGGGTGAAAAAAAGCAAGCACACCTGCCCTGCTTCAACTGCCATGAATTAATTTGGGGTTGATTAATGTGTCAGTGATTTAGAAACTTCCAGTCTGGCTGGCACCTGCTTCCTTCCTTATCTGTAATTTGCTTTCTGTTGCAGTGAAAGCAAGCACACCTGCCTTTCTTCAACTGCCATGAATTAATTTGGGGGTGATTAATGTGTCAGTAATTTTGAAACTTCCAGTCTGGCTGGCACCTGCTTCCTTCCTTATCTGTAATTTGCTTTCTGTTGCAGTGCAATTTTTTTTCACAGGACCTTTATGGTCTACTTGTAGCTATTCTATGAGCCTGCTGTTTGGGTCATAGCAAGGTCATAGAATAGTTGCAAATAGGCAACTGAACTCTGGAGGGGCCCCTCAGGAAGCACTAGAGTGAATGGTTACTAATGTTAAGTTTGAACTTTTGCACCTGGTGATTGCTTTCAGTTTAGCAAAAATCGTTTTTCTGCAATTTCGCGCAATTTGCGGGGCGCGAATCCGTGCGAGATCGATTTCGGAAGCCGCGAATGCGTGCGAATACACTATTTTTTTTTTGCGGCGTGTATGTTCGCGGGATTTTTTGCGTGTTCGCAAGGCGCTTGTACTGATACGTTTGCGAACTTACCCACGCGGTCGTACACGGGCGCGGCCATCTTGTTTGCGTGACGTAATTCAGTTTCCGGCCGCTATGTGTAATCTCGCAAAGTGTGCTGCTCGCTAGTACAATTTCGCGCGTGATCGCGAGGAAAATCTCGCGCGTACTTACCCACGCGGTCGTGAATGGGCGCGGCCATCTTGTTTCTCATTCATTGCTATGGTTCTGGGCATTGTGGTAAATAAATAATTAATTACCGGTACTATTTTTCTATGCATAAAATAAAACAGATAGCTCAATAAATAAGAGGCAGGATCCGGGGTATCTGAGTCGAACAGGCTTTAATCAGGCATAAGGGAAGGGACAGGATCGCCTGGGCTTGGCGGAGGGGGGCGCACTACAGTTTAGTTGGGTTCAGTGTGTAGAGCGATTGGCTTGGGCACCGTAAAGTTTTTACTTACTGTGTACTTTTTCTACACCATAGAGCGGGGCCTCCTACTCCCGAGCGGTTGCCGGGTGAGGTGAGGTCTTCACCCACACAAGGCTGGGTGAGTATCACTTAGAGGAAATGCCTCTAGGCGATTGAGCTACTATGCTTTTTCTTATATATGCGGAATATAATGTATTCACGCAGGTGTGTTCCTGTATGCGGTCTTTCTGTATTCAGGTAGTCATGTAGGTGTAATTCTATGTTGTTGTTGTACAATCATCTTTTGTTTGTCGATAGGAAGAAGACAGTCTTCTCCCACTAGTGGACGCCTAAAACGTTTGGATTGATAAGTATCAGTTTTTTACTCAACACTTTTACTGTGGTTACAGTTGCAGTAGCTTTTGTAGTTCTATGGTCCTGAAGAAAGCCGGGAGATCTTCCCATAGGCTGAAACATGTCAACCGACCTGCACAGCGCCATAGGGTAGATTTTTTCACCAGGCGTTTTTAATTAATTAATTTCTTGACACCAAGGTTTATGTATGTACATTCTGCCAGAACTAAGGTAGTCAATTTTATTTCACTTTCAAATTCACTATCATCACTTGAGCACTGCACAGTAGTATGTCCACTTTATGGCATATACTATGGCTAGATCACTGACATCCATTTCCACTGCGGCACTATATGGCCATAAGTGTTATGGTATGATCAATGACTCCCATATGACGCAAACTCCACCAAGAAGGGTGGTCTGATGGGATTATTTCTAGCTATAAGTTGCCATTTATTACCTTCGGCACAGATGCGCACTTGCATGCTATTGGTTTCCAGTTACTGGTACAGTTACACACCATTGCTCGACCTGGTCTGCTTTGTTGTATGTTTCATAGTTTAAATAGGGGTGATAGCAGACAGGTCGGTAAATATGCCCCTTGACCCTCCACAAACCTTTTTGTTTTTTGTATTGAGAGCAACTTTTCAGTTGCGGGTCCATTAAATTCAGGTGGAATCATTGGTTATTCGCACCTTGTTAGCTCCCCTAACTTGATTGTGTGTGTGCTCCTTCTCTGCCCGGCCCCTCTCCTCCGCATCCCTTCCCAAGTGACATCTGGAGTCCATTTTCACATCTATGACTCATTCCCTTGACATTCAGCTTGCGGAAATCATGACTCTCTAGTCGAGTCGCCTTAGAACTTTGAATGAATTTCTTCCAGACTTCTGATGTATTACACATTAATACGCAATGCTCTTACATGAGTATGTGTATTTACTTCCTACAGCATGTTTACTGTTTGTTTGCATCAATAATATAATTATAATAATTTCTATGATGAGAGCACAGGTTATACTCAACATTTGTACCTGCTTTTGACACCTACCATGTTAGCTGCTCTCTGACACAATGGCAACTCTCCTATCTGGAGATATACGTTGCGCTTTCAAAGCATTTTCGAACAGACTCGGGGCTGTGGACACACAGTTGCCGGGCGCATGCTCCAGAGAACAGTGTCTCCCGCATTGGGCATGCTCCCCGGCACTGTGATAAACACTGGATAATAACGCAGGTCGGCCCTCTCCTAAGGGGGTTTATAGCTGCATCCAATCTCAGTTTGAGGATATATTCTTTCCTCTCTTCCTTATATTGTGCAACGCAATGCGGAAACGGGCGAGTAGTAGGGATCGACGCCTGACTACCGCCCGCGCATGCGCGAGGGAGCAGTGTCTCCTATCGCGTTTTTCTCCGTTGCCTGGAAGTTATTTAAATGTTCGGGGCGCTTAGTTTGATACCTCCCATGCCGCTTGGCTCACATGCTGGGGCACCGACGGACAGGTGAGTGTCTGAAGGCTTTGACCACCTGATAATTGCAGACTAGACAGCTGCCCTAAGCATTTTTAGATCGAATGGAGCCTGCATGGTCCCAGCTTTTTTGTATGTTTGGGAAGTCTCAGGGAACTTACTTGATTCACATCCCATTTCACCTTAGTAGTTTTTGGGCAGTCTTATTTAGTCACCATAGGACTACCTACTAGCCTATACTTACAACTTGAGCATATGTCTGGGATGTAGCAGTTATTTAATGAGAACAGTAATTGCTATATATAGACACTTCTCAGGGTCTATATTAAGTCTCGCCACATGAGACATTTCGCAAGAGATGCGATTACACAATGTCGCTTGTGCTGATATGTGGGGACCTGGGCTTGGCGGAGGGGGGCGCACTACAGTTTAGTTGGGTTCAGTGTGTAGAGCGATTGGCTTGGGCACCGTAAAGTTTTTACTTACTGTGTACTTTTTCTACACCATAGAGCGGGGCCTCCTACTCCCGAGCGGTTGCCGGGTGAGGTGAGGTCTTCACCCACACAAGGCTGGGTGAGTATCACTTAGAGGAAATGCCTCTAGGCGATTGAGCTACTATGCTTTTTCTTATATATGCGGAATATAATGTATTCACGCAGGTGTGTTCCTGTATGCGGTCTTTCTGTATTCAGGTAGTCATGTAGGTGTAATTCTATGTTGTTGTTGTACAATCATCTTTTGTTTGTCGATAGGAAGAAGACAGTCTTCTCCCACTAGTGGACGCCTAAAACGTTTGGATTGATAAGTATCAGTTTTTTACTCAACACTTTTACTGTGGTTACAGTTGCAGTAGCTTTTGTAGTTCTATGGTCCTGAAGAAAGCCGGGAGATCTTCCCATAGGCTGAAACATGTCGACCGACCTGCACAGCGCCATAGGGTAGATTTTTTCACCAGGCGTTTTTAATTAATTAATTTCTTGACACCAAGGTTTATGTATGTACATTCTGCCAGAACTAAGGTAGTCAATTTTATTTCACTTTCAAATTCACTATCATCACTTGAGCACTGCACAGTAGTATGTCCACTTTATGGCATATACTATGGCTAGATCACTGACATCCATTTCCACTGCGGCACTATATGGCCATAAGTGTTATGGTATGATCAATGACTCCCATATGACGCAAACTCCACCAAGAAGGGTGGTCTGATGGGATTATTTCTAGCTATAAGTTGCCATTTATTACCTTCGGCACAGATGCGCACTTGCATGCTATTGGTTTCCAGTTACTGGTACAGTTACACACCATTGCTCGACCTGGTCTGCTTTGTTGTATGTTTCATAGTTTAAATAGGGGTGATAGCAGACAGGTCGGTAAATATGCCCCTTGACCCTCCACAAACCTTTTTGTTTTTTGTATTGAGAGCAACTTTTCAGTTGCGGGTCCATTAAATTCAGGTGGAATCATTGGTTATTCGCACCTTGTTAGCTCCCCTAACTTGATTGTGTGTGTGCTCCTTCTCTGCCCGGCCCCTCTCCTCCGCATCCCTTCCCAAGTGACATCTGGAGTCCATTTTCACATCTATGACTCATTCCCTTGACATTCAGCTTGCGGAAATCATGACTCTCTAGTCGAGTCGCCTTAGAACTTTGAATGAATTTCTTCCAGACTTCTGATGTATTACACATTAATACGCAATGCTCTTACATGAGTATGTGTATTTACTTCCTACAGCATGTTTACTGTTTGTTTGCATCAATAATATAATTATAATAATTTCTATGATGAGAGCACAGGTTATACTCAACATTTGTACCTGCTTTTGACACCTACCATGTTAGCTGCTCTCTGACACAATGGCAACTCTCCTATCTGGAGATATACGTTGCGCTTTCAAAGCATTTTCGAACAGACTCGGGGCTGTGGACACACAGTTGCCGGGCGCATGCTCCAGAGAACAGTGTCTCCCGCATTGGGCATGCTCCCCGGCACTGTGATAAACACAGGATAATAACGCAGGTCGGCCCTCTCCTAAGGGGGTTTATAGCTGCATCCAATCTCAGTTTGAGGATATATTCTTTCCTCTCTTCCTTATATTGTGCAACGCAATGCGGAAACGGGCGAGTAGTAGGGATCGACGCCTGACTACCGCCCGCGCATGCGCGAGGGAGCAGTGTCTCCTATCGCGTTTTTCTCCGTTGCCTGGAAGTTATTTAAATGTTTGGGGCGCTTAGTTTGATACCTCCCATGCCGCTTGGCTCACATGCTGGGGCACCGACGGACAGGTGAGTGTCTGAAGGCTTTGACCACCTGATAATTGCAGACTAGACAGCTGCCCTAAGCATTTTTAGATCGAATGGAGCCTGCATGGTCCCAGCTTTTTTGTATGTTTGGGAAGTCTCAGGGAACTTACTTGATTCACATCCCATTTCACCTTAGTAGTTTTTGGGCAGTCTTATTTAGTCACCATAGGACTACCTACTAGCCTATACTTACAACTTGAGCATATGTCTGGGATGTAGCAGTTATTTAATGAGAACAGTAATTGCTATATATAGACACTTCTCAGGGTCTATATTAAGTCTCGCCACATGAGACATTTCGCAAGAGATGCGATTACACAATGTCGCTTGTGCTGATATGTGGGGACAATGGGCTTGGCGGAGGGGGGCGCACTACAGTTTAGTTGGGTTCAGTGTGTAGAGCGATTGGCTTGGGCACCGTAAAGTTTTTACTTACTGTGTACTTTTTCTACACCATAGAGCGGGGCCTCCTACTCCCGAGCGGTTGCCGGGTGAGGTGAGGTCTTCACCCACACAAGGCTGGGTGAGTATCACTTAGAGGAAATGCCTCTAGGCGATTGAGCTACTATGCTTTTTCTTATATATGCGGAATATAATGTATTCACGCAGGTGTGTTCCTGTATGCGGTCTTTCTGTATTCAGGTAGTCATGTAGGTGTAATTCTATGTTGTTGTTGTACAATCATCTTTTGTTTGTCGATAGGAAGAAGACAGTCTTCTCCCACTAGTGGACGCCTAAAACGTTTGGATTGATAAGTATCAGTTTTTTACTCAACACTTTTACTGTGGTTACAGTTGCAGTAGCTTTTGTAGTTCTATGGTCCTGAAGAAAGCCGGGAGATCTTCCCATAGGCTGAAACATGTCGACCGACCTGCACAGCGCCATAGGGTAGATTTTTTCACCAGGCGTTTTTAATTAATTAATTTCTTGACACCAAGGTTTATGTATGTACATTCTGCCAGAACTAAGGTAGTCAATTTTATTTCACTTTCAAATTCACTATCATCACTTGAGCACTGCACAGTAGTATGTCCACTTTATGGCATATACTATGGCTAGATCACTGACATCCATTTCCACTGCGGCACTATATGGCCATAAGTGTTATGGTATGATCAATGACTCCCATATGACGCAAACTCCACCAAGAAGGGTGGTCTGATGGGATTATTTCTAGCTATAAGTTGCCATTTATTACCTTCGGCACAGATGCGCACTTGCATGCTATTGGTTTCCAGTTACTGGTACAGTTACACACCATTGCTCGACCTGGTCTGCTTTGTTGTATGTTTCATAGTTTAAATAGGGGTGATAGCAGACAGGTCGGTAAATATGCCCCTTGACCCTCCACAAACCTTTTTGTTTTTTGTACAGGATCGGAACAGCCTGAAATAGAACGGCATGGAATGGCAGCTGCAACGTTTCATTAACAGTACATGATATATATAGTAAAACAGTACAATTACATTGAATACAGTAGGCGTAACAAGTGACAAACGTAAGATAAGAACAAATGGGCGTACAAAGAAGGCGTGTACAGGGCGTGCACAAAGACATGTGATGAGAAAGTCACAGAAGTGTCATAAATGGGTGGATACATGGAGGGGGCTACCTGGGCAGCTGGAACCTTTAACCTAGTGGTGCGCGCAAACGGGCCATGACGTGTAACTAGGGAGAGCTGGGGGCTCTGACTTCTGCACTAGAAGAGGAGACTAAAGTCTGAGATGTCAGGACGACATGTACATATAGCATATCTGATATCTTGTGTTTGGAGTACATGTTGATAGAATCTAAAAGTCATCAGAGCAAAGGCTACTTGACACTAAGGCTGGTGCATGAATATATTCTTCATGTATTGCGTGTGCTATGAATCTTCTATGGATACTAATTCAGTAATTCACTTGCATGGAGACAGGAAGACTAGACTATAGCTGAAGATGTTTATGCGGTTCGTTAGCTTAGGAATGTGAAGACGGAGAGCTGAACTGATAACTGTAGGCATAACATATTCTTGGCAGACAGGCAGGCAGGCCAGGCCGGGCACCGCGCTGCGCGGTAGGAAGTAAGCGAAGGGTCAGGGATGCAGGTGGGGGCTGCATCGCTCCTCGGAGTGGTTTCAGGAGACTGGAGCTTGAATCTGGTGTTCAGGCCCTTTGAGGCCTAGTAACGGGGACAATTCGATGAATTAACGTGCATAATGTAAAACGGGGGCAACATAGGCCTAGAAGCCTAATTCACGTTGCTTTCACGGGGACCGGATAACTGACATACTAACGTTGGACACAACTATAATTGCGTCTTTAATTGATCATAGGGGGATATATGCATATCGATCATGCACATATAACATAGGATGGGGAACACGTAGGCCCACATGACAAGGCAAAATTCAATTTTCCTCATTCCCTCCTTGTGCCCTACGTTTCCATCAGGAAACATCAATATTCATGATACCATCTATCTGTTCATATAGCATCATTTGCTCGTCTCAGATTTTCTTGGAACGGGACTTAGGACTTGGAATACAAGATGTAGCGCACAAGCCGCAAATCGCAGGGCCACATTGTAAACATAGGCAACAACTGAATATGATTATTACTACTATTCCTAGGAATGACAGTACTTTCCATTCCCAGGCAGATATTATACTCCAGAGCCAGCCGGACCATGTCCAGTTGCCTGGATTCTGGTGTAACTGATGGGCTATCTTGTGAAGTCTGATTATAGCTGAATAAACAGACGGTGCGTTATTAGGAATGAAAATGCAGCAACTAGATCCGATAACTCTACAAGCTCCGCCCCTATCGGCCAGTATGACGTCAAGGACGAGACGATTTTGGAGCACGACAAATCTCATAGCAGATTGTTCTTCGGTTAAGTTACCTAGAGCGGAAGTAGTCTCATTCACTACTGCTTCAAGGGTTCTGGTTAGCCTACGTATTAGCTTACTATTCTGGACAGGACCTATGAAGTAAAAGAAACCTTTATTGAAGTCTTGATACTGTTCTAAGGCAGTTTCAGTTTGATCGACAATTGGGGACTCGATCTCCCTTCTATGTCTAACTTGTACTAGATGTGTATTTCTGTGATAATCGGATGGGGCTAGAAAAACTGGTGGCAGTAGGAAGGCAATGTAACATGTTCCATCCCAATCGAGAGGCAGACGAACATATGCGGTCTGACCACACACAAAATACGAATGACGTGAGGCTTTGAAATTAGATTTCCCACTGTCACTATACTCGACCACAGTAGTACAATCACTATGTCCTAGATGTACTGAACCATTCTTTCTGACACATAATTCGCCTTTCACTGGTAGGACTGTAATAGCAGGCAAATCTGGAGTAGTCTCGGACTGAACATTCAAAACCATGAAATTTGAGGAATAATTACCTAGATCATATACTTCATTTTCTAGATCTAACCCTGTTCTATGGGAAAGACCTTCATTGTCTGGGAAACATGTTCTATTCAGAAGGGACATATCGTTTGAGGATGACGTTAACGTGGACCATGCTCCACACGAACCATTGTGTGAAAACGGATAGGGAAAGAGTGGCAGAACTCCCTTCGGTGTCTGGAAAGGGGGGAGTCGACCACACACCCAACAATTAGTGGCATTGCTAGTCTGGTGTGAATAGTGTAACATTCGGATAAAAGTATTGTTGCGCATGGCAAGACGATAGGATAACTCGTGAGGAGGTAGTTCACTAAAAGTGTGCTCTACTGTAACATTAGAGGAAAAATGTACATGTGAAACGATAGGAGGAAAATATATATGTAAAACATAACTTATGCCTGTAATCGTAAAACTCAGAAATAACATAATTAACAGAGTAACAATGCATCGACTTCGAAGATTTTTCTGATGACGTATTCTCTTAGAGTTTCGACTAACTCTCTCACTATGTGGGTCTATCTCATACATGTCAGGAACCTGTCTAACCGTTTCACCCGAGAGGGACTTAGACAATTAAACTGGCTGACTTACTAGACCTTAATTTTTCTTTATATTCCTGCTGTGGAGTTTTCTCTAACAGGGGAAGTTTAGAGTCAGTATCTGGGCAGTCCTTGAGAACGGGGCAGTCCTTGAAAAGAGTCTTTGGACGGAGTCCATGAAATCGCTTCACGTGACTGGAATGCAACCAGCCTTTACGACCCTCGACCTTGATTGCAGTCCTTGTTGTCATCAGAACGAGCTTTGGTTCTTTCTAACGGGGCTCCAGCGGACTTGAACGATCAAAGTTTCTAATCAGAACGAGGTCGCCTGGTATGACCTCGTGCGGTTTCACTTGGGTGTTGTCTGGAAAAGCAGCGGCAACCTGTGAACGACAAGAGAGTAGTGCAGACATCAAGGAAGCCAGGTAATCTGTCAGCATATTACTGTCAACATCGGTAATTGTACGTGGTCTAGGTGTACCCCACATGTTTGGGGGACGACCGAAAACTACCTCGAAAGGGGACAGACCTGAACGGGAGTGGGCAACCATTCTCATGTAAAAAAGGGCGACTGGCAGTGCTACTATCTAATCTACGCCTTTCTCTGCGCATACCTTGGCAATGCGGATTTTCAGAGTCTGATTATGTCTCTCTACGAGACCAGCTGCTTCAGGATGTCGTACACAGTGGAACTTCCACTGGTACCCTAACAGAAGGGATACTTGTTTCATAAGTTCGGATGAGAATGGCTGGCCGTTATCTGAATACACGACCCTCGGTAATCCATAGCGGGGGAAATACTCACGAACCAACTGCCTGGCAGTGGTCGCGGCAGTGTAATCTGGGACTGGATATGCTTCTGTCCATCTGGACAAAGCGCATACAACTACGAGGACATACTTGAAACCTCGACATCGATCCATCTGAATATAATCCATCTGGAGGACTTCAAAAGGGTGGTCAGGAGGATGGAATCCACCTTGTTCCACCGGGACACCTTTACCTGGATTGAACTGACAACATATCATACAGGTACGCACTTTCTGCTTGGCTGCTGCTCGTAAATGCTTGTTAAACCAAAGGTTCTGAATACTGTCTATCATGGCTTTTTCTCCCAAGTGTGCTGGACTATGTGCGGTGTTAATAATGACATGAACCATAGAGTCGGGGAGAAACCATGTGGCTTTTCCCTTCGTCAACCATCCTTGATCTGTCTGGACCCCTCCTTGTTCAGACCATTTCTTGATTTCATCGGGAGTAGCATGTGACTGTATATCTAGTACGTCTTGTGTAGGGTCCTTAACTGTCATACAAGTAGTCTGATCTGGAATGTTTGTCTGTGTCGTGTTAACTGGAATGTCTGGAGTCTGAGCTGTAAGCTTGGCTGTTCGATCTGCCAGGTCGTTACCCTGGGAAATGATGTCAGTGACTTTCGTATGTGCCTTGCACTTCATGATAGCGATAGCTGTCGGTAAATGTATTGCATCTAACAGAGCTTGAATGAGGGGGCCATGCTGAATCTTGGTTCCATGAGAAGTCATAAAACCTCTTTCTTGCCAGAGCACTCCAAAGTTGTGTACGACTCCGAATGCATAACGTGAATCTGTGTATATGTTTACTTTCAGGTTCTTGGCTCGTATGCAGGCTTGAGTCAGAGCGACAAGCTCTGCTGCTTGAGCGGACAGGGTGTCAATACGATGTGTTTCTATAACTTCAGTTTCAGTAGTCACTGCATACGCGGCTACTAGTTCTCCTGTACTTGTTCTCATACATGAACCATCCACATAAAGTGTCAGGTCGGGATCAGGTAATGCGATGTCGGTCAAGTCTTGTCTTGGCTTTGTCATGGTGTTAACAACTTCCACACAGTCATGTGTGACAGGATTTGAAGTAACTGAGGGTAACAGTGTAGCTGGATTTAAAATGTTGCAGCGTCTGATTTCTATGTGTGGCTGAAACAATGTCAGTTCATATCCTGTTAAACGTGCAATTGTCAAGTGCTGAGTCTGTGTTCGGTTTAAAAGAACTTCCACGGAGTGTGGAACCTGTACTGTCAGGGAGTGTCCTAACACTATGGAATCACTCTGTCTGATAGCTAGAGCTGTGGCTGCAACTGACTTGAGGCACGCAGGCAGAGCCTGGGCCACCGGATCTAATGTGCTAGAAAAATAAGCACAGGGCTTGTATTGTCCTGCTTGATCTTGTGTGAGAACAGATAATGCAGTACCATCACGTTCAGTGACAAAAAGTGTAAAAGGCTTACTGTAGTTTTGTGTCGCTAGAACAGGTGCATTACATAAAGCTTTCTTTAACTCATTGAAAACAAGTGTATGTTCTTGGGTCCAAGGGAGGACAGTCAATGTGGCTGCCTCCTGTGTCGTTAACTGTATCAGTGGTTTAGCTAGATATGCGTACTGAGGAATCCATTGTCTGCAGTAAGAAGTGAGGCCGATAAAAGCTCGTACCTCCTTCTGAGTCTTGGGCTGTGGAAGATGTGCTATTAACTGGATACGGTCAGGTGTCAACTGCCTACCCCTCTTGGACAGTAAGTGTCCTAGGTAGACCACTTGCTGGACACAGAATTGCAATTTGGAAGGGGACACCTTGTGCCCCATCTCGGCCAGGAAATACAAGACTGTAAGTGACGCACGTTCGCAGTCACGTTCAGAACGGGCTGTGATCAAGAGATCATCGACATACTGGAGCAGCGCAGTGTCAGTTGGTATGTGAATATTGTCTAGTTGTCTTTTAAGTGCTTGACTGTAAATGCTAGGACTTTCTGTGAAACCTTGAGGAGCTCGTGTGAATTTATAGCTCCTTCCATTTAAACAGAATCCGAAAAGAAACTGGCTGTCTGGATGAATGGGGACACTAAAGAATGCGTTCTTGAGATCAATAACAGTAAAGAACTCTGCTTCGGGATCAATAGCTGTCAATAGGGAGGAAATATCTGGAACCACTGGGTACTGGGGTATGATACATGTATTAAGTTCTCGAAGGTCAATCACTAATCGATAAACTGGAGGTGCATTGGGACCTGTACGTTTTAGAATCGGAATGATAGGAGAATTACATACATTGGAGTCAGTTTCTACAACTACTCCTTGAGCAATGAGTTCGTCAATAATTTTGGATAAGGCTGCTACAGCCTCAGGTGGCAATTTGTACTGTCGGATTCGTGGTAATACAACCCCTTGTTTCAGAGTGACACGATAGGGTGTAATGTGCATACAACCTACATCAGTTGGACCTTGCGCCCATAAATGCTGTGGTACATTCAATAATCTTGGATCGAAATCACGTAATACATAATGACCTTTAAAATCGCGCAAAAACAATCGTACTCCTTCTGGGGAACAGCATATAACTGCTCCTAATTCTTTCAGAGTCTTAATGCCTAGTAAATTCTCTGGACATGATTTCGTAAGTAACAAGTCTGTAGTTCGGGACAATGGACCAACTTCTAGAGTAACTGGTTTCGATATTTCATTAACAATAGGCTTTCCTGAAAATCCAAGGGAAACATTTCTAGAGCCTGAGAGTGGAGCCCCTGGAACCTCGTCATGACTGATGGTAGTCCTACTTGCCCCTGTATCAATCAGAAACTTTCTATCTTTCCCTAATACTTGACTATGTACATAGGGACCCTCTTGATCTACAGGAATCTCGATGAGAGGCAAGCCAACCTCCCTCTCTAGGCTGTTTCATGAATACTGCTGATATTCTGGATAATCTGACTGTGCATACTGGTACATCTGTTGTGTAACGTGTTGTGTGGCAGCTATAGGCTGCGGTACTGTAACTGTCTGTTGTGCGTTCTGCGGTAGCTGGGCATTCTGCGAAACTTGTTCTTGTCTAGGAGGACGTGGTCTCTCTTTCGTCTTACCAGTAGCTTTGTTGTGTTTCAGAACTGCACATTTGTTTATGTAATGACCTGGCTGTTTACAGTAATTGCATGTCCCTTTAACGGGAGCTGCAGAATGACTAGTTTGACTCGGACCCCTCTTCTGACTGTCTTGTGGAACAGACTGTGCAACCAGTACTTTCATTTTCGTATCTTTCATACGTCTCCTTTCGTGTTCCTGCTCTTCCCTGATTCTGTTCTGGTGATACTGTAGCATCTGGAGCATTTGTGATGGAGTATTAGCTTGCCAGGTACTTTCGACTTTCAGTACTCTATTTTTAACTTGCGGTAAAGAATTCTCAACTAATTTGGTAACAAAAAGATGTGTATACGATTCACTACTTGTTTTCAGACCGCTATTTATAATGAAACATTTCTCAAATCTAGAATAGAAATCACTAGTGTCTTCGTCCTGTTTCTGTTTACAGGCTGA
Source organism: Lissotriton helveticus (assembly GCF_964261635.1). NCBI lineage: Eukaryota > Metazoa > Chordata > Amphibia > Caudata > Salamandridae > Lissotriton > Lissotriton helveticus. Next base: position 2,006,042,197 of record NC_136067.1, read on the forward strand.
GATGGCATCCCAATCTTCCTTTTTCGTGGCTAGTAATCTTGGCAATACCTGTATTAACAGTTCGGGTAATTCTTTGGCTTTATCCCCAAGACCAGTTCCTGGGACTCGTGCATTATCTTCAGTCTCTAACGCGGTCCAATCTATCTTTTTCTCTCCCACCTCCCATTCTTTTTCTTTGAGTTTTTCATATATGCCCGCAGGCAACAGGACCTTTAACATTTTAATGATATCAGGATACGTGTATTCTCCAATACGGAGCATGTCCTTTAATTCTCGATTGAACCCTGCTGGATCTTTATCGTGACAGGGTATTAACTTTTTCATTTCTAGAAGTTCTATTTCCGTGATAGGGGTGTAAACAAATACTCGTTCGAGATTTCCTCCCTCTCCCTTAACTGGATGCACTTCTCGTAACGGATTATGTCTGTCTCTGTAGAATGATTTTCTTACTGGGTGTGGAACAGGAACAAAATGTGGATTCAGGAACGTTCTGTATTTGTGGCGTTGTTCTAAAATGACGCTAATTAAATTGGTACCTAGACCTTTCCATCGGTTTAGGAGTAACTCGTTCAGTACATCCTGTAAAGGACCTGGATCAGAATGCTGATCCTCATACAGTGTAATGAGGTGCTGGATCATATACATACCCACCAGACGCTGCTCGGCTGGGGGCAGCTTCAGAAACGTTTGGGCCACTACTTCGTCTGGAAACGTGGCAGGATCACTAACCCATCGAACTGCTGATCGGGCTAGTTCTTGTTCATGCATCGTACTAAGTTCACTATAACCTATTCGTAGTTTCAGAATTGTATCTGTAGCCTGGAATATTTGTTCAAGAGAACACTGTTCTGGTACGGAAGGAGGAAAAACTTTCTTGTAATCTAGGCGTGAATGTCTATCGGAAAATCTAGTTCTACCTACATACGCTATTCTGGCGGGATTCTCGCTGTCTACCTCTTCACTTGAAGAGTCATTCTCTTTCTCGGCTACTATTCTTGCTTTCTCCTTTTGGTGTATACTTATAATTTCTTTACGGATCTTTCTGTACATAGTTTCTATACAGTTTTGTGTCCTGTGTTTTCCGTCTGCTATATTGTCACTCCATTTTGTCAGGACCTTCATCTCTTCTGGACTTTTATCAGGACGGTCCTGTTCTCTTATTAAACAATTTATCAGAAATTGCAAAATCATGCCTTGAGTCTCGACTTTCCTGTGTGCCATAGCTTTGTGAATACTTTCTGGATTCTCCCCTGTTTGAATAAAATGGTATATTCTGTCTAGATGTGGTTCCATATTCGATATGGTAACCAAGAAGCTTGCAACTCGACGTAAACGTACGGAGTATAATATCATGTGATCCTCGCCTGGTACTGGATCATATCTACAATCAGTAAGGAACTTCTTGAGGGCTTCATACGTAGCCACTTTGGGCGTACGCTGTAACGCTGCATCTCTCAGCGTCAGGCGTTTTGTTTGAGGCGGGGTGGTAGGAGCACCTCCCTCTGCCCCTCGTGAACTGGAATCGTCAATTAATACTGGATGTGCGGGTGCTGGTAACGTGACTGGTACTGTAGGGATACGTAATATGGGTTGATCCTGGGGTGCTGGCGCATGGACAGGACCAACGACTGGAGGCACAGGAATTACATTAACAGGAGGCTGGACTTGAACTTGGACTGGCGGAGTAGAACTGTATCAGCATATCCTGGGACAGTGTCGTCTAAATAGGAAGAAAGAAAAATTTCAGCTGCAGTCGGTTTATGACGCAGCTTAGTCGGGACTAATGGTGGCGGTAAATTATGGGGTGCTTCCGGGGTCGCCTTCGGCAAACCCTCGGCGAGAAGAGGATACATACCTTTAATTAGGGCATTTCTCTGTCTGTCTGATTGTTCTGCTCTAACTCGTTCACCTTCTTCTAGAAGTTCCCTTTCTTGGGCTTTTTCTGAGGATTCTCTACTCAATTCTGCTTTTCTGAATTCTTTCTCTGTTCTTTTATGGGATTCTTTGCGCCATAATTCTATGGCATCTTTCTGGGACTGTCTGGCTTTCTTTTTCCATAATGCTTCTTCTACTCGCATGATGCACTCTGCATCCCATGTACCTGATACAGGCCATCTATATTTCTCTTCAAGATTCTTTGTATAATCCACCCATAAGTCTAGATATAATATGGCATCTAAGCCATGCTTGTGATACATAAAGTGTCCAGGACTGTCCCTAGGAGGGACAGGAACTGCCTCTTCGAGTAACCCTTTTCTGGTTTTTATCTGACGTAACTTTGAAAACAGAGGCATAATCGAGTCGTACTTGAACTAAACACAATACACAATAATCACAGTAATGAAATGGCAAACAAATCACTCATACCACGACATAGAAATACATTAATAACAGTTCGAACAGAATACTACCAAATACACTGAAAAACGTAACACTTGAATTTCTCGGGAACGGACTTACTAGAATTACTAGATGCACTGCTAAAACAGTACAGAACATACCGGTCTCATAAAGAGACACGTCATACCGTATCCACCTAGATGGACACGTCGGACTGGATCTGTGTACCCAAACCCATCGGACCGGAGACAAACTAATGACCCCGTCTAGATACTCCCCCAGCAACGGTACTCACCGGGAAGCAGAACTTGAAGGCCTCGGACTGGACTGGACTGCTACGACGTCTGGTTACTACTACACACTACAAACTTCGGGCTTCAGAAACAGGTGGGCCTCCGGATACCTCGGACCTTGCTCTCTCGGCTTGGGCTCTGGTCGGGACGAACCGCATTCCTCACCGCCTCGTCTGGATGCCGGACCGCAGTCTCCGTCTCCTCCGTGGGCCTGAGGGAGACTTGATGAAGCAGAAATATCTGCACGTGCACGGTAGAGTTCCGTCACGGCTGTAGAAGGGTCAGGGGGCCTGCGTTACATCGCCGGCGCGTGGGGAAGGGGCTCGTTCCTGTTCGGGTGCCATTATGTGGTAAATAAATAATTAATTACCGGTACTATTTTTCTATGCATAAAATAAAACAGATAGCTCAATAGATAAGAGGCAGGATCCGGGGTATCTGAGTCGAACAGGCTTTAATCAGGCATAAGGGAAGGGACAGGATCGGAACAGCCTGAAATAGAATGGCATGGAATGGCAGCTGCAACGTTTCATTAACAGTACATGATATATATAGTAAAACAGTACAATTACATTGAATACAGTAGGTGTAACAAGTGACAAACGTAAGATAAGAACAAATGGGCGTACAAAGAAGGCGTGTACAGGGCGTGCACAAAGACATGTGATGAGAACGTCACAGAAGTGTCATAAATGGGTGGATACATGGAGGGGGCTACCTGGGCAGCTGGAACCTTTAACCTAGTGGTGCGCGCAAACGGGCCATGACGTGTAACTAGGGAGAGCTGGGGGCTCTGACTTCTGCACTAGAAGAGGAGACTAAAGTCTGAGATGTCAGGACGACATGTACCTATAGCATATCTGATATCTTGTGTTTGGAGTACATGTTGATAGAATCTAAAAGTCATCAGAGCAAAGGCTACTTGACACTAAGGCTGGTGCATGAATATATTCTTCATGTATTGCGTGTGCTATGAATCTTCTATGGATACTAATTCAGTAATTCACTTGCATGGAGACAGGAAGACTAGACTATAGCTGAAGATGTTTATGCGGTTCGTTAGCTTAGGAATGTGAAGACGGAGACCTGAACTGATAACTGTAGGCATAACATATTCTTGGCAGACAGGCAGGCAGGCCAGGCCGGGCACCGCGCTGCGTGGTAGGAAGTAAGCGAAGGGTCAGGGATGCAGGTGGGGGCTGCATCGCTCCTCGGAGTGGTTTCAGGAGACTGGAGCTTGAATCTGGTGTTCAGGCCCTTTGAGGCCTAGTAACGGGGACAATTCGATGAATTAACGTGCATAATGTAAAACGTGGGCAACATAGGCCTAGAAGCCTAATTCACGTTGCTTTCACGGGGACCGGATAACTGACATACTAACGTTGGACACAACTATAATTGCGTCTTTAATCGATCATAGGGGGATATATGCATATCGATCATGCACATATAACATAGGATGGGGAACACGTAGGCACACATGACAAGGCAAAATTCAATTTTCCTCAGCATGCTTTCTGTATCCTCTCTGAATCTCTGCCATCCTTTGCTTGTTTGAAGTTTATTTGATCTATTTTACTTATTATCTATCCCTCTATTTTTCTAGCTCTATATTTTTGTGTTTTCTGCTACTTTTAGTTAATTTTAAACTACTTTTTTAAACTCTTTTCTTTTCTTCTTCCCTATTCTATTTCTTCTTTATCATTTAACTTCATTTCTGCCCAGGCCATGGTAAAGGGAGCCGGGAAGCACCCTGAGAAGGGGAAGGGTCCCGCACCCCGTGCCCGGCTCCCGTGCGCGCATTTGAAGGGGGAGCAAGTGATGCCACGGGAGATCTTTAGCGCGGAGGAGGTGGGCGCACTAATCTTCTACATCCAGTGCCGCCTCCCCAAGACCATCCTGGGAGGCGGCAAGATCGCAACCGGCTATGGCATCCGGGAGCGCCGGAAGCGGTGGGAGAAGGTGTGCCGGGCCATGTTTAAGCTCTCTGGGGTCCGGCACACCTATAACCAGGCCACCCACCGCTGGACGGATGTCATGGACCAGGAACGGGACTTGCTGGACGCGCTCGGCGTAGAGGTCCCCGGGCTTGGTGAGCAGTAGTAGCTATTTCTAGCTATTTCATCACTACTCTGTTTTATCCGGCTCTGTTATTTGCAAATCTTTGTTCTTTACCAAGAGCAATAATGCTGCCGATTACATTGTAGGTAAATTATATTTCAAAATCTTCTATGCATTTCAGGTGCACTGCTCTCCTTCTCAGTAGCCTTGCTTGCTACTATGCTTATTTGTTTTGTATTTTGTGTTCATTTCATTGGCCTGAGAAATTATGTATGAGTGTAGTGTAAAGATAAGAACTGCGTAATGCTAGACACTAAGGGTCATATTTTCAATTACCGGTGCATCCCTGCAAAGTAGCAGGGATGCGGCAGTAATTGTGCGCCATGCCACCACCACCCATTGGCCCAAAACGTCACAGAAGCCTTACGCATCTGTGCCGTAAAGGCGGCGCATTGCTGGAGTTGCGTGCCAACAATGGCGCAGCTCCAGCAATGCTCTGGGGTGCCCTATCTCCCCAATGCTGCATCAAGCCGTACGTCGGCTTCAAGCAGGCGCAGGGTTTGAGTCACGCATCATTGTCCTAAAAGTGACTGATTGACATCTTGTAGATTTCCCTCAGCCACTTTTAGGATTCGTTCCTGCGCAGGAACGCCCTCCCTTGCGCCGGAACGCCCCCTGATGGCGCAGGGCTTTACAACGTGATGCATCTCCCATATGCGTTTTTTTTTAATATACGCCGCACCATGGCGATTCTTTTGTTCTGCCGCTGCGTCACAAAAGTCACGCAACAATGGAGCAAAATGAGCTGCATGGGACTTCTAAATCAGCCCCAACAGACTGAAGTCCAGTCCTTCCTTTAGACACATGGCTATAAGAAGAAATAGTGGTGGTGGTCGGTGGATTGATAGTTTGAGTATTCACTGATCTGCAAGCAGGATGGACTTTGTCTGTCACTTCACGTGCTGCGGACTGCTGCCTGCCAGGCCTAGGCAAACCTTTTTAGTAGTCTGTTTATTGAGTTACATAGGGACTTTGAAAGTCAACGGTCCGCAAATCAGGCAATACGAATAACGTAGTATACCACATGAGATAGGTCAATATATCCCGTGGAATAGTTGTCTATGTATTTGCTATTTCTCCAAAATATTTTGTTATTGTTCTTTTGAAATGTTTGATTTGGTTGACAAATCTCATCCATGTTTTCTGGTCTTTCTTTCTTTCATGTTGTACATCAGCTCCCCCCAAGGGCAAGAGGACACAGGAGGAGGAGGAGGAGGGTGCTGTTCAGGAGGATGCAGGCCAGGATCGGGCAGTCGAGGGCTCCTTTGCTGGCTCCAGTAAGTTTTAATTTTAATAAAGAGTACCTATTTTTTCCTAGCGTTCCTCATTCGATTTTTTCAAAATCGTCTTTGATCTTCTTGTAGACTGGATCTAAATTCTTATCCTGCCTCGACTATGACTCCCTGTGGTATTACTAGATTATTCTTATTAGTCTGTGTGTGTAGCTAACTAAGATTGCACATTTGGCAATTCCATTGGACTCCCATTCTAGTCAGCAATAGCTCTATGCACTGAGTGCAGTCCTCTGGGATTGTCCATAATGTCTTTTCAAGTCTTCTAAATGTTTATGCTTTGACAATTGCCAACAATAAAAAGGTGAATGACCACCAAGAAAGAATAAGATACTACTTTACTTTTGGTTTGGATAGGAGGACAATCCATTCTACTACTGTTGCAGGGACAAATCTGCACAAACCGAACTATGAACACTAAATAGTGCATTGTTTATCAATTATAATAGGCGCAGGTAGACTTTCTTTCCACATACCTCAGTGATATCAGACTTTGAAGAACCCCCAATCTCCTTACTGACTAGATAGTGTGGCAGAGTCATTTAGCTCCCTAAGTCACCGATGATTGATCCACAATGATCATTAGATTATCCTACGCAGGACAAGAGTACGGAGTCACAGTCAAGAAGTGTCAGAGGCACTCATGCTTGCAAAAATTCCAAAACCTTTAGCTCATCCACTCTAGTCTGGAGGACCAAAAACCACAGAGTCTATTTAAGTTTAAAAGCTTTATTAAAACTAAACACATTTATTAAAATCAACTTTGTCATAAAAGTAAACGTTTAACTGAAATGGAAAAGTGCTTAATGCTAACGATTAATTGGACACATTTCTTGTGGTCGAGCTGAGCTCTCACCTGGTTTGAACTTGAGCTTGACCCTGATCGTGTTCTTAGAAGTCAAGCTTCTGTTAGGAGAAAAAGTGTTGTGTGTTAAAAATAAGAAGCAAGCATTCATCAGTTGTGCCAAAAAGTGCAGCAAGACAACAGCCTTCCCTGGAAAAAGGGACATTTTTACTGTAGAGTATACAGTTACAAATTATTACATTGTATGTCGTTTTTTTTTAATTTCTTTATTGCTCCTAGACCAAATATTATATAGTAGTGAGTGGTGTATTTCTAACATTCTTAAATGTACTTTGTAGGTGTAACATCTGGTGGCGGGGCCAGCGCGGAGGTGGTGGTGTTGGGCGAGGACTCTGGGGAGGATGCGGTGGAAGTGCCGGCGGACGTTCCTGTGAGGGTTCGCACGGTGGTAGCGGGAAGAGGTAAGCTATATATTCCTTACTTATTGAGATTGAAGACTGCATAGTGTGCTTTCTGCACGGGTGTATTACAAATGAACCAGGTAGTAGCCTCCTCGAAATGTACTTCGACTTAGCTGTGAAGTTTTTGGTGAGAAGAATCCAAATAAGATCTTAGATGAACTTGATGGATGGGATGAACGAAAAGCGAAAGAAGGGTGTAAGTAAGTGTGGAAGGGCGAGAAATTTTATGATGGCTGGCAAAGAAGAATGATATGTGTTTGCTTGGCCCCCGAGGTGGCTGGGAAGGAAAGAATATGGTATGGTGCATGGCTGGGTCAATGATGAAGCAAGGATGGGTGGAAGGACAACAGCCTGGGTGGGTGAAACAGAAACTGTATGTGTGCATATACTTTGAATGGATGGATGCCTGGAGCATGGTATTATCTGACTCTTAGATAGCACATGTGTATCTAGAGAGAGTAGATGGTCGCTGGATGAACTAAGTGTTACCTTGAAGAGCATGTAACACCGCACCCGCATGTCCGTTCCAGTGTAGGGAAGGCAAGGAAAAGAAATTGTAAATTTGTCCAATACTACCATGAATAGTAGCAGTAGTTTGTATTGCAACTGCAAGCACAGCATATATCCGGTTATTACGGTGGACACTCCGTACCTCTCTTAATAACTTTAGTTTAGTAGTAGTACGTCATTCACGTGTGGGTGTATCACTGTTCACTCAATAATAAGCAAAGCACCTAAAGTCATCCCATATGTCATCAAATACATCCCATGTGAAGTGATAGATAATCTAATTATTTAGCTTCTTCATTTTCCTTTTCTAGTACTCATTTGCACTGTAGGGTGAAAGGTAAATTAATTAAGCAGTAGCCCTTGTTACAGAGTATTCTCAGTGCCACCCGTAATAGAAAAGTATTAGCTTCACCACCTGCATGTACTGGACCGGTACAGTAACGCAAGTCTGTCTCACTCATCATGGTGTGCGTCTGTTTTTCTCGGGTGCAAGTTCACTGCGCTGGCATTCTGCCGGCTTGCATAAGATAACGTACCAATTTTCCTAAACAAGCGAGAAGAAGAAGAATAAGACTGGTGTACTGTCATAGTCGACTGTAATGGAAGTCCATAGCGGTCGTAGAATTTGTTCATTAAACTACCACTAATGTTAGAGCAAGGATGCAGAAGTGGGAGGTTAGATAGATACTGTCCTCAATAGTTATGTACTGTGCTTTCAATTTGCTACTTGTACTGTGACACAATTTTCGGCTCAATCACTTTGTGTTATTAATGTTAAGGAGCATTGGTTACAGACTATGTCTTTCTTTCTTCATATAGTTGCTCCTTCCAAATCGACATCACGGAGGGAGCAGGCTCGAATGGCCCGGCAACGGAGGCTGGATGCCACTGTAGCCGAATATCGGCGGCTGGTGGACCTGGAGCAGGACACGCAGTTGACCGGTGCAACCACAACATCCTCGACTGGGACAGCTGCATCCTCCTCCGTGACCCCACGGGCTGCCAGCCAGCGCAGTGCTCCAGCGGTACGGAGCCGGGCTAACAAAGCCAACCGCCACCGCCAAGCAGCAAAAAGACCAGCTTCCCCCCACAGGAGCTGCAAGGCACGCCAGCGCCGCCTAGGAGTCAGAATGTCCTACCTGGAGCAGGAGGTCCTTAGGTACAAGAACTTGGTGGAGGGCCTCCGCTTCGACCTTGCCACCCTCCGCAAGGAGCATGATGCCCTGGCCGCAAAATTCACCAGCACCCTCCAGTAGTGGAGTGTCCCTTGCCCTTTTTTTAGAGACTTTTGGGGGGTGGGATTTGGGAGTTGTGTTCTTTTTGGGACTTTTCAAAGACAATCGTTGGGGTTAGGGAGGGTCTTGAGGGAGATTATTTTGTTAGGGCTACATAAATATACTTTTTTAAACTTTATCTGACCATGCCTGTTTTTTACTGCTTTTCAGTCTGGTGGGTGGGGGTGTAACAGTAAGTTTGATTTCCTGAAGAGTCCTAGGACTTTAGTAGTACTACCGTCAATCTCTCGTCTAGTCCTAATACTCCATTATACTACCTCCCACCAAACGCTTATCTTACCTGTAATTTGTGTTAGAAATTAGGGCTAGGCCCAGGGCTGGCTCCACGTGAAATGGGGATTAAGGTTAGCAATCCTGGGCAGATGAAATGTCCTCATTGCGGTAGTACTAGTGGTGTGACACAGTGGCAGTTGCATGCCTATGGAAAAAAAGAAAACAAAACCTGGTTTGTCCTTACTGTAGCATTACAACGGTTACGGTACAATCGAGAATATAGCAGGTGACAGTACACTAGAACAGTGCCACAATGTAGCCTAACAAATGGTAAAGTATTGCAAGTATAACTAGTACTTGCGTTGAATTTATTTGACATTGGCTCCTACTACTACAAGAAATAGTACTGAAGCTGAGTAAGTCTAGAATATATCCTCGTATTCCTTCACCAGCCTGTTGCTATGACCTTATCCTCCCCAGCAAGTGTGTGGAATTATTGATGTCATTTAGTCAGACATCAAGCAAAACCACACAGCCCGGGGGAAGAGGGTTAGGGTTTGGAAAATAGATTGGAATGGGGGTTTCTTTTTGGGTAGGTTTTGTTGAGAGAAGAAAAAAAAAGCACAGCATGGACAAACAATAATTGAGGATAAAGAAATCTTTGGGTACAAACTAAAGCTAACCACATGCAGTCACACTCATAGAAGAAAACAATGAATACTGTATCTGTATTCTGTATGTTGTTGGAGTTGTCCTGTTGAATTTGGTAAGTAAGTTGCATGCAGCAAACAATTCCTCCTATTAGTGGCACTCCTCCATTCCAGCTGACGCTTCGTCCATCAATGTTGGTGACCACTGACAGAAGACACCCTGTCCACTGCCTGCCTGGCGGATGTTGACTGAAACCCAGCCTGTAACTATTGAACGGAAAACAGGAAGTGCTATTACAATACCACTGATAAATAAATATAAGGTTGGTACGCTGTGTGGTGCAAAAAGTCACACTTTGATTTCCCTAATAGACAGTACAATATTTTTGAAATTGCGTACTCTGTCTGAGTCCCCTTTTTAAGGATAAATAAGTATGGCCAAAATAATTTAGCGGATCTTTCCCCTCAAGCTAGGTGTACTGTAAACTGTGTTTTAGAACAAAATTTGACCTTCCCAGCAATGCTCCCACCAAGACCCTTACTAAAGCCAGTCACAAAAATGTAGAAGACCCCCAATCAGATCTCAAAAAACGAGGCCTAGCAGAAAAATGGTGACAAAACGTACTTTGAAAGTAAAATTAGGCCCAAATACACCCTTACCCACCGTGGATTGTATTCAAACCACTTGCAAGCAAGCAAAAGTATTCATAGCCAGCATCGCTCCAAGAGTGCTATAACACCCCAGAACTGAGTTGCAATAGAACACCCCGAAACACATGCAATCCTGCTGCTAGGGCTAACCCTAACGAACCCTAAGTTACAAAAAGTGCCAAAAGGTTTTTCCTTATGGATTTTGTCCTAAACACTTCTATCCGGTATTAGACCTTCACAGGAATGCCCCAAGAGACCCACCAACCCACCCGCAAAAAAGCACGCGACATCACCCCCAAACAGCCAAAAAGCAAAATCTCATACTTACAATATCTCTCGACCTTCGGTCCAAACGCGCTGTGCAGCTAGGTCATCATCATAACTCCTGTTTTCCACCACGGGTTTCCTGAAAAGCAAATGCAATCAAGATTAGACTGTCGCAGCAGTGCTTCGACAGAGACCCCGCAACCCACCCACAAACACCAGGAAGCCCCCCAAAACGCTACATTGAGCAAGATGTCAGAAGAAATAGCAAAAAAAGGCTTTTCCTTAGGATTTTGTCCTAAACACTTCTATCTGGTATTAGACCTTCACAGGAATGCCCCAAGAGACCCGCCAACCCACCCGCAAAAAAGCACGCGGCAACACCCCCAAACAGCCAAAAAGCAAAATCTCATACTTACAATATCTCTCGACCTTCGGTCCAAACGCGCTGTGCAGCTAGGTCATCATCATAACTCCTGTTTTCCACCACGGGTTTCCTGAAAAGCAAATGCAATCAAGATTAGACTGTCGCAGCAGTGCTTCGAAGGAGACCCCGCAACCCACCCACAAACACCAGGAAGCCCCCCAAAATGCTACATTGAGCAAGATGCCAGAAGAAATAGCAAAAAAAAGGCTTTTCCTTATGGATTTTGTCCTAAACACTTCTATCCGGTATTAGACCTTCACAGGAATGCCCCAAGAGACCCGCCAACCCACCCGCAAAAAAGCACGTGACAACACCCCCAAACAGCCAAAAAGCAAAATCTCATACTTACAATATCTCTCGGCCTTCGGTCCAAACGCGCTGTGCAGCTAGGTCATCATCATAACTCCTGTTTTCCACCATGGATTTCCTGATAAGCAAATGCAATCAACATTAGACTGTCGCAGCAGTGCTCCCAGACCCCAAAACTCACCCACAAACACCCGGAACCCCGCCAAAGAGCACCTCAAAGGCAAGCAAGTCAGCAAAAACGGCAAGAAATTTCCACCTCATATTTGGTCCAAAACACTTTTATCCGTTATTAGAGCTTCACAACAATGGGCCCAGAGCCGTCAACTCACCCGCAAAGAAGTAGAACACCCCCACAAGTGCTGAGTCTTTCTTCATTGGGCGTAATCCAGCCCTCTGCTTTGAGGGAAATAGGAGGAGGAGGATAGAGGAGCATGTTCTTCTGAACTTGTGAACCTGAGGAATGTAGACTGCGGCACCTTCAAATCAATAAGCAAACAAGTGAAGACAGTTCTGCTGATGGGCTTGTTTTTGGGATTAGGTGATTAAAGTTTGAATTAAATTAACTTTGCAAAACAAAGAAAGACAGACACACAGGAATAAAAGTGAATAAGGACGAAAAAAAAGTTATTGATTCATTGTCTCATTTTCAGGGCTCGGTGTCAGGGAATAAGAAGAAGATTTCGTCATCATACTCTGCGAATTCAGGCAGGATGAGGTCAGCGTCACAGAACAGAGAACAAATCCCCTCATCTACGTTGCCGTCCTCCTCGTCTTCATGCGGTGTGCTTTCTCGTACTTTGTAATCTGGTGGTATGAGGTGCTGATTCATCTTGATCATTGTTAGCCGCTCCACATTTTTGGGCGAGAGGCGGCTCCGTTTGGGAGTTACAATGCCACCAGCAGCACTGAAAACACGTTCAGAAGACACACTTGCGAGTGGGCAAGACAAATAGTTTATAGCCAGGTTGGAGAGCTGTGGCCACAATTGTTTTTTCCCATGCCAATACTGCAATGGCTCATCATTAAGAAAGACCTCTGTTGAGTCATTCAGATAGTCCTGCACCATCGACTCAAGGTCCTCAACGGTTCCTCCACTTTGCTTACTTTTTGCTGTGCCTGTGACCTTTTTTCGAGAACCATACCCAAGCAAACTTAGCCAATCCTCTTCAGCAGCCACTGTTACTCTTGAGTGTGGTGCTGATGATCCGGTTGCCGGTGTCTTTAACGGCTGAGAGGTCACTTGTGCCACAGCCACAGGTGCAGAAGTGGATTGTTTTGACTGGGGATGGCCTGCTGATGCTGATGCTGATGTACTGCCTTCTCCTTCAATATACTGCCGTTCTTTTTCAAACCTCTTGGCTGACCAGGCTAGCCAACGTTTGTACTTTTTAACATCTTCATCAGCAAAAGGAAAGAATGCTTGGCCTGCCAGCGCCTTTTTGTAGCGTGGATCCAGAATAGTAGCACAAATGTAATGCTGTTCTGAGTTGATCTTTTTAAGACGTTCATCACCACGTAGGCGCTCTAATAATTTCTCCGACAAAAGAAAAGGGTCTTTTTTTTCATCTTTTTCTAACTCAGAAGACATCGCCTTCAGTTGGTGCTCCAGCATGCACAACAATGGGATAGCTTTTCCCAAATTACAGTCCTCCTGGCTGACTGCACGCGTGAAGAACTCAAAAGGACGAAGCATGTCTGTCAGGCTTTTAACTATGTCCCATTGCGCCGCACCCATCCGCAGGTCCTTCTGAGCTGTACCCTCTTTTAAGAAATAGTGATCGAGTACCGTATACTGCTCATACAGACGCTCAAGCATGTAGAAGGTTGAGTTCCAACGTGTTGCCACCTCCTGGATGAGTGCTTTCACTGGCATTCGACGTTCAAGTAGCAGGCTCCTCAGATGCTTCCGGGCCTTAAAAGAATGGCTGAAATGGTTGCACATTTTGCGGCATGTGGCCATTACCTTGAACGCTGGACTGTCTTTATCACTCTAGAATTTTTGAACTACCAGGTTGATACAGTGCGCCAAACACGGCACTCTGAAATAGCCACCCAGCACCATGGCCTTAACTACATTGGCGCCATTATCCGTGGAAACATAACCAATCTGGCGTTTTTTTGGGGACAGCCAGTGAAAGACCTTTTTGTTAAACTCGTCCAAAATGTTTTGTGCTGTGTGACTTTTCTCCAACCCAAACATGGCTAGTGTTGCATGTTTCTGAGCAGCTTTAAAAACTTGGTCCGGGTCAACACCTGCGTTTAGCTTTGCTTTAACACCTGAAAAAGAGACCCAGTGTGCAGTGATGCACATGTAATCAGCGCCTGCGCCACTGGTCCACATGTCTGTTGTCAGATGTATTGTGTGAACAGCACTCTTCTGCAAAGCTGCCCCAATCGCCTCCAGCACATCTTCATGTAGTGCTGGAACCGCAACTCTGGCAAAATAGAACCGGCTCGGAAGCTTCCATTTAGGGCAGAGCGTTGCAACTAATTCAAGAAAACCTACCGCTTCTACAAAAGAAAAAGGTAGAAGGTCCACAGCTAGCATTTTAGCCAGCTTAGTGTTATACAGACGCGTCAGTGGGTGGTTGCGTTCATATGGCGCGTATGAAGAAAACATGGTTCTAATGTTGCCCTGGACCAAGCATTTACGGGATGATAATGACTTTCTTGACCCAATTATGCTCGCTGGTGAACTTTTGCGCGTTGGTGTCTCACTCGCTCCAACACTCTTAGTGTGCCTCACACGGGGTGTGCTGCTGACAGGGGTACTGGGTGTAAGTGAAGTGTTTGACACGTCTTCTTCCTCCTCGTCATCATCAGATGCAACATCAACGTTTTCTTGACTTCCAATTCGGGCTTCCTTGATCGCATCTAGGTGCGCAAACCATTGGACAGTGTGCTGTCTCTCAAGATGACCTCTCTGGCCTCCGGTACCATAGTTGGTACCTGACTTACCACGACTAACTGCAAGCTTACAAAGGGTACAAATGGCGAACTTTTCCCTTTTTGGGCAAACAGTAAAGAAGTCCCAAACTGGGGACTTGAAGTGTCTGTGGGGCCTGGAGGAGGCGGTAATACTGGTGGTGGTGGTCATGCTGCTAATGCCAGATGAAGTGGAGGATCTGGATTGTCCAACTTTTGTACGTTGTGCACTTTCACCGCCACTAATTAAGGTTGAGGTGGATGGAGGTCCCTTCTTGTGAGAAAGAAATATGGAAGCGGTACGAGTTGGTGTACTTAACTCCAATGATTGTGGTGTTTCCACTGCCTCCTCGTCGACAACATCATCATCATGACGCTCAGCAGCTTTTCGGACTAGGGTCAAAATGTCTGTTTGCTGCATGCCCGCTGGGGCTGCAGTGACCTTTATGATGACTGGGTCGTCGTTGTCAGAGTCTTCATCAGCAGCAGTATCCGCCACTTCTTGTTGAGCCTCATCATCACACTCCATAACTCTGACACTTTGGACGAGCTTCCTTTTACGCTTAACTACCTTTGTCAGATCATGTGCCTCACTCTCAGACGGCAGTGGTGCTGGTTCCCAATTTTGATCCGTATCATCAGAAGGAGGTGTGCTTGAAGAAGATGTAGACACCACCCTTGATCTCTGCCTTGCTAGGGGTGTGGAAGACAATGAATGATCATCAGGAGGAGTGTCTTCCTCAAATGATACCTCGCCTTGATTGTCGATTTCCTGATGTGCCCCTACTTCGGGAGGAACAACTATTGTGGGCACTTGTGACCCTCCATGCACCTCTGCTTGCGCATCTCCTTGCGCTGCCTCTCCTTCCACATGTATTGGGCTTGTACTTGCGCATGTGGTTTTTGTTGCGACTGTGGTTGTTCAACACTCGTCAGATGAGTTACAACAACCTGTGTTGATTGAGGGACATTGCTGCTACTTTCTTGCGATGAGCCAACATCACTAGTCGATGGTGATTGAACAACTAGACTAAGTGCCTCTGCAGCACTGAAGGGCTTGGACTTAAGTTGGCGTGGTGGTGGTGGTGGCACTGAGCCCAATGGAGCGGGGGTGCTGCTCCCAGCTTGGTCCCCAGCAGCTCCAGCTGCTGCTGCAGGCATACTTATTTTTTTACTCCCAAAAAAAGGGGCGGCCGGCACACCAGTCTCCTTGGTAACTTGCTCCTTCTGCTCCTTACTGGCAACTTTCTTGCTAAAGGAGCTACGGGTAACTTTTTTTGGGGCCATCTTCTTCAGAACAGCAGGCAGCAGTTGCAGAGTTGTCTGTGTCCAGACGTGACGTCGCGTGACGTTATGCTGCAGACACACACCGCTGCAGGACTTCTTCCTGGCACTGGTGGTTCTCTAGAGTCTTGTGCACCTAAAAGCAATGGAAGACAGAGGAACATCAGTTCAGTTATACACCCCAAAAAATGGAAAAACACAGAAAAATAAGCACAATCCCATGCCATCCATGATGTTTACATTCAAGACACCACACAGAAAGACTAGGCCCATGCAACACTAAGTCACTACCCCTGGGGATAATGGATGAAAAGTAGGCTAAATAAGTGCAGGCCTCAGACACTGCCTCTCTTCAAAATGGCCCCTTGCACCCCAAGCACATGTTGCCTGTACTAGCCAGCACTCAAGATGGCCACCACCACCACCCACATGGCCAGTCCACATCAACAGTACACCCCAAAAAAACTGAAAAACACCCAAAAATCACCACAATCCAATGCAGTCCAGGATGTTTACATTAAAGAGAGTGAGACCCCACAGGCACACTCAGTCCATGCACCACTACCCCTGGGCAAAAGGCCACACCAGCAGCCCCCAAAAAACGACAAAAACCACAAAAAACAGCACAATCCCAGCCCATCCATGGCCTCAATGGTGTTTAAATTCATGAAGACACCCACAGAAAGACTAGGCCCATGCAACACTCACTACCCCTGGGCATAATGGATGAAAAGTAGGCAAAATAAGTGCAGGCCTCAGACACTGCCTCTCTTCAAAATGGCCCCTTACACCCCAAGCCAGTCCACATCAACAGTACACCCCAAAAAAACAGAAAAACACCCACAAATCACCACAATCCAATGCCATCCAGGATGTTTACATTAAAGAGAGTGAGCCCACACTACAGGCACACTCAGTCCATGCACCACTACCCCTGGACAAAAGGCCACACCAGCAGCCCCAAAAAAACGACAAAAAACAATAAAATCAGCACAATCCCAGCCCATCCATGGCCTCAATGGTGTTTAAATTCAAGAAGACACCCCTCAGGAAGACTAGGCCCATGCAACACTCACTACCCCTGGGCATAATGGATGAAAAGTAGGCTAAATAAGTGCAGGCCTCAGACACTGCCTCTCTTCAAAATGCCCCCTTACACCCCAAGCCAGTCCACATCAACAGTACACCCCAAAAAACCAGAAAAACACCCACAAATCACCACAATCCAATGCCATCCAGGATGTTTACATTAAAGAGAGTGAGCCCACACTACAGGCACACTCAGTCCGTGCACCGCTACCCCTGGGCAAAAGGCCACACCAGCAGCCCCAAAAAAACGACAAAAACCACAAAAAACAGCACAATCCCAGCCCATCCATGGCCTCAATGGTGTTTAAATTCAAGAGGACACCCAACAGAAAGACTAGGCCCATGCAACACTCACCACCCCTGGGCAAAGGGCCCCACCAGCAGCCCCAAAAAAACGACAAAAAACAATAAAATCAGCACAACCCCAGCCCATCCATGGCCTCAATGGTGTTTAAATTCAAGAAGACACCCCTCAGAAAGGCTAGGCCCATGCAACACTCACTACCCCTGGGCATAATGGATGAAAAGTAGGCAAAATAAGTGCAGGCCTCAGACACTGCCTCTCTTCAAAATGGCCCCTTGCACCCCAAGCACATGTTGCCTGTACCAGCCAGCACTCAAGATGGCCACCACCCCCACCCACATGGCCAGTCCACATCAACAGTACACCCCCAAAAAACAGAAAAACAGCCAAAAATCACCACAATCCAATGCCATCCATGATGTTTACATTAAAGAGAGTGAGACCACACCACAGGCACACTCAGTCCATGCACCACCACCCCTGGGCAAAAGGCCACACCAGCAGCCCCAAAAAACGACAAAAAACAATAAAATAAGCACAATCCCAGCCCATCCATGGCCTCAATGATGTTTAAATTCAAGAAGACACCCCACAGAAAGACTAGGCCCATGCAACACTCACCACCCCTGGGCAAAGGGCCCCACCAGCAGCCCCAAAAAACCGACAAAAACAACAAAAATCAGCACAATCCCAGCCCATCCATGGCCTCAATGGTGTTTAAATTCAACAAAACAGTTGTATCATGCACCCATAACCAACCCTGGTCCTACTGGATACTGTGGCTACCCACAATATAATGTATTTAATGTTCTGAAAAAGTTCCAAAATTGTAGTTGCAGCAACTGTAATGCCCCAAACAAACTTACTTGTGAAAGTTGATTTCTAATCCAAAAGTGATCCAAAGAAAGTCAAAAAGGCCTCAAATCCAAATATCCAGCAGCACCCACAAAAAGTAATCCTTCCAGCTCCAGATCCAAATGAAAGTGACCAGGAGATGGACAAAGCACTGGGAGGAGCCTGCTGGACCGGAACAGGAAGTTGGAGACTGTGGGGCACTTCCTTCCCTCCCCCCCCCCCAAAAATGGACTCCTTGCAAAAAAGAAGGCCATGCAAATGTCAACCTGAGGAGTGATTCTGATAAAAATCATCATTTTCTGAAGGTTTATCCTGTTTGCTGGTGGATTTCTTGTGCAGAATTGCAAAATCTCTATTTCGCGAGTGCAAGATTGTTCCTTTCCGCCGCAACTACGTGTTCGCAATTGCGAACTCTCGCGAGGTGTGCTGTGCAAGGTGGCAAGCCGCGATTACGTATTCGCAGGCGCCAAACTCCCACGGGATCACGCAGCAAGATCCAAAATGGCGCAGCACTCGCAAAATATGATCGAGAAAAACAACTCCGCAAACGCTTAATGACGGAAAGTGAACGCCGTGCACCACGCCGCGCGCCGCAACCACGCAAAAAATCCGCCGCGAGCGGATTCACGGATTTTCGACAAATTCGCGAGAGTTCACGGATTACGAATATGCCAAAAATCCGAAAAATCCGCGAGCAGAGCGGATTTTACGCCCATGCTTAATCATAAGCAAGTGTGGCCAGTATGATATAGGGACAGGTTAATAGGAAACGTAACAAAGTAGTAAGCATGTTGTATTATTGGGCTTATACCCTGGAGCGCTAACTCCATATGCGACCGAACTTTCAGTCGCATGCACCAAATTTTCAACAGCCACTTGACCGGTTTTCTAACTACAATATTATTATCTGTCACAATAACGTTAAGCGCATTGAAACATGTCACTGACATTGGAACACGTATTCAGTTTAAACTTGTAATAGTGTGGGTGCACTTTTTTAGATAAATTAGAGTGTTCACTGTGTCCAAATATACGGATGTGAATTTTTTAAACATCAAATGTATTAGAGACGCCTTATGCACTGTGATTTCTATGTGTTTTTTAAGTTTCAAAACAAGAGTGTAAAAAGACTGCCATGATGGAATAATGTGCAAAGTCATGAACTCTTCTATGTCCATCTATGAGGGTCAGATGCATGTTACCATAACAAACCTTAGCCAATTGAAACCTGTGTAACATTCGAATGTCTATGGAAACATGTAACATGTATGGTTATATATAGTTTAAGACATTGTTCATACAGATGTAGTGAACAAGGCGGGAGCAAGCCGCCGAAACGCGTCTATGCAGCAACTGAGCAATTAAATATCGTTTGGATTATGATTCACGGAGTCAGCGCCTTATTTTGATGCAAAGTTTGGTTTGGTTGTAAGGAGTTAAATATATATATATATATATTCACTGAAAAAACCATAGGTTATAGACCATATATAGTTAGGAATTAGCATTTAAAAAACCTTATTTTACTCACACAAAAATCCATTGAAATTCCATATATAGTTAGTAGTACTAACTATATATCGCGCACCCGCAATCCACTGCTGATCATGTCACATATTACATCATTCATGACATGGTCAGTGACATCACTGATGACATCACTGATGACATCTCAAATGACATCACTGATGACATCACTGACGACATCTCAAATGACATCACTGATGACATCACTGATGACATCTCAAATGACATCACTGATGACAACATCCAGTGACTGTGTATTTCTGTAAAGTTAAAATATGTCTTACATATTGAAGAATGAGTGGATGTAGAAGTGTCTGGATGAAGGATTTAGTAGGTGCATGCCTGACTGTATGAGTGAGTGGTTAAATGTGTCTCACTGAGTGCATGGGTTAGTGACGAACTGTCTTAATTTGTGCATCATTATGTTTGTTGTTCTGTAAACTGCTGCATGTGTTGATCAGTAGCTATATGAGTAAGTATATGGGTTATTGATTGGTTGCTCAAGTATTTGTATGGGAGACTGAGTGTGTGTGTGGGTGGCTGGGAGGTGTATGACTCTGTGCATAGATGTGTGAGCAGTTGATTCACTAGATGTATGGGTTCAAAAGTGCATGTGGAAACAGCTGTATGGGTGGTTGACTGTGTGCATGAGTGCATTGGTGAGTGAATGGATATCTCAGTGCTACATGTCAAAGTAAGTACATATGTAAAACACAGTACATGTGATAGTTGGCATATATAAATAACTGTGCATAAGAGCAAATAAATGTGTGATTGGCTGTATGGATGATTGTGAACTTGTATCAGGGATTGTAAAAGAGAGTAAATATGTGTTAGTATATGTTTGAATAAGTAAGGTGTGTATAACTGTATAGTTGAGGAAATGGAGGTGTGATTGATTCTTTGCATGACTGACTAGGTGTGTAAGTAACTCCATGGATGAGTGACAGTCTGTGAGTGTCTGTTTACACTGAGTGTATCTAAGGTTATATTAGAGTCTGAAGAGGTTCATCGTATTATCACATGAATGATGTCATCAGTGATGTGATCAGTAATGTCAAATGAGATGTCATCAGTGATGTCATCAGTGATGTCATCAGCAATGTCATTTGAGATGTCATCAGTGATGTCATCAGTGATGTCACTGACCATGTCATGAATTATGTAATATGTGACATGATCAGCAGTGGATTGCCGGTGCGCGATATATAGTTAGTACTACTAACTATATATGGAATTTCAATGGTTTTGTGTGAGTAAAATAAGGTTTTTTAAATGCTAATTCCTAACTATATATGGTCTATAACCTATGGTTTTTCAGTGAATTTTCAAGGTTTTGTAAATGCTAATTCCTAACTATATATGGTCTATAACCTATGGTTTTTTCAGTGAATTTCAATGGTTTTTTAATAGCAAATATCATAAGCTGTCGATTGTCAAGTACGTGGTAGGAAAAAACATTTTCGTGTTTATGCACACTGATCTGCTTTCAATGCTGCCCCCCCCTCATTTCTATTAGGAGTACTCTCTCTTTCCAGATAGTGAAGGTTAGTTAACGCAGGCCTTTGCCCCCGTTGTAATCCGTCGTGCCTGCTTCTCTCTCCATTTGATTGATTGTTATCCAAGCATTTGCAAACAAGCACAGAATCGCCATACTCTGTTTAGTCTTTGCAGATAGTGAAGGATAGGTAAATGCAGACTTTTGTCCCCATTGTAATCCGTCATACCTATTTTTCTCCCCATTGATTGATTGATTGAATCGAGCATTGAATTGTTCGAAGTTGGTTCTCTTGAGGATCTTCTCTGCCTGCAAACGGGGAAGAATAGGAATATTCTCTCTCCCTTTGCAGATAGTGAAGGGTAGGTAACGCAAACCTTTAACACATCGTGCCTTTTTCGTTCCTCATTGATTGATTGTTTGCCCGAACATTGACTGTTTGGGAATTGGTTCTTTTTGGAGGTATTCCCTGTTTGCAAATAAACGTAGGAAAATCTTTGCAAGTAGTGAAAGGGTAGGTAATGCGGACCTTTGTCCCCCGTTGTAATCTGTCATGCCTATCTACTCCCCACTTTGAATTTGAATTTAAAAACATTTGTACAGCGCTCGCATACCCAACGGTTTCATGGCGCTAGTGGTGATCAGTGGATGGCAGCAGCGACGGATTTAGGGGTAGGCTTGGGTGAACAGAAAAGTTTTAAGATTTTTACGGAAAAGGGGATACGAAAGGGAGGTGCGTAGAGCGATTGGGAGGGAGTTCCAAAACGTTGGGGCCAGGACAGCGAATCTCACTCCGCCCGCCCTCTGCTTTTTAAAGCGGGGGATGGTAAGAAGGGCCAAGTGGGCCGAGCGGAGTTCTCTGCCTGGGCAGTATGGTTTGATAAGAGAGCAGATGAATTTAGGAGCAGTGTCAGCTCTGGCTTGGTAAGTAAGACAGCCGAGCTTAAACAGGGCACGCTCTCTTATCGGGAGCCAATGCAGGGTCTTGAGTAAGGGGGTGACCCGATGATATCTGGGAAGGCCATGGATCAGACGGGCCGCCTGGTTCTGCACCAGTTGCAGACGGTGGATCATATATGCAGGGGCTCCGTTATAGACTATGTTGCCATAGTCTATCCGAGATAACACCATGGCCATCATGATGATTTTTAGAGCAGGGGGGGAAAAGAAGCGGGAAACCTTCCTAATCACTCTGAGGGAAAAGAAAGATGAAGAGACCACAGAGTTAACTTGTGGGAGAACCGAAAGCTGGGGATTAAGAAAGATACCCAAAGTCTTCACTTTGGGAACCGGGAGTGGAGGGACACCAAGGGAGGGGGGCCAAAAGGAGGGAGACCAGGGACTGCAGCCACCTCCGGTCAAGACCAGTTCGGTCTTGTCCGGATTGAGTTTGAGGTGGCTGCAGTTCATCCAATCTTGAATAAGGGTCATGGTGGTTTGAACATTCAGAGCGGATGAAGGTGAATGGGATAAATTGAAGATTAACTGGAGATCATCCGCATAATTAAATACGGTGACCTCCAGTTGCTGTAACATAAAAATGAGGGGGAAAATATAAAGGTTAAACAAAAGAGGGGAACGTGATGAGCCTTGGGGGACCCCGCACTCTACCTTGCGGGTGGCTGCTGCAAAATCAGCCAAATGGACACTCTGTGTTCTCTCAGCCAGAAAGGACTGTAGCCAACGAAAGGCTAGGCCCTCAACCCCCGCCGCCCTGACACGGTTAAGAAGAATGGTGTGGTTCACCGTGTCAAAAGCGGCGGATAGGTCAAGGAGAATCAGAGCTTGCGGACGGTTGATGTCGATTCCGTCACGCAGCTTGTCCATAACTGAAATGACCACCTTTTCGGTAGAGTGCAGGGGGCGGAAGCCAGCTTGACAGGGGGAGAGGCAATGATTTGTCTCAATATGAGTACTCAGCGTGGAAGTGATGTGGGTTTCGAGTACCTTGGCAAGGTAGGGGAGGAGTGAAATAGGGCGGTAATTGGAAGCAGAGAGGGGATCAGCGTCCAACTTTTTCAAGATAGGGATGACAACCGCAGATTTATGTGAGATGGGAACGTGACCATGAATAAGGGAGTCATTGAGTAGGGTCAGGGGAGGGGTGAGGCAGACTGAATAGATTTCCCTGAGTATGTTGGCGGGGGCAAAATCCTGAGGCGAGCCTGATTTGACCCGTTGAAGCAGGGGAACGAGGGTATCAATGGTAAGGAGTGGGAAGTTGGACAATTTAGCAGAGGGGGGGGGGAGAAGGGTCCATGAAAGTGGGGGAGGGTAGGGGAATGTTATGTTTAATCTTTTTGACTTTATCTATAAAAAACTCATTGAGCGAGTCACAGAGGAGTTGGGACGGGGGAATGGTGGACGTGACTCTGGTGGAGGAGGCAAGCTCGTGAACAGTGGAGAAAATTTCTTTCGATTGTGACTCCGCAACCAATATCCGGTGGGTGTAATATTCAGCCTTAGCTTCCAGAATGGTCTTTTTATAGGTATGCAGAGTGGCCAAATAGATGGTTTTTAAGGCAGGATCGTAAGTTCTACTGATTGATGCACCTGTTTCACCCGGACCATTTACTAGAGATAGGTCATCTGGCCCGACCAGAGAGCACCCCTAGTGAAAAGGACATATGCAATAATAACGAAGTGATCACTGTATCCTGTTAACAGAAACTTTAGCATGAAACAACCTGGAAAGAAAGGAATAGGAAAACGAAAATCAGTAGGCCACTGATGAACTTTTTATTAAATAACAAACAAAGAAACGATAACAATACGTAATGATAAAACCTATTATTGTCCTAGAAACAAGAAACGTTAGAAGTAAGCCCGTAATAAGAAACCTGAAAACAGTAAGAGAAACCAAGTGTGACATTGCAACGGCCACAAGGCAACGAGGCTTCATCGCCCCTCACTGCCCCAAAACGTGTCTGTCCCACCGCCTGCCACGGCCAAATAACGGCAAACTGGGAAAGATACAAGTCAGCAGACATCCGCCCCATTCTGGAAACTTCCAAAGTGCAACAGGTTTCCGGCTACGCCCAGCCGGAAGCAACACATATAAGGCGGGTCCTGCTGCCAACCATCGGCAGAAGTATTTACAACAGGGGGTGGTGAGGGACAGAGTCTCTGAATTAAGCAGAATACTCTCACCCAGTCAAGAGATCAGGGCTAGATCCAACACCGTTTTTTAGCTCATTGCACCATCCCAGTTTCAGAACCTGGCTGTATGCAAATTAGTCTGTTCCTGTCCCAGTGCATGATGGGAACAGGGCAAACCAAACTACAAAAGCCAATTCTTACACTGGGAAGGAAACAAGCTTCCGGGGACCGGTTTCTGGCATTACAGCCGTCTTCGGCCCGGCTTGCTTGAATCCTGATGGTGCAATGAGCAAGGGACTCATGTCTGAGTATACCCTTCCACGCTTAGGGTGGACAAAATTATTTACAACAGGGGGTGGTGAGGGACAGAGTCTCTGAATTAAGCAGAATACTCTCACCCAGTCAAGAGATCAGGGCTAGATCCAACACCGTTTTTTAGCTCATTGCACCATCCCAGTTTCAGAACCTGGCTGTATGCAAATTAGTCTGTTCCTGTCCCAGTGCATGATGGGAACAGGGCAAACCATACTACAAAAGCCAATTCTTACACTGGGAAGGAAACAACCATCAGGATTCAAGCAAGCCGGGCCGAAGACGGCTGAAATGCCAGAAACCGGTCCCCGGAAGCTTGTTTCCTTCCCAGTGTAAGAATTGGCTTTTGTAGTCTGGTCTGCCCTGTTCCCATGATGCACTGGGCCAGGGACAGACTAATTTGCATACAGCCAGGTTCTGAAACTGGGATGGTGCAATGAGCTAAAAAACGGTGTTGGATCTAGCCCTGATCTTTTGACTGGGTGAGAGTACTC
The DNA here is from genome assembly GCF_964261635.1 of Lissotriton helveticus. Lineage (NCBI taxonomy): Eukaryota > Metazoa > Chordata > Amphibia > Caudata > Salamandridae > Lissotriton > Lissotriton helveticus. The sequence goes on from NC_136067.1 coordinate 2,006,067,215, forward strand.
TGCTTAATTCAGAGACTCTGTCCATCACCACCCCTTGTTGTAAATAATTTTGTCCACCCTAAGCGTGGAAGGGTATACTCAGATGTGAGTCCCTTGCTCATTGCACCATCAGGATTCAAGCAAGCCGGGCCGAAGACGGCTGAAATGCCAGAAACCGGTCCCCGGAAGCTTGTTTCCTTCCCAGTGTAAGAATTGGCTTTTGTAGTCTGGTCTGCCCTGTTCCCATGATGCACTGGGCCATGGACAGACTAATTTGCATACAGCCAGGTTCTGAAACTGGGATGGTGCAATGAGCTGAAAAACGGTGTTGGATCTAGCCCTGATCTTTTGACTGGGTGAGAGTACTCTGCTTAATTCAGAGACTCTGTCCATCACCACCCCTTGTTGTAAATAATTTTGTCCACCCTAAGCGTGGAAGGGTATACTCAGATGTGAGTCCCTTGCTCATTGCACCATCAGGATTCAAGCAAGCCGGGCCGAAGACGGCTGAAATGCCAGAAACCGGTCCCCGGAAGCTTGTTTCCTTCCCAGTGTAAGAATTGGCTTTTGTAGTCTGGTCTGCCCTGTTCCCATGATGCACTGGGCCAGGGACAGACTAATTTGCATACAGCCAGGTTCTGAAACTGGGATGGTGCAATGAGCTAAAAAACGGTGTTGGATCTAGCCCTGATCTTTTGACTGGGTGAGAGTACTCTGCTTAATTCAGAGACTCTGTCCATCACCACCCCTTGTTGTAAATAATTTTGTCCACCCTAAGCGTGGAAGGGTATACTCAGATGTGAGTCCCTTGCTCATTGCACCATCAGGATTCAAGCAAGCCGGGCCGAAGACGGCTGAAATGCCAGAAACCGGTCCCCGGAAGCTTGTTTCCTTCCCAGTGTAAGAATTGGCTTTTGTAGTCTGGTCTGCCCTGTTCCCATGATGCACTGGGCCAGGGACAGACTAATTTGCATACAGCCAGGTTCTGAAACTGGGATGGTGCAATGAGCTAAAAAACGGTGTTGGATCTAGCCCTGATCTTTTGACTGGGTGAGAGTACTCTGCTTAATTCAGAGACTCTGTCCATCACCACCCCTTGTTGTAAATAAACTGTCGGCAGAAGATCATCACGTAGGGTGTAGCCGGAGGAAAGGCCGAGGCCAATGGCACCCGTCCAGGGGGATTGCTACGACCACCCTGGAGAGTTGCAAGGGGGGGAATGTCTGTGTCCTCGACCCTCCCCTCTCTCTCCCAGTCCGGCCACCATCAACCAGAGGCCGAGGCCGACGGGATCCGGCCGCGGTGGCGGTAACCCTGGAGAATTGCAGGTTAGACCCTCTCTCTCCCAGTTTGGGCCAGCATCCATGGAGGGCCTGGGAGTGGAGAGGCCACTACACGAAAGGCCCAGGAGAGGCACCACACGCCAAGGCCTGCCCCACCGGATGAGCCAAGGAACCCGTTCATGGGGCCAGAGCAAAGGGCGTCCGGCCGCCATCCACCGGAGGTCCGGCCCAAAGACGGACGGGACATTTCTTCTTTCTTTTATAATGGCTGCGACAACACTGGGGGGGGATGTCTTGCACATGCCTCCGACCCCCCCCCCTCGTCCTCATCGCCTGGTCCGGCCATAACAAATGTCAAGCGAGACGCCGTGGGGTGCACTAGGAGGGAGAGACGGTGCGAACAGGCCTCTCCCGCCTCCCCAGGTGGAGGCTTCCCAGCTGCACCCTCAGCGCTCCAGGCGCCCGGAAAAGGGTTCTTCCACTGTGGCGATGCTGCAACGTCTCGCCCGGCAGGGTGGATCCCGTCCGCTCATTTGACCCCGCGATCGCCGGTAGCTACCAAACTCTCAAAATGGCGGTCGACCTGGCAAGAGCGGGCCCAGCATAAAGAAATGGCCCGGTCACTGGTTGACTCCACCACCGTAGTCCTCCACGACCTTGAAGATTCTAGAGGAGCCGCGGGAGTCCCCGACCCCCGCAGACACCCCCGATGGGGAATGACTGCCATGATCGCCCGTGGAGTGACGAAACTGTAGCCGCGGGATGTCGGCGCTCCCATGCTGGCGCCAGCCTCAGTTTGAATGACTAGAATCCTGCAGACCTCAGTTCCGGTGAAAGCACAGTGTGACCCGGTAGGAAAAATTGTTGCACCCCCTCCCCTTTTTGACTGATGGTTCAAACCACCGATCCTTTCCTTTGCCCTTTTAACGGAACTTTGGACTGCCTCCCCCCCCCCCCCGCGGCGCCCCACGCCGTTATTTGGTGGGCGGCAACTTACTGAACATCACCTTGGTGCCATCCAGATTTCAGCGCGTTCTGCTGCCTTGGAACTATTCGCACAACAGATCGCTACTGACGACCCACCCCCCGGGACGCCCCACGCCGGATACCCAAATCAGTGCGGCACCCAGGCAACATCTTCTGAATTTTCATAATTTGAAAGAACTAGTAACATGTCCTCATCAGGAATTTCCTCTTCAATCATCTCATCAGGAATCGCCTCATGAAAAGTCTGCAATGATGATTCTTGTAACTCTATGGTCTCCAAACACTCGATAAATTCGCCATCAAGAGATTGATCAAAAAAATCATTCAAGTCATCTCCTCCTTGTGAGAATATTTCATTATTTGTGCTGTCAATTTCAATAAATGTAGTGGATAATTCAAAAGAAATTACCACGGTCTCTTCATTGTTTAAATGTTTTTACTGTTTTTGTTTTGTTGTATATATTTATAAGTTATTAAAGTTTTATATTCCTACTACTTTGTTGGAGTGCTATATATTTTTAATGTGACACATAATTGTAAAAACTTTGATGTACAAAGAGTCATCCCTGGAATCTTCCGCTTCAGGCTCGGTCCCCTCCCCAATCACAATACAGGATGGTTTTCAGATAGTAGGAACGCGTGTGGTGTGACGGATCTCATCGGGTGTGGGCCTTGATCTACTATAACTCCTTTGAAGAGGGGTGATTCTTTACAGCTGGGGCCATAAACTACATCTGCAGGGCTAGCTGATAGCCTGGGACCGGCCTGGACAATCGGACACAGAGGAAGAGGAGTGTCAGAGGGTGCGGTAGTGAATAGGGCGAAAGGGAGGTGTCGGGCGGGCACAGGGTGTGATTCTCAGGGAAGAGCAGCGCAGATGGGGGGAGGTTTATTGCCCATGCATAAGACAGAGAGCGGGGGTGACCAGTGCCTGGGGAAGATGCTTGCGAGGGTGGGGAGCCATGCTACGGATCGACAGCGTGCAGAGAGTGGGTCTGGTCAAGGCATCTAAAATGGCTGCCGTGCACGACAAAAGTGTGGCATTTGAAAAAAGGCAAGATGGCGCAGACAATGTTTTTCAACACTTCCTCATTTCCTTCGAATCGAACGTTAACAGACGTTGGGGCATATTACCAAAGTTAAGCGATATTTATCCCTAACGATGCTTAGCAACAAATTTTTTACCGCTAAGCATCGTCAGAAATTATCGCAGATAAACCTTGCTATTATCAAGGTTTATCGCAAATGCGATAAAAAACGGCCGCAATGCATTAATATTGCTGAAAAGTCAGCGATATTCATGCATTACCGAGCTAATGCTCTTAGCCATGTTATCCACCTCCCATTGGATGACATGGCTAAGAACTGCTCAGGACAGGTGTTACTTTTTGGAGATATTCGCGCTTAGCGCGAATATCTCCAAAAGTTGGTAATAGGAGATAGCGATGTTAGCGACTGTTTCCAGTCGCTAACATCTTGGCATGCCCACTTTGCATGTCATTAGTGATAAATATCACTGACATGCAAAGTGGAGCCCAAGATGGTCGCTATCTCCTACTAGCGGTCGCTAACTGGTGTTAGCGACAGCTACGTAATACGGAGATAATTTTATCTCCGCTTTCTTGGCTTTTAAAGCCAAAAAAGCGGAGATAAACCCCCTTGATAATATGCCCCGTTATCTCTCCCACACTACCGGTCCCCCTGGGCTTAAACGCCGAGATGGTAGGGACTGCATCCCGTGGAGATAGGCCGAGACGTCACTCAGCAGAAAAACAAGTCTATAAACATACAATAAGTTAAAAGTCAATCATTCTTCTTTCCTTGTAGTACGCTCCCCAGTCCACTTCCCGTTACGCTAACCGGGCGCACCCCAGCAAAAAAACGTTTGTTTTTTTTTGCCCCTCCAAAAAGAACCAATTTTTGCACTCTATACTATAAGTCTTTTTTTATACTACAATCACTTCGCTACAACCTCATAAATTAAAAATAAAAATGAATAATGTCTCAAACAATTTTTGATTTCTAAATATAAATTTATTCTTCTGAATTTTCATAATTTGAAAGAACTAGTAACATGTCCTCATCAGGAATTTCCTCTTCAATCATCTCATCAGAAATCTCCTCATGAAAAGTCTGCAATGATGATTCTTGTAACTCTATGGTCTCCAAACATTCGATAAATTCGCCGTCAAGAGATTGATCAAAAAAATCATTCAAATCATCTCCTCCTTGTGAGAATATTTCATTATTGGTGCTGTCAATTTCAATAAATGTAGTGGATAATTCAAAAGAAATTGCCACGGTCTCTTCATTGTGATCCATTTTATTTTGAAATTTCTTGCTGTAAATTGCAGAAAAAAATAATCACTTTCATTTATCGTTTTTAGTAATACATAATATAAAACTAACTTTATCAAGTATTTAGTATAACAGAAGGACTGAAAATGAATAACAGAAAACATTTTTCAAATTATCTTAAAGTGTACAACATAGTTCCCCTTACAAATTAACAACTCACCTTTTTGAAAGTAGGAGAAGTGTTAGTACTGTGTAAATCAAACACCAGAAATTGAGCACCAAAAATTCCTCACAAATGTACCTCAGACAGTAGTATCACAAAATGGCTGTGGTTTCCTCTCATTTTAGATATATACATAACCAATTAACTTTCATCACACACAAATACAAAACCAAAGTAACATTTTAATTGGTTCTAAATTTCAACACTTTCAAATGTGTTTTCCCCATGCAATTTTCCATAGGACATTTAGATACGTCTACAGCCTGAATGGCTGAACGGAATTACACCAAACTTGGCAAAATGGTACATCAAACCTAAGAGGTCAGTGAGGATCTACTATGCCCCCTTATGGTCATTTGCCCCTTCGCTTTGGCCTCCTCTTGTCTCTCGATCCTACCGAGAGACAAGATGGCGGCCGCTACGGACTGTTTGGAATGTTTACAGACGCCGGAGAACCAATCAGCTTCGCAAAGCTACGTAACGCGAAAAGTACGCGAAGCGGAGCGCTGTTACAGATATATATCTTTTTTTGAACGTTAATTTCTCAAAATCCACTGGAGCACATATATTGAGACCTAGCAAAGGCACATCGGGCTACCAGTCCCTACAATTTTGCCAAGTTTCGTGCAAATCCATTCAGCCGTTCGATTATTTTTTTATTTTTTTTTGCCCCGCGGGGCCCTTTTAAAACCTCCACATCAAACCCAGGGGGTCAGGGAGGATCTACTATGCCCCCTTATGGTCATTTGCCCCTTTGCTTTGGCCTCCTCTTGTCTCTCGATCCTACCGAGAGACAAGATGGCAGCCGCTACGGACTGTTTGGAATGTTTACAGACGCCGGAGAACCAATCAGCTTCGCTTCACAAAGCTCCGTAACGCGAAAAGTACGCGAACTGGAGCGCTGCCTGGTCCGCTGTTACAGATATATATCTTTTTTTGAACGTTAATTTCTCAAAATCCACTGGAGCACATATATTGAGACCTAGCAAAGGCACATCGGGCTACCAGTCCCTACAATTTTGCCAAGTTTCGTGCAAATCCATTCAGCCGTTCGGGCTAAAAGTGAGGCCAACCGCCCTATGGAAAACTCAATGTTAAAAACACGTTTTGGGACACCCCTTTTTTCTCGGCCCCCCTTTGACGAAACCCCCCCAAATTTTCAGGGGCTGCTCAGGAACAAAATGTTCAATTTTCCTGAAAATTGCAGCCAATTCCGTTCACAAACGCCAAAGTTATTAGACATAGAATTTTCAAAAATCCCATAGAGAAAAAATCCTAACTATATATACCTACTGGCGACCATGAATGGATCAGGCTTCTTTATTGTTATCCGGGTCTCCCACGACCCTGCAGAAAAAGAGAGACGCGTTTCGCCTGCGCAGCAGGCTTTATCAATCTAAATGGCGCCATAACATTGTTGATATATATAGCCCTCCTCCCGCCTTCAGGCATACATAGACATAAAGGATAGACTGCAAGGTAGACATTATTAATAGAAGACAAACTAGCATTCAACATATGCGTGCCTTGCAAAGTGCAAGACAATTAGAGTTATAAATAACTGCATATTCCACTACAGACAAATAATGTCAAAAATAGTACATGAACTAATTCATGAAATATAAGCAGAGACGATTATACATAACCGGCTGGTTAACCTGAAAGTCATGATAACATGCCGAGGTACTATCATACTAAAACAGCATGCTGGCGCCAAATGCTCTCCACGAGCGCTGCCTTCCTGATGATAACTCTACTGTGTATAAAGAGATTCAAAAACCTGCACAAATAGCAGGTTGTGCTGCCTGCATTAAAAATGCCTGCTTGCTCCCACTTCATTGTTACATGGTCCAATAATACAAAGTCTGTCTGTTGCAATTATAGGAGAAGACATGCCGAGTGACTGTTCATTAAGTAATGTATTTCAAATGTGCGCAAAAATACGCACTCCTGGTGAAGGCAATATGGAATAATAGCGCTGCCTTGGGGATTCGAGTTGAACATGCTGTGCATATTTCCAACGGCGATATCAGCCTATGGGTGTTGGCTGTTACTCCGTATGGGACAACATCTCCCATAATCCCTCAGGCGGCTATACATATCAGAGTTTCATCAAACATCATTACGGAAGTTCAAATTGCCACAATTTCATAAAGTCATAGCAGTTATTACCGGAAACATTGTCCCAAGCAACCAAAGTTATAGGGTATTAGTGCAGAAGGCGACGCAAATGTCTCAGTTGCCAGGCAGCACAACGTAACATGTTCATAGGCACATATACAGGGTAGTAGGAGACCGATGTGAATAAGTTCAGTATGCCCAACACACCTCACCGCTTAAGCGTCAGCTACCACAGTGCCCAGTCACCAAAGGTCGCCAGCATCCTAGGCAAGGCATTTCCTGCTGTGGAAAGCAGACCACCGTGCTGGCAGTCGGCAAAGACCGCCCCGCTCCGCAGTCCGGGATCCCCACAGCTGCCATCCTTAGTAATTTCTCTGGTGAGACTCTCTGGGGGCTCTACATCATAGCACTCCCATGCTGCTCCAAAAGTTTGTTGCGAATAAAAATACTTTTGCGTAGTCGCGTCTGGTGCACACTGAGTGCGGGCTGGGTGGACGACTCCCATGTGACTTTAAAAGAATGCATTTCATTGGTTCATAAGGTTTTCCATTCTAGTAATTGGAGGACCACACCATTTTTCTCATTCTTCATACATCATCCCCGGAGACACAGCTGCTGTGTTTTTTGTGCTTTCTTATATATTTCTTTGGTGCTTTCCTTTTCACATTTAAATCTCTTCTTCTACTCCTGTGCTGGATATTCCTTTCGAAGAAGAAGAATCTGACATTCCATTGAAGAAGAAGAAGGAAAGCATTGTGTGGACATTTTTCACTATTTCACTTGTGAAATGCGCAAAAAGTCAGCTGTACTCTTTGTCCAAGAGTACTCTCGAGGGGGGGTGATAATAAATACTCCTGCAGAACATCTAGCATGCTCAAAGATGTGCATACTATTCACCCTCAACCCTTGTCACAGGAGCAACTGCGACGTGCGCAAGAACATATGATGCAACATGACAAGGAAGCTGGTCCTACTACTTCAGCAGCCTCAAGCTCCTCATCTCGTGGCCCTCACATTTGTCCAGAATTTGCCAATCTTAAACAACTTTGCATAAAGTGCAACACTGTGGTTTGCTATGGGGAGCAATCCATACATGCTGTGGTTTCTGCAATGACTGTTTAATTGCAAAAGTTCAAACTTAAGGCCCGATTAGGATCACGGTGAATCCGCATCCTCCGTGCCGGCGGAAGCCACCGCCAGCCCGGAAGATGCGGATTCACCGCTGCGGACACAGAAAAGACCCCCCACCAGATTAGGATGGCAGGGGGGTCATTTTTCCGTCCGCCTCTTTTCCCGCGCGGTCGCCTTCCGACCGCGGCGGAAAAGCTCTAATATGGTGGCGGTGTCTATCAGACACAGCCAGCCATATTAGGATGCCGGCAGAGACATGCTTTTCCATAGCGTTTTTTCCGCCATAGAAAAGCATGTGGAGTCTGACTATGGGGGCCCGTTGCGGGCCCCCAGGGGTGTAGGGGGTGGGGAGTGCACATGGGGGGTACCTATGGTACCCCCCTGCCTATGCATGCACGAAGCGGCAGGCACCACACGGTGCCTGCTGCTTTGTGCATGCAAAGGAAAACATGCACATTTAACCTTGCGGTGGGTGCTGCATGAAGTAGTATCCGCCGCAATGTTACATATAGGGGATGTGACCGCCAGGGTGGAGGAAACCATTATTTTACCTGGAAATGTTTCAAAGGTATTCTCACATTGTGATGCTCACAATAAAACAATCAATCAATCAATCAAACATGACTTGTAAAGCGTGGCTAATCACCCATAAGAGTTCAGTTGAACAGCCAGGTCTTGAGTCCTTTCCTGAATTCCAGCAGATAGGGTGTGCTTCAGAGGTGAAGGGGGAGGTAGTTCGAGGACTTTGCTGTGTGATAGGAGAAGGAGCATCCTCCACTGCTGCTTCTGCAGATGTGGGGGATAAGAGCAATGGAGAGGGAAACAGAGAGCAGGAGTCTGGTAGGTTGGCAGAAGCTCAGGCAGTGGTTGATGTATGGTGGTACTTGGTTGTGTAGGGCTTTGTAGGTGTGGATCAGCATCTTGAATTTACTTTTCTTCTGAATGGGAAGCTGGTGTACCTTCTTGAGGTGAGGGATGAAGTCTGGGGAGGTTAATTTAAGCCATTTGAAGATATTTCAGAGCATTCGAAGGGTGAGAAGCAGTCGGAGGAAACTGCATTGATATCATTTTTAATAGTGGACTTGCTGTCCAGACTAATGCCAAGGTGCGGGCATGGACCGTCAGAGTTGATGAGGGTCCTATTATGGAGGGCCACCAGAATCGTTCAAAGATGAGGAGTTCTTCCAGAAGATTAGCAATTCTGTTTTGTCTGTGTTGAGTTTTAGGCAGTTGTCTTTCATCCAGTTTGAGATGTACTAGTCATGCATCTGTGGAAGTTGGCCATGGTGGTGGAGGGTCTTCTGACAGTGAGAGGATGAGCTGGGTGCCGTTTGCATGGGATATGATGTTAAGTCTGTTTGATGTGACGATGTTGGCCAAGGGAGTCATGTAGGTGTTAAACAGAGTGGGGTGAAGTACTAGCCTTGAGGGACACCGCAGAGGATGTTCTTGGGTTCAGCGGTGAAAGGATGAAGGCAAATTCTTTGTGTTCTTCTTGTGAGGAAGGAGGCAATCCCCTTGAGGGTGTTTACTTGGAGTCCAATGTATGGGAGTCTCTTAATGACAGTGCTGTGGGATACAGCTGAGGGGGATCAGGGTTGCTGTTTCTCCCCGGTCAAGGAGGGTTCTGATGTCATCGGTGGCAGTGATTAGGGGGGGTTTGATGCTGTGGTTGGTGCAGAATCTGGATTGAGAGGTGTTTCGAAGACTGTTGTTCCCAAGGTGCTCCGTGAGTTAACGGTTAATTGCCTTTTCAAGGATGGGAAGGGGAGCAGCAAAATAAGACAGGACCTCTTGAGGTTGCCTGGGTCGGCAGTTTGTTTCTTGAGAAGGGGCTTGATCGCAGTCTGTTTCCATTCTTTGGGGAATGTGGCCATGGTGATGGAAGTGTTGAGGATGGCGGTGAGTTTGTTGCTGATTATCTTGCTCCTGAGGTTGAAGATATGTTGGAGGCAGGTGTTTGAGGGTGCTCCAGAATGGATAGATTTCATGATGGTGGTGGTGTTTTGCGTGATTAGTTGGTTCCAGGTGGTGACCAGGTATTCGTGATTTGCGCTTGTGGGAGCAAGCAGGTTGAGACTATTGCCAGCAGTAGGTTAGGGTACGAAGTATTTCTTGATGGTGGCAATTTTGTCATGGAAGAAATCTAAAAGGGTGTTGCAGAGTTCCTAGAAGGAAGTGATGATGTTTTCGGTGGCTGAGGGGTTGGAGAACTCTCTAGAGATGTTGAAGAGTTCTTCTCTGTGGTTGGAGCTTACTTCGATGTTGGTGGCGAGGGCGTTCTTTTTTGTTTTTTTTCAGGAGCAGTTGGTATTGGTTGAGGGATGTCTTGAAAGTGCCTCAGTTTGGTTGAGCCAGGTTATGGTGAGGAAAATGACATCAGAGGCTTTGGAGCTGATGGGTCCTAGCACCTCAACACTGAAGATCATGAAGTGCTACAGGAATGCTGGTGAAGTGCTGTGCTCAGGTGATCTGTAGAATGAAGAGCTGGAGTCTGAAGAGTTATAGTCTGGAGAGATGCTGAAGCATCCAGTACATATTTCGCAAAAGGAAGCAAAGAGATCCAGACCTGGTGTGGCTTTTATACTGGAAAGGAGTCAAACTCTATATGACTGCTGAATCTGTCTTTTAATGGCTAAAAATGGTTTGAAATTCATTAGGTCAGTGTCCATACAACAACCTGCTTATTTGAATATCCTGGCAGTCCAGATGTGTGTATTGCTCAGAAGGCCCCTATATCAAGTCGCCTGGCATGTCACTTCCTTTTTATGACATTTTGTTAGTGTGGGGCCCATCCAAAGAGACACTCCTTTTAAAGATTTGATTCTATTTGCAAGATGGCCACCGGGCGAGATCTCCTCCAATGAGCTCCGGGTTAGGGATAACCCTATCGGTCAATATCCCTGTACAACCCTGCCAGCCATCACCCTCCTTTGCCCTGCTGCCATCCTGCATCTTCATACATCAATAAAGTGCAGACTTGACACCGCAGCCCTGCGCAGACCAGCTCTCGAGGACCCCTCTCACCGCAACTTGAACCATCGGCCATTATCCAAAGGTGCTGTCCAGAGGTGCTGGCCTCTTGATGAATCTGCCGGATGGCCCACTGCTGTCAGATGCCTCACAGCTATGGACGGACGGAGCCCCAGCCGATCACTGAATGCAGCACGCATTGCTTGTGGGGGGGCCGGACCGAGGATGTGCGCCCTGCCTTGAGACAGTGGTGAGTCTGTTTCCCCTCTTTCCCCCGCCACCCCGCTGCAGACCACTTGGCATCCTGGGCCCCCGAGCCTGTGAACTGATGGTTTCAGCACAGAACTCTTAGGCGAGTTCTCCATCTAGTGGCCTACTTTCGACATCCTGAGCCTGTGCCTGTGCCCTGCCAGGAACCGAAAGATCTGCGCGGAGCTCGCAGATAAGCCTCCCATCGCGAGTTGTTGCCCGGATGGTGGTGGACTCACTGTTCCCACAACCTTTGCTCTCGGAGGATCACCGCGGAGCCCACAGGTGAGCCTCCCACCACGCTAAGAGGGCACCCATCACGAGCAGAGGCCCTGGGGAGTTGTCGTCCGCCTTGCCCCCAGATGCAGGTACAGCACATATACCCAGGAGCTGGCAAGCTCCATGCCTGTCCCAAAGACACATCCCTAAGGTGCACCAACCCAGCAGTGGAGTGGAATAGCCTCCCTGCTGGAGAGGCCTGCGATCTCTACATGCACCTAGTGGGCAGTGTGCATTATTGAGCTAACAGCGATTTCCAGTCCACAGGTGCGGTTTTGTGTTCTAGCGGCACATTGCAGCTGCTGGTCAGTGATATAGCCGTTTTTATTGCCCTTTGCCATTTCCTGCACAAGAGCTGCTCCCCATTCTCCACCGGGCCCTTTCACCACAAAAATGACGGCACCTAGTAATGGCTATAGAAAGATGACTGCCCTATAAAACCTCAATTGGTCTTCAACTGTACCTGAGCCCGGCCCAACCTAGCAATGACAACAGAAAGAGGACTGCACCTTTCAACTAACGATTCTACAGCTTCATCTGAGCTAGGACCCCCTCAGGCAACGGAAACAGAAAGAGGACTGCACCACCATTAAACTAAAGGGTCTACAGCTACACCTGAGTAGGCTCCCTCAAGCAATAGAAACAGAAAGAGGACTGCACCTTTAAAACAAACAAGGGTCCACAGCTACACCCTGAGCCAGGCTTGATCAAGTGGCAGCCATCTTGAAGCAGCACCAACCTGATATAGCAGTCAATGAAAGTCTGGGGAACTTGAAAAAGCGGTCAAAATCTCTCTTATCTCCTACCACCTAGCCAACTTCTTATTTCCTATAAGGTTACTATCCTTATGATCAAAGCCATAAGGAAATCCGCCACCTACTGACCCTTCTATAAGGTTACCATCCTAATGATCACAACTTCAACCCCTTCACTGCGGCGGCTATTCTGCCGCACTGCTAAGGGGGCGGGGTGGCCGCGCGGCGGCCGCATGCTGGTGACGGAACCGCTCGTCACCAGCCGCGGTTGAGCTGTGCTCATGACGGAGCGGTTCCGTCATGGCCCCGCCCGCTCAATAGAACGCCCAGCGCAGGCGCGGAATCTAGGAAACTAGGAGCCTACTGACCTTATCTCTCCTATAGGGTCCAACTCCAGCCAACATTGTAAACCCTAGCCTGACTGCCACTGGAGTAAACTTATTTACCCTGGCTTACCCCCCTAAACTCTCCAAAACCGGTGCAAAAAACTTCAAGCACTCCACCCTGAAAAATCACCCTGAGACTCTGTTCACTAGCAGGGTGACCAACACCCACCCCGACGGTGATGCTCCGACCAGCCTCCCCTCTGAGACTAACCTACCACAACCCTCCTCCCTAAGGGTTTCCAACTCAGCTCCTCATAACCCCTCTAGGTCATCTCCCGGCCCTGCCAATACAACCACCCCAAGACCTTTGGTCTCCTCCCCTTCATCCCCCCATGCCATCCCAGAGGGTTCCAACACAGTTCATACTAACCCCTCTAGCTCGTCTATGGCCTGACTAACGTTATCGGACCGAGACCCTGGATCACCCCCCCACTCGCTCACCACCCCGACTCTGACACTGGTAAGCCCCGAATGACCTATGATACAGGCCAAGCTAACCTTGCTAGGCCACAAGCCACCCCTTCTATTGCTCCTAACAGAGTCCATCCTAACGCTCCAAGCACGGCTCCTGGCCTTGCTAACAGAACTGGCCCTGAACCTCTAGTACCCTCCCCACTAGCTCCCCACTCCGACCTTGAGACCGATACGCCCTCAAATTCCTACGACACAGGTCTAGCTAGCCCTGCATTCCTATCCAGTAGGCATGACAATAGATCTGCCACCAAACCTCTGCCCCCCTGTTCTAGCATATTCCCCTTATATGGTTATCGATACTCTGCACTCCAGAGCTGCCAAAATAATTCAGAGTATCCATTTCTCCATTCTGGATCTAACAAACCTCCTTCACCGAGTCGAACACTCCCTCGCTAGCCTCAAGCCCGGCTCAACCCCACCCCCCTCTTATTACAGAGCTCCCCAACCACCCACTACCTCTATCCTTGAGGCACCTTCGCCCTCGTAAGCATCCTTGTCATGTTTTGGAGGAGAATATGCTAGCTCTCGTCCTCTCCTACAACTCTACTCTCGCCACACCAAATCCACTAGACCTTAATGAAAAGGAAATCCTTGACATCCTACAGGACTACAATGCAGCCCCAGTTACCCCCTGCCCATCAGACGCAAGTGCCAAACATCACATCTGCATGGTCGCTATCAATCCCTGCAGATCAGCTACCCTCCGTAACAGAAGGGTGATCGAAAGAAATCTAGCGCCTGTACACCTGTCTGCCCCGACTCCCGAAACCCCCTCTCACCCACCTCTGACTGGTCTCTTAATTAACTGCTGATCGGCAGTAAAGCATGCCACCAATGTTGCTGCTCTTATCCTGAACAAAAATCTTGACTTAGCAATTCTAACAGAATCATGGCTAAACGACTCCTCATACCATGCCTAGACCTCTTAGTCCCTCCCAACTATAACATTGCAAGGCTAGACAGACACCATAGGAAGAAAGGAGGCGGCATTGCCTGCATCTACCACTCTAACCTTATTGTCGCTGAACTTCTGGCCGATACCACCGACTCCTGCGAATACCTCACCCTCTCCATTTTCAGTAACTCCACACTGCTATGCAACCTGCACATCTTTTACCACCCCCCAGACTTTACAGACCACCTCATGTAAATTCTCACAGGAAAGAGTTCCCCCAACGCTAAAGACATTTTCCTTGGCAACTTCAACCTGCACTGGAATGATCCCAAGGATCCTCATGTCAATGCCATTAAAGACCACCTGGCCGATCAAGCCTTGCCCCAATCTTGCTTACTCCCAACTCACTCGAAAGGGGCCACCTTTGACTGGATTATCTCCAAGGAATCAACAGTCAAGCTCATCTCCATAGACTCCTGTGACTGGTCTGACCACCACACCATTGCCTTCCTACTACCCAGCACCCACAAGACAAGGGCACCGCAGCCAGTGATTCCTAAACGCTAGGTCAGAGACACCAAGAACATGGACCACAAAAATTTGGAGGCCCAGTGCAAATCTGACCTCCCACCTCTTCACAACAGTCAATGACCTTAACAACCACTACTCTGCAACTATATCGAACATTTTGGATGACCTAGCCCCTCTAAAACTAAAAAGAACCCATGTCAAAGATAGAGACCCCTGGTTTACCGGATCCCTCAACAATTAGAGGAGATCCCTCCGGCAATCTGAAACAATCTGGAGACAGCACCCCTATGCTGCTCAACTAAAACTTCTCCGCCAGCCCAGAAATACATACAATAGGAACATCCTCAACTCAAAAAAGAGTTCTTCAGATCTGAACTGGGGAACACCCAAAACAGACCCTGCAAACTCTTCGAGCTGGTCAAACACCAATCCAACAAACTGGCTAAAACATCAAAAGAAAACCTCAAGGCTCTAATATCTTCCAAGGAATTCTCCTTGTTTTTTGCGGACAAAATCAAAGCCTTAGGTAACAAACTCTAACCTAAGGTTAGAGTTCTACCTCATACTCTCCACCCCCCTCTGAATTGCCTCCTCCTTCCACGCCCCCGCAACAGGCTTCACCTAAGAATCAAGCACAATGGAGCAACTTTACACTCAACGATTAAGACTCCGTCTCCAAAATCGTCTCTACCTTAAACCCGAACAACCACTTCATGGACCCGCTTCCCTCTAACTGCCTAGCTGCTGACGCCCAATACATTATTCCTAGCTGGATTACAATAATCAAAGCCTCTCTCCGGCAGGGATCAATTCCTGACTCTCTGAAAGCCGGCCAAGTCCTCCCCATATTGAAAGAGCTGTCTCTGTATCCAGCCTCTCCCGACAACTTCATACCCATTTCCAACATCCCTCTCCTAGCTAAAGTGTTGGAGAAGTGTGTGCAACTGCAGCTAAGTCAGCACATCAACAACTTCCACCTTCTCAATGACTTCCAATCTAGATTCAGACCAGGACACAGCATGAAACCACCATGCTCCAAATTGTTGATGATGCCCTCCAAGCCCTTGACCAAGGTAAAACTTGTCTCCTAATCCTCCTAGATCTATCCTCGGCCTTCAATACGGTCAACCATGGAAAGTTACTTGAGTACCTCAAACTAAGGATGGGATCTAATGGATCAGTCCTAGAATGGTTCAGATCCTTCCTCCAAAACCGGTCTCAGAGATTCCTAATTAACTGCAACCTGTCCGCTCCCACTCTGGTCACGGTTGAAGTCCCTCAAGGATCAACGCTGTCTCTCACCCTCTTCAACCTTTACTTAGAACCACTTGCCAAAGTTGTACACACTGCAAATATCTCCTACCATATGTAAGCTGACGACACCCAGACATACATCAAAATCTCAACCCTCAAGGAGATTCTCTCCCTGACCCTTAAGCTAACCGTCCAATGGCTCGCCTCCAATCAACTCAAACGCAACGCACAGAAAACAGAATTTCTGCTAATTTACCTCACAAAACTGACCCTGAGATTCAGAAATTGATTAAGGCCACCACAGCCTTAAACTGCCTTCTGACCATCGTGGAGTCGGCCAAATCACTGGGAATAACCCTGAACTGCAAGATAAACATACGGAACCACATCAACTCGATGGCCAAATCAGCCAGATTCCACCTGAGCTACCTATGGAAACTGAAACCCTTCATTGACGCTTCCTACCTAAATAATGGCAGTTAAAGCACTAGTCATCTCTAGGCTGGAATATGGCTGTTCAACCCTCTTGGGTTTAACCAAGATCTCCATGGCACCCCTAAAACCCTGCCTCAACATGGCCGCTAGACTACTCACTGTCACAAAGAAATTCAACCACATTTCTCCACACCTGAAAGCGCTGAACTGGCTTCCTCTCTAGGCCAGAATACAGCTTAAGCTGGCATGCATCACACATAAGGCTTTACACTCAAACTCCCCTGCATATCTCGCACAGAAACTTGTGGTATCCGGAGGAAACAGAAATTCACGGTCCGCCAGAGACCTCCTACTCCAGCCGGCATGCTTTTGAAAAAAAAACATACAATCGGGAATTCGCTGGGGCCGCTCCAAGAATATGGAACTCTCTCCCACCCCATCAGAAGAATCCCCTATCTTGCCTGCTTCAAAAAGGAGGCCAAAGCCTTCCTCATGGGTAAGTTCCTCACTTAAACTTGGCCTACTCCTGCCTCCTTCAGATAACCTACTCACCATGTAACCTGGGACCTTGTCTTGAGTAAATGGACTGTAAAATGTCTACATTATCCATCCAGCCCTCTTGTACCCTGCACCCTGCCCCTTTGTTATTGTTGATACACTATCATTATTTCATGCCTTTTGTACAACTCTGCAACTCTGTAAAGCGCCATGATACCCTAACGGGTCAAGTCCGCGCTCTATAAAACACAAAAATAAAATAAAAAAATAAATAAATAAAGTGGGTGACTATGTTTCCATGACCTGACCTTTGCACTAATAACGACTGATAAAAACTGATTATACTAAGGTTCAGGACTTTTTACCTGAGCTTTCTGCCCCTTTTTGGTAAACTATGTAGCAAATATGTATAGCATGTATAAAAGTGCTTGAGAACCTGTGCTGGTTGGGATGTGCATTGGGGTCACTTTCTCTATATAGGGAACCCCTAGGGTTATAGGTTGCTCCAAAGGGTTAGTGGTAGTGGTAGTGGGAGAGGTGTGGTGCAGCCACCAGGGCAGCTGAGTCCGCAGCACAGGGCTCACTGATCAATCCCTGGCGGCAACTCAGCTCAGCACCCTGTGACTCTGGGAAATAACTTACTTAAACTTTCCAACGGCCCCCAGCGCCTTGAGACCCTTAGGAGTGAGTAGTTCATGCTTCACAAATACCGGAGTTGGCAGTGAGAGGTTGCTGTCTCCCCAATCCACGAATGCTCCCCCTGAACTGCTTCTGTCAGTTTTCACCTTCCTATGGAATGATTTGATGATCCAGTTTCACAGCCTGGTACCAATAACTACTTTGAAACAAAGAGAAGGACAGACCAGTTCTAGAAGACAACTGTGTGACCTGCCTTGAATAACACTAGCCAAAAGAAATTACCAAGAAGCAAAAGCACCATATACAACACTTGCAGGGAAGAACACCTTCCTGCCCTAACTCCCTATCCTGTTTGCTGTGAAAAGAGATGTTGAGCACTGAAAGGAAAATGTTCATTGAGCTTCATGGTTGCCCCTATGTCTTTGTGGTCATCAACCTGATCAATCAAATTTAGAGTTTATGTCTGTTCTTCCTGAAAGTAGACAACAGCAAATTACTGCAAATGATATGGTGTTCATTTGTTTATTTGCTCTGGAGCTCTGATCACCAGTGTAGAGGAAGACAAATCCCAGCAGAAGAACTCCTGGCTACCTCTCCTTCAGGGGTAGGGACCATACCCCAAGACTAAGGAAGAATTATCC
Organism: Lissotriton helveticus; assembly: GCF_964261635.1. Lineage (NCBI taxonomy): Eukaryota > Metazoa > Chordata > Amphibia > Caudata > Salamandridae > Lissotriton > Lissotriton helveticus. The sequence goes on from NC_136067.1 coordinate 2,006,085,246, forward strand.
CTTCATCCATCCATCATTTTTCCCAATGATTACTATTGAAATATTCTGAACTGGAAGACAGGACAAAAAAAGGAACTTCTAAGCATGCTGCTAGATGACCCTTCCCACCTCTTGGACACTATAGATGGCTAGCTTACCCAGCATTCTTCCAGCTTTTTCTCTTCTATCTCTGGCTGAGAGGACTTGGGAATCCCTCCTTGACTTGAATTCCCATCTTTTTACTCTAATTTTTGTGCTGGACGTAGAGAGGTTTTGTGTGCAACATGAAAGCAATTTCTTAGCAGGATGGGGTGTGCTGATCCATGTGGTTGGCATTTCTACTGTCCGTTTTTGGTAATTGTAAGAAATGTCAGATATTGACCATGCTGATGGCATCATTACCTGTTGGCTGGCATTAGTAAGACTGCTGTGTTAAAAGTTAAGACGCAATATACAGAAATCTGTGAAACTGCATCTCCCAGTGTTGCACCATGAGTGAAGCCCTGCCCACTCATGTGCAGTGATATATTTTCGGTTTCAGCCGATGAGTACCTTTTTTCTTGTGGGTATATATGGGAGCACATTTCTGGCCAATGATTGTTCTATTTTGGGGAGTCCTTTTATTTTATGGGTAAAATTTCTCGAAACATTCGTGCAACAGCTTTTTCTTCAGTTTCATGCTCACATTCTCCATCAAGAAAGAGATCAGGAGAGATTTTAGCCCTTATATTTTTTTAAAGAGGATGGCTCCTGTGTTTTTTTTTTTACATCTCATGGGATGGTGCATATTTCCACAGCGGGACAACTGGTTACTTGATGCTCCATTTCCATAGGATCCATTTCCATAGGAGGCCTAAAAACTCTTCAGGAGCATTTGACTCATAATGGTCTACTGCTGCTCTACATGGTGTGCTTTCCCACCCACGAGTAACATTGGTGAACTTAGATTAAGGCACAAGTATTGAATGTAAAAGATAGATTATTGTAGCCTCCAAAACACTATTCATTGAGCAATTTAGATAGATGCATTTCTTTTGGATTAATAACAATCCCATAAAGGGATCAGGGGCACAGTAAAAACAGCAACAAATATTATTTTCGTTATTCACAGTATCACACACACACACACACTGTACTAAGAAAAAATACACAATTTTAAACAAAAGTATTTATTACTAAAGGAGCAACTTGTTTCTCAGTACATCTAAAACAACTACACTAAGAGAGCATGAAAGGCAGAGCTACTTGCAGTCTAGAGCTCCTTACGGAGAAGAAATGCACTTCATACCTTGTTGACAGCAAAGGCTATCTTTATTAGCGAAGGTGTGTAGCCATTGTTCCCTGTGAAGGCACAAACACATGCTGCGATCTTCCTTTGGGGCTCAGCTTCTGTCTTCAAGTGAAATTTAGCATCTGCAAAGTGTGCTGGCAGTACCTTCTCTGACAGAATCTTGGGCAATAATCTGGGCAAGAAACCTCTCCTGACAAGTGGTAGTCGTTATATATTAAATCTTTTGAGAGATTGGCATTTCTTATGTAAGTTACGCAATGTCTGACATAGATTATGTGCATCAAGGTGTGCGTCACAGACGTTTCCCTATGAACATTTAAGGTAAAATGATGTCAATTCCGACTAAATTGTTTTGGTTATATGTCTGTATGTGCTCCTATTTAATCTTTACAGAGTGGAAAGTAGATATTTTGCCTAGGGGGAAATGACATCTGCATTGAATAAATCTGGAACGATGGGGACTTTTATTGTCTAAAATTGAGACATTGGCAATTTACATTATCCATGATGGAGTCAGGCATACATAAAATGGAATCAGACCTTAGGGGCTTTACAACACTACTAGTCAATCTTCCGAAGTGTCAAATGACACCTTTTAAGGACAGGATCTTTAGGATAGACTTGGGGATGGTTTTTCTTCCTGCAGAAATAAAAGCATCTGAGAGCAGGGCTCAGTCTAAAGCTCAGGCTTGTCTCTGGTTGAAGGTCCAGTGTCAAATGGCCTCCTGTCTATGGGCCCAATTCACAGAATGAACTTAAGACAAAATCCTAAACTTACTACTATTTGGTATTCACAGAATGCACTTACTACTATTTGGTATTCACAGAATGCACTTACTACTTTCGGGATTCACAGAATGAACGTACTACTTTCGGGATTCACAGAATGAACTTACTACTTTCGGGATTTACAGACTAGACTTACGACTACTAACTTTACGTCTGCCGCTGGGGAGTAATTTACGGCCCGTAATCGTAATTTACGCCACTTTGCCGTAAATTACGATTACGGTCCGTGAATTACGATTACGAGCCGTAAATTACGATTACGGGCCGTAAATTACGATTGCTGGACGTTGGTCATTTTAGCCAAGGGGAAACACCTGGCCAAGGTCTACCCATCCCCCAACATGGATCAGCTGACACACAGCAGCCAATCCCAGCCCTACAGCATGTATGAATGCAGAGCAGACACAAACAATCCCTTTTCAGGATGTCACTGAACGTGTTTGTAGCACTACCCCTTGCCATGCGGCAAAACTACTTGAGGAGGAGGAGGAGGAGGAGAGCAGAAAGGATCTACAGGCAGAGGGTAAACATATTTGGAATGTCCAGCCAGGATGTAAGGGCCAGGTACCGTTTCCCACCTGAAGTCATCTTGGAAATGGTATGTGAGTGGGAGCAGGAACTTGACTCTGTGACCTTCTGCTCACATGCAATACCAGCATACCTCAAGATCCTTTCTGCCCTCCACTTCTTTGCTACTGGGTCCTTCCAAAGGGTCACCAGTGACCATGTGGGCATTTCCCAGGCGAGCCAGTCGCGGTGCCTGCATCAGGTACTGAGATGCATCACTGATAGAGCCCCCAACTACATCAAAATGCCATATACTTTGGCCATGAGACAAATGGTAGCAAGAGATTTGTATCTCCTTGCACAATTCCCACGTGTGCTGGGTGCAATTGATTGCACCCATGTGGCCCTTCAGCCACCCCGCCACATTGCACACATCTTCTGAAACAGACACAGATGGTATTCCATCAATGTTCAAGCAGTCTGTGATGCCAGTGGAAGGTTCATCAATGTGCATGCAGTGTTCCCAGGCAGTACACATGACAGCTTCATATTCCACATGTCACCTCTTGCTCGGCGTATGCCTCCTGGAGAATTTGGTACCATGTGGCTACTGGGTAAGTACCAAGCACTGAAAATGAGTGATATGCATCATTGAAATGTCTGAATGCCCCTCAATAGTAATGATTGCACAATAAGATACATGGCCCAACAGACACTGCATGTATGAACGTATAGATCATGTCCTGTGAAAGTCAAAGAGTGAAATGTTAACAACTGCCCTTTCTTCCCTCCTCAGGCGAAGCTGGGTATGCACTCTCTCCACATCTCCTCACCCCTTACAGGTGTGCTAACACTGTACCTCAGCGTAGGTACAATAGGGCACACATACGTACTCGAGCCATCATCGAGTGCACTTTCGGTCTGTTGAAGTCGCGATTCAGATGTCTCGACCGTACAGGGGGTGTGCTTCTGTACTCCCCAGTAGTCGTGTGCAAGATCATACTAGCCTGTTGTGTTTTGCACAACATTGCTCTAATGCATGGCTTACACATGCCTCTCGAACCTCGACTAGCTCTGAATGTGGGAGACCGGGCTATTGCACATGACCGACGTCAGGGCATGCAAGTCCGTGATCAGCTGTAGTGTCATGGCCAACATGTGGTTTTCTGTCTGTTGTCAATGAAGAAATGTGGACAGGCACAACAGTGTCCATAAATGCCACCCTGAGACGACTTTGCAAACCACACTAACTGCATGCAAATCACAGCTGCTGACAGAATTCAAAAGGTGGATTGTGCCTCAGGTCATGTGCCCATGTCAGCAAGCAGTGTAGTGGACATCCCTTAAACAAACTATTCACGCTGATGACAAACAATACATGTCCTGACAGACATACCTGGACCTCATAAGGATGGGTCACCAAATCACAAAAGGTTGCATACTCAGGCCTATGGCCACTACAGAATTGACTCCCCCACAAATGATGGGCCCAGAATGTGAGTGATGATGTCATGGGAGATTCATGCACCATGGGTCAGATTTACAATAAGAGTTGCATCTCTGCATATCAGCAGGGATGCCCCAATAAGTGTGCCTCACAGCAGACATCCCTTGCACCATCATGGATGTGTCACATTTACAAAGCTGTGCGCTGTGGGCCAAGTATAGACAGAAGCATGAAGCATATGCTGTCATAAAGGTGAAGCACCACTGGAGTTGGGTCACAAGCGCAATGCAGCTCCAGCAAGGCAAGCGGCGAGCCAATGCCTAACATGCTGCATCAATTCTTAGGCCTCCTACAAGCAGGCGCAGGGTTGTGACACAGCATGGCCATGAAAATGACTGAGTGTAATTTTGTACATTTCACCCTGTCACTGTTCGGAGGTGTTTGTGTGCTGGAAGGCCCCCCCTGTGCAGGAATGCACAACTGCGGTGCAGGGCCTTACAATATGACACAGTTCACAGATGCGTCATGTTGAAGATACCCCACAGCATGGAGGTGGCGTAGCGCTGCTGCGCCACCAAATTTACGCTACTGTGGCGCAATTGGTGCACACAGGGCTCTTATACCTGCCCCCATATGTATCTGACATATCCACACTTCTCCACACCAATGTTACATAACACTTCATTCAACTCTGATACTGAGTACTCAATATGAACTACATGTCCCATAATGCAAAGTATGAGATTAGGAAAGTGGGATGGATGTTGTCAGCCCCCTACTCCCTGTCAGTGCATGAATGACTTGAAATGATCAGTTCCCCCTTTTGATACATATTCATGAATCACACCTGCATTGTAATTTCACTTTCCCCTACATCAGATCAACAGGATGGCAGTGGATTTGTTTACTGAATGTGGATGGCCCAGGATGAATACAAAATGGCTGCAAAATACTTCCTGTGATGGATTTCATGTCTCCCACTACCTGTATAACATTTCCTGTATGATATAATGTGTTCCGGGTCATTTTCGTAATTTACGGCGCAAAATCGTAGTTTCCGGCGCCGCATCGTAATGCGCGTGCGCGTAAATGACGACCTGGAACCGGAAACTACGATTTCGGGCCGTAAATTACGAAAATAAACTAGAACACATAATTTCATACAGGCAAGGTAATACATGAAGTGGGAGACAGGAAATACATCACAGGAAGTAGTTGGCCACCATTTTGTGGTCATTCTGAGTCATCCTCTATCACTGATCAGATCCTCAGGCATCCTGCTGCTCTCATCTGACCTAATTCCCTATAATGGCTGAGGAATATGAGGAGAACGCCCCCCCTTTCACAGACAGGGAATTGGACATCTTGGTGGAGGGGGTGCTGGAGAAATTCCCTCAGCTATATGGCGACCCTGAGCACCAGCTGAGCACTGCAGCCCGGGGCAGGCTATGGGCCAACATCGCCGAGCGCTGCAGTGCAGTGGGAGTGGCCACCAGGAGGGCTAGGGCGTGCTGCAAGCGCTGGGAGGACCTGAAGCGGTGGGCCCGTAGCAAGGCTACGGAGCTGGCTGGCCTGTCATCCCAGCACCATGTACAACGTCCTCGCCTGTCACCACTGTACAGGAGGGTCCTGCGAGCAGCTTGGCCGACCCTCCATGCTCAGCTGGAGGAGCATGAGCAGCATGGGACTAGTAAGTGCATCATATGCAATATGAGTCTGGGAGTATGATGTGAGTGAAACAGTGCTGTACCATTGTGTGTCCCATGCCTCCATTAGCCAATTCCATGTCCAAGCACCAGTCACAAGGTTTCAAGAGGCACACTGTGGCATATGTACTATACAGGCCAGAGTGCATTTTGGGAGTTGTAGTTTTCCCATGACAACTGGGTAAATGAGCCACACTCATGCATCCATATTGAATTCTGCTCTGCCAGCACCACTACAATTGAACCAAGTCAATCATAACGGATGTGTGCATTGGATGAGCGATGGTACAGAGACTTTCCAGTCTGCACATGGCAGGCCATAGGGGATTGGATGTGTGATTAGCATTGCACCTGTAGCGTTGTGTTCCAATTGAGACAGATCATCATGTGCCTTGGAGTCATGACAGATTTTGAGATCCTTGCATCACTCACAAGTTTTCATAGGTTGGCAAGGTGTGTCCACTGACAGACGTCTCACCCTCAGTGGCCTATGTGACATTTTACATGTACAGGTAGCTGTCACAACCACCCACCACTGTTCAGCGGTGTACTGCACTACCTTGTAAGTCAAGTAAGCCACTATGTGGCACTGGATTGTCCGAAGATGTGTGGAGACATCAAAAGGCTAGACACACAATGTAGCTAGAGGAGTACTCCAGACCCCACGTGGATGTGTGACCCACATTTAAAATGTCCCATACAATGCTACAAAGCAGATGACACTTGTCCAGACGTTAAATAGCTGCAAATCCATATCAATGGCCAATATCTATTATATCTGGACTCTTCATGTTCTCCTCTGGTGGACTTGTAGTTGAACTGGCACATGCAGCAGTGACACGACACACAGATCACAACAATGCCAAGGTTGAGGTTTGGATAATGCAGTTGTGCAAGCCACAATAATACACATGAGATGTACATGTCAAACTCAAATCAGTATATGACAGTGTGCATACATGTAATGTAAGTGCATGGACAGAATGGGGTTTGGGAGCACACTGCCTCACAGTCCCAGCACGGTTTGTCCCTTTGCATCCTGGTAAATGCAGTACACAGTTCAAACTTACTTTAGAATAATCTGGAGTCATACACCAAATTTGCTGCTGACTTTGCTGTATATCTCTAGACACGTGTTCCTGGAATGAGCGCTTCATCAGTAGAGAGCAGCAGTTTCAGAGAGCAAAGTAAATCATCTGGGTTTGCTGTGTGCCTGTGAGTGTTACTGTGATCTGAGAGGAACTTGGCAGCATTCCCAGCAAACACAGATGATTCAGGAGTTAGTTAGTACTGTAAACAGCATTTACCCGGATGCAAAGGGGCAAACTGTGCTGGGACTGTGAGGCAGTGTGCTCCCAACCACCATTAACTCCATAAGGACTGATGGGCAGATCAACAAGGCACCTGTGCCTCTGTGCACCGCCATTGGGTCACTTTAGTGACGCAGTGGCGGAGCACACAAAGCGCCATGCTGCTGGATTATTACAATGTGACGCATACGGTGCAGGATCGCATCCTAAAAGTGGCTGAGTGAAACTACAAGATTTCACACAGTCACTATTATGGCCGAGCGGAGTCAAATCTACGCACCCGCTTGAAGCAGGTGTAAGGATTGCCGCAGCATGTTAGCGATCGTGCACCACTGAGCCTTGCTGGAGGCGGGTTCGCACTTGCCATGCCACTCCAGCAAAGCCCGGCTATTCCACTGGGGATGCATCACACATCTGCCACCCAAGCGCCACGTTGTGCCACTTTGTACATGCGGGCCATCAGGGGTGACGCACGGGTGGGCTGATGCGTTGCAACTCATCAGACACACCTCTGCTGATTAGCGGAGATGCGCCAGAAGTTGTAAATCGGCCCCTGATGACTATACAGTGTGATCAGAGGCAAACAAATTCGGACCTAGGCTATTCTATGTATGTGTAGCGTCATGCATGGAACAACCACCACATCAGGATTTTGCTTACACTTCTGCAGGCACGGCTGGTGAGACAGGAGATCCGCAGGAACAATTCCGGAGAAGGAGATTATCAGTTCGGCGGCGGCTAAACCCTCTTTCCACCTGCGATGAAGGAGAGGAGGAGGAGGAGGAAGAGGAGGAGGAGGGGCCCTCAACATCTGCAGGCCAGGGGGTTTCACCCACCCGGGATGAAGAAGAACACGACACTGGTACTATGTCCCGGGTGGAGGTTGTGTACATTGAAGGGGTGGGTGAAGGACCAGACACCTCGGACAATGATGTGGGGGATGGCCTCTCAGCCACACATACATCACCAGTGGGTCATGAAGAGGTGTCCCCGGGGCAGGCCAACGTTCAATCTGGGCCTGCCATCTGCCCCTCCCTACCTCTAGAGTCCCCCATACCATCGGGGGCTCCAGCTCAATCCCCTGATACCTGTCCCCCTCCTCGTAGCCGCCAAGCTGAACCCATCCGCTCCGGACCTGAGGCACCACATCCCTTCTGTGCCCCCCCCCCCAGTGCCGGTACTGTTCCTCCCATGGCTGTGCCAGGGGACTTGAGTTGGATGGTCGAGGGTCAACCTGACATGTCCGCTCGCATCTTGCTACAGGTGTGTCTGGAGATACGCTCGATGCAAGCACACCTAGTCCGATCAATGGACCACCTCAGCACCCAAGTCCAGTCCCTGAACACAGCCATTATGTCTTTCATCTCCCAAGTGCCTTCCCATACCCCCGTCAATGTGTCCCCCTGTCCGTTGCCCCACACTGTTTCCCCCCATACTCCTCGTGTGTCACATTCCCGTGTTGTGCCTGTTCCTGCATCAGCCAGCCCTGTGGATGTGTCCGACCCAGAGGATCTAGACATTTTGGTCCTGGAGGATGACCAGAAAGACACTTGACTGTTGGACTGAGACATTGTTTTGGACGAAGATTTCTCTTTCCCCTTGTGAATAGACTGGTTCCCATGACACTACCTGACGTATTATATTTGTTTTGCCCCAACCACATCCAAGTTCCATTCTCCTTCTGCATCAAGATCATCATTTGTTTTCCTTTCTCCCTTCCAAACGGACGGTTTGTTTGTGTTCCTACATAAAGAACTTGCAGAATTATACTTTGTCTGACTAGTTTGATTTCATTTTGAATGTCTATCCCCAAATATAGACACATATTTAGTAAGTCACATGCACATGACAACGTTTTGCTATGATGTGTTACACTTGTACCTGTCTCACACACACATGCCTACATCGTCAGAAGGGACATGGTACACAACAGGATATTACTTTAGTAGATATTTATTGTCAAAATACTCCTAAGGAGCCCAAAACAAATTTGCCATGTCAATGGCGGTCATGTTTGCGTTTCCGCAATAGTGGGGGGGAGGAACACGGTGAGGGGTGAGGTTGAGGTTGTCGCCTTCGTGTCTGTGGGTGTTGTCCAGGCTGATCAAGAGGTGCAGGTGCCAATGGTATCTGCACATTAGGTGTCTGTGGCTGGACAAGGGCTGGTTGTTCAGGTGGTTGAAGTGACTGTGCAGAGGTTGGTGGTGTTTGGGAAGGTAGTGGGGGTGGTGGGAGTGTCTGTGTAGAGGTTGGTGGTGTTTGGGCAGGTAGTGGGGGTGGTGGAAGTGACTGTGCAGAGGTTGGTGGTGTTTGGGCAGGTAGTGGGGGTGGTGATAGTGACTGTGCAGAGGTTGGTGGTGTTTGGGCAGGTAGTGGGGGTGGTGGGCGTGTCTGTTCAGGGTGAGGGTGTGTTTGGGTACCTTGGCTGTGGTGCTGTGCAGTTGGTGTTACAGGTGTGGGGATGTGCTGTCCTACAGGCCGACATGATTGTTCCCCTCCCTGCGTTGGCCGTGAAGGTAGACTTTGGATCACTCTCACCATGCCCTCCATCATCTTCATGGCCAAGGCATGGTGTCTTGCACTCTCTTCCCTTTGGATGGATATCAGGTCTCTCATATTTCTAGACATTTCCTGCCAAATGCTATCCATCCTATCCAAAGCTTGGCCCACCCTGCCAACCACCTGAGGGAATTGGGCCATGTCCTGCAGGGACCCAGAAATGTCGGACAGGGTAGCCCCTATGGCCCGAATGTCCTGCCTCACATCTGCCTGCTGTCGGAAGAAGTCCTGCTCCCACTGGCCACCATCGTCACGTGCAGGCCCCCTCTGCTGGTGTCTGCCAGGGATGAGATGAGCAGGTCCAACAACAGGGGGGGTGGCAGGTAGAAGTCTGTGGGCAGGAGTAGGGTGCCCAGGGGATACCAGGTCCACAACAGGGCTGGTACTTCCCACAGGTGGTGGAGAGAATGGCAGGGATAAACTTCGTAGGGAAGAGTGGGTAGGGGAACCACCATGTCGGTCCCAGATGTGAGGGCTGTGAGTGAGTGATGTCTGTGTGTGGATGTGTGGGAGCCGTGGCTGGTTTGATGTATGCCGTGTTATTGATGGTTTGAGAGGAGGTAGACGGGCGTTGCTTGTCAGAGGATGTGAGGACGGGACGTCAGTATTGTCATCCCCGGAGTCAATATAAATGTACTCATCATCCTCCTCAAAGTCATTGTGAGGAAAATTGAATTTTGCCCTGCTATGTGTCCCTACGTGTTCCCCAACATGTAATATATGTGCATGAATTCTATGCATTTCCTCTCCATGGCCGAATATAAAGACGCATTTACAGTTGCGTCCAACGTTAGTATGTCAGTTATCCAGTCCTCCGTGAAAGCAACGTGATTTAGGCTTTTAGGCCTATGTTGCCAACGTCTTTACATGGTGCACGTTAAATCATCGAGTTGCACCCGTTTCTAGGGCTCCACAGGGCCCGGACACAAGATCCAGGCCTCAAGTCTCCTGAATCACTCCGAGAGATGCAGCCCCGCCCGCATCCCTGACCCTTCCCTTACTTTCTGCCAAGCAACGCGGTGCCCGGCTCGGCCTGGCCTGCCTGCCAAGAGTATATTATGCCTACAGTTATCTGTTCAGCTCCCCGGCTTCACATTCCTAGCTAACGAACAGGATAAACATATTCGTCTACAGTCCAGTCTTTCTGTCTCTATGCAAGTGATTTCCTGAATTAGTATCCATAGAAGATTCATGGTTCACGCAATACATGAAGAAATATATGCATACACTAGCTTTAGTGACAAGTAGCCTTTGCCCTGATGACTTTTAGAATCAAGCAACATGTACTCTAAACACAAGATATCAGATATGCTATAGGTACAGGTCGTTCTGACATCCCAGACTTCAGTCTCCTCTACTAGTGCTAGAAGTCAGCACCCCCCAGCTCTCCCCAGTTACACGTCATGACTCGTTTTGTGCGCACCAGTAGGTTAAAGGTTCCAGCTGCCCATGAAGCCCCCTCCATGTGTCCACCCACTTATGACATTTCTGTGAGTCTACATCACACACGCCCTGTGCACGCCTTCTTTTCACGCCCATATGTTCTTATCTTTTCTTTTCCACTTGTTACGCCTACTGTATTCAATGCAACTGTACTGATTTACTATATATATTGTATGATGTTAACGAAATATTGAGATTGTCCCTTCCTGAACCTTAGTAGGTGATGGAACCCGATGTCCATTGGCTCGAGCCACTTAATTAAAGCCCGTATGACTCAGATACCACGGACTCTGCCTCTCATTTATTGAGCTATCCTTTTTCCTTTAATGCATAGAAAAATAGTACCGGTAATTTATTTATTTACCACATAATGGCGCCCGAATAGGGACGTCCCCTTTCCCCACGCGCCGGCGATGTAACGCAGGCCCCCTGACCCCTTCTACAGCCGTGACGGACCCCTTCTGCGTACCTGCAGGTTTTCCTGCTAAACTCCCTCAGGCCCACGGAGGAGACGGAGACTGCGGTCCAGCATCCAGACGAGGCGGTGAGGAATGCGGGGAGTCCCGACCAGAGCCCAAGCCGAGAGAGCAAGGTCCGAGGTATCCAGAGACCCACCTGTTTCCGAAGCCCGAAGCGCATGCGTAGTGGGTGGCAGTAACCAGACGTCGTAGCAGTCCAGTCCAGTCCAGTTTCCGAGGCCTTCAGTTTTGCTTCCCGGTGAGTACCGTTGCTGGGAACGCATCTAGACGGGCTCATTAATTTGTGCCCGGTCCAGACGGGTTTGGGTACACAGATCCGGTCCGACGTGTTCACCTAGGTGGATACGGTATGACGTGTCTCTTTATGAGACCGGTATGTTCTGTACTGTTTTAGCAGTGCATCCAGTAATTCTGTTTTCTAGTATAGTTTATCGAGACTTCCAGTATTATGTTTTCAATGTACTAGGTAGTATCTGTTCGAACTGTTTTTAATGTGTTTTGATGTCGTGGTATGAATGATTTGTTTTGCTATTCATTACTGTGTTCATTGTGTATTGTGTTTAAGTTCGAGTACGTTCAAATATGCCTCTGTTTTCAAAGTTACGTCAGATAGGAACCAGAAAAGGGATACTCGAAGAATCAGTTCCTGTCCCACCTAGGGACAGTCCCGGACATTTCATGTATCATAAACATGGCTTAGATGCCATATTGTACTTAGACTTATGGGTAGACTATACCAAAAATCTGGAAGAGAAATATAGATGGCCTGTTTCAGGAACCTGGGATGCTGAGTGCATCATGAGAGTAGAGGAAGCATTATGGAAAAAGAAAGCCAGACAATCCCAGAAAGATGGCATAGAATTGTGGCGTAAAGAATCGCATAAAAGAACAGAAAAAGAAATCAGAAAAGCAGAACTAAGTAGGGAGTCATCAGAAAAAGCCCAAGAAAGGGAACTACTAGAAGAAGGTGAACGAGTAAGAGCAGAACAGTTAGACAGACAAAGAAATGCCCTTATTAAAGACATGTATCCCCTTCTCGCCGAGGGCCTGCCTAAGGCGACCCCGGAAGCACCCTGTAATTTACCGCCACCATTGATCCCGACTAAGCTACGTCATAAACCGACCGCAGCTGAAATTTTCCTTTCTTCCTATTTAGACGATACTGTACCAGAATATACAAATCCGCGTCCTGCCCCGCCTGCTCAACCTCAAAACCCTGTTGATAACGCAATTACTGTTCCTCCAGCCACCGGTCCCAGGAATCCTTTTAATCCGCCTGTAACCCAGGACCAATCCACATACCGTATGCCTACTTTACCAGTCACATTACCAGCGACCGCACATCCAGTATTAGTTGACGATTCTAGTTCAGGAGGAGCAGGGGGAGGTATCCCTATCACCCCGCCTCAAGCAAAACGAATGACGCTAAGAGACGTAGCATTACAACGCACGCCGAAAGTGGCTACATATGCAGCCCTCAAACAGTACCTTACTGATTGTAGATATGATCCAGTACCAGGCGAAGATCACATGATATTATATTCCGTACGTCTACGACGAGTTGCAAGCTATTTGACTCTCTTACCTGGAATGGGGGAACATTTAGACAGAATATATCATTTCATCCGAACAGGGGAAAGACCAGAAAGTATTCACGAGGCTATGGCCCACAGGAAAGTCGAGACTCAAAATATGATCCTGCAGTTTTTGATAAATTGTTTAATAAGAGAACAAGACCAGCCTGGTAAAGACAAAGATGAGATGAAAGTCCTGACAAGATGGAGTGATAACATAGCAGACGGAAAACACAGTAAACAAAGTTGTATAGAAACCATGTATAGAAAGATTCGTAAAGAAATTCTAGGCATACACGAAAGGGAGAAAGCAACGAGAGAACCCAAGAAAGAGAATGACATTTCAGACGAAGATGCAGACACAGACAATCTAGATAGAATAGCGTACGTAGGTAGGACGAGACCTTTTGACAGATCCACACGCCTAGAATGTAAGAAAACCTTTCTTCCTCCCGTACCAGAACAGTGTTCTCTTGAGCATTTATTCCAAGCTACCGACAGAGTCCTAAGACAACGAATAGGTTACAGTGAGCTTAGTACCATGCATGAACAGGAACTAGCTCGATCAGCAGTTCAATGGACTAGTAATTCTACCGCATTTAAAGACGAAGTAGTGGCCCAAACGTTTCTGAATCTTACCCCAGACGAACAGCGACTGGTGGGTATGTACATGATCCAGCACCTCATTACACTGTACGAAAGTCAGCATTCTGATCCAGGTCCCCTATATAATGTATTGGACGAGTTACTCCTAAACAGATGGAAAGGCCTAGGTACCGATTTGATTAATGTCATTTTAGAACAACGCCACAAATACAGAACGTTCCTGACTCCACATTTTGTTCCTGTTCCACCCCCAGTAAGGAAGACATTTTACATAGACAGACAGAATCCCTTGCGAGAAGTTCATCCTGTTCGGACAGGGGGAGGTGTGCTCGAACGAGTATTTGTTTATACCCCTTTAACGAAAATAGAGCTACTGGAAATGAAAAAGTTAGTGCCCTGTCACGATAAAGATCCAGCAGGGTTCCACCGTGAATTAAAAGATATGCTCCGTATGGGAGAATACACGTATCCCGAAATCATTAAAATGTTAAAGGTCCTGCTGCCTGCGGGCATATATGAGAAACTTAAAGAAAAAGAATGGGAGGTGGGAGAGAAAAAGATTGACTGGGCCGAATTAGAGAACGAAGATAAAACACGAGTTCCTGGTACCGGTCTCGGGGATAAAGCCAAAGCATTGCCCGAGTTATTAATACAAGTCTTACCAAGATTACTAGCCACGAAAAAGGAAGACTGGGATGCCATCTCAGCCTGTAAACAGAAACAAGATGAAGACACTAGTGAATTTTATTCCAGATTTGAAAAATGTTTCATTATTAATAGCGGCTTGAAAACAAGTAGTGAGTCGTATCCACATCTTTTTGTTACCAAATTAGTAGAGAATTCTTTATCACAAGTTAAAAATCGAGTACTGAAAGTCGAGAGTACATGGCAAGCTAATACCCCGTCCCAAATGTTACAAATGTTACAGTACCACCAGAACCGAATCAGAGAAGAGCAAGAACACGAAAAGAGACGTATGAAAGACACGAAAATGAAAGTACTAGTTGCACAGTCTGTTCCAGTAGATAGTCAGAAGAGGGGTACGACTCAGACCAGTCATTCTGCAGCTCCCGTTAAAGGGATATGCAATTATTGTAAACAGCCAGGTCACTATATAAACGAATGTGCCGTTCTGAAACATAACATAGCTACTGGTAGGACGAAAGAGAGACCGCGTCCTCCTAGACAGGAACATGTTCCACAAAATACGCAACCACCACAGAATGCACAACAGACAGTTACAGTACCGCAGCCTATAGCTGCCACACAACATGTTACACAGCAGATGTACCAGTACGCACAGTCGGATTATCCAGATTATCAGCAGTATTCATGAAACAGCCTAGAGAGGGAGGTTGGCTTGCCTCTCATCGAGGTTCCTGTAGATCAAGAGGGTCCCTATGTACACAGCCAGGTATTGGGGAAAGACAGAAAATTTCTGATTGATACAGGGGCAAGTAGGACTACCATCAGTCATGACGAGGTTCCAGGGGCTCCTCTCTCAGGCTCTAGAAATATTTCCCTGGGATTTTCAGGAAAGCCTATTGTTAATGAAATATCAAAACCAGTTTCCCTAGAAGTTGGTCCATTGTCCCGAACTACAGACTTGTTACTTACGAAATCATGTCCAGAAAACTTACTTGGTATTAAAACATTGAAAGAATTGGGTGCAGTGATTTGTTGTTCTCCGGAAGGAGTGAGATTGTTTTTACGTGATTTTAAAGGACATTATGTGTTAAGAGATTTCGATCCGAGATTACTGAATGTACCACAGCATTTATGGGCGCAAGGTCCAACTGATGTAGGTTATATGCACATTACACCATATCGTGTCACTCTGAAACAAGGAGTTGTACTACCACGAATCCGACAATACAAGTTACCACCTGAGGCTGTAGCAGCCTTATCGAAAATTATTGACGAGCTCATAGCTCAAGGAGTGGTTGTAGAAACTGACTCCAATGTAAGTAATTCTCCGATCATTCCGATCCTCAAACGTACTGACCCAAATGCACCTCCAGTTTATCGACTAGTGATTGACCTTCGAGAACTTAATAAATGTATCATACCCCAGTACCCAGTGGTTCCAGATATCTCTTCCCTATTGACTGCCATTGAGTCCGAAGCAGCGTTCTTTACTGTCATCGATCTCAAGAACGCCTTCTTTAGTGTCCCCATCCATCCAGACAGCCAGTTCCTTTTCGGATTCTGTTTAAATGGAAGAAGTTATAAATTTACACGTGCACCTCAAGGGTTCACAGAAAGTCCTAGTATTTACAGTCAAGCACTGAAACGACAACTAGATAGTATTCACATGCCAACCGACACTGCCCTACTCCAGTACGTGGATGACCTATTGATCACTGCCCGTACAGAACGTGACTGCGAACGTGCGTCACTGACAGTCTTGTATTTTCTGGCAGAAATGGGGCACAAGGTGTCCCCTTCGAAACTGCAATTCTGTGTCCAGCAAGTGGTATACCTTGGACACTTGCTGTCCAAGAGGGGTAGACAGCTGACACCTGACCGTATCCAGTTAATTGCACATCTTACAGAGCCCAAGACACAGAAGGAGGTACGAGCTTTTATCGGCCTCACTTCTTATTGCAGACAATGGATCCCTCAGTACGCATATCTAGCCAAGCCACTGATACAGTTGACAACACAGGAGGCAGCGACATCGACTGTCCTCCCTTGGACCCAGGAACATACACTTGTTTTCAATAAATTAAAGAAAGCTTTATGTCAAGCACCTGTTTTAGCGACGCCAAACTACAGCAAACTTTTTACACTTTTTGTTACTGAACGTGATGGTACAGCATTATCTGTTCTCACACAAGATCAAGCAGGACAACACAAGCCTTGTGCTTATTTTTCTAGCACATTAGATCCAGTAGCCCAGGCTTTGCCTGCGTGCCTCAAATCAGTTGCAGCCACAGCTTTAGCTATCAGACAAAGTGATTCCATAGTGTTAGGACACCCCCTGACAGTACAAGTTCCACACTCCGTGGAAGTTCTTTTAAACCGAACACAGACTCAGCACTTGACTATAGCACGATTGACAGGATATGAGCTGACACTGTTTCAGCCACACATAGAGATCAGACGCTGCAACATTTTAAATCCTGCTACACTGTTACCCTCGATTACCTCAAATCCTGCCGCACATGACTGTGTGGAAGTTATTAACACCATGACGAAACCAAGACAAGACTTGAGGGACATTGCATTACCTGACCCAGACCTGACACTTTATGTGGATGGTTCATGTATGGGAACAAGTACAGGAGAGTTAGTAGCAGCATATGCAGTGACTACTGAAACTGAAGTTATAGAAACACATCGTATTGTCACCTTGTCTGCTCAAGCAGCAGAGATCATCGCTCTGACTCAAGCCTGCATACGAGCCAAGAACCTGAAAGTAAACATATATACAGATTCACGTTATGCATTCGGAGTCGTTCACGACTTTGGAGTCCTCTGGCAAGAAAGAGGTTTATGACCTCTCATGGAGCCAAGATTCAACATGGCCCCCTCATTCAAGCTCTGTTAGAAGCAATACATTTACCTACAGCTATAGCCATTATGAAGTGCAAAGCACATACGAAAGTAACTGACACCATTTCCAAGGGTAACGATCTGGCAGATCGAACAGCCAAGCTTACAGCTCAGACTCCAGACGTTCCAGCTGACACGACAAAGACAGACGTTTCAGTCCTGACGACTTGCATGACAGTTAAGGATCCTACACAAGATGTATTAGACATACAGACACATGCTACTCCAGACGAAATCAAGAAATGGTCTGAACAAGGAGGGGTCCAGACAGATCAGGGATGGTTTACGAAGGGAAAAGCCACATGGTTTCTCCCCGACTCTATGGTTCAAGCCATCATTAATACTGCACATAGTCCAGCACACTTAGGAGAAAAAGCCATGTTAGACAGCATCCAGAACCTCTGGTTTAACAAGCATTTACGAGCAGCAGCGAAGCAGAAAGTGCGTACCTGCATGATCTGTTGTCAGTTCAATCCAGGTAAAGGTGTCCCCGTGGAACAAGGTGGATTCCATCCTCCTGACCATCCTTTTGAAGTCCTCCAGATGGATTATATCCAGATGGATCGATGTCGAGGATTCAAGTATGTCCTCGTAGTTGTCTGCGCTTTGTCCAGATGGACAGAAGCATATCCAGTCCCGGATTATACTGCCGTGACCACTGCCAAACAGTTGGTACGTGAGTTTTTCCCTCGATACGGTTTACCCCGTGTCGTGTATTCATATAACGGACAGCCATTCTCGTCCGAACTCATGAAACAAGTATCACTTCTGTTAGGGTACCAGTGGAAGTTCCACTGCGTACGACATCCCGAGGCAGCTGGCCTCGTCGAGCGACACAATCAAACTCTGAAAACACGACTAGCGAAGGTTTGTGCAGAAAAAGGTGTAGATTTGATGGTAGCCCTGCCGGTTGCCCTCTTCTATATGCGGATGGTCGCTCACTCTAGATCTGGTTTGTCACCCTACGAAGTCGTTTTCGGTCGTCCCCCGAACATGTGGGGTACACCTATGCCTCGTAAAATCACCGATGTTGACAGTAACATGCTGACAGATTACCTAGCTTCCTTGATGTCTGCACTACTCTCTTGTCGTTCACAGGTCGCGGCTGCCTTCCCGGACAACACCCAGGTGAAACCGCACGAGGTCGTTCCAGGAGATCTCATTCTGGTTCGGAACTTTGATCGCTCAAGTCCTCTGGAGCCCCGCTGGAAGGAGCCAAAACTCGTTCTGATGACCACAAGGACCGCCGTAAAGCTAGAAGGAAGAAAAGGCTGGCTCCATTCCAGTCACATCAAGCGTTTTCATGGACTGCGTCCAAAGACTTTTTTCAAGGACTGCCCCGATACTGACTCTAAACTTCCCCTGTTAGAGAAAACTCCGCAGCAGGAGTATAAAATGAAATTGAGGTCTAGTAAGTCAGACAGCGTTTAATTGTTTAAGTCCCCTTCGGGTGAAGCGGTTAGACAGGTTTCTGACATGTATGAGATAGACCCACATAGTGAGAGAGATAGACGAAACTTCAAGAAAATGAAATATTGTAAAAGTCTCCGAAGTAGATGTATCGTTACATTATTGTTTATGTTTATTCTGAGTCTTACGATCACATGTATAAGTTGTATGTTACACGTATTCTTTCCTCCTCTCGATTCACATGTACACTTTTCCTCTAATGATACTGTAGAGCACACATTTAGTGAACTACTCCCTCATGAGTTATCCTATCGACTTGCAATGCGCAACAATACTTTTATTCGTATGTTACACTATTCGCATCAGACCAGCAATGCCACTAATTGCTGGGTATGTGGTCAACTTCCCCCTTACCAGACTGTGAAGGGAGCTCTGCCACTCTTTCCCTATCCGTTTTCACACAATGGTTCGTGTGGAGCATGGTTTACATTAACGTCATCTTTAGACGATAAGTCCCTTCTGAATACGGTTATGAATGAAACCTGTTTCCCAGACAAGGACGGTTTTTCCCATAGGACAGGGTTAGATCTAGAAAATGAAGTATACGATCTAGGTAATTTTTCCTCTAACCTCATGGTTTTGAATGTTCAGTCCGAGACTAATTCAGACTTGCCTTCTATAACAGTTCTACCAGTAAAAGGTGAGTTATGTGTTAGAAAGAATGGTTCAGTACACCTAGGTCACAGTGATTGTACTACTGTGGTCGAATACAGTGACAGTGGGAAGTCTACTTTCAAAGCTTCACGTCATTCCTATTTTATATGTGGTCAGACCGCTTATGTACGTTTGCCCCTAGAAGGGAATGGGACATGTTACATTGCATTCCTACTGCCACCAGTTTTCCTAGCCCCGTCCGATTATCACCGAAATACACATCTAGTACACGTTAGACATAGAAGGGAGATCGAGTCCCCAATTGTCGATCAGACTGAAACTCCATTGGAACAGTATACGGATTTCAATAAAGGTTTCTTCTTCTTCATAGGCCCCGTCCAGAATAGTAAATTAATACGCAGGTTAACCAGAACCCTTGAAGCAGTAGTGAATGAGACTACTGCCCTAGGTAACTTAACAGAAGAGCAGTCTGCTATGAGATTTGTTGTTCTTCAGAACCGCCTTGTTCTTGACGTCATACTGGCCGATAGGGGCGGAGCTTGTAGAGTCATCGGATCTAGTTGTTGCGTTTTCATTCCTAATAACGCACCGTCTGTGTATTCAGCAATAACTAGACTTCATAAAATAGCTCATCAGCTACACCAGAATCCAGGCACCTGGACTTGGTCCGGCTGGCTCTGGAGTGTAATATCTGCATGGGGATGGAAAGTACTGTCATTCCTGGGAGTAGTAGTAATGATCATATTCAGTTGTTGTCTCTGTTTACAATGTGGCCCAGCGATTTGCGGCTTGTGCGCTACATCTTGTATTCCACGTCCACAATCCCATTCCCAAAATAAAAAAGACGAGCAAATGATGCTGTATGAACAGATAGATGGTCTCATGAATATTGATGTTTCCTGAAGGGAACGTAGGGAACAAGGAGGGAATCAGGAAAATTGAATTTTGCCCTGCTATGTGTCCCTACGTGTTCCCCAACATGTAATATATGTGCATGAATTCTATGCATTTCCTCTCCATGGCCGAATATAAAGACGCATTTACAGTTGCGTCCAACGTTAGTATGTCAGTTATCCAGTCCTCCGTGAAAGCAACGTGAATTAGGCTTTTAGGCCTATGTTGCCAACGTCTTTACATGGTGCACGTTAAATCATCGAGTTGCACCCGTTTCTAGGGCTCCACAGGGCCCGGACACAAGATCCAGGCCTCAAGTCTCCTGAATCACTCCGAGAGATGCAGCCCCGCCCGCATCCCTGACCCTTCCCTTACTTTCTGCCAAGCAACGCGGTGCCCGGCTCGGCCTGGCCTGCCTGCCAAGAGTATATTATGCCTACAGTTATCTGTTCAGCTCCCCGGCTTCACATTCCTAGCTAACGAACAGGATAAACATATTCGTCTACAGTCCAGTCTTTCTGTCTCTATGCAAGTGATTTCCTGAATTAGTATCCATAGAAGATTCATGGTTCACGCAATACTTGAAGAAATATATGCATACACTAGCTTTAGTGACAAGTAGCCTTTGCCCTGATGACTTTTAGAATCAAGCAACATGTACTCTAAACACAAGATATCAGATATGCTATAGGTACAGGTCGTTCTGACATCCCAGACTTCAGTCTCCTCTACTAGTGCTAGAAGTCAGCGCCCCCCAGCTCTCCCCAGTTACACGTCATGACTCGTTTTGTGCGCACCAGTAGGTTAAAGGTTCCAGCTGCCCATGAAGCCCCCTCCATGTGTCCACCCACTTATGACATTTCTGTGACGTCTACATCACACACGCCCTGTGCACGCCTTCTTTTCACGCCCATATGTTCTTATCTTTTCTTTTCCACTTGTTACGCCTACTGTATTCAATGCAACTGTACTGATTTACTATATATATTGTATGATGTGAACGAAATATTGAGATTGTCCCTTCCTGAACCTTAGTAGGTGATGGAACCTGATGTCCATTGGCTCGAGCCACTTAATTAAAGCCCGTATGACTCAGATACCACGGACTCTGCCTCTCATTTATTGAGCTATCCTTTTTCCTTTAATGCATAGAAAAATAGTACCGGTAATTTATTTATTTACCACAATTGTCCTCTTGATCTTGATCCTCCTCCTCTTGGGCATGAGTTGCAGCCGACATTGCTGCCTGGAGGATCAGAGGATTCTCCCCTCGGATTTCCCGTCGGCCAGCACTGGTTGTCGGTCTGTCAGCCTCTCCCTCAGCATCATCTGAAACACAGAGGTTGCAACTGTATTAGTGATTGACCAGGTATTACATGTGCAGCAACACCAGGGTTGTATTTATTTACTGCACTTTACATCAGCAGATGAGGATCATGTGATCAGGTTAGGGTACCACCACAAATGGCCGCTCACACCATAGCCCTTAGGTGTTACACGGAGATCTACATGATACTAGCAAACTCACCAGCTCCAGCCCCAACTCTCTGTCCATTTGCATTCCCTCCTGGTGTATCCTGCTGCACCTGTCTCATCATAGTTGTTCTAGAAATAGCTGTAGAGGGCAGAAACAACATTCTCAACGATCTGCCTCACCAAATGACAGACATGCATATGTGTCACTTTGTAATCAACAACTGTTGATTCCATGTAGAAGGGGATCTCGATCTCTGTTATGGCTTTGTAATCTAAGCTATTGACACTCCTCATGCCCGATTTACCTGAGGGACAGGTGCGCCACACTTTCACAGCTGCAGCCAGGATGTCATGCAACCCCCGGGATGGTGTCCGCTGCAGTGGTCTCATCCTGTCAGCACTAACCCTGGGCGTAGTACGCGTAGTCGCGCTACGCGAAGCTACGCGAAGACGTTCTCGCACTACGCGAGCTTCGCGAACGTGCGTAGTAGCTTGCTGGTCCCGTTTGCGAGCCGCTTTTCTTGCTCGGGAGCGCGTTGTGCGTGTTTGGGGTGCTGTCTGCGTGTTCGGGGAATTTAAGCGTGCGACCTTACCCATGTGGCTGGCTATGGGCTCGGCCATCTTGTTTTTTCAATTGTCCCGCCCGCTCGCGTACCCTATTTCCTCTTCCGGGTCGCGTATAACGTGTTCGCGCGGTGCACGTCTTGTTCGGGAACACAACTACTTGTTCACACTGACAAAGTGTGTGTTCGCGTGAAATCACGCGCGAACTTACCCACGTGGTCGCGATGGGCGCGGCCATCTTGTTTTTCA
This sequence comes from Lissotriton helveticus, assembly GCF_964261635.1. Taxonomy (NCBI): domain Eukaryota; kingdom Metazoa; phylum Chordata; class Amphibia; order Caudata; family Salamandridae; genus Lissotriton; species Lissotriton helveticus. The sequence continues at coordinate 2,006,107,762 of NC_136067.1, forward strand.
CACTCTATGCTGTGGTTCTGGGCCTAGTTTTCAATCTACCTTATATCTGTGCAATCTTTACCTATTTTCACAGTTTTTCTTACTTTTTTTACTTATCATCTATCTCTCTCTGTCCCTAAGTTTATATTTAGCATTTTATTTCTACTTTTCCACCTTTTTTTAAACTTTTCTACATTTAAATTTTACTTCTTTATTTAAGCTCCTACTTTTTCCCCCTAACTTTTTTTCCTTTTGTTCTAACTTTTCTTTTCCACCTCCACCTCCACCCCAGAAGCATGGGAAAGGGGAGCAGCAGAACCGGCTCGAAGGGCAAGGCGCCTGCACCCAAGAGCCGGCTGCCTTGCGGCAGAATGCGACCATCAGGGGTGAAGGCCCGGAATCTTTTTGGGGAGGCGGAGGTGGCCGCCCTTGTTTTTTTTATCCAGCGCCACCTCCCCTTGACCTTGGCAGCAGGCGGCAGGCCAGGCTCTGGTTACCTCCCAGAGGAGCGTCACCGCCGGTGGGCGAAGGTGCGCCGGGCAATCTTCCGCCGCACGGATATCCGGCGCAACCACCAGCAGCTTGCCCACCGGTGGGCAGACATTCTAGACAGGGAGCAGGACCTGTTGGACCTGCTAGGTGTCGAGGTCGTGGGGCTTGGTGAGTAGCTAGTAATATATTAATATATGTATATATAGTAGTATAAGTATTGTGTATAATTCTTGGACGAATAAGTAACACGATTACTTGTGCGCTTAGTTACATTGCAGATCAATTCCGTCTCAAAATCTTTTGTTACCGTATGACACAGGTGCTGCTCGCTCGCCACTTCTCTTACTGGTTTGTTGTAACTGTGCGCTAGCTTGGGCAGGTGAATATTGATGTTAGAGTTTACTTTAGAGAACTTAAGTTAGTTAATGCTATTGCTAGAGTCTAGTCCTTACATTGTCCTTTAGTGAAATAGTGGTGGATGGATAGTATTAGTTCATATTTTCTTAACGGTCTGCATGACGCGGCACCTCCTCTGTCACTGAATGCTTAGTTAGTTCTTATTTATCCCACCCCTCCATAAAACCGGTTTGCAGTTTGTTTAGTGAGTGGTAGGCTTAGCAGCAATAGCATTGTCACGTCAGTCAGTAGCACTTCATATGACGCAAGCAACCAACAATTTCGTGTATGCACAAATTTATGCACGTGTCCTACTCCTCCATCTCATCTATGCATGTTTGAGGGCCAAAATAAAATGGAAATGCCGACTTACTGAACAATTGGCCCGGCTGGATTCTGGAATAGGTGGTGTAGGTCAGAAGGCACTGGCTTCGTTAGTATCTTCTGCAATCAGAATGTTTATGGAATATTTGATTAGTGTGCTATAAGTAGACGATCTGTGAATCCTGCAAGCCAGTAGTCATTTAGACTTCGAAGTAAATTTTATTGCAATTGTTGTTTCCTAAAATGTTTGAGAGGATTTTTGAATGATGTATTTGTTTCACAGCACTCAATGCTTCTCTTTCTTTATTATTTCCTACATGATCAGCACCACCCAGGGGCACAAAGACGGAGTTCGAGTCGGCGGGACAACAACCACCAGAGGGGCGCTCCTCTACCGAGGATCCTGCTGCTGGCCCCAGTAAGTCCTCCAGTGCTTATATTATTATGAATTATATTTACCTAACTTTTTAACGCACCTTATTGTTTCAAAGTCAAACCTATTAAGCCTCCTTCCTAATTAAAATCTTAGCTAAACCTTCTTTGGTCTTCAATTTGTTTTTCAAATTTTGGGTATCTAATGGCATCCCTGACTAGTTTAAATTCCTTCAACCTGCCTCTGCCCGATGACTCTTTGTGCTATTACTATTAGACTCTGTCCCGACCCCCACAAGAAGATAGTTAGATATACCCAATGATTTTCTTACACAACCCAGAACAGAAGAACACCCTTTCGCTCACTCATTCGTTTAAGTCCACAACACCCCAGACACTCAAAATGTAATATATCACAGAGTCTATGTGCAAGTTCAAAAGCTTTATTTTTTTAACAACACGCTTTCTATTGTTGTAACTTGTAAGTTGTTCCATGAAAAACATCCAGCTCCACCATGCAAAATAAAGAAGATTAAATACTATACATTTTTGTACAACTAGTGCACGATAGAGAACTGTGGGAATTGTTGGAGACCCCTCACCGTTGAACGTATACTGGTTACACATGCATCTTTCGAAACCTCTGCTAATCTCTGGTTCGTAGAAGGCAATCTTCTCATCTGCCTAGGAGAAAAATGTTGCACATTAGACAGTGAATAACTATGCCAGTTTATAGCAGTCATGCCAAAAAAGTGTAACATTATGGATAAGCAAAAGGGATTAACAATACTGTAAGTAAGTAAGTAAACCTCTTTAGTTGTATGCAACACTCATGTGGCCTCAAAGGTGTCTTTCTTACTGCAACAAGCTGCAAGGTAACAACATGGGCAAAACAGTGGCCCGGATCATTCTAAAATGGTTACATGGCTCAGGCTAATGTTCCAAAGACTAGAGTAGGAGTAGAGATTAGATGACCCAAGGGACCATCTAATAAAGTAAAACTAAACTCTGTCTAATGACTGCTGTACAGTAGTACGCAATTTGGACTAGTTACACATTAAATGCTTTATGTTGTACGTAACTGTATTTTCCTTCCTTCCTGGTGAAGTACAACTCGTAAAATAGGGGAAGTTGTGCAGGCATCTCAAAAGGTGTACTTGCTTTTATAGGTGCACAGTCACTACCAACGACCGGTGCCACTGACAACGGGGCCAGCGGCGATACTACTAATGCCACCCAGGAGGGGACAGCGGCTGCGGCACCTGCAGTAGCAACAGTGGGGGAGGAAACTTCAGTGGTGGGCGGTGGTAAGTTATATTCATTACTTATTTACATTACTAGGTAGAAGGGGAACATTTCCCTCACTGTGCTATGAGACTTATTAAGAAAGTATGAATTTGAAATTGTACTGGACAATATACAATGGTTGAAGAAGACACCCTTTGCAGCATTACCAGCGTGAGTTGAGTAAACAAGGCGTCTTCTATCAGACTCCAACTCAGCTATGAAAGTTATGGAGAAGACTAAAAATCAGATCAGATGACCTTGAGGGATGTGTTGAACAAAAAGGGAAAGAAGTGAACTAGGGAGGAAGGAGGAAGGACGAAAGACCATAGAAGGATACTTTGGAAGGTTCATGCACGTGGCTGATATGAATCCGATGCATGGGTTGTTGAAGGATGGGTAGAACTGGAAGGTGAAAGAGAAGATGCATGCCTGGTTGGGCAAAACAATATGGGTGCATGGATATAGTGGATAGCAAGAATCATGAGCGGAGTTTGTGACAATGAAACCCAAGGCAAGGAAGGAGTGGACGCATAGGTGGTTGTTGGTGAAAGTGAAACCAGCTAAGGCGATAATAAAGAATGATAGACATTTATTTTTATTGGGTGTTTTCCCCCTAAATGTATTGTATTCATCATAGGTGGAGACTGTCACTAGAAGCAGAGTCTTACTTTAAAAATCTAAAAGGAGATACAAAAAAGACTGATGTTCTTCTGTGTACTCAAGTCTACCCATAGTACTAGGGCCAGTATAATGCCAGAAAAAACTTCAACAAAAGTTACAGGCAGGGGAAGCAGGAGGATAGATTAGATAGATACTAAATGTTGCCACCATTTGTATGTACTGCGCTTGGTAGTGCTACTATGCCACTATGTGTTGAATTAATTTGGAAGAGTTTCAGTTACAATTCTGTTTCTATTTTTATAGATACTCATACTCCTTCCCAAAAACTATCAAGGAAGGAGTTGGCAGCCAGGGCCCGGCAAAGGAAACAGCAGGCCATTGTTGAGGAGTACCGCCGGCTGGTGGCTGAGGCCGAGGAGGAGGAAGAGGCAGCAGCTGCTGCTTCTACCAATGCCCCAGGCCCCAGCCAGGCCCCACCTGCAGGAGTACGGTGCCGTGGTCAGGCATCCGCTCACCGCCGGCATTTAACAACATCTGCCGCCCCCCCACATCATGGTTGCAAATGTAGGTGCCGTGCATTTTGGCAAAAGATTCTCTTCCGGGTGTCTAAGTTGGAGAATCAATTAGAGGAGCGTGTAAAGATCTTGGTGGACAAACACCTTAAAGCCCGCCGATTGTGATGGACCCTGTTGCCCCTTTTTTAATACTTTTGTTGGTGGGTGGGAATTGGGTGTTGGGGTTAACTTATTTTTTTGTGGGACATTCTTTGGACTTGGACATTGGTTGGGGTTAGGGTGGGGATAGGGGTGGGATAGGAGAGGACTAGAAGGATATTTTTTTATGTACATCAATAAATGTTATTTATTTTCAACGTACACATATGATGTTGCTTTGTGGTGGGGTTACTGTTGTACGTCACAAGGTTTACTCTACATGCAGGGCAGCGGCCAGTGTTTGATTGAAATAATTTATTAATTGACCACATGTAACAATATCATGCCAACAGATAGATGCGGTACCCCTCACTGAGTCATATTTGTCCTATTTGTACTATCAGTCTCTCCTCCATTATACCACCTAGCAAACTTCTCTTCTTACCTGTGATTGATGATGATGAAGTTTGGCACTGCAAGCAAATCCTAGTTGTCAGGTAAGAGGAGCTCGTCCTCAAACCCTGGTGGTTCTTCCGATAGAAGTAGGTCCTGTAACCGACTAATTATTTCTTCAGACTCGCTCTCCTCTTCCAGCTCTGATTCACGTACTTTGTAGTCTGGTGGTATCAAGTGCTGACTCATTTTTATCATGGTTAACCTCTCCACGCTTTTGGGCGAGAGACTGGTCCTTTTCACAGTCACAATGGCACCAGCAGCACTGAAAACATGCTCAGAAGAGACACTTGCAACAGGGCAAGCTAGATACTTTATCGCCAGCCTGCTGAGCAGTGGCCATCGGCTTCTTGTCCTATACCAATACACCAATGGTCTTTGTTCCATGAACACCTCTGTTGTGTCATCCAGATAGGCCTGGAACAACCGCTCAATGTTCATTGGTGCTCGGGTTTGCTCGTCCTCTTTTTGCTTTGCGACAGCAACGGACTTACCCATCCCTTTCTGTAGAAACCAAGCAGCTATTTTTTTGCTTGAGTCTGATGAATCAGATCCTGTTGGTGCGGTTGTTGTTATTGTGTGTGTTGGTGACTGCTGGGAAGCAAACACACTGCTCCCATGCTGTGAAGAAGAACTTGACTCTGTAGGATGCTCAGTAGTACTTGCACTGTCCTGGGCTGGCACTGGCAGGCCTCTAATTGAGAGCCGTTCGTTTTCTAAATCAGTGGCTACCTCGGCTATTACAGTTTTGTACTTGGAAACATCCTCTTCTGAAAAAGGAATTACTGCATTACTGTTCACAAATAATTTGTACCGTGGATCCAAAATTGTGGCAGTAATGTAATGTTGATGCGACACAATCTTATTTTGAATCCTTGTATTCTTAGATAAGCGGCCGGCTAAGGACTTCGCCAAATTACATGCTTCAAGTTTTCCTTCAACACCTTCATATGTTTCAGATACCTCCTTCAACTCTTGCTCCAGCATGTACAACAATGGGATAGCTTGGCTTATAGTACAGTCCTCCCTGCTGACTGCACGTGTGAAGACCTCAAAAGGAAGTAGCATCTCTGTCTGGCATTTAATGAGGTCCCATTGCGACATCTCAACTGTCATGGCTTTAATAACACCAGTTGGATCCCCTGATCTTCTTGTTATCATGACATAAGCATTAAGTGGTATGTACTGCTCAAACAGCCGATCAAGCATGTAATAAGTAGAGTTCCAACGTGTTGGTACATCCTGGATAAGTGCTTTCACTGGCATTCTATGCTCACGTTGAATGACCCGTAGCTGCTTCCGGGCTTTAAAAGAATGATTGAAATGCGTGCAGATTCTTCTGCAAATGGCCAGTAAGCTGTTGACTTTGCTTTCATTTTTCCGAAAGTCTTGAACCACAATGTTAATGCAGTGTGCCAAACACGGGACCCTAAAACAGCCACCATCTTCCATGGCCTTAACTACATTACTACCATTGTCGGTTGCAACAAAACCAATATTGAGACCTCTTGGTCGCAGCCTTTCAAAGACATTGGTGTTGAACTCATCCAAAATGTTTGCAGCAGTATGCGATGTCTCCATAGCAAACATGGCAGAGTATCATTAAAAATCTCAGTAGTGTCAATACCTGTAGATATCTTGTCTCTAACACCTGTAAAAGAGATCCAGTGTGCAGTGATGCACATGTAATCAGTGGCTTGGCTACTGGTCCACATGTCTGTTGTCAGGTGGATAATATGCACAGCACTCTGCTGCAAGGCTTTGCCAAGCAATCCAAGCATGTCGTGGTGTAGTGCTGGAATAGCAACTCTGGCAAAATAGTAGCGACTTGGAACATTCCATTTTGGGCGGAGGGTTGACATAAATTCCAGGAAACCCACCCCTTCAACAAAAGAAAAAGGGAGAAGGTCCAGAGCTAACATTTTAGCAAGCTTAGCATTGTACAAACGTGCTATTGGGTGGTTGCGCTCGTACTTTCCCTCCTGCCTAAACATGCTAACAATGGTACGCTGCTTGGTATTTCTTTCTGTTGTGCCCGATGCTGTCATTCGCGTCGCAGACTTTGCACCCGTACTCCTTGGTGTGTCCGGGTTACTGTTACTCTGGTGCCACAGAGATGTTGCTGATGCGGAGGATATGGGATCTACCACTGCAGTGCTGGGGAGTCGGACAGAGGTACTTAGTGTACCACTACCAGATAGAATGTCTCCCTCTTCTTCCTGTTCGACCTGTGGACCTTCTACTGCTTCCCCACCAACATTATTGGTTCCTGCTTTTAGGAGACGTAGGTGGTCCTCCCACTTGATTGCGTGGTGTTTTTTCATATGGGTCATTTGGCCTCCGGTACCATAGTTTGTACCAAGCTTACCACGACTAACAGAGGAATGACAAATGGAGCATATAGCAATGTTCTCCTCATTTGCGCTAACTGTAAAGAAGTCCCACACTGGGGAGCTAAACTTTTGTCTCCTGCTAGAGGTGCCACTTCCAATGCCGGATGAACTGGAGGTTGTTGTGTGGTCAATTTCACTATGTGGCTGCGCAGTAGTACCCCTACCTACTTCTGCTGAGGTGGAACTTGTGCTGGATGGAGGACGCTGCCGGCTGTGTGCAAATGTAAAAATGGAAGGTGGAGGTAGTTTTGTTGTGGCCTGTGTTGGTGGTATACGTGCTACATTCCTAGTCACAGCCATTCTTGATAGGGTTAAAATGTTGATCTCCATGTCCTCAGGGCCAGGAGTAATGCTTGTGATGACTGGGTCTGACTCATCATCACCATCATTATCCGGCTGCTCAACATCGCACTCCATAAGTGGTAGGCTTCCTGGAACCTTTCTTTTCCCTAGCCTGGTCTTCTTTGGATATCTCTCCCTCTCATGTTGAGATTGTTGTGGCTCCCAATTGAGATCAAGATCATCAGAAGGGATGCTTGGCGAAGAACTCAATGGACTAACCCTTCTTTTCCTTGGTGGGGATTTGGAAAACAAATAGACCTCCTGCATGAGGTGCTGCCTCGTCTTCTTCTTGCTCTGCATCGGGCTCAATTTCCTGAACTGCCCCGACTTCGGGAGGAACAACAACTACTATTGCCGGTGGTGGTTCTTGAACAACAACTATTGCAGGCGGTGGTTGTGGTTGTTGTTTTCGTTGAACATATACTATTGCGGGCGGTGGTTGTGGAACACCTACTATTGCAGGCGGTGGTTGTGGTTGTTCTTTTCGTTGAGCATCTACTATTGCTGGAGGTGGTTGTTGAACAACTACTATTACGGGTGGTGGCTCAGGTTGAACATCTACTATTGCGGGTGCTGGTTGTTGGTCACCACTTTTCTGCTGTGTTCCCTCTTGCGTGGAATGTGTACTACTTTGAGATAGCGATAAGTTCAGCTCAGGCTCAGTATCACTGCTTTCCACCATTAGGCTGGCTACCTCTTCCCCACTCATCTGCTTGGGCCTGGGTTGGTGGCTTGGGCCCACTGATGCGGAGGTGCTGGCCCCAGCTTGGACCCCGGTCACTGCTGCTGCAGGCGTACTTTTTTTTTGCCCAAACATGGTTTTCGGGTCAACACCAGACTTAAGTGTCACTTCCTTCTTCTGTTCTTCCTTCTTCTTCTCATCTACTTTCTTGGTCTTGGAGGACCTGGTACCTGCTTTCTTTGGGCCCATCTTCTTCAGATGTCAGCAGCAGCACTCAGTAGCACAAGTTGCTGAGAATGATGTCTGGCAGGTTAGTCACACCACACGTGACGAAGTACAGAAGGACGTCCGTCTGGCAGTAGAACAGGCGATGAATGATGACACCTCCTCTTCAGCAATCAGCACCTACAAGCAAAGAAGGCAGACGTTAACAACATCAGTCGAATGTGTTTTTTTTTTTTTAGCTTTAATTTTAATTACTACTAGAAGTATTAGTACAACCAGTAAGAGTAAGAATAGCAAAGAACTAATAAGCTAATGTAGTGGAAGTGGAACTTGTTTTCCTTAATTTGTGCATCATTTCGGATGGATGCAGCATCAGTGACCTGCAGCAGATAGCAATGGGGATGTGAACAGTAGTAAGCCAACAGGAACAATGGCAAGACACAGGCCAATTTGTCAAAAACAAAACAGCACACTACTACTACCACCCCAGCTCCACATGGGCACTCTCATCACAGGTACATGGGTAAATGGCAAAGGCCAGAAAACAATAAAGTCAAGCAGGCCTATATCCCTCCCTATATGGCCAGAAAAAGGAGGATGCCTGCATCACAGCTTAATGCAAAAAAGAAAATCCCCATGGCTACAAGGTTTGAAAGTTACACAACAACACAAACAACAAAGGCATGTAGAGTTTTTCACCCAAACAAATAACTGCACCCCAAACACCACATTTGAAAATGTAATTCAATGCATTGCCACCCATGCCCTAAATGATGTTAAATTCAACAGACAAAATGGACAACGCTACATCAATCATCCCGCTGACTATCTCTGGGACTCTAGGCCTACTGGCAGAAAAAAATCACACAAGTTTGTAGGCCTGAGGCAAAAAAACTAAACCACGATGGAAGGTCACACAAAATGGCCGCCCCCACATGGCCTGGCCACCCACAAAAACATGAAAAGAAAGAGAAGGCAGATAATACATTCTGGCAGATACAGGCCACAAGCTTGGAGGCCTATGGCAAAAAAACACAGTGGCTCCAAACACAAAATGGCCACCACCACCTGGCCAAGCCACCCACAGAAAGTAAATGAACTCAAGCAGGCCTACACTAACTACATGAACTACTAGGGTTACCTACTTTTACTAAAAAAAAATTAAATTCCACTACAACAGAGTATGCAATTAAATCCAATGCCATCCATGATGTTTTACAGACACAACAGAAACATGGGTGGACCCTTGGGTACCTCTAGGCGTACTGGATGAAATTTCAAACACATACAACTTGGCCCCTCGTGAAAGTACAGGCCTCCCTCAATAATATTTTGATAGAAAGATTGAGAAGCACTGAAAACTGTAGTTAAAAAAAAACCAAACCAAACAAACATTTACAGAACACCAATTCTCAATTCTCAAACTTACTTGTAAAAGAAAAGTTCAAATCCCAAATTCCTCAATAAATCCAATTAAATGCTATGATGCAGCAGAGATACACAAAGAGTGATCCTTCCAGCTCCAAATCCAAATGAAAGTGTACACCACATGGACAAAGCACTGGGAGGAGCCTGGTGGACAGGAACAGGAAGTTGGAGACTCAGGGGCACTTCCTTTCTCTTGAAAAAAAGAGTAGAAAAAAAAGAGGACTCCTAGCCCCAAAAAATACAGCCAAATCACAATCTGAGGGGTTAAATGAACATTTTTGAGAAGATTTTAACATGCTCGGGAGATATTCTGTGCCAGAATGCAGTTTCTGCGTGTTCGGAAACGCAATCTTACCAACATGGGAGGATCACACGCCCCAATGACATGTTCGCGCGCTCAAAGTCGCATGGGATTGTGCGGCCGGATTCCAAACATCGTAACGAACGCGACCGGGAGAGAAAAGCGAGAAAGCGAACGCAGAACCACGGTAAGTTATTACCGCACACGTGAGAATGCTATTGAGCGCGCGAGGAAGAAAAACTACTACGCTACGCAGTAGATTGCGAAGTAGTCGACAGCTTCGCGCTCGCAGCGAAGTGCGAAGTTGCCGAAAATTCGCAAACTCCGCGAACGGAGCGTAGTTCTCCGCCCAGGGTTAGTCAGCACCTATTATGAGAAATACATGTCCATATTTTAGTACAACAGATTGTAGCTATGAGATTAAATTACATTCTCATTAGCCATTTGTGGATAATCCAGGACGATGTGCAGCATGTGTAGCTCATTGACTTAACATTTGGGCACCTGCTCACAAGCAGCATTTGCTAGTTTACAGCCATGCAGCACTGACATCAAAAAGATGACACATCAACTGACAAACTTGTATGAGAAGGTTACTGATTTCACCCTTACCATTGTGACTGACTTTTTTCATGGGTGTAATGTTGTCTGTTGACAAGTCAGAAAGGAGTTCATGTGTGAGATGTGCAGTTGTCTGGAGCCTGATGTTGCCCATTTGTGCTTCCCTACCCATGAGGTCACACAGCTCATTTTTGAATGCGAGAACACAGATTACTAATGTCCATCCTTTGAGTGTTCTCTGTTCCCATGCTCCATTTCCAACATCATGGTACTACTTACATGACAACAGATGGTGTCTTGTGCAGCAGACATCCAAACCTCATATTTCATACACTCACCTATACATTTAAATATGGTAGAAGGGAGGCAAGCAGAAGACAACATTTGGTTTAGATCACACATTGCATATGAGGTGAGAAGCTCTGAATCTTCCTACCTGCACTGGATTATCCTGTTGCCCTTCAGCCAAATAATTTTGCAGGTGTAACTGCATGAAGATTCACCTTAGCAGCCCCTACACCCATCTCACAGGTACACAACTGGCACCAGTGTGTGCCTCGGACAAACCAATTTCATATTGATTTGACCATGTTAATTTTGCTAGGGATTTAGCATATCATTGAATTGCAAGCCTGTTGTGTTATGGACGTTTCTTATGACACATTGTGCTATTGTATGTCCATTGTGCACACACTTGGCATACATTTTGTGTCAGCATCTCATTTGCCACCAGGGTCTGATTGGCAATGTGTTCAAATGCCCTATGAGAGCATATTGTGATGCAGGATAACAGTGTTGTACAACACATACGGTGGAGGTGAAAGGCACAATTAATAAGCATTCAGCAAGCTTGACTTACCGTGGCCCTGCACCGGAGCAGTAGGTGGTCCCTGGACAGATGTCAAGTCCAACCTAGTAGCAGAAGTCAGTGGGCGTCTGGGGTTTTGGGAGGACAACATTGTACCTAAAATGATAAGTTTGTTTAGCAACTTTACATTCCTGCTGCCACATGTGATGCATTCAATTTCTGGCACAGGACGGGCACAAGCAGTCATGTTCACCACCGTTGCAGAAGTGTGTCATACATTATGTAATGAGTGATCCCACATATAACTTAGATTGGGCCCACTACCATGATGCTACCTATGTCACAATGACATGCCTACGAATCCAGAGGTAAAGTCCACTATCGTGTTTTGTTGATGTCCGGAAATTATCCATCCAATGTACGCAGTACATGATCAGCTGTGTGGACTGTGCTGAATGAAGTATGTATGATAGATTAGAAGTTGGACAGTGTATGCATTGTCAATACTACAGAGACAGGTATCTCACTGTTTGGTCTTCATTTCCGTATCGGTGCAAATGCTATTTCTTGATTAAGTCTACATACACTATTACAATATGGTGTGTACACCCTTTTGACTTGTTGTGGCCCTCGATTACAGGATTGCTTTCCCCGTTCTGGGTCTGTTGGTGTAATACATGTTGTGTAACACATTTACAAAGGTATGATGAGCCAAGACATTTTATGATTTGTCTTTCGCTGTTCACAAATGTCATATGTTAAAGGTGAATGTCCATTGACAACTCCAATTGTAATGCAGCAAATGTAGCATAAATGGTTGACTTACATAGCTGGGCACTATTTGTCCCTCTGTCGTCTTCTGACGATATATGCATTTTGACCATCTCCTGTCCACTTTGACTTGCCAGTTTGTGTGGTTGACATGCCTTCCTCGGTACGTTGCTGATTCCTCCTATGCGATGCGGTGACCTCTGCTACTGCAGTTGTTTGTGCTCTGGCTGGATGTGTCAATGGGTGAGAAGAGAGAAAAGTTGACAAATGGGAAATGTGCTTGTGTAACGTTTCGGGGATTGGCCCATATCTTCTGTGTGATAACTGTATTGTGCGGAACTGCCGCTGACGGGCAGGTAGGAGCAGTGGTGTTGGGGATGTAATAGCGTGGCAGAGTAGAAATTGGACAACAGGATATGTGTTGGACATATTTACATCAGAGGATACTCTCACCATCTGCTTTGTGATATAGGCTTGCACAGGGTGAAGTACTTTTTGGAGATTTTGTGGCAGGTTTACGACCCCCTAGAAAAAGAATTTACACTGTTGTTGCATCACTTCTGTGACACAATGGTGGTGTACAACAGACAACACATTTAGGATTATTTGCAATGTGGCGCTACTATGGTGAATAGTCATGTTGTGAGGCCCTGCGCAACGTCAGCTTGGAGGTAGGCAGGGTGTGCACTCCTTTGGGATATGCCGCGTCCAAGTGAGTCAGTGTACTCTACATGATTTCACAGTATCACTTATCAGAGGCCGCTGCGATGCAACCTTACGCCTGCTTGAAGCTGACGTAAGGAGTGGCACAGCACGCTAGGTATGGGCAGTGTATGGACATTGTTGGAGTTGCAACGCTCTTGCGACACAACTTCAGCAAAGCCCCCCTAGACACCATCAGATTCAACACACATCTGTTTATCCCTGCACCACAGTGCACCACATTATGTACACGACACATCCGTGTTTGCGCAAGGGTTGAATTGCATGTCACATTGGTACTAGCGCTTCCCTACTAATGTTTCTCTTTAGCTAATTTATTTATTTAACTTAATTTTAAATTTCCATTTGCCATTGCACATTTTCAGTCAATGTGTACAGTTATTGAAATAGCTGGGTTGTGTATGTATGGCATCAGTACTGTGCACATGTTTTTAATAGGGTGGGGGGTATTAGCCTTTTCTGATGCAAAGGATTCTGGGACTTGTGGTGTGACGTAGTGGGTGACACATGAGTCTCTGACTAACCCTATATTTATATGCATTTTGGACAATTTCTATGATCACTATGACAGTGTAACACAGACAATCTCTTCATGCACTTTTTCTTTTCATTCCACTTACCTGGTACCACGTAGCGGACGTCACTAACAGGCTGCCCATGGACCAAGGGGGGGTGTATAGTTGTTAGGATATCCTCCTCCAGTGGGGTGAGCTGGATGCGGGGTCCAGGGCATGCAGCAGGGAGGACTCTCCTCAGTTCTATCCTGGAGTACTTTTCTTTCACCCTCTGCTTTTCCTCCTGCCACTTTTTTTTAATGTCCTGTACAGTTCGCCTCTCCACCCCCAGGGCTGAGACAGCAGTGGCTATCTGCTGCCATAGTTCTTGCTTCTGTGCACCACTGGTGCAGTATGGTGGTAACCCATATAGGCGCTTGTGGTGCCTTACTATGTATATCACAAGCATGGTGGTCTCCTCTGCTGTGAATTTTTTTTTCTTCGCATCTCCATGGTCTCTGGCACGGAAAGCGTTGTAGTAACAGTCTCTCTTTGGCCAAACCTGTTCCTTCACTGTGTGCTGCTTTTATGTGTGTTGTGGTACTGGTCAATTAGTGTTAATTGGCTTTAGCTGGGGCGTGGTGGGGGATGGTAGGCAGTGGCAGCATACACCATGGCAAAATGGAGCTGTTGGCTGGCATTGGCTGCTGTGTGTCAGCTGATCCATGTTGGTGGATGGGTGGACCTTTGCCAGGTGTTTCCCCTTGGCTAACATGACCAACGGCCAGCAATCGTAATTTACGGCCCGTAATCGTAATTCACGGCCCGTAATCGTAATTTATGGCAAAGTGGCGTAAATTACGATTACGGGCCGTAAATTACTCCCCGGCGGCGGACGTAAAGTTTGTAGTCGTAAGTCTATTCTGTGAGTCCCGAAAGTAGTAAGTTCATTCTGTGAATCCCGAAAGTAGTACGTTCATTCTGTGAATCCCGAAAGTAGTAAGTGCATTCTGTGAATACCAAATAGTAGTAAGTGCATTCTGTGAATACCAAAAGTAGTAAGTTTAGGATTTTGTCTTAAGTTCATTCTGTGAATCGGGCCCTAAATCTGGTGTCATGGGGTCGTATGTCATTTATAGCCTCTTCTGGTTCATATTCTGAAATACGAGAAACCTGCATCCACTGTCATCTCATCTAGTGCCTCTGCTTCCATTTTGTAAAAAGCTTAAAAAGCTTGAAATGGAACAAGTACACAGTAAGACACACTACTTGTGTGAGGTATTTTTGACACATGCTATGTTATTATCTAAGAAGTGGTTCTTAACCATTCCATTTCTGTGGATACTGACTTAAATATTTCTGCAATCTGGGGACCCCTACTAAATAATTATACAAATCTGGGGACCCTTACTGAGTGATTATTGGAATTGGTATCCAAACACCCTGGCCTAAGCAATTTCAATGATTTGAACTGCAAAACACAAAAATACAGAAACAAGAATTCATCAAGCTTACACATAAATTAGGAAATATTTTATTTAATTGACAACCAAATATAAAAACAATCAACATTTTAATTTAAATTTGAAGGTTGGAACTTTTACGGGATGGCTGTGGAGAACCATGCCTTTGTGTTGCCACAGGTGACGCTGCCCCGCCCCAGGTAATGGCGTTTCGGCGTAACTGAGTGGGTGCATCACGGAAAATGAAGGTCATGCTGGAGGTCTTTCTCTCCTCTTTACGGCTGGCGTTTTGCAGCTGGCGTTCGTGGCGGCCTCTTCTCCTTCAATGTGCTGGCATGATGCTTCATGGCACCAAAGCGACTTTCGCTTCATGTGCAGAGAACAACAATGGAGGCTTCTCGGCAGGTAGTTCAAATACAATTAATCAATTAAAGTTTTGCTCGGGACGCTTGAAGCTGCCTGGGAGCAGTCTGAGGGACGTTTTAGTTACTGCAAATCTTTTCACTAGAAAATATATTTCTCTGGAAACCAATAGAGGTGTGAGCGAGTGCCACAGAACGGGCTTTAAAATGGACAGAGTGGAATGCGCGTGAGTGTCAATCAGTGCCCAGGCTCCCAATGTGAGGCATAGACACTAGGAGCAGTGATTTTTGCAGCAGGGAGGTAATTTGGCACCCAGGCACAGGCAGGAACTCTAGCGGATGAGTAGAAGTGCAAACTTCTGGCCCATACCCTGGGGATCGCTACAGGCCATGCTTCTACAGAGAAGGACTTAACTGTATGATACCTATATGAGGCTGACTAGACCCTGATGGTGCCTTCCGAGGGAGCGAATCGGTGTCCTGGGACAAGCCTTTCCATGGCGCAGGAGGACGGTGACAGTGGGCGCAGCCGGCCACCATCCGGTCTACCAAAATATTCATGACTGGGGACATCCTACCTTTCGAGAGAGGAGTGGTGTCTGTCATTGTTGGCTCTGTGGCCTCCTTTCCCTGGTGCCATTCCAGCAGTTACTTCACGAAGCTCCATCTGGCTCAACATGGCCTGCTGGCCTAGGGGGCATGGTGGCTGCCCGCAATAGAAAAGATAGGACACTGAAAGAAATGCTCATGAAACAATCGGGGACGCCCTCAACATCTGGTGAGAAAATTCAGGGACAGGGGGATGGCGATGATGACGCCCCGGCTACCAAAGTGTTCATGCTGGAACTGTTTACGGCCATTAAAGTAGACATGCAGGAGCTCAAGGGTCAACTCACCACAGACCTACAGATGGAGGAGGAAATCCATCAGCTACAACAAGATATGCTGTGCCTTCGGTTACAACACCTTGACTTACAGGCGCATGCTGAGGACTTAGAGAACCAGTCTCGGCAAAACAATGTGCGGACACATGGAGTACCGTGGAAAGAGGAGGCAGATGATCTCAGGGCCCATGTGGGTGCACTTTTTCGTCAAGTGCTGGAAGAGTCAGAGTCAATGGACATTCAGATGGACCATGTACATAGAGTGGGCCTCCCACGTGGCATAAGTTCACCACCGCAAGGGAAACGCAGCCCTTCCAGGTCAGAGGACACCCCCCGGCTATTTTTCAGGATCTGGCAGCTTCTAAGCTTATTAAGCGGTGTAATTTCAAAGCAGTAAAAACGTACCTACAAGAGCAAGGGATCTCCTACTCATGGGGTCCTCCCTTCCGCATCATATTTAAACTCAGAGGAAAGCTGCTTCAGATCTGCTCTCAAGCTGAGGCCACAGAGATCCTTGGCCTGGAAGACACCACAACGATGGGACAAACAGAATGGCCTCGAAATCTCAACACCCGCCGCACAGCAGGATGGCACAAAGTAGGAAAAGCGGTCACAACTCGGAAGACTGATCAGGCCACACAGGAGAATGAAAAGCAGTCCTTACATCGTTGACGCAAACATCGGAGAGATCGGATACCCCATGAGGTACTCAATGAAAGGCTGAGGGAGGGGTCCCTAGTTGGGTGTCGGGGACCGAAGGCTGTCCTGGTTCATTTTGACAGCCTTTCCACAGACGGGTAGGCATAAACTTGGCCCACTAAGGGATGGGCAGCTGCCCCAAGCCATGTCCCTGCGTGATTGTCTTCTCACAATGGACATTTGTCGTTTTCTCTTTCTGGGACATGCTCTGAAAATCTGTTCATCTTTTTTGGGGGGGTTTGTTTGGGTTATTATTTTGGGAGCTTCACACCAGCCACTATATATGTTCTCCTCAGAGGATTGCTAGACACCACTACAGTCAACGTTCTATTGGGAATAAGCACATCACTACACCACATATCAATGTAGTTACATTCCTTAGATGGGGAAAGATCCTAAAATAGTTACCCCCAATATCATGGGCCTAAACAACCCAGTGAAGAGTAGCAGCGTTGTCCTTCCTTGACGGTGCCGAGAGATACATATATCTCCTAGAGGAGACCCATCTCCTTTCCAAAGATACTGTACAGATGCATGATAGGCGAGTCCCTCAACAGTTCTGTTCCATGGGACCATCAAAAAAGAATGGCATAGCCATTTTGTTTGGGGCCCGCTTCTTGGGAAAGGTCTTAACAACTGTTGCTGAAATTAAGGGACACTTACTAGTCATTAGAATACAATGGGGTGGATCTTACCTCACTGTAGAATCAGTCTACGGTCCAAACACACAATAGGAATCCTTCCCCTTCTCCGTACTCATGGACGCTTTCACATCTCCAGATGCAGCGATCTTGATTGGTGGAGGTATGAATCTCGTTATTGACTCTGAACTTGATAGGTCTAATCAACAAGCACATCAAAGAGGGGCCCCTATCTGCAAAGGGCCTAGAATGGTTGAGGGATAATGAGTTAATTGATGTTTGGCACACACAGCACCCTAGGGAATGTGACTATACATACTACTCCATGGCACACAAAACGTAGGTGCCGCTAGATCACTTTCTATCCTCTGTTTCCTTATTACCTCACCTCCACACGACCACGATAGAACCCCGCTCTCTTTCAGATCACACTCTTATTACTACACACCTCCAAGCACAGCGATCACGAGCGTTCCCCTCTAGTCGCCGCCTCCGCGAGACTCTGCTACACTCTGTGGAGATGGTGCAATGCCTCAAGCAGACAATAAAAGAGTACCTAGCACTCAATGATATGGGCTCCACACCCTTGTCCTCCGTCTGGGAGGTTTTAAAACAAGTCACACAGGGGAATTAATTGTAATTTCCGTGGCATATAACAATCTCCGTAAGGAGTAGTATGGTACATTGGAAAAAGAGGTCCTGGAGCTTGAGTTGATTCACAAAGGCACTGGGTACCGCGGGTTTGGTAGGACTGTAAAATCGCAGGCGCATGCTCAAACATTTAGTTCTGGTTCAGACGGAATATGCTCTTCTTCGACTCCGTCACTAGTTCTACCTTAGTAGCGATGAATGTGGTAGTATGCGTGCTTATAGACTGAGATCTAGAATGCAAACATCTCTAATCGAGTCCATTCGTGATCACAGAGGGGAGGAGCAGCCTTCGGACGACTGAATTGTGGGCACCTTCTGCTCATTCTATACCGTTCTATACTCCAGGCAGGACCACCAGCACAGGACCCTAGTGCTTATCTGAGAAGCTGCGGGATCATACCTCTCTCTAAGACTTTGGCTGAGGTGCTTGATATGGCGATTAGAATAGAGGAGGTGGTCATAACAATCTCCAGCCTGAAGGTGGCCAATTCAATTGGGCCCGATGGATTTTCGGATTCATTTTACAAGACCCTTTGTACGGAGCTGGCTCCCTTTTTATCCAAATAGGTTATTTCCTTTTTAGAGATGGGTAGGGTGACTCCCTCCATGTCAGAGGTGGCGATTTCGGTCCTTCTGAAGACTGGAAAGGACGGAATAGAATGTGGTTCTTATAGACCCAACTCCTTCCTCAAACTGATGCGAAGATTTTTGCTGGTATTTTAGCTGCCCGCCTTAATACCCTTATGCCTGACCTAATAGACCCCGACCAATCTGGTTTATCCCCACCAGGCAGGGAGGTGACAACACCAAGCATCTCTTCCACCTCCTTGATGGAATGCAGCGGTCGAAGAGGAAGACATTTCTGTTAGCAATATATGCTGAGAAGGCATTTGACAGGGTGGGGTGGGCCTATCTGTTCGAGACCATGCGCTGCTTTGGGTTTGGGGAAACTTTTATCAACTGGATTCAGTGTATTTATTATGCTCCCACAGCCTTCGTGCGGGTCAATGGCAGCTCTCGAGGGACCCATCAGGGGTGTCCCCTATCCCCACTTTTATTTGCGCTTTATATGGAGCCCCTAGCTCAGCTTATTAGAGCGGCTAATTGCATTGTAGATATGAACTTCGGAGCGGACGTCCATAAAATAAGCCTTTACGTGGTGATTCTCTCCCTTATGCAGCCGCAGACTACCTTGACAGCCCTGCTGGTGGAACTATCCTCCTTTGGGGATCTATCAGGATTAAAGGTTAATATTGATAAATACATTATCCTAAATCTGGGGATTCCTTCTGAAGAGGTGCTTGCACTAGAACATAAATTACTGATTCAGTGGACGCAGCAAGACGTACTGTACCTTGGCATGAGATTAGCACCTACCATTGCCCGAATGGTTATGCTCAACTGTACAACGCTATTGGAACAGACGGCAAAGGCGCTGGGCGCCTGGTCACACCTGCGTCTTGCATGGTTTGGAGGGATCAGACCTGTGAAAATGACAATTCTTCTGCGCATTCTCTATACTTTTCAAATGATTCCCATATCTCTGCCGCACCAGGTTATCAAAGTGCTCATTAATAAGTTTGTGTGTAGTGGGAAGAAACCGCGTCTGTCACTCGCCCACATGGCATGCCTGAATCTACAAGGGGGAGTGGGTTTACTTTTGATTTGGGGATATTATCAAGCCACATGCCTCAGATACTTAGTGGAGTGGAACAGGCCACTGTCCAGCAAACACTGGAACTTTATGGACCAGTCTGTCACTGGTGTCAATATTAGGAGGGAATTATGGGTACACAGCAAGCATAGGGCTTGGGGTTTTCATGTTGCCGACACTCATGATCTGGGATAGGGTGGCGCTTAAAAAAGGATGGACCTCCTTTCCCTCACCAATGCCACCCATTGTGGTTTAACCCTGATTTCCCTCCAGGTCAGGACTCTGCGGTATTTCAGTTGTGGCAGAAAGCCGGCTGTAAAAGTGTGGGATCCTTGTCACACAGAGGGGCTGATCCCGTTTGTGCAGCTCTGACAGGACTATGGCCTTCTACCTACTGATGAGTACCCCTACTGTCAACTATCTCACTGAATCACGATGCCCTCCAATTATACTCAAATGTCCAGACCTTTTATCATGTTTGAAAAATGGTTTCTCCATAAACAAGATGACCGTCGCCTCATATTTGAACTGTATACTATAACAGCAGGCCCCATTGCACAGCGCACAATGGCACAGGTGCATTGGGAAAAGGAAATAGGTAGGCCACTATCTTTTAAGGAATGGGATCACATCCTATATCACATCCACCATACAGCGCACAACACAGCTGGGGCAGAATCCTCCTTTAAGCTTTTCTCCTAGTGGTATTACACGCCCGTCTGTATTCATAGTTGGGAAAAAAGTAAGACAGACCTTTACTGGAGGGGATGTGGGATGTCGGGTACTTTAGCACACTTGCCATGGCGTTGTCTGAAACTATACTGGTAAGAGGTCCTTGACAACATTGATGCAGTGTTTGACATCTCATTGCCCATAGCACCAGAATACACCCTCTTTCTCACCCCAATATCTTCCCATTGAAATCCATACAGGGCAGGCAAATAGCTTTAGCACTGCTGTCAGCTAGACCGGTCATACTAAGGCAATGGGGAATGACGTAAGAGCCCGATCTGTAGTCCTGGGATACACCGACTATGGTACCTCTTGGCTATGGAACGCATGTCTCTTGGGGTGGAGTGCAAGGGAAAAGATTATGCTAAACTGTGGGTGCCCTTCTTGCAGCTGTTGACTCGCGATATGAGGGAAGTCACTTGTCAATAAAGTTTGCAGATCCTCAATTTATTACCATTGGAAAGGGTATCCACTGCCCAGTCATCTGTAACTTAATCTCATACCCTTCCCAACAACTAATATTGAATCTTGAATGTTTATAATGAGGCAACCGCTGGTGCAGAGATGGTGGGGGTGGGACAGAAGGGTTAGGGTGGGATTTTGCTTTGATATTCTTGATCATTTGTTATGTGTTGTTTTCTTCTTTTTCTTCAAAATCTGGAAGATGCAATTTGTCAAAGCACCAGTCCTGCACATTACGTTGCTGGCATCCGGGTTGTTGGCTTACAATGTTGTGAAGTTTACTTTATGATCGCTCTGCTGGCCCAAGGATGTAGGCAGGAAGCTGTGTGTGATGCCTTTGTCTTCCCCTAATAAAAATGATTGATTCCTAAAATGGACTGAGTGACTTATTATAAATTGCCCGCCTGGGCACATCACGCTGTGTTCAGGGGGTGTGTCAAATACACAGAGTTCCCGCCGCTCCTCCTCTCCCAAGTTCTCAGTAGATTCTTCACAAGAGACAATTTGGTCGATTTAACACAACAGGCTTTCAGGCAACACGTTTACTTGGTGCACTCCAGCTCGTACATTGTTGTTCTGCAATTATACTGCAACGTGCAAGCCATCCTGGGAGGCCGATATATCTCTTCTGGCAGGGCTGGTTTGGTGTAAGGGGGCTTAGCAGCCATGCTGAAGACGAACTGTGATTCTGGGCAAACCACTTAACCTCCCTGTGCAAACCAAAAATATGAATGTGTCATTGACATAACTGGTGCTCATGCAAAGTGCTCCAATACCTTTGGGAAGAGTGTGCTGTATACAACTGTAAAAAAAAAAACAGTGACAACATAACACACATTGTCATTCATCATGGTCGCATTCTATCGAGGTAAAAGAAAAACATTCTTTATGAAAACACGACCTGCTCATTTTGTTTTTATTCATTGTTGTCCATTCTCAATTAAGCAGTTTTGTTGATTTCACCTTTTCACGAGGGAAAGGTCACTACACCCACACAGTGTTCAATGGACACAGTGACGCTAGGGTACAACTCTATTTCAGTATTTTACCTATGTGATGATATCAGTTCAGGGGATTAGCATTCAATAGTGCAGCAGTAGTAGTAGCACTGAAGCCCTGAGGTGTCAGCAGCCCATTGCACCCCATTGTGGCTTTCATTTACTACCCACCAGAGGGGCAAAAGCGACCTCCCCCCTTGCTACTTTGCTGTATTCATTGATTTACAGCATGCTCGGCCCTGGCACCATGTTACAAGTTGGTGAGAAAAAAAACCTTGAGAACCCTCAGAATGGGCTATATCAGGAGCAAACATACTGTCTCTAACACGTTCATACAACCCTTCTCACACAAATGTCCCGTACACACAACCCTTGCCCACGGGCATGCACATATGCATGCAAAGAGCCTTCCACACATACAAGCATGCTTACACACATTACTGCGCTATATACAAACTCAGGCACACATACACAAGCTCCCTATATAAACACACAAACACAATCTCCCTATCTACACACATGCATTCTTTTACACACAAGCGAACTCCCTATACACATCCAAACACACATGACACCCCACAGAGACACCTAAGCAAACCACACACACACAACCTTACTGTAGACACCTAAACACACATTGATGCACACACACCCACAAACGCCTGTGCAAACCCCACATTTACATAAACTATTTCCCAAACACCGAAGCCAACACGCGCGCACACACAATCACTATGAGCAGTTTTGATTTACTTCCGGCTGCGCTGGCTCTCTCTTCATTGAGCCCTTTCTTTTACAGTGGAGCAGCCAGGAGGAACCTGCCTGCTGAAAGGGCTGTCTGCTGTAACCTTCCTGCCTCACTGCCCCAGTCACAGCTAGTCCACAGGGGAGAATTCCACACTCAAAAAAATGTTCACTTGTACCATTTAGCATGCAGTTAGGAAACCCAAAATGTGCCCTAATCTTGGCTTTTGCATTTTGTTTAAAAGATTTTTATTTTAACATAGAACTTTAAGCAAATTTCAAGTCTCATTTGATTTCATTACTAAGTCTATTGAAAGTCTGAGGAAGAAGCCAGGTAAGTAGCTATAAGTACTGCAGAAAGTATGGTGGGTAAGAAGATCACTGCTTTCTAATTAATTGTTGTTTTGCTTCAAAGCCGGAAGGTGTGGGCCCACTTTCTTTACTTTCACAAAACAATGTCATACCCTGGTCATGCTATTATCCAATTGCTGTAAAGGGAAATTCAAATAAAATGTACATGTACCGAGAGAGCATACTTGCTTTTTGTCACGCTGCTCTAAAGCATACACACATTATAGTTACCGTTCCAATGCATCTTGTTAATGGTATGTCAGGTTTAGGCTGCTCAGGCCCGGAAAGGGCCTTGTTGCTTGTTGGCAGTGCTTTATTGTCAACTGGACGTCTCGTTTCAGTACAATTTATCCTTCCCTTTTGAATTCATCTCTTTACTTTAACACCAAAGTGGATTTTGACATCATACATCATTTGTTGTCCTATACAGCTCTATTTGCACACTAAATAGTTACGTAACATTACAACTCCACTACCTACGAACGCATTCTTGATTTAGGCATTTTGTCGGCTGCACCAATTGTCACATAATGAAACATTTTCCGCATTTGCCAAATATTCCATCATCTGCTGCATAATCTGCAGATTTGCTAAAAAAAAACTAATTTCAAGATCATACCGCTCAAATGTTCCCAAAAATGCAGCTTCAAGTGTTACAGGGAGGTGGAAGGTCACATGTTACTTAATGCTAAATATTGGTGTTAAATTGGTAATAATAATGCACAAACCTCTCTTCTTTCTGTACCTGTCGTGCCTCTTTCTGCATTTCTCTTCCATCATTCTGCACTTTTCTTCCTCTTCCTGCAACTCACTGTCTTCTTTCTGCACTTCACTTGCCTCTATCTGCATTTCTCTTGCCCATTTCTGCACCCCGTTGTCTTTTTCTGCACAATTCTTCCCGCTTTCTGTAACTTTCCTGCCTGTTTCTGCATCTCCGTTGCCTATTTCTGCATTTTTCTTGCATCTTTCTACAACTCTGTTGCTTCTTTCAGCAATTCTCTTGCCTCTTTCCGAAGTTCTCCCAACTTTTTCTGTACCCCTCATGCCTCTATCTGTACCCATCTTCCCTCTTGGTACAACTATCTGGCCTCTTTCTATACCTCTCTTACCTCTTTCTGCACCATTCTTGCCTCTTTTCGGAACTCTGTTGCTTCTTTCTGCACTCTTCTTCCTTTTTTCTGCATTCATTATGACAACTTCAGCACCTCTGTTGCCTCTTTCAGCACCTCTATTGGTTCTTTCTGCACTGCTCTTGCTTCTTTCTAAACCTCTGTGGCTTCATTCAGCAATTCTCTTGCCTCTTTCCGAAGTTCTCTCACATGTTTCTGCACTCCTCTTGCCTCTTTCTGCACCCGTCTTCCCTCTGTGTGCACCAATATTGCCTCATTTTGTACCCCTGCTGCTGCTTTCTGTTGCCCTTTGTATCTCTTTCAGCACCTCTGTTGCTTTTTTCTGCACTCTTCTTCCTTATTTATGCACCCCTCGTAACTCCTTCTGCACCTCTGTTGCCTCTTTCAGCACCTCGTTGGTTCTTTATGTACCTCACTAGCCTCTGTTTGCATTGCTCTTGCTTCTTTATAAGCCTCTGTTGCTTCTTTCAGCATTTCTCTTCCTTCTTTCTACACTTCTCTTCCTTCTTTCTGCACTCCTCCTGCCTCTTTCTGTACCTCAATTGCCTCTTTGTGCACCCCTCCTACCCTTTTCTGAACCCCTTTTGCCTCTTGTTGCACCTCTGTTGGTTCCTTCTGCACTGCTCTTACTTCTTTCTGCACCTAAATTGCCTCTTTCTGCACCCCTGTTCCCCGATTCTGCACCTTTCCTGCCTGTTTATGCACTTCAATCAATCAATCAAGCAATCAATCAAATAATTTGTAAAGCATGCTACTTACCCATAAGGGTCTCAAGACGCTGAGGGGGCCTTTACCGCTCAAAGAGCCTGGTCTTGAGGAGTCTTCTGAAGGTGAGTAGGTCTTGGGTCTGCCTTAGGTGCGTCGGGAGGGCGTTCCGGGTCTTGGTGGCGAGGTAGGAGAAAGATCTGCCGCCCGATGTCTTTCGTTGGATGCGGGGGACAGTGGCAAGGGCGAGGCTGGCGGAGCAGAGCTGGTGGGTGGGGGTGTAGAAGCTGAGTCTGCTGTTCAGGTAGGCCGGTTTGGTGTTGTGGAGTGCTTTGTGTGCGTGGGTGAGGAGCTTGAAAGTGATCCTCTTTTTGACGGGGAGCCAGTGTAGGTCTCCCAGGTGTGGGGTGATGTGGCTGTGGCTGGGGTCATTGAGGATCAGTCAGGCGGAGGTGTTTTTGATGCATTGTTGTCGACGCAGGTGTTTGACTGTGATGCCTGCGTGGAGTGCATTGCCATAGTCCAGCCTGCTGCTGACGAAGGCTTGTGTCACAGTTCTGCTGGTTTCGGTCAGGATCCACTTGTATATCCTGTAGACCAGGCGGAGAGTGTTGTAGCAGGAGAAGGAGATGGCGCTTACCTGCTTCGACATGGAGAAGGAGGAGTCGAGGATTAATCCTAGGTTTCGTGTGTGGTCGATGGGTGTTGGTGCTGATCCCAGTTTGGTCGGCCACCAGGAGGCGTCCCAGGCAGAGGGGGTGGGTCCGAGGATGAGGACCTCCATCTTGTCCAAGTTCAGCTTCAGACAGCTGCTCCTCATCCAGTCAGCAACGGCCTTCATTCCCTCGTGGAGGTTGGTTTTGGCGGTGTGCAGTTCCTTGGTGAAGTAGAGTATAAGCTGGGTGTCGTCAGCATAGGAGATGATGTTGAGGTCGTGCTGATTGGCCACTTGTGCGAGGGGGGCCATGTAGATGTTGAACAGAATCAGGCTGATGGATGAGCCCTGGGGGACGCCGCAGATGATGTAGGTGGCTTTGGATCGGAAGGGTGGGAGGCGGACGCTCTGGGTTCTGCTGGAGAGGAAGGCCGTGGTCCAGTCGAGGGCCTTCTCTTGGATCCCTGTTTCCTGGAGACGTGTCTTTAGAGTGCGGTGGCAGACCGTGTCGAAGGCAGCTGACAGGCCTAGGAGGATGAGGGCTGATGTTTCGCCGTTGTCAAGTTGGCGCCTGATGTTGTCTGTGGCGGTGATGAGGGCTGTCTCGTGCTGTGGTTTCTTGTGAATCCGGTCTCGGACGGGTCCAAGATGTTGTTGTCTTTGAGGTGGAAGGTCAGTTGCACGTTGACCATTTTCTCGATGACCTTTGCCGGGAACAGGAGCAGGGAGATGGGACGGAAGTTCTTGAGGTCCTTGGGGCCCGCCTTGGGCTTCTTGAGGAGGGCTTTGATTTTGGCCTGCTTCCAGTTGTCCGCGAATGTCGCTGTTGCGAAGGAGAGGTTGATGACCTTTCGAAGTTGGGGAGCGTAGGCTGTGTTTGCTTTGTTGAATATGTGGACACGGGTCTTACGGAGATCCTGAGTGGATGGAGTTCATAACTTTTCGTGTCTCGTCGTCGTTGGCCCAGGAGGCCAGGCTGGGGGTGTGGGTGGTGTTTGCATGGTGGGTGGAGTCCGGCGTAGTTGGGGCGGTCGTGGTGTGGAAGCTGTCGTGGATGTCAGCGATCTTACGGTGGAAGAAGGTGGCCAGTGAGTCACACAGTTCTTGTAAGGCCGGGACGTCATTGGTGTTGGCGCTGGGGTTGGAGAGTTCCTTCACGATGGTGAAGAGCTCTTTGCTGTCGTGTGCGTTGTTGTCCAGGCGGTCTTTGAAGGAGGATAACTTGGCTAATCTGATGAGGTGGCCTCTTTCTGGAGTTTTAATTGCCCTGCCCTATTATGTAGTAGGGCCTAATAGGGAAGGTCATGCCAATCACAGGGGTACCCCAACCCATAGTGTATGTAGGTATTTTCACTATATTCAAAGTATCTTTCAGCATAGCACTGGCTCCGGGCCTCCTTAGTCAGAGTCAGTTACTGTGAGAAGTTGGCCTGGTATATGCTGCCGACTATTCTAGTGGGCACCTTGCACCAGTCCAAATGACCCCCTATTGATGGTAGGTTAAAGAAAACATTTATATAAAGCTATCCTAGTGGTAGCTGTGGAGAGCAACCTTCAGGCTAAGTCTTGGAGGAATGTAAAGCGGCTTGATTTACCAGTCTCTAATCTCGTGAATGACCAAATGAAAGGAGAACCACACCAGGTATATATATAAAATATATGTATTTATTCTACACACATCCCTCTAGTCTCTATAGGAGGCAAGAGGCAAAAGAACATAAGGAAAACCTAAATAACACACAGTAAATTAGCACAATATATGTTGAGCCATAGGTGCGTACCAAACCATATATCAATAAAGTGGTATAAGTACCATGACTTGCATAGACACAAGGCCTAGAGCCTTTAGAATCTCTGGCCCACCAGGATCCACCCATGGTAGTGACACAGGTGACCCACGGGGGATGCGTGCATTGTGTGAACACAGCCGCAAATCACTATTAACTTCTATGGGGAAAGTCGTTGTTGAAAGTTTAAAGATAAAGGACACTTAGGAGAGGAATTTGAGCAAACCCTTTTATACTTAGGGGGTTCTAGAGCCAACATCTACGGGAGCACCAGCGTACTCGAGTTACCTCACCCAGGGAAGCCAGATGCATAGGTGTTTTTTGGTGTCGGGAATCATCGTCGTTTCCAATGGCGATCTGCTGCAAATTGCTGGTGCCGGTGAAGAGGAAAGAGTCCAAGGTGATGCAAGCCTGGATTGAAGATGAGAGGAACCTGAAAGCAGAGGGGACAGAGTCTGTTTCACTAGCCAGTGACCAGGTAGCACGATAGACTAATGCCCACCAATGTCGGGTGATTTCAGGTGAAGAAGGTGAAGCTTGACTCTTCAGCCATGAGGACAACAAGGTGTCGATGATGACCAAGATCTGGAATGGAGCTATACCATGCCGGATGTCGTGTGCTGTGGTGTCGGTGCCCGGATTGGACTCAACATTATGAGCATAGAGACCCAAGTACATTGCTAGAGCTGCATAGTGCTTGCAATGCAAGTCAAGCAATGCGCCATCTTCACACCACAGATACAAAACATATCTGTGCCATTTTTGCCCCTTAGTGCACCATATTGTGAATATGGTGCATCCATGATGTTGATGTCACAGTGCACAGTAACTGGCATATATCTGAGGATCTACCAGTTATTCTACATCTACTAATTACTGTTTTAATGTAGTGAATGCCTTACTACACACTCTTCAATGAATCACTAGAAAACTATTGCAAGAGTAACAGCGTATTTGGTGGAAGTGAAAAGGTAGAAACTGCGAAATTCAACATAAAAAAGCAAATTTGCTGGTGCATAGAATAATGTACGCACAGTCTGTAGGGGTTTGAAGTACGCTATGCCCTAATGCCCACTTTGCACCATGAGTACTTGACTACACACTTAGGCCTCATTTATGAGATTTTGCCATAGGAAAGTGAAGCAGGCCTTCCTGCTACGCTTCCCTATGGCTAACGAAAAAGACAGGAATGCACCATATCTATAAGATATAGCATATTCCTATCCTTTTCCCTTACACCGGCACAAAATGGACTGCCTGCACCAATGCAGAAACCTTAGCAGAATGGAGCAAGCATGTCTGCATTTGAAGGACGATTATTTTTGTACAGGGAGGGAAACCTTTCTGTAGAAAAATAATCACAAGAGGCTTTTCCTTTTTCTACATGTGCTGCAGAAAGCAACACACATAGAAAAAAGAAAAACAAGGAGAAATAAAACTATTTATTCCCGTTGCACCATCCTTATGACTAGTTTGGTACATAGACCACTGCATGCATAGTCTATAGGAGTTTTGAAGCACTGCATGGCCTAAGGCCTACTTTGCTCTATAATTACTTGGATACCGACTGTATAATTACACTTCTGCAAAGAGACTGCATGAATGGATTTATAAGAGCTCTTTTCAACAGTGCATTCATAAGGACATTTCAATCAATACCTCAATACAATGCTAAATCAGCAATGACTGAGTGTTTGCTGCAAGTATAAGGAGAAAGACTGGGGAATTGAAGATATAAAACAAGAATTTGCCGGTACATACATGCATGCATTGTCAAAAGAGGTTTGAAACAGTCCATGCCCTAAGCCCACCTTACCTCATAAGTACTTTGATACAGGCTGAAAGATTAGAAACCTGCAAGGAAACTATCTGGTTGAATGTATAGCAGCGTCACTTTTAGAATATAGCCTTATAGCTCGTCGTGAATCTATGACAAAATATCGAATACAAAAATGTCGAGGTACCAAAATATCGCAACAAAAATATCAATGACAATAATATCGGGAACCTATCTCTAACAAGGTAAGTACAAAAATATCGAAAAAAATATATCGATGTCAAAAATATCGTTTTTTAGAAAATATCGGTTTCAAAAAAAAAATAATAAGACAATAATATTTATAAATATAATAAACATAGTTAAAAATATATTATAATATTTCAAATAATAAATAATGTAATACAAAATAATAATAATACAAATATGATACATAGTATATAATTAATTAATAGTAACTCTAAAATAATTATTTTAATAAATTATAAATAAATGAAAATACATTTATATACATAAAATAATAATATAAATAACAATTAATACAAATGTAAAACTAATAAAAAAAAGTATTACATTTTGGATAGCGTACGGGTAAAAAGGACTATTCCCACTCCAAAGAGTGCAACAGTAGGGAAAGTGCTGGATAGCGTAGGGGTAATAATTACTATTCCAACTCCACAGAGTGCAACAGTAGAGAAAGTGTTGGATAGCGAAGGGGTAAAAATTACTATTCCCACTCCAGAGAGTGCAACAGTAGGGAAAGTGTTGGATAGAGTAGGGATAAAAATTACTATTCCCACTCCAGAGAGTGCAACAGTAGGGAAAGTGTTGGATAGCGTAGAGGTAACAATTACTATACCCACTCCGGAGAGTGCAACATTAGGGGAAGTGTTAGATAGCGTAGGGGTAATAATTACTATTCCAACTGCAAAGAGCGCAACAGTAGGGAAAGTGTTGGATAGCGTAGGGGTAACAATTACTATTCCCACTCCAGAGAGTGCAACAGTAGGGAAAGTGTTGGATAGCGTAGGGGTAACAATTACTATTCCCACTCCAGAGAGTGCAACATTAGGGAAAGTGTTGGATAGCGTAGGGGTAAAAATTACTATTCCCACTCCAGAGAGTGCAACAGTAGGGAAAGTGATGGATAGCGTAGGGGTAACAATTACTATTCCAACTCCAGAGAGTGCAACAGTAGGGAAAGTGTTGGATAGCATAGGGGTATAAATTACTATTCCCACTCCAGAGAGTGTAACAGTAGAGAAAGTGTTGGATAGCGTAGGGGTATAAATTACTATTCCCACTCCAGAGAGTGCAACAGTAGGGAAAGTGTTGGATAGCGTAGGGGTAACATTTACTATTCCCACTCCAGAGAGTGCAACAGTAGGGAAAGTGTTGGATAGCGTAGGGGTAAAAATTTCTATTCCCACTCCAGAGAGTGCAACAGTAGGGAAAGTGTTGGATAGCATAGGGGTAACAATTACTATTCCAACTCCAGAGACTGCAACAGTAGGGAAAGTGTTGGATAGCGTAGAGGTATAAATTACTATTCCCTCTCCAGATAGTGCAACAGTAGGGACAATGTTGGATAGCGTAGGAGTAAAAATAACATAATTATAAATAAATGTTTTATTTTAAATAATAAAAATATTAACTATTAAATAGATATAAGCCATTTACAAATACCAATACATAATTATTAAAAATATGATGAAGAAAATATGTGTAATTTAACAAATTAATAAAAATGCCATTTAATAATATTTAATTAACAATTATTAATTAATTAACAATTATATACTTAACAAAACAATTAATTAAAGAACATTACTTAATTACATTTAAATTACTTCCCACCCTATTCCCCTATAAACCCACAACCCACTACAGAACATAATTATCAATTAATCAATTAATTAAAATTAATTACCAATTAATTACAAATAATTACTAATTATAAAAAATTATTTTATAATTTCTACTAATTACTAATTAATGTATCATAATTAATTACTTCCCACCCTATTCCCCTATAAACCCACAACCCGCTACAGAACATAATTATCAATTAATCAATTAATTAAAATTAATTACCAATTAATTAAAAATTATTTCCAATGAATAATTATTAATTTATAATTCCTACTAATTAATAATTAATTTAACATAATTAAATTACTTCCCACACTATTCCCCTATAAACCCATAACCCGCTACAGAACATAATTATCAATTAATCAATTAATTAAAATTAATTACCAATTAATTAAAAATAATTACCAATTAATAAATATTAATTTATAATTCCTACTAATTAATAATTCATTTAACATAATTAAATTACTTCCCACCCTATTCCCCTTAAAACCCAAAACCCGCTACAGTACTAAAATACAAAATTTAATTAAATTACATACAATTAAATTAAAAACATAATAAATACATAATAATATACACAAAAATATTTTAAAAATCGATATTAGTAACATCAAAATTATTAACATCGATATTACTTACATTGATATTTTAAACTTCGATATTACTAATATTGATATTAAATATATTGATATTACCTTCTATATTTTGTCCCTTCGATATTAAAACTTCGATATTAGTGTATGTCGAT
This sequence comes from Lissotriton helveticus, assembly GCF_964261635.1. NCBI lineage: Eukaryota > Metazoa > Chordata > Amphibia > Caudata > Salamandridae > Lissotriton > Lissotriton helveticus. The sequence continues at coordinate 2,006,139,388 of NC_136067.1, forward strand.
AATAAAATTTCGATATTTTGTCTGCATACCGCTCGTCGTAGAGGACTATACCGGCTATTAAAGACCTTCTCCAGCGTTAAAGGCTGAAAGTCAAAGGATATACACCTGGACATAAAAACTATAAAACACAACTTTGCTGGTGCATAGAACATTGCATTAATAATTTATAAAGGTGTGAAGCACTCCATGCCCTAAGACTCATTTTGTTCCATGAGAACTTGGATACTTGCTGAATGATTACAATTCTACAAGATGAGTCTTTCAAACCATTTTTAATTTTTAATCACAAATGTATTCTTCTAACAATTCATAATTTAATAGAACTTCCAGCATCACTTCATCTGAAATTTCGTTCTCTTCATCATGAATTTCAAAAGTCATGTTAGGAATCTCAACGTCGTCTAATGCTTCACTAAACCCATTGTTCAAACTTTGATCTAAAAAATCGCAGGTAATATCTCCTGCACCAATACTTTCTTCTTCATTCTCACTGTCTATGAAATGTATATTAAACTCCTCTGTCAGACTGTCAGTAATTTCATAACTCTCTTCCATATTCTTCTGCTCTTCTTCCATATTACATTTTATTATTATTTTTTCCATATAAACACTTCATTTTATCATTTTCACTAATACATAATACAAAACTTGCTTTATCAACTATTTTGCTGTTTTAAAAATATTATACAAAAACCTTTCTCAAATACTTTATATGATTATATCAATTACATTTGCTTATATGAATTTTTGGTTACAAAATTACCTTACATTTTGAAACCAGTCACTGTTTATCATTAATAGAAATAAACTAAGGCTATTATTATAAAATGCAGTACTAAAAAAAGTAAGAAATATCTATTCAGCTTACCAGTTCCAAAGCAGTTGATGTGTTGTAGTAGAATACAAAGAACACAGGTACACTCACTATATATATTTAAAATAAATTCTTCAAATGTGTTTCAAAGATACAAACCGACTTTACAAACTTTTGTGCACCATAGACGTTGTATTACTTCACTTTTGTAGAGATACATCCCATCGATCATTTTTGATACTTAGTTATACTTACCTTCAAAATATTAAATTAAGAAAAATAATAATTATTGCAAATTTAGCAGCATCTGTAGAAGACAAAAAAAATACAGTTACAATTTATCTTTTACAACACAAAATCATTTCTAAAACATTTAATTTGCCCTTTTTGCTGTTCTCAGAATATATTGAATTTCACTAGAAACAGTGAGTTCAATAGTACTCATCACATAACAGCGGGCAAAAAAAAGACAATAAAAAAAAAACCAAACATTAATCTCATTAAGAATCTAAAAAATAGAAATAAAACAAATCTTAAATGTTTTTTTCTAAGACCAATTTCTTACGTAACTATAAGGTATGTCAAACAATCCTGAAATAACAAAACACCATCATAAATTTTATTCCATGACAAAACTTGAAAAAAATTATCAAAGGTTTCACAAACTTTTCCCCATGGCCAATTAGTTTGTGTAAAATTCTTACTTTGAAAGTTGTTCAATAGTAACTCTGAACATTTGCCTTCCAGTATTTTAATTTAAAACTATTGATATCATTTGCACCGTCCCCCAGTGCTGATCTGTCCCCGCGATCTCAACCACAACATTATCTCTTACGTCGACGATACCCAGCTCATCCTGTTCCTCACCAGGAAACCACATACCATAAAAACAAACTCCACAACATAGTTAAGGATGTCACCTAGTGGATAAGGAGTAGCTCTCTAAATCTGAACTTGCACAACATGAAGATACACATCCTCAAACCCACCTACTTAGCTTCAGATGACTTCTGCTGGCCAACTACAATATAAACAGTTCCAACACCTACAGACCATGTACAAAACGTATGATTCATCCTTAACTCCTCCCTCTGTATGTGTAAGCAAGTCTACAGCATCTCCTCATATTGCTATAACACCCACCACATGCTCTGCAACATTTATCAGTGCAGCGTAAATAAAAGAAGAAGAACAGTGACACAGCCCCCCATTAACAACACACTACACAGTGGCAATACACTCTACATAGGAATATCAAGCAAACACCGACAACGACTACAACAAATCCAAAACACCTCTATCTGACTGATCTCAATATCCTCTGCTGCAGCGACATCACTCACAACCTCATACACTTACACTGCTTCAACATCAACATGAAGATTATCCTTCAAACTCCTCACCCTCACTTACAAAATACTCTACAACACCAAACTAATCTACCTTAACAACAGTAATCATGAAAGGATACATTTTAGCTCTTAAAATGTTGGCTTTAAAAATATTAGGTAAGAATTTGGTAACTCTTTAGGCAAAAATTCCTTACAAAGTAATTGAGTATCATTACAATGTGTCCAACCTTTCATATATCTTAAATGAACAGTGTAGTGTCCAGATGTTGTAGAAGGTCCATCATGAAACATAATTGCAACAGCTACAAAAGTTCTTCCTGATATTGATACTTGAGTAGCTACAAGATTTTTAATTAAAGGTTCCGATATTTTCTTCCATCAGCTCTACAACATTGCAGCATTAAAATAACATACTGTCCATAACTATGTATAAATAATGTTGATGACATTTATGATTTACATTTGCTACACTCTATGTTTAGAGTTGCTTCCCTAACTAGATTATTAAACGACACTCTGATAAGTCAAACATATAAATCTTTCAGTGTCCATGTCAGTGGTATATGTAAACAAACAATTTTGACACTCATGTTCCCATTTATTATAAAGGCCAAAAGGGTATCAACATCTATACCTTCATCTTCCAATACACCAAACATAAACATTAAAAATTCCAGACAATCTTGCTGTATATTTTGCATAAATTGAGTAGAACCAGAACATATGTCCAAAAGATTTAGAATATCAGAAACACTTTGTATTTTAGTTCTATCACTACTACATTTCTCATAAATTGAATACATCAATGAAGAGAATCTTTTCTCCCAATTTTCAGCAATTTGCTGTTGCAAACTTTGAAGATGAAAAACAACATTAACAACTACACTAGCATAGCAGTTGACACCACAACTATTTTCAAACCGATATCCAACATTTTCCTCAACACTATCCTTTTTCTTTTTGGTTGCAGGCGCAACTTCATCTTGTTTTTTTCCTTTCTCTACAGTTTCACTACAGAGATTGTCTAATCTTCTTTTTCTACCTACCACACGCTTTTTAAACACTGGATATTCTCTTCTTAATCTATCATACTGTTTAACACAATTTGCATCTGCACTAACCTTTGTCTCATCAAAATCAATCAATACAATCCAGATAAAGTTCTCACTCGGGACAAAGAAACATATGCCATACCCTCTTTAAACTCGGTACTTCCAGTATTCACTAAAGCGCTATCTACACTTAAACCTTGAGATTTATGAACGGTCACCGCATATGCGAAACAAATAGGAAACAGTTTTCTGCGTACATACAAATCTTTTACAAGCAAAAAACGAGCTGGACAACGACTAAGTTGTTGTACTTCAGCAATTTCATCAAATTAGATTTTCAAAAATTCAATCCCATCTCTATTTACATAATTAACAAAATCAACAATTTTACCCATTGCTCCATTTACTAAACGTATTTTCACATGCAAATTACGTCTTAAAATGACCCTTCAGTTTACACATGCATATACATTCGTTTCTAAACCAACAGTTTTACTTATCGATTTCTCTAAAGAATCCAATTTCCTCTTCAACTTTTTGGTCAAAATAATAGTGATTCCTTCATGTTCTATTTTATCAATAGATTCCAATTTCATAATTTCTTCATTTTCCAACTTTAACATTTCTTCATTGAATATAGAACATTCACGCAGCTTTGACATTAAGCAGATTACAGATTGGTTTTCTGCAATTCTCATATATATTTTCTCTGGGACGATATTTTAATTTGGAAACAAATTGGAAAGTAATCGTCTCTGTAAAGCTTCTTTGCCATGTATAGTCATTTTTCCAATTCTTATATCTTGAAGAAAAAGTCCATAATCAGCATCATTTGCCTGTCGCATATTTGTAATAAATTCCTTATACTCAAAATATGACCAAATGTTTACATTTCCAATACTCCCTTTCTGGTATCTTCATGAGCTAGTGTTTTCAACCCTGGTTGTCCTTTTACAGGAGTAAGTTGTAGTAGATCTCCAAAAACTATGAAGTGTTTTCCTCCAAATAATACGTCATACTCTATTTTAAGAATTTGTTGCTTTCTTAAATGCACAAATGCAATCATTACGTTTGATACCATGCTTACCTCATCAATAATGAGAAGTTTCATTTTCTTCAAGACTCTTGAAACTTCAAAACAAGCATCTCCAGATAGCTTGTGGTATTCCAATTTGTTTTCATGCTCTACTGGCAGCATTAATAAACAATGTAAAGTAATTCATTTAATATTGTGTGCCGCCAACCCAGTTGGAGCAGTGACAACACAAGACAAATACGAATCAGTTGTTTTGTGTAGATAAGTTGAAATTAATTTTATTAAAAAACGTTTTCCTATTCCAGCTTGTCTACTCACGTACAATCTGATAGGTTCAAATGATGAGCAAGAGCACTCTTTCTTTTCATGAAGCAATCCATGGTTAATCTGTTCTTTCACTTGCTCATATATTTCTTTCTACTCAATATTTAGTTGTTCTTCCAAACTTCCTAAGTTTCTTACATCTTCTAGAGCTTGATACATTGCTGTTTCCACCTCTCCCATAGCAGTTGCTGCTTAATTTTGAATAATTGGTTCTCCTAATAGATCCTGACTTAATGAAGCAGAAGTTTGACTATCCTGAAAACTGTCTCTAGCAATCTCAGCTGCAATTGCAGCTTCTTGCTCAATTTCATCATTCAACATCTTTTCGTAATTAGCAAAAACAGGATATTCTATAGTGTCTTTAGTAGCATTGAAGGAATCTTCATAGCTCTCGAAATCTCCAAGTAACTCTAATTCTGAACGCCATGGCTTGAAAAGTTGCAAAAGGAGCTAAAGAGTAAAATTCCCTTTTGTCAGGTGTTTTGCAACTCAGTTTATGATGATTAATCACATTTCCTTTTCTTTGTTTTACCAGACATCCTTCAGAACCAATCACGGCATATATACTATTATTGATGTTTTATGTAATATTCCATTTAAAAATATAGTTTTTCAACACTTCATACAGACAAATGTTCTCAAGATGATGACTTCGATTTGGATAATACGTATCCAACATATTTGTTTTCACAATATCTGTACTTTCTGGCTCTTTTTCAGCTAAATATTCAACTTCTTGTACAGATTTAAGTACTCGGTTTCGTGTTGCAGAAAGACCAAGACTCACCCAAATGATTCTTCTTGATTTGGAGAAAAGTCTTGCAGATGATAAGCGATCCAAACATTCATACGCTCCAATTTCTCAATGAGATAACATTTTCAAACTGTAAGTATATAATTTCTTACTTAGACTCTTCTCGTGAGAAATCTCTTCCCACATTTCCTTCAATTCTGTCTTTTCTGATTTGGTTATGTAAGATGTTACATATCGTGCAACAGCTATGGAATTGTCCGCAACGTATTGAATATCCATGTTAGCATTCAACATTGACAAAATTACTGGGTTGTAATCATTTATATATTTTGATTCTTGATTTCTTCTTTAGTTGTAGGTATTTTTTGGAGACTTTTTTCTGATACTATGTCGCAAAGATGACATAAAATTGTTCACTCTTCCTTTCGATATTACAGGATGTTTGAATGCAAAACGACATTTGGTATAGAATTTATCCTTTGATTTGTACTTTAGTCGACAGTATTTGCCACAACGATGACTTTGAAATCGTAAGACTTTTCCTCTTAAATCCTTATCTTTTGTACTTTTCAGAATATCACATATTGCATATTCTTTAATGAAAGACAATACAGTGTCATCTGAGTCTGTTTCAAATTTGGGAGCATCTTTAATCCATATTAACATATGGATGTGAGGTGCACCTCTTGCTTGATACTTCTTTCTCCAAAAGAAATCCAAAACCTCTCCAAGAGGTGGATTTTATTTATTGGTGATAAAAGACATCATAGCTTCAAATCTATGATTGAAATACCTGCATACAATAACTGGATCCAAAGAACACAATTCTCCAGGTGTCTTGTATTCAATATTTACTATATTAGCATTTGCCTCTAGTAGAAATTGAAGTAAATCATCCCAAGCATATTCAGCACAGCTTAGGGTAAGGAACCATGTAGGAGTTCCTTAGAATACATTTAAGCTCTCCATGACGACGGTACCAGTACTCATTAGTACCACGCTAACATGCCATGAGATTATTCAGATGAGATTCCAACACATTATCTTTCAAGTGTACTTTATCCATAAATTCCTTTTCTGAAACATTTTGCAGATGTACACCTTTTTCAAGATATGATTTAATGCTTAAGAAAGTCCAGACAAGTCACTCTCAAACAAAAGATGAAACAAATATGGAATACATTGTCGAAATCTTGGATCTTCAGCATACAATCTTGATGTCCGGCATTCAGATGCAGGAATCTGCACAGGTCGGTCATCATATCGTCCTCCTTTTCCTGTGGGAAACAATTGAGGAAAGCAGCGATCTTCTAAGCTTTTTTCCCATACACTAATGGTATTTCCATTTGCTTCTTTCATTTGGAACAACTCTATAGTATCCCCCATCACTTCTTTAGAATGAAGTGGATGAACACTATAATGTTCATAGATTTCTTCTGTTCTGGACACTTTCACTTTTTCAATTTGTCCAGATGGCAAGTCACTCTCTTCTTCTACAGTTATTTCTTCTTCTCTCAGAAACACATTTTCATAATATTGATTGTTTTTTATCAGATACATCGTTGCCTTTTTAACTTTCCTAACATCCACTAATTCCTGCCAGATTTTCTTACTCTTAGTAGGAACACCATTAACTGAAATAACTAAATGTTCATCTTCTACATTTTCTACACCAATTGTTTCAACATTTTTCTTTAAATCTAGAGGCAAATACACAACTCTTCCCTTTAACCCTCTCTGTAAATCTGAAGGAGGCAATTTCCCTGTCTTAGGCTCCATATGAACAATAGCTTAAAATGGATGAACACATTGAATAAAAATAGACTCATGAGTATTTAAATCCATCAATTCACAAGGAATATTTACCAACTCAAGATTAATATACACAGCTGTAGCAGGCATTTTATTTTCATCTAATTTATTATAACCATATTTACAAATACGCTGATCAGAACCCAAATCAAAACAATTGTCTACCAACAAATAAGTTGCAAAATCCTTCCACTCATTATTATTTTCTTTTTCACTTTTTACAAACAGATCAACAGTCCTAGTCTGATTTCTATAATGAGTACGTCGACAACAGATACAAGAATAATTTGGCCTTTCACCAGAAATTACCTCAAACTAATTAATTTAGTAATTTCTTGCTCAAATGTTTCTATACTACAATGACATACATTCTCTTCTACATTTCCATCTAATAACGGATCATTTTCTGCACAGTGTTCTTGAGGACCAAAATAACTAACCTCAATTTCATCACAAACCTTAATTACATCTGATCCAGATCCATGCAAAAGAACACTGTTCAACTTTTTTTAAATAAATGCCGGACTTTTTGCATAATACAACCTTCTCACTAATTGCCTCATTTGAGTATGATGAACTGCTAACATCCTGAAATGGTGGAAAAAACTTCGACAGACTTTTTTAGAAAGACATGCTAAAGAATGTCCTTGCAATCCAGTAGTTTGTCTCACTCTGCAATGGTCTAATCCTTGCAACATCCTAATCTTTTGTTTAACACTTTTCTAAGTATAGTTACGTAAGAAATTGCGTTAAAAACCAATAGACTCCTGCCGTACACAACAAATACTACTGCAATTCCAAGTGTACACTGGAGCTTTAGGATGTCTCGCTAAAACTTCATCAGCTAACAACAGTCCCTCATTTCTAGGAACAATTTTCTCTTTCTCAATGGGACAACCATTTCTAACCTCATAAGCACGACCACTATTGTCAACTGCATGCAACAAATCATTACTCTGAAGATACCTTTCTTGATTAAAAAGGCTCAGAACTTGAACTATGTTTCCATTCACCCTGAAAAACCTCTGAAAAATTACTTTTGTTAATTCATCTTCTCCACTTACTTTTGGCCTTCATTAAATGGATTGTCTTATCTAATGATCAAATTATATTGATTACTAAAATAAAAAGTATTTTTTCAATTCAAAAGCTTTCTGAACTACATTTTCAATATGTTTCTTTTTTTTTTAAAAAGCGCTTTTTCTTTTACAATTCTTTACAATCTTAGTCAAATTTAATACAACTCGATTATAGTACTTGTTCTTCCTTATCACCGTGTATACATTTTTCCTCCTTGTATTACACTCATTTTTTTCAGAACATAATACTACACAGTTCTTGTTTTTTCTCTCCCTTGCAGAAACACTGTTTTTTTTTTCTTTGTACACACTACTCTTACTGTTTACCAATCTTCGTATAACACTTTTAGTTTTCTTACCAGGACATTTTTGCGTCGTATTAATAATTCTTCTTGAGGTAAATGTTGTAGATCACTTCTCTTTAAATAACTTGCTTTCTTTCGTTGTTTTGTCTTCTTAGCCTTACTAGGCATGATGACTTTTTTTTAGTATTGATGAAAAGAATCTAGTATAAAAAAGATATATCACAAAATAAATGTATAAAACACACTATTATATTACTCTTAAGAAGGGAGCAGAGATTAGACTACACTAAAACCTTTAAGAGACAGAACACAGCCCATGTATATGAGCACTACATTACAGTGCAGAAACCTGATCTCATTTTCAAAATACATGTCCAATATGCAGCGTTAGTTTTTTTCCAGCATTACATCCAAAAATTGAGACACAATACAAGAAGAAAGAAGCCCAGGGTGCTTGTAAATCTACCCAAGAGTTCAGGCAGCACTCTATCTATATTGTGTGGGGCATTGCTAATAGAGGGATGTGAAAACAGAGAGAATTAAGAGGGCAGAGGAGGGAGTATAAAAAGAAGGAGGGACACTAGGTACAGGAAAGACCATGACGGCAGAGGGAGACTAAGAACACAGGATGCAGTTTGAAAAGAAACAACACTATTAAGAAAGACAAGTGAAAATAAGGAAAGAGTGGAAATATCAGAAAAGAGAGGACAGTATATGCAGAGAGAGGTAGACTGTGAGGAGAGACAGGGGAGATTATAGAAAAAGATGGAAATATAATTCTTTCATTTACACAGACACTCAGCGTGATTATGGATAAAAAGTTTTAAACCATACATTTTCCAAAACACATTTACCACACTAAACTGTGTAAAAGACAGAACTCAGCCCATGTATATGAGCACTACATTACAGAGCAGAAACCTGACTCATTTTCAAAAATACATTTCCAATATGCAGCACTAGAGCTTTGCCAGCATTACATCCAAACATGAGACACAATACAAGACGAAAGAGGCACAAGGTGCTTATAAATCTGCCCAAGAGTGTATGCAGCACTCTATCTATATTGAGTGTGGCATTCCTAAGAGGAGGTATGATAAAACAGAGAGAATTAAGAGGGCAGAGGAGGGAGTATTAAAAGAAGAGGGAACATTAAGGGACAGGAAAGACCATGAGGACAGAGGGAGACTAAGAACACAGGATGCAGTTTGAAAAGAACCAGCACTATCAAGAAAGACAAGTGAAAATAAGGAAAGAGTGGAAATATCAGAAAAGAGAAGAGAAGACAGTATAAGCAGAGAGAGGTAGACTGTGAGGAGAGACAGGGGAGATTATAGAAAAAGGTGCAAATGTAATTATTTCATTTACACAGACACTCAGTGTGATCCTGGACAAATTTTTTAAAACCATAAATTTTTCCTAAACACATTTACCACACTAAAACGTGTAAGAGACAGAACACAGCTCATGTATATGAGCACTATATTACAGTGCAGAGACCTGAATCATTTTCAAAATACATTTCCAATTTGCAGCATTACTTTTTGCCAGCATTACATCCAAAAATTGAGACACAATACAAGAAGAAAGAGGCCCAATATGCTTGTAAATCTGCCCAAGAGTGTATACAGCACTCTATCTATATTGTGTGGGGCATTGCTAAGATGAGGTATGATAAAACAGAGAGAATTAAAAGGGCAGAGGAGGGAGTATAAAAAGAAGGGGGAACATTAGGAGACAAGAAACACCATGACGACAGAGGGAGACTAAGAACACAGGATGCAGTTTGAAAAGAAACAGCACTATCAAGAAAGACAAGTGAAAATAGGGAAAGAGTGGAAATATCAGAAAAGAGAGGACAGTATAAGCAGAGAAAGGAAGACTGTGTGGAGAGACAGGAGAGATTATAGAATAAGGTGTAAATATATTTTTTTCATTTACACAGACACTCAGTGTGATTCTGGACAAAAAGTTTTAAACCATACATTTTTCCAAAACACATTTACCACACTAAAACATGTAAGAGACAGAACACAGCCCATGTATATGAGCACTACATTACAGAGCAGAAACCTGACTCATTTTCAAAATACATTTCCAATATGCAGCATTAGAGCTTTGCCAGCATTACATCCAAACATGAGACACAATACAATAGGAGAGAGGCCCAAGGTGCTTATAAATCTACCCTAGAGTGTATGCAGCACTCTATCTATATTGAGTGGGGTATTCCTAAGAGGATGTATGATAAAACAGAGAGAATTACGAGGGCAGAGGAGGGAGTATTAAAAGAAGAGGGAACATTAAGGGACAGGAAAGACCATGAGGACAGAGGGAGACTAAGAACACAGGATGCAGTTTGAAAAGAAACAGCACTATCAAGAAAGACACTTGAAAATAAGGAAAGAGTGGAAATATCAGAAAAGAGAATACAGTATAAGCAGAGAGAGGTAGACTGTGAGGAGAGACAGGGGAGATTATAGAAAAAGGTGCAAATCTAATTATTCCATTTACACAGACACTCAGTGTGATCCTGGACAAAAATTTTAAAACCATACATTTTTCCAAAACACATTTACCACACTAAAACGTGTAAGAGACAGAACACAGCCCATGTATATGTAACACAGCCCTGTCCCCTAATGTCATCCCTTCTTTTTATACTCCCTCCTCTGCCCTCTTAATCTTCTATGTTTTACGATATCTCCTCTTAGCAATGCCCCACTAAATATAGATGGACAAAAATTTTAAAACTATATATTTTTCCAAAACACATTTACCACACTAAAACGTTTAAGAAACAGGACACAGCCCATGTATATGAGCACTACATTACAGTGCAGAAACCTGAATGATTTTCAAAATACATTTCAAATTTGCAGCATTACTTTTTTTCCAGCATTACATCCAAAAATTGAGACACAATACAAGAAGAAAGAGACCCAAGGTCCTTGTAAATCTCACCAAGAGTGTATACAGCACTCTATCTATATTGAGTGAGGCATTGCTAAGAGGAGGTATGATAAAACAGAGAGAATTTCAAGGGCAGAGGTGGGAGTATAACAAAAAGGAAGAACATTAAGGGACAGGAAAGACAATGACGACAGAGGGAGACTAAGAACAGTTTCAAAAGAAACAGGGCTATCAAGAAAGACAAGTGAAAATAAGGAAAGAGTGGAAATATCGGAAAAGATAGGACAGTATAAGCAGAGAGAGGTAGAATGTGAGGACAGACAGGGGAGATTATCGAAAAAGGTGCAAAAACAATTCTTTAATTTACACAGACACTCAGGCGTCGATTCCGATCCGGTAAAAAGCGATCCGAATTGCCGTTCGGAGCATTTTTCCCCGTACGAATCGTACCCGTATGCGTCCCCGTACGAACCAGCAAGTACGATCCCAACCAAAAGCGTCACTCCGTACCCCTCGTAAAAAACTCCGTACAAATCGAAAATCCATACGAATTGAAATCAGATGACGCTCCACGCTACGTCCGAACATAAAAAGACCGCGTCTCCCGAACCAGGAAGTACGATCCGTGTTGAACACACTCTGTACGGCTCTTTTTCTACAAGAGCTCAAAACTACCATAAACCCAGACTCCGGCACAACCGCACCACGGTACCCGACAAACAAGACATGAACGCCATTGTCCGTCTCATCTCAATCCTCTACGGCCACCACCTCGTACATAGAAACCGACGACGGCGCAGACGGTGAGTACAACAAAGTCCAACATACCTGTACGTGGTGCCACAAGCGCACATCCCCATTGCACGACTGTAATGTCTGGGCACGTTGCGCCACATACTCCCGCACATCACCAGTGTAATACGAAGACGTGCCGCACCTACATCATCGACCTCGGGGTACGGTACATCACCGTACATCACCAGTGTAATATGGAGATGTGCCGCACCTACGTCATCGACCTCGGGGTACGGTACATCACCGCACATCACCATTGTAATACGGAGACGTGCCGCACCTACGTCATCGACCTCGGTGTATGGTACGTCACCGCACATCACCAGTGTAATACGGAGATGTGTGGGACATACGTCTGCCATGTCAGTGTAAGTGTAAGAGGTGTGTAGAAAACACACCCAGCAGTGCCCAGCATTAGAATGTGTGTGTGCTAAGAGCCCCACCAGTGCCCAGCCTCAGAGTGTGTGTGTGGCTAAGACCCCCACCAGTGCCCACCAGTGCCCAGCCTCAGAGTGTGTGTGTGGCTAAGACCCCCACCAGTGCCAACCAGTGCCCAGCCTCAGAGTGTGTGTGTGTGGCTAAGACCCCCACCAGTGCCCAGCCTCAGAGTGTGTGGCTAAGACCCCCACCAGTGCCCACCAGTTCCCAGCCTCAGAGTGTGTGTGTGGCTAAGACCCCCACCAGTGCCCAGCATCAGAGTGTGTGTGTTGTTAAGACCCCCACCAGTGCCCAGCCGTAAAATCAAAAACATACCATTGTAAGTGTAAGAGGTATATAGAAAACACACCCAGCAGTGCCCATCATTAGAATGTGTGTGTGGCTAAGATCCCCACCAGTGCCCACCAGTGCCCAGCCTCAGAGTGTGTGTGTGGCTAAGACCCCCACCAGTGCCCACCAGTGCCCAGCCTCAGAGTGTGTGTGTGGCTAAGACTCCCACCAGTGCCCAGCCTCAGTGTGTGTGTGTGGCTAAGACCCCCACCAGTGCCCACCAGTGCCCAGCCTCAGAGTGTGTGTGTGGCTAAGACCCCCACCAGTGCCCACCAGTGCCCAGCCTCAGAGTGTGTGTGTGGCTAAGACCCCCACCAGTGCCCAGCATCAGAGTGTGTGTTTTGTTAAGACCCCCACCAGTGCCCACCAGTTCCCCGCCGTCAAATCAAAAACATACCATTGTTAAACTCATTACCATCAGGAGATAGACACATGTTAACATACCCAAATTTGAACATCACACCAGCTCCCAGGCACACAGCAGTCACAGACATTACCAGACAAACTAAAGTTCAGAAAATGAAATAAATAGCTTTATTCAGCTGGTTCAAAATTGAAAACGCAAATAAGAGTCCTTGCTCATAAAAGGCCAATGGCCAGTCCAAAAAAGTCAGATTAACAGTTTGTGCCTCCATGGATGTGCTCGCACCCAAACTTGCCTGCACATGGAGTTTAATCCGCAGTGGAAACTACGGGGGCACCGCATGGACAGGAGAGGGAAGGACAGGTGGAGTGGGTGCAGGTGTAGTGGATTCATCCACACTGGTCGGTGCATCGCAGAAAGTAGCTTAAAAAAACTGGCTGCACACCTCAGCCAGTGTGGAAAAAATACCACCTGAACCTGTGGACACATTGGGGGTGGAGGTACAGGGCTGTGAGTCTGTTCTCCTGGGTGTGTGGATGCGTGTGTGAGGTGTGTCCCCTCTCCCTTTGGGTGTGCCTACATACCCTTGAGATTGGGTGCGTGGAGCTTTGATCTTTTTCTGCCGTGTGGGTGTGCTGGGTGTGTCCCACCTGTGGCGTCTGCGTGTATGTTGGGTAGGTATGGGAGAGGCACAGGTGGATGAGGCTGAAGGAGGGGGGGACAGATGCTGCTGGGTATACAGAGCTACCATCAGTGTTGACTCTATGACAGCCACACTCCGACGTAGATCAGACATGGCCGATGACATGCCCTCCATGAACGACACCAACTGTGTAATGAGTTGTGTATGTCCATGGAGGACAGTCAACATGGATGTCTGACCTACTGCAATCTGCCGGAGTAGGTCCACACACTCAGCACTGAGGGCAGCAGGGGACACAGGGGCAGGGGCTGCGGGGCCGGGAACAAAGGAGACACGGGGGCTAGCGGACCCTTGGGACACTAGCAACTGGGAGGGTGGAGATGGTACTGGAGGAGGGGAGGCCAGCCAAAGATGAAGAAGTGACCATTGCTGTATATTCCCCCTCCTCCTGAGAGTCTGATTCGGGGCTGTCGGCATGGTAGGATGTGTCAGTCACATGTCGTATGGCCTGCAGACTCTCCTAACCCTCCGTGCCACTGCCTCCCTCTGACTCCTCAAAGCAGGTGGCACTGTCGCTGGGTCCCTCTGCCTGGTCCACACCTGTGTCTCCTCCATATTCTGATGATGATGCTGTTGGCAAGGAGAATAAGAAAAACATATCAGTCACCTGTACACATCAGACATATCAGCTACAAATCATTTGGGCACATTTCTAAACATGGCATGCATCATGAGTCACATGCCACTGAACTCTGCACAATGCTAAGTCTAGTCTTGGGCAATTGTGAGAGACCCAACGCTCAATGTATAGTAGTATACAAGCAACAGGCAAGGTAAAAACTTGTATGAGAGACACAATGATGATCCACTGCCAGACAACAGGATAGGTGATGATGCATCACAGTTCATTTGCCCACCCTGCCACCCAATCCCAGACCTGGTCATGTTTGATTTGCTTTGACCTTGTGCCACATGAGAAAAGTCCTGCCTGAACTGACATGTGATGCCATCCTGGGACCTGAACCAAGTGTCCCATCACCTCACACTGGCATCACAGCTGTCTACACCCAAAGCCACATTGTGTGGCTGACCATCAATATTATTTACAAACAACATGCAACATATTTTGAGAATATGCACACACGCACTGCCCAGTGTGAGTATGCATAAGCCCAAAATATTGCACATGTACATGGTGCACATGTAGCTAACACATGACAATTAGAAAGTGTACCATGGACAAAGGCCACTGAGGTTGACTCGTGCAGAAAACACATGTTGTTGAGACTCAAGATCAGTGCCAAAATATGAAGAAGGGCAGACACAGTGCACATGTGGTGCTACATGTAAGGTACCAACAGGTGTCACAGACCCCCCTCCAACATGATGATGTGCAAAGGAAGATGCATACTGAGACATTGCACCATTGGAGTACATGTGAAAAACAATCATTAGCCAAAGCGCAGGTTAAATGTGGAGTAGGGCAAGGCATGTAAAGAAGCAGCTGCTGAAACTGGGACATTCTAATGCCAATGCATAAAGTGCCTGTCTGACCACACCACTCAAACTATGGGAGTGTTACCATGCCTTGGAGCACTGCAGGTAGCATGTGACACACATGACAACAAACAGACATGTACCTACCCCCTTCTTGCTGCTGTCCCTCCTGCAACTGCCTATGGAGGTCAGGGAACACCACTTCTAGGACCCGGAGCATGTGGGGGGTGAGGTGGCGGGTGCCGCCATGCCGGCGTGGAGCTTCCAGCTTCAGCTGTACTCTGGCAATGCGGCGGGTCCAGCACCGGATGTCCTGCCACCTCTTCTTGATGTTTCTGAGCCTCCTGCGAGGCCCCCCTCACTCCTGACAGCCCTGGCGATGGCCACCCAGATTTCACCCTTCTCATAGGCAGATACCTGTCACAAATGTAAAGTAAAAGAACATCAGTACACCTGGTCCATGTTTCAATGAGATACATATGAGCACAAAATACTTAAGGACAACCGGGCATCGGAAGCTCTACACATTTGCATCATTGTCCAGGAGTATGTGGCCTGTGAGCAAACACAACTGCATTACATGCCATTTAAAGGCTACAGATGACATGAGGGGGGCAAACCACTCTTTGAGCATGGCACTCACTGAGCAATATATGCTACATCTGGGTGCACTGCAGCACGTGACATGCTGTCACACACCCCACTACAACAAAGAACTCTCTTGAAAGAACACTATACACCCTGGCACTCACTCCCAACAACATAGCATCTATCCACTATACATACACAGTGGCTATAATGTCACACACACAACAGGTGCACACTCCAGGGTATTGCACACATCACTCACCTGCTCCTCTGGTCTCCCATGCAGCTTGCTGTAGTTTGGCAGGAGGGCATCCAGCAGGGCCTTGTTCTCACCATCAGTGAATGCAGGTGCCCTCTCCATGCTCAGCTAATCAGGGTCCAGAAGATACAGAGACAGCAGCTGTTGTTACCACTACAATGTTGTGCAGGCAAGTGCCCTCCCACAGCCACATGCTGCCTTATAGTTGTGCTGCAGAGGGTCTGTGAGTCCAAGGAGTAGTGTGTGATAGGCCACCATAGTCTGCATCCTATGTTTCATCCAATCACATCACACATAAGGTCATGTCAGACATATGCATGGTTTGAAAACTGAGCCAGAGATGAACAACAACTGTTGCAACATTGTATACTTTTGCCCAACTGAATTTTCTAGGACACCTGTAAGGAGGCTCAAAACTCTCTGTATCCATGACAACCTGGTTGCATTCTGATAATTCGACTGTTCCCCTTGATGTTCCCTATGTTTTTATTTGAATACCCTTACAAGTACTGTGGCATTGCCATTGCAAATGCAACCCATTCAATGATGTAACGAGGCGTACACACGCACGTACCATTGGGGTACGCTGTGCTCGCGTATGGCTAAAATTCAATAGCGAAATGAGGCGTACACCCGCACGTACCATTGGGGTACGTTGTGCTCGCGTATGGCTAAAATGCAATAGCGAAACGAGGCGTACACAGGCACGTACCTTTGGGGTACGCTGTGCACGCGTATGGCTAAAATTCAATAGCGAAACAAGGTGTACACACGCACGTACCATTGGGGTACTCTGTGCTCGCGTATGGCTAAAATGCAATAGGGAAACGAGGCGTACACACGCACGTACCATTGGGGTACGCTGTGCTCGCGTATAGCTTAAATTCATTATGGAAACGAGGCGTACACACGCACGTACCATTGGGGTACAGTGCGTCAGACATGCCCAAGTGAACTCTTGTGTAGGCTGTGTTCCTGACCTCCTTCATGTCACCATTGGGAGAGTGACTCCAGTAAATCACATTGCAGGGATGTAGTCTACACTCATATTGACGATGTGGGTGCATACATCAGCATGGCATCCTTACATCAGCATGCCCCAGGTGTGGCAGACATTGAAGAAGCACAGGGACTGTGACCTTGTGGCTCAGTTGATGTGTGAAGAGCTGTTGAGACATGTCAGTAATCATTTTGCACATGTGTATCACATACATTCAACACTTTGCACCTGATTAACGTCTGCAACATATCGTGATGCACATCAACACTGGAATGGCACACCATTCAGTACAGGGAACTGTCACATGACAGCAACATGCCCACTGTCACAGAGGTCGAATTGCCGCACAGCATGACCCTGTGTGACCACGTCATGTGTGTGCCCTGTGCGACATTGTGCATGCTGTTTGCATATGAAATAAACAGGTCAGTATTATAGTCCTCACCTTAGAATATCCCCAAGTGTCATCCTGGATATGGCAATTTCCGCTTAGCAGTACACTTGTGTGTCGGTAGGCATCTCCTGCGGCTCCGCGTGTGTCGTTGGTGTTGTGTGCGCCGTGATGACGTTGTCTGAGTACTCATACGTCGCCTCTGCATGCTCACATCAGGCCCTCTTTTTTCACACCACCAGCGCTGTTCCCGTATAAGTGTAACCATACTCATTTTTCTTTTTCAAATAATAGTACGATCACTTCTGACCATTTAACTTGGATTGTCCGACTCAGGACCGTGCCAATAGGGATGGCCATTTCCAAGCCTGTGAGGATTGCGACAGACTCATGTCGGTGACTGACCCTCACCGTTGGTGTCTCCACTGTTTTGACGTCAAGCACGACAACAAGAGCTGCTCCGACTGCCGGGACAAGACATATGAAGCTAGGTGTGAGTGGTCCCACAAGCCACTCGGACTCCAGCAGTTGGCCCTGCACCGCAATAGCTCATGGTCTAGACGGAGGTCAAGTGCCTGGGCATGGGTGTTGAGACATCAGAGCCCCGGTATTTGACATCAGTCCTCCAGGGCAAAGTCGTCAGGTAACCACAAGAAGTCAAAGAGACGTCATTGCAATTCAAACTCACCACAATGCACGTGCAGTGCTGCATGGATTTGGGTGACACCGCCCATCGCGACTCCGTCAGATTTTCTGCCATTGTAGCCTGCAATGTTTAGCCGTGTTTTGACCGATGTATTGGCAGCTAAGTTGCTGTACATAGAGGAATTCATTACGCTCCCTACTCCAGAACAGTTGACACATGTCAAGGGGGAATTCTATGCCCTGGGACGCATGCCACATGTAATTGGTGCAATTGATGGTACACATGTTACTCTGGTGCCACCACAGGCTCAGGAGCAAGCTTACCGCAACAGGAAACACTACCACTCGATAAATGCCCTGGTGGTGTGTCTTGATAACATGATTATCTCACATGTTTCTGCACGTTTTCCAGGATCGTGCCACGATGCTTTCATCATTAGGCGTAGCAGGGTACCACAGATGATGATGCAGCTGCACAACCACCGGGCATGTCTTGTTGGTGGGTAAACTCTGTCAGCTATGTATGTCAGTATGTCAATTGTTCATGGACTGCATCATATTACACACTCATTTCCATGATGTAAATTTGCAGGAGACGCAGGATATCCAAACATGCCGTGGCTAATGACTCCGCTACGCAACCCCAGGACAGCTGCAGACCAGCGGTACAACAATGCTCATGGGAAGACCAGGCGGGTGATCGAGCGAACATTTGGATTCCTGAAGAGCCGGTTCAGGTGCCTGGACAAGACAGGCGGAGCCCTCAATACACCCCACACATCTTCACCGTGTGCTGCATGCAACACAACATGGCAGTGGAGAAGGCCGTGCCACTCTACCTTGATCCTGATAAGCTGGAACATCCGCCTGTTGAGGATGAAGGCCTTGCCCAGGATGCCAGTGACGAGGAGGATGTAGATGATATCCGGAGTCACCGCATCCGCAACTTCTTTTCATAATATTGAGTCATACGTGCTTTTTGGTTAAACATGTACTATAGAGTTGGATGGGTAGCATGCAGTGTATGCAACTGACTGTCTGCAATGTCACTTGGATGTTTGTTGTGCAGTGTCACACAGGTGCCGATGTAATGCAACACACATACGTGCTATGTGTGTACTTGGAATGTACAGGTGTACTACAACATCAGGCTATTCAACAGCACAATGTCAGAATGACATTATACGGAACTTGACCCCTTGTGTGCCTCTCATCCCCAGGTCACCCTTCAGGTTGTCCGTTGGGGTCATCGTGGTCAGCCTGCTATTGCTCATTATGATTGCAACGTCAGCCGAATCAACGGAGCATGCATGGAAATGTTGAGAAGTCATTTTGGGTAAGGACTCATATGAGGCTGTTTAGCGTTGGTATGGTTTCAAATGTGTGGTACATGTTCATGCGCGTGTAGTGAGACCATGCATACATGCAACAACATAATGTTTCTTATTACATGTATGCCCACTCCCATCACAGGATAGTCACCCCATCTGACAGTCATCTGTTGTAGGTTTAGACTCGGGTGAATGCATCAATGTGTGTCGACATTGACACTGCAACATTGCATATACCAACTTTTGACATTGTGTTAGAGGTCACAACCACGGACTCTGTGGGGGATTGCTGCCTCACTGTGTGCATTAGAATGTGTCTGGTTCCTCACCTCCACCTTGTGGGCCAGTCCAGTTTGTTTACCACTAAACCATGTCGTGTAGGTGTGGCCCAGTGTATGTTCCACATGTTAAGACAACTGTCCTGTTATTCTGTTAGCCTGTATGCATTGCCCCTTGTTGCAGTATGTCATGTCACTGTCATGTCGTTATGTCGTGTATTTCTATAGGTTCTGAATCGATCCCCCTATTCCTGACCCTATTCTGGTTAAACTACCTAGCTAGTTAACTAACAGTCAGCCCATGAGGCAAGAAAACCCCCATGATGCAGATACCGTTATCTGACGCAGTCACACTACGGCACAGGAACGTGTTATCTGATTAGGTCATAACGCTTGAGATCTAATTAGACAAGCGACATTCCTCCAGCCCCTGATAAGGCATACGACGTTCTCATAACAAATCAAACCTATGACAACCTGGATAATCCGTGCGGCCATTGTTTTGATTTCACAGAGAACTTTAGTAAAGAATGTGCTAACGAGCAAGTCGTATGACATCTTTATTGACGTACCTATGTCCATCCTTACGTCAATCCCGGCACCTTTAAGGTATAAATATTGCCGACCTTGCCCTATGCAAACACACGCGTGGTGACAAGACGGAGCAGCCATACTTGCCGAAGCCGAGAGCAGAAGCAGACCCCGCTGGCAGCAGCCCCGCCTTCCTGACGCGCTGAGAGACGCGCTGCTATCTCAAGCCGAGAGACCCAGCACCGGCGCTTCCGGGTAGCCCTCGCAGGCAGCCTGGAATATCGAGAGCAGAGAAAGAGATACCATTCCTCATTCATCCTAAATTCCAGGTACAGAACTGAATAACCCCTCACAGAGAATTCTTTAGTTATTTACTTGGCAAAAACAAACTTAACTTAAACTGTAACTTTCTATTCCCGCCCACGCATTAGACTTAGGTCAGGTACACGGGGTAGGCGTATTTCGAAACACCAGTTGAGTACGTTTAGTCAAATGTATATGTGTATGTAAATATATTTTAATCATTTTAAACATCATATGGCTCAGAAACCATATCAATGTTTTTACAGTATTATTTTATACTATTGCTTCTAATGTATGCACTTTACTTAACTATAAGTATTGCAATAATATCGATCCATTTCTCTTGTACGAGAAAAGAGACTGATCAATAAATAACATCTTTTATTAAACACGCCCGTCTCTTCCTTTTCTCTACATTCTGATGAGACTAAGAATGCACGTACTGACTGAGTAAAATAATTGCCTTGTGCTCACACGACTCTCGAGATTGACTCTTGATTAGGGGAGAGCAAAGTTGTCATGTTCTATGGTTGTCAGAAACGAAATCCCTTCTTGTCTAATCAGGGAAGTTAATCCTTCCTTGAACATTCGAGAAAGTTTCTAGCGAACTCTGAGCTTAGCTGGCAAACCCAAAAATTAAGTCTAGTATCGACAGTAGTAGACCTAGTTAACGTCTGGCCTAGGCCTTTACTGCTGTAGGTACTATTCCAATGCGCAGAGCCTATTGGGAAAATAGGAGCTACACTACATGGCGCCCAACGCGTTTGGAAAGGGCGATAAAACTAACGTAAGACATTTAGAGTAACTCAGTCGTGCTTTCTCACTCAGACCCCTTTTCCCAAATACTCCAAAGACGTCTGGAGTGGGTGAAAGGTTATTATATCCTCCAAAACCTCGCAGGAGGGAACTCCTATGTATGGTTCTTGGTCTAGTCAACGTTGAAGGATAAAACAGTTCCAGAATATTGTGCATCTAATCTCTGTTTCCATATAGAAACCTGATCTGCAAATAAAAATAATACCATCCTGTCTGTAAAATGGCAGAGAGTGATGATGAAAGAGAGGCAATTAGATTAGCAACTGAAATAGCAGATGCTGATGCTACCATGCAAACAGCAGACCCGGATATAATACTCATCCAGGTCGCCAATAGAAAATGGACTGACACCTAGAGGTGGCACAGTCATATTCGTAATTGAGGCACACGAATATCGGCAGACAGAGGTATACTATACATGGATACATTTTCCAGCAGCAAATGCTGTAACAAAGTACTTCCACTATTACAAAATAGAGGTTCCACCCGACATTTACACTCCTTTCGAGGAGGTGGAAGTACCACTCAAATTCCAAGAGCATTTGCTCTTATTTGATGGCGCCCTAATACATAACAATCACATTACAAGGCTCGGTCCTTTAGGAAGACCAGGAGCAACGTGGCCGGTCTTAGCCGGATACACACCACATCCAGACATCGAAAGAATGCCTGCAGCAGAGCTATTAATACAGCTAAAACAACTACTAAAAATTCATAGACAATTAGTTCAGTATGTAATGCGGACTTCAACAATTCAGCCAGCGATTAAACTTCCACAGCTGACCCCTCACCAGGGGAACACAAATAAAATTACACCACAGAACATCCAATCCTGCCTAGGTAAAGTTCCAGCTAAACGGGAACAAATACCATTCTGGTTGGCACAGAAAATTACCCAAATAGAGGCGGTGTTTCCTGACACCACCCCGCTGGAAAAACACAGGATTCTGACTATATGTCTCCCAATGGGAATCGCACCACACATTGAGGACTGTGACACTTGGGGTACAGTCTTTGCTTCCATCTACACAAAAACGCAAGGTGTTCCGTCCATTTCGGTAATACCAGATGTGCTAAAACAAATTCAAGATGAATACGGTCCAGAACCTGCTTTAACTCTTGGTATGAAATTACTGAAAGACTTCAAGCAGGTTTCGGCTATATTACTAGCCAACATAAAGGGTGAAGCAGCAAACGTGGCGATCCGCCAGAGGTTAAAAGAGACAGATATAGCAGACCAACCAGCTGAAATTGCCAGAATCATAGAAAAATCCTATGAAGAACTAGGCAGAGATAGTCTAGGTGGAATACCAGTAAAACCGCAACTGACTACAAGTCCAGAAAAAATGTTTTTTAATAATAATAATAATTCACCAAAAAAGAACTGGGATGGAAATAAACAATCCAATCCTAAAGAAAAGAAATTCCAGTCCAGAGGAAGGTCTCCTAGGCGAAGAGAGAAATCTCCAAACCCGAGACAAAGGTCACCCCAGAGTGACCCCTCTGGGAATAGATATAACCTTAGAAATAGGGATAATATTAAAAAACCTGATAGATATCAAGACATTGATACACGTCCCTCTCAATCTTTTCAGAATTCCTCGCAGAAATCGGAAAGAAGAGGACGATCAGAAGAGCACGCCAAGTCCAAAGACAAGGAACCTGCTCAACTGAAAAAGAAATCACAATTTCCAAAAAAGAAGGTAGCCAGTATCAAGGTAGTTAACAATGCCGATAATACTGAGGACACAACTGAAAAACGGAGAGTGGGCTCAGACAATGCTAGACAGCGCAGCAGAGGTGAGCATAGCTCGCAAAGTCCTTATGAATCATCTGGAGACAGTGGACACGAATGAATACCTTCAAGTGGAAACTGCAGATACCAGAGTTAGCAAGCCCCACAAAATATACGAGATAACATTACGTATAGAGGGAGATAAGACTAGGAAAATTAGGGGACTATTTTGGGATAACCTCTCCAAAGGCTATGACATCCTTCTAGCTGAAAAAGACTGGCCACCAGAGTTTGTCAGGGAGTGCCCTCATGGCGAAGAAGTAATTATGCCTGCCTTCTCGAATCAAATACCGATTCATAAAAAATATACACTTGCTAGAAAGTGGGCAGTGGCCTTAGCACCTGCTTTATATAAAAATCATGTAGGATGGGATGAGGATTCTCCTCCTCACAAAGTCCAGTTAAAATCACAACCAACTGCACAAAGGCAGTACCCAATTAAGCAAGAAGCTAAAAAACAAGTAAATGAAATACTAGATCAGCTAGAATACCAGGGGGTGATTGAAACTTGCACCTCACAAATGAACAATCCTTTGTTTCCGGTCGCCAAACCAGACAACTCATATCGTCTAGTTTTGGATTACCGACACCTTAACACATGTTGCAAAACCTTTGCAGTGCAAAACTCACACAGTGCTGCACTAATGAATAACATAGTGCGCAAAAAATACAAAACAACCTTGGACATCTCCAATGGATTCTTTTGTCAAAACATAGCACCAGAGAGCAGATATTTAACAGCTTTCTCAGTAAATGGCACTCAAAAACAATTCTGTCGGTTAGCCCAGGGGTACAAGAACAGCCCGGGGGTATTCTCAGCGAGAGTAACAGAATTACTACAACTATATGATGATGAAGCATTATCTTATGTCGATGACATTTACTTAACAGATGATGACTTGGAGACTCACTTGAAAAGAGTGAACACCATAATACTTGGTTTCGCTGCAGAGGGTTACAAATTCAACTTCAAAAAGTCCAGAATTGCCCATCTGACGGTCCTATTCTTAGGATATGAGTTATCAAGTGAAGGTAAAAGCCTGGCAGACAATTTCCTAGAGAAATGTGCCGTAATCCAAGCTCCTAAAACACTAAAAAACCTACAGTCAATTCTAGGCTTCCTAAATTTCGGAAGAACATATATTGCAAATTACGCAGAAAGGGTCAAACCCCTTTATGATCTAATTAAACCAGACTTTAAAAGATCCAGTTGGACTCAAGCACACACAGAAATTTTGAGATCCTTACAAACAGACATGCTAATTAAAACAAAATTAGAAACCCGTGATAATACACGCAACCTTGTGATCCGAGTCATCCCAGGGAAATGCGGATTCACATACCTGACCTCTAATGAGGGAGAAAAGGTACCAATTGCATTCAAATCACATTTGTACACAAAAGCTGAACAGAGATTCAGCAACAAAGGAAAAATGGTTCAAGCAGTTCAAACCGCAATAGCTAGAGAAAAAGACATAGCTGATGGTAGACATATCACAGTCAGAACAGCTGAATCAGCCTTCGAGGCACTAACAACACCGTGTAATTTACCAACAACAACATTGAATCCGGAATGGATACAATGGGTGAATTCAATCACAACGGACAAAGTATACTACTACTTTGATCCAGAACTAGAAGAATTGAAAAATCTAAAATATGATAAGACGTATCCTCTGCCAATCGACATTCTGCCTCTACGACATTACGCCTGTGTAATCTATACAGACGGACATGCTCAACCATCCGTTTGGGGAGAACAAGCATACAACCCCACATGTGAGATTACAAAAGAAGTGTGGCGCGGAGGTAAACTAAGACCTCTATTAACAAAGACACACTCAGTAGAAACCAATTCAGAACAACAAACTGAAATATTAGCTTTGAAAATGGCGCTAGATAATGCGGATCGCGAATTCCCGACACTTATAGTGTCAGATTCATATTACTGCGTCAAATCATATAACAGCGATTTGCAGACATGGATTCAGAACGGTTACAAAGATGACACAGATGCACCAATAAAGCAGAGACTGCTCTGGGAACAAGTAGCTCTTTTGAAAAAAGAACTACCAAAGACTCACGTGACTCACTCACTGAGTCATCAACGTGATGGCGTTCACGTTGTAGGGAATTCATTGGCTGAAGCAGCCGCAGCGGCAGCCACTAAACCGGCTCCCGTAGATCGAAAAAAGCGTACATTAAAATACATTGACGGTGAAACATTGCTGGCGGTGAAAACGTCATCAAAAGGCGACTGCTCAGCGTTACCGATCAACTATCCACTCAATTATACATACATAATCGATGCAAACTCCGTCCCTTTTGCTCGAATCCCTGGAGTGGGGGATAGAGTGATTCCAAACATGGACAGGAGAAACTTGTTAATCGCAGACGCACACATGGGCGAGGGTCACAGACACCTTAAATTAAAAGATTCTCTGGAAGAATTACAATCACGGTACTGGTGGCCAGGCATGAGCCTGCACTACACCATGTTTGTAAAAAACTGCCCAAACTGCAACAGAGATCGCAGTGGGGAGAGAAGCAGTTTAATACCTCGTCGTATCAAGGCAGATAATATTACCAGCAAAAAGAATGGCTTGCGATTAACATATACAGGCTAGTTTCCACTTATAATGTAGATCACCAGCACTCGGCTGACGTCCGGACTATTATACAAGATTTGCGAATCTAAATGGCATATACGCTAAGAGCATGCTACGTTCGACCATTTCTTTCACTCAGGCAAACCAGCCTGGGGGGGAAACATGGCCAAATGAGCACAGCCCAGCGGGAATCTTCTCACTTCCTTCCTGAGGGTATGGGACGGTGTAAAGAAAAAACCAAGGCAGAAAGCAATCTATAATAGAAAGGATATTAGGTTCGGGAGCTGGGTGGGTCAAACATCTAATAAGTGTCCAACGTAGTCTAAATAACTTGCCAAGAAATTCTCTGAAGGGATTCAGTCCGTACGAATTATTATTCGGAACTAGGATGTTGATCTCTGACCTTGATAGTCAGACTTCAGTGGTAATAGAAAAAACCTTTGATGTCAAAGACCGTTTGGCTATTTTGCAGGACTTAAACAAAACAAGAAAAGACCTGAGCAACATACAGTTGAAACAACAGCCAACGACCACTGAAGATTCACCACCTGTCCCAGCAAGACCTGTCTGGATTCCAAAAGTCGGGGATCTAGTCAGGGAGAAGATCGCGGTAAAGAAGGAATGTGGGCCTTCTTACAGAAAAGCAGTCCCTGTCTTGTCTGTCAACGGGACAAGATCAGTTGTACTACCGCCACTTGCTGGAAAAAAGGAGAACCGAGTTGTATCCATCGACCTGGTAAAACCACAACATGTGGCCGATAACAAACAGTAGGCCAAGTGGACTCCCAATAAGTAGCAGAACACCAAGGTTTGCTACCAGTACAGAGGTCCTAACAAAGAGGCTCATCACATTCGAAACGCCTAAAGAAGAACAACAAGGACTATGCGACAATGCAATAGAACTCAGACCTCTGAAAACCCAAATAAAGACATTTAGCAGAGACACACCAATCTACAATGAAG
Organism: Lissotriton helveticus; assembly: GCF_964261635.1. Taxonomy (NCBI): domain Eukaryota; kingdom Metazoa; phylum Chordata; class Amphibia; order Caudata; family Salamandridae; genus Lissotriton; species Lissotriton helveticus. The sequence goes on from NC_136067.1 coordinate 2,006,166,405, forward strand.
TTCCAAGTGAAAATGCAAGAAACAAAAATCCTGAACCAATTGGAACAATTGACAGAACTGCATCTGGTTACTTCATCAACTTCGATGATTCCTCTGAAGGTTTCAGCGAACAAAAGACACAGCCATCATCAAAATCCTTTAAAGACAAAGCTAAGGAACTTTTGAAACAACTGAAAGAAACATATCTGGTTACTCCATGGATTGAATTTTGGGTGGGTTTTGGTGCATTTATCCTCATACTTTGGCTCATCATGGTATTTACCTTGGGACGCTTCATTGAGGGAAAATATGCTAAAATGGACACAGCAAGTCAGAACATCAACTTGGTCCTCAAACCACACACATCTTCACACGTCGAGAAACGAGAACTTTCTTCAGAACTTTCTTCAGCCAACTTCACAGCAATTCCAATACCTGGTGGGGTAGCCTGGGACAACACTGACTATGAAATTTATGGTCCGGTCGAGATCCTGAAATATCCACACCAAATCAAGATCTCCTTGAGTGATTTTGCAAAACCAAACTCATTTGCTGATGATTGGGACTTTGAAAGTATAAACAATATGATGTCTGACTTAGTAATGTCTGCTAAATTTACAAAACATGATTATTTGCAAGGTTCTACAAATTATGATAGTATGTATTGCTATAACCATTATGGTAACAGTTTTTTGCATAAATCTGCACAACCAAGAAATGTTTTAAATTATAATCAATGGGAACATTGTGCTACACCTCCAAAAGGGAGCTCTAGAACCGTTTATGACAAATATTCATACTTTCAAGGTTTTAACACTAGTAATGCTGAAACATTTTATTACAAATTGTCAAACAAGACAGGGATGAAAACCATGATAACCAACACAAAATTGATTTATTCTGATTCGTTCTTTGAAAAAATGAATACTTTTGGATTTGATTATTGGGACAAAAATGTTGATTTGAAAAGTGTTTGGGGTACAAAAGAATGGCAAGTACAGGGTTTAGAAGCTTTGTTTAGAGCCTGCATGATCCCAGAACAAATGATATTTTTAAATGACACTGTTCAACAAACCACCTGTCTTGGCTTAGCCAAAATCAAAGATTTAAATAACCTGTCTATTCCAAAGCCAACAATGTTTAGCAATAGCTCTGAAACAGATGAAGAAATAGACATAAACCATATACTTAACCAAAACAGAACACATCCTGATTGGAAACAATGGTTGATCTGGCCCACAGATACAAATAACTGTCAAGATAGATTCCTGAATAAAACACAGGGTTTCAAAATGACCAGGCCAGACCCTAGATATCCCCAAAGACATCACCCAGGGATAATAACAACCTACAGTGTGGGCAAATTATGCCTTCAATGGCTACAAACTTCCACACTGCCTGAAATTAAGCAACACCTAACTTTACTTACTGATGGTGCTGACTTGCGTGATTTCATACTGGGACCACGCAAACAGCGTCAAAAGCGTTTCATAGCAGCCTCTGTATATGCAGCATACAATGAGGCCTGGAAGGTTACTCAAATTGAAACAGCAGAAAGAATACGGGAAATTGACCGTATTAATTTGGAAAAATCACTTTCTGTAGTGGACAATGGGTTAATGACTCTGTCCTCCAGAATTTTTTCATTGGACAGCATTGTGTCTTCAGCAATCGATATATTATCGCAAGACTTACTGTTATTACAACATGGACAGTCACAATTGCGTTCCATTGTACAGCTTGGCTGGACGTTACAAAATCTTCGTTCAGGCTATGTGCCTTGGCGTTTAATCAACACAACGTCACTATTCCAAATCTTTAACCTTACTGATAGACAAATCGGTATGGCGCAGAAGGGTGCTGATTATACAATCTTGAGCATTGAAAAACTAGAAAGATTACCAATGACAATGTCAGAACGACCTGTCAGTGAATGGATAATCCACGGAATCATAAATATTCCAATCTCAACCTTCAGGTTTCAATACTGCCAAAAATATATACAGGCTGGCATGTACGAGAAATTGGGAAAGGGGTACCTTAAAACAACTTGGAACCTGCCCTATTCACATGCATGTGTCAGTAACAAAGGACAGAAAGTGTTTCTTAGTGGCAACAATTGTGCTATGTCACTAAGCGGCACGCTTCTGTGTAACGGTATTAGTTTGCACGGAGCCTGTGAAGGGAATTCATACAACCTTTCATGTCACCAGCAAGGCGCACCTGCAACTGAAATAGAACCATTCTTTCAAAGACTCTATAATGGGAGTTACATTCTTATTGTAGACCGCAGATGTTGTAGTCTTATGCCCGGGACTCCTTATCTCGTCACTACGACGGCGAAGGTCAAGTGCTGTGGACGATCTTTGTTCCCCAGCTCCTTTCCAGACAGGGAGGCAAGGGCATGGCCCGGTTTGAAAATTACTTCTATTCGAATAGATACTTTAAGCAGAATGAAAACAGTGCTTCTTCAGACGCCTACAAGGCTCACGTCATCTAAAGAAACGTATGATCTACAAGTCGCAAGGACGACTGCAGAGATACATACATTATTATCAACTAATTCCCCCGTACATTTCGCGGAAATCCTGAGCGAAATCTTAAATATTTCTGATACCACTGGGGTCTCAAAGGTATTTAAGACAGTATTTTCGATGGCATTAACACCATTCAAAGCCATACTGGGTATTTTTCCAGATTTCGTCCATTCGATTTTTGGCGGACTTCCCCTGATCCTGGGACTAATTGCAGGAATCCTATTCCTAGTCCTTATTTTCCGTTATGGCAACCCATGTCACAGATCAAACTCTCGCGACAATGGAAGATACGATCCTAGTCATTGGATACCGGGACCGGATATCAAAAATCCTGGGACTCTCCCGGCTTAGAGACCTAAACATGACTTGGTTTCTATCATTTCGACCAATGTGGCAAAGGTGTGTTTTACCTGTACTAAGGTGTCTGCTATGCGGAGAAGAATGCGTGTTAGACACCTGTCTGACGCTACAATCGGATGCGCCGGTGGATGCAGATACACTGTTGGTTCCTACCAAGGTTCACGCACTGTGCTGCCCTCAAAGGCTGCCAATTCTGATGACGGCATTCCTGGAATCTTCACCACTACGATTGAAGGGTAGTGAAGTTCGAGATGAAAGCAGCATCGAACAAGTACGACCTTCTGTCAGCAATGCAAATCAGAATGTCAATGGAGACAATCATGCGCACGAATGCATGGTTACCCCTATTTCCGACTTAGTGGAACTTTCCCATGAAGCTGTTGACAGTTTTTTCGAAAGCCTGAATGATATGATGTTCTCTCCGGAACAGAAATAGAGACTTTTGAGTAAACTCGCACACGGCGTTCCCTGAATTCGGCCTTCAACTTTAAAAATAAAGTCACATGAACAATTACAATCCAGTTCACGGACAGCAACTTTTTTCAGCAAGCCCTTAAAAAATTTTTCCATATATTTTTTCCCCGGGACACTGATCTTCTGCTTAAAGTAAGAAACTATTCCTAGAGAACTAAGATTTCTATTTTAGATACTTTATATAGACTTTAGCTGCCCGCTGGTATGTTCACAAATATTTTATTATGTGATGAAATGGTCTCGACCTTCCCTTCTGTATAGCTATATTAAGAGCCATTTCATGTGTATTTCTCATATACCAAAAAGCAATAATGCATAACAATGCGTGTTTAATTTTGCATTTAATTCATAGCTTAAGTGCATACAATATATATGACTGCAATTTTTCAGTATATTTGAAAATTTCAAAATGCATTTATGTATTTTGGGGTGGTAAGGTATACACTATACTCTATAGTATGTTGTACTATGTTATACTATGCATAGATTAGTAGATATGACCATAGTTAGCGTGGAGTGGGTGTCGTGTATTTCTATAGGTTCTGAATCGATCCCCCTATTCCTGACCCTATTCTGGTTAAACTACCTAGCTAGTTAACTAACAGTCAGCCCATGAGGCAAGAAAACCCCCATGATGCAGATACCGTTATCTGACGCAGTCACACTACGGCACAGGAACGTGTTATCTGATTAGGTCATAACGCTTGAGATCTAATTAGACAAGCGACATTCCTCCAGCCCCTGATAAGGCATACGACGTTCTCATAACAAATCAAACCTATGACAACCTGGATAATCCATGCGGCCATTGTTTTGATTTCACAGAGAACTTTAGTAAAGAATGTGCTAACGAGCAAGTCGTATGACATCTTTATTGACGTACCTATGTCCATCCTTACGTCAATCCCGGCACCTTTAAGGTATAAATATTGCCGACCTTGCCCTATGCAAACACACGCGTGGTGACAAGACGGAGCAGCCATACTTGCCGAAGCCGAGAGCAGAAGCAGACCCCGCTGGCAGCAGCCCCGCCTTCCTGACGCGCTGAGAGACGCGCTGCTATCTCAAGCCGAGAGACCCAGCACCGGCGCTTCCGGGTAGCCCTCGCAGGCAGCCTGGAATATCGAGAGCAGAGAAAGAGATACCATTCCTCATTCATCCTAAATTCCAGGTACAGAACTGAATAACCCCTCACAGAGAATTCTTTAGTTATTTACTTGGCAAAAACAAACTTAACTTAAACTGTAACTTTCTATTCCCGCCCACGCATTAGACTTAGGTCAGGTACACGGGGTAGGCGTATTTAGAAACACCAGTTGAGTACGTTTAGTCAAATGTATATGTGTATGTAAATATATTTTAATCATTTTAAACATCATATGGCTCAGAAACCATATCAATGTTTTTACAGTATTATTTTATACTATTGCTTCTAATGTATGCACTTTACTTAACTATAAGTATTGCAATAATATCGATCCATTTCTCTTGTACGAGAAAAGAGACTGATCAATAAATAACATCTTTTATTGAACACGCCCGTCTCTTCCTTTTCTCTACATTCTGATGAGACTAAGAATGCACGTACTGACTGAGTAAAATAATTGCCTTGTGCTCACACGACTCTCGAGATTGACTCTTGATTAGGGGAGAGCAAAGTTGTCATGTTCTATGGTTGTCAGAAACTAAATCCCTTCTTGTCTAATCAGGGAAGTTAATCCTTCCTTGAACATTCGAGAAAGTTTCTAGCGAACTCTGAGCTTAGCTGGCAAACCCAAAAATTAAGTCTAGTATCGACAGTAGTAGACCTAGTTAACGTCTGGCCTAGGCCTTTACTGCTGTAGGTACTATTCCAATGCGCAGAGCCTATTGGGAAAATAGGAGCTACACTACAGTTACCTCAGTGCAGGTTGAGAATTCTGCTACGCCAGCCTTCACAGTGAGTAGCAGTTCTGTTTTAATTCACATGATGCCATGTATGTTTAGCATTAGACATGACAATGTTGGGCTGATGCATATGTGAATAATTGTGTTGCACCAGTGAAGTGCGGTCATTCACATGAATCTCTTGTCCCGTGCAGCATTTCTGTGCAATGGTAGGGTATCATTATGTGGCTTGGATCAACATCACTTGCTGTTGTGTTATTTTCAACCTGCATGTCATGTTTAGCATAGTGATGCAAAGTTGATAGAGCAAAAGACTGGCTACAGAGTGCCTTCATTGCATGTAGGTCATTAGCTTCCTCATCATATGTGATTCTTACAGCTGTTGTGGGTGTTGTCAAGTTTGCCTACAAGGCCCTTACGGGTACACATAATCAAATACATATATTACACTTTGCGTAAGTAGCATTGCCATATGTTTTAATTTGTTTGTAAGGTCCACATCATCAGAGAGAGTGAAATATTTTTTGTCCACATAGATCTCATTGCATGGTAGCTGACTTGTGAGCGTTACACAAGACTCAAATAGATGACAGACTGTCCTAGGTTTTATGAGTCCGTGTTACAGCATCGGATCTCATGTGATAGCATGATGACTGATCTCTAATTGGCTACAGTTGTCACACTTCACAGGTGTGACTGGTACAGTGTATCTCATGAGGTATTTTTAGTGTCAGTGATTGAAAAACTACTCCTAATGGTTATTTGCCTCTGTTTCAGGTCTCCCTCCCTGCAGTTCCCATCCTCTCCTTCCCTCGCCTGATCACCCTTTTGTGTCTGTCATTTGTACTCAGACCAAGGGGCTATTTGGAGGTGGAACTCTTTGAGCATCACACCACTCTGATGAAGAAAGGTACGGCCAGTCCCTGGCAGACTTGTAGCAAAACGGTCTGCTGCATTACCGGTGACATCATTCATAGACTTTTTTAGTCTTCTTGCCAATGCCAATGCCCATGTATGTTTGATAATGCTTCTTGGGTTCAAAAGGTAAATCATCATGTTGTGCATGACGTGTGATTTCGACTGAATATTGTGCCTCCTTGATGTCAACGCACAAGTCCTACTTATGTGCATGTATACTATATGCCATGAAGTAAGCTCATGCTTGTTATGTGTTTACATGTACAGTGACTATATGCAGGGTGTTGGTTAAGGCTAAAATACTACATTGTATGTAAGGTAGATGGTTGTGTAGCTGCTGGTTAGCTTGGAACACACTACCTGTAGACTACACCTGCTGACGCTGTGTGTCCTCTGCCCCACTTGTCCCTAAGGGGCCTGATCCCGTGACCTTGATCTCTGGTGATTACTGTGCCATTTTATTTGCAGTGACCCTGAGTGAAGCAGACACTCCTGCATTCACATGCACATGTCACTTTGTGGCTTGCCAATGCCCTTGTGGTATGTGCTTGTTTTGCTAGTTGTCACACCCCTCCTGCCGTCATGTCTTCACTCATTCCTGGTGCTGCATACACAGCCACAATGCAGCGCACACTATACAGGACCACACACGCCTACAGGATACTCCCCTTCCATCCATTTGTAGAGCATGCTCCAGCCACCGTACACACAGAGAACACCAGACAATCATCCTCCTGGTATCACAATGCCTCAAACTCAGCCATTACAGCGTCTATGCCTGTGTGTGCAACACATACTGGCAAGACTATGCTGAGCCACAAGACATTGTGTCTATGTAACACCAGGTCATGTGCCTTGTACAGCACACACACACCTTCCATAGGCACAATATTGTAAAGTCTTACCTTGTCAACACCACAGCAGCAAAAATCAGCTTGCTTACAGTCACGTGCCAGTACACGACCTGGTCACACCACTTCAACATAGCCGTCACAGTCAGTCAAGTAGCCACAGGGGACACACACCATGACCACGTCTCTTGGGTGTGGTATGATTTGGACGTTCTGGTGTAGATAATTGTCAGACGTGGGTAGTTGTTCTGGATGCGTTGCACCCATCACAGGAATATAGTACTTGTAGCTCCATAGGGGGAGGTCACCTCATCAGGTGAGCTTGGTTAGAGTGCTACAGCCCATTGCCCACAGTCTGTCCTGCCACCCTTGTCCTGTGTGCCATTCACCACATCAACAGTACAGCATCATGCTGATGATAGTTCACATACCTGATGACACAGATGTAGTTACTCCTTACGTGGACAACTAGTTTTTTCACACTGATCTATACACCTCAAAGTGGCTCTCCTGGGCCTGACTGTTATTGCAGTTTTGTGATCCAAACCCCCCTCCAGCATTTACTATCCCTCACAGGTGTGTGTTTCCATCCATGTATCTAGTTGTTAGGAATTTGTGACCAATGTGTGTCCTCACCCGGACTCAGATCCAAGTGTGTGGATGGCTGCAGTTTGTTGAATAGCCTTGTATTTCATACATTTGCAGACACATATCATTTTATACAGTGGGTACAAGATAATTCACCAAATGTGTATGATGTTTAGAATATTTATTGGGTGATCTTGTGCAGGAAACGTGAAGAGGTGCTGTACAGAAAGGGGGGGAATCCAAAGTTCACTGCTGGAGATGAGATGCCTTACAGTTTGAGTCAACAGAGTCCAGGCCACAGTGGTTGGCATCATTGGGTAGACGGTGACCAGCAAGTCCATGTGGGAGAGTCTCATAGGTGATGCTGTTGCACCCAAGGGCAATATGCCAGGTCCGGTGTCCTGGGAGTTGTGCATGGCCCACTGCCACTCAACGTCTTCGCCGTGGACGACCCACCTTCCTTGGGGGACCCTCAGGTGCAGGCATGCATGATGCATGGGACGCTACGTCAGACAGTTCCTCCTCTTCCTCATCCCTCCCTGTGGCTGGTGTTGCACTTTGTCTTGATGTAGCTGGACTGGTGACGCAGGGAGGGTGCTGCATGTTGGCAGCACTCTGACGTAGCAGGATGTTAGTTAGTTCAGGCATACCGGGCCATGCAGCTGCCTGACCAGAATCTTGCCTCCGCCTTGCGCCACTCCCACCACCCTGACCCACACGAGCACGGCCTGCCCTTGTGGGCACATCCGATCGACGGGCTCCCCGAGTGTTGGCAGGGTGGAGGTTGTCTGCCACCTCAGGGGCGCCCGACAAAGGGTGTCCCTCATTTTCAGACAGGCTCTCTGGTGGATCATGGGCAGGGCTCTGACCTGTCTGCTGGGATGTGGTGGGAATGGTTCCGGTGGTTGGCACATATGTCGCTGGTACAGTTGCTGCAGGGGTTTGGGATCCAGAGGAGCCAGGTTGGTTGGGGTCATCCACAGTGCGTTGAGTGGCATTGCTGTCGGTGGGGTCAGGGTCCTGCTGAGCCTGGGACTGGGATCCTTCTCCCCCCTCGTGGGGGGGGGGGCTCCACACGTTGCCCTGTGTGTGGGAGAGACAGACACTGTTAATGCACTATCAATTAACATCTTAATTATTTAGCCATTATCACCATCACAGTTCCACAAGCATTACATTGTTGTCATTGTTCAGTTGTGTATGTAGTGGTAGTAAATTGACATGTACTCTGGGGTATTTTCCTTCTTCCATTCTCTTGACAATGACTGACAAAGCCATTGCTGTGTCTTGTCTTGCCGACACAACACATATACAGCAGTGCTCGGGTTCACGCAACATCCAGGATACGGTGTAAATCCTTATGTCTGTGTCAAGCATGCACATAGTTTAGATGCAGCATGTCCATGTAAGAGACAGGGCATAATTTGTTTTGATACATTCTTCTACTTTGGATAGGTGTTGCTGTTCTGTAATGGCCAAACAATGCCAACACCCCTGGACCTGTACACACACTTCTAGATCATGGCTTTGGAACGTGGCACTTCTCCAAGACGCATCACCTTGTCAATACCCATGTCCATGTTGGTACTTAAGTGCATCCACAACGTTCATGAGATGGTATATAATTCTTTTATTGTGTAGTTAATAAAAACCATTACAATGTGAAATGCAATCTTGTTTTAAAAATATTTGGAAGTATACATTGTTATACAAGTGTTAAAAACGACAGTTGAGTGAAATTGTAAAAGACAATGATACTATTAAGTTTAAAAAAATAGTTCACTATTAAAAAATACAGTTTTAAGAATCCTAAACATTCAGGGTGGTGTTAACTCGTTACAAACTTTTTTGATTGTTTTTTCGAAGTTAAGGACATATTTGATCATTCGACAGATAAATTGTGGATCTACTGTGTCCATCACTTGTAAAATCGCAGAGCGACATGTACGGATTCCCTTTTCTTTGAATTTTGCCTTTAGTAACCTCCGGCGATCACTATCCAGTGCAGGGCAAATGCAGATCACGTGAATTAAGTCTTGGGTGGCAGCGCCACAGAGATCACACTCCTTGGGACCCGGGTGCTTCCAGCCAAGTTGATCGGCATTTGTTGGTAATTTACCCATACGTAGGTTTAAATATTTTTGTTTAAGATGTGGTGGAAAGGGGAGACCTAGATAGGTTGCTGGTGCCGGGTTTTTATAAGATTGTAGTATCATCCAGGCATGTGAGCGTTGTCTCAGAATTGATTTTTCGTCAATCAGCGAGTGCATGTTAGCTGCCTTTTTTACTGCCTGCTTAAATACTGCCACAGAGAGCTTCTTTTGCCATAGTGGTGCCAGTTCAGTGGTTTCCAGGGAGGAGTTTAGATACTTAGCATACTGGGAGCTAGGATTCCTTTGTATGGCTTCCCAGATTGCGAGGTTGATTTCTATCTCGCGGTTCAGCCAGATTCTATACCAGAATTTTACTGCCTCATATTTTTTGTACAATATTTGAGACTGCAGGCCAAATTCCAAACGGACCTGAGCTGGTGAGGCGTCACATGGTAAGCCAAATACCCGTTTATACACTCTGGTTTGAATTTGGTCCAAGAGCCGAGCGCTTCGTCCACAGTGTACCACACTGCCATAGGTTATTGTTGGAAGTAGCTTGGCTTTGATGACTGTTAAGAGGGGAGTAAACAATGGGCCGTTCAGCTGCTTAGAGAGGCTGCTAAATGCGTGTAATAAGGCCGCTCCTTTCTTCTCAATGGCATCAAAGTGTGTGGAAAAGGTGAACCATCTGTCCAGGTGTATTCCTAGGTATTTATAGGTTTCCACTGATGCCAAGATCTTATTATTGAGTGTGAAATTTGTAGGTTTTATACGACGATGGGTTATTGTCATGACCTTTGTTTTTTTGGTGTTTATTTCCATGAGGTTCTGTCTGGTGTATTCTGCTAACTCTTGAATAAGGCGTTGCAATCCCATCTTAGACTGGCTAAGGAGAACAACATCGTCAGCATAGGAGAGGTGCGTGACTGGCAGTAGTCCTAGCCGTGGGGGATGTGCGTTGGTCCTGTCTAGCTGAGGTGTTAGATCGGCCATGAATAAATTAAACAGATATGGGGCCAAGACGCAGCCTTGCTTCAAACCTTCGTACGTGCTAATCTTCCGCGTTAACCGATTGCCGTTAGCAATCTTGACCTGCATCCAGGTGTTGCTGTATAGTTCCATTATTGGATTCAAGATTCCATCCGGCAGGCCCTGTTCCTTTAGTTTAGACCAGAGTAGTTGACGGCTGACACGGTCGAAGGCCGCCTTAAAATCCACAAAACATAGGTGTAGTGTTTGTTGATTTTGCAGGCTTTTTTCGGCTAGCATGCTTATGGCTACGACATTTGCCATGGTGCCTATGCCACGGCGAAACCCCGACTGGTTTACTGGGATTTTGTTATTGTCATCAGACCATTTAGTAAGATCAGTTAGCACCAGGGAGGCATAGTACTTAGCTTCTGCGTCGAGGAGCGCTATCAGCCGGTAATTTGCTGGATTTTTTCGATCGCCGCCTTTATATATTGGACAGATAATCGCCCCTCCCCAGCTTTCCGGGATCCGACTGGAAATGTTTATCGTCAAGAACAGTTTGTTAAAGACGCTAGCCCAGGAATGAGGGTATTCCTTATAGATTGCCTGGGGGACGCCATTCGGACCCGGTGCACTGTCTTGCCTGCTTTTTTTAATAATTTGTAGTATTTCTACTTCCTTGTATATTCGTAGCGGGTGGTCTGATCCCTTCTGCTTATTATTCAAGGTGTTTGGCCGATCAAAGACTGTTGTCGACTGAGACTCTGCCTTTTGGGTTTTGTGCACTGGGATTACTGTAAAAGGCAAAGATGTCCTGGGGTTTATAGAGAAGATGTCGATTAGATGCTGTACCCATGCCATTTCGGTGATACAGGTCATACTTGTGGTGTTTGTGGTTCTACTCAGGGAGTTTACTTGCAGCCAAATGGCTCTCGAGTTGTTTTTTTTTGCATTGTATAAAATTTTTGTCCAGAAGTTGCTTGCCTCCGTTTTTTTCTCAATCCAGATTTGATTCTTATATTGTTTCTTAAGATGACGTACATCCTGCCATGCCTTAGATTGTGGGCTATGCCCTTGTGCTCTCCGCAAGGACTGTCGCAGACGCTTTCTTAGAGAGCGTGTTGTCTGGCTGAGGTAGCTCTTATTCTTTGGGTTGAGACTCATTTTGAGGTTGGCATTAGTCTTAGGTAATTTGTTGACAAAAGCAGTCCATGTTTCGACTGTCAGTTCATTGTCGAGGGTGAGTCTTTGCAGTAGGATCTTTGCGTTCGTGGCTATTTGTGATAGAGTGAGGTTCGTCCACCTGAGGCGTTTCAAGTTTATTGTTGAGGTATTCCCTGGTAGTAGTGGGGCTTCGGGGTGTTTGGCGGGATTTAATTTCAAATTAATATGCTGAGCTGAGTGGTCGCTATCTGGGAGCATATGATTTGAAACTTTGTGATTAGGCCAAGTAGTGGCAGGGAAACTATGGTGTAATCCAGGATTGAGCTGGTATTAGGTCCGATGTAGGTGCTACTGGGAGGTCTGTCCTGTTTTATTCTCCCATTTAGCACCCGCATCCCTTGTTGCTCTAGCTCCCACAGCAGCTGTCGGCCCACTTTGTCCCTTCTCTTTGCATTTGGGATATCCTGTGTTTCGACAGCCCAAAGTTCGTTGGCAGCGATGATGTTGTCTTCATCCTCGTGGGGATGTAATAGGTTGGTGTTGAAGTCACCTGTAAGGATTATCTCCCAACTGGGCTGTTCAAAACGGAGTCCTGATATACACTGTTGAGTTTTTTAAAGAGCTCTTGTTTTACTTTGCTGCTTGGGTGGCCATATACGTTGATCAGAATGATGGTTCCGACGCCAACCTGTGAGCCCATTTCAAGTTTGATTATTTGCATGTCTACGGTAGATATGGATAACTGGGAAGACTTGATATTCAGTGCTGTGGAGATGTAAACCGACAGACCGCCCTTTGCTCGTCCATAGTGCTGTGTTCGGGTGGCACAGATATGGAAACATATTCTACCTGGGATGTCGACTGGAGCTGTTAACCATGTTTCCTGTAAAGCGATGATTTCATAGTTATCCCAGGAGTCCGTTTTTCACTTATCATTCAGGATATCTTTTGCTCCTGCGATGTTCCAGGATAGAATTTTAATGGAGCTTTGGTCATTTTTGCCACCCAGAGTGTTATTTCAATTTTGTCTTGGTCCATGGCTTGATCTAAACTGATGTTCGGGGGTCGAGTTTTCCACGCCCCTGGCGCCATGTAGTACTGAATATATGGATCGTTTTGTCAGCGAGCTGTTTTCTCTTTTGGCGTACTTCATTAGGAGGGGAGACGGGTAACCTGAGGTTACCTCGGCTTTAAGGGTGATTCCCCACTCTTCAAATTTGATGGTTTCATGAAGTATCTCCTTAGCGATTTCGACGTTTCTCCAAGTTGTTAGGGTGCCCTCCTTTATTGGGTTGTTTCCAAGATTAACAAATTCTATTGTTAATAAATCTTCAGGTGTTATATGGTTGAGCCTCGAGATTGTTGATATTAAGTATAAGATGTTACCTCTGTTTAAGTAATCTTGTGGGCCTTGCATTTTGTAATTTGGAATGAAGAGAATCCTTCCTTCTATGTTCAATTTAGTATCTTTCCTTTGCTCGTGTGTCCGGTGCCTTATTGTTTTCTTTTTTTCTTTTTCATTTAGATCGTTTGATGGATGTTCCAGGTTGTGCTTGTTATCATCCCTCCCAGTGAGCCCATTGCATTTGCCTTCAAGTTTCGTGTATTGGGACCGGGCGAACCAGAGTTTGGAGAATGTTCAACCACAGTTGTTGCATGGGGTGAACCTGTCCTATTGCTTGTTTCTGGTGCCCGACTGGTTGTAAGCCGTCATGATCAATATTTATCTTAATTAACAGTTGTTCTTTCTTACTCTTGTTTGCTTTTGATGTAACTTGTCTATGATTTTTAGTGTCCCTTCTGTAGAGCAATGCGATGGGGCTCTGTGTTGTGCGCAGGTTGGGGGCTACTTTTTGTTTATTATTGTCAGTTTTGGCTGATGTCTCCCCTAGTTGTCCCAGCTTCCTCGTTACACTAGCGCTGGGCTCTTTGTCCCTTATAGGCTGTTTACAGTCTGGCTGAAGAGTCTGGGCTATGTGGGGTGATTTATACCCGTTTTTTTTTTTTTTTTTTAAGTTGGCCCGTTGGGCTCTCTATTATTCTATATGATTGTGTGAATTCGTGGTTGATACTTTTAGAACTCCAATTTGCACTGGTCTTTTCTATGGAATGGATCGCAAGGTCATCGTTACTACAAGTTGATGCATTTAGGCTTGACCCATAGGCTGTTTTAATTGAAGGTACTTCCACAATGGATGGGTGGCGCTCTTCCTCAATGATGCTGAGGCTCTTCGAGTTTCTCAAACTCTCGGTTGCCGTGGGGTGCTGATGTTCTTCTTGTTCTAATCGGGTTTCAGCTTTTGTTGAGGTTTTGAAGAAGTTAAAGATTGGATAATTAGCCAAGGCCTGATTATTTGCAGTTCTACTGTTTGATAGTTGATTTCTGTTTTTTCTTGCACGTTTTTTCTGACGTTTGGTTAAAGCTTGTTGTTGATTATTAGTAGATTTTGACTGCTCCTGCTTAGGTTGTTCGTTTGCCGTCGGGCCATGGTTGTGAGTGGTGTGGTCCGGCAGTTTGGCCCCTGATGGTATGGGAACTTCTGTGGGCTCACAGGTTTTTATTTTTGTTGGCTGTTTATCTTGTTTGGCTATGTCTTCGGCAAAAATGACTTTGTGACTGTCGGAGACTATGGGGTCTCTTTCAGCGGTTGTGCCATTAGTGCCAGGATTTACCCGTTTGCATTCATGTAAGATATTTTTCAGTATGGTTGGTAGATCCCTTAACTTTTCGAGTATGGGACTACATGTGCAGGTTAAGGGCTGTGCCCAAAGGTTATTCTGGTCCCGTAGAGTTGCAAATGTGTGTGCCATGACGTCCAGTTTTTTGTTTATGTCAGAGATATGCTCGGCGATTAGGCTCATGAGGTTAATTTGGACATCAAGTTTATCCGACTGCATGTTCAGCATTGTAATTGATGTTTCTAGTATTTTCCCTAATGCGCCATGTAGTTTGATTATGGCAGCCAGGTTTTGGTTGGGATCCTGCATGTATGTTGACTGGCACCGACCAACCTTATCGTTGAATGTAGTTGCTGAGGGGTTTGAGTAATTCCCAGTCTTTTCCCCTGCCATGTTCACATCAACATCCCCATTTAGTTTGGTCAGATGATGTGTTTTTCCAGGCACTTTTGGGGGCGCCAAGTCGAGTAGGTCCGACACACTTGATATTTCTATAATTGTTGTTTCCTGACGACCTTCGTCACATATTAATTTAACTCTGTTCGTGGGTGCGTGCGCTTCCTGTTCCAGCCCACTTGATAAATCAATTGGATTTTCATTTACTAGCTCGTCGTTAGACATAGTTGAGGACTTAATGGGTAGTTTCATTTGCTTAGAGTCAAGATCGATTTCTCTAATGATCGTGATGTGTTTGGTGTCAATGGATGGAGATCTCCTTGTTTTCAATGGGAGTTAGAAAATCCAACCAAGTGCTGCACTCCTCACCCTTTTCTTTGAGGTAGACATTTACGTGAGTTGGTTGTCGTGGCTCTTGTCTGGGTGTCGAGTGCTTATTTGGTTGTTCTTGATGGACTGCATTTGGATTGCTAGTATTAGTATAACCCTGAGTGATGCCCTTGCCTGTGCCTGGGGGGCATCCGGCACCTTGTTGGTCCAAGTTTGTTTCACTTATTATGCATGCTGGGGGTGTGGTTGATCTTGTCGCTTTGGTTAGGCTTGTGAGCCCTGTGCAATTATCTGATAGGTTTTCCATGAAACTGGCCATAATCCTATCACTTGAGCACTCCAGTGTGTTGTGCAAGACTTGATCGGGCTCCTGACCAAAGCCTCCAGTTTCCATGTGGACTTGGGCTTGTGTTAGGAGCATATGCTTATTAAACCCCTGGCTCGTTTGCCTATAAACCCCTTTGGCAGTTGTCATAAACCCGCCGGGTTCTTCTGTTCCGATGATAATGTTTGGATGAGGGGGTGAGACTGATGCCGCTACCGAATGCGTAGATGCTTGACTCGGTGTCAACGGTTTTTGGAGTTCAATTGTTGCTGCTGTCATTGTGTAAATTGCTGCGACAGGGTCTTTTAAAAAGGAGAACTTGCCAGTAGGATTCATGGTGCCGAATATCGAGTAGATAGGTGGTATTAGCGGGGTTATGGGCAAGTTAGCTGCGTTACTTCCAGAGTTACTGCTGAGTGATTTATTTTGGGATTTCCGTTTCAGGGGTTGTGGGGGGTTACCTCTAGTCTTTCCAGACCTCATTTTTCCTGAGGGGATTAGTATCGAGGTCACTGGCGCCCTAAGGCTGGGTAGGGAAATGGAGGTATAGTATGATTAT
Organism: Lissotriton helveticus; assembly: GCF_964261635.1. Lineage (NCBI taxonomy): Eukaryota > Metazoa > Chordata > Amphibia > Caudata > Salamandridae > Lissotriton > Lissotriton helveticus. The sequence continues at coordinate 2,006,182,517 of NC_136067.1, forward strand.
TCAGCCTGCGTTATCCTTTTTATGACCCACACAACCAACCAGGCTCTGCCCTGACCAGAGTGTCTTCTAATTTGTGCTATGATTTATGCTGTGTACAGTACTCGGCGGGCAAGTCGATGAGATCAAGGAGCTTAGCGTTAGTTGTTAGTCTCAGGAGTCTCAGGGGTGGCGAGGGAAAACAGGTCAGCAAGGCTTCCACACTACTGACGTTTCTGTCGCTTGTGCGAGTGCACCAGAGAAGTGGTGGAAGCTAGCAGGAGTTCGTGGGTGTGAGCTGGGGAAGGGGTCTGGACTGGGCTAGGGCTGTGCTGGACTGTGGGCCACCAATCCCCCACCTGCTGGCATCAGCTTCACCTCAGCCTCTCCCCCCCCCACTCCTCACCGCCTTAGTCCGCTGGTCCGTTGTTTAACTGCTAACAGCTCACGGCTGGGTTGCTGGCAGTGAGCACCCCGGGGGGTCCCAACTTGATCACTGCCCCCTACTCGGGCTCTGCTCGGGCTCTGCTCGCAGTCCTCACCGCCTCTGGCCTCTGGCCCGTGCTCTCGCGACAGGCACCGCTTTACTCAGCGGCGCAACTCACACTTTTTTCTCAGGTGGGTCACCGGGCGGGTCTCTGACTCCGGGCGGGTCTCAGGCTATGCGTCGGAGTTAAATCCGGGGTCAGGTCGGGCTCCACGCCGTCTCTCCCTTAGCCTCCCGGTCCCGGTCCTGGCTCAGGGTCACCGGGAACGGAGCCCTCCAGCACACCAGCGCTCCAGCACACCAGCGCTCCACTTGTTTTCCCGCTCCCGCTCAGAACCTCCCGCAGGATGCGGGTCGCGAGTCTCCCAATCAGATCTTGGGGACTCGAGTAACGGGTCACTTGCGGGTCTTTGGGAGTCGGGTCTCGAGGCGCACTGCTCTCGCTCTCATTGGTCTCTCTCGCTGGTCTCCTGCGCCCGTCGCCGCTGCTGCTTGCTGCTCTACAGCGCCTCAGTGAGTTCATGAGATGGGGCACGTGCATTGTGTGAGAGGCACAATGGACAGGAGCATTTGCAATGTGCATGTAAAAGTTGTATGCGTATTCATATGAGTGAGTGTTTAGTTGTGCTACATGACAATTGGGACAGTGTTCCACTTCATTGCCTGTCCCCAGGGGATGAGTTTCTGTGAGGGGGGTGTATGACAGGCCATGCTAGCAGTTTGCATGTGATTTGCAAGAGTCCATCCTTCATGATTTGGCTGTCCCCTCATGTAGCATGCTGGCACAATCGTGGTTGTGTGTTCCTGCACAGGATGTGTGACCTTGTCCTGGTGTTTGTGTTTGCAATGATCACAGGAGGCACTTGTGCTGCCTACACCTGTGCCCATTGTGTACTACAGAGCTTTCCAACAGTGTGTCCTGACACAGTACAGTGTCGCATGCAAATGGTGGGTGTGTTGCAGGCACTTAGTAGATGACTGCTGGTAATTAGGAGACATACCTAAACACTCTGCGCTATTGTCTTTATAAGGCCTGTGCAGTGCTTGGGTGCAACTGTGTGTGTGCCCAGGGAGCTGGGGTGAGGTGACAGAGGGAGGAACACTGAGGGATGGATACAGAGGGAGGGAGGGAGACAGAGGGAGGTAGGAGGGCAACAGAGGGATGGAGACAGGGATGGAGGGAGTCAGAGGGATGGAGGGAGTCAGAGGGAGGGAGGGGGTCAGAGGGATGGAGGGAGACAGAGGGAGGGAGCCAGAGGGAGTGAGACAGAGAATGACAGACAGAGGCAGACAGTCAGAGGGAGGGCGACAGAGGGAGGGAGACAGGGATGGAGGGAGTCAGAGGGATGGAGGGAGTCAGATGGAGGGAGACAGAGGGAGGGAGGAGGGCAACAGAGGGATGGAGACAGGGATGGAGGGAGTCAGAGGGATGGAGGGAGACAGAGGAGGGAGGGAGACAGGTTGCTTGTGCTCGCTCGCTTGCTACACTGCCTCACTGTGTCACAAAATGATGCATCTCCGAAAGATGTGTCAGCAACATGAAACAGTTTATGAGCTGTGGTCTACTATCTTGAGTGATATTTCCCTATCCCTGTGCATTGGGCATGGTGCTTGGGTATGTCCCTGGGACATATGGGATGGGAGCAACCTCTTACCCTACACATTCCACCCTTTGTGCCTCCCCCTTGCAACTACCCCCATTTGGTTGTGTACTGCTGGGACTCATGGCCACCCACCGCCTGCTGCTGGGCACTATTGTAAGTCCACCATGTAACATGTGTTTTTTGTACACTCACCAGACTCAATGGCTCCTTCAATTCCCTGTACTCCCACTGGTGGCAGCAAGGCTATGACCTTCTCCTCACAGGGATGGTATACAGGAGGTCTGCGGGGACCACCACTTCCAGTGTGGTGTGCAGAGGCATAGTCCTGGTCCATTTTCTTCTTCACCATCCTCCGCAGATCATACCACCTGGACTGGCATTCCCCCCTGGTGCGCCTGATGGGTGCAACAGCATTGACCCGGTCTACGATCCTCTCCCACAGGCATGTTTTTTCTGCCATGCTGGTCTGTCTGACCAATGCGCCAAACAGCTGTGGCTCGACTCTGATGACTTCATCTGTAAGTATCTCATTCTCCGGGTTAGTGAACTTTGGATTCTTGGGTGTGGTCGTGGTGTGGGGTATATGTGATTGAGGGGGAGATGGTGTGTATGGATGAGGGTGTGTGGGTCTGATTGTGAAGGGGGTGGTGTGGGTGTAGATGAAATAGGGTATATGTGTGAAGGTGTGTGGCTGCAATTGTCGGTGAGATGTCTATGTCTTCGCAAGAATGGGTATGTTGCAAAGGATGATGGGTTGTATGTGTGGACCCATTTATTGGTCAAATAGTGGGTGTGGCTTAATTTGAATTGGTGGTGTGTGTGTTATATGGGGTGGGTGTTAGTGATGACCTCTGTTTGGCTGTTTGGCTGTGACCAGGACATTGATTCTCAATTGTATGTACACAGGAGACATGTTCAGTGTTGTTGTGCAACTCGTTAGCAAAGTCCTTGTGCTGCTTTAGGTGTTGGCATTATGTGTGCGTGTCGTACTTTTGCATGCGATTGACTTGTACGGGCCGTCGGCGGGTGGGGGGCTTCCCGTAGGCTTGATGGGGGGGTTCGTGTCGTACTTGTGCGTGCGGTTGACTTGTACGGGCCGTTGGCGGGTGGGGGGTTCGCGTTGGCTTGATGGGGGTGGTGTGCGTGTCGTACTTGTGCGTGCGATTGACTTGTACGGGCCGTTGGCGGGAGTGGGGCTTCGCGTAGGCTTGATAGGGTGGTGTGCGTGTCGTACTTGTGCGTGCGATTGACTTGTACGGGCCGTTGGCGGGTGGGGGGCTTCGCGTAGGCTTGATGGGGGTGTGCGTGTCGTACTTGTGCGTGCGGTTGACTTGTACGGGCCATTGGCGGGTGGGGGGGTTCGCATGGGCTTGATGGGGGTGGTGTGCGTGTCATACTTGTGCGTGCTGTTGACTTGTACGGGCCGTTGGCGGGTGGGGGGGTTTGCGTGGGCTTGATGGGGGTGGTGTGCGTGTCGTACTTGTGCATGCTGTTGACTTGTATGGGCCGTTGGTGGGTGGGGGGCTTCGCGTAGGCTTGATGGGGGTGTGCGTGTCGTACTTGTGCGTGCGGTTGACTTGTACGGGCCGTTGGCGGGTGGCGGGCTTCGCGTAGGCTTGATGGGGGGTATGCGTGTCGTACTTGTGCGTGCGGTTGACTTGTACGCGCCGTTGGCGGGTGGGGGGGTCACGTGGGCTTGATGGGGGTGTTGTGCATGTCGTACTTGTGCGTGCTTTTGACTTGTACGGGCCGTTGGTGGGTGGGGGGCTTCGCATAAGCTTGATGGGGGGTGTGCGTGTCGTACTTGTGTGTGCGATTGACTTGTATGGGCTGTTGGCGGGTGGGGGGCTTCGCGTAGGCTTGATGGGGGTGGTGTGCGTGTCGTACTTGTGCGTGCTGTTGACTTGTACAGGCCGTTGGCTGGTGGGGGGTTCGCGTGGGCTTGATGGGGGTGGTGTGCGTGTCGTACTTGTGCGTGCTGTTGACTTGTACGGGCCATTGGCGGGTGGGGGGCTTCGCGTAGGCTTGATGGGGGGTGTGTGTGTCGTACTTGTGCGTGTGATTGACTTGTACGGGCCGTTGGCGGGTGGGGGGCTTCGCGTAGGCTTGATGGGGGTGTGCGTGTCGTACTTGTGCATGCGGTTGACTTGTACGGGCCGTTGGCGGGTGGGGGGCATCACGTAGGCTTGAGGGAGGGGTACACGTGTGGTATGTGTTGATGCAGCTTGCTGTGAGGCGAATCATCCCGTACAAATCAATCTTCATGCACGAACACTTTGGCCCGTACGAATCGCAGATAGGATTTACATACGTAGTGAGTTTGTACGGCCTGGTTACGATTCGTACGGTAGGATTCACGATGCTTATTCGTACAGGTCACCGACTGTGGTTCGTACGGTTCGCTGATATTCGTACGGAAATCGTCGGAAATGAATCGGAATTCGCAGGTCGGACGGTAAATTTCCATTCGTCCGGATACGAATACGACTCGTATGGCGGAATATTTTACCGGATCGGAATCGGCCCCTCAGTATGATTCTTGACAAAAAGTTTAAAACCATACATTTTACCAAAACACATTTACCACACTAAAATGTATAAGTGACAGAACAAAGCCCATGTATATACGCACTACATTACAGTGCAGAAACCTGACTGATTTCAAAATACATTTCCAATAAGCAGCATTACTTTTTTGCCAGCATTACATCCAAACATGAGACATAATATCAGAAGAAAGAGGACAGTATAAGCAAAGAGAGGTAGACTGTGAGGAGAAATAGGAGAGATTATAGAAAAAGTTGCAAATATAATACTTACATTTACACAGACTCTCAGTGTGATCCAGGACAACATTTTTAAAACTTTACCCTTTACCAAAACACATTTACTACACTAAAACATTTAAGAGACAGAACACAGCCCATGCATATGAGCACTACATTACAGTGCATAAACCTGAGTCATTTTCAAAATACATTTCCAATTTGCAGCATTACTTTTTTGCCAGCATTACATCCAAACATGAGACACAATATCAGAAGAAAGAGGACAGTATAAGCAGAGAGAGGTAGTCTGTGAGGTGAGACAGGTGAGATTATAGAAAAAGGTGCAAATATAATTCTTTAATTTACACAGACACTCAGTGTGATCCTGGACAAACATTTTAGAACCATACATTTTACCAAAACACATTTACCACACTTAAACGTTTAAGAGACAGAACACAGCCCATATATATAAACACCACATTATAGTGCAGAAACCTGGGTCACTTTCAAAATACATTTCCAATTTACTGCATTACTTTTTTGCCAGCATTACATCCATACTTGAGACACAATATCAGAAGAAAGAGGACAGTATAAGCAGAGAAAGGTAGACTTTGAGGAGAGACAGGTGAGTTTATAGAAAAAGGTGCAAATATAATCCTTTCATTTACACAAGACTGTATGCAGCAGTCAATGTATACCGACTGAGGCATTATATAAATGACTGTACACATTCTAAATTTGTTAGTACTGCACTTTATTCCACCAAGCTGACTAACTAAACACATTAATTTACCAAATGATTTTACCACAATAGTTATCTAAAAGCAGACAAACTCAGAATATGATTCTACAAACTTTACAAGGATAAACACATTACTCTTGCTAAAAATAAAACGCACCACATGCAATCCCTTTGAAGTCATCAACTCACCTTTCAAATTGTTAGGAAGATTAAGAAGAATGCCACTCACACAGCAGATAGTCTCACACAGAATATCTCTTCTTTAGTGCTTGCACCAGGAACCAACAAATGGCACATTTTCCCTCTCAATTTACACATATATACACATTATTAACAAATCAAATTCCGTCACACAATAGTTCAAAACAAAACACACATTTCTATTGGTTCAATAATTCAAACCTTTCCAACTGACATAACTGTCCACCCTACCCCCAACAGAAAATGCAAAGGTCAACTGTCAACAGAGGTCAAAGGTTCATCATACTGTAAAACACTGCTCCTTAAGTATTTACTTACAAGTACTAATAAACAGAAAAGGTTTCATTAGAACCAACCGACAAATAAACAAATACAATTGAAAGATATCTGTAAAATCTCTTTTTTATATTGATATTTATTTGGTTAGAAACGCTTACTGGATGACTTACAGACTTTGCACCGTATGTCGCACGTATGAGCAAGGTACGCCTACGGTAAATCTATTGTATAAAAAAAAAATAGCGTCTATTACTAATTTTTTATAATCCCCAGGGACCCCATCCCCAGGGCTAAAAAAAACTTTGGGGAGCATGTCCCCCACGGTCCCATCCGGCTCCGCATGTCCTTTGGGAGCCGGCATTGCTTTTCCTCAGAGAGAGCAGCTGACATGCTGCTCTCTCTGACGAAAAGCAGTTTGCTATGTTAGGGTGGGTGCCGTGAGGCTCCAACCCTACCATAGCAAACAGCAGTGTCCCGGGGGTAATGAAGTGAAATGAAATGAAAAAGAAACTTCTAGAGCGCACTGCGGCCAAGCGGCTTCCTGGCGCTAAGGAACACATCAGTATCTGCCAAAGAGCCCGGAGGAATTAGCCAGGGAAAGCCTGGAGAAAGAAGAAAGTTTTGAGAGCTTTACGAAAGTGTGAGAAGATAGGAATGGAGCGAATAGAAAGGGGGAGAGTATTCCAGATCTGGGGGGCCCGCATCCGAGAAACGGGTGCCTCCGGTGCGGGATTTACGGAAGCGGGGGACGTGAAGAAGAGATAGAGAAGACGAGCGAAGAGAACGGCTGGGGGCGTGAGAGGAGATTAAGGAGTTGATAAAGAGAGGAGCGGAGCGGGCATGCGCCCGAAAGGCCAAGCAGGCAAGTTTGAACTGGGACCTGAAATGAACGGGGAGCCAGTGAAGGGTTTTTAGGGCAGGAGTGATATGGGAAAACTTAGGAAGACGGAGAACAAGACGGGCCGCCTGGTTCTGGATGGCCTGGAGCCAGCGAGTTTCGTAGGCCGGAATGCCTACGTACAGGCCGTTTCCATAATCCAGGCGGGATGTAATGAGGGCGGTGATAATAACTTTGAGGGCATTAACAGAAAAAAACCGGGAGATTTTGCGAATGAGGCGGAGGGAAAGGAAACAGGAGGAGACAACGGAACTGATATGCGCATGCATAGAAAGATCATTGCTGATCTTGATGCCCAAGGTCCGGACAGAGGGAACTGGGGAGGGGGGAGGACCAAAAGAGAGGGGCCAGTGGACAGAGGACCAGGGGTTGGAGGGGCCACCAGTGAGAACAAGCTCTGTCTTGTCGGGGTTGAGCTTCAAATGATTGAAGCTCATCCACTGGGAGATGAAGACAAGAGTAGAGCTGAGCTTAGGGAGAGAGTGAGTAGGGGAGGATAGGTCAAAGACGAGCTGGAGGTCGTCTGCGTAGTTGTACACCGAGACCCCCAGCTCAAGAAGGGAAGAAATTAGGGGGCGGATATAAAGATTAAAGAGAAGAGGGGAAAGAGAAGAGCCTTGGGGTACCCCACAAGTGACCGGGAGGGGAGGTGCAGAGAAATCAGAAAGGTGAACTGCCTGTGATCTGCCCCGAAGAAAGGACGCGATCCAGGAGAGGGCAGTGCCCTGGATGCCCGCTGCGCTGACACGGTCGAGAAGAATGGCATGGTCGACCGTATCAAACGCAGCGGACAGATCCAAGAGGACTAGGGCCTGGGGGAGATTACTATCGGCCTTCCCTTTCAGTTCATCCAGGACCGCAAGGACCACACTCTCAGTAGAGTGGCCCGGTCGAAAGCCAGCCTGGTGAGAGGCCAGGATGTTATTCTCCTCGATGTAATTGGAGAGGCAGGATGTCACATGGCTCTCAAGAATCTTCCCTAGATAGGGAAGAAGGGAGATCGGCCTAAAGTTCGATGGAAGGGAGGGGTCCAGGCCAGCTTTCTTCAGGATAGGAAGCACAATGGCAGTTTTAAAGGAAGAAGGGACAGAGCCCAGAGCCAAGCAAGAATTGAGAAGAGTTAGGGGAGGGGTAGGACAACTAGTGTATAGGGATCTGAGGATCCATGCAGGTGCACAATCCGTCGGAGAGCCGGACTTGACCTTAACAAGAAGGTCGAGGAAGAGCTCAGGAGAGATGGGTTTAAAATGATCCAAAACAGAGGAAGAAAAGGAGGAAGGAACCGGCAAGTCAGGGTGGGGCACGATCGGGATGTTGGCCTTGATGGTGATTATTTTATTGATAAAATAATCATTCAAAGAATGACAAAAAGATTGAGAAGGAGCAGGGGTGAGGCCAGCACGGTCAGAGGTGGCAAGACTACGCACCAGTGAGAAAATCTCACGAGATTTATTGGCCGAGAGGGCTACGCGCTCCGTGAAATATTTGGATTTTGCCGCTAGGATGGCCAATTTATAGTTGTTAAGAAGAGCCTTGTAATTAAGGCGGAGAATGGGGCAATAGTTGCGGCGCCAGCGATGCTCAGAACGCCTAAGCTCTAATTTCAGGGATCTGAGGTCGTTGGAGAACCACTTGTGAGCATCATGAAGGCGGGCTGATCTGATCTTTTTGAGGGGAGCGGCCCGGTCGCAAGCCGAGGAGAGCCAGATGTTAATGGCATCCGCCTGATTCTCCACAGAGAGGTCGGTCAGGGTAGGAGCCGATGAGGACAGAGAGGAAGAAAGATCATTGAGATCGGTCCTGTTCCAACTCCGAGCCCAGATGTTTTTGGGCAGGAGGGCTTTCTCGGGTTGACCTAAGTAGATAGAAAAGGAGATCAAGAAATGATCTGACCAAACACAAGGGGAAATAGAAGTGACAGAGGGATTGCACCGTAAGGACCAGATCTGGTCGAGGATGTGACCACAGGTGTGGGTGGGGCCGAGACGTGAGGTAGGAAATTGAGACAACGAAGGGTGTCAGAAAAGTCTTTGGAAGAGGTGTCCTCCCTCGGATCACCCGGCCAAAAATTGAAATCACCGAGCAGGAGTAACGAAGAGTTATTTACAGCCAGAGTGGCCAAGAGATCCTGCAGGGTAGACACAAAGGATGGCATGTTTTGAGGGGGGCGGTAGAGAAGGACCACCGTGAGGGGGACCGGGAGGTTAAGAGAGCGGGCCACCAGAAAATCAACACCAGGAATACAAGGCTGCGACAGGAGCTGGAATTGCAAAGAGCGGCGGACGATCATAGCCACTCCACCTCCAGTTTTTCCCTCAGGGCGGTCAGCGCGGAGGGCATAATGAGTGCCTGGAAGAATGGCCAGAAGGTCGGGGAGTGAGTCAGAAGAGAGCCAAGTCTCAGTGAGGAAAAGGAAATCAGGGGAGTCAGTGTCGAAAAGGTTAAAGAGAGCAGTTTGGTGTTTTACAGCAGGTAGGCACCCCGGGACAATGGAGGAGCCAGCCCTGGGGAGATGGTGAAATCCAGGGCCATCAATGGGTCCAGGAGGGCGGCCACGTGGCCCCCCTCCCAACATAGAAAAGCCCCAGGGGGTGGTCGTCCCCGGGGATGGGGGTCCGTCACGGACCCCCCTATTTTCAATATTACAGCCCCGGGGGGGGCGGTCCCCGGGGCGAGTGGGGGGCAATCAGCCCCCCAAACATAAAGTTAAAGCTCAGGGGGATGTGGTCCCCAGGGATTATTAAAAATGAGTAAAAAAGGTTATTTTTTTTAGGATAGATTTACTGTACACATGCGGTGTAAAGTCTGTAAGACATCCCGTAAGCGTACCTAAGCAAGAAAAATAAGATTTTGACATCGAGGATCATTGAAAAACTCCCTAATCAATCCTAGGAGATAAAAAAAAGTACGATACCAAACAGCAAACTTTTCCTATCAATCTACATCCTCATTCCACACACATACACAAATTAATTACAAATCACATTTATTCCCACATTAAATTCAAATAAATTCAAAATAAAAACACTTTTCTATTGCTTGAACTTTTTAACCCTTTCCAACTGTCAAACCGTTCAACCCTTTCCCCATTCCACATTCTGCCAGTTACCATAGAAACACTTCAGGAAACACCGAACTGAGCACACAGGTGAAAAGTTAATCATACATTGTTGCAAATCAAAACAGCAAGTGTGCTTGACTTCACAATATACTAGCTTATCTAAAGTAGTGTTCTTTTCTATCACTTTTACTTAACCAATAAATAACAGGCTTTTAAAAAACAAAAAAATGCACCCTAGTTTTGTAGCTAATAATATTTCAAACAACCAATCAGTTCATTGATTTTTTCAAAAGTCCCCTTATCCACCATTTTAGAAAAAAACAACTTCAAACTGCCCTTTCATATACAGAGACCATCTGAGTGCACCCAGGCCTCTATTCAAGATGTTTAAAGTGTGGATTGTGGGACACAGCTATATTTTCTGGAGTGAAAGGTAAGCACAACAGAAAGGAACTCACAAAGACCTAGGTTTATCAAATGTAGACATTAAAATGTTTGGACAGAGAGGGTTAAAGTGGCATCAATTGATGCCATTTGTGAAATCCGTTATGCATCTCCAACACCCTGACCTCATAATTGTGCACTGTGGTGTAAATGACCTAGGCACTTTAACTGGGGTAGGTCTGGAAATGTTTATGAAGGACGCCTTTCAACAACTGATGACACTTTTCCCCCAAACTGCCTTTGTCTATTCTAATATATGCCAAAGGATGAAATGGAACTGGTCCAACCACTATTGTCAACAGATTGAGAAAGCTAGGAAACATGTGAATAAATCTGTGTCTGCCTTTCTCTGAGACTATAGAATGGGTTCCATTTACAAAAATAATCTTCGCTACAATATGCATGACATCTATAGGAGAGATGGTGTACATTTTACAGATGAGGGAAACAGACTCTTCCTCATAAATTTAAGACTCTGCATCAGTACTTACTTGTAGGTACTAACATCTACCAATAAACACAATGGCTCTTTTTAGAGCCACACAACACATAAATACATACACTTCATAAATATCGAAAAATATTTTTATTTTTCTTGCTTATGTACGCTTACGGGACGACTTACGAACTTCACACCGTATGCGCACGGTAAATCTATTGTAAAAGAAATAGCGTCTATTATTAATTTTTTATAATCCCCGGGGACCCCATCCCGCGGGGCTAAAAAAAAAAATTGGGGACCGTGGGGGGAGCCCCAAAGCCCCCACGGTCCCAGCCGGCTCCCCAACGTCCTTTGGGAGCCGGCATTGCTTTTCGTCAGAGAGAGAAGCTGACATGCTGCTCTCTCTGACTAAAAGCAGTTTGCTATGGTAGGGTGGGAGCCACAAGACTCCAACCCTACCATAGCAAACAGCAGTGTCCCGGGGGTAGGTACCCCGGGACACTGCAGGAGCCGGCCCTGGGGAGATGGCGATCCCCAGAGCCATCAAAGGCTCTAGGAGGGGGGCCCCGCGGCCACCCTCCCAATATAGAAAAACCCTGGGGGGGGTGGTCCCTGGGGCTGGGGGTCTGTCACGGACCCTCCAATTTTCAATATTAGAGCCCCGGGGTGTGGCGGTCCCCGGGGCGAGTGGGGCGGCAAACAGCCCCACCACAGGATTTTTTTTAGTTTTTTTTAAAAGGAAGACCCTGGGGGTGGCGGTCCCCGGGGCAGTGTGGAGGGGTTTGAAACCCCCCCACACTTTCTTTCCAAATTTTGCCCCCGGAATTTGGTGCCCCCGGGGGCTAATTTTAAAAAAACTGACGGAGTTTTTTTTTCTCCATGGGGTATGTGTACGTACGTAAACCCCTCAATGTAACCCCTTTGACTGCTGTGCACATTTGCCTGCTTTGCTGGGGGGCGGAGGGCGGGCACAGTGCCCCATGCTGATGATGAGCTCAGCTCGTCATGCAGTACAGTGTTCCTGTGCTCATAATGAGCTGAGCTCGTCACGGCCGCACTAGAACGTTCGCACAGCAGGGGAATTAGCCCAACGTGCGAGCGTTCTAGAGGCCATGACGAGCTCAGTTCGCATGAGCACAGGAGCACTGTAGCTCATGATGAGCTGAGCTCGTCTTGAGCATGTAAGAGGTTAAAAAAAATAATAATAATTGGGGGGCCTCGGGGGTCCTTGTGGGACCCCCTCAACAGGCCTACAGGGTCAGGTTGTCCCTACCCTTTGTGTGTTTTGCACATTTATTTCTCAGTTTTCTTGTGCCTCGGTTCTACCGAGGCACAAGATGGCTGCCAACACTTCCTGGTTTGGAGTGTTGACAGACAGATGACATCCAATCAGCATGCAGCTCGTGCTCAAGCAGGTACGCGTACTGTACGTGTACAGTAACACCTCCAATATATATCTTTGATTTTACTATTGATTTTCTCAGGAACTACTGAGGGATTTACACTATTTAACACAAAGGCCCATCTACGAACAGAACTCTAACTTTTTGCCAAGTTCGGTGTAATTCCGTTCAGCCGTTCGGGGTGTAGCCCCGGCTAAAGGTCCTATAGGAAATTGCATTGGGAAAACACGTTTTGGGACCCCCCTTTTTTCTCGGCCCCCGCTTCACGAATCACCCCCAAACTTTGAGGGAAGGAGCGAAGCAGAGCAGGCCACCTTGTAGAAATTCGTGAAAATTCGTCCACCGGCACCAAAGTTATTCGAAATAGAATGTTGCGGATTTCCTATGGAAACTAAGTTTAAACTACGTTGAGCGGCCTACCAAACCATATATCAATAAAGTGGTATAAGAAAAAGGACTTGCACAGACACAAGGCCTAGAGCCTTTGGACCTGCTGGGGCCACTAGGAACCCCCCAAGGTAGAGACACAGGGCACCCATGGGGGACGTGTGAAGCATGTGAACACAGCCGCGAATCACCATTAACTTCTATGGGGAAAGTTGTGGTTGAAAGTTCAAAGATAAAGGACACTTAGAAGAGGACTTTAAGCAGACCCCTTTAGACTTAATGGGTTCTAGAGCCAATACCCACGGGAGCACCAGAGTACTTGAGTTACCTCACCCAGGGAAGCAAGCCAGGTGCATAGGTGTCTTTTGGTGTTGGGAATCATCGTTGTTTCCAATGGCAATCTGCTGCAAAGTGCTGCTGCTGGTGAAGAGGAAAGTGTCCGAGGTGGTCCAAGCCTGGATCAAAGATGAGAGGAACCTAAAAGCAGAGGAGACAGAGTCTGGGTCACTAGCCAGTGACCAGGAGCATGATAGGCGAATGCCCACCGATGTCGGGTAATTTCAGGTGAAGAAGGTGAAGCTTCACTCTTCAGCCACGAGGACCAGGAGGCGTCGATGACAACCAGGATCTGGAATCAAGCTGTACCATGCTGGATGTTGAGTGCCGCAGTAACGGTGCCTGGATTGAACCCAACAAGCCTTGGCAAAAGCAACCCATGCAGGAATCAAACAAATGCTTTGGTGCAGACCAGCAAAGTCTTAAGGACTCACCACATGGTGGAATGTCAGGGCACATCTGGATCAGCAAGGGAAGCCCAAGGAAAAGTAGAGTTGTATTCGTGGAGACCCATTAGTCGACAGTATAGGCTGAGGAATAGAGTAGTGCACTGGAAATGCTAAATTAGAAGAAAGTGATAAATATATAGATCCATAAGTACCATAAGTTTGTGGATGTGGATGGTGTTGGCTGGGTGTTGCTAAATGGGTTACTGGGCAGCATTTCTGGCCCTGGCCAGTCTCAAACAGGCTCAAACGGGCAACTGCCCTTGTCCTCTCTGTCATAAAGAGGCTCAAACAGGCAACTGCCCTTGTCCTCTCTGCCCTTAACAGGCTCAAACAGGCAACTGCCCTTGTCCTCGCTGCCCTTATCAGGATCAAACAGGCAACTGCCCTTGTCCTCTCCGCCCTTAGCCTCGACACCCTGGCCTTGTATAGCCATAGCAATCAGGTGACCCCTTCAGGCAATGGGAATCCTAGCCCTAACACCATCCAATCACAACACTAGCCCTAAAATCTAGAACCAATAGGAGACCAGGACATTACAGCCAATCTTAGCCCTAGTCCAAGTACCCAATCAGTTCAAAAACTCTGATCTCTACGTCCAATAGAGGCCCTAGCCCTACCAGTAGTCCCAACCCAAGTCCAGGCAAGCAATGGCACAGGATGCCCTAGTCCCTACTTCCAATAGAAAGCCCAGACCTACTCTTAGTCCCACAATTAGTCCAGCAACCAATCACACCAGAAGCCCTAATTGTTACTTCCAATTAAAGGTCTAACCCTAGCCCTTGTCCCAACCCTTCATTGATTGAATCACAGCCCCAGAAACCAATCAGAACCCTCAAATACCCAACCAATGAGGACACTAGCCCTAATCCAATTGAAACACCAGATACAACCACCAATCAGTGTACACATGCACCAACCACTAGCAGACCATATTAGGTCCGAGCGAACTCAGACAAGGTTTACTGGCCAGGGAGTTGGAAGCTGCTTCTCCGGTTCAGAATCTCCTAGAAGACAGACAGGCTCAATCCACACTTTGGAATTCTACAGGTAAAGGCCTAACTAACTTGAAATCTAACAATACTGTTTGAATGAAACTTTACTCCCTCTCCTGGCCAAAAAAAAGAAGTGCACAGTCCCTAGTAAACACAGTTTAAACAGCTCACAAAAGGACCCTCTGATGTAGAATATCGCTTTTGCTGAGGGAGGGGGAGGCAGGGGGGCTGGTTTCACTGGCTTGTGAACACAAAATGATGGCTGGGGGTGCACTGTTTTAAGATACAATTCTTAACACAGAGCAAATGAGAAATGTGCAGGGAAAACTGAATTGTTACCAGGAATGGAGGGATAAACTACAGAGTTCGGACTGCAAATCCCACAATTCAACACGTTAATTGGAAGCAATCATGGGCAGGGAAAACCACAAGTTTAAAACACAAAATAGGTGATAAAATATGCAATCACAGGCAGGTTAAAACTACAATTTTAAACTGTAACAATCACAGGCAAAGACAGTAATCACAGAAAGAAAAAATCTTTTTTTAACAACTTTTGTTTTGGGACCACACTAGTTTATAACCTTACTACTTCCTGGACTCTGCTCACTACAATCTGGGGCACAAGTAGGCTGCAACTCACACGATGGAGGAGAATGATTTGGCGTGCAGCCAGCAAAGCATTAAGGGGCCTGGGCAAGTGTGAGGGGAGGGCTCAGAGTTGCCTGGTAGCTGAATAACCAATGGTCTGCTGTCCTGGAAGTGGGGGCTAGGGAGCTGTTCAGAATCTCCTAGGAGACAGACAGGCTCAATCCTGTAAAGGCCTCACTAACTTGAAATCTAACAATACTCTTTGAATAAAACTTTACTCTCTCTCCTGGCCAAAAAACAAAGTGCACAGTCTCTAGTAACCACGGTTTAAACTAACCCTGGGTGCAGTGCTCTGCTCCATCCACGGAGTGTGCGTAGTGTTGCCTACTTTGCGATCCGCAAAGTAGGCATAGTAGGCAGGCTATGCACACGCCGTGAAGGAGCAAAGTTGCCTGCCACCCACCCCCGCCCTCCCTCTTTTAAATGGCCTGATAATCTCTAAAACCATAGTAAAAGTAGTTAAAAAGACTTACCATAGATGTGGCGTCCCGGGGCTCCATCTTCCTGCTTTATCGCGACTTCTTCTTGACAAGTGCACATGCGCTCGCGCGGGCGGGAGGGAGATGGGCGGTGCATAGTGGGGCTACACGAAGTTTGCGGGTGTGCGTGATGATCCGTGTAGCCCCACTACGCCCACTACGTCCAGGCCTAGTTTAAACAGCTCACAGAAGCACCCTCTGATGTAGAATATTTCTGTTGCTGGGGGGGAGGCAGGGGGCTGGCTTCAATGGCTTGAGAACACAAAATGGTGGCTGGGGGTGCTAGGGGCACACTGTTTTAACATATATAATGAGATTGCTGCTATAATTTGTTGCTGCTTTACATGGCACCAAAAGGACAAGTGGATTTTGTTACAGGGCAAGTAGATTTATGACGCAACCTATCCTGTCAACAAGTAGATATTTTATTAAATTCCACACCCCTGTTCAGAAAAGCTAAGAAAGTTTACCTTCACTTTGAAAATACCTAATCTGGTTTCAGAGCTCATCACACCATAGAAATAGCAATGCTAAAAGTAAAGACTAGGCTTTACAAATGGTCTAAGATGATAATACATGCTTACTGGGTCTACCATACTTCTGTGCATCTTTCTCTACTGTTGACCAAGAATCATTGGCTCAAATAGCCTCAAACACTCACAGGATACTAAAATCACGGACACCCTCATTATTTGTGACATCAAATGTTGGCACCCTTCCTCTTCACACACTAAAAGTTGCATAATATGTGGAAGACATTCAAATCCACCACACTACCTGAAGAATACAGTTCAAATAATGACAAGAAACTATTCAAGAGGGTCACACAGAAATACTAACCCAACAAAAAACTGACTTCCTCCTTAGCCTACATAAATAAGCTTTGCAATGCAATAGATCTCGCATTAGGAAAGTTTGAGCTTTTGGTTTTGGTTTGGTTTTGTAAATTACATATTTTTTTATTCATGTGTTGGTTTTGAAAATAGCAACATTAATAGCTTTGTCATTTGCAATGCCAATAGTTTTAACCTTTGCAAATGTGACACCTATAGCATTTGAAATGCTTTCTTTTCTTTCGATAACTTTTTTTCGGTCGTGGACCATAAAAGTACAGATTAAAAAATTTTTTTTTTAAAAAAGATACATGCACAAAGATAAAATACATAAATAGTTAAAAACATTCGATTAAAAAGTTATTAAACAGTAAGTTATCAAAAGGGGTAGCGATCATCACAATTAATCACAGTTAATCAGGGTAGACCTTCTGCGCCACATACCATATAGGTAGTGGGAGACCGAAAACACGAAAGGGGGGAGGTGTCATATCTTAAAATTCTACACACTTGTGCACATTGCTTTAAACCCAAATTTCTGCACAGTGGTACCAGCCAGCACCTCCGTATTTTACTATATGCTGGGCAGAAGAATAAAACATGGACAATGTCTTCTTTGCGGCTATTACAAGCTGGGCAGGTTCCCTCTTCTCGTCCGGCCCATTTACAACTCAGTGCCCCAATAGGCAGACTGCAATGTCTTAATTGAATGTATAATTTTCTTGCAAGGGGAGGCTGTATTAGATCCAAAAATTCCTCCCTCTTGGGTACGAGTTTTACCTGCAATATGTGTTGTATTTAATGACTTAGATGTATTGATATTACAAATAACATTCGCTTTTAATTTTTTTAAAAATAATAAATACTTAAATAAAAGCCATTGTAATTTATAATGGCAATAGCTTAAACTTTTGTAAATAACTTGTGTGAAGATTATGTTCAGTGTATATTTTTGTGACGAAAATCCAAGAACAGAAGTGAAATATTAACATCTTTTTGAGAAATTTGTAATAACGTTTGAAACATTGAGAGAACATATTTGAACCAGTTGTTGTTGAAATGTTGCACATATTGATGCTGTGGTGGCGCTGAGTGATGTGGTGGCGGCGAGTAATGCTGTGTCGTTCAGTGATGCTGTGGTAGTGCATAGTGATGTTGTGGTGCCCCTGAGTGATGTTTTGGTTGTGCTGAGTGATGCTGTGGTGATGCGATAGATAGATAGAGTGAGTGCGATAGATAGATAGAGTGAGGGTGATAGATAGATAGATAGATAGATAGATAGATAGATAGATAGATAGATAGATAGATAGAGGAGAGCGATAGATAGATAGAGGGAGGGGATATATAGATAGAGTGAGGGCAATAAGTAGATAGATAGATAGATGGATAGATAGATAGATAGATAGATAGATAGATAGATAGATAGATAGATAGATAGATAGATAGATAGATAGATAGATAGATAGATAGATAGATAGATAGATAGATAGATAGATAGATAGATAGATAGAGTGAGGGCGATAGATAGATAGACAGATAGATAGAGAGAGGGCGATCAATAGATAGATAGAGTGATGGCGATAGATAGAGTGAGTACGATAGATAGAGAGATAGTGTGAGGGTGATAGATAGATAGACAGATAGATAGAGTGAGGGCGATTGATAGATAGAGCTTGTGCGGCGTTCTATGCTCTTGAATTCCGCAATAGCTCAAATCCATCTAGAACCATCTTCAAGGCTCTTAAAGATCTGGTGGCAAAAAAGGCCTCTGTGAATGAACCTTGTTCTATTTCCCACTGTGAAACCTTGGCGGCCTTTTTTCTTGGAAAAGTCCAAGCCATCTATCGAGCCTTTCCCACTGCTACGCCGTAGGGGGGAGGCTCTCTTAACCTTCCAGTGCAGGATGTCTTACATACTCTTCCCTGCCTATCTTCTGAGCACTTCATGAAACTGGCTCAGCGAATTAAGTCTGGCTCCCCGGCAGACCCTTTAAGACCGGCTGTGTTTAGAGACCCGTCATCTATCGGCCTTCTGCCGGTCTGCTCTCTGATTAATATCTCGCTTACATCAGGCTTGGTTCCTGCCAAGTGGAAGCAGGCGGTGGTTATGCCGATCCTGAAGAAGCCTTCTCTGGACTCTAGTAAACCTGAAAACTACCGTCCAATATCGCTTCTTCCGTGGCCGGCAAAAGTAGCGGAGGCCCATGTGAACACGGCTCTTTCAGACCATCTCTCGCGGGCCAACATTCTGGACGCCATGCAGAATGGCTTTCGAGCCGGGCACAGCACGGAGACAGCTCTCCTCTTCATGGTGGAACACCTGCGCACTGTGCTTGATTCGGGTCAGACGGCGGAGCTTGTTTAATTAGATCTGAGCGCCTCCTTTGACACCGTCTCGCACAGGATTCTTCTTCAGCGCTTGGAGGAAACTGGTGTCGTTGGTTCTGCTCTTCAGTGGTTCCGCTCCTTTCTCGCCGATCGATCTTTTTGCATGGCCATTCCGCCCCACCAGTCAAAATCTCATCCTCTGGATCTCGGGGTCCCTCAGGGATCTTCACTGAGCCCCACGTTGTTCAATCTCTACGTGAGGCCGCTGGCTGATGTCGTCAAGCAGTGGGGTATGACCATGGTGTCATACGCTGACGACACCCAGCTGGCAGTCACACTCAGTGGGGATTCTCGTTTGGATGCCCCGAGATTCCAGAATGGACTTCGGGCGGTTGCCAGCTGGATGAACTCCAACTGTCTCCAGTTAAACACAAAAAAGACAGAAATTATGATTATCGGCAAGTGGGCGGAACTCTGGGGCGATATGTGGTGGCCCCCAGAGCTTGGTCCCACCCCAACTCCGGTTTCGGAGATAAAAAATCTCGGGGTGTGGTTAGAACCTGCACTTAGCTTTGTTTGCCACACAAAGAGAACCGCTGCATGCTGTTTTGGCATCCTGCGTGGCTTAAGACCAGTGTTAAAATTCTTTGATGCTTCGACCAGGCAGCTCGTGGTGCAGGCGACGGTGATTTCTCGGCTTGATTATGCCAGCTCCCTCTTGGTAGGGATAAACCAGGCTGAAATCACTCGTCTTCAACGCGTGCAAAACGCGGCAGCTAGAGCAGTGGTGGGTTTGCCCAGGTTCTGTTCCGCTGCCAATACTCTGCGTTCCCTCCATTGGCTACCGGTTAAGCAGAGAATTCAATTTAAAGTGCTCTGTCTCTCTTATAAGATCCTGAAGGACTCTCCTGCCCAGATTCTTTTGAATCTCCTGTCTCTCTATGTTCCTGCCCGCTCTTTACGTTCGCTGGGTCTTGAACTTGCAGTAGTCCCACGGTTCAAGCTCAGTCGGGCTGGGGGCCGCTCACTTCGAGTACGTGCTGCGGCTTTGTGGAACTCCTTGCCTCCAAAGATCCGTGCCCTTGATGATCTTTTCTCATTTCGTAGGGCCATCAAGACTTTTTTATTCTCTTAAATTGGTTTACTTTCTAGTCTGGTGCCTCTTTTAGCTGTGTTATGTTGTTACCTGGTCTTGCGCCAGGACGCTCCTTTGCTGGAGCAGCTGTGCGCGTAATAAATCTCTATAACATAACATAACATAACATAGATAGATAGATAGATAGATAGATAGATAGATAGATAGATAGATAGATAGATAGATAGATAGATAGATAGATAGATAGATAGATAGATAGATAGATAGATAGATAGAGGCGATAGAGAGATAGACAGATTGATAGAATGAGGACGATAGATAGATAGACAGATAGATAGATAGATAGAGTGAGGGCAATAGATAGATAGAGTGAGGGCGATAGATAGATAGAGTGAAGGCGATAGATAGAGTGAGGGCAATAGATAGATAGAGTGAGTGCGATAAATAGACAGAGTATTGGCGATAGATAGATAGAGTGAGGGCAATAGATAGAAAGAGTGAGGGCGATAGATAGATAGATAGAATGAGGTGGCCTCATGGTGGACGTGGCCTCATGGTGGACTTGGTGGTGGCCGTGGTGGTGGTGGATATGGTGTTGGTGGACATGGTGGAAATGGTGGTGGTGGACATGGTGGTGGTGGACGTGGTGGTGGTGGACGTGGTGGTGGTGGATGTGGTGGTGGTGAGTCTGGTGGGGGTGGTAGTGTTGGTGGATGTGGTGATGGTGGTGGACGTGGTGGTGGTAGAGGTGGGTGTAGTGTTGGTGGGCATGGTGGTGGTGGACATGGTGGAAATGGTGGTGGTGGACATGGTGGTGGTGGACGTGGTGGTGGTGGACATGGTGATGGTGGATGTAGTGGTGGTGTATGTAATGGTGGTGGATGTGGTGGACATGGTGGTGGTGGATGTGGTGGTGCTGGACACAGTGGTGGTGAAGATGGTGGTGGACGTGGTGGAAGTGGTGGTGGTGGACATGGCAGTGGTGGACGTGGTGGTGGTAGACATGGTGGTGGTGGTGGATGTGGTGGTGGTGGATGTGGTGGTGGTGGATGTGAAGGTGGACATTGTGTTGGTGGACATGGTGGTTGTGGATGTGGTGGTGGTGTACATGGTGGTGGTGGTGGACGTGGTGGTGGTGGACATGGTGGTGTTGGACGTAGTGGTGGATGTGGTGGTGGATTTGGTGGTGGACATGGTGGTGGTAATGGATATGGTGGTGGTGGATGTAGACGTGGTGGTGGTGGATGTAGTGGTGGATGTGGTGGTGGACTTGGTGGTGAATGTAGTGGTGGTAGTGGATGTGGTGATGGTGGAGGTAGAACTGGTGGTGGTGGTGGATGTGGTGGTGGATGTAGTGGTGGTGGACACATTAGTGGTGGACATGGTGGTGGTGGACATGGTAGTGATGGATGTGGTGGTGGTGGACAGGGTAGTTTTGGACGTGGTGGATGTGGTGGTGGTGGACATGAAGGTGGACCTGATGGTGGTGGTGGTGCTGGTGGACGTGGTGGTTGTGGACATGCCGGTGGTGGTGGACACGGTGGTGGTGGATGTAGTGGCGGATGGTGGTGTTGGTGATTTGAGATGTCATCAGTGATGTCATCAGTGATGTCACTGACCATGTCATGAATGATGTAATATGTGACATCATCAGCAGTGGATTGCGGGTGCGCAATATATAGTTAGTGCAACTAACTATATATGGAATTTCAATGGTTTTGTGTGAGTAAAATAAGGTTTTTTAAATGCTAATTCCTAACTATATATGGTCTATAACCTATGTTTTTTTCAGTGAATTTTCAAGGTTTTGTAAATGCTAATTCCTAACTATATATGGTCTATAACCTATGGTTTTTTCAGTGAATTTCAATGGTTTTTTAATAGCAAATATCATAAGCTGTCGAATGTCAAGTACGTGGTAAGAATTTTTTTTTTCGTGTTTATGCACACTGATCTGCTTTGATTGCTGCCCCCCACCCCTCATTTCTATTAGGAGTACTCTCTCTTTGCAGATAGTGAAGGGTAGTTAACGCAGCCCTTTCCCCCTTTGTAATCCGTCGTGCCTGCTTCTCTCTCCATTTGATTGATTGTTCTCTTTGGTTCATTCTCTATTTACAAACAAGCACAGAGTCGCAATACTCTGTTTAGTCTTTGCAGATAGCGAAAAATCGTGTAAAAAAACAAAAGGAATCGAGCAAAATCAGTAGGCCACTAATGGGATCTCTTTTGACCTCGCTAAAATAGAAACATTAGGAACAACCTGTTGAAAATAGCAATGCGTATGTATATAAGCGGCGTTCATTTGTGTTCACAGTACCCCTTGTTGATTGTTTCAATCGAGCATTGAATTGTTCGAAGTTAATTCTCTTAACGATCTTCTCTACCTGCAAACGAGGAAGAATAGGAATATTCTATCTCCCTTTGCAGATAGTGAAGGGTAGGTAACGCAAGCCTTTAACACGTCGTACCTATTTCATTCCTCATTGATTGATTGATTGTCCGAACATTGACTGTTTGGGAATTAGTTCTTTTTGGAGGTATTCCCTGTTTGCAAATAAACGTAGGAAAATCTTTGCAAGTAGTGAAAGGGTACGTAATGCGGACCGTTCTCCCCCGTTGTAATCTGTCATGCCTATCTACTCCCCACTGATTGATGCACCTTTTTCACCCGGACCATTTACTAGAGATACGTCATCTGGCCCGACCAGAGAGCACCCCTAGTGAAAAGGACATATGCAATAATAACGAAGTGATCACTGTATCCTGTTAACAGAAACTTTACCATGAAACAACCTGGAAAGAAAAAATTAGGAAAACGAAAATCAGTAGGCCACTGATGAACATGAACTTTTATTAAACAACGAACAAAGAAACGATAACATAACGTAATGATAAAACCTATTAATGTCCTAGAAACAAGAAAACGTTAAAATATGCCAGTGGTGAGAGACCAGAAAAACAGTAAGAGAAACCAAATCACCCCTCGCTGTCCCACCGCCTGCCACGCCAAAAAAATCGATAGACTAGGGAAAATGCAAGTCAGTAGAACATCCACCCCCACTCTGGAAACTTCCAAGGTGGGGCAGGGTTCCGGCTACGCCCAGCCGGGAGCAGCCCATATAAGGCAGGTCCTGCTGCCACGCCTCGGCCAGGAGATCCTAACGTAGGGTGTAGCCGGAGGAGAGGCCGAGACCAGCGGGACCCGGCCAGGGGATTGCCTTTACAACGCTGAACAGTTGCAGGGGGGGGGAATGTCTCCTCGACCCTCCCCTCTCTCTCCCAGTCCGGCCGCGGTGGCCCTTGAGAGTTGCAGGTAGTCCCGCCACATGCTCTTCCGGTCCGACCACCAACGGTCGGGGGGCCGAGGCCGACGGGATCCGGCTGCAGCCGATAAACCAAGAAACCCGTTCATGGGGCCAGAGCCAGGGGCGTCCGGCCGACATCCACCGGAAGCCCGGCCCGAAGACGGACGGGACACTTCTTTCTTTTATAATGGCTGCGACAACACTGGAGGGGGATGTCTTGCACATGCCTCCGACCCCCCCCTCGTCCTCATCGCCTGGTCCGGCCATAACAAATCTCAAGCGAGACGCCGTGGGGTGCACTGGGAGGGAGAGACGGTGCGAACAGGCCTCTCCCGCCTCCCCAGGTGGAGGCTTCCCAGCTGCACCCTCAGCGCTCCAGGCGGTGGCATCCTAACAACTACAGTGCTGCACAGTTTCGGAACGACCTAGATAACGGTTCTTCCACTGTGGCCATGCTGCAACGTCTCGCCCGGCAGGGTGGAGCCCGTCCGCTCATGTGACCCCGCGATCGCCGGTAGCTGCCGAACTCTCAAAATGGCGGTCGACCTGGCAAGAGCGGGCCCAACATAAAGAAATGGCCCGGTCACTGGTTGACTCCACCACCGTAGTCCTCCACGACCTTGAAGATTCTAGAGGAGCCGCGGGAGTCTCCGACCCCCGATGGGGAATGACTGCCATGATCGCCCGTGGAGTGACGAAACTGTATCCGCGGGACGTCGGCGCTCCCATGCTGGCGCCAGCCTCACTTTGAATTACTACAATCCTGCAGACCTTACTTCCGGTGAAAGCACAGTGTGACCCGGTAGGAAAAATTATTGCACCCCCTCCCCTTTTTGACTGATAGTTCAAACCACCGATCCTTTCCTTTGCCCTTTTAACGGAACTTTGGACTGCCTCCCCCTCTTTTACATTTTCTAGAGAAAACAAAACATTAACCACTACATTAGCATAGCAGTTGACACCAGAACTGTTTTCAAATTGAAAACCAACAACATCTTCAACAGAATCCTTTTTGTTTCTGCTGTGACCCTGCTACAGCACAGGCATTGTCCCCAGCAGTAATTCTGCAATGCCGGTAAGAATAGCTGTGGTGCCTACTGGACTCACTCACCCCCGCGGCGCCCCACGCCGTTTTTTGCTGGGCGGCAACTTACTAGACATCACTTTCGTGCCATCTAGATTTCAGCGCGTTCTGCTGCCTTGGAACTATTCGCACAACAGACCGCTACTGACAAGAATATTTCATTATTGGTGCTGTCAATTTCAATAAATCTATTGGATAATTAAAAAGAAATTGCCACGGTCTCTTCGTTGTTTAAATGTTTTTACTGTTTTTGTTTTGTTGTATATATTTATATGTTATTAAAGTTTTATATTCCTACTACTTTGTTGGAGTGCTATATATTTTTAATGTGACACATAATTGTAAAAACTTTGATGTACAAAGAGTCATTCCTGGAATCTTCCGCTTCAGGCTCGGTCCCCTCCCCAATCACAATACAGGATGGTTTTCAGATAGTAGGAACGCGTGTGCTGTGACGGATCACATCGGGTGTGGGCCTTGATCTACTATAACTCCTTTGAAGAGGGGTGATTCTTTACAGCTGGGACCATAAACTACATCTGCAGGGCTAGCTGATAGCCTAGGACCGGCCTGGACATTCGGACACAGAGGAAGAGGAGTGTCAGAGGGTGCGGTAGTGAATAGGGCGAAAGGGAGGTGTCGGGCGGGCACAGAGTGTGATTCTCAGGGAAGAGCAGCGCAGATGGGGGAAGGTTTATTGCCCATGCATAAGACAGAGAGCGGTGGTGACCAGTGCCTGGGGGAGATGCTTACGAGGGTGAGGAGCCATGCTACGAATCGACAGCGTGCAGAGAGTGGGTCTGGTCAAGACATCTAAAATGGCTGCCGTGCACGACAAAAGTGTGGCATTTCAAAAAAGGCAAGATGGCGCAGACAATGTTTTTCAACACTTCCTCATTTCCTTCGAATCGAACGTTAACAGACGTTGGGGCATATTACCAAAGTTAAGCGATATTTATCGCTAACGATGCTTACCAACCAATTTTTTACCACTAAGCATCGTCAGAAATTATCGAAGATAAACCTTACTATTATCAAGGTTTATCGCAAATGCGATAATAAACGGCCGCAATGCATGAATATCGCTAAAAACTCAGCGATATTCATGCATTACCGAGCTAATACTCTTAGCCATGTTATCCACCTCCCATTGGATAACATGGCTAAGAACTGCTCAGGGCAGGTGTTACTTTTTGGAGATATTCGCGCTTAGCGCGAATATCTCCAAAAGTTGGTAATAGGAGATAGATATCTTGCATGTTGTAATGCAAGTTATTGTGGTATATGGAACTCATACCATAATCTCTCAGGAAAGCAGAAACTGATCCTTTTGGGACCGCCTAAAAAGGCCTAGGGGGTGAGGAGTACTCTACTTTGCCCCCTTTTCACGTTCCGAACTATTTTATTTTACTCTCTTCTGTAATTACACAAAATACCAGCGATAAGATGCATCGGAGACACACAGTGAGAGAAAGGAGGCCGGAGATGAAGAAGACATGTCAAATACACATTGGAGATAATATAGTGGCAGAAGGGAAGTAAATATGAGTAAACTTACCATGTAACATAAAAATGTTGCACTCTATACTATAAGTCTCATTTTATACTACAATCACTTCGCTACAACCTCATAAATTAAAAATAAAAATAAATAATGTCTCAAACAATTTTTGATTTCTAAATATAAATTTATTCTTCAGAATTTTCTAAATTTGAAACAACTAGTAACATGTCCTCATCAGTAATTTCCTCTTCAATCATCTCATCTGGAATCTCCTCATTAAAAGTCTGCAATGATGATTCTTGTAACTCTATGGTCTCCAAACACTCGATAAATTCGCCATCAAGAGATTGATCAAAAAAATCATTCAAGTCATCTCCTCCTTCTGACAATATTTCATTATTGGTGCTGTCCATTTCAATCAATGTAGTGGAATCATTCAAGTCATCTCCTCATGACAATATTTCATTATTGGTGCTCTCAATTTCAATCAATGTAGTGGAATCATTCAAGTCATCTCCTCCTTGTGACAATATTTCATTATTGGTGCTGTCCATTTCAATCAATCTAATAGAATCATACAAGCCATCTCCTCCTTGTGACAATATTTCATTATTGGTGCTCTCAATTTCAATCAATGTAGTGGAATCATTCAAGTCATCTCCTTGTGACAATATTTCATTCTTGGTGCTGTCCATTTCAATCAATCTAATGGAATCATACAAGTCATGTCCTCCTTGTGACAATATTTCATTATTGGTGCTCTCAATTTCAATCAATGTAGTGGACAATTCAAAAGAAATTGCCACGGTCTCTTCATTGTGAGCCATTTTATTTTGAAATTGCTTGCTGTAAATTGCAGAAAAAAATAATCACTTTCATTTATCGTTTTTAGTAATACATAATATAAAACTAACTTCATCAAGTATTTAGTATAACAGAAGGACTGCAAATAAATAACAGAAAACATTTTTCAAATTATCTTCAAGTGTACAACATAGTTCCCCTTACAAATTAACAACTCACCTTTTTAAAAGTAGCAGAAGTGTTAGTACTGTGTAAATCAAACACCAGAAATTCACCACCAAAAATTCCTCACAAATGTACCTCAGACAGTAGTATCACAAAATGGCTGTGGTTTCCTCTCATTTGACATATATACATAACCAATTAACTTTCATCACACACAAATACAAAACCAAAGTAACATTTTAATTGGTTCTAAATTTCAACACTTTCAAATGTGTTTTCCCCATGCAATTTTCCATAGGACATTTACATACGTCTACAGCCTGAATGGCTGAACGGAATTACACCAAACTTGGCAAAATGGTACATCAAACCTAAGAGGTCAGGAAGGATCTACTATGCCCCCTTATGGTCATTTCCCCCTTCGCTTTGGCCTCCTCTTGTCTCTCAATCCTACCGAGGGACAAGATGGCGGCCGCTACGGACTGTTTGGAATGTTGACAGACGCCGGAGAACCAATCAGCTTCGCAAAGCTCCGTAACGCGAAAAGTACGCGAAGCGGAGCGCTGTTACAGATATATATCTTTTTTTCAACGTTAATTTCTCAAAATCCACTGGAGCACATATATTGAGACCTAGCAAAGGCACATCGGGCTACCAGTCCCTAATATTTTGCCAAGTTTCGTGCAAATCCATTCAGCCGTTCGATTATTATTATTTTGTTTTTTTTTTGCCCCGCGGGGCCCTTTTAAAACCTCCACATCAAACCTAGGGGGTCAGCGAGGATCTACTATGCCCCCTTATAGTTATTTCCCCCTTTGTTTTGACCTCCTCTTGTCTCTCGATCCTACCGAGAGACAAGATGGCGGCCGCTACGGACTGTTTGGAATGTTGACAGACGCCGGAGAACCAATCAGCTTCGCTTCACAAAGCTCCGTTGCGCGAAAAGTCCGCGAACCAGAGCGCTAACCGGTCCGCTGTTACAGATATATATCTTTTTTTAAACGTTAATTTCTCAAAATCCACTGGAGCACATATATTGAGACCTACAAAAGGCACATCGGGCTACCAGTCCCTACAATTTTGCCAAGTTTCGTGCAAATCCATTCAGCCGTTCGGGCTAAAAGTGAGGCCAACCGCCCTATGGAAAACTCAATGTTAAAAACACGTTTTGGGACCCCCCTTTTTTCTCGGCCCCCACTGGACGAACCCCCCCCAAATTTTCAAGGGCTGCTCAGAAACAAAATGTGCCATTTTCCTGAAAATTTCAGCCGATTCCGTCCACAAACGCCAAAGTTATTAGACATAGAATTTTCAAAAAACCCATAGAGAAAAAATCCTAACTATATATACCTACTGGCGACCGCCAGTAGGTAATATATATATATATATTCACTGAAAAAACCATAGGTTATAGACCATATATAGTTAGGAATTAGCATTTAAAAAACCTTATTTTACTCACACAAAACCATTGAAATTCCATATATAGTTAGTTGCACTAAATATATATCGCGCACCCGCAATCCACTGCTGATCATGTCACATATTACATCATTCATGACATGGTCAGTGACATCACTGATGACATCACTGATGACATCTCAAATGACATCACTGATGAGATCACTGATGACATCATCCAGTGACTGTGTGTTTCTGTAAAGTTTAAATATGTTTTACATATTGAAGAATGAGTAGATGTATAAGTGTCTGGACAAAGGATTTAGTAGGTGCATGACTGAATGTATGAGTGAGTGATTAAATGTGTCTCACTGAGTGCATGGGTTAGTGATTAAACTGTCTTAATTTGTGCATCAGTATGTCTGTTGTTCTGTAAACTGCTGCATGTGTTGATCAGTAGCTATATGATTAACTATATGGGTTATGGATTGATTGTCCAAGTATTTGTATAGGAGACTGAGTGTGTGTGTGGCTGGCTGGGAGGTGTGTGACTCTGTGCAGATCAATGTGTACTTGTATCAATGATTGTATAAGAAAGTAAGTATGTGTTAGTATATGTTTGAAAATGTAAGGTGCTCTATGTTTAACTGTATAGACAAGAAAATGGAAGTGTGATTGATTCTTTACAGGACTGACTAGGTGTGTGAGTAACTCCATGGATGAGTGGCAGAGTGTAAGTGTCTGTATAGGTGTATGAGTGCATATGATAGTGTTGTAAAGATGAGTGATTGTATGTATGAATGATTGTATGGGTGAATGAGTGAATGTGTGTGTAGACGTAGGAATCAGTGAGTACGTATGTAGTAACTAGTATTGGTGTGTCAATGGTTTCAAAAATTATACTCTGTATTTAACACTGGGTGAAACAGAGGTTATATTAAAACGTGAGGAGATGCATTGTATTGTCACATGAATGATATCATCAGTGATGTGGTCATTGATGTCAAATGAGATGTCATCAGTGATCTCATCAGTGATGTCATTTGAGATGTCATCAGTGATGTCATCAGTGATGTCACTGACCATGTCATGAATGATGTAATATGTGACATGATCAGCAGTGGATTGCGGGTACGCGATATATAGTTAGTGCAACTAACTATATATGGAATTTCAATGGTTTTGTGTGAGTAAAATAAGGTTTTTTAAATGCTAATTCCTAACTATATATGGTCTATAACCTATGTTTTTTTCAGTGAATTTTCAAGGTTTTGTAAATGCTAATTCCTAACTATATATGGTCTATAACCTATGGTTTTTTCAGTGAATTTCAATGGTTTTTTAATAGCAAATATCATAAGCTGTCGAATGTCAAGTACGTGGTAAGTAAAAACATTTTCGTGTTTATGCACACTGATCTGCTTTGAATGCTGCCCCCCACCCCTCATTTCTATTAGGAGTACTCTCTCTTTGCAGATAGGGAAGGGTAGTTAACGCAGCCCTTTGCCCCCTTTGTAATCCGTCGTGCCTGCTTCTCTATCCATTTGATTGATTGTTCTCTTTGGTTCATTCTCTATTTACAAACAAGCACAGAGTCTCAATACTCTGTTTAGTCTTTGCAGATAGCGAAAAATCGTGTAAAAAAACAAAAGGAATCGAGCAAAATCAGTAGGCCACTAATGGGATCTCTTTTTGACCTCGCTAAAATAGAAACATTAGGAACAACCTGTTGAAAATAGCAAGGCGTATGTACATAAGCGGCGTTCATTTGTGTTCACAGTACCCCTTGTTGATTGTTTGAATCGAGCATTGAATTGTTCGAAGTTAATTCTCTTAAGGATCTTCTCTGCCTGCAAACGAGGAAGAATAGGAATATTCTCTCTCCCTTTGCAGATAGTGAAGGGTAGGTAACGCAAGCCTTTAACACGTCGTACCTATTTCATTCCTCATTGATTGATTGATTGTCCGAACATTGACTGTTTGGGAATTAGTTCTTTTTGGAGGTATTCCCTGTTTGCAAATAAACGTAGGAAAATCTTTGCAAGTAGTGAAAGGGTACGTAATGCGGACCTTTCTCCCCCGTTGTAATCTGTCATGCCTATCTACTCCCCACTGATTGATGCACCTGTTTCACCCGGACCATTTACTAGAGATACGTCATCTGGCCCGACCAGAGAGCACCCCTAGTGAAAAGGACATATGCAATAATAACGAAGTGATCACTGTATCCTGTTAACAGAAACTTTAGCATGAAACAACCTGGAAAGAAAAGAATAGGAAAATGAAAATCAGTAGGCCACTGATGAACATGAACTTTTATTAAACAACGAACAAAGAAACGATAACATAACGTAATGATAAAACCTATTAATGTCCTAGAAACAAGAAAACGTTAAAATATGCCAGTGGTGAGAGACCAGAAAAACAGTAAGAGAAACCAAATCACCCCTGGCTGTCCCACCGCCTGCCACGCCAAAAAAATCGATAGACTAGGGAAAATGCAAGTCAGTAGAACATCCGCCCCCACTCTGGAAACTTCCAAGGTGGGGCAGGGTTCCGGCTACGCCCAGCCGGGAGCAGCCCATATAAGGCAGGAGATCCTAACGTAGGGTGTAGCCGGAGGAGAGGCCGAGGCCAGCGGGACCCGGCCAGGGGATTGCCTTTACAACGCTGAACAGTTGCAGGGGGGGGATTGTCTCCTCGACCCTCCCCTCTCTCTCCCAGTCCGGCCGCGGTGGCCCTTGAGAGTTGCAGGTAGTCCCGCCACATGCTCTTCCGGTCCGGCCACCAACGGTCGGGGGGCCGAGGCCGACGGGATCCGGCTGCAGCCGATAAACCAAGAAACCCGTTCATGAGGCCAGAGCCAGGGGCGTCCGGCCGACATCTACCGGAAGCCCGGCCCGAAGACGGACGGGACACTTCTTCTTTCTTGAATAATGGCTGCGACAACACTGGGGGGGGATGTCTTGCACATGCCTCCGACCCCCCCGCCCCCTCGTCCTCATCGTCTGGTCCGGCCATAACAAATCTCAAGCGAGACGCCGTGGGGTGCACTGGGAGGGAGAGACGGTGCGAACAGGCCTCTCCCGCCTCCCCAGGTGGAGGCTTCCCAGCTGCACCCTCAGCGCTCCAGGCGCCCGGAAAAGGGTTCTTCCACTGTGGCCATGCTGCAACGTCTCGCCCGGCAGGGTGGAGCCCGTCCGCTCATGTGACCCCGCGATCGCCGGTAGCTGCCGAACTCTCAAAATGGCGGTCGACCTGGCAAGAGCGGGCCCAGCATAAAGAAATGGCCCGGTCACTGGTTGACTCCACCACCGTAGTCCTCCACGACCTTGAAGATTCTAGAGGAGCCGCGGGAGTCTCCGACCCCCGATGGGGAATGACTGCCATGATCGCCCGTGGAGTGACGAAACTGTATCCGCGGGACGTCGGCGCTCCCATGCTGGCGCCAGCCTCACTTTGAATTACTAGAATCCTGCAGACCTCACTTCCGGTGAAAGCACAGTGTGACCTGGTAGGAAAAATTATTGCACCCCCTCCCCTTTTTGACTGATAGTTCAAACCACCGATCCTTTCCTTTGCCCTTTTAACAGAACTTTGGACTGCCTCCCCCTCTTTTACATTTTCTAGAGAAAACAAAACATTAACCACTACATTAGCATAGCAGTTAACACCAGAACTGTTTTCAAATTGAAAACCAACAACATCTTCAACAGAATCCTTTTTGTTTCTGCTGTGACCCTGCTACAGCACAGGCATTGTCCCCAGCAGTAATTCTGCAATGCCGGTAAGAATAGCTGTGGTGCCTACTGGACTCACTCACCCCGCGGCGCCCCACGCCGTTATTTGCTGGGCGGCAACTTACTAGACATCACCTTCGTGCCATCTAGATTTCAGCGCGTTCTGCTGCCTTGGAACTATTCGCACAACAGACCGCTACTGACAAGAATATTTCATTATTGGTGCTGTCAATTTCAATAAATCTATTGGATAATTCAAAAGAAATTGCCACGGTCTCTTCGTTGTTTAAATGTTTTTACTGTTTTTGTTTTGTTGTATATATTTATATGTTATTAAAGTTTTATATTCCTACTACTTTGTTGGAGTGCTATATATTTTTAATGTGACACATAATTGTAAAAACTTTGATGTACAAAGAGTCATTCCTGGAATCTTCCGCTTCAGGCTCGGTCCCCTCCCCAATCACAATACAGGATGGTTTCCAGATAGTAGGAACACGTGTGGTGTGACGGATCTCATCGGGTGTGGGCCTTGATCTACTATAACTCCTTTGAAGAGGGGTGATTCTTTACAGCTGGGGCCATAAACTACATCTGCAGGGCTAGCTGATAGCCTGGACAATCGGACACAGAGGAAGAGGAGTGTCAGAGGGTGCGGTAGTGAATAGGGCGAAAGGGAGGTGTCGGGCGGGCACAGAGTGTGATTGTCAGGGAAGAGCAGCGCAGATGGGGGGAGGTTTATTGCCCATGCATAAGACAGAGAGCGGTGGTGACCAGTGCCTGGGGAAGATGCTTGCGTGGGTGAGGAGCCATGCTACGAATCGACAGCGTGCAGAGAGTGGGTCTGGTCAAGACATCTAAAATGGCTGCCGTGCACGACAAAAGTGTGGCATTTCAAAAAAGGCAAGATGGCGCAGACAATGTTTTTCAACACTTCCTCATTTCCTTCGAATCGAACGTTAACAGACGTTGGGGCATATTACCAAAGTTAAGCGATATTTATCGCTAACGATGCTTACCAACGAATTTTTTACCACTAAGCATCGTCAGAAATTATCGAAGATAAACCTTGCTATTATCAAGGTTTATCGCAAATGCGATAATAAACGGCCGCAATGCATGAATATCGCTAAAAACTCAGCGATATTCATGCATTACCGAGCTAATGCTCTTAGCCATGTTATCCACCTCCCATTGGATAACATGGCTAAGAACTGCTCAGGGCAGGTGTTACTTTTTGGAGATATTCGCGCTTAGCGCGAATATCTCCAAAAGTTGGTAATAGGAGATAGATATCTTGCATGTTGTAATGCAAGTTATTGTGGTATATGGAACTCATACCATAATCTCTCAGGAAAGCAGAAACTGATCCTTTTGGGACCGCCTAAAAAGGCCTAGGGGGTGAGGAGTACTCTACTTTGCCCCCTTTTCACGTTCCGAACTATTTTATTTTACTCTCTTCTGTAATTACACAAAATAGCAGCGATAAGATGCATCGGAGACACACAGTGAGAGAAAGGAGGCCGGAGATGAAGAAGAGATGTCACATACACATTGGAGATAATATAGTGGCAGAAGGGAAGTAAATATGAGTAAACTTACCATGTAACATAAAAATGTTGCACTCTATACTATAAGTCTCATTTTATACTACAATCACTTCGCTACAACCTCATAAATTAAAAATAAAAATGAATAATGTCTCAAACAATTTTTGATTTCTAAATATAAATTTATTCTTCAGAATTTTCTAAATTTGAAAGAACTAGTAACATGTCCTCATCAGCAATGTCCTCATGAAAAGTCTCCAATGATGATTCTTGTAACTCTATGGTCTCCAAACACTCGATAAATTCGCCATCAAGAGATTGATCAAAAAAATCATTCAAGTCATCTTCTCCTTGTGACAATATTTCATTATTGGTGCTGTCAATTTCAATCAATGTAGTGGAATCATTCAAGTCATCTCTTCGTGACAATATTTCATTATTGGTGCTCTCAATTTCAATCAATGTAGTGGAATCATTCAAGTCATCTCCTCCTTGTGACAATATTTCATTATTGGTGCTGTCCATTTCAATCAATCTAATGGAATCATACAAGTCATCTCCTCCTTGTGACAATATTTCATTATTGGTGCTCTCAATTTCAATCAATGTAGTGGAATCATTCAAGTCATCTCCTTGTGACAATATTTCATTGTTGGTGCTGTCAATTTCAATCAATCTAATGGAATCATACAAGTCATGTCCTCCTTGTGACAATATTTCATTATTGGTGCTCTCAATTTCAATCAATGTAGTGGACAATTCAAAAGAAATTGCCACGGTCTCTTCATTGTGAGCCATTTTATTTTGAAATTGCTTGCTGTAAATTGCAGAAAAAAATAATCACTTTCATTTATCGTTTTTAGTAATACATAATATAAAACTAACTTTATCAAGTATTTAGTATAACAGAAGGACTGCAAATAAATAACAGAAAACATTTTTCAAATTATCTTCAAGTGTACAACATAGTTCCCCTTACAAATTAACAACTCACCTTTTTAAAAGTAGGAGAAGTGTTAGTACTGTGTAAATCAAACACCAGAAATTCACCACCAAAAATTCCTCACAAATGTACCTCAGACAGTAGTATCACAAAATGGCTGTGGTTTCCTCTCATTTGAAATATATACATAACCAATTAACTTTCATCACACACAAATACAAAACCAAAGTAACATTTTAATTGGTTCTAAATTTCAACACTTTCAAATGTGTTTTCCCCATGCAATTTTCCATAGGACATTTACATACGTCTACAGCCTGAATGGCTGAACGGAATTACACCAAACTTGGCAAAATGGTACATCAAACCTAAGAGGTCAGGAAGGATCTACTATGCCCCCTTATGGTCATTTCCCCCTTCGCTTTGGCCTCCTCTTGTCTCTCAATCCTACCGAGAGACAAGATGGCGGCCGCTACGGACTGTTTGGAATGTTGACAGACGCCGGAGAACCAATCAGCTTCGCAAAGCTCCGTAACGCGAAAAGTACGCGAAGCGGAGCGCTGTTACAGATATATATCTTTTTTTGAACGTTAATTTCTCAAAATCCACTGGAGCACATATATTGAGACCTAGCAAAGGCACATCGGGCTACCAGTCCCTAATATTTTGCCAAGTTTCGTGCAAATCCATTCAGCCGTTCGATTATTATTATTTTATTTTTTTTTGCCCCGCGGGGCCCTTTTAAAACCTCCACATCAAACGTAGGGGGTCAGCGAGGATCTACTATTCCCCCTTATGGTCATTTGCCCCTTCGCTTTGGCCTCCTCTTGTCTCTCGATCCTACCGAGAGACAAGATGGCGGCCGCTACGGACTGTTTGGAATGTTGACAGACGCCGGAGAAACAATCAGCTTCGCTTCACAAAGCTCCGTTGCGCGAAAAGTACGCGTCCTTGAGCGCTGCCCGGTCCGCTGTTACAGATATATATCTTTTTTTTAAACGTTAATTTCTCAAAATCCACTGTAGCACATATATTGAGACCTACAAAAGGCACATCGGGCTACCAGTCCCTACAATTTTGCCAAGTTTCGTGCAAATCCATTCACCCGTTCGTCAAGGGGGGGCCGAGAAAAAAGGGGGGTCCCAAACGTGTTTTTAACATTGAGTTTTCCATAGGGCGGTTGGCCTCACTTTTAGCCCGAACGGCTGAATGGATTTGCACGAAACTTGGCAAAATTGTAGGGACTGGTAGCCCGATGTGCCTTTTGTAGGTCTCAGTATATGTGCTACAGTGAATTTTGAGAAATTAACATTTAAAAAAAGATATATATCTGTAACAGCGGACCGGGCAGCGCTCCAGTACGCGTACTTTTCGCGCAACGGAGCTTTGTGAAGCGAAGCTGATTGGTTCTCCGGCGTCTGTAAACATTCCAAACAGTCCGTCTTGTCTCTCGGTAGGATCGAGAGAGAAGAGGAGGCCAAAGCGAAGGGGCAAATGACCATAAGGGGGCATAGTAGATCCTCGCTGACCCCCTAGGTTTGATGTGGAGGTTTTAAAAGGGCCCCGCGGGGCAAAAAAATAAATAATAATAATAATCGAACGGCTGAATGGATTTGCACGAAACTTGGTAAAATATTAGGGACTGGTAGCCCGATGTGCCTTTGCTAGGTCTCAATATATGTGCTCCAGTGGATTTTGAGAAATTAACGTTCAAAAAAAGATATATATCTGTAACAGCGCTCCGCTTCGTGTACTTTTCGCGTTACGGAGGTTTGCGAAGCTGATTGGTTCTTCGGCGTCTGTAAACATTCCAAACAGTCCGTAGCGGCCGCCATCTTGTCTCTCGGTAGGATCGAGAGACAAGAGGAGGCCAAAGCGAAGGGGCAAATTACCATAAGGGGGCATAGTAGATCGTCCCTGACCCCCTAGGTTTGATGTGGAGGCTTTGAAAGGGTCTCGCAGGGCAAAACAAAAATATACCGGTTTTTTAGTTTTTTTGCGTGGAGTGCGCCCGGTTCGCGAACCGGGAAGCGTTCTGGGGAGCGTACTTTCTTGAAAATTAGTGAAAAAAGTTAGAGTAAAATAATAATTGTGAGTGATCAGATGTAGGGTAGCTCTGAGAATAGCTTTTGGGTTTATGGTACATTTAGGTACTTATAAGTAGGTACCAATGCACAGTCTTAAATTCAGAGTGAAAATTCTGTTGCCCTCATCTGAGAAGTGAACTCCATCTCCTCTGTAGATATCTTGCATGTAGTAACGCAAGTTATTGTTGTACAGGGAGCCCATTCCATGGTCTCTCATGTAAGCTGAAACAGATTTGTTTACATGCTTCCTCGATTTCTCAATTTGTGGACAAAATTAGTTCGACCACCTCCATTTTTGTCTTTGGCATATATTTGAATATACCAAGGCAGTCTGAGGAAAAAGTGCCATCAATTGCTCAAAGGTGTTCTTTAAAAGCATTTCCAGACCTACCCCAGTCAAAGTGCCCAAATCATTACCTCCACAGTGCACAATTAACAGGTCAGGTTTTGGCAAATGCATAAAGGTTTTCACCAATGGTATCAATTGGTGACATTTTAATTCTCTGTGGCCAAACCACTTAATTTCCACATCTTGTAAATTGAGGTTAGGTAAATTCCTGTTTTCAGCGTACCTTTGAGCCCAATAGATATAACTATGTCCAACAATCCAGACAGAAAACATGGCGAGAGAAGGTTCTCCTGCAGTCAGATGAAGTGTGGCAATGAAATGGCAGTTGAAAAAATGAGAGTGTAAAATGAAAAAAACTGAGGAGTTTCTGTGTTAATGAAGCAGTAAGAGTGATTGGTGGATTTTGATTGCTGAAAACAGAAAGTTAGTGTGCATGGATGAGTTCGTTGAAAGATGTATTTTGAGTGGCGAAGAAAAAATCATTAAATGAAAGAATGCTCTGGATATGCAGGTGCACTGAGAGTTCAGAGTTCAATTGCAACATTATTGTGTGAACTTGGAAACACCAGAGGTCTTGCAAGAGGTGGTTGCTATGCAGAAAAAGCAGAGAGGGGGCAGGGTTTTGCTTTGAAAAAAAGTGAGGGAAGAGTTTTGATTGGTGTGACATGAGAGATATGTGTGAGGAATTACAGCATTTCTGTGCTTTTGATAGCTGCAGACTCTGGAGTGCATACCTTTTGCTCTGCTGAAGACAAATTGGTGTGTTTCTGAGACTGTTTTGAAACTCAAAGTATGAATATATAAAAAAAAGAAAATCGTTTTTGAGGTAAAGGAATGTTTTCAAAATTTATGTGCGCCATATGCCCCCAAATTTCTTTTTCGGGGGTGCAGCAGGGTGTTCTTGAGACACCCCTGCACCCTCGGAAAAATTCGTAATTTGCGATGAGGTAATTGCTAATCGCAAATTGCACCTTCATTCCTATGGGCCTCCTGCTGCATGGAAATGAATGGGTAATTTGTAATTAGCAAATAGGTCATCGCGAACTAGGAATGGTAAAGAATCGCTATTTATTCCTTAAAGTTCGCTATTTAGGAAATGCAAAAAACTTTGATGATACATATGGCGGTTCATCTCTAACAAGATAAGAAGCATAGGGATAGATTTATGATGACTGGCGCATCACCAGGGATGTGTTAGTCATTCTGTGCCGCTGTTCCGTCACCTATGGTGTGCTGCATTTACAATGCGGCGCATCATGGGGCAAAAACAGCACAGATGCGTGACGTATCTGTGCCGTAAAGGTGGCGCATTGCTGGAGTTGTATCGCAAGTGTGATGAAGCTCCAGCAAGGCTCAGGGGTGCCCCTGTCGCAGGGTTTTTGTTCTCACACAGAACTGTGGACAGAGGATTGGAACCTCGGCGAATTAGGGTGTCCCAAAACTCATCTTAGTAATCAAAACCCCTTAGCAAGCTAGGTACAGTGTCACATTGGATATAACAAACTCTCAATGTTTAGACAATCCAGAATATGAACTTATAGTACCTCAGGATACGTGGAACTCATGAACAGTCGGTCGTTATATATTTCTTAGAAACCAGAACATGGAGTTAAGAAGAACACATGTGTATTTGAAATGTTTATTTACTAATGCCGTCTTCTCAGGCGTAGTATCTTAGATAATACAAGTACACATATTATCAGTAGCAAAATTACCAGCATAGTTACTAGTACATAAAAAGCGAATGGTGACAGTATGTTAACATGCTGTAAATGAATAAGAGTTAGCAACACTTATAAGCAGCCGCGGGCCGTGGAGGGAGTTACGGTGGGGCAGGGAGGCGGGGAGGGGGAGGGGCAGGGTGGAGAGGGCTCCACCCTGCCCCTCCCCCTCCCCGCCTCCCTGCCCCAACCGTAACTCCCTCCACGGCCCGCGGCTGCTTATATCTCACCCTCCCTAATACACATATTATATTATTTGCTAAGAAGGTCTCTTTGTGTTGGTTTAGGGCGTGCCCATACTTTAGTGTCTTAGATTTGAAGGAATCACATCAGCATACACCAGCTCTCTCTTCATGTGAACCGCATCAACTGTTGTGTATGTGTGTTCGGCAAAGCAATATAAAACCCGCCTCATGCCCAGAATTGGCAGAAGTTGCACTTATGTTATGAGTATGAAGTCGTGGAGATCAGACCTCATAACAATTCTGTATCGTGTTGTTCTTGAAACTTCAGCACTCGCTGTACAGATATAGTTTAACAAGCAAAGCAGATAGTAGAGCAAGAACATATTATTCTCATGTAAACCACGATGAACTACTAGGTTGAAAGCTAAAGCAACAACTAAGTGTCGTGTGCAGAAGTTGCAAAAAAGGAAAAATGGCGTTTAAACCGGTAATGAGCCCATGCTAACTTAACACAGTGTAAAGATATCCAGGACCTAGATGACACCTCCCCATGATCCGGAAACGAACTGAATAAGATAATAGAAGTGCCATCTCATGAGAGCAGATTGCAAGTTTATATGTGGACGGTCCGCAAGGTAAAGCATTAAAAACTAGGAAAATTTAATGCTAAAGAAAAATAAAACAGCCAAGTACTTTATCGAGTCTTAAGCCAATAGGCAAGCTAAATAATAAAAACTTGACAAATAAGTCAATGAATTGTCAATGAAATGCTAGTACTCAGCATATCAAACATGAAAAAGGTCTATGACATAACTATGTATGCAAAATAAGCTGCAACAGCCTCCAATAGGAAGTCACCGTCTTCATCCGAAAAGAGTTCAGCCATCCAATTTAAAAGCGGAAAAGAACATACGTGCTCTCCCAGCACCGGATCCTCTATCACCATCAGAGGACAGCTCGGTGGGTTTTCAAGAAAGCTCTGTTCCAAGAAAGACTGTGTTGCCGCCAGTAAATTCAAGGGACCAATTAGTCCATGCATCAATGCCACAGCCATAATCCTTTCGCCAGGACAAACCAACTCGTGAGTAATGATAGGAGTCATCAGCTGATTAAAGTCGACGTCAGGAGAAACCGGTCCGCAGAGACACAAATCAATGGCCCAATCGAAATCACAGGTCAGGCAGTGAAATACAGGCTGGACACAGGTGAAGTAGGAGAATCGAAAAGATAATCCATATGCCGTGCTTAATATCGCCAACGGCATTGTGCCATAATATTCTAGCATGCGATTGCGGAACAGTGTCAGCAGCTGCAGGGCGGGAGCTTGCACAGGAGGGACATCCATATTTAAAAATGTAAAAAAGCACAAGAGCGTCCGCTGGTAATGCAAGTAAAAATGGGAATCCACGAAGCAGAGTGGAAAAAATAGAATGAAAGAAAGCAGGGATGACTCCAAAGATTTTCTCAAATGAAGTCACGAGACCACTGGTAACAACTTTAAAAAAGTGCGCCAGGGCCTTTGTGGAGGACGCGTTAAAGATAGTCCGAACCATCTTGCTGAAATGGAAAGGCAAATCTGTATTGAAAAGGGTCTGCACCTCTGTACGGGTGTTCGCTATGTGAAGCACGAAAGTTTCACGGGCCGAACTCAAGGCCACCTCTCTCTGAGACAAAAGAGCTCTTATTCTTGCCATGCCGTTGAAATCTGCTCCCAAGGTTGGTATTTGTGGCGAGATTGAAAACTCCCTATGTTCATGTGTGGGAGGAAATAGAACATTTCTGCAGCAAATAACCCGTTCACTTACTGTTACGATAAAAGGAATACTTTTAATTAACCCAGAACAATCTTCATTATTGAGCATCAAATAACTACCATTTTCCAACAACTTGAACGTGGGGATGATAGCAGGAACTGGCGTGCCTTGCAACACGCAAGCCATATTTGGTCGGTGTTTGTTGCATGAACCGTGTAACTGTATGTGCCTACACATTAGTGAATGATGTGGCGTCTCAGTGCATTCCTCTCCATTCAGATAAACTTCTTGATCATCTTTGAAACATCTGTATGTGTATGGAAGCGACCAGACCTCATGAAGAAAAGCACTACCTAAAGGTTCATAACGACCTATTGGTATATATTTCATACAATTTGAAAACTTATATAAAGCAAAAGGCAGCGTTATTAAACCGTGGATAAGGCACGTTGCCAAAAAACCCGCAATCCTCTGCTGATGATGTCACTGAGCATGTCATGAATGATGTAATATGTGACATCATCAGCAGTGGATTACGGGTAATAGTATCTCTAGTTTACTCCCTTATAGCTGTCTTTCTTTTAACATAAGTGTCTGTTTCCTTCCCTTATACTTACTGTTCTTTTTAAAAAAAAAAAATTTTGGTTCACTTCCGGTTCGCGTACCGGCGAGCGAACTGGGAAGCGAACTACGAGAAATAGAGGTTGGCACAGTTCCAAATATTGTACCAATTTTTTAATAACGGGGAGGTAGTTCTGAAAAGAACTTTTTTTTTTATTGTTTTTGTTGTTTTATATTTTTTTTATTATTTTTCTGAACATTTGTTTACTTTTTTTGAATTTTTCTGAACAGTTTTATATTTTTTTGGGTTTTTCTTGGAGGGGGCAATGAAAACGATTCATTGTAAAGGGCTCAACAGGAGCAACAAAACAAAAAAAAAGTATTTATTATTTTGGGCGTTTCGTACAAACTTGCATATGATAGTCAATAGCTCTGTTGATCAGAGTGATGCTTCTTTCTCCGTAGCAAATGAATCCATCGCAATGTACGCAAACGTGTTTTACTTCACCAAATCTCATTTGTATATTTGGCACCATCTCCCTGCCCTCTGGTCCCGTTACTTCCGGTACAACAGATCTTCTGGCCATAATAGGGAGATTATCTAGGTCGTTCCGAAACTGTGCAGCACTGTAGTTGTTAGGATGCCACCTAGTCATATGGTGATGCATTGTGTAGTTTCCGAAACTGTATTTTTTCTCGGTCCCTCTGGACAGTCTATCTTGACATATAAGGCTAGTTACGTATCTTGCATTTACTTTTTTCTGACCTTTGGGAATTTAAAAAAATTGCCAAA
Organism: Lissotriton helveticus; assembly: GCF_964261635.1. NCBI lineage: Eukaryota > Metazoa > Chordata > Amphibia > Caudata > Salamandridae > Lissotriton > Lissotriton helveticus. The sequence continues at coordinate 2,006,224,324 of NC_136067.1, forward strand.
TGAAGTTTTCTTTCCGGTGAGACGTCCTGGGCTCCTCAGGCAAAAACTGCCTCTCTTCGTGCTCGTCGTCCTGTTCCTCTTCTTCCTCTTCTTGTTGAATTATAACTTGAGCAGGTGGTCCACTCTTCCTTGGATGTGGTGGAGGTGGTGGAGAAGCACCAGCTGAAGCTACTAAAGAAGCCATTGCTCACTGGTAACAAAGGGTCTTTCTCTCACAATGATGAAAGTCAGAGTGAGGAAAGAAGGAGGGATTTTCATCATTTGGGAAAAACAAGAGTTCTCAACCAATGAAAAGTGTTCATTTTAGATTATATGACCTAGTCTTACATCATTAGGAAACCAAAAGTGAAATGAACCAATGAAAAGTGTTATTACCAAGTCACATGACCTGCTGTGTTTACGTTAAGCGCTTTGCAGGGCCTCCCGGTTTGCTTCCAGAAACGTGCGCTTTGCGACTCGCTTCGCGTACCAGTTCGCTAACGTAGCACGTCATATGACGTATCACGCGACAACGTGAAACGTCATGCGGACGGGAGGCGTCATGATGTTGTTTTCTAACGCGGCAGTTGCGGTAAAGAAACGTTTACCGGCTCGCGGTCTATTTCACGGCATCAAGGTCAGCTAACGGGAAGCTTCCCGATTCGCGAAGCGGGAACGAAGAAAAAAAAATATTTAAAAAAAAAATTATTCATAAACATATAAAATATATTTTTGGATTTAAAGAAGAATACATTTTACAGCTACAGATATTAGCTGTTAAAAAACCAATGAAATTCACTGAAAAAACCATAGGTTATAGACCATATATAGTTAGGAATTAGCATTTACAAAACCTTGAAAATTCACTGAAAAAACCATAGGTTATAGACCATATATAGTTAGGAATTAGCATTTACAAAACCTTATTTTACTCACACAAAACCATTGAAATTCCATATATAGTTAGTTGCACTAACTATATATCGCGCACCCGCAATCCACTGCTGATGATGTCACATATTACATCATTCATGACATGGTCAGTGACATCACTGATGACATCACTGATGACATCTCAAATGACATCACTGATGACATCTCATTTGACATCAATGACCACATCACTGATGATATCATTCATGTGACAATACAATGCATCTCCTCACATTTTAATATAACCTCTGTTTCACCCAGTGTTAAATACAGAGTATAATTTTTGAAACCATTGACACACCAATACTAGTTACTACATACGCACTCACTGATTCCTATGTCTACACACACATTCACTCATTCACCCATACAATCATTCATACATACAATCACTCATCTTCACAACACTATCATATGCACTCATACACCTATACAGACACTCACAGTCTGCCACTCATCCATGGAGTTACTCACACACCTAGTCAGTCCTGTAAAGAATCAATGACACTTCCATTTTCTTGTCTATACAGTTAAACATAGAGCACCTTACATTTTCAAACATATACTAACACATACTTACCTTCTTATACAATCATTGATACAAGTACACATTGATCTGCACAGAGTCACACACCTCCCAGCCAGCCACACACACACTCAGTCTCCCATACAAATACTTGGACAATCAATCAGTAACCCATATAGTTAATCATATAGCTACTGATCAACACATGCAGCAGTTTACAGAACAACCGACATAATGATGCACAAATTAAGACAGTTTAGTCACTAACCCATGCACTCAGTGAGACACATTTAATCACTCACTCATACATTCAGTCATGCACCTACTAAATCCTTTGTCCAGACACTTATACTTCCACTCATTCTTCAATATGTAAGACACATTTTAACTTTACAGAAACATACAGTCAGTGATGTCATCAGTGATGTCATTTGAGATGTCATCAGTGATGTCATCAGTGATGTCACTGACCATGTCATGAATGATGTAATATGTGACATCATCAGCAGTGGATTGCGGGTGCGCGATATATAGTTAGTGCAACTAACTATATATGGAATTTCAATGGTTTTGTGTGAGTAAAATAAGGTTTTGTAAATGCTAATTCCTAACTATATATGGTCTATAACCTATGGTTTTTTCAGTGAATTTTCAAGGTTTTGTAAATGCTAATTCCTAACTATATATGGTCTATAACCTATGGTTTTTTCAGTGAATATATATATATATATATATTACCTACTGGCGGTCGCCAGTAGGTATATATAGTTAGGATTTTTTCTCTATGGGTTTTTTGAAAATTCTATGTCTAATAACTTTGGCGTTTGTGGACGGAATTGGCTGAAATTTTCAGCAAAATGGAACATTTTGTTTCTGAGCAGCCACTGGAAATTCGGGGGGAGTTGGTCCAGGGGGGGCCGAGAAAAAAGGGGGGTCCCAAAACGTGTTTTTAACATTGAGTTTTCCATAGGGCGGTTAGCCTCACTTTTAGCCCGAACGGCTGAATGGATTTGCACGAAACTTGGCAAAATTGTAGGGACTGGTAGCCCGATGTGCCTTTTGTAGGTCTCAATATATGTGCTGCAGTGGATTTTGAGAAAATAACGTTCAAAAAAGATATATATCTGTAAGCGCGGACCAGGCAGCGCCCCGGTACGCGTACTTGACGCGTAACGGAACTTCGCGTAGCGAAGTTGATTGGCTCTCCGGTGTCTGTCAACATTCTAAACAGTCCGGAGCGGCCGCCATCTTGTCTCTCGGTAGGATCGAGTGACAAAAGGAGGACAAAACAAAGGGGGAAATGACCATAAGGGGGCATAGTAGATCCTCCCTGACCCCCTAGGTTTGATGTGGAGGCTTTAAAGGGGCCCCGCTAAGCAAAAAAAAAAAAATTTTTTTTGTTTTTTTTCGTGGTTAGCGCCCGGTACGCGAACTGGGAAGCGTTCTGGGGAGCGTATCACAATGAAAAATGAATGATAGACTTTTCAAATGCTGTATGTTAATTGATTGTTGGTTTTGTTGATTATTTTTTTTTTTTTTTTTTTTTAAGCTTTTTTTATTGTGTTTCATAATTTATTAAACTTTCTAACATTTCATTGTCAGAAATTTCATAATAATCATGGAATATAGATTGTAGTCTCTGAGGTTGTAAAATGTCCTCATTTGCAAGGAGGTTATCTACTGCTTGTACACATTGCAGTAGTTCTTGGTCCCAAGTTTCATCCATAAATTCAATCTCATTTGGATCAATGATTTCTGTGTTGGACTCTGGAAGGACAATTTCAAATGAAATGTTTTGTTCACTTTCCATTTTTCCTGAAATTTGCATAAAAAAAATATATATTAGTAGAGGTAGGGCACTGTTGGGATTAATTTTAGATAGGCAGTTTTTAACAGAGAATTTATCTTTGGGCAGTGTATAGTATCAGAGTGGAAGTAGGAATATAAAAAAGTGTATCTAAATTTATAAGTACTACAGAGGGATAGTATATAACTAACAGAAAAAGTTTGCCATATTAACTTAAAGTGCACAATATACTTCAGTTTTAAAAATAACAACTTACCTTTAAAAAGAAGTTGAAGTTATTAATGAAAATCCTATTGAAATGTACACCAGGAAGTAGTAGTCAAAATGGCTGTGTTTCCTTCTCTTCCTTTATATATATTCGGGTACATAACCAATCAAATGTGAGGTAAAAAAAGTAGAAAATGAAAGTAACATTTTAATTGGTTGTTAATTCCAACATTTCAGATGTGTTTTGTGAAGTAATTTACCTCACGGTATTTAGAGAGGTCTACAGGCTAAATGGCTAAATGGAATTCCAATCAAATTTGTGAAAATGGTAGGGATTGGTATGTAGTATGAGCTAATCTATATTTGGTGAAATTGTCTCCAGTGGCTTTTCTGTGAACTACTTTCCCACCTTTTTTTCCCAGGGAGCGACCCGGTACGCGAACCGTTGAGCGCCCCGGTTCGCGTACCTTAAGCGTTCCGGGAGTCCACCATTTTGTGTTTCGGTCGAATTAAGATACAAGATGGAGGGCAAATAATGTTCAGAATGGGTAGAAGGGGGCACGGTAGACTTATCTTGACCCCCTAGGTTTTCTGAGGGTGGCTGAGGAGGTTTATATGTGCGAAAAAAAAACATTTTTTTAAAAAATTTCGCGAGGTTAGCTCCCGGTACGCGTACCGGGTAGCGCCCCAGGGAGTGTACTTTGTTGAAAATTAGTGAAAAAAGTTAGAGTAAAATAATAATTGTGAGTGATTAGATGTAGGGTAGCTCTGAGAAGAGCTTTTGGGTTTATGGTACATTTTGGTACTTATAAGTAGGTACCAATGCACATTTTTAAATTCAGAGTGAAAACTCTGTTGCCCTCATCTGAGAAGTGAACTCCATCTCCTCTGTAGATATCTTGCATGTAGTAACGCAAGTTATTGTTGTACAGGGAGCCCATTCCATGGTCTCTCATGTAAGCTGAAACAGATTTGTTTACATGCTTCCTCGACTTCTCAATTTGTGGACAAAATTGGTTTGACCACCTCCATTTCTGTCTTTGGCATATATTTGAATATACCAAGGCAGTCTGAGGAAAAAGTGCCATTAATTGCTCAAAGGTGTCCTTTAAAAGCATTTCCAGACCTACACCAGTCAAAGTGCCCAAGTCATTACCTCCACAGTGCACAATTAACAGGTCAGGTTTTGGCAAATGCATAAAGGTTTTCACCAATGGTATCAATTGGTGACATTTTAATCCTCTGTGGCCAAACCACTTAATTTCCACATCTTGTAAATTGAGGTTAGGTAAATTCCTGCTTTCAACGTACCTTTGAGCCCAGTGAATATAACTATGACCAACAATCCAGACAGAAAACATGGTGAGAGAAGGTTCTCCTGCAGTCAGATGAAGTGTGGCAATGAAATGGCAGTTGAAAAAATGTGAGTTTGAAATGAAAAAAACTGTGGAGTTTCTGTGTTCATGAAGTAGTAACAGTGATTGGTGGATTTTGATTGATGAAAACAGAAAGTTAGGGTGTACAGATGTGTTGTTTGAAAGATGTATTTTGAGTGGTCAATAAAAAATCATTAAATGAAAGAAAGCACTGGATATGCAGGTGCACTGAGAGTTCAGAGTTCAATTGCAACATTGTTGTGTGAATTTGCAAACACCAGAGTTTCTCCAAGAGGTGGTTGCTATGGAAAATAGGCAGAAAGGGCAGAGGGGGAAGGGTTTTCATTTGAAAAAAAGTGAGGGAAGAGTTTTGATTGGGTGACATGAGAAATATGTGTGAAGAATTACACCATTTCTGTGCTTTTGATAGCTGCAGACTCTGGAGTGCATACCTTTTGCTCTGCTGAAGACAAATTGGTGTGTTTCTTAGACTGTTTTCAAACTCAAAGTATTTGCTAAGGTGAGAAAATATTTCTTTACTTTAGATAGAGAATAGTGTGCTTTAAGGAGAAAATTATGATTTATGTGGCGCAAATTGCTTGTAAATATGCTCTCACATGTGCATGGAAAATTTTGATTTTGAATGTTTGTGTTACATAGCCATGTTAAAAGTGACGCAACCATGCTGGAAAGCCAATCAAAAAATGATTTCATGTGTTTTAATGACATTTTAAGTCATTTTCTGATGTGCAGTGTTTAGAAATTATGATTTGAAAATCGTTTTTGTGGAAAAGGAATTGTTTTTAAATTCATGACAAGGATATAATGGTGTATGGTTCTTTATAAGGCAATTGACTGTCCTTGATGTTATTTTTCTCATTTTAGTGTAAGACCTTTCTCTGTGGCGCAAATTGCTTGTAAATATGCTCTCACATGTGCATGGAAAATTTAGATTTTGAATGTTTGTGTTAAATAGCCATGTTAAAAGTGACCAAACCATGCTGGGAAGGCAATCAAAAAACGCTTTCATGTGTTTTAATGACATTTTAAGTCATTTTCCCATGTGCAGTGTTTAGAAATTATGATTTTAAAATCGTTTTTGGGGAAAAGGAATTGTTTATAAAATCATGACAAGGACATAATGGTGTATGGTTCTTTATAAGGCAATTGACTGTTCCTGATGTTATTTTTCTCATTTTAGTGTAAGACCTTTCTCTGTGGCGCAAATTGCTTGTAAATATGCTATTACATGTGCATGAAAATTTTAATTATCAATGTTTGTGTTACATAGCCATGATAAAAGTGAACCAACCATGCAGGAAAGCCAATCAAAAAACGCTTTCATGTGTTTCAATGACATTTTAAGTCATTTTCTCATGTGCAGTTTTTTGAAATTATGATTTGAAAATCGTTTTTGGGAAAAAGGAATTGTTTTTAAATTCATGAGAAGGACATAATGGTGTATGGTTCTTTATAAGGCAATTGACTGTCCCTGATGTTATTTTTCCCATTTTAATGTCAGACCTTTCTTTGTGGCGCAAATTGCTTGTAAATATGCTCCCACCTGTACATGGAAAATTTTGATTTTGATTGTTTATGTTACATAGCCATGTTAAAAGTGACCCTACCATGCAGGAAAGCCAATCAAAAAACGCTTTTATGTGTCTTAAGGACAATTTAAGTAATTTTCCCATGTGTAGTGTTTTGAAGTTATGATTTGAAAATCGTTTTTGAGGTAAAGGAATGTTGTTAAAATTTATGTTCGCCATATGCCCCCAAATTTCTTTTTCAGGGTTGCAGCAGGGTGTTCTTGAGACACCCCTGCACCTTTGGAATAAATTCCTAATTTGTGATGAGCAAATTGTTAATCGCAAATTGCACCTTCATTTATATGAGCCTCCTAGCCCATGGAAATGAATGGGTAATTTGCAATTAGCAATTTTCTCAAACAAATTTGGAATGGTAAAGAATCGCTATTTATTCCTTAAAATTCGCTTTTTTGGAAATGCAAAATAGTTATATGATACATATGGCGGTTGATGTCTAACAAGATAAGAAGCTTATGGATACATTTATGATGACTGGTGCAATGAAGTAGAAATCACTTACTTCATTGGTAGGCCTTTACAATAAATTATCTCCTCTGTATTCTTCATCAAGCGTAACTTTAATCTGCAATCCTGAGTAGGCCTCACCTTAAACAAACCTCTGGATAGGCCACATCTTATTGTCATCCTGATTTAATCATTTATAATGCTAGGGACAGATTTATGATAGGTGTATACCTCTTTTGTGCCACTTAGAAAACATTGTCCATGGGGAAATGACTTAAAATGTCATTAAGACACATGAATGTTTTTTTTAAAACGTTTGCAATTTTTTTGGGTCACTTTCAACATGGCTATGTGTCTGAAACAGTCAAAATCTAAATTTGCAATGCACAGGTGGGAGCATATTTACAAGGAATGTGCTTCATGGGGAAAGGTCTTATAATGTAATATGGGAAAAATGACATCAGAGACACTGAAATGCCTTATAGAGAAGCATACACCATTATGTCCTTGTCATAAATTTGCAAACCATTACTTTTCCCCAATTTTTTGTGATTTGTGATTCCTTAAATGCAATGTATCAAAAAAAAATATGTAAAAAATGATATTAAGGATTTGGAAACTACCACCAACTTCTAGTTTGTGGTAATTTGCGAATTCTTTTCAAAAAGCATTTTTTTTTTTAAAAAAAAAAAAGGTCCCATATGACGCCCATACATGCCATTAGGGCATGTAGGTGTGCCATGTGCTCCCAAATTTCTTTTTCAGGGGTGCAGCAGGGTGTTCTTGAGATACCCCTGCACGCTTGAAAAAAATCCTATTTTGTGATGAGCTAATTGCTAATCACAACTTGCAACATTAATTCTTATGAGCCTCCTAGCCTATGGAAATGAATGGGTAATTTGCAATTAGCAATTTGCTCATTGCAAATTAGGAATAGTAAAGAATCGCTATTTATTCCTTAAAATTTGCTATTTATAATATGTAAAATATTTTGATGATACATATGGCAGTTCATCTGTAACAAGATAAGAAGCTTAGGGATAGATTTATGATGAGTGGCGCATCACCAGGGATGTGACAGTCATCCTGCGCCACTGTTCCGCCACCCATGTTGTGCTGCATTTACAATGCGGCGCAGCATGGGGCAAAAACGGCACAGATGCGTGACGCATCTGTGCCGTAAAGGTGGCACATTGCTGGAGTTGTATCGTAAGTGCGATGCAGCTCCAGCAAGGCTCAGGGGTGCCCCATCTCTACAATGCTGCGTCAAGACCTATGCCAGCTTCAAGCAGGCGCAGGGTTTTGAAGCAGCTTTCTCCTATCTGATTGTAAATGCGGCACACCATGGGTGGTAAAGCAGTGGTGCACATTAACTGGTGCATGCCTGGGGATGTGCCATTTAATATAAATCTGCACTTTAACATTTGAGTATGTGCAGGGGACACAGAGTCGTTGAGGCTTATCCAAGGTTAAGAACAGATGAGTCCTGTTCAGTGAAAAATTAGACATAGGCTTCACCTGCTCAGCATCGCTGGACATGGCTAAATAATAGCTGCAAAATGTTACTCTTGTTAAATAATTTTACTATTATAATCTGTGAGATTTGTCTCTTACTCTGCAACATCTCATTGTTGTTATCTTTCTTTAAAGATAAAGACAACCTCAACATGAGCGACAATCTGCAATCAGTTGATTTTGACCTCATCATTGAACTTGTAATTGAAACATCAGTGGATGTTGATCCATTGGATGATTTAAATCCTGAGGATGAAGAAGAGCGTGATGAGGATGCAGATTTGTCCGAATTATATGATATAGGATGGGAAGCTGACCTGCTTGAGCCTTTGGAATTATAAACATTTATTTTTAAAATTTATAATCAATAAAAAGTAAAAAGGTAAACCGTTTAATTTAAAAATAAAGACACCTTCAAAAACAGGTTATGTGTAGTGTCTTCAATAAAATATTAAAATATGCTCATAAAATTAGATCAGATTCACATATAAAATAGCATAGGTAACATAAATATAAATGTCATTTCTTTTCTGGTATTTCTGTATTGTAAAAATGGCAATGACTAAAAAATCTTCAAATTAAAATGTCAAGTAGTGTGTTATGTTTTTGATCACTATTACTGATTTACTGTTTGATAATAATGTTTAATAACATTTTTTATTATATTTTTCCTCAGATTCAACTGCAGATCATTTCAAGATTTCAATATGCCTACAAAAATAAGAGAGATAAAGGCTGCAAAACGTCAAAGACAGCAGGAGAAAAAAAAAACGCAGCAGTCCTCTAACAAAAAGATTTCTCAAGCCATGAAGAAAGCACCGGGTAAGAGCTCTAAATATTTCATAAGAAATATTTCTAATAAAAAAAATATTAGTACAGAAAATGTTTCAATCCATAACATGAGAAGTAAATCAAATGGAAAGAAAAGGACAAATGAAAATGTTACTGCTAGAGCAAGAGATAAATCTGTGCATGATAGTAGAAGGAAACAACAGTTTAGGGAGATTCGTAAACGAATGTTCCGTAACAGGATAATTGGCAATTTGTTAAAAAATATTAAGAAAGGTCAACAGAAATTAGTTTTTTATAGGAGAAAAAAAAAAGTTGAGAAAGTTATTGATCAGGCTTTTGAAATTAAACGTAAGTTATTTATTTTGATAATCAATAGAATTAGGAAGCTAAACAAGGCAATTTTTGATTTCAAAAGAAATAGTAGATGGAAGAGAATAGTTAATCGTAGTAATTTTTGTGAAGTTTTTTCTGGAGAATGGATACATAGTTCAAGCTGTGAGGCATTTTTTAATGAAGAGAGTTATTTCCAGGATAATGATTTGGTGCATGCAGTTGACATCAGTGGTCGTGCTTATGAAGTGAAAGATGGTTGTCCAGTTGAAAAAGAAAAACTTGTGACAACAGAGGCAGAAGAGTTGTTAGGTAATGAGGTTTTAGGAAGACGTGCTAAGGGTCCTGTGTACACCTGGAAGTGTAGTAGTATTTGCAGTGTGCGACAGGATTCCATCAATTTGCTTTGTGATTTTGTACGGACATTTAACAAGAAAAGTTTGAAGCAGAAAATAAGGTTGTTGCAAGAATTAGATCCTTGCAGAGTGAGAGAAGTGACAGGTTTGCATGGTCATTCACTGGCTTGTCTTTCCAGGAGAGTATGCCAGAGTGTTTTTCATCATTTCAGGATGCTAGCAGTGCATCATAACAAAGTGAGGAAGTTAGTTAGACTGTTGTATTATGCTAAGAGTCCAGCAATTATGCTGAAACAATTATGCGCTGCTCTTTTGCATGGTTCTGAAATAGATGTGAAGAATATATGTGAAGAAATTGAGTTTTGTTACTTTGGAAGTAAAGAGGAGAATGTTGAAATTGAGCAAGAAGTAGAGGGTCATTTGGAAGATAGTGTACATGTTTCCAGTACAGATAATTTCCAGAGGGAAATTGCGACGTTTGACATGAAATCAAGTGAGAGGCCTAATTTCACTTGTGTGTGTTGTAGACGCACTTATTATAAGAATCAGACTAAGTTAGTGGATTTATATGCAAAAAGTGAAAGGGAAAATAATAGTGAATGGAAGGATTTTGCAACATACTTGATGGTAGAAAATTGTTTTGATTTGGGATTGGATCAACGTGTGTGTACTTATTGTTGTAACAAATTAAAACAAAACCAGATGCCTGCTAGAGCAGTTCATAATAATCTGGAATTGGTTGAGATTCCTTCTGAATTGAAGGACTTAAATACTTATGAATCTATTTTGATTCAAAGTATCCATCCCTTTCAGGCTATTGTAAGAATGGAGCCAAAGACAGGGAAATTGCCTCCATCAGATTTACAGAGAGGATTAAAGGGAAGAGTTGTTTATTTGCCTCTAGATTTCAAGAAAAACATTAACACAATTGGAGTAGAAAAAGTGGAAGAGGAACCTCTGGTTATCTTAGTTAATGGGGTTCCGACAAAGAATAAGAACATATGGCAAGATTTAGTAGATGTTAGGAAAGTTAAAAAGGCAACATTGTATTTGAAAAAAAATAATAAATACTATAAGAATGTATATGTTGCAGAAGAGGAAGTAAGTGAGGAAGAGGATAGCGATTTGTGTGCTGGTCAAATTGAGAAAGTAGAACCCTCTACTAGTGAGGAAATATATGAACATTATAGTGTTCATCCTTTGCATTCAAAGGAAGTCATGGGGAATGCTATTGAGTTGTTTCAAATGAAACAAGCCAAAGGGAGTCCCATTAGTGTTTGGGAGGAAAGTTTGGAAGCTCGGTGTTTCCCACAGCTTTTTCCAACAGGTCAGGGAGGAAGATATGATGAGCGACCTCATCAAATTCCTGCTTCTGAATACCGGACTTTGCGATTGTATGCAGGAGATGCTAGGTTTCGACAATGCATTCCTTATTTGTTTCATCTCCTGTTTGAAAGCGATCTGTCTGGACTGTCATATGCAGTGAACCACATCTTGAAAAGTGGTATACACATGCAAAACATCTCGGCAAGTGATTTTATGGATAAAGTGAATGTCCAAGATAGTATTTTGGATTCTCACCTGATTAATCTCATGGCGTGTCAGCGTGGTACTAATGAGTACTGGTACCGTCGTCATGGTGATTTAAAATGTATGCTGAGGAACTTAGGTACTCCCACATGGTTCCTCACTCTGAGTTGTGCCGAGTATGGCTGGGAAGACTTACTTCAATTTCTACGAGAGGCAAATGCTAACGTAGAAAACATCGAATTCAAGACACCCGGAGAACTGTGCTCTTTGGATCCAGTCAATGTATGTAGGTACTTCAATCATAGATTTGAAGCTATGATGTCTTTCATCATGAATAAGAAGAATCCACCTCTTGGAGAGGTGTTGGATTTCTTCTGGAGAAAGGAGTACCAAGCAAGAGGTGCTCCTCATATACATATGTTGCTGTGGATCAAGGATGCACCTAAATTTGGAACGGATCCAGAAGACTCAGTGATGAGTTTCATCCAACAGTATTCTATGTGTGCTGTTCCAAACGCAAAGGAGAAGAAAAGCCTAAGAGAAAAAGTTCTGCGTTTCCAAAGCCATCGATGTGGAAAGTACTGCCGTCGTAAATTCCGAAACAAAGACAAGTTCTACACCAAATGTCGTTTCGGCTTTCCACGACCGGTGATTTCTAAAGGAAGAGTAAACAGTTTGATGTCTTCGCTGCGACATAATGTGATGAAGAAATCACCTAAAAACACTTACAATTTGAAGAGGAACGAAGAGTCCAAGTACATCAACGACTACAACCTGGTGATTTTGTCCATGTGGAATGCTAACATGGCTATACAGTTTGTGGCTGATAACTGTATGGCTGTGGCTCGGTATGTGACGTCTTACATCACCAAAAAAGAGAAGACAGAATTGAAGGATATGTGGGAGGACATTTCCCATGAAAAGAGCCTCAGCAAGAAGTTGTACAGTTTCAGTCTGAAGATGTTGTCGCATCGAGAAATCGGAGCGTACGAATGTTCTGACCGGTTGTCTTCAGCAAGTCTCTATGCCAAGTCCAGGAGTATCGTTTGGGCGAGTCTTGGTCTTGCTGCAACGCGTAATCGAGTTCTCAAACCTGTGCGGGAAATTGAGTATTTGGCGGAAAAGGAGCCAAACAGTACCGACATTTTGAAGACAAACATGTTGGATACATATTATCCAAATCGAAGCAGTCACCTAGAGAATGTTTGTCTGTATGAGGTTCTGCAAAATTACATGTTCAAGAGGAACATCAAAGAAGATACTGAGAAAGGAGTGTATGCTGTAATAGGAAGTGAGGGATGTCTGGTCAAGCAAAGAAAATGCCACTTGATAAACCATCGAAAATTGAGTGGCGAATCTCCTGAAAAAAAGGAGTTTTTCTATTTAGCACTTTTGCAACTTTTCAAGCCTTGGCGTGCAGAAGAGGAACTGCTTGGAGATTTCCTCTGTTACGAAGACTCTTTCAATGTCGCCAAGGAGACCATAGAATGTCCTGCTTTTCCCAAATATGTAGAAATGTTGAATGCGGAAATTGAGCAGGAAGCAACGATTGCAGCCGAGATTGCCAGAGACAGTTCTCAGGACAGTCAGAGTTCTGCTTCATTGAGTCAGGATCCACTAGGAGGACCTCTTATTGAAAATGAAGCTGCCACTGCTATGAATGAGGTGGAAAGAGCCATGGCACATGCTCAAGAGGATGCGGTTAACTTAGAAGAGTTGGAAAGGCAACTCAACGTTGAGCAGAGGAAAATATATGACGAAGTTACCATGCAAATTGATCATGGATTAAGTCATGATAAGAAAGAGTGCTCATGTACGTCGTTGAAGCCTGTCCGACTGTACGTGAGTGGAGAAGCGGGAACTGGAAAAAGTTTCCTCATTAAAGCAATTTCATGCTATTTGCAGGAAAGGACAGAGTCATCGCTGTCTTGTGTTGTCACTGCTCCAACTGGACTGGCAGCACATAATATTAAAGGGATTACTTTACATCGTTTACTGATGCTGCCAGTGGAGCATGACAACAAATTAGAATATCACAAGCTATCTGGAGATGCTTGTTTTGAAGTTTCAAGAATCTTGAGGAAAATGAAACTTCTTATCATTGACGAAGTAAGCATGGTTTCCAATGTCATGCTTGCCTTTGTGCATTTGAGGATGCAAGAAGTTCTCAAAACAGAGTATGATGTGTTATTTGGTGGCAAACACATCATTGTTTTCGGAGATCTTCTGCAGCTGACACCAGTGAAAGGGCAACCTGTGTTCAAAATGCTCACGCATGAAGATACCAGGAAGTGCCTAGGCAGCATTGGCAACGTCAATATATGGTTAAACTTCAATTATGCTGAACTGCATGAAAATATGCGTCAGGCAAAGGATGAAGTTTACAAGACTATTCTACAAGATGTTAGATTTGGAAAAGTGACCGAGCATGGGAAAGAAGCTTTACATGCACGATTACTGTCAAATTTATATCCAGAACAAGATGTTGTGCCTGAGAATATTTTTCAGAAAATTACTGATAAGAAATCTGGAATATGTTTGATGCCAACTCTTGCAGAATGTGCCAAATTTAACAACAAAATGTTGCATTTAGAAAAGCAAGAGATTGTGAAAGTGGAAGCTATTGATAGAGTAGAGCATATGGGATCAACAATTATTTTGTCTGAGAATCTGAAAACAAAATTGGATTCATTAGAGAAGAGTATATCTAAAACTGCAGGTTTTGAAAAGACTCTGAATGTGTGCTTGAACTGCCGTATAATTTTAAGAAGGAATTTACATGTTGAAAGAGGTCTGGTAAATGGATCAATGGGTAATGTTGTTGATTTTGTGAAATACAGAAATAGAGATGGAATTGAATTTTTAAAAATTAAATTTGATGGCATTGAGGAAGTACAGCTAATTGCTCGTTGTTCTGCTAGATTTTTGCTTGTAAAAGACTTATATGTTCGCCGTAAGCAGTTCCCTGTTTGCTTGGCATATGCGGTGACAATTCATAAATCGCAAGGTTTAAGTGTAGACACTGCATTGGTGAATATTGGCAGTTCTGTGTTCAAGGAGGGTATGGCATATGTGGCATTGTCACGAGTTAGAACTTTATCGGGATTGTACTTGATTGAGTGTGATGTCAGAAACATTTGTGCAGATCTAGATTGTGTTAAGGAATACAATAGGTTAAGAAGAGAGTATGCGCCACATTTGCCTCAGTTTCCTTTGTTTGAGAAACGTCTGGTAGGCCGGAAACGAAGAAATGAGAACAATACTGGGGAGGTTGTAGCAAAAAGACAAAAAGTGAATGAACCTAAAATTACAAGCAGAAACAAAGAGGATTCTGTTGAAGATGTTGTTGGTTTTCAGTTTGAAAACAGTTCTGGTGTCAACTGCTATGCTAATGTAGTAATTAATGTTTTGTTTTCTCTAAAAAATGTAAAAGAAGAGATTGTGGTCAATTCTGATCAAAGATTTTGCAGTTTGTTAAATTCTGTGTTAGAGAAATGTACCACTGATAGAAGAAACATAGAAAGTGTGTCTGAAATTAGAAATCTGTTAGATAGATGTTCAGGCCAAACACAATTCTCTCAAAATATTCAGCAAGATTGTCAGGAGTTTTTAATGTATATGCTTGATGTATTACATGCTGAAGGTGTAGATGTAGATCAGCTGTTTGGGCTTTCTTATCAATGGCAGCATGACTGCGAGAACTGTATGGTATCAAGTACTACTAGTGTAGACTCAGAAAGATTTATATATTTAACTTTGCCAGACAGTAAATCAGTCTCCTTTAATAAGCTAGTAAAAGCTGCTAATCACAACATGGAGTGTAGCCAATGTAAATCTGAAATGATGTCCACATTATTTATACGAACATATGGCCAGTACGTCATTTTAATGTTCCAACGATGTAGGCCTGATGGAACAAAATTGACAACTTTAATAAAAAATTTTGTAGCTTCGCAGTTGTCAATATCAGGAAGGACTTTTGTAACTACAGCAATTATATATCATGACGGCCCTTCAATATCATCAGGACATTACACAGCTTATTTAAAGTCTAGAAATGGCTGGTCATTCTGCAATGATTCTGTTTTAATTTTCAAAAAAAAATTGCCGTATGACCTTAAAAACTCTTACCTGGTGTTTTTAAAACCAAAATTTTAGGAAAATAATCTCGGGATATGATCTGTGGAATTTCAAGAAGTTCTAATGGCTCCTACACAATTTGGCCTTGAGGATAAGTGTAGTTCAGAGACATAACTTCTAATCATAGGATTGGACATCATGGAGATGTATGTGCACTTTAAATGAGTTCAGAAAAACTGTTTCTTTTCATAAGCTAATTGAAGCAGCCAATCAAAACATGGAGTAGAGGGAATGTAAGTCTGCAATGCTGTCTACTGTTTTACATTGCTTTGTGATTAAAAGTGATGTAGAGAATTAAATAATTGTAGTACTCATAGAGGTAGTGTAAGTCTGCTTCATATTAAGCAGTATCAGTGTCATAGGAAATGTAGAACATGACTGAGCAAGAAGGGGAAGATATTACTATTCCAGGATTGTGAAAATGATCTTCAACATTTTAATTCTGAAAGTTGCGGAAATGCCAAATGATGGGATTGGCTTACAAGAAATCCAAGAGTTATAAATATCTCTGACTAGATTTGGCCTTGTGGAAAATAGTGGTAGAGAGCAAGAAGTCATTTATTGCATGTAACGTGTTTTTAAAAACGATGGAGGTTTTCTTTCAGAAAGTGGCGGGCTGAAAGTAATAACAGCACAAAAGAGTGTAAGCTGTTCATAGGACATCCTTGGACATCATGGAAAGTAAGTTAACTTTAAGGAGTTCTGAATTTTAATTTCTGATGTTGTATGGGTTTTTTAAACACAATCATTTTGATTGTGTTTTTTTTTCCCCGCTGTTACATGATGAATACCTTCAAGTCACTGTTTTTAGTGAATTTTGATACATTCTGAGAACAGCAAAAATAAACCATTTAACATGTATAATTAATTCTGTACTGTTTGCATTTATGATGTATATGTAGAACTGTGTAGGAGGCATGGAGAAGGTGAGTTTTCTGTAAGTGTTAAATTTATTGTATGCAGTGCTGCACTTCTACGTATTCTTTCATATGCTGGACTACATCTGCACAATGAGATACCTAAGCAAAGGAAACACAAGTGATGTGATTGTGAAATGAGCAAAATAAATTGCACATATTTCAATTACATCACCTGTGTTTCCTATCATTACGAATCACATTGTGCAGATCAAGTTTAGGTCTGTCCAGGGAAACATAGGAGGTTTCTACTTTGTTGAAGAGTGCAGTGGACATGACTCACTTCATTAGTAGACTTTCACAGATATTATCTCCTCTGTACACTTCAACAAGTGTAAATCTCATCTTGAACTCTGAGTAGGCCTCACCTCAAACAAATCTCTGGATAGGAGACATGTTATTGGCATACTGAAGCGACACTTTTCTGAAACAAGAGCAATGCAAAAGATGCACCATGTTTTAAGATAGGCCTCACTTCATCTGCATCAAGATACTGTTAGTTTAAAATGTATATCTTTAGGATTGTGTAGAGGACCTGGAGAAGCAGAAGCTTCTGTCAGTGTCAAAGTTGTTGAAAAACTATTTGTCCTTCAATATTTTCCCTTGTCTTTTGTAATTTTTAAATACATATTTTAATTTTTTTCAAATGTTGGTTCTCTCTTTCACAGATTGAAAGTATAGAAATAAAATGTGATTAATTTAACGGCAATTACAAGGTAAATAGTTGTACTCTTTTCGTTACATTTCTATCACATTCACCTACTATTAGATCCACTGCTTCACTTCTTTAATCCTCAGTTTCCTGCCTTTGCTACTTTCCTCATTCCTTTCTCTATTACCTATTTACTCAACTCCTTCCACTCTTTTTCTCAGTCCCTCTGTTCTCATAGTTCCTCAGTCTTGTTCACTCACTCCATCTCTATTACTCTTAGTGTCTGTGAATTACTTTCCCAACTTTTTTTTTTTTGGACCGCTTCCCGGGAAGTTGCCCGGTTCGCAAACCAGCAGCGTTATGGCAGTCCACCATTTTGTGTTTCGGTCGAATCAAGATACAAGATGGAGGGCAAATAATGTTCAGAATGGGTAGAAGGGGGCACGGTAGATGTATCTTGACCCCCTTGGTTTTCTGAGGGTGGCTGAGGAGGACCATAGTTCTTCACTCTTGTTCACTCTCTCTGTTTCTATTAATGTCACTGTTTATGACTGATCAAAAAAATGTTTTTTAAAAAAGAACAGTAACTATAAGGGAAGGAAATAGACAGTTATGTTAAAAGAAAGACAGCTATAGGGAGTAAACTAAGGATACTGTTACCTACAATCCACTGCTGTTGATGTTACTGACCATGTCATGAATGATGTAATATGTGACATCATCAGCAGTGGATTGTAGGTAACAGTATCCTTAGTTTACTCCCTAGAGCTGTCTTTCTTTTAACATAACTGTCTGTTTGCTTACCTTATACTTACTGTTCTTTTTTTTAAAAAATATTTTTTTTGGTTAGCTTCCGGTACGCGTACCGGGTAGCGCTCCGGGAGCGAACTAAGAGAAATAGAGGTTGGCAGAGTTCCAAATATTCTACCAATTTTTTTATAATGGGGAGTTAGTTCTGAAAAGAACTTTTTTTTTTATGTTTTTGTTGTTTTATATTTTTTTTAGTATTTTTTGAACATTTTTTTACTTTTTTTGTATTTTCTGAACGTTTTTAAATTTTTTGGGGTTTTTTTTTGGGGGGGGGGAAACAAAAACGATCCATTATAAAGGGTTCAACAGGAGCAACAAAAAAAAAAGAATTTATTTTTTGGTGCGTTTCGTACAAACATTAATATGATTTTGAATTGCTCGCAAAATCAAAGTGATGCTACTTTCTCTGTAGCAGATGAAAGTGCCACATTCCACGCACACTTGCTTTACGTGCCCAAACAACATTTGGATGTTTGCGATCATCTCCCTCGCCTCTGGTCCCG
This sequence comes from Lissotriton helveticus, assembly GCF_964261635.1. Lineage (NCBI taxonomy): Eukaryota > Metazoa > Chordata > Amphibia > Caudata > Salamandridae > Lissotriton > Lissotriton helveticus. The sequence continues at coordinate 2,006,242,751 of NC_136067.1, forward strand.
ACACCTCTGGAACCACCGATCTTCTTGCCATTGGGAGGGGATTTTGTTGTTCGTCACGTAGCTGGGCAGCACTATAATTATTTGGGTGCCACCTACTCATATGCCGATGCATAGTATGATTGCCATAACTGTATTTTTTATCAGTGCCCCTTGACAATCTATCACCGCATATGCGGCAAAACACGTAACGTGCATTCACTTTCTTTTGCCCCTCAGGAATTCTGTAGAATTTCCAGATGTAATTCTCCTTTCGATTGTACCTCCTGGGCTCCTCTGGCAAAAACTCATGCTCTTCCTCCTCTTCCTCCTCTTCCTGTTCTTCCTCTTCTTGCAAAATTACTTCTGCAGGTGGTCCTCTCTTTCTTGGATTTGGTGGAGGTGGTGGGCTAGCACCAGCTGAAGCTACTAATGAAGCCATCTCAAAGTCTCAATAAAGGGTCTTTCTCTCACCAAGATGAAAGTCAGAGTGATGAAAGAAGGAGGGGTTTTCATCATTTGGGAAAAACAAAAGTTCTAAACCAATGAAAAGTGTCCATTTTAGATCACATGACCTTGTATTACATCATTAGGAAACCAAAAGTGAAATGAACCAATGAAAAGTGTTATTACCGAGTCACATGACCTGCTATGTTTACGTTACGCGGTCGGCGCCGCGCCGCGGATCGCTTCCGGTTCGCGTACCGCTGCGCTTCCGGGTACGCGAACGTAGCACGTAATATGACGTATTACGCGAGAACGCGAAACGTCATGCTGACGCGAAGCGTCACTATGTTGTTTTGTAACGCGAGAGGTGCGCAAAAGGAACGTTTACCAGTTCGCGTACCGGGTCGCGCCTCCGGATTGAGCTAACGGGAAGCTAACCGGTACGCGTACTGGGAGCGAAACAAAAAAAAAAATAAAAAAATTGTATAAAAAACATGTAAAAAATATTTTTCTTTTTAAAGAATAATACATTGTAAAGGTTTTGATATTAGCTATTAAAAAACCAATGAAATTCACTGAAAAAACCATAGGTTATAGACCATATATAGTTAGGAATTAGCATTTACAAAACCTTAAAAATTCACTGACAAAAACCATAGGTTATACACCATATATAGTTAGGAATTAGCATTTAAAAAACCTTATTTTACTCACACAAAACCAATGAAATTCCATATATAGTTAGTTGTACTAACTATATATCACGCACCCGCAATCCACTGCTGATGATGTCACATATTACATCATTCATGACATGGTCAGTGACATCACTGATGACATCACTGATGACATCTCAAATGACATCACTGATGACATCACTGATGACAAAATCCAGTGACTGTATTTTTCTGTAAAGTTAAAATATGTCTTACATATTTATGAATGAGTCGATGTATAAGTGTCTGGACGAAGGATTTAGTAGGTGCATGACTGAATGTATGAGTGAGTGATTAAATGTGTCTCACTGAGTGCATGGGTTAGTGACTAAACTGTCTTAATTTGTGCATCATTATGTCTGTTGTTCTGTAAACTGCTGCATGTGTTGATCAGTAGCTATATGAGTAACTATATGGGTTATTGATTGGTTGCCCAAGCATTTGTATGGGAGACTGAGTGTGTGTGTGGGTGGCTGGGAAGTGTATGACTCTGTGCATAGATGTATGGGTTCAAAAGTGCATGTTGGAAACAGCTGTATGGGCGGTTGACTGTGTGCATGACTGTATTGGTGAGTGAATAGATATCTCAGTGCTACATGTCAAATTAAGTACATATGTAAAATACAATACATGTGAGAGTTGACATATATAAATAACTGTGCATAAGAGCCAGTGAATGTGTGAGTGGCTGTATGGATCATTGTGAACTTGTATCCAGGATTGTATAAGTGAGTAAATATGTCTTAGTATATGTTTGAATAAGTAAGGTGTGTTTAACTGTATAGTTAAGGAAATGGAGGTGTGATTGATTGTTTGCATGACTGTCTAGGTGTGTGTGTAACTTCATGGATGAGTGACAATCTGTGAGTCTGTGTTTACACTGAGTGTATCTAAGGTTATATTAGAGTCTGAAGAGGTTCATCGTATTATCACATAAATGATTTTATCAGTGATGTCATCAGTAATGTCATTTGAGATGTCATCAGTGATGTCATCAGTGATGTCATTTGAGATGTCATCAGTGATGTCATCAGTGATGTCATTTGAGATGTCATCAGTGATGTCATCAGTGATGTCACTGACCATGTCATGAATGATGTAATATGTGACATCATCAGCAGTGGATTGCGGGTGCGTGATATATAGTTAGTACAACTAACTATATATGGAATTTCATTGGTTTTGTGTGAGTAAAATAAGGTTTTTTAAATGCTAATTCCTAACTATATATGGTGTATAACCTATGGTTTTTGTCAGTGAATATATATATATATATATATATATATATATTACCTACTGGCGGTCGCCAGTAGGTATATATAGTTAGGATTTTTTCTCTATGGGTTTTTTGAAAATTCTATGTCTAATAACTTTGGCGTTTGTGGACGGAATCGGCTGAAATTTTCAGGAAAATGGCACATTTTGTTTCTGAGCAGCCCTTGAAAATTTGGGGGGGGTTCGTCCAGTGGGGGCCGAGAAAAAAGGGGGGTCCCAAAACGTGTTTTTAACATTGAGTTTTCCATAGGGCGGTTGGCCTCACTTTTAGCCCGAACGGCTGAATGGATTTGCACGAAACTTGGCAAAATTGTAGGGACTGGTAGCCTGATGTGCCTTTTGTAGGTCTCAATATATGTGCTCCAGTGGATTTTGAGAAATTAACGTTTAAAAAAAGATATATATCTGTAACAGCGGACCGGTTAGCGCTCTGGTTCGCGGACTTTTCGCGCAACGGAGCTTTGTGAAGCAAAGCTGATTGGTTCTCCGGCGTCTGTCAACATTCCAAACAGTCCGTAGCGGCCGCCATCTTGTCTCTCGGTAGGATCGAGAGACAAGAGGAGGTCAAAACAAAGGGGGAAATAACTATAAGGGGGCATAGTAGATCCTCGCTGACCCCCTAGGTTTGATGTGGAGGTTTTAAAAGGGCCCCGCGGGGCAAAAAAAAAACAAAATAATAATAATCGAACGGCTGAATGGATTTGCACGAAACTTGGCAAAATATTAGGGACTGGTAGCCCGATGTGCCTTTGCTAGGTCTCAATATATGTGCTCCAGTGGATTTTGAGAAATTAACGTTGAAAAAAAGATATATATCTGTAACAGCGCTCCGCTTCGCGTACTTTTCGCGTTACGGAGCTTTGCGAAGCTGATTGGTTCTCCGGCGTCTGTCAACATTCCAAACAGTCCGTAGCGGCCGCCATCTTGTCCCTCGGTAGGATTGAGAGACAAGAGGAGGCCAAAGCGAAGGGGGAAATGACCATAAGGGGGCATAGTAGATCCTTCCTGACCTCTTAGGTTTGATGTACCATTTTGCCAAGTTTGGTGTAATTCCGTTCAGCCATTCAGGCTGTAGACGTATGTAAATGTCCTATGGAAAATTGCATGGGGAAAACACATTTGAAAGTGTTGAAATTTAGAACCAATTAAAATGTTACTTTGGTTTTGTATTTGTGTGTGATGAAAGTTAATTGGTTATGTATATATGTCAAATGAGAGGAAACCACAGCCATTTTGTGATACTACTGTCTGAGGTACATTTGTGAGGAATTTTTGGTGGTGAATTTCTGGTGTTTGATTTACACAGTACTAACACTTCTGCTACTTTTAAAAAGGTGAGTTGTTAATTTGTAAGGGGAACTATGTTGTACACTTGAAGATAATTTGAAAAATGTTTTCTGTTATTTATTTGCAGTCCTTCTGTTATACTAAATACTTGATGAAGTTAGTTTTATATTATGTATTACTAAAAACGATAAATGAAAGTGATTATTTTTTTCTGCAATTTACAGCAAGCAATTTCAAAATAAAATGGCTCACAATGAAGAGACCGTGGCAATTTCTTTTGAATTGTCCACTACATTGATTGAAATTGAGAGCACCAATAATGAAATATTGTCACAAGGAGGACATGACTTGTATGATTCCATTAGATTGATTGAAATGGACAGCACCAAGAATGAAATATTGTCACAAGGAGATGACTTGAATGATTCCACTACATTGATTGAAATTGAGAGCACCAATAATGAAATATTGTCACAAGGAGGAGATGGCTTGTATGATTCCATTAGATTGATTGAAATGGACAGCACCAAGAATGAAATATTGTCACAAGGAGGAGATGACTTGAATGATTCCACTACATTGATTGAAATTGAGAGCACCAATAATGAAATATTGTCACGAGGAGATGACTTGAATGATTCCACTACATTGATTGAAATGGACAGCACCAATAATGAAATATTGTCAGAAGGAGGAGATGACTTGAATGATTTTTTTGATCAATCTCTTGATGGCGAATTTATCGAGTGTTTGGAGACCATAGAGTTACAAGAATCATCATTGCAGACTTTTAATGAGGAGATTCCAGATGAGATGATTGAAGAGGAAATTACTGATGAGGACATGTTACTAGTTGTTTCAAATTTAGAAAATTCTGAAGAATAAATTTATATTTAGAAATCAAAAATTGTTTGAGACATTATTTATTTTTATTTTTAATTTATGAGGTTGTAGCGAAGTGATTGTAGTATAAAATGAGACTTATAGTATAGAGTGCAACATTTTTATGTTACATGGTAAGTTTACTCATATTTACTTCCCTTCTGCCACTATATTATCTCCAATGTGTATTTGACATGTCTTCTTCATCTCCGGCCTCCTTTCTCTCACTGTGTGTCTCCGATGCATCTTATCGCTGGTATTTTGTGTAATTACAGAAGAGAGTAAAATAAAATAGTTCGGAACGTGAAAAGGGGGCAAAGTAGAGTACTCCTCACCCCCTAGGCCTTTTTAGGCGGTCCCAAAAGGATCAGTTTCTGCTTTCCTGAGAGATTATGGTATGAGTTCCATATACCACAATAACTTGCATTACAACATGCAAGATATCTATCTCCTATTACCAACTTTTGGAGATATTCGCGCTAAGCGCGAATATCTCCAAAAAGTAACACCTGCCCTGAGCAGTTCTTAGCCATGTTATCCAATGGGAGGTGGATAACATGGCTAAGAGTATTAGCTCGGTAATGCATGAATATCGCTGAGTTTTTAGCGATATTCATGCATTGCGGCCGTTTATTATCGCATTTGCGATAAACCTTGATAATAGTAAGGTTTATCTTCGATAATTTCTGACGATGCTTAGTGGTAAAAAATTGGTTGGTAAGCATCGTTAGCGATAAATATCGCTTAACTTTGGTAATATGCCCCAACGTCTGTTAACGTTCGATTCGAAGGAAATGAGGAAGTGTTGAAAAACATTGTCTGCGCCATCTTGCCTTTTTTGAAATGCCACACTTTTGTCGTGCACGGCAGCCATTTTAGATGTCTTGACCAGACCCACTCTCTGCACGCTGTCGATTCGTAGCATGGCTCCTCACCCTCGTAAGCATCTCCCCCAGGCACTGGTCACCACCGCTCTCTGTCTTATGCATGGGCAATAAACCTTCCCCCATCTGCGCTGCTCTTCCCTGAGAATCACACTCTGTGCCCGCCCGACACCTCCCTTTCGCCCTATTCACTACCGCACCCTCTGACACTCCTCTTCCTCTGTGTCCGAATGTCCAGGCCGGTCCTAGGCTATCAGCTAGCCCTGCAGATGTAGTTTATGGCCCCAGCTGTAAAGAATCACCCCTCTTCAAAGGAGTTATAGTAGATCAAGGCCCACACCCGATGTGATCCGTCACAGCACACGCGTTCCTACTATCTGAAAACCATCCTGTATTGTGATTGGGGAGGGGACCGAGCCTGAAGCGGAAGATTCCAGGAATGACTCTTTGTACATCAAAGTTTTTACAATTATGTGTCACATTAAAAATATATAGCACTCCAACAAAGTAGTAGGAATATAAAACTTTAATAACATATAAATATATACAACAAAACAAAAACAGTAAAAACATTTAAACAACGAAGAGACCGTGGCAATTTCTTTTTAATTATCCAATAGATTTATTGAAATTGACAGCACCAATAATGAAATATTCTTGTCAGTAGCGGTCTGTTGTGCGAATAGTTCCAAGGCAGCAGAACGCGCTGAAATCTAGATGGCACGAAAGTGATGTCTAGTAAGTTGCCGCCCAGCAAAAAACGGCGTGGGGCGCCGCGGGGGTGAGTGAGTCCAGTAGGCACCACAGCTATTCTTACCGGCATTGCAGAATTACTGCTGGGGACAATGCCTGTGCTGTAGCAGGGTCACAGCAGAAACAAAAAGGATTCTGTTGAAGATGTTGTTGGTTTTCAATTTGAAAACAGTTCTGGTGTCAACTGCTATGCTAATGTAGTGGTTAATGTTTTGTTTTCTCTAGAAAATGTAAAAGAGGGGGAGGCAGTCCAAAGTTCCGTTAAAAGGGCAAAGGAAAGGATCGGTGGTTTGAACTATCAGTCAAAAAGGGGAGGGGGTGCAATAATTTTTCCTACCGGGTCACACTGTGCTTTCACCGGAAGTAAGGTCTGCAGGATTGTAGTAATTCAAAGTGAGGCTGGCGCCAGCATGGGAGCGCCGACGTCCCGCGGATACAGTTTCGTCACTCCACGGGCGATCATGGCAGTCATTCCCCATCGGGGGTCGGAGACTCCCGCGGCTCCTCTAGAATCTTCAAGGTCGTGGAGGACTACGGTGGTGGAGTCAACCAGTGACCGGGCCATTTCTTTATGTTGGGCCCGCTCTTGCCAGGTCGACCGCCATTTTGAGAGTTCGGCAGCTACCGGCGATCGCGGGGTCACATGAGCGGACGGGCTCCACCCTGCCGGGCGAGACGTTGCAGCATGGCCACAGTGGAAGAACCGTTATCTAGGTCGTTCCGAAACTGTGCAGCACTGTAGTTGTTAGGATGCCACCGCCTGGAGCGCTGAGGGTGCAGCTGGGAAGCCTCCACCTGGGGAGGCGGGAGAGGCCTGTTCGCACCGTCTCTCCCTCCCAGTGCACCCCACGGCGTCTCGCTTGAGATTTGTTATGGCCGGACCAGGCGATGAGGACGAGGGGGGGGTCGGAGGCATGTGCAAGACATCCCCCTCCAGTGTTGTCGCAGCCATTATAAAAGAAAGAAGTGTCCCGTCCGTCTTCGGGCCGGGCTTCCGGTGGATGTCGGCCGGACGCCCCTGGCTCTGGCCCCATGAACGGGTTTCTTGGTTTATCGGCTGCAGCCGGATCCCGTCGGCCTCGGCCCCCCGACCGTTGGTGGTCGGACCGGAAGAGCATGTGGCGGGACTACCTGCAACTCTCAAGGGCCACCGCGGCCGGACTGGGAGAGAGAGGGGAGGGTCGAGGAGACATTCCCCCCCCCTGCAACTGTTCAGCGTTGTAAAGGCAATCCCCTGGCCGGGTCCCGCTGGTCTCGGCCTCTCCTCCGGCTACACCCTACGTTAGGATCTCCTGGCCGAGGCGTGGCAGCAGGACCTGCCTTATATGGGCTGCTCCCGGCTGGGCGTAGCCGGAACCCTGCCCCACCTTGGAAGTTTCCAGAGTGGGGGTGGATGTTCTACTGACTTGCATTTTCCCTAGTCTATCGATTTTTTTGGCGTGGCAGGCGGTGGGACAGCGAGGGGTGATTTGGTTTCTCTTACTGTTTTTCTGGTCTCTCACCACTGGCATATTTTAACGTTTTCTTGTTTCTAGGACATTAATAGGTTTTATCATTACGTTATGTTATCGTTTCTTTGTTCGTTGTTTAATAAAAGTTCATGTTCATCAGTGGCCTACTGATTTTCGTTTTCCTATTTTTTTCTTTCCAGGTTGTTTCATGGTAAAGTTTCTGTTAACAGGATACAGTGATCACTTCGTTATTATTGCATATGTCCTTTTCACTAGGGGTGCTCTCTGGTCGGGCCAGATGACGTATCTCTAGTAAATGGTCCGGGTGAAAAAGGTGCATCAATCAGTGGGGAGTAGATAGGCATGACAGATTACAACGGGGGAGAACGGTCCGCATTACGTACCCTTTCACTACTTGCAAAGATTTTCCTACGTTTATTTGCAAACAGGGAATACCTCCAAAAAGAACTAATTCCCAAACAGTCAATGTTCGGACAATCAATCAATCAATGAGGAATGAAATAGGTACGACGTGTTAAAGGCTTGCGTTACCTACCCTTCACTATCTGCAAAGGGAGATAGAATATTCCTATTCTTCCTCGTTTGCAGGTAGAGAAGATCGTTAAGAGAATTAACTTCGAACAATTCAATGCTCGATTGAAACAATCAACAAGGGGTACTGTGAACACAAATGAACGCCGCTTATATACATACGCATTGCTATTTTCAACAGGTTGTTCCTAATGTTTCTATTTTAGCGAGGTCAAAAGAGATCCCATTAGTGGCCTACTGATTTTGCTCGATTCCTTTTGTTTTTTTACACGATTTTTCGCTATCTGCAAAGACTAAACAGAGTATTGCGACTCTGTGCTTGTTTGTAAATAGAGAATGAACCAAAGAGAACAATCAATCAAATGGAGAGAGAAGCAGGCACGACGGATTACAAAGGGGGAAAGGGCTGCGTTAACTACCCTTCACTATCTGCAAAGAGAGAGTACTCCTAATAGAAATGAGGGGTGGGGGGCAGCAATCAAAGCAGATCAGTGTGCATAAACACGAAAAAAAAAATTCTTACCACGTACTTGACATTCGACAGCTTATGATATTTGCTATTAAAAAACCATTGAAATTCACTGAAAAAACCATAGGTTATAGACCATATATAGTTAGGAATTAGCATTTACAAAACCTTGAAAATTCACTGAAAAAACCATAGGTTATAGACCATATATAGTTAGGAATTAGCATTTAAAAAACCTTATTTTACTCACACAAAACCATTGAAATTCCATATATAGTTAGTTGCACTAACTATATATCGCGCACCGCAATCCACTGCTGATCATGTCACATATTACATCATTCATGACATGGTCAGTGACATCACTGATGACATCACTGATGACATCTCAAATGACATCACTGATGACATCACTGATGACAACATCCAGTGACTGTATGTTTCTGTAAAGTTAAAATATGTCTTACATATTGAAGAATGAGTGGATGTATAAGTGTCTGGATGAAGGATTTAGTAGGTGCGTGACTGACTGTATGAGTGAGTGATTAAATGTGTCTCACTGAATGCATGGGTTAGTGACTAAACTGTCTTAATTTGTGCATCATTATGTCTGTTGTTCTGTAAACTGCTGCATGTGTTGATCATTAGCTATACGAGAGGCTATATGTGTTATTAATTGGTTGCCCAAGTATTTCTATGGGAGATTGAGTTTGTGTGGGGGTGGCTGGAAGGTGTGTGACTCTATGCATAGATGTGTGAGCAGTTTATTCACTAGGTGTATGAGTTCAAGAGTGCATGTGGAAACAGCTACATGGGCAGTTGACTGTGTGCATGAGTGTATTGATGAGTGAATGGATATCTCAATGCTACATGTCATAGTAAGTACATATGTAAAACACAGTACATGTGAGAGTTGGCATATATAAATAACTGTGCATGAGAGCCACTGAATGAGTGAGTGGTTGTATCGATCATTGGGAACTTGTATCAGGGATTGTATAAGAGAGTAAATATGTGTTAGTATATGTTTCAATAAGTAAGGTGAGTTTAACTGTATAGTTGAAGAAATGGAGGTGAGATTGTTTCTTTGCATGACTGACTGGGTGTGTGAGTAACTCCATGGATGAGTGGCAGTGTGTGAGTGTCTGTATACACTGAGTGTATCTAAGGTTATATTAGAGTCTGAAGAGGTTTATCGTATTAGCACAAGAATGATGTCAAATGAGATGTCATCAGTGATGTCATCAGTGATGTCATTTGAGATGTCATCAGTGATGTCATCAGTGATGTCACTGACCATGTCATGAATGATGTAATATGTGACATGATCAGCAGTGGATTGCGGGTGCGCGATATATAGTTAGTGCAACTAACTATATATGGAATTTCAATGGTTTTGTGTGAGTAAAATAAGGTTTTTTAAATGCTAATTCCTAACTATATATGGTCTATAACCTATGGTTTTTTCAGTGAATTTTCAAGGTTTTGTAAATGCTAATTCCTAACTATATATGGTCTATAACCTATGGTTTTTTCAGTGAATATATATATATATATATATATATATATATATATACCAAGGTATATTGAAGTAGTGGGTGTATGAGTGTCTGAATAGATAATTTAGTAGTTGCATCACTGACTGTATAAGTTAGAAATAAAACTTATCTTACTGAATGCATGGGTTAGTGAGTAAACTGTGTAAATGTCTGTATCAGTCTGTCAATTGGTGTGTAAGTGGCTGCACGGGTTAGTGAGTAGCTACATGGGTTATTGATTTGTTGTCTGGGTATCTGTATGGGTGCCTTAGTGTCTGTGTGGGTGGGTGGGGGTCTGACTCAGTGCATAGATGTGTGAGCGTGTAATTTACTGGGTATATGGGTTCAAGAGTGCATCTGTGAAGGGCTGTGTGGGTAGGTGTGTGTGTGTATGGGTGTGTTAGTGAGTGAATGGATGTCTCAGTGGTACATGGGTGAGTAAGTACATATGTGAAAGGCATATATGTGAGTCTTGGAGCATATAAATCACTATATGTGATAGTGAGTGATTGTGAGGGTGGCTGTATGGATGAGTGTGTGCTAGTATCAGTTATTGTATGAGAGTCAGTATGTGTTAGTATCTGTATGACTAAGTGATGTGGTGTGTATATAACTGTATAGGTGAGTAAATGGGAGTGTGAATGATTCTTTGCATGATTGATTAGGTGTGTGAGCAACTCTATGGATGAGTGGCAATGTGTGAGTGTCTATATAGGTGTATGAGTACAAATGAAGGTGCTGTATTGATTTGTGACTGCATGTTTGAGTGACTGTATGGGTGAATGAGTAGACATGTGTGTAGACCTAGGAATCAGTGAGGGGGTATGTAGTAATTGGTATTGGTGTGTCTATGGTTTCGAAAATAGTTGTCTGTATTTTAGAGTGGGTGAATCAAAGGTTATATTAGGGTATGAGGAGGTGCATCCGATTATCACATGGATAATGTCATCAGTAATGTCATTTGAGATGTCATCAGTGATGTCATCAGTGATGTCACTGACCATGGCAGGAATGATATAATATGTGACATCATCAGCAGTGCATTGCTGGGGCGCGAGTTATAGTTAGCTCAACTAACTATAACGGCTGAATTTCTCTGGTTTCTCTGGTATAACGTTTCTCTGGTTTCTCTGGTATAATGTTCCTGAAACCTGTGTAGAGTGATATCTTCAGTGAATCTGAGCGAGAGGGGGTAAATGACCCCATTTTAACCGAATTCACATTGATGGGGAGAGGAAGAATGCCAGCCAACAGTCAATAGGCAAATGCAAGTCATGGAAGAGGAGGCAGAGGTGCATCAAGAAGAACAAAAACAGCATTAGGAGCATTGGGAAGCCCTGTGGGAAGACGAACAAGGGACCAACAACTGAAGATGTAATGGAGCAGAACACTGTTATCAACCTGTCCAAGAGACTCTTTCTTTGGGTTTATCATTTTGTCCTTCCTATCATTTTAATTTTACACAAAGCCGTAATGATTTGTTCTATTTTACTCGAAAATTAAGGATAAAAAAATGGTATGTTACTAAAGTTAAGGACCCCAAAGTTACTACTATTGAGGAACCAAGTCTCACTAGCATAGGAGAAATCTAACTGTGGCAAACCTGTAGGGAGTTGGAGAATAATGACAATACATTGACATTATGCGAGGCTGATGAGAACACAGGTACAGATCTGAGTACGAGAAGTGGCTTGAGACTGAAATCTATTTGTCTCCCACAGATCAAAAATGACTCCATTGAACGCGGAGTCATACAAGAATTTTTATATTTGTCTAAAAAGAAATGGCATGTCACTGTTGTTACTAATGTACAATTGAATGTCATTGAAAGTTTGAAAAATGACCACACTATCGTAATTAAAAAAGCATATAAGGGCGGGAACGTGGTTGTATTGTCACGTGATATGTATATAGATGAAGGTTTACAACAGCTATCAGACCCAGAGAAATACGAGATCAGCAGCAGGAAGGAATAAGAGAAATCCATAAAAAACTACCAAACACAACTAGTAGAGTGGAAGGATAAAGGGATTCTTTAGACGGAAGAATATGATTTTTTATCTTGTAAGTATCCCAAACTCCCAGCTCTCTATTTACTCCCAAATTTCCACAAGGACAAAGAGAAACCCCCAGGCAGACCTATTGTGACGTCAAGGGGACATTTCTTAGAGAATTCATCAAACTATGTAGGCTTAGTTATGAATTCTCTTGGTGTCGAAGATATATTGATAACACATTTATACTATTTTTAACAAAACTTTATTCCCTGACAGGTCGAACGTAATTATTTAAGTTATTTGTGCACACGTTACTGTTTAAACACATTTTATTTTTTTATGTAAAAAAAGACTACTGAGTGAAGTAACTCGACCAAGTCTGTTGTCTATGTCTTTCATGTCACATGATTGTTTATTTAACCATGTAACTAACAACAAGACCATTACTCGTGATCAAGGGGTTGTCCCCATAACACATTAGGTCTTGACGCTTTGCTGAATAAACACCTCTTATCTCAACATTTGTGTCCACGGCGTGCTGTTTTTATATCCAGGAGGCAGCGCTTTGGATGTATATTACCTACTGGCGGTAGGTTTAGGTCTTGACGCTTTGCTGAATAAACACCTCTTATCTCAACATTTGTGTCCACGGCGTGCTGTTTTTATATCCAGGAGGCAGCGCTTTGGATGTATATTACCTACTGGCGGTCGCCAGTAGGTATATATAGTTAGGATTTTTTCTCTATGGGTTTTTTGAAAATTCTATGTCTAATAACTTTGGCGTTTGTGGACGGAATTGGCTGAAATTTTCAGCAAAATGGAACATTTTGTTTCTGAGCAGCCACTGGAAATTTGGGGGGAGTTGGTCCAGGGGGGGCCGAGAAAAAAGGGGGGTCCCAAAACGTGTTTTTAACATTGAGTTTTCCATAGGGCGGTTAGCCTCACTTTTAGCCCGAACGGCTGAATGGATTTGCACGAAACTTGGCAAAATTGTAGGGACTGGTAGCCCGATGTGCCTTTTGTAGGTCTCAATATATGTGCTGCAGTGGATTTTGAGAAAATAACGTTCAAAAAAAGATATATATCTGTAAGCGCGGACCGGGCAGCGCCCCGGTACGCGTACTTGACGCGTAACGGAACTTCGCGTAGCGAAGTTGATTGGCTCTCCGGTGTCTGTCAACATTCTAAACAGTCCGGAGCGGCCGCCATCTTGTCTCTCGGTAGGATCGAGTGACAAGAGGAGGCCAAAACAAAGGGGGAAATGACCATAAGGGGGCATAGTAGATCCTCCCTGACCCCCTAGGTTTGATGTGGAGGCTTTAAAGGGGCCCCGCGAAGCAAAAAAAAAAAATTTTTTTTTTGTTTTTTTTCGTGGTTAGCGCCCGGTACGCGAACCGGGAAGCGTTCTGGGGAGCGTACCACAATGAAAAATGAATGATAGACTTTTCAAATGCTGTATGTTAATTGATTGTTGGTTTTGTTGATTATTTTTTTTTTTTTTTTTTTTAAGCTTTTTTTATTGTGTTTCATAATTTATTAAACTTTCTAACATTTCATTGTCAGAAATTTCATAATAATCATGGAATATAGATTGTAGTCTCTGAGGTTGTAAAATGTCCTCATTTGCAAGGAGGTTATCTACTGCTTGTACACATTGCAGTAGTTCTTGGTCCCAAGTTTCATCCATAAATTCAATCTCATTTGGATCAATGATTTCTGTGTTGGACTCTGGAAGGACAATTTCAAATGAAATGTTTTGTTCACTTTCCATTTTCCCTGAAATTTGCATAAAAAAATATATATTAGTAGAGGTAGGGCACTGTTGGGATTAATTTTAGATAGGCAGTTTTTAACAGAGAATTTATCTTTGGGCAGTGTATAGTATCAGAGTGGAAGTAGGAATATAAAAAAGTGTATCTAAATTTATAAGTACTACAGAGGGATAGTATATAACTAACAGAAAAAGTTTGCCATATTAACTTAAAGTGCACAATATACTTCAGTTTTAAAAATAACAACTTACCTTTAAAAAGAAGTTGAAGTTATTAATGAAAATCCTATTGAAATGTACACCAGGAAGTAGTAGTCAAAATGGCTGTGTTTCCTTCTCTTCCTTTATATATATTCGGGTACATAACCAATCAAATGTGAGGTAAAAAAAGTAGAAAATGAAAGTAACATTTTAATTGGTTGTCAATTCCAACATTTCAGATGTGTTTTGTGAAGTAATTTACCTCACGGTATTTAGAGAGGTCTACAGGCTAAATGGCTAAATGGAATTCCAATCAAATTTGTGAAAATGGTAGGGATTGGTATGTAGTATGAGCTAATCTATATTTGGTGAAATTGTCTCCAGTGGCTTTTCTGTGAACTACTTTCCCACCTTTTTTGATGGTGCGCTTCCCAGGGAGCGACCCGGTACGCGAACCGTTGAGCGCCCCGGTTCGCGTACCTTAAGCGTTCCGGGAGTCCACCATTTTGTGTTTCGGTCGAATTAAGATACAAGATGGAGGGCAAATAATGTTCAGAATGGGTAGAAGGGGGCACGGTAGACTTATCTTGACCCCCTAGGTTTTCTGAGGGTGGCTGAGGAGGTTTATATGTGCGAAAAAAAAACATTTTTTTAAAAAATTTCGCGAGGTTAGCTCCCGGTACGCGTACCGGGTAGCGCCCCAGGGAGTGTACTTTGTTGAAAATTAGTGAAAAAAGTTAGAGTAAAATAATAATTGTGAGTGATTAGATGTAGGGTAGCTCTGAGAAGAGCTTTTGGGTTTATGGTACATTTTGGTACTTATAAGTAGGTACCAATGCACATTTTTAAATTCAGAGTGAAAACTCTGTTGCCCTCATCTGAGAAGTGAACTCCATCTCCTCTGTAGATATCTTGCATGTAGTAACGCAAGTTATTGTTGTACAGGGAGCCCATTCCATGGTCTCTCATGTAAGCTGAAACAGATTTGTTTACATGCTTCCTCGACTTCTCAATTTGTGGACAAAATTGGTTTGACCACCTCCATTTCTGTCTTTGGCATATATTTGAATATACCAAGGCAGTCTGAGGAAAAAGTGCCATTAATTGCTCAAAGGTGTCCTTTAAAAGCATTTCCAGACCTACACCAGTCAAAGTGCCCAAGTCATTACCTCCACAGTGCACAATTAACAGGTCAGGTTTTGGCAAATGCATAAAGGTTTTCACCAATGGTATCAATTGGTGACATTTTAATCCTCTGTGGCCAAACCACTTAATTTCCACATCTTGTAAATTGAGGTTAGGTAAATTCCTGCTTTCAACGTACCTTTGAGCCCAGTGAATATAACTATGACCAACAATCCAGACAGAAAACATGGTGAGAGAAGGTTCTCCTGCAGTCAGATGAAGTGTGGCAATGAAATGGCAGTTGAAAAAATGAGAGTTTGAAATGAAAAAAACTGTGGAGTTTCTGTGTTCATGAAGTAGTAACAGTGATTGGTGGATTTTGATTGATGAAAACAGAAAGTTAGGGTGTACAGATGTGTTGTTTGAAAGATGTATTTTGAGTGGTCAATAAAAAATCATTAAATGAAAGAAAGCACTGGATATGCAGGTGCACTGAGAGTTCAGAGTTCAATTGCAACATTGTTGTGTGAATTTGCAAACACCAGAGTTTCTCCAAGAGGTGGTTGCTATGGAAAATAGGCAGAAAGGGCAGAGGGGGAAGGGTTTTCATTTGAAAAAAAGTGAGGGAAGAGTTTTGATTGGGTGACATGAGAAATATGTGTGAAGAATTACACCATTTCTGTGCTTTTGATAGCTGCAGACTCTGGAGTGCATACCTTTTGCTCTGCTGAAGACAAATTGGTGTGTTTCTTAGACTGTTTTCAAACTCAAAGTATTTGCTAAGGTGAGAAAATATTTCTTTACTTTAGATAGAGAATAGTGTGCTTTAAGGAGAAAATTATGATTTATGTGGCGCAAATTGCTTGTAAATATGCTCTCACATGTGCATGGAAAATTTTGATTTTGAATGTTTGTGTTACATAGCCATGTTAAAAGTGACGCAACCATGCTGAAAAGCCAATCAAAAAATGATTTCATGTGTTTTAATGACATTTTAAGTCATTTTCTGATGTGCAGTGTTTAGAAATTATGATTTGAAAATCGTTTTTGTGGAAAAGGAATTGTTTTTAAATTCATGACAAGGATATAATGGTGTATGGTTCTTTATAAGGCAATTGACTGTCCTTGATGTTATTTTTCTCATTTTAGTGTAAGACCTTTCTCTGTGGCGCAAATTGCTTGTAAATATGCTCTCACATGTGCATGGAAAATTTAGATTTTGAATGTTTGTGTTAAATAGCCATGTTAAAAGTGACCAAACCATGCTGGGAAGGCAATCAAAAAACGCTTTCATGTGTTTTAATGACATTTTAAGTCATTTTCCCATGTGCAGTGTTTAGAAATTATGATTTTAAAATCGTTTTTGGGGAAAAGGAATTGTTTATAAAATCATGACAAGGACATAATGGTGTATGGTTCTTTATAAGGCAATTGACTGTTCCTGATGTTATTTTTCTCATTTTAGTGTAAGACCTTTCTCTGTGGCGCAAATTGCTTGTAAATATGCTCTTACATGTGCATGAAAATTTTAATTATCAATGTTTGTGTTACATAGCCATGATAAAAGTGAACCAACCATGCAGGAAAGCCAATCAAAAAACGCTTTCATGTGTTTCAATGACATTTTAAGTCATTTTCTCATGTGCAGTGTTTTGAAATTATGATTTGAAAATCGTTTTTGGGAAAAAGGAATTGTTTTTAAATTCATGAGAAGGACATAATGGTGTATGGTTCTTTATAAGGCAATTGACTGTCCCTGATGTTATTTTTCCCATTTTAATGTCAGACCTTTCTTTGTGGCGCAAATTGCTTGTAAATATGCTCCCACCTGTACATGGAAAATTTTGATTTTGAATGTTTATGTTACATAGCCATGTTAAAAGTGACCCTACCATGCAGGAAAGCCAATCAAAAAACGCTTTTATGTGTCTTAAGGACAATTTAAGTAATTTTCCCATGTGTAGTGTTTTGAAGTTATGATTTGAAAATCGTTTTTGAGGTAAAGGAATGTTGTTAAAATTTATGTGCGCCATATGCCCCCAAATTTCTTTTTCAGGGTTGCAGCAGGGTGTTCTTGAGACACCCCTGCACCTTTGGAATAAATTCCTAATTTGTGATGAGCAAATTGTTAATCGCAAATTGCACCTTCATTTATATGAGCCTCCTAGCCCATGGAAATGAATGGGTAATTTGCAATTAGCAATTTTCTCAAACAAATTTGGAATGGTAAAGAATCGCTATTTATTCCTTAAATTTCGCTTTTTTGGAAATGCAAAATAGTTATATGATACATATGGCGGTTGATGTCTAACAAGATAAGAAGCTTATGGATACATTTATGATGACTGGTGCAATCAAGTAGAAATCACTTACTTCATTGGTAGGCCTTTACAATAAATTATCTCCTCTGTATTCTTCATCAAGCGTAACTTTAATCTGCAATCCTGAGTAGGCCTCACCTTAAACAAACCTCTGGATAGGCCACATCTTATTGTCATCCTGATTTAATCATTTATAATGCTAGGGACAGATTTATGATAGGTGTATACCTCTTTTGTGCCACTTAGAAAACATTGTCCATGGGGAAATGACTTAAAATGTCATTAAGACACATGAATGTGTTTTTTTAAAACGTTTGCAATTTTTTTGGGTCACTTTCAACATGGCTATGTGTCTGAAACAGTCAAAATCTAAATTTGCAATGCACAGGTGGGAGCATATTTACAAGGAATGTGCTTCATGGGGAAAGGTCTTATAATGTAATATGGGAAAAATGACATTAGAGATACTGAAATGCCTTATAGAGAAGCATACACCATTATGTCCTTGTCATAAATTTGCAAACCATTATTTTTCCCCAAAAACGATTTTCAAATTATATTTTGAAAACACTGCACATGTGGAAATTACTTAAAATGTCAATAATTCAAAATTTGTGATTCCTTAAATGCAATGTATCAAAAAAAAAATATGTAAAAAATGATATTAAGGATTTGGAAACTACCACCTACTTCTAGTTTGTGGTAATTTGCGAATTCTTTTCAAAAAGCATTTAAAAAAAAAAAAAAAAAAAGGTCCCATATGACGCCCATACATGCCATTAGGGCATGTAGGTGTGCCATGTGCTCCCAAATTTCTTTTTCAGGGGTGCAGCAGGGTGTTCTTGAGATACCCCTGCACGCTTGAAAAAAATCCTATTTTGTGATGAGCTAATTGCTAATCACAAATTGCAACATTAATTCCTATGAGCCTCCTAGCCTATGGAAATGAATGGGTAATTTGCAATTAGCAATTTGCTCATTGCAAATTAGGAATAGTAAAGAATCGCTATTTATTCCTTAAAATTCGCTATTTATAATATGTAAAATATTTTGATGATACATATGGCAGTTCATCTGTAACAAGATAAGAAGCTTAGGGATAGATTTATGATGAGTGGCGCATCACCAGGGATGTGACAGTCATCCTGCGCCACTGTTCCGCCACCCATGTTGTGCTGCATTTACAATGTGGCGCAGCATGGGGCAAAAACGGCACAGATGCGTGACGCATCTGTGCCGTAAAGGTGGCGCATTGCTGGAGTTGTATCGTAAGTGCGATGCAGCTCCAGCAAGGCTCAGGGGTGCCCCATCTCTACAATGCTGCGTCAAGACCTATGCCAGCTTCAAGCAGGCGCAGGGTTTTGAAGCAGCTTTCTCCTATCTGATTGTAAATGCGGCACACCATGGGTGGTAAAGCAGTGGTGCACATTAACTGGTGCATGCCTGGGGATGTGCCATTTAATATAAATCTGCACTTTAACATTTGAGTATGTGCAGGGGACACAGAGTCGTTGAGGCTTATCCAAGGTTAAGAACAGATGAGTCCTGTTCAGTGAAAAATTAGACATAGGCTTCACCTGCTCAGCATCGCTGGACATGGCTAAATAATAGCTGCAAAATGTTACTCTTGTTAAATAATTTTACTATTATAATCTGTGAGATTTGTCTCTTACTCTGCAACATCTCATTGTTGTTATCTTTCTTTAAAGATAAAGACAACCTCAACATGAGCGACAATCTGCAATCAGTTGATTTTGACCTCATCATTGAACTTGTAATTGAAACATCAGTGGATGTTGATCCATTGGATGATTTAAATCCTGAGGATGAAGAAGAGCGTGATGAGGATGCAGATTTGTCCGAATTATATGATATAGGATGGGAAGCTGACCTGCTTGAGCCTTTGGAATTATAAACATTTATTTTTAAAATTTATAATCAATAAAAAGTAAAAAGGTAAACCGTTTAATTTAAAAATAAAGACACCTTCAAAAACAGGTTATGTGTAGTGTCTTCAATAAAATATTAAAATATGCTCATAAAATTAGATCAGATTCACATATAAAATAGCATAGGTAACATAAATATAAATGTCATTTCTTTTCTGGTATTTCTGTATTGTAAAAATGGCAATGACTAAAAAATCTTCAAATTAAAATGTCAAGTAGTGTGTTATGTTTTTGATCACTATTACTGATTTACTGTTTGATAATAATGTTTATTAACATTTTTTATTATATTTTTCCTCAGATTCAACTGCAGATCATTTCAAGATTTCAATATGCCTACAAAAATAAGAGAGATAAAGGCTGCAAAACGTCAAAGACAGCAGGAGAAAAAAAAAACGCAGCAGTCCTCTAACAAAAAGATTTCTCAAGCCATGAAGAAAGCACCGGGTAAGAGCTCTAAATATTTCATAAGAAATATTTCTAATAAAAAAAATATTAGTACAGAAAATGTTTCAATCCATAACACGAGAAGTAAATCAAATGGAAAGAAAAGGACAAATGAAAATGTTACTGCTAGAGCAAGAGATAAATCTGTGCATGATAGTAGAAGGAAACAACAGTTTAGGGAGATTCGTAAACGAATGTTCCGTAACAGGATAATTGGCAATTTGTTAAAAAATATTAAGAAAGGTCAACAGAAATTAGTTTTTTATAAGAGAAAAAAAAAAGTTGAGAAAGTTATTGATCAGGCTTTTGAAATTAAACGTAAGTTATTTATTTTGATAATCAATAGAATTAGGAAGCTAAACAAGGCAATTTTTGATTTCAAAAGAAATAGTAGATGGAAGAGAATAGTTAATCGTAGTAATTTTTGTGAAGTTTTTTCTGGAGAATGGATACATAGTTCAAGCTGTGAGGCATTTTTTAATGAAGAGAGTTATTTCCAGGATAATGATTTGGTGCATGCAGTTGACATCAGTGGTCGTGCTTATGAAGTGAAAGATGGTTGTCCAGTTGAAAAAGAAAAACTTGTGACAACAGAGGCAGAAGAGTTGTTAGGTAATGAGGTTTTAGGAAGACGTGCTAAGGGTCCTGTGTACACCTGGAAGTGTAGTAGTATTTGCAGTGTGCGACAGGATTCCATCAATTTGCTTTGTGATTTTGTACGGACATTTAACAAGAAAAGTTTGAAACAGAAAATAAGGTTGTTGCAAGAATTAGATCCTTGCAGAGTGAGAGAAGTGACAGGTTTGCATGGTCATTCACTGGCTTGTCTTTCCAGGAGAGTATGCCAGAGTGTTTTTCATCATTTCAGGATGCTAGCAGTGCATCATAACAAAGTGAGGAAGTTAGTTAGACTGTTGTATTATGCTAAGAGTCCAGCAATTATGCTGAAACAATTATGCGCTGCTCTTTTGCATGGTTCTGAAATAGATGTGAAGAATATATGTGAAGAAATTGAGTTTTGTTACTTTGGAAGTAAAGAGGAGAATGTTGAAATTGAGCAAGAAGTAGAGGGTCATTTGGAAGATAGTGTACATGTTTCCAGTACAGATAATTTCCAGAGGGAAATTGCGACGTTTGACATGAAATCAAGTGAGAGGCCTAATTTCACTTGTGTGTGTTGTAGACGCACTTATTATAAGAATCAGACTAAGTTAGTGGATTTATATGCAAAAAGTGAAAGGGAAAATAATAGTGAATGGAAGGATTTTGCAACATACTTGATGGTAGAAAATTGTTTTGATTTGGGATTGGATCAACGTGTGTGTACTTATTGTTGTAACAAATTAAAACAAAACCAGATGCCTGCTAGAGCAGTTCATAATAATCTGGAATTGGTTGAGATTCCTTCTGAATTGAAGGACTTAAATACTTATGAATCTATTTTGATTCAAAGTATCCATCCCTTTCAGGCTATTGTAAGAATGGAGCCAAAGACAGGGAAATTGCCTCCATCAGATTTACAGAGAGGATTAAAGGGAAGAGTTGTTTATTTGCCTCTAGATTTCAAGAAAAACATTAACACAATTGGAGTAGAAAAAGTGGAAGAGGTACCTCTGGTTATCTTAGTTAATGGGGTTCCGACAAAGAATAAGAAAATATGGCAAGATTTAGTAGATGTTAGGAAAGTTAAAAAGGCAACATTGTATTTGAAAAAAAATAATAAATACTATAAGAATGTATATGTTGCAGAAGAGGAAGTAAGTGAGGAAGAGGATAGCGATTTGTGTGCTGGTCAAATTGAGAAAGTAGAACCCTCTACTAGTGAGGAAATATATGAACATTATAGTGTTCATCCTTTGCATTCAAAGGAAGTCATGGGGAATGCTATTGAGTTGTTTCAAATGAAACAAGCCAAAGGGAGTCCCATTAGTGTTTGGGAGGAAAGTTTGGAAGCTCGGTGTTTCCCACAGCTTTTTCCAACAGGTCAGGGAGGAAGATATGATGAGCGACCTCATCAAATTCCTGCTTCTGAATACCGGACTTTGCGATTGTATGCAGGAGATGCTAGGTTTCGACAATGCATTCCTTATTTGTTTCATCTCCTGTTTGAAAGCGATCTGTCTGGACTGTCATATGCAGTGAACCACATCTTGAAAAGTGGTATACACATGCAAAACATCTCGGCAAGTGATTTTATGGATAAAGTGAATGTCCAAGATAGTATTTTGGATTCTCACCTGATTAATCTCATGGCGTGTCAGCGTGGTACTAATGAGTACTGGTACCGTCGTCATGGTGATTTAAAATGTATGCTGAGGAACTTAGGTACTCCCACATGGTTCCTCACTCTGAGTTGTGCCGAGTATGGCTGGGAAGACTTACTTCAATTTCTACGAGAGGCAAATGCTAACGTAGAAAACATCGAATTCAAGACACCCGGAGAACTGTGCTCTTTGGATCCAGTCAATGTATGTAGGTACTTCAATCATAGATTTGAAGCTATGATGTCTTTCATCATGAATAAGAAGAATCCACCTCTTGGAGAGGTGTTGGATTTCTTCTGGAGAAAGGAGTACCAAGCAAGAGGTGCTCCTCATATACATATGTTGCTGTGGATCAAGGATGCACCTAAATTTGGAACGGATCCAGAAGACTCAGTGATGAGTTTCATCCAACAGTATTCTACGTGTGCTGTTCCAAACGCAAAGGAGAAGAAAAGCCTAAGAGAAAAAGTTCTGCGTTTCCAAAGCCATCGATGTGGAAAGTACTGCCGTCGTAAATTCCGAAACAAAGACAAGTTCTACACCAAATGTCGTTTCGGCTTTCCACGACCGGTGATTTCTAAAGGAAGAGTAAACAGTTTGATGTCTTCGCTGCGACATAATGTGATGAAGAAATCACCTAAAAACACTTACAATTTGAAGAGGAACGAAGAGTCCAAGTACATCAACGACTACAACCCGGTGATTTTGTCCATGTGGAATGCTAACATGGATATACAGTTTGTGGCTGATAACTGTATGGCTGTGGCTCGGTATGTGACGTCTTACATCACCAAAAAAGAGAAGACAGAATTGAAGGATATGTGGGAGGACATTTCCCATGAAAAGAGCCTCAGCAAGAAGTTGTACAGTTTCAGTCTGAAGATGTTGTCGCATCGAGAAATCGGAGCGTACGAATGTTCTGACCGGTTGTCTTCAGCATGTCTCTATGCCAAGTCCAGGAGTATCGTTTGGGCGAGTCTTGGTCTTGCTGCAACGCGTAATCGAGTTCTCAAACCTGTGCGGGAAATTGAGTATTTGGCGGAAAAGGAGCCAAACAGTACCGACATTTTGAAGACAAACATGTTGGATACATATTATCCAAATCGAAGCAGTCACCTAGAGAATGTTTGTCTGTATGAGGTTCTGCAAAATTACATGTTCAAGAGGAACATCAAAGAAGATACTGAGAAAGGAGTGTATGCTGTAATAGGAAGTGAGGGATGTCTGGTCAAGCAAAGAAAATGCCACTTGATAAACCATCGAAAATTGAGTGGCGAATCTCCTGAAAAAAAGGAGTTTTTCTATTTAGCACTTTTGCAACTTTTCAAGCCTTGGCGTGCAGAAGAGGAACTGCTTGGAGATTTCCTCTGTTACGAAGACTCTTTCAATGCCGCCAAGGAGACCATAGAATGTCCTGCTTTTCCCAAATATGTAGAAATGTTGAATGCGGAAATTGAGCAGGAAGCAACGATTGCAGCCGAGATTGCCAGAGACAGTTCTCAGGACAGTCAGAGTTCTGCTTCATTGAGTCAGGATCCACTAGGAGGACCTCTTATTGAAAATGAAGCTGCCACTGCTATGAATGAGGTGGAAAGAGCCATGGCACATGCTCAAGAGGATGCGGTTAACTTAGAAGAGTTGGAAAGGCAACTCAACGTTGAGCAGAGGAAAATATATGACGAAGTTACCATGCAAATTGATCATGGATTAAGTCATGATAAGAAAGAGTGCTCATGTACGTCGTTGAAGCCTGTCCGACTGTACGTGAGTGGAGAAGCGGGAACTGGAAAAAGTTTCCTCATTAAAGCAATTTCATGCTATTTGCAGGAAAGGACAGAGTCATCGCTGTCTTGTGTTGTCACTGCTCCAACTGGACTGGCAGCACATAATATTAAAGGGATTACTTTACATCGTTTACTGATGCTGCCAGTGGAGCATGACAACAAATTAGAATATCACAAGCTATCTGGAGATGCTTGTTTTGAAGTTTCAAGAATCTTGAGGAAAATGAAACTTCTTATCATTGACGAAGTAAGCATGGTTTCCAATGTCATGCTTGCCTTTGTGCATTTGAGGATGCAAGAAGTTCTCAAAACAGAGTATGATGTGTTATTTGGTGGCAAACACATCATTGTTTTCGGAGATCTTCTGCAGCTGACACCAGTGAAAGGGCAACCTGTGTTCAAAATGCTCATGCATGAAGATACCAGGAAGTGCCTAGGCAGCATTGGCAACGTCAATATATGGTTAAACTTCAATTATGCTGAACTGCATGAAAATATGCGTCAGGCAAAGGATGAAGTTTACAAGACTATTCTACAAGATGTTAGAATTGGAAAAGTGACCGAGCATGGGAAAGAAGCTTTACATGCACGATTACTGTCAAATTTATATCCAGAACAAGATGTTGTGCCTGAGAATATTTTTCAGAAAATTACTGATAAGAAATCTGGAATATGTTTGATGCCAACTCTTGCAGAATGTGCCAAATTTAACAACAAAATGTTGCATTTAGAAAAGCAAGAGATTGTGAAAGTGGAAGCTATTGATAGAGTAGAGCATATGGGATCAACAATTATTTTGTCTGAGAATCTGAAAACAAAATTGGATTCATTAGAGAAGAGTATATTTAAAACTGCAGGTTTTGAAAAGACTCTGAATGTGTGCTTGAACTGCCGTATAATTTTAAGAAGGAATTTACATGTTGAAAGAGGTCTGGTAAATGGATCAATGGGTAATGTTGTTGATTTTGTGAAATACAGAAATAGAGATGGAATTGAATTTTTAAAAATTAAATTTGATGGCATTGAGGAAGTACAGCTAATTGCTCGATGTTCTGCTAGATTTTTGCTTGTAAAAGACTTATATGTTCGCCGTAAGCAGTTCCCTGTTTGCTTGGCATATGCGGTGACAATTCATAAATCGCAAGGTTTAAGTGTAGACACTGCATTGGTGAATATTGGCAGTTCTGTGTTCAAGGAGGGTATGGCATATGTGGCATTGTCACGAGTTAGAACTTTATCGGGATTGTACTTGATTGAGTGTGATGTCAGAAACATTTGTGCAGATCTAGATTGTGTTAAGGAATACAATAGGTTAAGAAGAGAGTATGCGCCACATTTGCCTCAGTTTCCTTTGTTTGAGAAACGTCTGGTAGGCCGGAAACGAAGAAATGAGAACAATACTGGGGAGGTTGTAGCAAAAAGACAAAAAGTGAATGAACCTAAAATTACAAGCAGAAACAAAGAGGATTCTGTTGAAGATGTTGTTGGTTTTCAGTTTGAAAACAGTTCTGGTGTCAACTGCTATGCTAATGTAGTAATTAATGTTTTGTTTTCTCTAAAAAATGTAAAAGAAGAGATTGTGGTCAATTCTGATCAAAGATTTTGCAGTTTGTTAAATTCTGTGTTAGAGAAATGTACCACTGATAGAAGAAACATAGAAAGTGTGTCTGAAATTAGAAATCTGTTAGATAGATGTTCAGGCCAAACACAATTCTCTCAAAATATTCAGCAAGATTGTCAGGAGTTTTTAATGTATATGCTTGATGTATTACATGCTGAAGGTGTAGATGTAGATCAGCTGTTTGGGCTTTCTTATCAATGGCAGCATGACTGCGAGAACTGTATGGTATCAAGTACTACTAGTGTAGACTCAGAAAGATTTATATATTTAACTTTGCCAGACAGTAAATCAGTCTCCTTTAATAAGCTAGTAAAAGCTGCTAATCACAACATGGAGTGTAGCCAATGTAAATCTGAAATGATGTCCACATTATTTATACGAACATATGGCCAGTACGTCATTTTAATGTTCCAACGATGTAGGCCTGATGGAACAAAATTGACAACTTTAATAAAAAATTTTGTAGCTTCGCAGTTGTCAATATCAGGAAGGACTTTTGTAACTACAGCAATTATATATCATGACGGCCCTTCAATATCATCAGGACATTACACAGCTTATTTAAAGTCTAGAAATGGCTGGTCATTCTGCAATGATTCTGTTTTAATTTTCAAAAAAAAATTGCCGTATGACCTTAAAAACTCTTACCTGGTGTTTTTAAAACCAAAATTTTAGGAAAATAATCTCGGGATATGATCTGTGGAATTTCAAGAAGTTCTAATGGCTCCTACACAATTTGGCCTTGAGGATAAGTGTAGTTCAGAGACATAACTTCTAATCATAGGATTGGACATCATGGAGATGTATGTGCACTATGAATGAGTTCAGAAAAACTGTTTCTTTTCATAAGCTAATTGAAGCAGCCAATCAAAACATGGAGTAGAGGGAATGTAAGTCTGCAATGCTGTCTACTGTTTTACATTGCTTTGTGATTAAAAGTGATGTAGAGAATTAAATAATTGTAGTACTCATAGAGGTAGTGTAAGTCTGCTTCATATTAAGCAGTATCAGTGTCATAGGAAATGTAGAACATGACTGAGCAAGAAGGGGAAGATATTACTATTCCAGGATTGTGAAAATGATCTTCAACATTTTAATTCTGAAAGTTGCGGAAATGCCAAATGATGGGATTGGCTTACAAGAAATCCAAGAGTTATAAATATCTCTGACTAGATTTGGCCTTGTGGAAAATAGTGGTAGAGAGCAAGAAGTCATTTATTGCATGTAACGTGTTTTTAAAAACGATGTAGGTTTTCTTTCAGAAAGTGGCGGGCTGAAAGTAATAACAGCACAAAAGAGTGTAAGCTGTTCATAGGACATCCTTGGACGTCATGGAAAGTAAGTTAACTTTAAGGAGTTCTGAATTTTAATTTCTGATGTTGTATGGGTTTTTTAAACACAATCATTTTGATTGTGTTTTTTTTTCCCCGCTGTTACATGATGAATACCTTCAAGTCACTGTTTTTAGTGAATTTTGATACATTCTGAGAACAGCAAAAATAAACCATTTAACATGTATAATTAATTCTGTACTGTTTGCATTTATGATGTATATGTAGAACTGTGTAGGAGGCATGGAGAAGGTGAGTTTTCTGTAAGTGTTAAATTTATTGTATGCAGTGCTGCACTTCTACGTATTCTTTCATATGCTGGACTACATCTGCACAATGAGATACCTAAGCAAAGGAAACACAAGTGATGTGATTGTGAAATGAGCAAAATAAATTGCACATATTTCAATTACATCACCTGTGTTTCCTATCATTACGAATCACATTGTGCAGATCAAGTTTAGGTCTGTCCAGGGAAACATAGGAGGTTTCTACTTTGTTGAAGAGTGCAGTGGACATGACTCACTTCATTAGTAGACTTTCACAGATATTATCTCCTCTGTACACTTCAACAAGTGTAAATCTCATCTTGAACTCTGAGTAGGCCTCACCTCAAACAAATCTCTGGATAGGAGACATGTTATTGGCATACTGAAGCGACACTTTTCTGAAACAAGAGCAATGCAAAAGATGCACCATGTTTTAAGATAGGCCTCACTTCATCTGCATCAAGATACTGTTAGTTTAAAATGTATATCTTTAGGATTGTGTAGAGGACCTGTAGAAGCAGAAGCTTCTGTCAGTGTCAAAGTTGTTGAAAAACTATTTGTCCTTCAATATTTTCCCTTGTCTTTTGTAATTTTTAAATACATATTTTAAATTTTTTCAAATGTTGGTTCTCTCTTTCACAGATTGAAAGTATAGAAATAAAATGTGATTAATTTAACGGAAATTACAAGGTAAATAGTTGTACTCTTTTCGTTACATTTCTATCACATTCACCTACTATTAGATCCACTGCTTCACTTCTTTAATCCTCAGTTTCCTGCCTTTGCTACTTTCCTCATTCCTTTCTCTATTACCTATTTACTCAACTCCTTCCACTCTTTTTCTCAGTCCCTCTGTTCTCATAGTTCCTCAGTCTTGTTCACTCACTCCATCTCTATTACTCTTAGTGTCTGTGAATTACTTTCCCAACTTTTTTTTTTTTGGACCGCTTCCCGGGAAGTTGCCCGGTTCGCAAACCAGCAGCGTTATGGCAGTCCACCATTTTGTGTTTCGGTCGAATCAAGATACAAGATGGAGGGCAAATAATGTTCAGAATGGGTAGAAGGGGGCACGGTAGATGTATCTTGACCCCCTTGGTTTTCTGAGGGTGGCTGAGGAGGACCATAGTTCTTCACTCTTGTTCACTCTCTCTGTTTCTATTAATGTCACTGTTTATGACTGATCAAAAAAATGTTTTTTAAAAAAGAACAGTAACTATAAGGGAAGGAAATAGACAGTTATGTTAAAAGAAAGACAGCTATAGGGAGTAAACTAAGGATACTGTTACCTACAATCCTCTGCTGTTGATGTTACTGACCATGTCATGAATGATGTAATATGTGACATCATCAGCAGTGGATTGTAGGTAACAGTATCCTTAGTTTACTCCCTAGAGCTGTCTTTCTTTTAACATAACTGTCTGTTTGCTTACCTTATACTTACTGTTCTTTTTTTTAAAAAATATTTTTTTTGGTTAGCTTCCGGTACGCGTACCGGGTAGCGCTCCGGGAGCGAACTAAGAGAAATAGAGGTTGGCAGAGTTCCAAATATTCTACCAATTTTTTTATAATGGGGAGTTAGTTCTGAAAAGAACTTTTTTTTTTATGTTTTTGTTGTTTTATATTTTTTTTAGTATTTTTTGAACATTTTTTTACTTTTTTTGTATTTTCTGAACGTTTTTAAATTTTTTTTGGTTTTTTTGGGGGGGGGGAAACAAAAACGATCCATTATAAAGGGCTCAACAGGAGCAAAAAAAAAAAAAAGAATTTATTTTTTGGTGCGTTTCGTACAAACATTAATATGATTTTGAATTGCTCGCAAAATCAAAGTGATGCTACTTTCTCTGTAGCAGATGAAAGTGCCACATTCCACGCACACTTGCTTTACGTGCCCAAACAACATTTGGATGTTTGCGATCATCTCCCTCGCCTCTGGTCCCGACACCTCTGGAACCACCGATCTTCTTGCCATTGGGAGGGGATTTTGTTGTTCGTCACGTAGCTGGGCAGCACTATAATTATTTGGGTGCCACCTACTCATATGCCGATGCATAGTATGATTGCCATAACTATATTTTTTATCAGTGCCCCTTGACAATCTATCACCGCATATACGGCAAAACACGTAGCGTGCATTCACTTTCTTTTGCCCCTCAGGAATTCTGTAGAATTGCCAGATGTAATTCTCCTTTCGATTGTACCTCCTGGGCTCCTCTGGCAAAAACTCATGCTCTTCCTCCTCTTCCTCCTCTTCCTGTTCTTCCTCTTCTTGCAAAATTACTTCTGCAGGTGGTCCTCTCTTTCTTGGATTTGGTGGAGGTGGTGGGCTAGCACCAGCTGAAGCTAC
Organism: Lissotriton helveticus; assembly: GCF_964261635.1. NCBI lineage: Eukaryota > Metazoa > Chordata > Amphibia > Caudata > Salamandridae > Lissotriton > Lissotriton helveticus. The sequence continues at coordinate 2,006,272,405 of NC_136067.1, forward strand.
TAATGAAGCCATCTCAAAGTCTCAATAAAGGGTCTTTCTCTCACCAAGATGAAAGTCAGAGTGATGAAAGAAGGAGGGGTTTTCATCATTTGGGAAAAACAAAAGTTCTAAACCAATGAAAAGTGTTCATTTTAGATCACATGACCTTGTATTACATCATTAGGAAACCAAAAGTGAAATGAACCAATGAAAAGTGTTATTACCGAGTCACATGACCTGCTATGTTTACGTTACGCGGTCGGCGCCGCGCCGCGGATCGCTTCCGGTTCGCGTACCGCTGCGCTTCCGGGTACGCGAACGTAGCACGTAATATGACGTATTACGCGAGAACGCGAAACGTCATGCTGACGCGAAGCGTCACGATGTTGTTTTGTAACGCGAGAGGTGCGCAAAAGGAACGTTTACCGGTTCGCGTACCGGGTCGCGCCTCCGGATTGAGCTAACGGGAAGCTAACCGGTACGCGTACTGGGAGCGAAACAAAAAAAAATAAAAAAAAAATTGTATAAAAAACATGTAAAAAATATTTTTCTTTTTAAAGAATAATACATTGTAAAGGTTTTGATATTAGCTATTAAAAAACCAATGAAATTCACTGAAAAAACCATAGGTTATAGACCATATATAGTTAGGAATTAGCATTTACAAAACCTTAAAAATTCACTGACAAAAACCATAGGTTATACACCATATATAGTTAGGAATTAGCATTTAAAAAACCTTATTTTACTCACACAAAACCAATGAAATTCCATATATAGTTAGTTGTACTAACTATATATCACGCACCCGCAATCCACTGCTGATGATGTCACATATTACATCATTCATGACATGGTCAGTGACATCACTGATGACATCACTGATGACATCTCAAATGACATCACTGATGACATCACTGATGACATCTCAAATGACATCACTGATGACATCACTGATGACATCTCAAATGACATTACTGATGACATCACTGATAAAATCATTTATGTGATAATACGATGAACCTCTTCAGACTCTAATATAACCTTAGATACACTCAGTGTAAACACAGACTCACAGATTGTCACTCATCCATGAAGTTACACACACACCTAGACAGTCATGCAAACAATCAATCACACCTCCATTTCCTTAACTATACAGTTAAACACACCTTACTTATTCAAACATATACTAAGACATATTTACTCACTTATACAATCCTGGATACAAGTTCACAATGATCCATACAGCCACTCACACATTCACTGGCTCTTATGCACAGTTATTTATATATGTCAACTCTCACATGTACTGTATTTTACATATGTACTTAATTTGACATGTAGCACTGAGATATCTATTCACTCACCAATACAGTCATGCACACAGTCAACCGCCCATACAGCTGTTTCCAACATGCACTTTTGAATCCATACATCTATGCACAGAGTCATACACTTCCCAGCCACCCACACACACACTCAGTCTCCCATACAAATGCTTGGGCAACCAATCAATAACCTATATAGTTACTCATATAGCTACTGATCAACACATGCAGCAGTTTACAGAACAACAGACATAATGATGCACAAATTAAGACAGTTTAGTCACTAACCCATGCACTCAGTGAGACACATTTAATCACTCACTCATACATTCAGTCATGCACCTACTAAATCCTTCGTCCAGACACTTATACATCGACTCATTCATAAATATGTAAGACATATTTTAACTTTACAGAAAAATACAGTCACTGGATGTTGTCATCAGTGATGTCATCAGTGATGTCATTTGAGATGTCATCAGTGATGTCATCAGTGATGTCATTTGAGATGTCATCAGTGATGTCATCAGTGATGTCACTGACCATGTCATGAATGATGTAATATGTGACATCATCAGCAGTGGATTGCGGGTGCGTGATATATAGTTAGTACAACTAACTATATATGGAATTTCATTGGTTTTGTGTGAGTAAAATAAGGTTTTTTAAATGCTAATTCCTAACTATATATGGTGTATAACCTATGGTTTTTGTCAGTGAATTTTTAAGGTTTTGTAAATGCTAATTCCTAACTATATATGGTCTATAACCTATGGTTTTTTCAGTGAATATATATATATATTCACTGAAAAAACCATAGGTTTTACATACGGATTAGTAAGGAAGTAGCATTTAAAAAACCTATGAAATTCACTGAAAAAACCATAGGTTTCACACCAGTTATAGTTAGCTGAACATTTTACTGATACAAAACCATTGAAATTCCCACATTATAGTTAGTTGGACTCACTATAACTCGCGCGCACGCAATCCACTGCTGATGATGTCACATATTACATCATTCATGACATGGTCAGTGACATCACTGATGACATCACTGATGACATCTCAAATGACATCACTGATGACATCACTGATGACATCATCCAGTGAATGTGTGTTCCTGTAAAGTTAAAATATGTTTTACATATTGAAGAATGAGTGTATGCATGAGTGTCGGCATGAAGCATTTAGTAGGTGCGTAACTGACTGTATGAGTGAATGATTAAATGTGTCTTACTGAATGCATAGGTTAGTGACTAAACTGTCTGAATGTGTGCCTCATTATGTCTGTTGTTGTGTAAACTGCTGCATGTGTTGATTAGTAGCTATGTGACTGGCTATATGGGTTATTGATTGGTTGCCCAAGTATTTGTATGTGAGGGTGAGTGTGTGTGGGAGTGGCTGGGAGGTGTGTGACTCTGTGCATAGATGTGTGAGCAGTTGATTCACTTGGTATTTGGGTTCAAGAGTACATGTGGAAATAGCTGTATGGGCGGTTGACTGTGTGCATGGGTGTGTTGGTGAGTGAATGTATATCTCAGTGCTACATGTCCAAGTAAGTACATATGTAAAACACAGTGCATGTGAGAGTTGGCATATGTCAATGACTATACATGAGAGCCTGTGATTGCGTAAGTGACTGTATGGATCAATGTGTACTTGTATCAGTGATTGTAAAAGAGAGTAAGTATGTGTTAGTATATGTTTGAATAAGTAAGGTTATGTGTGTATAACTATATAGGTGAGGAAATGGGAGTGTGATTGATTCTTTTCATTACTAAGTAGATTAGAGAGTAACTCCATGGATGAGTGGAACTGTGTGAATATCTGTATAGGTTTATGAGTGCATATGATAGCGTTGTATTGATGAGTGACTGTATGTATGAGTGATTGTATGGGTGAATGAGTGGATGTGTGTGTAGACTTATGAATCAGTGAGTGTGTATGTAGTAAGTGGTATTACTGTGTCAATGGTTTCAGGAATGGTAGTCTGTAATGAACACTGGATGTATAAACGGTTAGATTAGAGTGTGAGGAGGTGCATCGTATTATCACATGGATGATGTCATCAGTGATGTCATTTGAGATGTCATCAGTGATGTCATCAGTGATGTCACTGACCATGTCATGAATGATGTAATATGTGACATCATCAGCAGTAGATTGCGGGCGCGCGAGTTATAGTGAGTCCAACTAACTATAACGTGGGAATTTCAATGGTTTTATATGAGTAAAATGTTCAGCTAACTATAACTAGTGTGAAACCTATGTTTTTTTCAGTGAATTTCATAGGTTTTTTAAATGCTACTTCCTAACTATAACGTGTGTAAAACCTATGGTTTTTTCAGTGAATTTCATAGGTTTTTTAAAGGCTACTTCCTAACTATAACATGTATAAAACCTATGGTTTTTCAGTGAATTTCATAGGTTTTTTAAAGGCTACTTCCTAACTATAACATGTGTAAAACCTATGGTTTTTTCAGTGAATTTCAACGGTTTTTTAAATGCGAAATATTAACTATATTTTCAATGTATTCTATAGTTTTATCATAGTATTTCGAGAAATGTTTTAATAGGATTACAAACTTTTCTTCACTGTCAGAATTGTTTAGGGACTCCTTATAAATCTTTTGAGGTTTACGAAGTCTTTACCTTACCTTCTTTTTAACATTTTCAGACTTCTCACTAAATGTTGGAAAACGTACTGTGGTGCGCGACTGCGTGCGCGCACCCCGGTATTTTTTAAGATTAAAAAAAGGATGTATACTTTGTCGGTATTGTTCTTGGGACCCCATATGAAGATATACAACATCAGAGAATGTCTACCTTTCCTCCTTTTCACATTTAAAAATTTCATTAAATTAGACCGATACTTCCAAATGACGTACGTGTCCGGATTCCGTCACCACGTATACGTCCTAATACGCGCATGTCAAATCATGTGACTTGAAAAGAACACTTCCTATTGGTTCATAGTAGTTTCTATTCTCAATTTTCCAGAAACCACCAACTTCCCTCACTATCTATTTGGCGCTGAAGGGAGAAGAACCTTTTTCATCTTTCCGGAGACTTTGCTGAAATGGCTGCCGCTCGCAATTCATCCTCGGAATCTGAAGAAAATTTTCGTGTACCTTTAAAAAAAAAAAAAGAATCTTTCATCTGGCAATTTTTTACCTATCCTCAGGATCAAAAAAAAGTAAATGCTCCGAAAGTAACTTGCACAATTTGTGACACAGTACTTTCAAGAGGAAATGTTTCAAAAAAATATTCCTTTTCGATTCATACCATGAAGAGACATGTGAGCCAAGTCCATCCTGTGCAATATGTAAAGTAAATCCACATTTGTAAAGCGCACAATCACCCGTAAGGGTCTCTAGGCGCTGGGGGCCGTCGGGAAGATTAAGCAAGCTATTGCCCAGAGTCACATGGTGCTGGGCTAATCTGCCGCCGGTGCCGGGGATCGAACCATGATCCCCAGATTCCGGAGTCAGTCGCCCTGGCCGCGACGCCACACCTCTTCCGGCTGCACAGGCAGCGACAAGAGCTCTGGCAACAGAACTACCACCAGCTGTGGCCAGTACTTCATCGAGAGGACGACCTACATCTCCATCTACTGCACAGTTGGAGTTGAAACCATTTTTGTCGAAAGTGCATATTAAATGCAACAAGTGTCATGGATTGATTGTGTACGGGGAGCAGAGCCTCACTCTTGTAGAAAGAAGATGTATTGACCATGAAAGATTCGAATGTACCTAATTTTTTAACAACTTCTTATGTTCCTGTTTTACAGTTCAAAAATTCGGCTCCAGTTTAACAAATTATAAAGAATAAAAAACTTGTCCAAAAATATAAAAAAAGTAAAAAAACTACAAAACTCCCAAAAAAAAATCTATTTTCAGAACTACCTCATTGTACCAAAAAGAGCTCTATTCATAAGCTAAAGAATCGCCGCATTTTCAGAACAATTATTAAAGAATGCGGCAATACTTGGGGCATATTATGAAGAAGACGTGATAATTTATCGTCGCTTTTATCGGCAGAACGCTGCTCTAAAAGCGACGATAATCGCCTTCATAATATAGGCCATATTATCAAGGACGGGCGATACTATATCGCCGCTTTTATCAGCAGGAAACTGCCGATAAAGCGGCGATAATGGACTTGATAATATGCTATATGGAATTCCTATCGAAGCCCATGTTAGATGTTTTCACTTCTCACATGGGCTTCGATAGGATTTCCATAGGGCATATTATCAAGCCCATTAACGCCGCTCTATCGGCAATTTCCTGTCGATAAAAGCGGCGAAAGTGTATCGACCGTCCTTGATAATATGCCCCTATGATCTACAAATTCCAATCGAAACGTATGTTATATGTCTTTATATCTAACATTACGTTCCACTGCAATTTATAAAGCATATTATGAACGCCGTTTTTGCCCCTATATCGGCAACTTCCTACCGTTAAAGGTGATGATAATGTCTTCCGTATCCTTGTAAATGTTCCTGAACACCTTTGTGACAACGTCATAACACCGCATCCGGTAAGAGCACTTTGCATGTGTGCCGCACAAACAGTTAATGACATGCATAGTAGGCGTACGTTAAACCACAAGCTAAATGTGTTTGGAGACGAAAATACTATCACAAACACGGCTATTGTTAGAAAAACAGTTTAAATAAACTTCTTTATCGTACGAGTGCCACGGCCTGCTTTGATGAAGCATTTGGCAGCGTTAACATGGAGGTGAGGAAAATAAAACTAAATCAACCCCCTCTCCTAATTACAAAGCACACATTAGTACATAAAAACAACGCTTGTTTTCACGCGGTAATGTTAACTGCGGCTGCCTGTAACAGGGGTACTATCACATATATATTTAAATTAATAATGACGTAGTTACACTTCGGAAAACTCTGGCGATACTTCTAAAACTTGTGATTCGCAAACTGTGCACCGCGGCTCCCCAGTCCGCCGTAATTAAGTGCCAAGGGCACAACGCACACTAGGGTGATCAACCGTCCATAAATTCCACGGACGTCACTACCCTGTTATGTGTAACTGTATCCATCTCAGAGAGCTGCGCGCTCCTCCCCTGTGAGAAGGCTGACAGCCCTTGCTGGAACGGCCTTGGATTTCACTGCTAAAGGAGCACCCCTCCCGCACATGGAAATTCTCTATGCAACTTATTGGCACTTACTGAATGAGAATATGGCAGTCAAGGTTTTTTAATGCAGATAGCGCTCTTCCTGCCTCAACGAACGGAAGACATTATCTTAGATAAAAAAAATAAAACCACCAGCATGCCATATTAGAAAACACTTCCTTTAAAGAAGGCTATGAAAGAAAATAAAAAACACAGATTAACGTTCTTCCATTCTCTCATGATTTTTAAACAGCAGTATTTTCACTAATATATTCAACAATGCCATGGTTACTGCTTTTGTACTTAAAGGAACTAGCACCCATTGTCAAAGCCAATAGTCTTTGCTTGTTTTTTGTGTAAAGATAGTTGCTGTTCTACATATCTGCATGCAATCAGACATACAACATAACACCAGTCGAGCACAACACTATGCTAGACGCATATTTGTAGCTTAGGTGTTTTAAACTGCCCTCGGAATCACACATCCTTTGAAAAGACCACTCCATTTTTTTTTAACAGTGCATAAAGCCATGTAAACAACACCATTTTACAGTAACCTCACATCCTGTTACTGTACATCATGTATAACTGATAACTTCTACCTTTTCAGTCTGCCTATGTACGGAGGCATTGTAAACTCTCACCCACCGCACCCCTCCCCTTGCTGTAGTTTGTTCTTCACAGGCCTCTTCTCCCTACAACTCTGCAGAGAAAAACTGAGGTCATAAACTACAAAGCTGAGTGAGTAAATACATTTGGAATGTCTAAATGGCTGGATCGATTACTGAAAGAATGAATGGATGAATGAAAAGAGAATAGTTACATAATCAAAGAAAACATGGATGAATAAATGAATGAGTGTAAGTATAGATGAGAGAAAAGATAAATAGATGGATGTATGGCTGGAAGGTTGCATAAATGGCTAGAAGAATGGATAGATATGTTAAAGGATGGATGCATGATGCATCAGTGATTTAGTGGATGGATGTGTCAAAGCATAGATAGATAAATAAGTGAACGGGTAGATGATGGGCAAGTAAATGTGTGGAAAGATAAAATGATAAGTGAAAAAGTAAAAGAATGGATAACTGAAAGGGTGATTATAAAGATTAATTAGTAAGTCAAAGGGGGTAGATGGACAAAAGCATGGATACATCAGTGAAGTAAAAGGATGGATGGTTAAGAGAGCGAATGGCTGGATCAGTGAACGGATGATTGCATGAGTGAAAGAATGTGTCCCAATTACTTTAAGAAAGGTAACAGAACGTACATACCACCTACCAACCGTTAAATAAAATGGTGAGGAACGACTGTAAACTGCTGAGTAGGTCAAGGAAACCACAGGTGAACATTGTTTACGAACAACTGTCCTAAGTGATAAAAATCAGTCCAAATACATAAATATTGTTGTGAATTCAGCAATATTCATCCATTACCGAGCTTTTGGTCTTAGTCATGTTATCTACCTACCATTACATGACATAGCTAAGAACTGCTCAGGGGCCGCTATTAGATTTTGGACATTTTCGACCATAGCACAAATATCTTCAAAAGTGGGTAAAAAGAGATAGCAATGTTAGGAACTGTTTCCAGTCTCTAACATCTTGCAATACTAACTTTGCATGTCAACAATAATACATTTCACAGACAAACAAAGCAAATCACAAGATAGTCATTATCTGTTATTAGATGTCGCTAACTGGTGTTAGTATCACCTACATACTAGAGAGATCATTTTATCTCCGCTTTCTTGGCTTTTAAAGCCAAAAAAGCAGAATAAAACCCCCTTCATAATATGCTCCAAAGTTCTTTAACACATATCATTTACCTGCAATGTTTTGACACATCCGCATTAGTGAACTGACTCACTGAAATTGTGCTGATTTCTTAAATTAATTTTTAAGAGACTCCTTGTGACCGTACAGCCAATCCTCCATGGAACTTCACACATTAAACAGAACACTGGTATGACCAGGATACTCAAAAAAATGACACAGTGATGACAATTTTTTTTTTTTTTTATACTTACCTAAGAAATAGTAATAAAGAAAAACTTAAAATCTTTAAAAGAACATGGTATCTGTTGAAAAAAATTAAAAAATAAGGTTATAGTGTCATTTTATAACACAAAACAAAGTAGAAGTGATTGAAACAGAAAGTGAAAGAAAAGAAGACTGAGGGACAGAAAAAGACCGAGACAGAATTATTTCAAAGAAATAATAGCACTCAAAGAATGACTGTCTAAAGGAAAGTAAAGTGAGAGACAAAATGAGAGTATAATCAGTGATAATACACGAAACAAACAGTTTGTAAAATAAACAGACTAAGAATACTGAAATGTCTTAAAGAGATAGATAAAATAAAGGAACAACACTAAGAGAAATAGAGTGAAAAAGAATGAGTAACAGAAGATGAATGGAATAGAAACAGATATGGAGTGTAAGAGAGACAGATAAAGAGAAATAAAGTAAGGTGAGAGAACTAAACTACAGATTTAAGTTTGGAAATTGAGCATAATTAATGAAAGCAGAGTAAGGGAACAAATTGTAAGGAACAGTAAAACAAAGAAATAAAGATTCAGGAAACAAAGGTGATAAAGGGTCAATAAAGGTGACTCAGTATAAAACAACGTAAGTAACAAACTGAAGAGTTAGATAGACTGAATAGAATATTAACTGAAAAGATGTAAGAGAAACAGCATAGAAAATTGAAAAAATGCAAAATGTGCTTGAGTTAAAGGGAATAAACATGTCTAAACACCACTAACAAAGGAAGAGGATGAAATAAATAAGGATAAGAGAGAGGTACACGAAACTCTCAGATATGATTAGTTGTACTTCCCTTAAAAATGTAATATCTGTGGAGGATAATAAAGAAATCTGTTATAATACATATTTCTAAATCCAATGTAACAAAATAACTTAGACAACATATTAAATGGTTTATTTTTGCTGTCCTCAGATAAATTGATTTTCACTATAAACAGTGATTTCAATAGTAATCATCATGTGACAGCGGGGACATTTAGATAACTCAAACTTTTCCGCGTGGCCAAATAGTATGAGTTTATTCGTTTTTTTTAATACCTCTCAACAAACTTCCGAGTAAGTGTGTTCTAAAAACATTTATCTCAATTCCACATTTTGATATCTCATTTTTTTTCCGCGTGGCCAAATAGTATGAGTTAATTCCAACATGTCCTGTACCATAAACATTAAGAAACCTTACCTGATACTATCACTTTGCCACATAAAAGTTTCATTTCTAGATTTGAACACCCTCAATCACATGCTATTTCTAAACAACACAGTGTCATAATTTTACAGTATTACTCTGACTAGACCAAGTAATTTCACTGAAATTTTGGTTCCAAAAATATCAGATAAGAATTTCTTAACTCAGAAGGCAAACGTTTCTTAAAACTTAATTGACTATCAGTGCAGAGCATCCAACCAGTTGGACACTTCAAATAAGCTATGTAATGTCCTGATGATATTGATGGCCCTTCATGAAAAATAATTGCTACAGTTACAAATGTTCTTCTAGAAATAGATATTTGAGAAGCCACAAAATGTTTAATTGAAATTGACAATTTACTTCCATCAGCTCTGCATCGTTGAAGCATTAAAATTACATACTGTCCATATCTGTGGATAAATAAGGTTGATAACATTTCTGAGTTACATTGAGAGCAGACCATGTTCTGATGCGCATCTTTAACTAGTTTATTAAAGGACACTGCTTTACAATCTGGTAATGTTAAATATATAAATCTTTCTGTGTGTATGTCAGTACTACTTGTAAATAAACAATTATTGAAAATATGTTCCCATTTATAAGATAGGCCAAGATAGGCCAAAAAGACTATCAATACCTACATCTTCTTCTTCCAAAACTGTAAGCATATACATAATAATATATTCCTGACAATCTTGCTGAATATTCTGAGAAAATTGATTTACTCCTGCACATATGTCTAAAACATTCCTTACTTGAAACACTTGCTACTTCACTATTACCACTGATACATTTTTCAAACACCAAATTTAAAGAACAACACAATGTTTGCTCCTGATTTTCTCTAATCTGTTGCTGTAAACTTTTTAGAAAAAAAGCCACATTAACCACTACATTTGCATAGTAGTTGACACCAGACCTATTTTCAAATTTAAATCCAACAATCTCTGTAGTACTAACCTTTTTCTTACTCCTACCAATGACAGTCTCATTTTGTTTTCTTCGTTTCTCTACTACTTCAGTACATTGTTCCTCATTTCTCCTTTTCTGACCAAATATACTCTTTTTAATTAAAGGATATTGAGGTAAACTTGGAGCATATTCTCTTCTTAACCTATTATACTCCTTCACACATTTTAAATCTGCACTAATCTTTGTCTCATCAAAATCAATTAGATAAAGTCCAGATAAAGTTCTAACTGGTGATAAATCAACATATGCCATACCCTCTTTGAATACACTGTTTCCAATATTTACCAAAGCACAATCTACACTTAAACCTTGAGATTTGTGAATAGTCACTGCATATGCCAAACAAATTGGAAATTGTTTCCGACGGACATACAAGTCTTTCACAAGTAAAAAACGACTTGAACAGCGACTAAATTGTTGAACTTCCTCAATTCCATCAAATCTTATTCGTAAAAATTCAATCTCATCTCTATTTGGGTAATTTACAAAACCAACAATATTACCCATTACTCCATTCACCAAACCTCTTTCTACAAGTAAATTTCTCCGTAAAATATTCCGACAATTTAAACATACATACAGATTCTTCTCTAAGCCAGCAGTTTTAGATATAGATTTCAGAAGAGTATCCAATTTTAACTTTAATTTTTCAGACAAAACAATAGTACTTCCTTCATGCTCTATTTTATCTTTAGCTTCCAGTTTCTTAATTTCTTGATTTTCCAACTTCAACATTTTCATATTGAAAACTGAGCATTCTTTTAGAGTTGGCATCAAGCATATGAACTTATCTTTTACCTCTTTACTATATATTTTCTCAGGTACATTATCTTCAATGGGAAACAACTTACCCAAAGTAATCGAGTTCGTAGAGTTTCTTTTGCATCTTCAGTTAGTTTTCCAATCCTTATATCTTGAAGAATATTTCCATATTTAGTATCCTTTGCCTGTCGCATATTTTGAATCAGTTCAGTATATTTGAAATGCGACCATATATTAACATTTCCAATACTGCCAAGACACTTTCTGGTGTCTTCATGTGTAACAGTTTCAAATACAGATTGTCCTTTCACAGGAGTTAGTTGCAGTAGATCTCCAAAAACTATGACATGTTTCCCTCCAAATAAAACATCATAGTCAGTTTTAAGTATCTGCTGCATTCTTAAATGTACAAAAGCAAGCATTAAATTGGATACCATGCTTACCTCATCAATAATCAGAAGTTTCATTTCTTTAAGAACTCTAGAAACTTCATAACAAGCGTCTCCAGATAGCTTGTGATATTGTAATTTATTTTCATGTTCAACTGGCAGCATCAGTAAGCGATGTAAAGTAATACCTTTATTATTATGTGCTGCCAATCCAGTTGAAGCAGTAACAACACAAGACAGCGGTGACTCAGTTCTTTGCTGTAGATATGTACTAATTCCTTTTATAAGAAAACTTTTCCCTGGTCCAGCTTCTCCACTTACGTATAGTCGAATAGGTTCAAATGACATACATGAGCATTCTTTTTTGTCATGACGAAAACCATGCTCAATGTGCTCTGTCACTTCGTCATATATCTGTCTTTGCTCAAGATTAAATTCCTTCTCCAATTCTTCTAAGTTTATTATATCCTCTTGAGCTTGCTGCATTGCTCTTTCCACCTCATCCATGGCAGTGGCTGCTTCATTTCGGAAAATTGGTTCTCCCAGTGGATCCTGACTCAACGATGCAGAACTTTGAGTGTCTTGTGAACTTTCTCTAGCAATCTCCGCTGCAATTGTTGCTTCTTGCTCTATTTCGTCGTTCAACATTTTCAGATAATTACTAAAAACAGGACATTCGATACTACTTTTTGATGCGTTAAAGGAATCTTCATAACTAACGAAGTCTCCAAGTAGTTCCTCTTCAGTACGCCATAGTTTAAAGAGTTGCAAAAGAGCTAAATAGTAAAATTCTCTTTTGTCTGGATTTTCGCAACTCAGTTTTCGGTGATTAATCAGGTGTCCTTTTCTTTGTTTCACCAGACATCCTTCCTGTCCAATCACAGCGTATATACCTTTTTCAACATTCTCTCTAATATTCCTTTTAAAAGTGTATTTTTCAAGTACTTCATACAGACAAATGTTTTCAAGCAGAGTACTTCTATTTGGATAGTATGTATCCAACATATTTGTTTTCAGAATGTCTGTACTGTTTGGTTCTTTCAGTGCTAAATAGTCAATTTCTTGCACAGTTTTCAAAACACGGTTTCGTGTTCCTGCAAGACCTAAACTCACCCACAGGATACTTCGAGATTTCGCATAAAGACTTGCTGATGATAATCGATCACAACATTCATATGCTCCAATTTCTCGATGAGATAACATCTTCAAACTGTATGTATACAATTTCTTGCTTAGGCTCTTTTCATGAGAAATATCTTCCCACATCTCCTTCAGTTCCATCTTTTCAGATTTCGTGATGTAAGACGTTACATATCGAGCCACAGCAATAGAGTTGTCCGCAACATATTGTATATCCATGTTAGCATTCCACATGGTCAAAATGACAGGGTTGTAGTCATTTATATATTTGGACTCTTCACCTCTTCTTAAATTGTATGTATTTTTGGGTGATCTTCTTGTGATATTATGTCGCAAAGATGACATCAAATTGTTGACTCTTCCTTTTGAAAGCACCGGTCGCGCAAATCCAAAACGACATTTAGTATAGAATTTATCCTTTTATTTGAATTTTCGCAGACAATATTTTCCACAACGATGTCTTTGAAACCGTAACACTTTTCCTCTTAAGTCCTTATCAGTTGTACTGTTAGGTATGTCACAAGTGGCATATTGTTCAATAAAAGACAGTACAGTGTCATCGGAGTCTTTTCCAAATTTGGGAGCATCCTTGATCCATAGTAGCATATGAATATGAGGAGCACCTCTTGCTTGATACTCTTTTCTCCAGAAGAAATCCAGAACTTCACCAAGCGGTGGATTTTTCTTGTTTGTAATAAAAGACATCATAGCTTCAAATCTATGATTAAAATATCTACAAACATTAACCGGATCCAACGAACACAATTCTCCTGGTGTCTTGTAGTTTATATTTTCAATATTTGCATTCGCCTCTCGAAGAAATTCAAAGTAAATCTTCCCAGGCATACTCTGCACAGCTTAGAGTTAAAAACCATGTTGGTGCTCCTAAGTTTCTTAGCATGCATTTTAAATCTCCATAACGACGGTACCAATACTCATTAGTACCACGCTGACATGCCATTAAATTAATTAGGTGAGAATCCAAAACACTATCTTTCTGTTGCACTTTATCCATAAATTCCTTTGCTGAAACATTTTGCAGATGCACTCCACTTTTTAAGATATGGTTTACTGCATAAGAAAGACCAGATAAGTCACTCTCAAACAGAAGATGAAACAAATATGGAATACATTGACGAAATCTGGAATCTTCTGCATATAATCTTGTTGTCCGGTACTCAGATGCAGGAATCTGCATAGGTCGATCATCATATCGCGCACCTTCACCTGTTGGGAATACCTGTGGGAAACAACGACCTTCCAAACTTTCTTCCCATACACTAATAGGACTTCCTTCTGCTTTTTTCATCTGAAATAACTCAATAGTATTCCTGATTGCTTCTTTCGAATACAGTGGATGAACACTGTAATGTTCATAAATTTCTTCAGTTCTGGACAAGTCGACTTTTTCAATTTGTCCAATAGACAAATCATTATCCTCTTCTTCACTTACATCCTCTTCTTCTAGATACACATTTTTATAGTATTTATTATTAGTAACTAAATACAACGTTGCCTTTTTGACTTTCCTAACATCCACTAAATCTTGCCAGATTTTCTTACTCTTTGTAGGTACACCATTAACTAGAATAACTAGAGGTTCCTCTTCTACATTTTCAATACCAATTGTCTCCATATTTTTTTTTAAATCAAGTGGCATATATACAACTCTACCCTTTAATCCTCTTTGTAAATCTGAAGGATTTAATTTCCTAGTCTTAGGCTCCATATGAACAATAGCCTGAAAAGGATGTACACATTGAATCAGAATAGTCTCATAATTATTTAAATCCTTCAGTTCCAATGGAATATTTATCAACTCAAGATTATTATATACAGCTCTAGCAGGCATTCTATTTTCATTTAATTTATTATAACAATATTTACAAATACGTTGCTCAAAACCCAAATCAAAATAGTTTTCTACCAGCAAATAAGTCGCAAACTCTCTCCACTGAGTATTATCTTCATCTTCACTTTTTAAATATAAATCAACTAACCTAGTTTGACTTTTGTAATGAATGCGTCGACAACACACACAAGTTAAATTTGGTTTTTCACCTGAAATCACCTTAAACTTTGTTATTTCCTGTTCAAATTCTACAGTATTAAAACGTGTAACATTTTCTAACACATTTCCTTCTATAACTATATCAGTTTCTACATTCTCTTCATTTCGAGCAAAATAACTTACCTCAATTTCTGCACAAATATTCTTCACATCCAATGCACATCCATGCAAAAGAGCACTATTTAACTCTTTAAGTTTAAGTGCTGGACTTTTTGCATAATACATCTTTCTAACTAATTTTCTCATTTTGGTATGATGCACTGCTAACATCCTGAAGTGATGAAAAACACTCTGGCATATTTTTTTAGAAAGACAAGCCAGAGAATGGCCTTGCAAACCTGTTTTTTTCTCTCACGCTGCAACGATCTAATTCTTGCAACATTACAATTTTTTTTTTTAGACTTTCCTTACGGTACTTACGTAAGAAATTGCTAAAGAAATCAATTGAATCTTGTCGTACACTGCAAATACTGCTACAATTCCAACTATAAACAGGAGCATGAACACGTCCCTGTAAAACATCTCCACCTATTTCCCCTTCTGGATTTCTGACCTCAATTTTCTCTTTCTCAATAGGACAGCCATCCTTCACTTCATACGCTCGACCACTGGTGTCAACTGCATGCAACAAGTCGTTACTTTGAAAGTAACTCTCTTCATTAAAAAATGGCTCAGAATATTTGAAGTATGCATCCATTTACCAGAAAAGACTTTACAAAAATTAGTTCTATGTATGTGTCTCTTCCATTTACTCTTAGCTTTTAAAACTCTGATTGCCTTATTTAGTGTATTTATTCTGTTAAGCACTAAAATAAACAATTTTTTTTTGTCTTGAACGCATCATCCACAACTTCCTCTATATATTTTTTCTTCTTATAAAAAGCAGATTTCCTTTTAGAAACTTTTTCCTTTTTCAATAAATTCAAAACTACTCTCTTATGAAACATACGTTTCCTTATTTCCGCAAACTGATTAGTAAGTCTTTTACTGTACATACTTTCCTCACCACTGATTTCAGACAAAATTTCTTTTTTCTTCCATTTCTCCTTCTAGATACTGAAAACTGTTTTTCCTTTTCAATATTATCCAATTGAGTTTTCCTTTGACACAATTCTTTCAAAAAATCCTTGCTGCTCTTACCAGGAGCACTCTTGTTTTTCTCCGTCCTTAAATATAAATCTTGTGCTTCTTTCCTCTTCAAATGGTATGTCTTTTTATACAGCTTTCTTTTTTCATTTCTAGTCGGCATAGTGATTGATGTTTGTGATATAAATGACAATCTGTTTGGAAAAAAGTAAAAAAATATTATAGACCCCTACTACCATATAAATTACAAATAATAACCACTGCTTGATTTTATAACTACAATAAAGTCAAAGAAACAGTCTCTGGTCAGAGTAGGAAATCCTATAGTGAATATTGTTTCTAAATTTTTGACACTCCATACCTGTGTTATCATTATACATGTATTTTATGAATGTAATTTTTCAGGCATATAAGTACTATACTCATTTTCAAGCATTCTAGGTGTTCCTAATGCTTTTAATTTTTTTTACTTTAATCTGTTACACACCTCATCAAAACTTTTACTATCATTCTCTGAAAAGAGAATACCAATGAATAGTACAACAATCATGTTTTTTTTTAAACAAAAATAATTTTATTGATTTAATAATTCGTATTCCAGAAGCACATGTACCATCATTTCATCGGATACTTCATTAATATTATTTTCTTCTTGCAAATTCTCTTCTTCTTCCCCTTCCACCATTTCTAAGTATGAACTATCAAAACTGCAGTCCCAAAACTCCTCATTTTCTGTTCCATTGTCCTCTTCAAATATTCCTTGTAATAATTCTTCAATAAGTTCAGTTGCCGTTTCAAAATGGACATTTATATTTTCTGATGATTGTTCCATTTTACTACTTCTTTTCTGTCTTCTGTGTCCTTTTAAGAAAATATAAAGACTAAATTATATCTTTCTTATGATTAGATGACCAAAAATTACCTTGACTAATCTTTAAACTACATACATTTTCATACTTTTTAAGACATTAACTACATAGATAAAGATAGCACCTTCCTATTTATTTTAGAAAGAAACTGACACTTTGATCCTACACATTAACACTATTCCTTTTAATTGTTCTAATTGAAATTCTGCTGTAAAAACACATTTCAGTCTGAAATTTGTTTTCAGGATTTGTGTGCTGTAGAACTATTTATAAACTTTCTAATTTATTTGTAGGGATCTATTTTCTGAGTTCACCACTACAAACTGTGATTCAAACTGTATGCAAACTGAAGGAATGACTCACAATATACCAATTAAAACATTCACTAAACAGATTGCTACTTCCCACAAAGACTGTTGCTTTTACCTTAAAACAGCATACTCAACATGTAAATTTCATCTAATGTAAAACATTTCATCATAACCATATGAAACCACATTCATCCGTGACTCGTGGAGGAAATTATGTTGGGGCAGGGAGACAAGGAGGAGGAGGTGTAGAGTGGAGGGACTTTATAACCTGGATATAGATAATTTCTAGTAAATACATAATTTAATTATTGAAATGAATTTTGTAGTGCGCACTGCATTGCAAAATACGATGCTGTGTACACTACAAAATTCGTTTTATTGTTTGAATTGTATACTTACCTGCAAATATCTATATCCCAGATTTTAGATCTCTCCACCCTACACCTCCCCCTCCCTCCCTCCCTGCCCCACCGTAAGTCCCTCCACGGCCTCCGACTGACCACATCATAATACACCTGTGCAAATGCATATAATAGAGTGCAAATAGATAGTACAGTCACAGAAATGCATCAGAATTTGCCATCACGCCAACAGCCATATCATAATAGACCTCTATAAATCAAGAAAAATGACTGTACACAAATGATACAGCATAAGTTAGAGAGATAATGATGACTTAGCAAAAATTAATCCACGTACACAGCAAACTCTTACAATCAAAGAATAGATGAACCCAAACTGCATAGAAAATAACACATGGACCCGGCCCATAAAAAGATAGTACCAACAAACAAAGGAACCGTATTTCAAAATACATATGTACTGCAAGCAGGTACAGACATGTTTAAAATACAAATTAAAATCCTCCTGCAAAAGAGAAGCAGTGCAAATATTCTTAAAAATCTTGCTTATTATGGTATTCTGCACAAAAATAAATTGTCATTTAAAAAATTTCAACTCACCTGTAAAAAAGAATTTGGTCGTTGTATACTCTCACGTTCACTTCAGGTTGTTGCTTTTCAGCACCAAACACTCTTAAAAAAAAATAAACAACCAAATTTTAGTTAACATATTACAGACATATTTATTAGACAACATACACCCATTCTGCCAAACGTCATGCCTAACAGATACATTCCCTAATTTTCTATCCAATATATATCCTAAAGCCTAAGTTTAATATTTCTTTGTGAAACACATTTAATTACCAAATTTTTCACCCACAATTTTTTAAAATCAATCATCATTTACAGTATAATCTACCACACATTGCCAGGATACTACATGCAATATTTATGATATGCACTGCTACACAACCTTACTTAGTATATTTGTTTCCTAAATACATGTACATTATGTGCAGGGTGTTTTTTAACAAAATGGCGGTCAACACTTCCTGATTTCCTCCGAATCGAATCTTTACAGACGTTAATCAGCAAATCACAATGCCGCTCACGCACAGCCGCATAAGTGACTGAAAAGGGAAAAATGTCTACGCATTGAATGTGGAAAACCGAGAAACAATCGTGTGTGATCAAAAAGGAAACGTGGTTTGTAAATAAAATTTAATGGTGCAAAGGGAGAGGAGACATGGTTTCAGGACTTTAAGTTTTGTAATTTTGCCTTTTTTTCAAAATTGCAAAAATTTACAGTTTGTGGAATTGTGATTTGCTGCTTAACGTCTACCAACATTCGAATCGGAGGAAATGAGGAAGTGTTGACCGCCATTTTGTTAGTGCGAGTGAATATATTCTACAGAACAAAGGGTTCGAACATGGAAAGGGGAGAAGGTACAGATTATCTAACAGGGTAGGTTTTCTCAGGAGGTGCAGTATACACCCTGAACGCGAAAACAAAATTTTTTTTCTTTGAAAAAAGTTACGGGGTGCGCGCACTCGATCGCACACCCCTATTTACAAGACTGACGACTACGTGGTTTGTAAATAAAATTTAATGGTGCAAACGGAGAGGAGACTTGAAGATAGTTTCAGGTCTGTAAGTTTTGTAATTTTGCCTATTTTTCAAACTTTCACAAATTTATAGTTTGTGGAATTGTGATTTGCTATTTAACGTCTGTCAACATTCGAATCGGAGATAATCAGGAAGTGTTGACCGCCATTTTGTTAGTGCGAGTGAATATATTCTACTGAACAAAGGGTTAGAACATGGAAAGGGCACAAGGTACAGATTATCTAACCGGGTAGGTTTTCTCAGGGGGTGCAGTATAGACCCTGAACGCGAAAAGACCATTTTTTTTGTTAAAAAAAGTTGCGCACCCCTATTTACAAGACTGTGGACTATTGCCTTTCACACAGATTAATAATAATAATAATATAATAATAGGGGCATTTGTAGAGCGCTGAGTTACGCGCACCGGCGTGTCCCCGCGCTGACGATGAGTGGGCATAAAACAGAGAAATGAGGCTGCTAAGCGGGCTAACTTATCTAACATAGAGGTGGGTTTTTAATTTAGCTCGGAACCTAGTTTCTACTGGTTCCAAGCGAAGATCTACTGGAAGTTTGTTCCAGTGGTTTGGTGCTAGGTGCCTGAAGGATCTGCCTCCCATGCGAGCCTTCTTCACCTTGGGGATCCTCAACAGTCCCCCGCCCGCAGATCTAAGCGCTCTGGCAGGTTCGTAAGCTTCGATCAAACTCTGCAGAGGTTGGGGTGCCCTTCCACAAGTTAATTAAACCTTAAATTACTCCTCTCAATAATGTTTATCAAACTTCAACTTACAGTCCCGCTGACACTACAACAATATTCTCATATCTAAGTTTCTTAAAAATTAAAAAGTATTCCACACTAAATGTAACTCTCTTTAAAGGTTTTCCGTTCCGTTACTACACTACACTCACCTAACATCATCTCATTGCGTCACTTCTCCACTACTCATAAGTACACAGTGTCAAAAATATCAATACCGCACATAATCGTTCACATCCAGGCACTACCAATTGCATGACTTATTTAACAGGAAGCGCTGTAATGTTGCATGTGTTTTCAAAGGTACACCGGTACCTCCTATAATGCCGAATTTTACCTTAATACTCATCAGTGATTATTTATTTTCAAGCAATGTCAATTACTATGAGTTTTTAAACGACAACCCTTACTCTATAATAGTCACTCTGCATATATCTCTCTGTAAAAATGTAGTTTATCCACCCCCGCATGAGAACCTTGATGTTTCCATCAGGCCGCAAAATCCGGCCTTGAACTGAAAGCTCCATACCCAGACTTGAACAACAGCCTTATTGTCACAAAAACAAGCTACTCGAGCATCTGTTCACAAACATATCTCATTCACTTAGCTAACACTCGCAGAAAACTGCATATCTTATTAAATAGTGACCTTCCTTTACAATTTTCTGAGGTGACTCTCATAATCTTTAAAGCTCCTCCACTTCCCAGCTGGCCTATTTTTTTTGCAACTACTAACCAATGGTTTGGTGATTTTTTTGCACCAAATTATTTAAAGGCATTCTGCTACTCTTCACTCCATACTCTCTCATCTCTCTTTCTCAACTTCCTCATCTACTACCAGCAGCTACTACTTTTGTGTTCCTATTTTCTTTTTTACAAAATGGAGGTCCGTCCTGTCTTCGCAAACGAGCTGGAGCACTTAGAACTGTTTCGCCACAAGATGCTTGAGTACTATGGCATCCTACCACTCGCGACTTTGAGTGCATCATATGGATTATCATTTCGATTTTCCTATTTCACCTGTGTGCAACCTGTATTTCATTGCCTGAGCTGTGATTTCATGTGGGCCCTAGACTTATCTCTCTGCAACTCGGTACCACCTGAAGTGAATTACAATCATCTCATGAATCCGTTACTTGATCATGAACAGCTTTGTTCCGATGGAGGGAATATGGCCTTTGCAGCGATACATGGAGTTCTGGGTCATTGGAATATATTCGCAGCGGCGCAAGATTTCTTGGCACACAGCTACATAGAAAAGTCACCGAATTGTCCTCTGATGGTACTAGAGGGTCCGGTAATTAATGACCATGTATGTTCATTTCCTCTTTTCAATTGGATGGCTGACTTGTTTTCGGACGATAACAATGACTTTCTTTTAGAAGCGGTTGCCACTTACTTTGCCTATTCAATGGAAGGATGACTGTTATGCAAGCCATTGATATCTTGACTGTTTTTTCCCTTCCTTATTTTTCTTATTATTTTTTTATTTTTATGTTTTATATAAACAGACCTATTAGCTTTACTAACATTGGACATTTTAATTTCCTGCTGGGGAGATTTTTTTATTTTATGTGGAGTTAATTTTTTTTCCACACCAACTCGATTTTGTGCAAAACATTTCATGATGCTCTAATTTCAACAAATCACTAGCTTATGTTATCTTATCTGATTTGAAATATTCTCGAAGCAAGGCTGCATAAAATATGGTTAAATGTGCCCTGATAAATGTGTATAGTTACAATGACTTTTTATATCGTTTATCACCATTTTCCCTTTCTACTCCAATTTCCGCCTTACACACATATGTGCTGTTTTTGCTTTATGCCTATTGAAAGATTTTTGATTCATAACTGAAAAGTATAATATTACACTGATATTACCCTTGCTTATCAACCTGTATGTCACATCGAGTACTGAAACCTTTCAAAAAATTATCTCAATACAGTAGTTATTCTGAGTTCTGATTTTCGAACGTCCCTGCAGATAACATACATGCACCTCCAGCCAAGTTCTCGCTTTTGGCGCGTTTTTTATTTCCTTTCACAATACCATACAACAAGCTTGTTAGTGCTTAGTATGCAGAAAACTAATTGTTAATGAGGTGATGTTTAACCACTAGCATTTTCATATATGATTACTGAACTTAAAATCAAAAGACACCTTCTTGCATGCAATATAATTTAATATATTTGATTGCGGGGCTGTACAATATGTTTTTAAAACGTTATTCATTTTGCTTCATACTACATTTCCCTCGTTTGTGTTGTATGGACTAGTAACTATGCCCACTACTTTCTTTATAATATCTTTACTTGTATTAGATAAAAAACTTCGCTTCAAAGCACTGCATCAGTGAATAAATATTTCAAATATATACGTTCTCTCTTTTAACCCATATTCACAACTGAAATAATGTGTACTAAAACTGTATTCATGTGTTTGACGTAATCTCAGCTGTACTCAATTCATGTTTTCTTTTGTCAACCTGAATTATTCATAGTTCAACCCGCTGGCCTGCGACGCTCAGTCAAGCCTTTCTTTGCGGGTTGTGAACCATAGCATCAATCGTACCTCTGGCAAAAAAAATAATTTATTGCTGTTAGCAAGCACCGCCGCAGTTCTGGTTCACTCAGACTGTTAATCACTGCTCCCCCGTTTCCACAGAGCACACGCTATGTCGTATTTCAGTACTTATCACCCTTTCATCTCCACTATAACAAACACTTTTTTGCCAGCCATCAGACAACAAAGTGAAAAACCAAAGGGACTAAGAAGTGAAACACGACAAACCCTCAGCTCTGTGGAGCCGACCGAGCAGTAATTCTGAAACTCGACATACACTGACTAACGCTTCCAAAAACCATCTCAATTATATAAATAATATTTTCAAAACCTGCCAAGTACTCTAATGCTACTATCTGTGTCTGCCTGCAGAACAAACTTCCCCAGCCCAGACTGAACGCACACACACACACACATACACATACTAAGATAACACAAAGCAACTGATACGGAAAGCAGGAGTGAGATGAAAATACAGTCAAACGGCGGAACCCAGAAACCTCTATATATATTCGGTCTTCTACATCAATTTATGAAGGCATATACTCCACGAACCTGTGTACAACATCATGGTCACAATTTTTTATTTCATTGTACTGGGACACCTCTGCTTCTCACCCCAACCCCACCAGTGCATCCCTCGGCCACACACCACACTGTAATCTTTTCCTCAAACTTAAAGTTTAAAATACCTAAAGCATTCCCACTTTTTGTCGACGATATCACATATAATATACCATTTCTCTCTCTACCTCCATTATATGTGTCTCTGCTAATTCCTTTTTTTTCATCTGTAACCAACTTTACAAATGATATGCAAACGCTCCCAAATCTCAATTAATTTATGTGTATTTTATTTCATTTTATATTCCGTTTCTTCAGTATACCACAAATACATTCAAAACTATAATTCACACTTCAAAGAAAGTGAAAAAACGGCGCACAACCCCTGTTAACTGCACACAACTTCACCCCCCCCTCACTCACGTCTGCTGTGGAAGCTCAAGATAACATACATCCCAGATACACACAGAGCCGCACCTGAACGTTTCACATCTCTATAAAGAACCATTTGAATGTTAATTAGGCCTTGCACTTGTTTTACCCATTCTAAGAGCCCCTCCACCTTTACTCTACCTACTAATTACACGTTCATGTCCTCCTAGAAAAAAACATTTTTTTTCGTCCCCCTCCCCCAAATTTCATTGCAGATCCGTCTCTAACTCACATTTAATTCATAGACCTAACAGTAGTGGATAGCATAAAGACATGACTGAAGTCCACTAACCTTAATCAAATTTATTAATCGTAATTTAAAATTAATAATTAAAAAGAAACAATGTTAAAAAACAGTGATGTAATAAAATGGAACAGTTGTTGAAAACATATAAAACCGTAAGTCAAAAATGTGGTTGCTTAGACACTGTAAGTCAAATAATCAAATATAGTGATCAAACCACATTTAACGGTAAATTATAAAACAAACAGTTATACACTCACCTTTACCAATGCTTTATAAGATGTAGAACAATGATAGTAGCAAAACGATAGCCGTTTGACGGAGCTCTCAATAATACTTCTATCACTGCAACCAAAGAATAATGGCATAGATTTTCTGTCAATACACACTCATATATGTCTCTTCAACCAATCATATGTGTTCCCGCACAATTTCATAATCAAATTAACATTTCAGTTGGTTATCCTTTCAATATTTTCAAAGTCACATAACGGTCACCCTTCACCCTCTGCCTTCTCTGGCTGTTACCATGGTAACAGCTCATTCTGCACCTGGCTGAAGGCACAGGTCAAAAGTTCATATCTCAACGTTCTAAATCAAAGCAATAAGGCGCAATTCCCTGCAAACACACCTGCCTAGCCACTGTTTTTTTACATTTCTTTTTTTCCACAACCAATAGAAGATTTTGTTTTAAAAAAACAGTAACATACAACGTAGTCTTCAATCTTGAGGTATAACAATCAACCAATCATTTTCAGTTTTTCATCAACACCACACCTCATACACTTTTTTATCGTGACTTTCCCCATCTACTTGCCATTCCACTTCAAGAACCCATCGGAGTACTACTGCATCTGCCTTGAAAATGAAGGTTTGGCTTGTAGGACACAGTTATATTCACTGGAGTGAAAAATATGCTGCAAACAGACGAATTTCTAACCTTGACTTACCAAATGTGCAAATTACGTGGATTGGCCAAAGAGGATTAAGATGTAACCAATTGATACCATTGGTGAAAACTTTTATGCATCTCCCTGAACCTAACCTGATAATTGTGCACTGTGGTGGGAATGATCTAGGCACATTAACAGAGGTAGGTCTCGAAATGCTTCTAAAAGACACCTTTCGTCAATTGATGTCACTTTTTCCTTGAACTGTCTTGGTGTATTTAAATATATGCCAAAGACAAAAATAGAATTGGTCCAATCAACGTTGTCCACAAATTGAGAAAGCAAGGAAACATGTAAATAAATCTGTTTCTGCTTTCCTCAGAGAATATAACATGGGTTCTATATACAACAACAACCTGCGTTTCAACATGGAAGGCATCTATCGGAGATATGGTGTTCATTTCACGGATGAGGGAAATAGAATTTCCCTCTGTAACATGAGACTCTGCATCGGAACTTACTTATAAGTGCAGAAAAAACTCAATTAATGCAACGGCTCTTTTAAGAGCCACCTTATATCTAAACACTCAAACTTGTAATTTATCTCCACCTTTCTTTATGTTTTTTGTTCGCCCTGCGCGACCGGGTGCGCGCACCTCGTAACTTTAGACTTTCGGCATCCTTAATAAACCCCTCAATAAACCTACGAAATCAAACAGTCTCCACCCTACTCCCTTTGCATTCTCTCCACTATAGTTTTTCACAGTCTTGTAAATAGGGGTGCGCAACCGGGTGTGCGCACCCCGCAACTTTTTTCACAAAAAAAATTATCTTTTTGCGTTCAGGGTCCATACTACACCCCCTGAGAAAACCTACCCGGCCAGACAATCTCTACCTTCTCCCCTTTCCATGTACTAACCCTTTGTTCTGTATTATATATTTACTCGCACTAACAAAATGGTGGACAACACTTCCTGATTTCCTCCGAATCGAATGTTGACAGACGTTAAACAGCAAATCACAATGCCGCTCGCGCACACCTGCATAGGTGCGCGCCAGTAGGTAATATATATATATATATATATATTACCTACTGGCAGTTGCCAGTAGGAAGTTATAATTAGGACCTAGTTTCCATAGGAAATCCACAACATTCTATTTGGAATAACTTTGGCACCGGTAGACGAATCTTTGCAAATTTTTCAAAGAAGATGGCCCGCTCCGCTCCACTCCTTCCCTGAAAGTTTTGGGGGGATTTGTCAAGTGGGGGCTGAGAAAAAAGGGGGGTCCCAAAACATGGTTTCCCCATGTTATTTTCCATAGGACGATTAGACAGGGCTACAGCCCGAACGGCTCAACGGAATTACAAGACATTTGGCAAAATGGTAGATTCTGAATCGCAGATCACGCTTTTGCTCAAATGGTGTAAATCGATCCAGTAGTTCCTGAGAAAATCAAAAGAAAAAATATATATATGTATAAGCGTGCACCGTGCGCACACCCCTGCACGCAAGGCGTGCAAATTGGGTGTGCGTGAGCGGAATTCTGATTTGCTGTTAGATGTCTGTCAACATTCCAATCGGTCGAAATCAGGAAGTGTTGGCCGCCATTTTGTGTCCAAGACAGAAGAGAGCGGAAACCAAAAGTGGAAAACGTTAAAAGGGGGCAGGGTAGAGACTCCTTGACCCCTTAGGTCTTCTCAGGGGGTCCCTGAAGGACCCCAAAGGCCTCCAATTTTTTTCTTTATTTTTTTAAATTGCGAGGTGCGCGCACGTTGCACACACCCTCGAGGCAGAAGAGAGTCAAAAAGAAAAGTGGAGAACGTGAAAAGGGGGAAGGGTAGAGACTCCCTGACCCCCTAGGCCTTGTCAGGGGGTCCCTGAAGGACCCCGAATGTAAAAAAAGCACAATGTTTTATTAAAAAAAAAATCACGAGGTGCGCCCACATTGCACACACCCTCGAGGCAAAAATTTGCGAGGTGCACGCAGTTGCGCGCACATCAGAAAAAAACCCAAAAAAGAATACAGTTAAATAACAAATTTGAGTGTTTAGATGTTGGTTGGCTCTAAAAAGAGCCTTTGTGTTTATTGAGTGTTTTTTGTACCTACAAGTAAGTACCGATGCAAAGTGTAAAATTCAAGAGGAAGAATCTGTTTCCAGAACAATAATGCTAAAGAGTACTCCCAAATACAGTTTGAGGTCTAGAGGAGGGAGAGAGAGACAACTGTAAAATACAAATACTTCTAGTCTGACCTATATAATTTTATCAAATGATTAAATCACACAAAATATTTCACAGGGGATGCAATATATAGGAAAAGACTTTTGTTTTATTTAAACATGTTATTTTTTTACTTTTCCATTTTTTAACTTTTTTTGTCATATTTTATACATATTCATTTCTTTATATATACAGATTATATCAGCATTTCATATGGACCAATCAGTGTGACATATATTTTATAAAAGAACTATTTGTGATAAGAAGAACCTCATAACGTCACCATAAATACATCTCACTCATTCCACCAAACATACTTCTACACTCACTACCCAACCTCTTAACAGACTAAGACTAACATATGACACATAAATTCAACAAAAAGAATACTGAGGGTCCCCTATGGATTTTACAAAGTCAAATATTCAGATTCTTTCACTTTTTATTTAAACATTTTCATTCTTTTTGTTTCCTTTCTTTTTTTATATTGTTGTGACTTTCTGTGTGGGGGTCTCAGATGCGTACGGTCTACGTACGTTTCGGTGATTAGTATACATTGATTCACCTTCCTCAGGGCAAACAAAAAATTAAACAACAAACAAATATGTACACTCTCTATTAAAAGATGGGGGTTCTTTAGTATCTGGAAAAATAACATATTATATTCCAAATTAGTTACAATCCCTTTATAAGCATCCACATAGTACTTGTTTCATAACATTTTTAAATTTTAAATTTGTTTGCCATAGTGAGGTGAACAGGCTCGAGCTGCGAGACCTGTGTTAAGACTATCTTAAAGTAACCGGTTGTAAAGTTTAGAGCACCCAGTGTTTTTTTAGGAATTAGTGAATATGTATAGAAAGAAATATAAGAAAAAGTGTTCAGACCAGAGCCTCAACCAGGATCAGAGTGGATGAAAGACCTCATGGTTGAAAACATGCATCCCCTCACCCTGTGTTGTATCACACACAGTTGGATCTGCTCGAACTAGTTGCAAAAACACAAAGAGTAATGTCTCAATGCTAGGAGAGTACCTCAGTTGGACTTCAGAGATAAGTTTTTCCGAGGTCTCTTTGCATCTTGAAAGACTATGATACTCAGTGATGACTAGCACCTATGAATAAAAAACATTAACGCAGTTGTAGAGATGTTTTTACTTGTAGAGAAAAAGGAAAGGATTTGTGGGGCATACAGAAGTTTTACCTTTTTTAAAAAGGTATGAATACTAGAACTCTAGTAAGAATGCTTGTGACTTTTCTGTGCTTCGTCTTTCGTAATAGCTCCTTATGAATCAGTCCAGCAAGAATGGCCTGCAGGAATTCATGTGAGCTTCGCGTATATGCAAAAAGCATCTAATTATCCATTAGCTGTTGGTTCTCTAAAAGATATATCATTACCTTGCTTTCGTTGGAATATATAACTGGACCAAGTTGACCAGTTTCAGTTGTTGTTAGAGCCAGTGTCTCTTCTTATTTCTTAATCTACAGAGTTCTGCATCATACATCTGGACCTATGATAATAAACCCAGGAGAGCCGATGTATTAGAAAATGGTTTATGCGATAAGACTCAGACGTATTGCTATGCTTAATATATACTATTCTCTTTTTATAATTCCTCTAACATTAAATCCTATTTCTGTACTAAGTTGTACTGCATATCCAAGCCCTTGTGGCAGTATATAATAGTTTGAAAAGTGAAATCTGTCAGATCTTAGTCTACTGAGTTTTATTTACCGAGTTGAACTATACGTCCCGTGGTTCATACATATAACCATGGTTTGTTTGCGTTGTCATTAAATTTTAATAAGCAGACAGCTTCGTGGTGTTCGAAATGTGCCAGTTGAAGTCAGCGTGGGCATTGGCTAGCTGCTACCTATGCTCTATGTCGGTGAATTCCCCAGACACATTGCTATGGCTACCCCACAATGCTTCGAATAGGCTAAATACTACCGGCTTTAAACATGGTTCTAGACATAAGAAGTTGTGGTTTATCTATATCTTAAAACAAGCAGTGCGGCCCTCGCATTAGACACAAACCCGCTTATTCCTTCAGGTTTCTTACCTGGTTTGGAGCAACAGCACGTCCGGCTGGTTTTAACGCCACAACTTGAGCGGCGTTTGAAGAGCTATATTTATTGTTCTCACGTTGTTTCGCACTACGCTCCGTGCGTGGTTAATTGGTTACCCCCGGTTTGAGTTTTTGACGACATAATGGTAAGACTACTAGAGATGTTCCAATCGATAAAGACAAAGATAGGACTAATGTAGCGTTTCTAATTCCCTGGTCTTAAGATGGCGCCAGGAAAAATATAAGTTGGCTACAGAAAAGTAAATGTTAAATTTTCGACATAATTATTACACTCACTCTGTTGACCATTCCTATTATGATCTTCAAAACGAGTAAACACTATTTTTGGGATCCGTCTAGAACGTATTCAGGTTATCCCTGGGAGAGACACAACTAAACTGAGGAAACAACGTGAAACATTTTGGATTTATAACTTGGATACTGTCAGGCTTGGACACAATGAGGAAATTTCCTGGATAGTGACAGCTTAGAGGCATATAAATGAATTATGGTGATGAATGTCTCTGGTCTCTCACTGTCCCCAGTACCTCCTCATATTCCGAAATTGCTCCATCTATTTATGATATTGGAGCGGATCCCAAAAATAGTGTTTACTCATTTTGAAGATCATCATAGGAATGGTCAACAGAGTGAGTTTATTAATTATGACGAAAATTTAACATTTACTTTTCTGTAACCAACTTATATTTTTCCTGGTGCCATGTTAAGACCAGGGAATTAGAAACGCTACATTAGTTCTATCTTTGTCTTTATCGATTGGAACATCTCTAGTAGTCCTACCATTATGTCGTCAAAAACTCAAACCGGGAGTAACCAATTAACCACGCACGGAGCGTAGCGCGAAACAACGTGAGAACTATAAATATAGCTCTTCAAACACCGCTCAAGTTGTGGCGTTAAAACCAGCTGGAGGCTTCCATTTAGACGTGCTTTTGCTCCGAACCAGGTAAGAAAACTGAAGGAACGAGTGGGTTTGTGTCTAATGCGAGGGCCCCACTGCTTGTTTTAAGATATAGATAAACAACAACTTCTTATGCCTAGCACCATGTTTAAAGCCGGTAGTATTTAGCCTATTCGAAGCATTGTGGGGTAGCCATAGCAATGTGTCTGGGGAATTCACCGACATATAGCATAGGTAGCAGCTAGCCAACACCCACGCTGACTTGACCTGGCACATTTCGAACACCACGGAGCAGTCCGCTTATTAAAATTGAATGACAACGCAAAAAAACGTGGTTATATGTACCAACCACGGGACGTATAGTTCAACTCGGTAAATACAACTCAGTAGACTAAGCTCTGACAGATTTCACTTTTCAAACTATTATATACTGCTACAAGGGCTTGGATATGCAGTACGACTTAGTACAGAAATAGGATTTAATGTTAGAGCCATTATAAAAAGAGAATAGTATATGTTACGCATAGCAATATGTCTGAGTCTTATCGCATAAATAATTTTCTAATACATCGGCTCTCCTAGGTTTATTATCATAGGTCCAGATGTATGATGCAGAACTCTGTAGATAAAGAAATAAGAAGAGACACGGGCTCTAACAACTGAAACTGGTCAACTTGGTCCAGTTATATATTCCAACGAAAGCAAGGTAATGATATATCTTTTAGAGAACCAACAGCTAATGGATAATTAGATGCTTTTTGCATATACGCTAAGCTCACATTAATTCCTGCAGGCCATTCTTGCTGGACTGATTCATAAGGAGCCATTACGAAAGACGAAGCACAGAAAAGTCACAAGCATTCTTACTAGAGTTCTAGTATTCATACCCTTTTAACACAGGTAAAACATCTGTATGCCCCACAAATCCTTTCCTTTTTTTCTACAAGTAAAAACATCTCTACAACTGCGTTAATGTTTTTTATTCATAGGTGCTAGTCATCACTGAGTATCATAATCTTTTAAGATGCAAAGAGACCTTGGAAAAACGTATCTCTGAAGTCCAACTGAGGTACTCTCCTAGCATTGAGACATTACTCTTTGTGTTTTTGCAACTAGTTCGAGCAGATCCAACTGTGTGTGATACAACACAGGGTGAGGGGATGCATGTTTTCAACCATGAGGTCTTTCATCTACTCTGATCCTGGTTGAGGTTCTGGTCTGAACACTTTTTCCTACATTTCTTTCGAAACATATTCACTAAATCCTAAAAAAACACTGGGTGCTCTAAACTTTGCAACCGGTTACTTTAAGATAGTCTTATACAGGTCTCGCAGCTCGAGCCTGTTCACCTCACTATGGCAAACAAACTTAAAATTTTAAAATGTTCTGAAACAAGTACTATGTGGATGCTTATAAAGGGATTGTAACTAATTTGGAATATAATTTGTTATTTTTCCAGATACTAAAGAACCCCCAGCTTTTAATAGAGAGTGTACCTATTTGTTTGTTGTTTAGTTTTTTGTTGGCCCTGAGGAAGGTGAATTAATTTATACTTATCACCGAAACGTACGTAGGCCGTACGCATCTGAGACCCCCACACAGAAAGTCACAACAATATAAAAAAAGAAAAAAGAAGAAAGGAAACAAAAAGAATGAAAATGTATAAATAAAAAGTGAAAGAATCTGAATATTTTACTTTGTAAAATCCATAGGGACCCTCAGTAATCTTTTTGTTGAATTTATATTTCATATGTTAGTCTTAGTCTGTTAAGAGTTTGGGTAGTGAGTGTAGATGTATGTTTGGTGGAATGAGTGAGATGGATTTATGGTGACGTTATGGGGTTCTTCTTATCACAAATAGTTCTTTTATAAAATATATTTCACACAAATTGGTCCATATGAAATGCTGATATAATCTGTGTATATAAAGGAATGAATATGTATAAAATATGACAAAAAAATGAAAAAATGTAAAAGTTAAAAAATAACATGTTTAAATAAAACAAAAGTCTTTTCCTATATATTGCATCCCCTGTGAAATATTTTGTGTGTTTTAATCATTTGATAAAATTATATAGGTCAGACTAGAGGTATTTGTATTTTACTGAAGACTCTGTTTCCCTCATCTGTGAAATGTACACCGTCTCCTCTATAAATGCCTTGCATGTTGTAACGCAAGTTGTTGTGGTATATAGAACCCGTACCATAGGCTCTGAGGAAAGCAGAAACAGACTTATCCACATGTTTCTCTGCTTTCTCAATCTGTGGACAATATTGGTTGGACCAGTTCCATTTTTGCCTTTGGCATATATTAGAACATACAAAGGCGGTTTGTGGAAAATGTGACATCAATTGCCAAAAGGTGTCCTTTAAAAGCATTTCCAGACCTACCCCAGTCAAAGTGCCTAGGTCATTGCCACCACAGTGCACAATTATGAGGTCAGGGTGTGGGAGATGCAAAAAAGTATTTTACCAATGACATCAATAGGTGACATCTCAATCCTCTGTGGCCAATCCACATAATATCCACATTTGGTAAGTCAAGGTTGAGAAAGCATCTATTTGCTGCATGCCTTTCACTCCAGAAAATATAACTGTGTCCTACAATCCACACTCTAAGCATCTTGAAGGGAGATCTGGTTGTACTCAGATGGGGTCTGGAAATGAAATGGCAGTTTGAAAAGTAGGAGTTTAGAAAAAAATGTGGAAGAAATTCAGTGCACTTGAAAAAGAATAAATGATTGGTGGTTTTTGTAAATTCAACATTGAAAACTGGGGTGCATGCTACTGTTTTTTTTCAAGGAGAAATGCTAATGGTTGAGAGAAAGTGATTGAAAGGAAAATTGCACAGGATTTGCTGCTGTTTTGAAAAGTCAAACACCCTTGCGGGTTTGCTTTGCAGATTAACTTTTTACCTGTGTGTTCAGTTAGGTGTTTATGTAGTTTTACCATGGTAAAAGGCAGAGAGAGCAGTGGGGGATGGTTGAATTTTATGTGAGTTTGAAAGTGTTTCAATGTAGAACCAATTAAAATGTTAATATGGTTTTGAATTTGTGTGGGAAGATATTTGATTGATTATCTTCAAGAATATGAGTGTAAAATGAAAGGGAAGTTATGTCATTCTATGATTCCAGTGACTGGTGCACAATTCAGAGATTCTGCTTAGGAAAATCTGGTGTGTGATTGACAGTGCTTTAAAACTACAAAAGCATTTTTAAAGGTGAGTTGTTAATTTGTAAGGGGATCTATGTTGTGCAGTTTAAGTTAAATTGAAAAATGTATTCTAATGTGTTTATTTGTGCAGAGTTTGATTTTTAATTTGTCTGCTTTGGTAAAATATTGTGAAAGGAGCATTTGGTATGTTGATGTGTTTGAGGAGATATTTTTTTGCAGTACAGTGCTGTTGTTAAAAATGATATAATAATTTGCTTAGTTGATGTGTTTTAAAATATGGCAAAAGATGTAGTCTTGAAGTGAGTCATTCCTTATGATAGTTAGTGCTATAAAGTCCAAAGCAGCGTGTGTGTCAGGCCTCTGGAATTCCCAAATAGTCTCCATGCTTTGTAATAAAGATCCTGGGTGTGCTGTAGAAATTGCATACCAACTTTTTCAGTAGCATGTAGAAATCATTTTAGTGAATTCTCATTTCTACATGCTTAGTCCCACCTTGAGCCCCTGCATTGCCTGTACACAACTGCACTGTCCTAAAATGTGAAACAGCACTCCTAGCTAGACTTTTTTCACTGTAGTAATCATTTTTCTGAATTGCAAGGCATACTGTCATGTGTCTAGGATCACCGTGTGATTCAGAATTCATTTCAGAAAAATGTGGCAGAATAACGTACTTAGTTGATGTGCTTAAACATATGGGAATACATGTACTCATGGAATGAGTCAGGCCTTAGGACAATTAGTGCTACACATTCCAAAGCAGCATGTGTGCCAGGCCTCTGGAATTCCCAAATAGTCTCCATGCTTTGTAATAAAGATCCTGGGTGTGCTGTAGAAATTGCATACCAACTTTTTCAGTAGCATGTAGAAATCATTTTAGTGAATTATCATTTCTACATTCTCAGTCTCACCTTGACCCTCTATACTGCCTGAACACCACTGCACTGTCCTATACCCTGACACAGCACTCCCAGCAAGACTCTCGTTCACTGTAGTAATTATTTTTCTAAATTGCAAGGCATACTGTCATATGCCAGATCACAAATGGTCCATGCTGTAGAAATGCCATTGCAACTCTCTCTGTAGCATGCAGTAATCATTTCAGTGAATTGCAAGGGATATTTTGATTTCTCGAGAATCAGAATGTGAGTCAGTGTGTTTTTGGGAATATTGTGATAGAATCACTTGCTAGTGGAGTAGTGTGGCTCACTGTTTAGAGGCGGCAGGCCTGAGAGCAGAAGTCAGCCTGGGACCAGGGTTCAATTCCTGACGCGGCAGGGTCGTGGACCTTGGTCAGCGGACTCGATAATTCTCGCTTCAGTGCTTACTCTAATCAGGGGTTCCACTCGGCAACTCTGGGCATTAGCTTGCCTAATCTCCACAACGGCCCCACCAATTCCGGGGATGCCTGGCTCCACCTTGGGGACTCCCAGCAAGGGACCATCCCACAGGGAAAGCCAGGACGGGTTCCCCAGAGTTATATAGCGCCGGGACGCCCCGTTGCTGGGGCAGCTGTGCGCTTTACAAGTATACTACATTTACATTTACATTTACAGATGCATGTGATTGCAGATATGTGCTCATGGAGTGAGTCAGGCTTTTAGACATACAGTGCTTTATACTCCTAGCCCTTACATGATACCATACACTGACCAAGCACAACTGCATTGTTCTAAACTCAGAATTATCAGTCCCACCTTGAACCTCTACAGTGCCTGAACACCACTGCACTGTCCTAAACCCTGAAATACCATCCCTAGCAAAACCTGCTAAACTCTTTCAACACTACTGCACTGCTGTAAACCCTGAAACATAATTTTCAGCAAATGCCCCTATAATGTTCAAACACCTCTGCACTGTCCTAAACCCTGAAACAGCACTCCCTGTATGATCTCCTACACTGCCCAAACTCTGCTGCTGTGCCTTAAAATTACTTATGGAGTGAACCAGACTTAACACCATATAGTGCTTCTAATTGCTATGTAGTATGCTAGTAGTGGTCTACAAATGTAAAAAAAAAAATTAAATATGTTTTTTTTTTCTTCACAACAGATTTTAATTATTTACAGAAAGAAAAAAACAATATGCCATCTAAAAGTGAGAGAAGAAAAAGATATAAACAGGCTTACATTTCCAGGAAAAAAGAAGTACAAGATTTATCTACTTTGGTCCTGAAAAATAAAGTGCAGAAACAGATACATTAATAGAAGGAAATGTGGAAGAAAATGTACAGAATTTTAGTACAGAAAATGTTGAGCAAGAAATTACAAGGTTTAAGGTAATTTCAGATGAAAAGCCAAACTTTTCTTGTATTTGTTGTAGACAAATTCATTATAAAAATCAGACCAGGTTAGTTGATCTATATTTAAAAATTGAAAAGGAGAATAATAATGAGTGGTAGAGAATTGTTTTGATTTGGGTTCTGATCAACGTATTTGTAAATATTGTTATAATAAATTAGATGAGAATAAGATGCCTGCTAGAGCTGTTCATAATAAACTTGAGTTGGTAAATATTCCTTCTGAACTGATGGATTTAAATACTTATTCATCTATTCTCATTCAATGTGTGCATCCATTTCAGGCTATTGTTCGCATGGAGCCTAACACAGAGAAATTGCCTCCTTCCGATTTACAGAGAGGATTAAAGGGAAGACTTGTATATTTGCCTCTAAATTTAAAGAAAAATATTTGAAACAATTGGTGTAGGAAATGTGGAAGAGGAACCTCTAGGTGTTCTGGTTAATGGAGTTCCTACGAAGAGTAAGAAAATCTTGCAAGAATTAGTGGATGTTAGGAAAGTGAAAAAGGCAACGTTGTATTTGGTAAAAAATAATCAATACTAAGTATGGGCGAAATTTGCGAATTTGCAGTCTGCGAATTCGTGCGAAAGCAAATTCACGATCCGCATAATCCGCAAATTTGTGCGAATTTGCGGATTTTTTTGCGTGTTCGCCGGGTTTTTTGCATATTCGTGGACCGCTTGCAGCGCACCGACCATGAAGTTGCCCATGCGGTCGTACATGGGCGCGACCATCTTGTGCGCATTGCGTATTTCCGTTTCCGGGTGCTATAGGCATTTTCACGTTGTGTGCGGCACGCTATTAAGAGTTCACGCGTGTTTTTGCTTGCTCACGGGGAAATATCGCACGAACTTACCCACGCGGTCCTCAATGGGCGCGGCCATCTTGTTTTTCATTCACTGGTATGGTTCTGGGCCTGGATTTTCTATCCTCTTTTAATCTTTGCAATCCTTTGTTTCTTTGAACTTTTTTTGCTCTTTTTTGCTCATTATCTATCTCTCTATTTGTCTAGATCTATATTTTGTGTTTTTTTCAACTTTTTGTTACTTTCATAACTACTTTTTTGGTTTAGCTCTCTCTTTCATTTTTTTTTTTTCTTCCCCCTATTCTTTTCTTCTTTCGGCCAGGACCATGGTAAAGGGAGCCGGCAAATCAAAGGGGAAGGGTCCCGCACCCTGAAGCCGGCTCCTTTGCGGGCGATTTAGGGGAGTTGATGTAATGTCCAGGGAGGTTTTTACCGTGGTGGAGGTTGCCGCCCTGATATTTTTTGTTCAGCTCAACCTCCCTAAGACCATGGCAGCAGGGCGCAGGCCTGGTCAAGGGTATGGGCTCGGGGAGCATCGCCAGCAATTGGATAAGGTATGCCGGGCCATGCGGAGGCAGTCGGGGGTCCAGCGCACCTACGACCAAGCGACGCAGCGGTGGGCCGATGTTCTTTACCGGGAGCAGGACCTGCTCTACCTGCTAGGTGTGGAGATCCCTGGCCTTGGTGAGTAGCTATTTAATAACTCCTTTGTATTCTTCTGCTCTGTGTTATATTGCTGTTTTTCCAGAAGAGCAAGAATGCTGCCTATTCAATTACATTGCAGGTAAAATAGTGTTTAAATAGCTTCTGTGATTGCAGGTGCTCGCCTCCTCAGTGGCGTTGCTACTATGCTTACTTGTTTGCAACTTTGTGCTCATTTGGCCTGAGAATATGTATGAGTGTAGTACTTTACAGAACTGTGTAATGCTAGAGAGACAAGAGACTCAAGTCTAGTTCTTCCTTTGTACTTCTGCTGCCACTAAGAAGAAGAGATAGTGATGGATTGATAGGTTGAGTATATTATGACTTGTTATTAGTAGTAGTAGGACATTTTTTAATGCTCTGCAATCATGATGACGAACTGTGTCTGTCACGTCGCATGCTGCTGAGTGCTGGCAGTCGTAGTACAACCTTTTTGTTGTTGGTTTAGTAAGTGATTTACATAACATTCCATGTAGACGGTCTGCGAATCCAGCAATACTGTACTAGTAGTATCCTCCTAGTTGACCAGATCAGATAGGTCAATACATGTAGTGCAATTGTTGCTAATTTGTTTCCCCTAGATAATTTTAGATTGTGGTCAAAGAAAACAAATATTTAGAAAAAACAATCATCCATGTTGTGTTTCTTTATTTCATTATCATCAGCACCTCCCAGGGGTAAGGCGACTAGCACCATTGAGACTCCGGTCGAAGAAGGTGGACGGTCACAGGATCGGTCCCTTGCAGGCTCTTCTGCTGGCCCCAGTAAGTTGTTCTATTGTTATATTAATATTTCTACTTCCCTAACTTGCACAGCTCCTATTCATTGCAAACTGTTTCCTAATTCTATTTTTTACAAAATAGTCTTTCATCTTCTTCTAATCTAGACTACTTTCTACATTCTTATCCTGCCTCTACCATCACTCTCTGTGCTACTACTATTTATGATTATGAGTCGGTCTGTGTAGGTAGCTAAGCTTGCCCAGTCGGCAAACGGTGTTAAACAAAACTCTGATCCAGCAATAGCTCTAGGCACTTAGTGCAGTCATCTGGGTTGCCCTTGCTGTCTATTCCAGTCTTCTTAATGTAAGTGCTTTGACAATTTCCAACAACAAAATGTCAATGTTTACACCAAGAAACAGGTAGCAGTTGCCTTTTTGATTTGCTAGGAGCATACTGCTAGTGTCAGGGACTATTCTGCACATAAAGAAGTATGGACAAGAGAAATAGGACATTATTGATGATACGTGCAGTTCGACTTTCCACATACCTCAGTCCGAACAGAAGTTGAACCCCCAATCCCCTGACCGACTATCTAGTGTGTCTGACCAATGATTTTACGACCCAGAAGAACAGAAGAAGAAGCCTACCGCTGAGTCCCGGCCTATCTGAGTCACAGAAACATCACTGCCAAGTGCAGTAGTTCAAACCCTTCCACTCACTCGTGAACAAAAAACACACTGTGTTTGTTAGTTTTAAAGTTTTATTTAAAATTAGGAAATGAAAAAATTATTTCTTTATTTTTAATAGCATAGTATTCGGAGAGAGCACTGCTGATAGATGACGTTAAAGTTTAAACAACATTCCCATGAATCAAATTACTTTAACGTAATAGTTAACAGACACATAAAATTATTAGAATAACTGTGCGGGAGCCACCACATTCTTCAAAGTAGTTAAAGTACTGCTGGTGATGACTTACTAGAAGTTGGTGAATCGTCCTGTTGGCAGAAGGGCAATTTAATCTTCTTTCTGTAATTAGAAAAAGGGTGCACGTTTAGCAAGCATTCATCAGTTGTCCTAAGAAGTGTAGCATTTAATGGAATAAGCATATAAAAAGTTAACACCCTCCCCAAAACCATTACTTTTTTTCAATCCCAGTAATAAAAAATGTGTTATGTAACATTGTCTTCCATTACAAGACGAAATAGGGAGTTGTGTATGGCATCTGAAAATATGACATGTTTTTTCTAGATGTCACAACATCTGATGCAGCACAGATGACCACCAGTGCCGGGGTCAGCAGTGCGGAGGGCTCTAGTCTAGGTGCGGATGCGGTGGCGCCACCAGGAGGAGCTGGGGGGAAGGCTCAGCGGTGGCGGACGGTGGTAAGTTATTATACTCCTTACTTATTGCCATTTTTGAGTAGGCTCGCAAAGGAGTGTATGATGTACTGTACAGTACACAGTACACTAGTACAAGTACACTGTACTGTTAAGAACAGTTACTAATTTAGAACTACTTTTTTGGCTACCATGGAGAAGACAGTCAAGCTTGATTAGTAATAGCATTAGCGGCGGTACTTCTCGGGTAAGCAATTGCCACCTCTATTTGATTTCAACTCAGCTGGCAAACTTTTATTGTGAAGCCAAGTCATATCAGATGTACTATAGGGATGTGAAGAACGAAAAGTGAAAGAAGGGTGAAATGAAGGATGAGCGAGTCTTAACATTTATGACTGTAAAGAATAGTGTTTTTGAATGCAAGTCAAGCGAAGAAGACGGTGGTTTCCAAAATATAATGAAAATGGTGTTAGTTGGTTGTTGAGAAAAAGAAAACTTGGTACATTTGAGACATTAAGAAGAATGATAGACGTACTTTGGAAGCCTGGATGTTATCTTCTTTTTCCTCATCGATAGCAGAGGTGTATGATGTAGTAGATCAGACGCTGAGTGGATGAAGATTGTTACTTTGAACAGCATGTCCGTGCAGAGTAGCAAAGCTGAGGAAATCCAAATACTAGAATTTGTGATTGTTCACAAATACTCCCTGCCTTGACTAACAGTACAGTACTTTACTTTGCAAGCACAGCATCTATTGTGTATGGATTTTATAGTTGACAACATTATATCAAGTCAAGTCCCTTCCTCCGCCAATTATGGGTACCACACTCACTCCCTATGTTAATAATTTTAATTCAGCTGTGTCATGGGTGGACTATCGCTGTAGTTCACTCAATCTATCAAAACAAAGCACCTAAAGGCATCCATCATACAACCAAAGATCATGTGATCGGCAGGATAATGATATATGATCAGAATTGAATAATCTTCATTCTTTTTTTGTTGTAGTAAAGGCCCGGGGGGGCAGTGCGAAAGATATCATTACATTGAGCAGTAGCCCTTGTTGTAACCAAGTATGGCCGGTGGCAGAGCCACCCCTATAGAAAAGTAAGAGCTTCCTATCCCCACCTGCATGTACTGCTTAAAGTACTGCAAGTCTGCGTCATCATGGCTTGTGTCTGTTTTTCTTGGGTGCAAGCTGAGTAAGCTGCCATGCTGGCTACCACAAGTTCATGTACCAGTAATTTCTTTTGCAAAACAAGAGAAATAAACAGAAGACTTTTTTAGTACTCTCTGACTATGTATGTATTACTGCTAGTGGAATTCCTGAAACTCACAGTAATGTCACAGGCCTACAAATACGGTGGAAAGACACATGCCAAAATGTTATACTGTGTTTGCTACTTGCTGGTTTTAGTGAGAGTCAACTTTCCATTGAATTATTTTGACTTTATGTTAAAGACTATTGGCTACGGTATTTTTCTTTCTTTCTTCATATAGATGCTACTCCGAAAAAACTCACCCGAAAGGAGATGGCTGTCAGGGCCAACGCCCGTAAGCTGGAGGCTATTTGTGCACAGTATCGGCGGCTGTGGGCTCGGGAGCAGGAGGAGGAGACAGCAACCACTGCATCCTCTTCCAGTGCCCCGTGTTCACCAGCCAGAAGCCTCCAGCCAAACGGAGCCGTGGCCCGAAGGCCTCCTGCTGCCGCTGCACAGCAGCAACACAATCAGCTGCCCCCCCCCCCCCAGAGCCTGGATGGTAGGTCAGCGCCGACTCCATAAAAGAGTGGAGTACCTGGAGCGGTTGGCCGAAAAACATCAGTTTGTGCGTATCAAATCCTAGGCAACAACATAACAGTAGAAGGGACAAGGTATCAAAGTAGCAAAACATACAATAAAACAATCTATCAACAAAAGGATTCTTATTTATTGAGCATAATAGCATAAAATCAACAAATCATGTCTCACAAAATACTTATCAATGCATACATTATTAAATTTAAAAACATTATACAGTGGTTTATAAACAAGTCACAAAGATAACAATATTAATAAAAAAAGGGGAGGCAATTTGTGAACTCGACGCGCGTTTCGGCGTTAAAAGAACGCCTTCTTCAGGAGCCACACAATATCTGAAATACATAATATAAAATACATCAAGAAGAGAATAATCAATATACAACAATTAATTAAAATCTTTAAATTCATAAAAAAGACATACAAATTATCAAATTATTTTTGCATAACGAATCAACTATCTAAGAAAATCTAATCCCAACGTCATGAATAAAGAAACAACATACATGACAATTTATACAAAGAAATTTGTTTAGAGGGCAATATCTGAGTGATCACAAAAACCCATAATGTTCCATATGTGGAAAAAAGTCCAATATATGGACAATAAAATTATATTGTTGAACAGCAACCCGGTTTCAAACAAGGAAATCATATATGAAAAGAAAAAAGAATAAATTCTTAAATCTTAATGTAGTTTCCAATGGGTTGCTTACTATGTAAAACAGAAATGTCTAGGTGACGACAAGAGTAAAGCATGCTCACCTTTCTAGAAAACTTTAATTATCAAGTAATGACAGGTTCCACTAATATAGAATCTGGAATTGGCTTTGACGATGTATTTGAGAAAATGTATCTCAATATATTGCACGTATAATATCTGAAAAGGAGAACGACATATAACCAAATGCACCTTATATATGTACATTCGCCACAGGGAGTATTGTGATAACCTGATGTGCTCACCTTATTTATAAAAACAGACAACTACTCAAGAGAATTCAATGGTAGTTCCTACCGACACAATCTGTCGACAGATAATTGCCAGCATGTAACCCAGAATGGCATATATATTACACCTGAAAAGAATGGGAATCACCGAAAATTAGGCTATGACCATATAGGGATATAGGGATATAGCACGGTTTGCGAATACGTCTAACTAAAGCTACCACTTAACTAATGCTAACGCTTACCTAAAATAGAGAGAGCATTTGAAGAGGAGGGATTCTGCCACTTCGATTTAAGTCAGAACGCCCAGATGCGTATATGAAGGTTGATGAAGTTACGCAATAGTCATATGTCACGATTAATTTTCAGAAGTAAAAGACCCCCACGATACGAGTCTAAAAACAAGAACAATCAAGCAAACATAATATTATGAAAGAGGCCACTCGGAATTCAATAGCCACCAAAATACGATTCTATCATACGTTCCCGTATAGGTGAGCTAAGGGCCACTTACCAAATATAAAATATCTATATATCAATCAAGAGCTGTAGCAGGAGATGGCTATTGGCGTCTCACGGTGTTTAAAAGATGTAACCATCCGGAGCAGCGTAATGCTCTATTACACGAGTCTAGAGTCAAAAAATAAAATAAACCGAGTGTTATACTCGTAAAATAATTAAAATTAGACCTAATGGCTTAAATTATTTTAACAAAATTAACTACAAATAGTAGGCTATCAGTCGAATAACCGACCAGGCACTAATTGCTCCATACCGATTTACGTATGCGTGTTTAGAAGGACGCAGCAACGAAAGATGGTTGTTGGCGTCTTGCAGCGGTTAGGAGATGTATCGCTGGAACATAGTTCAACGCGATTTTAAATATATCAGTGCCAGCTCCGGGACCTCCGCAAAGAGCTGCGGGACGAGCAGCAACAGCTGTCCACACTACGCCACCGGAGGAAGTGACTGTCCCTTGCCTCTTTTTTAAAGACTGTTGGGGGGTGGAAATCGGGGGTTTGGGAAAGGGGACTTTTGGACTTTTGGACATTGGTTGGGGTTAGGTAGGGGGGTGAGTTGGGTTAATTAATTTTATTTTTGAAATACATGAATATATTTCTTAATAATTATTTTTCATACCAAAACATAGTATACGCGTTCATATTATTTTGTGTGGGGGCGGGCGGTGGTTACTGGACGTTTGGTTTCTTCCAACTTACCAGCATGAATGAAACATCGAGTCCTGAAATGTACCAAAGTTCCAGTAACCGAGTTAGTGAATTCATTAGCCCTACTAGTACTTTACTAGTAGTACTGGCAGTCTCTGCTCTCCTCCCAGTCCTAGCCCATTATTCTACCTCTCCAAAATGCTTATCTTACCTTTGATTCGTGTTTTAGAATAGGGGTAGCCACAGGGCTGCCTGCATGGCAAATGGTGATTAGGGTTGGTTTTTGACATGAATCCTCGACGGATGACATATCATTGTTGTGCTGGTAGTAGTAGTGGTACACACTGGCATATGAAAAAAAAGGAAATGAAACATTGAGTGCCCTGAGCGTAGCATTAGAAACAGTACGATAGATAGTACGCTACAGAAAAGTGCCATAAATTGTAGCCTAAGCAGTGCTAAAGTATTCTAAATATAAGTATTAGTTTTGTGGACTATGGCTACTATAAGAAATATTATGAAGGCAAAGGATACTTAAACATAAGAATAAACCATTTGATTCATCATGTGTACGAGCATGATGTTTGATGCTCAATTCACGATGTCGCACATGAAATTCCATTTTCCAACATTTTTCTGGTGCTTAGACCTTATCCTCCCCTGCAAGTGTGTGGAATTTCTTGTTGTCATAGTCATACCTCAATGAAAAACCACACAGCCCGGGGGAAGAGGGTGAGGTTTTTTGAAAATTGGATGGGAATGGGGTTTTTTGGGAAAAGTTTTGTGGACAGAAGAAAAAAAACACTGCATGGCAAACAACAAATGAAGAGAAACACATTTTTGGATTCAAAGATATCCATAAATCTTTTAAGGGACATAAAGGTAGTGCACTACTGCATGCATGAAGTTGTTTGCTAAACAGATGGTTAGGTTACTGAAAAGTTGTACTTACTACATCTTATTAGTAAGTATGAGGAAACAATTTGACATTTACACTAGTACTGGGCTGAATTAATTACGCAATTTCACTTTCTGCCCTCATAAAGAATAAATATAAAGACACGTATGAAATAGCTGGAGAGATGACTTTGAAGCAGAGAACAAAGAAACGCACCTAGTCACATTCCTAGAAGTTCAAGTTTTTTTACAACAATAACATTTAAAAGATAAGGAGAAGTTAAGAGAGAATACTGTAACTTTATGTTGTAGTTGTCCTGTTGAATTTCATGCATCCAGCCATTCCTCTTATTCGCGATATACTCCTCCAGTCCATCTTACGCTCCGTCTATCAATATTGGTGACCAGACACACTGCCCACTGGCTGCCTGATGAGTAATTGCGGATTGCGTCTGAGTTCAGCGTTTGTTCCATGGAACATGGTAAAAGCCGTCCTGTAATTTTTTATGGGAAAAAACAGGAAGTGAACCAGTTAAAGAAATCTAAGGTATGCTGTGTAGTGCAAAAATAACACTTTCAGTTTTCAGAGCTGACATTATTATTATATACAATCATCACTTCAAAAGTGCGTAACCTGGTTCTCCTTTACAAGGATAGTTATAGTAACTATGGTTGAATTCTGCTGATCCCCCATGGATTTCCTTAAAGAAAATTGCAAACAAAATTAGACATTCCCAGAAGTGCCCCTAGACCCCATAACCCAGGCGCAAGACAGTAGA
Source organism: Lissotriton helveticus (assembly GCF_964261635.1). Lineage (NCBI taxonomy): Eukaryota > Metazoa > Chordata > Amphibia > Caudata > Salamandridae > Lissotriton > Lissotriton helveticus. The sequence goes on from NC_136067.1 coordinate 2,006,316,951, forward strand.
CCCCCCCCAAATAGCCCCCCAAATACATGCAATACTGCAACGGGGATGAGGCTTAGTTGAAAATGAAGCAGAAAGCGCTTTTTGAAATGTGGCCGAAAAGACCCCTTTTCCACCATGGATTATATTCAAAATACTTGCAATGATTATTAGACATTCCCAGGAGTGCTCCCAGACCCCTAAACCCAGTGGCAAAAATCTATAACCCCCCAAGTAGCCCGCCTCAGAAAAGCAATTTTGGTAAACAAAAATAAGAATCACCTCGGATTTTCTTCAAACCACTTGCAATCACAATTGCACATTCCCAGGACTGCTCCCAGACCACTTAACCCAGTCGTAAAAATGTAGAACACCCCAAGTAGCTCCAAGAAAAAATGCGAAAGTGCTGCTCACCCTAACTCCAAATCGTGCCAAAATGCACTCTGCAACTAGGCACAAACCCCCCTTTTCCACCATGTTTTTTCTTAAAAACACTTGCATTCAAAATTAGACATTACCAGTAGTGCTCCCAGACCCCTGAAACCATTCGCAGAAATCTAGAACACCCCAATGCAGCCCCCTAAAAACATGCAATACTGCTACCAGGTTGAACCCTAACTCAAAATCGTGCCAAAACGCACTCTGCAGCTCGGTCCTAACTCCCATTTCCCATTTCCCACTATGGATTTTCTTCAAACCACTTGCAATCAAACTTAGACTGTGCCAGCAGTGCTCCCAGACCCCCAGACCACCCCCAAAACCCTAGAAGCCCCCAAACAGCCCCCCAAAAACAGGCAAGTGAGCAAAAATGGAAAACCTTTTTCACCATGGATTTTATCCAAACCACTTGCACCCGATATTAGACCTTCCCAGCAATGCCCCCAGACCCGCCAACCGACCCGCAAAAAAGTAGAACACCCCCAAACAGGCAAAAAGCACAAATGCAAAAACTCACACTTAGAAAATTTTCGGCCTACCAGTCAACATCGGTCCAAATGCGCTCTGCAGCTAGGCCCTAACTTCCCTTTCCCACCATGGATTTTCTTCAAATCACTTTCAATCAAAATTAGACTATCTCAGCAGTGCTCCGAGACCCCAAAACCCACCCCCAAAAACCTAGAAGCCCCTCAAACTGCCCCCAAAAACAGGCAAGTGAACAAAAAAAGAAAAACTTTTTCACCATGGATTTTATCCAAACCCCTTGCGCCCGATATTAGACCTTCCCAGCAATGCCCCCAGACCCGTCAACCCACCTGCAAAAAAGTAGAACACGCCCAAACAGGCAAAAAGTGAAAACGGAAAATGTGACACTTAGAACATTTTCGGCCTACCTTCAATTCAGTCCAAACGCGCTATGCAGCTAGGCCCTAACTCCCTTTTTCCACCATGGATTTTCTTAAAAACAAATGCAATCAAAATTAGACTGTGCCAGCAGTGCTCCCAGACACCCAGACCCCCCCAAAAAACCTAGAAGCCCCCCAAACAGCCCCCCAAAAACAGGCAATTGAGCAAAAACGGAAAAAAAAATATTCACCATCAATTTTATCCAAACCACTTGCGCCCGATATTAGAACTTCCCAGCAATGCCCCCAGACCCGTTAACCCACCCACAAAATAATACAACACCCCCAAACAGGCCAAAAGCAAAAATGCAAAAACTCACCCTTAAAACATTTTCAGCCTACAAGTCAACATCGGTCCCAATTCCCTCTGCAGCTAGGCCCTAACTCCCCTTTCCCACCATGGATTTTCTTCAAATCACTTGCAATCAAAATTAGACTATCCCAGCAGTGCTCCCAGACCCCAAACCCACCCCCAAAAACCTAGAAGCACCCCAAAAACCGGCAAGTGAGCAAAAACTGAAAAACTTTTTCACCATGGATTTCATCCAAACCACTTGCGCCCGATATTAGACCTTCCAAGCAATGCCCCCAAACCCGTCAACCCACCCGCAAAAAAGTAAAACTCCTCCAAACAGGCCAAAAGCAAAAATGCAAAAACTCACACTTAGAAAATTTTCAGCCTACCAGTCAACATTGGTCCAAACGCGCTCTGCAGCTAGACCCTAACTCCCCTTTCCCACCATGGATTTTCTTCAAACCACTCGCAATAAAAATTAGACTATCCCAGCAGTGCTCCCAGACCCCCAGGACCCCACCTACAAATCTAGAACACCCCCAAACAGCAACCCAAAACACGCAATACTGCTAGGCCTCAGTTTAAATTGTGCCAAAAAGCTGTCCGCAACTAGGCCCAAAACCCCTTTTCCACCATGGATTTTCTTCAAACCACTCGCAATCAAAATTAGACTATCTAGCAGTGCTCCCAGAACCCCAGACCCCCCCACAAATCTAGAACACCCCCTAACAGCACCCCAAAACACGCAATACTGCTAGGCCACAGTTTAAATTGTGCCAAAACGCTGTCTGCAACTAGGCCCAAACCCGCCATTTCCACCATGGATTTTCTTCAAACCACTCGCAATCAAAATTAGACTATCCCAGCAGTGCTCCCATACCCCCAGACCCCCCACCAATCTAGAATCCCCCCTTACAGCCCCCCGAAAACACACAATACTGCTAGGCCTCAGTTTAAATTGTGCCAAAACCTGTCTGCAACTAGGCCCAAAACCCCCTTTTCCACCATGGATTTTCTTCAAACCACTCGCAATCAAAATTAGACTATCCCAGCAGTGCTCCCAGACCCCCCGACTTACCTCCACAGATCTAGAACACCCCCAAACAGCCCCCCAAAAACATGCAGTACTGGTATATTCAAAACATGGCAAATTGAGCTGTTCACAAAAATGTGCTGTTTTCTGCACTTCCACTACTTCGATCCTCTTGAAACTTACCTGGCCACTTGTTCCAGCGTTTCCCAAGAATCTCAGCAAGGCAGAACAAAATCGAACCACTGCGCTCTTTGAAGAAGAACAAGAAGAACAAGAAGGTCTACCACTAGTTTTCACTTAGTTTTCACCCAAACACACGCGCCCCCAAAACACCAAAAAAGGCCCAAATTCTGCCAATTCTGGACCAAAGAACACCAAACCCCCCTAAAACCTTGCCAATATCATTATAAACGAGCCTGCATTGGGCCCTGAGCCCTAGACTCAGCGGGAACCCTACCAACTTAATCCCAAAAACCCTAGTAAATCGCACTGAACTCTAAACTAACCCATGTATATTTGCTGTGAAGCGCTCTGATACCCTCGGGTCCAGCCAGCGCTATACAAAACTTTAATAAATAAAAAAATAAAAATAAAAATATGCTTTGTCTGTCTATGTTAAAGAGCCTAGGTATGCTACAACAGGAGGATGCTTCACTCAGTGGTGCCTGCCTTGACCGTCTGCAAGGCCCTGCCGCAAGCATGGGCCAAAAATCTGTTCCGCTCAAGAATTTGCGATTTTTCGGTAAGTTCGCAAGAGATTTGCGAAAAACTGAAAAACAGCAAATTTCGCAAACATAACAGATGTTTGGCCAAAGCTTGAGGTAGTACCATGCAGACGGTCAAGGCTGGGCACCACTGAGTGAAGCAACCTGATGTAGCATACCTAGGCTCTTTGTCAGACAGACAAAGCATATCTAATTGTATGCAGCAAGCCACATAGCCCCAATTTTACATGAACTGCTGTCTGGAGTGGACTCTGCCTGGCATAACAACAACAGTACACTGCCTCGCCCTCGACCACTACATACCACAAATAGACAGACATGTAGTTCTGCTGTAGTAGTTGTTGTAGACTGGTTTATCTGTTTGCCACTTATGAATTGGCCATAGTTCTTCCGTAAACCGACGCTGATGATCTATCCATCCCAGTGAGTGACTGTAAAGAGAAAAGATATATTATTTAATCAATCATCATGGTATATTGGCAAGTGAGTCCACTCCAACGACATTTTGCATATTGTAAAATGCAACATAGTGGCCCCTTAATTTGAAGAAAAATTTGAATTAAACAAGGTAAAAAAAAGAGTAGTTGACATGAGTTACAATTACTGGGTTAAAGATTAAATAATAACTAAGACAAGACATATGATTTATTTCATGCATACAAAACAAACAGCAATTGTTTTCATCAGAACCAGACAACCATTGCTGTCCACTGCATGCCATCTTCTCAATTATTAATTACCTGTTCTACTTTTTGTCCGCATCTTCTTCGGAAAGTGAGGGCCCACAGGGCAGCCTCTCCTGTCAATATCAGAAGTAACTCTGTCAGCAATCAGCAAGCATGTAGTCAGTCAGTAATTTCAGTCACACTTGAGGGGACTCGTCTAAGAAGACAAAGTTTCTTTATTCTTCGTAATCCATCCATCTGCCTTGAGTGAAATGGATAAGGGGAGTCTTGAGGAAGAGGATAGAGGAGCATGATTGAGTTGTGAACTTGTGAACCTCAGGAATGCAGACTGTGGCACCTTCAAATCAATAAGGAGAATAAGATGAAGACAGTGCTGCTGATGGACTTGTTGTGATTAGGTGATTAGAGTTTTGTTGTGGTAAAAGTTGCAAAATAAAGAAAGACACACAGGAATAAAAGTGAATAAGGACGATAAGAAGGAAGTCATTTTCAGGCCTCGGTGTCAGGGAAGTAGAGCTCGTCTTCAAACTCAATGAATTGAGATGGGAGTAGGTCAGCTAACAGAGAAGAACTTCCGTCACCTAAGTCGGTGTCCTCTTCTTCCTGCGTGCATTCATGTATTTTGTAATCTGGTGGTGTGAAGTGCTGATTCATCTTGATCAGTGTTAACCTCTCCATATTTTTGGGCGAGAGGCGGGTCCTTTTTGAAGTTACAATGGCACCAGCAGCACTGAAAACACGTTCAGAAGACACACTTGTGAGTGGGGGAGACAAACAATGTAGAGCCAGGTTGGTGATCAGTGGCCATAGAGGCATTTTCCTGTACCAATAGAGCAATGGGTTCTTATTAACAAAGACCTCTGTTGGGTCATCCAGATAGGCCTGCACCACCGACTCAAGGTTCTCCACGGTTGCTACACTTTGCGTACCATCTGTGGCCTTTGCAGAACTGTAACTAGCAAACCCTTGATGAGTTAGCCAATCCTCTTCCGACAATATTATGGCTCGGCCTGGTGCAGGTGAGTGCGATGATACGGTTGCTGCTGGTGTCGTTAATGGCTGTGAGGGAAAGTGACTCCCTTCGGCCACAGATTCAGAAGTGTAACTTGATTGTCAGGAGTTGATCAATGCGCCTACACAATGAATTCAGACTACATCTCCCAGCATGCTCATGGTCAGGGGGAGGAGCATAAACGATAAAGGCCAGCAAGAGCGCACAGGAAGTGCACGTAATCTGTTGTTCCTCGGAGGCAAGGAGGCTTGTTTGTCTTCGGGTGGTTTCTGTTAGAATTTCCCGTATTAAGCGACACCCCCCCGGTGTTGCTGGTTTCCCGTTCTTGTCCTGTGACTTTGTTGGTTTCAGTGGACCGCGCTGCTGGAGTATTAAAGCAGCTTTCTGGAGTTCCCGCTGGGGTTTGCAAACACTCGCGCTGGGACTCTCATGAGCCGCGCTGTGGTTGTGCTGCTCCCGGACTCCTCTCCGGTTCCTATCACACTGACGTAAGCTTGGGGGAGTTGAGTCTGAGTTGAGCTGACACTTTGCTTAAGTGTCATGAATGGTTGCAACCAACCTTGGATTCCTTGTTTGCTCACGCTGACGTAAGCGTCGAGGTGGTGGATTACTGTACTCTGGTGAGCGATATAACTTTTCCTAACCGCGCTGGTTGCGAGGCGCTGGGAGTATTGATTTTGTATTACTTGCGCTGTTGCGTGGCGCTGGGAGTAGTCCATCTTTGTGTTCTAAAGGACTCTGAGTTTATTATTTTCTTTTGTTACCGTTGGGAAAGACCTGGAACTATTTTGGGTTCTGTTGCTTATGAGCTGTACCCCCTTCTTGATACCAAGTGCTGCAGTCCCTACCTGCTGTGGGGAGAATTCCCATATCGGAGTGGACCATTCCTTGTTGCCTTTTTGTTTGTCTGTTGTAGAATCGGTAGTTCTTGGCCTTGGAGAGAAGTATCTCTGTTGGTGATCATTAGATGGTATCTTGGAGAGAGAAGGCTTCCAACTATGGGAGCTCGAGCTAAGACGGCGTCTCAACCGACTCGGAGGGCTCTACCACTGGCAATCCATCATATCAACAAAGAGGCAGAGGTAATAACAGGAGGGGTTGGAGAGGTTATAACCAAGGTTTTGCCTGTCAACCCCAGTATCCGCCATTGTGGCAACCGACACCTTGGGGGCCACCCCCCTATCCACCTATGGTGAATCCATATGGCCAACCACAATTTTTTGGGGACTACAGCCAGCAGCCTTTTTTAGGGTCAGGCAGGAGAGGCCGAGGTCGTCAAAGAACACCCCGTCAGGGACAAGTCCGGTGGAACCTCCCCCCCAGACCATGGATCTGAGGAGTGGGAAGAGGATCCCGCAAGATCAAGCAGGGACGTGAACAGCTCCAGTTTAGTTGTTAACTTGAGTTCCCACCAGATCACAGATATTCAGGAACAAACGCTGAATAAAGGGTTGGGCTTTGTTTCTACAAACATTAATGACCCCTTTCAGGCCCAGATCGAAATGGGTAAATTGTATAGAAAAATCAGACTCCATTACATGTTTGCAAACAAAACAAATGACAGAGAGCAACCTAACTCTAATGACAATACAGGTTTAAAAAGACCGTCCACTTTCAATCCCAGCACCATGGGTTTACCACCTATGGTTTTAACATTCGAGGAAGCGGTTGACCATGATCTGCAGGAACTATTTAAAACCAGACATAAGGTTTTTCATAATCTTTCGCGACACAAACAGGATGCAATCAAGACACTTGCTGAAAACCCCTTAATCGTAGTGAAACCTGCGGATAAGGGGGGAGCTGTAGTGATTCTAGATGTGGATACTTATCGTGAAGATTGCCTACGTCAACTCAACGATACTAGATCCTACAAGAAACTCTCAATAGATCCAACAGAGAGATTGACAAACGCAATTGGGCACATCGTTGAAGAGGCACTAAGTGAAGGGTGGATCACACCCAAGGAAGGACAATTCCTTCGCACACTTAACCCAACCGTACCGTATTTCTACCAATTACCAAAAATTCACAAAACTCAACGCCCCCCCCCCCCTGGGCGCCCAATAATATCGGGGATAGGCTCACTCATCGAAACCCTTTCAACCTTTGTCGATGTATTTCTACAACCAATGGTGCAAGAAATGCCAACTTTTCTCATGGACACGAAATATGTCTTGAGGTTACTACCCAACATTGATTTTGATCCACACACTGACATCTTGGTGTCGTTTGACGTTGACAGCCTGTATACGTCAATACCGCAGGTAGCGACACTGGAAGTGATAGAGGCATTATTGTCAGCCAGAGACCTCAATTCCATAACACCAGTTAGTGTGATTATGACTCTAGCCACTCTGGCTATGACAGAAAACTTTTTCTGCTTTGAGGACTGTCTTTACTTGCAGATTAGCGGGACTAGTATGGGCAGCGTTTTTGCCCCTAGTCTCGCTAATCTGTACGTGCATCACTTTGAACAGGAGCACGTGTTCGCAGACACCAACCCCCATCTCAGGTGTCTGCGGACATGGAAACGTTACATAGACGACATATTCGTCGTGTGGCGTGGAAGTGAAACACAGTTAAAAGAGTTCCATGGTTGGTTGAATCTGAGGAACCACTTCCTTAAGTTCACCATGGAATATGATACTCAAAAATTGGCCTTTCTAGATCTTTTAATCCACGGCACACCTACTGGTTTGGCTTCGGAACTTTATCGTAAACCGATGGCGCGCAACTCCTTGCTTAATTTTAACAGCTGCCACCCGAAGTCCTTGCGTGACAATTTGCCCTATGGGCAATTTTTATGCATACAAAGGAATTGCTCCGATCGTGCATCCTTTGAGATACATGCCCAAGGTTTAGCAAAAGACCTGGCACATAAGGAATACCCTAAAAGATTGATTCAGATATCCAAAAAACGAGCGGCAAACAACAACAGAGCCAGCCTTCTTGAAATCTTGCCTCCTAAGCCTAAGATCGAACGCATGACATGCGTCAGGCACCTGAGAGATGCTGTTCGCATATATACACAATACTCGTTTGTCAAGATCGCTTACAAAGTACTGTCATGATCTGGCCGTTGTGCAAGAAAATACAACGCTGATGTTTCTAAAGATACCATCTCCCCCGGACTTTTAACATAAGTCCCAATACAGGCAGACAAATCCGCGCATGTTTCTGTCAAGCGTAGGGAGTCTCTTTTGTGATATACATCACACGCGGGAACTACATTTCCCAGCATACCTAAACGTCTTCACGCATTAACACGTGATGTTTGTCGTCATCGCGTAACTCTTTAGCGCGCAGACAGGATGGTTAAGTACCCGCTTCCTGTCCGTTTCGGTACCTCCCTCCATGACAGCCTAGACGGATGTCCGGAGTACCGACGGACAGGTAAGCGGGTTGTGAATGAATGCTTTGCTTTTCTACATGCACTTTCAGTGGCAGGCGCACGACGACGCTTCATCTCACGGCTTTAGATGACGGGGCTGGCTGTATTTGCATGCTATTGGACTTTCCTTTTCCCAAGTGTTTCTTACGCTACTCACATGACTTGCACTCACTGAGAATGAGACACCATCGGTCAGCTCGATTTAGCGTTTATAACTATAAATCTATCTAGCGTTTAGAAACTATAAATACATACAGAGCAATACCCAAACTAATACGGCTGTCTTTGGCTGAAGTGAAGCCATATGAACATGTGATCATGTACTACACACTTTATATACTCATAATCTTTGGCCAAGTACGAACAATCTCGTGGCCAGGTTGTTACCATTGTAGATGCTATTGGTACAGTTTCTTTATCCCTCCTTTATTGTTTCCCTCTTCCTTTCTTCCCTCAGAGCGGTGCTCTGTTTCTACCTGCGCTGTAGCCAGGTGAGGTGGGGCGTATATTCCCCGCAAATTGGGTGAGTGGATACCAATATATCCTACAAACTAGTCAGAAATAAGATGACAATCACATATATGGTCTACTGAATGGGACCCTGTGACCAATAATATGATTGGCTAAATGTAACTAACACATACAGTATGTGTTTTGTAAACTGTCGACCATAACTATGTGTTTCTCTTTCTCTTTTTATTGTTTGTTCGTCTATTGTAATGTTGTGACCCTCCGGGATCCCTCGAACAGGCGAATTTCAGGTGATATCATTTTCACTTTTGTAAATGTATTCACATTACGCAGTAGCATTATCAAAAGGTCCTGATGAAGCAGGAGGAGATCTCGAGACTCCATGTCCACCGCAGAAACATGTCGACCTTAAATCCATCTGAGTAGGTATTTGTTTAAGACTATCTTGCACTGTTTTTATTTTTGGGTGTGGATAGGATACTATTAAAACAATTTTTCCATTTCCACAACCCAATCTTAAACCACTCACTCTTTTAGATTTAGCACTGTTACTTTATCACATTTTTGCACTGCTAGTCAGTTTTACTCCCCTTATGCCACACAAACTAAGCCACTACATTTGAGTTCTCTTCCACTTGATTAGGCTACAGTTCACCTAATCTAGAGTGGTTGCACATCACTTCCTTCAGGTGAAGGATCCCAAATGATGTAGGGCGGCATAGGACAGGTATCTGATGGGAATCATTGATTGTCACCACGTATCATTCTTAAATGGACTTCGTGACTGTACCCTAGAGGTAACACATAGTTTTAGATAGTTTACACTTTCCTTGACCTACTGTTATCTTTGTTAGTATTACGTCATTTACAATCGGCCATGAGTGCTTTCTTTTTACCAATAGCTCTTTGTATTTTAGAAGCTATAAATGAGTAACCAGTTTATTCATTGTTTTTTTGAAGCTTTCTTGAATAATTGTATTTTCCCAGATTGCTTGACATTTTTTGTTGACTACTACTTCTTGCCACAATGCTCGAGGCAATCCGTTGTCCTGATAATTTTTTATACGGTTCCAAACTTTTGAAATTTGTCCTTGCCGGGCATATTGCTGATTGTTTATACCAAATTCCAATCTTATCTGTGCCTGTGAGGGATTACGTGGTAGGCTGAATACTATTTTGTAGGTTTTTGCCAGAGCGTTGTTAATTAACTCCGCATCTTTACCGTTTAAGACTTCGGCTCCGTATGTTAAAGCTGGTAATAGTTTAGCAGCTATGATTTTTAATAGCGGACCGTATGTCAGTGCAGTAAGGTTCTTTTGGATGGTTCTAAATGCTGCAGCCAAGCTATTTGCTTTCCTTGTTATATCCTTTCGTTGGGGGAGAAAGCTTCCACTTTCATTAAATAAGACACCAAGATACCGATAGCTATCAACTTGCTCTAGGTGAGTTTGTCCCAGCATCCATTTGTTTTTTTGTCTTTTTTTCCTTGTGACAACCATTATTTTTGTTTTTGTCTCATTTATTATCATTTGGTTATCCTTTGCATACATAAGTGTACGATTAATAAGCCTTTGTAATCCCACTTTTGTATGACTGAACAACACTACGTCGTCTGCATATAGCAAATTCGACATGTGTTTTCCAGCTAGTCTAGGCGGGTGTGAGTTAACTTAATTTAAAGATTTGGTGAGGTCAGCTACAAATAAGTTAAAAAGTAATGGTGCTAGCATGCAACCCTGCTTAAGGCCGCGTGTCACCGGAATTTTGTTGGATAATGATCGTCCTTCTCCGAACCGCACCTTGACCCAATTTTTAGAATAAAATAGTTTGATAAGGTTAAGCAGTGAGCCAGGTATTCCATAATCCTCAAGTTTTTTCCATAGAATAGTTCTATTAACAAGGACGATGGCCGATCTAAAATCGACAAAACAAAAGTAGAGAGACTGTCTAGCTAAAAGAGCTTTATCCGTTAAAACTGATAAGATTAAAATATTAATTGTGGTTCCTAAGCCTTTAATAAACCCTGTTTGATTTGGGGGTAATATTTGCCTTTTTTTAACCCAGTCTGTCAAAATTAGTAATAAAAGACCCGCAAATAGTTTTGCGTCCGTATCTTGGAGAGTGATCAAACGATAGTTTTCGGTAGGTGCCAATTACCCTTTTTGTACACAGGAGATATTAATGATCCTCTCCAGGATTCCGGTATTTGCCCTGTTTGAATAACTTCATTAAAGACCTTTGTCAAATAAGTAGCCCATAGAGCGGTGTCATCTTTATAAAGTGCAAACGGAATTCCGTTGGGTCCCGGCGCACCATCCTTTTGTCTCTTTATTAAATTTGCTACCTCAGTCTCTGAGAAGTCTTTCACCGGGTCAGTTTCTTTTTCTGTATCTGTATTCCCTCTCCAAATGTCATCCTGAGAATGAGACTCTATTTCCACGTATAAGGTCTTTTTGAGGAATCTTACCCAGTCCTCTTCTATTATTGGCGAGGCTATCACATGTTTATTCGGTCTGTTTATTTCATTAATTATATTCCAAAATTCTCTGGAGTTTGGTTGATTACTGGCGTGGAAAATTTTAGTCCACAATTGTTGCTGGGCTTTATTTTTTTCCGACCATAATAATTTCCTCAAATTATTATTCACACTGCTAAATTGTTTTCTGATTTCCTCATTATCCGGCATCCTAATTAGCTGTTTTCTTAATTTGTTAAAAATTCCGCCTTACTGTCTTAATTGTATATGGGAGATTAATACTAATATCTCTTTTTATTTTCATCCTGGGTTTGAGTTTCCTGCTAGTTTGAAAATCTTCATCTAATTCAACTACCTTCCGCGTAAACTGTTCCCAATATGTTAGTATAGGATGATTTGGCTGCTCATTAAAACATTCTTGGACCAGTTTTTGGGCCTTTTTTACCACCACAATTTTTTTATCCAGCTTCCAAATGAGTTTCCTATGGTTAATTGTACTAATCTGATCTCGTGTAGTTAAGTAGTTTTGATATTTTGGAAGTTCAAAGCATATTTCTAATATTTGCTAGCAGTGATCACTCTCAATTACTTTTTTAGGTCTATAAGAACCAATTCTATCAAACATCTCTATTGATAGTAATGTAAAATCTATTCTTGATTTTGATTCATGATTATGAAATGACCATCCAGCGGGTTGATCAGTTGGAAACCTGCCGTTTAATACTCATAGACCCATAGCTTCCAAATCCATCAATAGATTTTTTCCGATAAGATTTTTTTTTGTAGTTATACTCGGTTCGATGGCTTGTTCCGGAATGGACCATTCGTAGTTTTGAGAGTGGATGAAATCGTCCCGTCTCATTTGAATCAGCAGGTTTATATTAAAATCCCCTGTAGCTAAAATATTAATGTTTGGGTCAAGTACTATTTGTTCCAGCAAAAGTGTTACTAAGTCGACGCGTATGTTCTTGCGTGAAGACTGATTAGGTGGAATATATATGTTAAATACTATTAACGTATTCCTGTTTTTTTCCTCACCGGATGCAAATATTATCTTAACTGCTTGTATGTTTGCGTTATTGGTGACCAATTATTCATGTCTGATTTGTAAATTGGTCCCAATGAATATTGCCAGTCCCCACATGGACGTCCAAATTTGCAATATTTGATGGCTGGGACGTAATACCCTTTGTAACCTTGTAAAAAGAAAGCTTCCGTTTTACCATGTCTCTTGTAGGCATATGATACGGTATAGGTTTGACAAGGTATCAACTCCCACGTTAATACGTTTTTTACCTATTCCATTTATGTTCCAAGAGCATATGCAAACCTGGTGTTGATGACACCTCCTTTCCTTGGGTTTGTTTTGAATATCGTTCTGTCAGTGACCATGCAGTGCATTCCGTATCCAACTATCGTTTATTTGGTTAGATTCTAGGTCCTTTGTTTTTTCCAGGCTCTGTGGATTTTTTAATATTGAATATACCGGGTTGTTCTTTGAATCTTTAGGGGCTTTTCTTTGGAGTTCCTCCTTTTTAAATGGGGTCGGGTAGGGTTTAGGTAGCAGTTGACTAATTTTTATCCCCCAATTTTGGGATACTTCTTGTTCTTGCATAATTTGATCCGCTAAGTAAGCAGTATTTAATGTTAAGACTGTGAGTGGTTGAGTACCATCCTGGTTATGTGCAAAGCCCACAGTTTCAATGTCTTTAGTAGATACCTTTTCTAATGAAGGTATTGATTTCATTAGATGTAAGATATTACCTCTATTCAGAGTGTCACAGGTCCCTCTTGAGTCTTATAGTGGTGTCAATATTTTTTGTGACGGCGTATTTGAGAATAACGGGTCCGTTTTATTTTCCACTACTTTTTGATGGGTTTTACAGACTATTAGTTTCTCTTGGGCAGTCTTTGTAATATTTAGTTCTTCATTATTGTATTTGTAGTCTCCACTACCCATCTTTCTAATTGCTAGTTCTGAGTTATTCACAGTCTCACCTGACTGCTTATCTAACTGGGCTGGGTACTTTTTTTGTTGCAAGGGATTTACAGATTCATTCCGTGAGTTGATTTTAGCTTGACAAATTGTTCTCTGTATCCTTTCATCTGGGTGAACTTTTCCACCATTTAACGGCGTGATAGATTTTACTTCAGTGGGTACTGATTTTGTTTCATTCAGGGAACTTTGTATATCACGTAGATGACACCATGAAATACATCCATTTCCTTTTTGAGAGCGTTTTGTTTTACAATCCTGAGTTATGTTTTGCTCAGCTTGATAAAGTTTTTTGTTTTCCCTTGTCGTGTTTTGGCAGCTCCTGAGTTAGCGTTTAGCACAGCTACACGGTCTTTTCTGTTAACTTGACCAAAACGAACGGGGGCCATTTTGAATCCCTCTGATTTCCGTTTCCTATGAACACGCTGCCTCGTGGTCAGTGTGCCCTTTCATCCTTTCTCGATACCCATGGTCACTATTCTGCTCGGCAACAGGCTATTTTTAGTACTGGTCAAGCGCACATGCGCACTATGCATCAACTGGTCACTCTTTAGGAATGTTCACACTAACTGACCAGTGCCGTTGAACTCCTCCCACGTGCTGGCTGTGTTCCAAAAATGACCTTATATGTACCTAAAATGTGTAACTTGTAACCGCCTATCTTTTTATTGCTATTAAACTATATAAAAGAGGTCGCGCACCGATGTTCGGTGTGCTACTTCTTACATTGCCGAAGGGTGCAGTAGGAATGTATCACCACCCCATGGGGTCTTAATAAACTTGTCTTTTACCTTTTCCAGTGTCCGTGCCAACTTCTATACTAAGGCGTTCGAGAGTTTAGCAGAGTATGTAGGCCTGATTTGAACCCAACACCACAATTGGCGACCACGAAGGGACTCATCGGCGACTCGGATGCCCGAAGGAGAGGTCGTGACGAAGGTCAGGAAACTCGCCATGGACGCGTAAGCTGCCACTGAGTGACCCGAGTCTTGGCACCCACGGTGTGTTTTCCCTTCCTTCCGATCTGACCTTCCAGGTGGCGCCGGTCCTCGACTGAGATTCTGATCTTGGATTGTCGTGATGTGCCGTTTTGGCTGATTTGACCACAGAACTTGGCAGTTGGACTTTGGACGTTTGAAAATATTTGGTAAGCTTTTGAGCGGTGAGGTAGTCTACTGACACTCACTGTGGCTTTTTGAAACTTTGAATTTGAATTTGAATTTGTTAGCTAACGTTTTGAATCTTTGAATTTGAATTTGAATATGTGAAGTGCACCTCCATAGGCAGGCATGTAGGGATATTTCTCTGATTTATTTGATTTGAACGGTACACCGCGTTAGGTGACATTTTTGTAGTATCACATTTTCGTGGTACTTTTTGGAACATGCCTGTTTTTAGCACACTCCGTAGGATGTGCTGTTCTGAAAATGGTACCAATTATCGATTAAGTGAAAAGCAGCCGGCTCCCCCAGAGGGGACCCCAAATCGTGAAATGTATGTCAAATTCGGTATTCCACCTATAATGTATAGTACATTATGGCATAAGTATACTAAGACTGATCGTGAATTACAGTGGCCGCTATATGGGTCGTTTGACCTTCGAAAGGTACAGTATGTAGAGCAGTGTTTGTTTCAGCGAAGGTCTAGACAAGATATGTTTGATTGTGTGCGTATGTGGGAGAAAGAGGTGCGTGAACGAGCGAAGCGTGAGGAAGCCTTGGCGGAGAAAGTGCAGCGGAAGGCTGCACATGACAAAGCTTTACAGCTACAGGAGAAGGAATTACAGGAAAAGAAAGTGAGGGAGAGACGAGAACGCAATTTACAGGTTAATGGTCAATTCCCTATCAGGCGTCCTCTTTATCCAGTCCTTACTAATGAAACAGATGATTTTTCTTTACTAGATCGTTGTCCGCCTCCGTACGTCGTACCTACGGCTCCGAACGAGGACTCGGACGAGGATAGTGATCGGACACAGCGTACCAGGTTACATGCGGAACGAGCTGCGGAATTACGTTCATTTGCACGAAAACTAAATATTAATACTATTACTGTTTCTGACGTTACTGAACAAATGGAACAGTGGCCTGATAAGGAACGACTGTATTTTTTAGATCATTTTGGAGATGAAGTTGTTGAGCGGTATAGAAAATATTCTCTCGAGTTAGAACCAAAGGAGATATCCAAGGGTCGTGAGAATTTTCGTAAAGGTCTTTTTGTTCTTTCAGATGCGGACGACTTCTTCAAGCGTTTGATTGAACTGCGTAATGAGGCGACACGACTACGGGAGTTGGAAAAGTCGAAGAATTCGTCTACGTCCGGAGCGACAGGGATATCCAAAGAATGCCCTATCTTTGAAACAGATAAGATCGCTGCGATTAATGTTAGACCTATGCGAGAAGCTGCGCCTTTATATGTCCCTCATAAAGGGGATGGCACAGATGATGATAAAAGATCCAAAGACGCGAAAGGGTATTTTGTATATAATTGGGTTTATACGCCTTGGAATAGAGCAGATGTCATGGCGCTTAAGAATGCTTTACCTGATCCCCGTAAAAACCCTGCGGCTTTTTATGAAAATGTTGATGTATCATGACGTTAGTTGATATTGATCTATTTTTCGGGTTGATATTGCCCCCTGATATGTGGAGAGCGATTCGTAGGTTTGATGACCTCACGACTCTCGGGGCCACTTGGAAAGATCTTGTTCAGGCTGATTTAGATAGAGAACCAGCATGTAAGCCGTGTCAATTAATATTAGACCTTCCAGGGGCCATACTAACAAAACTAAAGACTCTTGCTCCCGCTAAAAAGATTGATTGGACTATATTAGCCTCTTGTAAGCAGAAAGCGGATGAATCAGTTTCCGATTTTTTCTCTCGCTTCGAGGAAGCGTTCCATGATTACAGTGGTCAATTATTGACAGAAGATACTGGCAGGCATTTATTCGTTGATAAGTATGTGGCTAATCTCCTACCGGAGATTGCGAAACGATTGAAAGCGAGTGAAAGTTCATGGACCACAGCAACCCCTGCTTCTTTATTGACTATGGCTCAATATTATGAAAGACAGGAATTAGAGGCAAAAGAAAGTAGTGAAAAGAAAGCAAAGGATTTGAAGACGAAGGTAATGTTAGCCCAGGTTCAGGCTACGAGAGGAAATAACAGAGGAGGGCGAGGATCATACAGTAATGCTCCTCCCCCTCGTTCTGACATTTCTGTGAATCAATGTGCATACTGCAAACAGTTTGGGCATTGGATTGCAGACTGTCCGGTGTTTCGAGAGCAGCGTAATTTGAGGGGACGAGGAAGTGGAAGGTCTAGGAATTATTATGGAGGGTCAAGAGGAGGTTATGGCACGAATGATCGAGGAGGCTATGGTACGAATGATCGTGGAGGATATGGAGCAAGGGGTCGTGGTCAGTCTGATTATAATACGTTTGATAACCGCAATCAATATCAGATAAATGAGGGTGGTCCTGCTGAACCACGGGATGAGCATTATGCATAGGATTGCGTAGGATGGGGTGTGGAATCGGTTGAGGTACCAGTTGATCAAAGGGGTCCATACATAGAAGCACATGTTCTGGGTTCCACTGATCAATTTCTGGTCGATACAGGAGCTACTCGTAGCGCTTTGTCCAAATACTTGGTTCCAAGGGCTCCCCTGTCTGGCGAGGTAATTACAGCAATAGGGTTCGATGGAACACCTACTTCTAGCCCATTGTCTCAACCAGTTGCATTTCATGTTGATAAATTTGCTGCCCCATGTCCCTTTTTGTTGTCTCCAAATACACCAGATAATATTATTGGACTCGATATGTTAAAACACTTTCGAGCTACTATTCGCTGTGCCCCAGAAGGAGTGCGAGTTGTGTTGAATGAGAATTACCCAGACTTTGAGCGAGTGTGTTTTCTCCATGAATCTGAAGTATTGGCCTCCTTACCAAACACGTTGTGGGCCACTTCTGACACGGATGTGGGGCAGATGTTAATCCCTCCAGTACGTATTACTGTAAAGGAGGGAGTATCTCTACCACGTGTCCCACAATATAAGATTTCCAGAGAAGGAGAACTTGCTTTGATGCACATTGTGAGCGATTTGATTTTGGCAGGAGTAGTTGAGGAAGTCCCCTACAATGTTTGCAATAGCCCAATTTTACCGATTCTTAAAAGAGATACAGATGCTAAGGTTTACCGTTTCATTATTGATTTGAGGGAAATAAACAAGATAGTAGTGCCTCAGTACCCGGTGGTGTCTGACATCACCACGTTGCTTACGTTGGTTCCATCGACGGCAACTACTTTTACAGTCATCGATTTGAAGAATGCCTTCTTTTCGATCCCTGTACATCCTGACAGTCGATATCTATTCGGTTTTACATTAAATAATAAATCGTACAGATTCTGTCGAATTCCTCAAGGCTATACTGAAAGTCCTAGCATTTATAGTCAGGCATTAAAAAGACAGCTTGATTCCTTTGACTTACAAGAGGGAGTGGTTCTCATTCAATATGTAGACGATATCTTACTTGCTGCAGACATGCCAGAACAATGTGAGAAGAGTACCTTTTCTTTGCTTTCCTTCCTGGCCAAACATAATCATAAAGTTTCGAAGAAAAAGCTACAATATTGTAGACCAAAGGTGACCTACCTCGGTCATCTTTTGTCTAAGGAGGGCCGTGCATTGACACCAGATCAAATTCAAGCAATCCTAGATACTCCAGTCCCTCGCACTCAGAAGGATGTTCGCGCCTTTATAGGTTTGACGTCTTTTTGTAGGCAATGGATATTGGGTTTTTCACATATCGTTAAACCATTGTTGGCATTGTTGTCTAAAGATACACCGATTCCCATTGAATGGACGGATGAATGTCAGAATGCTTTTGAGCAATTGAGACAAGCTCTTTGTTCTGCACCAGTGTTGGGTACACCTGATTACACGAAGATCTTTACATTATATGTACACGAGAAGGATGGGTGCGCATTGTCAATGTTAGTGCAGACACACGGAGACAAACAGAGGCCTTGTGCATACTTCTCGGCGGTACTCGACCCTGTGGCTCGAGGATTGCCTGGATGTTTTCGAGCAGTTGCAGCAACAGCAGTTGCGATACGACAAAGTGAGGGAATAGTTTTGTCACACAAATTGTTGGTGCTAGTTCCCCATGCGGTAGATGCGTTACTGAATCAAACAAAAACGCAGCATCTAACCAGTGCCCGTTTGACAGGATATGAGCTAACATTGTTGGCGCCGCACATCACACTAAAGCGATGTGCGACACTAAATCCTGCTACTTTACTGCCGGATCCTGTTGCTGAGACCCAGAAGGAAGAACAACATGATTGTGTTTTTCTGACTGAGGAACAGACAAAGGGTCGTATCGATTTACAGGATACGCCATTTCCAGATGTAGATGGGGAACTGTGGGTTGATGGATCGTGTGTGAGGTTACCAGATGGTACGACTTCCGCAGCTTATGCGATCACGACACTTAAGACCGTGTAGCTGTGCTAAACGCTAACTCAGGAGCTGCCAAAACACGACAGACGGCCCTTTTAGCGTTTAGCAAAAGCTACCTCATAGTGGACGTAGTCAGAATGTTCATCCTCAATGTTAATAGCCATTATTTTCAATACTTCATCATTGATCAGTTTCTCTTGCTTATCAATAGCCCGTTTGGACGGAATACAGGCTGTGATACATACAGAACATAATGTAGGGCCACATTGAATACATAGACAAAGGGAAAATAGTACTCCAATAAAAACACAGAGAATCGTTAATAATTTCCAACCCCAAGTACTAAGCAGGGTCCAGAACCAACCAGAAAAGGTCCATGTTCCATTTTCTGGGTGGATCTCAGCAGCTATCTTATGTAATTTTGTAATCGAATCATATACAGAAGGTGAGTTATCTGGTACGTACACGCAACAACTACTTCCGATGACGCGGCATGCTCCACCTCTATCAGCTAGTATCACATCTAGAACCATTCGATTCTGGAGCGCCACAATTCTGGTAATTTGCAATTCCTCAGTAATATTCCCTAAAGCGGAGGCAGTTTCGTTAGCAACTGCTTCCACCACACGCGTAAGCCGCCTTATCTTCCTGCTATTCAGTGCAGCTCCTATGAATGAGAATAACCCCAAATTGAAATCTACATATTGTTGTAAAGTGGTATCAGTCTGGTCTATTTCATCAAGATCTACTGTTCGTTTGACCCTGTTTAGTATGAAATCATGGTACAGAACGTAATCATTGTGGTACATGGGAGGAGCAATAAATACAGGTGGTAATACAAAAGCTATATAACACGTTCCCAACCATCCCAATGTTAGACGATGGTATCCCTTATTTCCACAAATGAAATATGTGTTATGTGAAGCTACAAATGCAATTCCAATTGGTGTATCAAAGGTAAGTGTAATATTACATTCACTGCGGCCTACAGGGATTGTACCTTTATTTCTAATACACAAATCTGCTTTTGTATCAATGACTGTTATCATATGCGAGCTCGTCACATTTATAAGTCTTTGATTCGTATATACACGAGGTGTAGAAACATTGTCCGGACGGTACTCTTCCCATTCAAACTTAGTTCCTTCAGCGTGTGGATAGCCGTCTTTGTCGTTATAACATATTTTATTCAACCGAAAAAGTAGTCCACCTTTCGTTGGCCATCGCAGAGTAAAAAGAAGAGTGTACCAAGCATGACAAGAACCATTATGAGAAAACGGGAGAGGAATGAGTGGTGTTCCTCCCTTCTTCTGATGTCCGGGCAACATTCCACATACCCAACAATTGGACGTGTTGGTCATGTTATGAGTATGATGCAAAATCTTAATAAAGCTGTTATTCAAATAAGTCTGCCTATGTCTTTCTTCGTGAAAAGGCAGAGTGAAATAAAAATGTTCAGATGGACTTGGAGTGGTGGGCAGCAAATGTTCTCGTACAGGAAACAACAGTTCTATAGTCCAAGCTAATACTGCGATCACCACTACGGTCAAGACAAACAAAACAACACCAAGAATTCTCCCTCTTCGTGTCGAAGGAGATGCCATAGTTCACAAAACAATACTCTTCAAGAAAACAACACTAAGCGGGAAAAATAAAAACGATGGTTCTGAACCGAGGCTGCCGTTGATTTGTTCTCCGGGATTCAAGACGGGTGTCGCTACACTGGGCAGAACTGATCCCCCCCCCTTGATATTCCCGGCTTCCGTTTCACAAACCTCAGAGCGGTTACCAACCAGTTTCAAAAACACAAAAGGAATCTTATTTCCTGGGGCGTAGATTGTACTTCACTTTATCAGAAACAACGTGGTCCGGGAAGGCTCCCTCCAGCGTTTAGCACAGCTACACGGTCTTTTCTGTTAACTTGACCAAAACGAACGGGGGCCATTTTGAATCCCTCTGATTTCCGTTTCCTATGAACACGCTGCCTCGTGGTCAGTGTGCCCTTTCGTCCTTTCTCGATACCCATGGTCACTATTCTGCTCGGCAACAGGCTATTTTTAGTACTGGTCAAGCGCACATGCGCACTATGCATCAACTGGTCACTCTTTAGGAATGTTCACACTAACTGACCAGTGCCGTTGAACTCCTCCCACGTGCTGGCTGTGTTCCAAAAATGACCTTATATGTACCTAAAATGTGTAACTTGTAACTGCCTATCTTTTTATTGCTATTAAACTATATAAAAGAGGTCGCGCACCGATGTTCGGTGTGCTACTTCTTACATTGCCGAAGGGTGCTGTAGGAATGTATCACCACCCCATGGGGTCTTAATAAACTTGTCTTTTACCTTTTCCAGTGTCCGTGCCAACTTCTATACTAAGGCGTTCGAGAGTTTAGCAGAGTATGTAGGCCTGATTTGAACCCAACACCACACCCTGATTTGGGTTTGCATCAGTTGTTTTTGGTTCTTAGTTTCGTTGCATACACTTGGCTTATTGTCATTTTGGTCTTTCAATGATTTGTTAAAGATGTCATAATATTTTTTTCCTTTGTTCTCCTTTTCCACCAATTTGAGCTGGTTTTCACCCTCGCTTTTTTCTAGATCAATTACTTCCTGTTTTGGGTCTTCCTGATTCAGTTCTAGTGATTTCTGAGAGGAGAGATATATATATATATTTTTTTTGTCCTCATTTTCCACCATGGTTTCTAGCCTCTGCGACACCCAGCAAGGGAGGATGGCGTAAAGGAGAGGAGTCGCGCTGTCTCAGTTAAGAACTGGGTGGGATGCAGGGTAACAAGGGAAGGCCATATCCCGCAGCTACGACATACTCCATGCCCATAACAAAAGAAGACCTCATTGCCAAGCTTGCAGCTGCCAACCACAGGGCCAGTTACTACCATTACTGTTGCCAGCCAGAAAGTCAACGGAAGGGGACAAGGAGGGACAAGAAGGCGCAACAGGAAGATTGTAGCCATGGCCGCGTAATCATCGGACCTGGGGAAAAAAAAAAAAAACAGTGCCGTAAGAGGCATCAGACAAGAAGATACCAAAAAGCTCTTCAATCTTGTCTTCCAGCCCTGGCGAGATCTCATTTTGAGATTTGAGGAATTGATTTACGCCAGTCATGAAAAGAAGGAGGAGAGGGATCTTTCCATCGCTTACAAATCTCTCTGCGGGCAGCCAGGATGGAATAAAAGATAAGGTTCGCGGCTGAGCTTCTAGTGTGGTCCACGACACCAAAGATTACAAGGCGAAGGTCAATTATAACACTGTAACCCAGGGAGGATGTGAGCCTGCTGCCTATAGAGTCCCAGTATAATGCCAAATGAGGGCAGTCGAAGAACATGTGCGCGTCAGAGGCCTCTTTTTGACCACACCGTGCACATGCCACTGAAACACCTGGGGAAAACTTAGACAGTCTTTGTGGCGAATAATATGCCCTATGTAGTGTAAAAATATGATTTCTATGAAGCCAGGCTGGTTTAACTATGTCCCACAGAACCTTGCAGGACACCAGCCACAGATCTTTCACATTCAAGCCTGGCATCAAAGGCCCCCACAACAGTTCAGGGAGATGGAATTCACTGTCAAGTTCTTCCAGAATTAGGTTGTACCATAAGGATGTCTCTTTCTTCACAGGCGGTTTGTCCAGCAGCAGAGATTCAAGATGACACCCTTCCCCTAATGGTGGGTAGTTCCTGTGTGGGGTTTGGGTGGTAAATGCTTGGGCCCAGCTCGATATTTGCAAATATTTAAATCTTGAAAGATTGGGTCCCACCTTATTTACTAGACAATCCCACGGAAGCAGGGCACCCCCTACAAACAGATCTCCCCAAGCTGCTATTCCGGCTTCTCTAAGAGGGAGAGCTAAAGTGTCACCAACCCAACCTGGAGCTGTGGGAAGATCCCAAATTGGAGATCTACAGGAATAGTAGCCTAGTTTTATTGAGGACCTTAGCTTAGCCCACATTTTTGCCTGACCCTGCAGCACCTTCAATTTTACTTTTTTAAAGAATTTCGGGTCGCCAAATTTAAAAAGGAAACCCGACTGGCCTACCCCTTCACCCTTCAATAAGGCCAAAAACATGCTCCCCAATCCCTCGCCTGTCGGTGTTTTCAGTAGCATTCGTGCGTGTGCAAGTTGGAATGCCCACGCATAGATCTGCAAATCCGGTCCTGCGAGCCCCCCCTTTTCCCTGCGGCGCCTGATTTTCTTCCATGCTATCCTAGGATTTTTCTTGTTCCAGATAAACGAGGTAATATAACTCTGTAGCTTAGCCAACCAAGCCGGATCAAAGTAAAGTGGAATTGTGTTAAATAAAAAAGAGACCTTAGGGTGAATAGTCATTTTCACCAAGTTTACTCGGCCTAATAATGACAGGGGAAGATGCATCCAAGCTCCCATAAGCTTACGACATTCTTTCGCAACTACAACAAAGTTTAGGTGAGCGATCGAGTTAATATCCTTAACAATATTTAACCCCAGATATCGCAAGCTAGTACTAAGTTGCTCCTTGAAGCCCGACAAATCTTCATTCCACACGATTATCTCAGTCTTTGAGGCATTAACCTCATATCCTGAGACATCCCCAAATTCCCTCGCAAGCTTAATGGCCGCCGGGAACGCAGTAGTAATGTCTGATGTCATAATCATTACGTCATCTGCGTAAAGGGCTTCCTTTCTTACCCAGTCTCTATAAATAAAAGGTTTGATGGTATTATCCTCTCTTAATTTATGGACAAAGGGTTCGATATAGAGATCGAATAATAAAGGGGATAGAGGGCAGCCCTGTCGTGTACCTCTTGTAACCGCGAAGGGTTCGGATAAACCCCCGTTTATCAATACATTGGCCGTAGGACTCCGATACAACAATTTTACTGCTCTACAAAAGTTCTTACCCACGTTGAATTTGGCCAAGGCCCCCGACAGGTACAACCAATTTACCCTGTCGAAGGACTTGGTGGCTTCCAAAGTGAGAACAGCCAAAGGGATAGAGTCTAAGGTCGCCATGTCTATGGCTCCGATGAGATCATAAGTCAACTCAAAAAGTTGACGACCCCTAACGAAACCCTTCTGACTAGAATGTAAAATATCAGGGGCGACCAGGCTCAACCTCTTAGCTAAGATGGAAGCAAATATTTTATAATCTGTATTCAGGATTGATATAGGGCGGTATGAGCCACAGTTGGTGGCTGGCTTACCCGGTTTCAGTATGAGTGTTATGGAAG
Source organism: Lissotriton helveticus (assembly GCF_964261635.1). Taxonomy (NCBI): domain Eukaryota; kingdom Metazoa; phylum Chordata; class Amphibia; order Caudata; family Salamandridae; genus Lissotriton; species Lissotriton helveticus. Next base: position 2,006,341,048 of record NC_136067.1, read on the forward strand.
CATTATTCCAAGATATAGGTGGAGGTACCCCCTCTTGTAAGATTTGATTAAGTAGAACCGCAAGGAAGGGGGATATTTCTTCCGTCAAATTTTTATAAACCTCGGCCGGCAGGCCATCAGGGCCAGCGGCCTTGCCTCCCTTACTGCCCCGAATAGCCTCAACAACTTCCACAACTGTGATCACATCGTCCAAAGAAGCACTTTGTTCTGAGGATAATGCAGGTAGAGAGGTGTTATTCAGCCAGTTATCTATACTTTCTGGGGAAATATCCTTATCCTCCTGATATATATCCTGGAAGAATTCAGTTCAGTTCATTTAGTCTTTATTTCGAATAAAATTCATAAAAGACAACAAATATAAAAAAACATTATCAACATTTATACATTTATACATTATTACATTTGCAATGGAGCCCCAGGTATTAAGAAGGATTGCCATCAGAATATATACAGGCATTAAAAAATAGTCAAGTTGATTAAAAAGGGGTTACAAGTTCTTTACACGAATCAGCCACATCCACCCCAAGAATTTGGAAACACAGATCACAGATTTTTCAGAACGCATGTCACGTAATCTCAACAGGGCTGTGCGATTCCCCTCACAATTTAAGGTTTTGCAAATTGGTTTCAACCATTTGTGACGAGGCAATCGATATGCTGGGCATGCAAAAAACAGATGGCCAACACTTTCAACCTGGTCAGGACAAAAAGGGCATTTTGTACTTATACTCTTTGCCCACTTAGCAGTAAAGGAATTGATCGGCAAAGTGCCCACCCGAAACTGATGATACAGCTTACGGTCAAGTGATTTGCATATCAAATCCCAATAGGGCTCAAGGGACGGTGTAATCTTGTGTGTTAAAAACAGTCCTGTTAGGTTATTTTCTGAAGAAGTGGAGACCAGTGCAGATTTCTTTGCAGCCCAGAATAACTCTTTAAATTCCACTTTAGAAGGAAACCTAGAACATTCGGGATGTAACCATAGTTCGGGGAGGCCCATAGAGTGCAAAATTTGTTTGACCTCCCGCAACCATGGAATTTTCTGGGCACCCCACAATGATCTAATCTCGCCCAATTCGTGAGCGAAAAGACTAAGCTCTTCGGTCGTCCAAAGGCGACGCCAAAGAGCAACAAGGCGATACTGTGCCATCTCATCCAGTGGTCTACAGCCTAAGTCTAAAAGCAAAGGTTTTATAGGCGTCAATTGAGGAAGCCCCACTAGATTCCGAAGAAACCTGTTCTGTGCTATAGTCAGTGCTGACAATCCTTTGTAACCCCATATATCTGCACCATACAGGGTAGCTGCATTAACCTTGGCCTCATAAATTTTTAACGCTGGTGTGATGCGTTTGGTAAAGGTTTTTTTGTGTTCTTTCAACAAGCATCCTGTAAGGCGAACAAATTTAAGAATTAATACCTCCAACTGTGGGTTCCACGTAAGTTGATGGTCAAGAGTCACACCCAAATAGGACATGACTTTGACCTGTTCTATTGGGACACCGTCTAGTAAAAATGAACTTTTAACTTGTTTGTTCCTATTAAAAACCATAAATTTAGTTTTTTCAGCGTTAATCTGGAGATCGTTATCTGTGCAACATTCTTCAAATCTATTTAGGGCCTCTTGTAAACCACTCCGAGTCCTGGAAAGGAGCAGGGTGTCATCGGCGAATATTAGCATGGGGTACTTAGAACCCCCCAGGGTGGGAGCATCTGTTTGTGTTCCGCTAAAGAATGCAACCACCCGGTTGATAAATAGGAGAAACAGGGTAGGGGCCAGCACGCAACCCTGTCGGACCCCACGTTCGACAGGGAAGCTAGCGGTCACCTGACCCTGTTTCCCCCATCTTACACGGGCGAAGTTATCCTCGTGTAAGCGCCTAACTAGCTCTAATAGCTCGGGAGGAAGGCCCATGAGACCAAGAGCATCCCAAAGTTTGGCCCTTGGGACCAAGTCGAATTCTTTAAAGGCAGTTCTGATATCAATGTCGGAAGTAAAGGTCCCCGCGTTAGTTGTTACTGAGTCAATAATATTACGTGCCTGGTCGGTCTTTGATTTCCAGGCCAATAGTTTACCGGCCCCCTCTCCGTATTCAAAGAGAGCTAATTTGCTCGGTTCCCATTTTTGTTGGATGCGTTGGTTTAAGACGGAAGTCAGATCCCTTTTAGAGTAAGCAGTTCCTCATTCAAGAGTGATACGTTCGGGTTGGAATCATTGCTACTAGTTTCTATGTCAGCTTGCGTTGTAATTATCTTAGCTTCAATAGAGGCAACTTCTTGTACATACTGCCTCCTTCGATATACCACCTTATTTTGGATTATACCACGCAGACAACATTTAAAGGCGTCCCATACTATGCTAGGCTCAGCAGAGCCAATGTTTTCCTGCATAAACTTCAAGGTCTCAGATTTAATGAACATAATATCTTCCGATGAAGAGAGAAGGGATCGGTCGAAGGACCAAGATCTAGAAGAAGGTTTAATGACTCCTTCAAGAACCAAAGATACTGAGGAGTGATCTGACAGATGGGAAGGTGAATAGCCCACCCACTTGACAGCATCAACCAAATTGCGACTTATTAAAAAGTAGTCAATTCTAGATTGATGGCGATACTTGTAATTCCGGAATGAGAACCCATGCTGTTGTCCAGCCCTAGCTCTCCACACATCCACATAACCATACTGTTTCATAGAATTAAGAAGAAAAGCTCTGGACTTAGATAATATTTGCTGTCTGCTACTCGGGGTCTTATCTAAAAGGGGGTCCAGCACTATATTAAAATCCCCTGCTATGATAGTTGGCTCCGAAAAGTGTAGCAACTGGGAAAATAGTGACTCCAAAGCTGTGGGGTCTTCCCGATTGGGTCCATAGTAACCCACCAATGTCAAGCGTGCATCCCCTATAACTACTGTGGTAATGGCCCACCTACCTTCGGGATCTACCTTCTGCGCAATCACTCTTGTACTAATGTTTTTTTTTAAAAAGATAGTCGCACCCCTTATACTAAGTACTTGTGAAGAGGACACTGAAACATCTATCCATCTGTTCTTTTTAACTAGATCGAGAATCTCTGCCTCAACTAACTGTGTCTCCTGGAGTATAATGACCTGCGCATCCGAGTCTTTCAGATATTGTACAATTCTGTTTGCTCTTGGCTTGGTGCGCAGGCCATTAACATTCCAGGAGAGAATCTTTAAGTTACTCATACAATGTGCCCCATCAGCTGAGAGTAGATAAGAAAGAAGTACTGCCTAGAACTCTTGCCAAAAGTAAAGGTACTAACCTTGCTGTAAGATAACAAACTTTCAGAAACCAATCTGAAAATGAGGAAATTTTCATGCTTTTTTTCCCAACCCCCTACACCCCAGTGCCCCAACCTACCACCCCCCTCCCATGAGAAACCCTTGTTCTAACTAACCGGAACAAATCCGGTTGTGGTACCCCTAACTCTAGCCGAGCCCCAGCAGAGAGGCCATGTGTAAATAATTCAAATTATTCAAAATTGGTTGTGCCTTTAATTGCCACTAAGTTTTATTGTTATTTTGTTATTTATTTGTTTTTTTCCTTTTTTTTTTTTTTTTTTTGTTCCCTGTAGATTTTCCTCCCCCTTTTTTTTCATTTCGTTTCATTTCTTTTACCTTTTCACTCTTTTTCATCTGATCCTTTGTTTATATGAGCAAAGACATCAAGGCATGAGGGGCATAGCTTTATTATCCCTTTACTAGACTAATTCCCCATTTCAGCCGGAACCACTCTCTGCAGCCCCCAGAGATAACAATAACTCATCCGCCGCCTGAACTGAACGGATGTTGTACATCTTATTTCTATGCATTATTTTCAAGGCGGCGGGAAATCCCATCTGAACTGTCGCACCTATTTTGCTGAACGCATCCATCCTCCTGCCTAGCTCCCATTGTTTTTCCAATGTGACCCTTGACAGGTCGGAACGAATCTGAAAAGTAAACCCTTTGCCTGGTAGGGAATTTTGCTTGAGGGCTAGATTGAGGATGTGTTCCTTGATGGTATAGGTATGAAAGTTTACCAAGATCTTTCTTGGCTTAGTCCTTTGGGGATTGCGCCTGAATGGATTCCTGTGTATCCGTTGAATGTCTTTAGAAAGCTCCTCTTCTGATTGGTCCAAATTGAGAGACTGTTTTATGAGTGTAAAAATGAAGCTTTTAATATCTGATCCCTCGCTTCCCTCTGGTACGTTTAACACTCGGATATTGCTGCACCTTGCATTATTTTCCAGAAGTTCCATCCTATCCGCTAGTGCACCATCTTCTTTCTTGAGTTTCACTATCTCAGATTTTGCTTCATCGAGGTGCAAGTTTACGCAAGCCATCGTCTCTTCCAACACTCCTGTTCTTGAGGTGAGGCCATCTATTTTACTATCCAAAGATTCGCAGTAGTTACGAATCTCCTTCTGGATGGATGCAGACGCTTCAAACCCCCTTTTTATTTCAGCCGAAAGATTAGAAAAGAGAGATATATTTTTACTGTATTTTCTTTTTTTTACCTTATTTCTTGCTTTGCAAATTTTTTTTCTTTGTCTCTTTGAAATTTGATGTCTTTGACAATTATCCTTATCCGTTTCTGTAGTAATGGGTAACAAATCGGTTTCCCCGTCCTGTCCTATTATATTTTCCGTTGATTTTAGTTTTTTGGATTCCACCAGCTCCCATTGCTTTCCTACTGGAGATTTAGTATGATCACAGATAGGCTGCGGGGCTTGACCTGTTTCCTCTTTTTTATTAATATATATATTTTTTTTTTTAACTAGGTCTTTGACATCCTCTAGTATGGTATTAACTACTTCAGGGATAGTTGAAAGTTTCTTTATTATCGGATCACAAGGGCATTCAAAATTGTTGTTAGTTGCTGCATGTTTTTGCGCTTTAGTTATTAGGTGGTTTAGTTCTGACAATTTTCGGTCTATTCCAGTGACTGCATTAGCCAATACTCCCAGAATTTCTATTTGGGTGTCTATTTTATTTGATTGATAAGTCAATGCTTCTAATGTTAAAGCAGAAGTTTGGTAAAGTATGTCCCATATAGCCCCTGGATCTTGAATTGTTGTGTTTTTTGGTTTTTGCTCCAGATCTGTTTTGATATATTGGTTTTTGTTTATTAATTCCTCTATTTGATGATCTCCTTCCAATTTTATCTTTTTTTCTGGATGATCCTCGTTAGGTATGCCATTCGGTATTTTTGATCCACTTTCTGAGTATATCTCCCTAAAAAGCTATATTCTAGGTTTGGATGATTCACATCTCCATTAATTGGGATAACACAGACTTGTTTTTGTTCTGTAAAATTTGTGGGATTATTAGTAAGTTTTTTTATTGGTGTAGATTCAGCTGCATGTGTTTTTGATGTGTCCACATTAATAATAGATGATTCTTGCATTTTCCGAATTTTTGTTGTGTCCACTTCGACCTCTAGTGATAATAGCGGATGTGTTTCCTGCTCCGTAATGTTGATACTGTTCACAAACTTTTTTAAATTTGTAGATTCTACAACATGTGATTTCCTCGTGTCAGTGTCATTATAACTTATTTCTTGCAATCTCCTTTTATTTGTTATGTCCACTCTGATCTCTAATGGTATTGGATTTCTCAATGCTATCGGTTGTTGCTGCTGATGTATAGTGTGTATCAACCCTTTAATTTCTCTTTTATCTTTATTTGTTGCCTCGGCATCTTTTAACAGCGGTGTAGTGTGATGTATTAGATCACATGATAAATTCATTAGTTCCATTTGTTCCATTTCATTTATACATTGTTTTTTTCCTCGGCTGAGTCTGTTATATCACTGTTTTTTTCTTAAAGATGCTTAACGGTTCAATTGGGGTTTTTAATTGTTTTTTTGATGTGTCTGTTTCCATTGACATTAATACCCCAGTCGGATCCATCAAGAAGTTAAATTTATGCGGTATTTTAGTTGACTTTTCGAACATCCAAGCAATTGGTGAGATTAAGGTCTGGTTTAATCCTTTTACCTGTGCTTTTATCTTTTTTTGTACCTTGGGTGCTTGGTTCTTCCGCACCTTCTTTATCAGGGGGCCCGTTGATCTTTCTTTCCCAGAACGAATCCCCAGATACCTCGTTGTTACGATACTTATTGGAATCTTCTTGGACTGCAGCGGCGTTGTTTTCACAGCGCGGATTTCCGCGCTCACACCTGCTTGCTTGCAATCTTACCTAGTTGTTAACATACTTATTGGGTGCTTGTTGGATTACAGTGGTGTTGTTATCACACTGCTTGCAATCTGCGTCGTACCTGCCCCCTCAGGGCTTTTCCTACTTCACGCATGAGCAAATCAGATAGAGGTTGTGGTTTAAATTCCCAGAGCGTGTGCAGCTAAAGTGTAATGGCTGAAGGTGTAGTTATCACTCCTTCTGCTTTCTACCTTCTTCTACCTTCTACCTATAGCCTTTAGCCTGACCCTCACCTTCACATTCACCCTCACCCTCCCAAGCCCGTCTACCCCTTGGGGCAGCTGCCATCAGGGAGAAGCGAGAGGAGGGGGGAGGGGCAGGACAATGACTATTATAGTCGAAGGTTTCTTTCTTTAGTTATTGCTTGTAGCTAATAGTTAGTTGTAGCTAGTTGAAGCTGGTATTTAGAGCAGATTTGGCTCTGTTCAGAGTGGTGTATTGGATTCCCTTGCGTAGTAATGACCCTAAGACCTTCTAGGGTCTCCACTGACCTGACCTGACCTACAAAAATCCTGCCCTCGTGCCCTCCCTTCCTTGCTTGCACAGGAATCCAGCGATGCCACCCGGCACCCACCAATCAGCCAGGACAGGACAGGGCAGAACAGATCTATCAAGACAACAGCATCCCCCCCAACGTGATTCCCCAAAGCTTTTCTCACCATCCGCACCGTTGCCGTGGATCACGGGTCATGGGCCGTGAGACTGCTGGGCTACTTGGCAGGTTGAGGGGACTGGGACGGGGTCCGTTGTCACCGCGCCCGCCCACGCCATCATGAGCTGCACGAGCTGCAGCACACCCATCACCAGGACTCCAAGGGGGCTCCAGGAGATCCCACAACAGCCTCAGCGGTCTCTCAGCAGCTTGTCGGCTTGGAGGCTTGTGCCCCCCCCATCACCGGGGGCACAGAGAACTAGTTGCAGGTCTGGTTGGATGCCGCTGGCCGCTGGCCTCATGCCTCGCACCTCACACTCTCACAGCTTTACTCTGTGGGGGCCCTGAGGGCCTGTAGAGCAGTACTCCCCCGGGTCTGGGCAGGGAGGGGTCACCTCTTGTTGGCGCGGGATTGTGTGAGCGGGTAATGTTTATCCGTAGTGTTTAACCCCCAGGGATTATTGAGGGCTTGCGGAGCTTGCGGGGGCTTGTGGGGGTTTGTGAGGCACGGCGGCACAGTGGCGCGGCGGTACAGAGAAGCCCCAGGCAGTGAGACGGTAATATGGAAGTACAAGCCTGGTGCTCGGTGCCTGCTCACCGCTGCTGCTGCTCGCCGCTGCTCGCTCGCTCACTCGCTCGCTGCTCCTCGATCACTCGCCCCTCCTCCTCCTACTCAGTCAATGGTCAGTGTCCGTCTCCGTCTCCGTCTGGGCAGTGGGTTCGGAGGACAGGTACGCGGTTGAGGGAGAGATCCCCGTGAAGAAACAACGTTGCTAGGCTCTTTCCTCCTTAAAGAAAGTGGTAGCCTGTAATCAAGTAGACGGGCTCATAGAATGTGGAAACGTAGACAAAGAGTCGAAGTGACGTAAACCACAAGCAGTAGGTCATGTTGGTGTTGTAGTCAACTGCGTTGGTGGTGGTACCAGTGCCACGCCACCGACATCCCTCTCAGCAGCCATTCAGGATAGGGTGAAAATGTCTGTCTGCTGCATGCCCGCTGGGGCTGGAGTGATGACTGTGATGACTGGGTCGTCATCAGACTGTTCATCAGCAGCAGAAGACACCACTTCTTGTTCATCGTCATCACCCATAAGTCGAAGCCTTGCGGGAACCTTACTTTTAGGCTTAGCTACCTTTGTCGGCTCATGGCGTGCCTCACTATCAGACTGCATTTGTGGGTTCCAATCAGGATCAAGGTCATCAGAATGAAGGGGGCTTGAAGAAGAACTTGTAGTAGTAGTAGTAGACCTCCTTGACCTTTTTCTTGCTGGGGATCTGGAAGACAATGGATCAACATCAGAAGTAGTGGCTTCTTTGAATGATACCTCCGCTTCAATATCAATTTCCTGATGTACCTCTACTTCTGGAGGAACAAGCTTTGTAGGCAGTTGTGCTGCTCCATGAACCTCTAGTAGCACCTCTCCATGTGCCTCTCCTTGCGCCTCTCCTTGCGCATGTACTTGCGCATGTACTTGGGCTTGTACTAGTTGCACCTGTGGTTGTCGTTGCGGCTGTGGTTGTTGAACACTCGTCAGCTGAGTTACACTTGGCGTTGATTGGATGGTACTTTCTTGTGATGAGCCAACATCACTAGTCGATGGTGATTGAACAACCAAAGTGGCTGCTGCAGCAGGACTCATGGTCTTGGACCTAACTTGGCTGGTTGGCACTGAGCCCAATGAAGCGGAGGTGCTGCTTCCAGCTTGGTCCTCGGCGGACACCGCTGCTGCTGCAGGTGTAGTTTTTTTCCCCCAAAAAAGGTGTTGGTGGGCACACCAGTCTCCTTGGTAGGTAGTGCCACTTGCTTCCTCTGCTCCTTCTTACTGGCAGTGGCACAGGCAAATTTTTTCGCTGAGGCGCTACGGACAACTTTCTTTGGGCCCATCTTCTTCAGATGTCAGAAAAGCAGGCCACAGTTGCATGAGTTGCAGAGTTGTCTTGTCTATGGCCACACGTGATGTCACGTGATATTGTGCTACACACACCGCTGCAGGACTTCTTCCTGGAATTGGTGGTTCTCTTGTGCACCTAAAAGCAATGAAAGCCAGAGGAACATCAGTTAAACTTCTCAAAAAGTCAAAAAACACAAAAAAATCACCACAATTCAATGCCATCCATGCCCTCAATGATGTTTAAATTCAAGACACCCCACAGAAAGACTAGGTCCATGCACCACTGACTACCCCTGGGCATAATGGTTGAAAGCAAGGCAAACTGGGTGCAGGCCTGAGCACACTGCCTGGCTTCAAAATGGCCCCTTGACCCCCACCACATGGCCAAGCACCTGCCTGTACCAGGCCTCAAAATGGCCCCCACCCACATAACCAGTCCCCAACAACACCCCAAAAAGTCAAAAAGCACACACAAATAACCACAATCCAATGCCCTCAATGCCCTCAATGATGTTTAAATTCAAGACACCCCACAGAAAGACTAGGTCCATGCACCACTGACTACCCCTGGGCCTAATGGTTGAAAGCAAGGCAATCTGGGTGCAGGCCTGAGCACACTGCCTGGCTTCAAAATGGCCCCATGACCCCCACCACATGGCCCGGCCCTGCCTGTACCAGGCCTCAAAATGCCCCCCACCCACATGGCCAGGCCCCAACAACACCCCAAAAAGTAGAAAAAAACACAAAAATCACCACAATCCAATGCCATCCATGCCCTCAATGATGTTTAAATTCAAGACACCCCACAGAAAGACTAGGTCCATGCACCACTGAGTACCTCTGGGCCTAATGGTTGAAAGCAAGGCAACCTGGGTGCAGGCCTGAGCACACTGCCTGGCTTCAAAATGCCCCCTTGATCCCCAACACATGACCAGGCCCTGCCTGTATCAGGCCTCAAAATGGCCCCCACCCACATGGCAAGGCCCCAACAACACCCCAAAAAGTCGAAATACACACAAAAATCACCACAATCCAATGCCATCCATGCCCTCAATGATGTTTAAACTCAAGACACCCCACAGAAAGACTAGGTCCATGCACCACTGACTACCCTTGGGCCTAATGGTTGAAAGCAAGGCAAACTGGATGCAGGCCTGAGCACACTGCCTGGCTTCAAAATGGCCCCTTGACCCCCACCACATGGCCAGGCCCTGCTTGTACCAGGCCTCAAAATGGCCCCCACCCACATGGCCAGGCCCCAACAACACCCCAAAAAGTCAAAAACACACAAAAATCACCACAATCCAATCCCATCCATGCCCTCAATGATGTTTAAATTCAAGACACCCCACAGAAAGACTTGGTCCATGCACCACTCACTACCCCTAGGCCTACTATCTAGTGAGGCTTTACAGGCATCCCAAAATAAAAAAAAAATCAACATATAACAGTGAGCTAAAATTCCATGACATAAATGAGGAATTAAGTTAAAAACCAAATCATAGAAACAGTTGTATCATGCACCCATGATTAACCCAGGGCCGACAGGATACTGTGGCTACCCACAATATATATTTTTTTTAAGTTGTGAAAAATGTTTTAAAACTGTAGTTGCAGCAACTGCAATGCCCCAAACAAACAACACCAACTTACTTGTAAAATCTCAAGTCCAAAAGTGATCCAAACTGCACAGTTCAAAAAGTCCTCAAATACAAATATCGAGCAGCAGCCACAAAAATTAATCCTTCCAGCTGCATATCCAAAGCAAAAGTGACCAGGACATGGACAAAGCACTGGGAGGAGCCTGCTGGACAGGAACAGGAATTTGGGGACTCTGGGGTACTTCCTTCCTCCCACCCCCCCAAAAATGGACTCCTTGCACCAAAAAGTGCAGCCAAATGTCAATCTGAGGAGGTATTCTGACCAAAATCATCATTTTCAGATGGTTTATGCTTCCTGTGGTGGATTTCTTGTGCAGAATTGCAATTTTTGCAATTTCGGGAAAGCGAGCTGTTCAAATCTCCCGCCGGAAGTCAGCTGCGCACCGCATCTACGTTTTTCGACATTGTTTACTCCCCCAATGCGTAATCGCGGGCCCTTATGATGTACTCGCCTTGTCAAACTCTCGCTGTGCAAGATGGCGAGCCGCGATGATGTAATTGCGTTCGAAAAACTCTTGCGCGATCACGCAGCAAGATCCAAAATGGCGCAGCACACGCAAATCTGAGGAGGTATTCTGATCAAAATCATCATTTTCAGAAAGTTTATGCTTCCTGCGGTGGATTTCTTGTGCAGAATTGCAATTTTTGCAATTTCGGGAAAGCAAACTGTTCAAATCTCCCGCCGTAAGTCAGCTGCGCGCCACATCTACGTGTTCGGCATTGTTTACTCCTGCAATGCGTAATCGCGGGCCCTTATGATGTACTCGCCCTGTCAAACTCTCGCTGTGCAAGATGGCGAGCTGCGATGACGTAATTGCGTTTGAAAAACTCTCGCGCGATCACGCAGCAAGAGCCAAAATGGCGCAGCACACGCAAACCAGGAGAAAAACAACTCGGCGGACTCAGAATCACGGTGAGTCAACGCCGCGCGCGCTATTGTATTTTTCAAGCGCGACCAAGCAAAAAAATCTGCAGCTTGCAAATTTGCGGATTTTTGGGCAAATTTGCACAATTCGCGGACCGCGAATTTGCCAAAAATCCACAAATTCCGCAAATGTAATGGATTTTACGCCCACGCTTAATCAAAACTACAACAATGTGTATGTAGGAGAAGAGGAAACAACTGTAGAAGAGGAGAGTGATTTGCCAACTGCACAAATTGATAAAGTGGATGTGACCAGAACTGAAGAAATTTATGAACATTATAGTGTGCATCCACTTCACTCTAAAGAAGTGATGAGTAATACTATTGAGTTATTTCAAATGAAAGAAGCGAAAAGAAGTCCCTATCGTGTATGGGAAGAAAGCTTGGAAGCTCGTTGCTTCCCTCAGTTATTTCCAACAGGCAAAGGTGGACGATATGATGAACGACCTTTGCAGATTTCTGCAGGTGAATTCCGGACTTCAAGATTATATGCAGAAGATCCAAGGTTGAAGAAGTACAATTGAGTCGTTGTTCAGCTCGATTTTTGCTTGTAAAAGATTTATATATCCTCCGAAAACAGTTTCCTGTTTGTTTGGCATATGCGGTAACTATTCATAAATCTCAAGGTTTAAGTGTAGATAGTGCTTTGGTGAATATTGGAAGTACTGTGTTTAAAGAGGGTATGGCATATGTTGCTTTATCTCGAGTCAGAACTTTATCTGGATTATACCTCATTGATTACACAAAGATTAGTGCAGATGTAAATTGTGTAAGAGAGTATAATAGGTTAAGAAGAGAACATGCTCCCAATTTACCTCAGTATCCAGTATTTGAAAAGCGTGTGGTAAGTCAAAAAAGTAGATATGAGAAAAATTGTAGGGAGGTTGCAGAGAAAAGAAATAAATTAGATGATCCAGTGATAGTAAGCAAAAAGCAAAAGGATATGATTGAAGAGGTTGTTGGTTTTCACTTTGAAAACAGTTCTGGTTTCAAATGCTATGCTAATGTAGTGGGTAATGTTGTTTTTTTTCTTCAAACTTTACAACAACAGATTGTTGAAAATCGGGATCAAAGATTTTGTTGTTGGTTGAATTCTGTTTTTGAGAAATGTAGTAGTGATAAAAATAAATAGAAAGTGTTTCTGATATTAAAAATGTTTTAGAGATATGTTCTGGTTTAAATCAATTTTCACAGAATATTCAGCAAGATTGTCAGGAATTTCTAATGTATATGCTTGTTGTATTGCAACATGAAGGTATAGAAATAGAAAATCTTTGGCCTTTCTCATAAATGGCATCATGACTGTGACAATTGTTCGTTTTCAAGTAGTACTGAAATGGACACTGACATGTTTATATGTTTGACTTTACCAGACTGCAAATCAGTGTCTTTTAATAATCTAGTTATAGAAGCAAATCAAAACATGGTCTGTACCCAATGTTACTCTCAAATGATATCAACATTATTTATACAAAGATATGGACAGTATGTAATTTTAATGCTGCAACGATGCAGACCTGATGGAAGAAAACTGACAACTTTAATACAAAAAATGGTGGCTTCTCAACTGTCAAAATCAGGAAAAACTTTGTAACTGTTGCAATTATTTTCCATGATGGTCCTTCTACAACATCAGAAAATTACACAGCTTATTTAAAATGTACAAAAGGCTGGACTCATTGTAATGATACTCAATTGATTTTTAAACAACATTTGCCTTATGATTTACCAAATTCTTACCTATTGTTTTTACAACCCAAATTTTAGGGAAAATAATTGGCCTGGGAAAATTACTGCTGTTAAGAGAGTGTAGTCTGGTGTTGAAAAGTACTTTGAGAGTGAGGGTGTTGAGGTTCAAAAAATTATTGTAGTTGACGTAGATGTAGTGTAAGTGTATCAGATAGTGGGTGATGTGGCTATTACAAGCGATGTTGATCATCAGTGAGGCAGAGGTGTTTTAGATTTGTTGTAGTTGTTGGAGATGTTGCTGACATTTTTCATCCCTTTGTAGAGATTTCTTTTAATGGTATACAACTCCTTGGTAAGATAAAGGATGAGCAGAGTGTGATTGGCCTACCAGATGATGTTGAGGTTCTGATAGCATGCTAGTTGTTTAAAGTTCTATGTACATGATAAATAGCATCAGGTGGAGATATAACCATTGTTAGATGGTCCAAAAGATGTTGGTGCTTTTGATTCAGAAGGTTGGGAAATAGACGCTTAAGAGTACTATTAAGTAACTTCCAAACTAAGGATTTCCCACATACTATTTGGCCATGAGGAATGATATGTGGAACAAAAAATGACTATTTCGGGTAAATGTTATCATATGTTTGTACATTACTTTATTTAGAGTGTATAAGAAAGAAGTTATAATGTTTTGTTACTTTGTGATTGTTGGTAAAATCCCTTACTTACGTAAAAAACTTGCTATTCGAAAAAAACATTTAAGATATGTTTTTTCTAATTGTTACATTCTTAATGAAGATGTTGAATGGGTTTTTTAAAGACAATCTTATTGATTGTCTTTTTTTTTGCCCGCTGTTATATGATGAGTACTATTGAACTCACTGTTTTCAGTGAAATTCAATTTATTCTGAGAACAGCAAAATAAAATACATACCATATTGTACATATTATTTTGTATTGTGAACTATATATTATAACTCAATTTTTTCTTCTCTTCCACAGATACTATATTAATTAAAAATAGATTATTAACTTTTCTTTACTTATAAGGTGAGTATGATAAACAAAAAATACTTTCTCATCACTCTCTTACTTCTCTTAACCTTTTTCAATTTCTTCACTTTGTCTCTTATTCCACTTCCTTTGCTCATGTTACTGTAAATGTAAATGTAAATTGATACTTGTATAGCGCACTACTCACCCGCAAGGGTCTCAAGGCGCTTGTATGAATACCGCTGTGGAACCCATCCTGGCTTTCCCTGTGAGGTGTCCACTCCTGGGCACCCCCAAGGTGGAGGCCAGGCATCCTTAGCGTTGTGGGGGCCGGTGTGGAGATTAAGCAAGCTATTGCCCAGAGTTGCAGAGTGGGACTCCATGATTGGAATAGGCACCAAGGCGAGAATTATCAGGTCCGTGGAATTTTTGAGCCCAAGACCCGCCGAGGCGAGGAATTGAACCCTGGTCCCGGGCTAGACCTCTGCATCAGGGTCTGCCGCTCTAACCATTGAGCCACACTCTCCTTCCCTCACTCTCTTTACTCCCCTTAATTCACCTTTACACTCCTTCTCTCACCATCAGTGCTCTTTCCCTTACCCTCACTTACCTTCTCCTGCTCCCTCCTTCCTCTCAGTGACCCTCACTTCTCTTTTCTTTCTTCCTCCATCACTACCCTTCTTTTGCTCTATCCCTCACTCTTTTCTCTCTCCCCCCACTCTCTTTCCTTCACACCATCCCTCACTCACTTTCAGTCATTCCCCTTCTCTTATTACCACACTTCATTTTGCTAACTCCCCTTCCTTTATTCCCTCCCTCACTCCCCTTTCCTCCATCTGTCTCTAAGTCTCTTCCTCTGTCTCAGTCACTATACCTGCCTCACTCTCTCACAGTCCCTCACTCTCCCTCTCTATCTCTCTTTCACTGTCTCCCTCTCTCTCCACCAATATTCCTTTTCTTTCCTCTCCCTTTCCATAAATTCTTCTCTCACTCACTACATTTTCCTCTATCTTAATATGCTTCTTTTTCTTTTTCCCTCACTGTCACTGCCCTTCACTCAATCTCACTCCTCTTCTCATACTTCATATTCTTCTCTCTATGCATCACTCCTATTCTCTTTCACCTGCTTCCATTCTCGCACTCCCTCTTACTCTCTTTCCCTCACTCCATCCATCAATCCTCTTCCCTTACTTCCCTTACCTCATTCACTTTTGCTAACTCCCATTCGTTTAGTCCCCCACTCCCCTTCACTCCATTTTCCTCTCCCTCTCTTCCTCTGTCTCACTCAGTCTAACCGCCTCACTCCCTCTCAGTCACTTGCTCTCCCTCTCTTTCTCTCTCACTCTCTCTCTCTCTCCCTCACCCTTACTGTCTTTCTATTTCTGTTTCCTTCTCTCCTACTTTATCCCTCAGTCCCCTTTCCTCTCTCTTAATATCCTTCCTTCTCTCTCATTCCCCTTTCATCACCCTCATTCTACCTTATCTCACTGTTACTGCCTTTCACTCACCCTCAGTACTTTTCCTTTACTCACCTACCCTTACTCCCCTTCCTTCACTCCTCTTTCTTCACTCCCTCACTTCATCTCACTTACTCCCGTTTGTTTATTCCTTCCCTCACTTTTTTTCATCCATTTTTCTCTCTCTGTCTCCCTCTGTCTCCACCAATCTTCCTTTTCTTTCCTCTCTCTTTCCATAAATTCTTCTCTCTCACTCACTACTTTTTCCTCTATCTTAATATGCTTCTTTTTCCCTCCCTGTCACTGCTCTTCACTCAATCTCACTCCTCTTCTCCTACTTCATATTCTGCTTTCTGTACATCAGTCCTATTCTCTTTTACCTGCTTCCCGTCTCTCACTCCCCCTTACTCTCTTTCCCTCACTTCATCCGTCAATCCTCACCCTCATACTCCTTCCCTAACTGTCACTGCCCTTCACTCTCCATCACTCCCTTTCCCCCACTCCACTTCCTCCTGTCTGTATTTCTCACCCTTTCACTTTCCTGTTCCCTTTTCCTCACTCCCTCTCACTCTCCTTCTCTCAGTCCATTCCTTACTCCCCCTCTCGCACTCCCATTTTCTAACTCCCTCCATCCACTCACTCCACTTTTCTCTCCCTTCCTTCACTTCTCTTTCCTCACTGCCTCACTCCATCTCACTTACTCCCCTTCGCTTATTCCTTCCCTCACTTTTTTTTCAACCATTTTTCTCTCCCTGTCTCCCTTTGTGTTACTCACTCTCACTGGCTCACTTCTTCTCAGTTCCTTGCTCTCCCTCTCTCACACGCTCTCTAACCCTTAAACTCCTTTCCTCTCTCTTTATATCACTCCTCCTCTCTATCTCACTCACTTTCCCTCTCTCCTAATTGTGTTCCTTCTTTCTCATTCATATTCCCTCACCCTCATACACCTTCCCTACCTGTCACTCCCCTTCACTCACCGTCACTCCCTTTCTCCCTCTGCACTTTATCCTATCTGTATTTCTCACCCCTTCACTTTCCTGCTCCCTTTTCCTCACTGCCCCTCGCTCTGATTCTCTCACTCTATTCCTTACTCCCCTTCTCTCACTTCTCTTTACTAACTCCCTCCATCCCCTCACTCCACTTCTCTATCCCTCACTCCTCATTTCTCACTTTCCCTTACTCCCCTTTCCTCACTCATCATACTCCCATTTTCTCACTCATTCTCTCAGTCCCTTCCTCCCCTTCACTCACTCATTTCAGTCATTCATTTATACACTACACATTCATTCAAAAAAAGTATGACACAGTATATAAGAAATACAGCTATTGTTGGAGAAGTGAAGTTAGTTCTTAAAAGAACTGTTTTTTTGTCTTTCTGTTTTAATTTTTTTTTCTTTTTCAAACAGTTTTATATATTTTTGGGGGGTTTTTGTAACAAAAAACATAAACAGATAACGGAAAACTGTTCAACAGGAACAAAAAAAACAAAAAAAATTATCTGCGGGAGCATGAGTGTTGTGTAATTTTAATTTCAATCAAATTCAAACTCTGCTCTCCATAGGTGAGGATCTTGTTGCAGAAATTACAAAGAATATGTACATTAGCCAAAAATGGCTGGATATCCAAATTTGATGTTGAAGGAGATGCTCCTGCTGTAGAGGTGCTGGGGACAGTAGCAGGAGGATTGGAAGCAAGGGCTTTTGTAGAAACACATGCAAAGTTGTTAGGTTGCATATTTTTAATGTGTCGCATCATGGTGTGGATGCTAAACGAAAAATGCTTGCTCGGAATTCCCCTCAAAAGCACGATTCCACATATTCTGCAGGTTACCTTGGGGGCATTAACTTTTTTCTGCCCCTCTGGATAAGTGAAGAATTTCCAGATAAAGGACTCCTTCGTCGTCTTAGCAACTGGTTGTTCTTCCACAAACTCCACATCTGCGTCAGATGATGTATCTTCTGAGGGGTGTTGCTCTGCCATTTTTCAAGGTGAAAACCAGGAACAAAACTCCAAAGATCCTTCTCTCAGGAAAGTCAAAGAGATAGTGAGGGAAGTGGGTGGGGTTTTTCAAGATTCTGGAAAAGAAACTACTATTAACCAATCAAAAGTGTTGTTTTCAAGTCACATGACTTTACGTGCGCTCAACGTATGCGCACGCATGCGCGCACGTTGCGCAACCATCGCATATGAATGACGTTTTACCCGATTTCCGTAAATACTTTTAAAAACATGAAAAGGAGGCAGTGAAGCGACTCCCTGACACCCTAGGCCTGCTCATGGGGTCCCTGAAGGACCCCGAAGGGCAAAAAAACATTTAAAAAAAAAAAATTGCGAGGTGCGCGCACGTTCTACGCACCCTCGAGGCAGAAGTGACTCAAAAACAAAAGTGGAGAATGTGAAAAGGGGGCATGGTAGAGACTCCCTGACCCCCTAGGCCTTCTCAGGGGGTCCCTGAAGGACCCCGAAGGGCAAAAAAAAACCATTTCTTTTTTAAAAGAAAAATCGCGAGGTGTGCGCACGTTGCACACACCCTCGAGGCAGAAGTGAGTCAAAAACAAAAGTGAAGGACGTGAAAAGGGGGCAGGGTAGAGACTCCCTGCCCCTTTTTAATGTGTGTATCAAAGGTTAAATTAGGGTGAGAGGAGGTCTGTCACTCTTTTCAGAAGGATGATGTCATCAGTGATGTCATTTGAGACGTCATCAGTGATGTCATCAGTGATAACACTGACCATGTCATGAGTCATGTAATATGTGATGTCATCAGCAGTGCATTGCGGTCGCGCGAGTTATAGTTAGCTGAACTAACTATAACGGGGGAATTTCAAATGTTTTGTATGAGTGAAATGTCCATCTAACTATAACGTGAGTGAAACCTATCTTTTTTTCAGTGAATATATATGTATATTCACTGAAAAAACCATAGGTTATAGACCATATATAGTTAGGAATTAGCATTTACAAAACCTTATTTTACTCACACAAAACCATTGAAATTCCATATATAGTTAGTTGCACTAACTATATATCGCGCACCCACAATCCACTGCTGATGATGTCACATATTACATCATTCATGACATGGTCAGTGACATCACTGATGACATCACTGATGACATCTCAAATGACATCACTGATGACATCACTGATGACATCATCCAGTGACTGTGTGTTTCTGTAAAGTTTAAATATGTTTTACATATTGAAGAATGAGTAGATGTAGAAGTGTCTGGATGAAGGATTTAGTAGGTGCGTGACTGACTGTATGAGTGAGTGATTAAATGTGTCTCACTGAATGCATGGGTTAGTGACTAAACTGTCTTCATTTGTGCATCATTATGTCTGTCGTTCTGTAAACTGCTGCATGTGTTGATCAGTAGCTATATGATTAACTATATGGGTTATTGATTGATTGTCCAAGTATTTGTATGGCAAAATGAGTGTTAATTTAATAAACAGAGCATTTGAAAACCACAAGTGTTCTAAACGCCCCAAAAAATAAAACATTTTTTTGCTCCTGTTGAGCCCTTTCCAATGCCTGTTTTTTGTTGTTTCCCCCCCAAAAAACCCAAAAAAACATAAAATTGTTCAAAAAATACAAAAAAACCAAAAAATGTTCAGAAAAAAAAAATATATATAAAACAACAAAAACATTTAAAAAAAAGTTCTTTTCAGAACTACCTCCCCTTTATAAAAAAATTGCTAGAATGTTTAGCACTCTGGCAACCTCTATTTCTTTTGGTTCGCTTCCCCGTTCGCTCCCCGGTACGCGAACCGGGAGCGAACCAAAAAAAAAAAAAAAAAAGAAGAGTAAGTATAAGGGAAGTAAACAGAGAGTAATGTTAAAAGAAAGACAGCTATAGGGAGTAAACCAGAGATACTGTTTAATAGATTTATTTACCGAAGAAAAGATGGAAGAGGGTATAATTGTGAAAAACAAAATAGATAAGGAAGTGAAAGAAAAAAAGGACAGTAGAAGAATAACAAAGAAGAGTTTCTTAAAGAATATGAGTGAATGTTCAAAATAAGATTAAAACATGTGGAATAACAGAGAGAAAAAACAGAAAGCAGAAAAGAAGAAGTAACAGAAAAAGAATAATTGAAACAGCAAAGAAATCTAAATAACATAGGGGCATATTATCAACATAGGCAATAAAAGTTTTGCAGCTTTTATCGGCAGAAATGTGTCGCTAAAGCTGCTTTTGTGGCAGAAAACTGCAGCTAAAACCGCTTTTGCAGCAGTTTTCTGCCAATAAAAACAACAATAATTTTATTGTCTGTGTTCATAATATGCCCCTTAGTGTGCTTCAACTACACAGAGAAAGCATAGTGAACAAGTAGTGAAACAGTGATCAGTCAGAGACACTAAGAGTAATAGAGACGGAGTGAGTGAACAAGAGTGAGGAACTATGAGAAGAGAAAGACTGAGAAAAGGAGTGGAAGGAGTAGAGTAAGTAAGTAATAGAGAAAGGAATGAGGGAAATAGCAAAGGCAGGAAAGCGAGGGTTAAAGAAATAAAGCAGTGGAACTAATAGTAGTTAAATGAGATAGAAATGAAACGAAAAGAGTACAAAACATTTACCTTATAATTGTCGTTAACTTAGTCACTTGTTATTTTTATACTTTCAATCTGTGAAAGAGATAACAAACATTTGAAACATATTAAAACATATATTTAAAAATTAGAAAAGATAAGGGAAAAGATTGAAGGACAAACAGTTTTTCAACAACTTTGACACTTACAGAAGCTTCTGCTTCTCCAGGCCCCCTACACAGTCCTAAAGATATACATTTTAAACTAACAGTATCTTGATGCAGATGAAGTAAGGCCTATCTTGAAACATGGTGCATCTTTTGCACTGCTGTTGTCTCACAAAAGTGACGCAATGGCAGCGCAAAAGAGGTGCACAATCATCATAAAACTGTTCCTAACATTTTAAATGATTGTTTCAGGATGGCAATAAGGTGTGTCCTATCCAGACGTTTGTTTCAGGTGAGGCCTACTCAGGGTTGCAGATCAAATATAGGCTTGTTCAAGAGTACAGAGGAGATAATACATGTGCAGGCCAACCAATAAAGTTCAGACTTCCTCTGTTTCCCTGGACAGGCCTAAACTTCATCTGCACAATGTGATTCGTAATGTTAGGAAACACAGGTAATGTATTTCAAAAACGTGCAATTTCTTTTGCTCATTTCACAATCACATCACTTGTGTTTCCTTTGGTTAGGTATCTCATTGTGCAGATGTAGTCCAGCATATGAAAGAGTACGCACTGCATGCAACAACTTTGACACTTACTGAAGCCTCAGCTTCTCCATACCCCCTACACAGTCCTAATTATATACATTTTAAACTGACAGTATCTTGCTGGAAATGAACTGAGGCCTATCTTGCAACATGGTGCATCTTTTACACAAAAGTGACGGAACAGCGGCGTAAAAGAGGCACACAGCCTTTATAAAACTGCCCTTAACATTTTAAATAATTGTTTCTATCCACAGATTTGTTTCAGGTAAGTCCTACTCAGGGTTGCAGATGAAATTTAGGCTTGTTGAAGAGTATAGAGGAGATAATACATGTGCAGGCCTTCGAACGAAGTGAGTCATGTCCACTGCACTCTTGAACAAATGTCAGACCTCCTCTGTCTCCTGGAACAGGCCTAAACCTCATCTACACAATGTGATGTGTAATGTTAGGAAACACAGGTAAAATAATTGAAAAACGTGCAATTTTTTTTGCTCATTCCACAATCACATCACCTGTGTTTCCTTTGCTTAGGTATCTCATTGTGGAAATGTAGTCTATCATATGAAAGACTACGTAGAATGTGAGCAATGTATGCAACAACTTTGACACTTACAGAAGCCTCACCTTCTCCATGCCTCCTACACAGTTCTAAATGTACATCATAAATACAAACAGTACAGAATTAATTATCAAGTTAAATGGTTTATTTTTGCTGTTCTCAGAATGTATCAAATTTCACTAAAAACAGTGACTTGAAGGTATTCATCATATAACAGCGGGGAAAAAAAAAACACAATCAAAATGATTGTGTTTAAAAAACCCATATAACATAACCAATCAGAAATCAGAACTCCTCAAAAGTAACTTACTTTCCATGACGACGAAGGATGTCCTATGAACAGCTTACACTCGGTTGTGCTGTTTTTATTTTCAGCCCGCCACTTTCTGAAAGAAAACCTCCATCGTTTTGAAAAATATGTTACATACAATAAATGACTTCTCGCTCTCTACCACACGTTTCCACAAGGCCAAATCATGTAAGAGCCATTTATAACTCTTGGAATTCTTGTAAGCAAATCCCGTAATTTTCTATTTCCGCAACTTTCAGAAAGAAAACGTTCAAGATCACTTTCACAATCCTGGACTAGTAATATCTTACCCTTCTTGCTCACTCAATTTCTACATTTCCTATGACACTGATACTGCTTACTATGAAGCAGACTTACACTACCTCTATGACTACTACAATTATTTAATTCTCTACATCACTTTTAATCACAAAGCAATATAAAACAGTAGATAAAACGGTATCAACCCCTAGAATCATTATACGCCAGTTACCTACCCTAAATTCTCTTTTCTGAAAACAGAAAGTAAGAATATTTTTAAGTAAAAAGGCAACATTGTATCGTAGTCAAATGGCAATAATTTCCGAAACAGCAAATTTTTTTACATTTTCAATAAGCTGTGTGATAAGCGGATCTTGTCAAATGACCATCATGCCATATAATAGCTGCAGTTACAAATGTTCTTCCTAAAATCAACGACTGTGTAGCCACAACATTTGTAATTAAAGTTGAAGACTTACTTTCATCAGTTTTATATAGTTGGATTTTTAAAATGACATTATAATCAAAAGTTTGGACAAATAATCTAGACAGCATTGCAGACTTACATTCCCTCTACTCCATGTCTTGATTGGCTGCTTGAATTAGCTTATAAAAAGAAACAGTTTTTCTGAACTCATTCAAAGTGCAGTTATTTTTCCATGACATCAAGTGTTATGGTAAGATCACCGTTTGCTTTGGGAAATACTCTGTTGTCCTTCAACTAATCTCTGCCCAACACTTTCTATAAGAAAATCTTCTTTTTTTCCAGGAACTATTTAAAACTCAAAAATAACTTTTGACTCTGTACTACACTTATCCTCAAGACCAAATCGTGTAGGAGCCATTAGAACCTCTTGAAATTCCTCAGAGCAAATCCCGAGAGTCCTTCTCTAAAATTTTGGTTTTAAAAACACCAGGTATGAATTTTTAAGGTCAAAAGGTAATTTGTTTGTGAAAATTAAAACAGAATCGTTGCAGAATGACCAGCCATTTCTAGACTTTAAATAAGCTGTGTAATGTCCTGATGTTATTGAAGGACCATCATGATATATAATTGCTGCAGTTACAAAAGTCCTTCCTGATATTGACAACTGCGAAGCAACAACTTTTTAATTAAAGTTGTCAATTTTGTTCCATCAGGCCTACATCGTTGGAACATTAAAATGACATACTGGCCATATGTTCGTATAAATAATGTTGACATCATTTCAGATTTACATTGGCTACACTCCATGTTGTGATCAGCTGCTTTTACTAGCTTATTAAAGGAGACTGATTTACTGTCTGGCAAAGTAAAATATATAAATCTTTCTGAGTCTACACTAGTAGTACTTGATACCCTACAGTTCTTGCAGTCATGCTGCCATTGATAAGAAAGCCCAAACAGGTGATCTACATCTACACCTTCAGCATGCAATACATCAAGCATATACATTAAAAACTCCTGACAATCTTGCTGAATATTTTGAGAGAATTGTGTTTGACCTGAACATCTGTCTAACAGATTTCGAATTTCAGACACACTTTCTATTTTTGTTCTATCAGTGCTACATTTCTCTAACACAGAATTTAACAAACTGCAAAATCTTTGATCAGAATTGACCACAATCTCTTCTTTTACATTTTCTAGAGAAAACAAAACATTAACCACTACATTAGCATAGCAGTTGACACCAGAACTGTTTTCAAATTGAAAACCAACAACATCTTCAACAGAATCCTTTTTGTTTCTGCTTATAATTTCAGGTTCATCGACTTTTCGTCTTTTTGCTATAACCTCCCTAGTATTGGTCACATTTCTTCGTTTCCGGCCTACCACACGTTTCTCAAACAAAGGATATTGAGGCAAATGTGGCGCATACTCTCTTCTTAACCTATTGTATTCCTTAACACAATCTAGATCCGCACAAATGTTTGTGACATCACACTCAATCAAGTACAATCCCGATAAAGTTCTAACTCGTGACAATGCCACATATGCCATACCCTCCTTGAACACAGAACTGCCAATATTCACCAATGCACTGTCTACACTTAAACCTTGCGATTTATGGATTGTCACCGCATATGCCAAGCAAACAGGAAACTGCTTACGGCGAACATATAAGTCTTTTACAAGCAAAAATCTAGCAGAACAACAACCAATTAGCTGTACTTCCTCAATGCCATCAAATTTAATTTTTAAAAATTCAATTCCATCTCTATTTCTGTATTTCACAAAATCAACAACATTACCCATTGATCCATTTACCAGACCTCTTTCAACATGTAAATACCTTCTTAAAATCATACGGCAGTTTAAGCACACATTCAGAGTCTTTTCAAAACCTGCAGTTTTAGATATAGTCTTCTCTAATGAATCCAATTTTGTTTTCAAATTCTCAGATAAAATAATTGTTGATCCCATATGCTCTACTCTGTCAATAGCTTCCAGTTTCACAATCTCTTGGTTTTCTAAATGCAACATGTTGTTGTTGAAGATGGCACATTGTGCAAGAGTTGGCATCAAACATATTCCAGATTTCTTCTCAGTAATTTTCTGAAAAATATTCTCAGGCACAACATCTTGTTCTGGATATAAATTTGACAGTAATCGTGCATGTAAAGCTTCTTTCCCATGCTCGGTCACTTTTCCAATTCTAACATCTTGTAGAATATTCTTGTAATCTTCATCCTTCGCCTGACGCATATTTTCATGCAGTTCAGCATAATTGAAGTTTAACCACATATTGACGTTGCCAATGCTCCCTAGGCACTTCCTGGTATCTTCATGCGTGAGCATTTTGAACACAGGTTGTCCTTTCACTGGTGTCAGCTGCAGAAGATCTCCGAAAACAATGATGTGTTTGCCACCAAATAACACATCATACTCTGTTTTGAGAACTTCTTGCATTCTCAAATGCACAAAGGCAAGCATGACATTGGAAACCATGCTTACTTCGTCAATGATAAGAAGTTTCATTTTCCTCAAGACTCTTGAAACTTCACAACAAGCATCTCCAGATAACTTGTGGTATTGTAATTTGTTGTCATGCTCCACTGGCAGCATCAGTAGACGATGCAAAGTAATACCTTTAATGTTATGTGCTGCCAGTCCAGTTGGAGCGGTGACAACACAAGACAGCGATGACTCAGTCCTTTCCTGCAAATAACATGAAATTGCTTTAAAGAGGAAACTTTTTCCAGTTCCCGCTTCTCCACTCACGTACAGTCGAACAGGCTTCAACGACGTACATGAGCACTCTTTCTTCTCATGACTTAATCCATGATCAATTTGCTTGGTAACTTCGTCATATATTTTCCTCTGCTCAACGTTGAGTTGTCTTTCCAAGTCTTCTAAGTTAACTGCATCCTCCTGAGCATGTGCCATAGCTCTTTCCACTTCATTCATAGCAGTGGCAGCTTCATTTTCAATAAGAGGTCCTCCTAGTGGATCCTGACTCATTGAAACAGAACTCTGACTGTCCTGAGAACTGTCTCTGGCAATCTCGGCTGCAATCGTTGCTTCCTGCTCGATTTCCGCATTCAACATTTCTAGATATTTGGGAAAAGCAGGACATTCTATGGTCTCCTTGGCGGCAGTGAAAGAGTCTTCGTAACAGAGGGAATCTCCAAGCAGTTCCTCTTCTGCACGCCAAGGCTTGAAAAGTTGCAAAAGTGCTAAATAGAAAAACTCCTTTTTTTCAGTAGATTCGCCACTCAATTTTCGATGGTTTACCAAGTGGCATTTTCTTTGCTTGACCAGACATCCCTCACTTCCAATTACAGCATACACTCCTTTCTCAATATCTTCTTTGATGTTCCTCTTGAATATGTAATTTTGTAGAACATCATACAGACAAACATTCTCGAGGTGACTGCTTCGATTTGGATAATATGTATCCAACATGTTGGTCTTCAAAATATCGGTACTGTTTGGCTCCTTTTCCGCCAAATACTCAATTTCCCGCACAGGTTTCAGAACTCGATTACGCGTTGCAGCAAGACCAAGACTCGCCCAAACGATACTCCTGGATTTGGCATAGAGACTTGCTGAAGACAACTGGTCAGAACATTCGTAAGCTCCGATTTCTCGATGTGACAACATCTTCAGACTGAAACTGTACAACTTCTTACTGAGGCTCTTTTCATGGGAAATGTCCTCCCACATATCCTTCAATTCTGTCTTTTCTTTTTTGTTGATGTAAGATGTCACATACCGAGCCACAGCCATACAGTTATCAGCCACAAACTGTATATCCATGTTAGCATTCCACATGGACAAAATCACTGGGTTGTAGTCGTTGATGTACTTGGACTCTTCGTTCCTCTTCAAATTGTATGTGTTTTTAGGTGATTTCTTCATCACATTATGTCGCAGCGAAGACATCAAACTGTTTACTCTTCCTTTAGAAATCACCGGTCGTGGAATGCCGAAACGACATTTGGTGTAGAACTTGTCCTTGTTTTTGAATTTACGACGACAGTACTTTCCACAACGATGGCTTTGGAAACGTAGAACTTTTTCTCTTAGGCTTTTCTTCTCCTTTGCGTTTGGAACATCACACGTAGAATACTGTTGTATGAAACTCATCACTAAGTCTTCTGGATCCGTTCCAAATTTAGGTGCATCCTTGATCCACAGCAGCATATGTATATGAGGAGCACCTCTTGCTTGGTACTCCTTTCTCCAGAAGAAATCCAACACCTCTCCAAGAGGTGGATTTCTCTTGTTCATGATGAAAGACATCATAGCTTCAAATCTATGATTGAAGTACCTGCATACATTGACTGGATCCAAAGAGCACAGTTCTCCGGGTGTCTTGAATTCGATGTTTTCAATGTTTCCATTTGCCTCTCGTAGAAATTCAAGTAAGTCTTCCCAGCCATACTCGGCACAGCTCAGAGTGAGGAACCATGTGGGAGTTCCTCAGCATACATTTCAAATCACCATGACGACGGTACCAGCACTCATTAGTACCACGCTGACACGCCATGAGATTAATCAGGTGACAATCCAAAATACTGTCTTGGACATTGACTTTATCCATAAAGTCACTTGCTGAGATGTTTTGCATGTGTATACCACTTTTCAAGATGTGGTTCACTGCATATGACAGTCCAGACAGATCGCTTTCAAACAGGAGATGAAACAAATAGGGAATGCATTGTCGAAACCTAGCATCTTCTGCATACAATCGTAAAGTCCGGTATTCAGAAGCAGGAATTTGATGAGGTCGCTCATCATATCTTCCTCCCTGACCTGTTGGAAATAGCTGTGGGAAATACCGAGCTTCCAAACTTTCCTCCCAAACACTAATGGGACTCCCTTTGGCTTGTTTCATTTGAAACAACTCAATAGCATTCCCCATGACTTCCTTGGAATGCAAAGGATGAACACTATAATGTTCATATATTTCTTCACTTTTAAAGGGTTCTACTATCTCAATTTGACCAGCACACAAATCGCTATCCTCTTCCTCACTTACTTCCTCTTCTGCAACATATACATTCTTATAGTACTTATTATTTTTTTTCAAATACAATGTTGCCTTTTTGACTTTCCTAACATCCACTAAATCTTGCCATATTTTCTTATTCTTTGTCGGAACCCCATTAACTAAGATAACCAGAGGTTCCTCTTCCACTTTTTCTACTCCAATTGTATTAATGTTTATCTTCAAATCTAGAGGCAAATAAACAACTCTTCCCTTTAATCCTCTCTGTAAATCTGATGGAGGCAATTTCCCTGTCTTTGGCTCCATTCTTACAATAGCCTGAAAGGGATGGATACTTTGAATCAAAATAGATTCATAAGTATTTAAATCCTTCAATTCAGAAGGAATCTCAACCAATTCCAGATTATTATGAACCGCTCTAGCAGGCATCTGGTTTTGATTTAATTTGTTACAACAATAAGTACACACACGTTGATCCGATCCCAAATCAAAAAATGTTCTACCATCAAGTATGTTGCGAAATCCTTCCATTCACTATTATTTTCCCTTTCACTTTTTGCATATAAATCCACTAACTTAGTCTGATTCTTATAATAAGTGCGCCGACAACACACACAGGTGAAATTAGGCCTCTCACTTGATTTAACCTGAAACGTGGCAATTTCCTTCTGAAAATTATCTGTACTGGAAACCTGTACACTGTCTTCCACATTACCCTCTTCTTCTGGGTCAATTTCAACATTCTCCTCTTTACTTCCAAAGTAACAAAACTCAATTTCTTCACAAATATTCTTCACATCTATTTCAGAACCATGCAAAAGAGCAGCGCATAATTGTTTAAGCATAATTGCTGGACTCTTAGCATAATACAACATTCTAACTAATTTCCTCATTTTATTATGATGCACTGCTAGCATCCTGAAATGATGAAAAACACACTGGCATACTCTCCTGGAAAGACAAGCCAGTGAATGACCATGCAAACCTGTCACTTCTCTCACTCTGCAAGGATCTAATTCTTGCAACAACATCATTTTCTGCTTCAAACTTTTCTTATTAAATGTCCGTACAAAATCACAAAGCAAATTGATGGTATCCTGTCGTACACTGCAAATACTACTACACTTCCAGGTGTACACAGGACCCTTAGGACGTCTTCCTAAAACCTCATTACCTAACACCTCTTCTGTCTCTGTTGTCACAAGTTTTGGTTTTTCAACTGGACAACCATCTTTCACCTCATAAGCTCGACCACTGGTGTCAACTGCATGCACCAAATCATTATCCTGGAAATAACTCTCCTCATTGAAAAATGCCTCACAACTTGAACTATGCATCCATTCTCCGGAAAAAAACTTCACAAAAATTACTACGATTAACTATTCTCTTCCATCTACTATTTCTTTTGAAATCATAAATTGCCTTGTTTAGCTTCCTAATTCTATTGATTATCAAAATAAATAACTTTCGCTTTATTTCAAATGCCTGATCAATAACTTTCTCAACTTTTTTTTTCTCTTATAAAAAACCACTTTCTGTTGACCTTTCTTAATATTTTTTAGCAAATTGCCAATTATCCTGTTGCGGAACATTCGTCTACAAATGTCCCTAAACTGTTGTTTCCTTCTACTATCATGCACAGAGTTATCTCTTGCTCTAGCAGTAACATTTTTGATTGGCCTTTCCTTTCCGTTTAAATTGCTTCTCTTTTTCTGGACTAAAACATTTTCTGTACTACTACTTTTTTTTCTACAAATGTTTCTTATGAATGTTTTCGTGGTCTTACCCGGTGCTTTCTTGGTGACTTGACAAGTTTTTTTTGTAGAGAACTGCTGCATTATTTCATGGACCTGCTGTCTTTGACGTTTTGCAGCCTTTCTAATTCTATCCTTGGTTGGCATTCTCAATTTTTTAAATGATCTGCAGTTGAATCTGTGGTAAAATATAATAAAACATGTTATTAACCACTATTACCAAACAGTAAATCAATAACAGTCATCAAAAACTTAACACACTACTTGACATTTTTACATAGAATATTTTTTAGTGCTTTGGCAAATTTAGAATACACAAATAGCAGAAAAGAAATGGAATTCTTCTTCATTTTACCTGTGCTGTTTTATATGTGAATCTGATCTAATTTTATGAGCATATTTTAATATTTTATTGAAGACACTACACATAACCTGTTTTTGAAGGTGTGTTTAATTTTAAATGAAACGGTTTACATTTGTACTTTTCATTTATTATAAATTTAAAAAATAAAGGTTTATAGTTCCATAGGCTCAAGCACGTCAGCTTCCCACCCTATGTCATACAATTCTGACAAATCGGCATCCTCATCATGTTCTTCATCATCCTCAGGATTTAAATCATCCACGGGATCTACTTCCACTGACGTTTCAATTACAAGTTCAATGATAAGGTCAAAATCAACTGATTGCTGATTGTCACTCATGGTTGATGTTATTGTTATCTTTAAAGAAAGAGAACAACAATGAGATGTTGCAGAGTAAGAGACAAATCTCAGAGATTATAATAGTAAAATTGTTTAACAAGAGTAACATTTTGCAGCTAATATTTAGCCATGTCCAGCGATGCTGAGGAGGTGAGGCCTATGTCCAAGTTTTCAGTGAACAGGACTCATCTCTTCTTAACCTTGGATAAGCCTCACCGACTCTGTGTCCCCTGCTCATACTTAAATGTACAGGGGCAGATTTATGCTAAGTGGCGCATCCCCACGGATGCACCAGTTAATGTGCACCGCTGCTCTGCCACCCATAGTGTGCCGCATTTACAATGTGGAGCACCATTGAGCAAAAACAGCACAGATGCGTCACGCAATCTGTGCCGCAAAAGCAGCACATTGCAGGAATCACGTCATAAGCGCGACATGTCTACTGCAATGCACAGGAGGAACCCTCACATTGCATGGTGCATCACTTCTTATGCCTGTTTCAAACAGGCGTAAGGATTTGATTCAGCAATGCTATAAAGCTGACTCAGTGAAATCTTCTAAATTTCACTGTGTTAGTTTTACAGGGCTTTCTTGCAAATTAATGCATACCTTGCAACAAAACACCTATATGAAAACTGACGCAGGTTTCATGTGGCACAGGACTTTACAGCATGACACATCTGCCTAGATGCATCAAGTTGTAAATATGTCGCCACATAGCAAATCTTTTGCACCGCCGCTGCGTCACAAAAGTGACGCACAGTGACGCAAAAGAAACATACACCTATCATAAATCTGACCCTAACATTTTAAATGATTGATTCAAGATTACGATAAAGTGTGGCCTATCCAGAGGTTTGTTTGAGGTGAGGCCTACTCAGGGTTGCAGATGAAATTTACGCTTGTTAAAGAGTACAGAGGAGATAATACATGTGAAGGCCTACCAATGAAGTAAGTCATATCCACTTCACTCTTGAACAAAGGCCAGACCTCTTCTGTGTCCGTGGACAGACCTAAACCTCATCTGCACAATGTCATTCGTAAACTTAGGAAACACAGGTGATGTAATTGAAAAATGTGGAGTTTCTTTTCCTCATTTCACAATCACATCACCTGTGTTTCCTTTGCTTAGGTATCTCATAGTGCAGATGGACTCTAGCATATCAAAGAGTACACAGAAGTTGAGCACTGTATACAACAATTTTGACATTTACAGAAGATTCAGCTTCTTATCTTGTTGGAGATGAAATAAGGCCTGTCTTGCAACATGGTGCATGTTTTGCATCACTGCTGCATCGGTTTCATGTGGCACGGGACTTTACAGCATGACACATCTGCCTAGATGGATACATTTTTAAATATGTCACCACATAGCAAATCTTTTGCACCGCCGCTGCGTCACAAAAGTGACGCACAGCGGCGCAAAAGAGGCACACACCTATCATAAATCTGTCCCTAACATGTTAAATGATTGATTCAGGATGACGATAAGGTGTGGCCTATCCAGAGGTTTGTTTAAGGTGACGCCTACTCAGGGTTGCAGATTAAATTTACGCTTGTTGAAGAGTATAGAGGAGATAATACATGTGAAGACCTACCAATGAAGTAAGTCATGTCCACTTCACTCTTGAACAAAGGCCAGACCTCTTCTGTGTCCGTGGACAGACCTAAACCTCATCTGCACAATGTCATTCGTAAACTTAGGAAACACAGGTGATGTAATTGAAAAATGTGGAGTTTCTTTTCCTCATTTCACAATCACATCACCTGTGTTTCCTTTGCTTAGGTATCTCATAGTGCAGATGGACTCTAGCATATCAAAGAGTACACAGAAGTTGAGCACTGTATACAACAATTTTGACATTTACAGAAGATTCAGCTTCTTATCTTGTTGGAGATGAAATGAGACCTGTCTTGCAACATGGTGCATGTTTTGCATCACTGCTGCATCGGTTTCATGTGGCACGGGACTTTACAGCATGACACATCTGCCTAGATACATCAAGTTGTAAATATGTCGCCACATAGCAAATCTTTTGCACCGCCGCTGCGTCACAAAAGTGATGCACAGTGGCGCAAAAGAGGCACACACCTATCATAAATCTGTCCCTAACATGTTAAATGATTGATTCAGGATGACGATAAGGTGTGGCCTATCCAGAGGTTTGTTTAAGGTGAGGCCTACTCAGGGTTGCAGATTAAATTTACGCTTGTTGAAGAGTATAGAGGAGATAATACATGTGAAGACCTACCAATGAAGTAAGTCATGTCCACTTCACTCTTGAACAAAGACCAGACCTCTTCTGTGTCCGTGGACAGACCTAAACCTCATCTGCACAATGTCATTCGTAAACTTAGGAAACACAGGTGATGTAATTGAAAAATGTGGAGTTTCTTTTCCTCATTTCACAATCACATCACCTGTGTTTCCTTTGCTTAGGTATCTCATAGTGCAGATGGACTCTACCATATCAAAGAGTACACTGAAGTTGAGCAGTGTATACAACAATTTTGACATTTACAGAAGATTCAGCTTCTTATCTTGTTGGAGATGAAATGAGGCCTGTCTTGCAACATGGTGCATGTTTTACATCACTGCTGCATCGGTTTCATGTGGCACAGGACTTTACAGCATGACACATCTGCCTAGATGCATCAAGTTGTAAATATGTCGCCACATAGCAAATATTTTGCACCGCCGCTGCGTCACAAAAGTGACGCACAGTGATGCAAAAGAGGCATACATGGCTATGTAAGTTAAATAATCAAAATCTAAATTTGCCAAGCACACATGGGTGTGTATTTACAAGGACCTTCCACCACGAGGACATGTCTTTAATTAAAATGGGAGAAATAACATCAAAGGGACTCAAATGCCTTTTAAATGTACCCCAAGCAACCTATGAAACTCTAGCAGTACATATCAAGAAACCTAATTGATTTCAGAAATCGTTTTTAAACACATCATCTAAATCAATGATATACCTACATTTAAGGGGAAATGACTTAAAATGGCCTAAGACACATGAAAGCATTTTTTTAAGGTCCTTGCACCATTTTTGGGTCACTTTTAACATGGCTATGTTAGTCAAAGAATTAAAATCTAAATTTGCCAAGCACAGATGGGGGCGTATTTACAAGGACCTTGCACCACGGGGAAAGGTCTTTAATTAAAATGAGAAAAATAACATCAGAGAGACTCAAATACCTTTTAAATATACCCTAAGCAACCTATGAAACTCCAGCACTACATATCAAGTAAACTAATTGATTTCAAAAATCGTTTTTAAACACATCATCTAAATCAATTATATACCTACATTCAAGGGGAAATGACTTAAAATGGCCGAAGACACATGAAAGCGTTTTTTTAAGGCCCTTGCACCATTTCTGGGTCACTTTTAACATGGCTATGTTAGTCAAAGAATTAAAATCTAAATTTGCCAAGCACAGATGGGGGCATATTTACAAGGACCTTGCTCCACGGGGAAAGGTCTTAAATTAAAATGGGAAAAATAACATCAGAGAGACTCAAATGCCTTATAAATATGCCCCAAGCAACCTATGAAACTCTAGCACTACATATCAAGTAAACTAATTGATTTCAAAAATCGTTTTTAAACACATCATCTAAATCAATTATATACCTACATTCAAGGGGAAATGACTTAAAATGGCCTAAGACACATTAAAGCGTTTTTTTAAGGCCCTTGCACCATTTCTGGGTCACTTTTAACATGGCTATGTTAGTCAAAGAATTAAAATCTAAATTTGCCAAGCACAGATGGGGGCATATTTACAAGGACCTTGCTCCACGGGAAAGGTCTTAAATTAAAATGGGAAAAATAACATCAGAGAGACTCAAATGCCTTATAAATATGCCCCAAGCAACCTATGTAGCTCTAGCAGTACATATCAAGAAACCTAATATTTTTCAAAAAATGATTTTAAACACATCATATAAATCAATTATATACCTACATTCAAGGGGAAATGACTTAAAATGGCCTAAGACACATGAAAGCGTTTTAGGCCCGTGCACCATTTCTGGGTCACTTTTAACATGGCTATGTTAGTCAAAGAATTAAAATCTAAATTTGCCAAGCACAGATGGTTGCATATTTACAAGGACCTTGCTCCACGGGGAAAGGTCTTAAATTAAAATGGGAAAAATAACACCAGAGAGACTCAAATGCCTTATAAATATGCCCCAAGCAACCTATGAAGCTCTAGCATTACATATCAAGAAACCTAATATTTTTCAAAAAACGATTTTAAACACATCATATAAATCAATGATATACCTACATTCATCGGGAAATGACTTACAATGCCCTAAGACACATGAAAACGTTTTTTTAAGGGTCACTTTTAACATGGCTATGTAACTCAAAGAAACAAAATCTATTTGTAAAACACTTGACACAAAGCAACATTTTAAATACAGAACTTTCTTCATAATTTTCTCCCTAAAGCACACTATTGTCTATCTAAATTAAATGAATCTTTTCTCACCTTAGCAAATACTTTATGAGTTTCAAAACAGTCTCAGAAACACACCAATTTGTCTTTAGCAGAGCAAAAGGTATGCACTCCAGAGTCTGCAGCTATGAAAAGCACAGAAATGCTGTAACTCATCACACATATCTCTCATGTCACCCAATCAAAACTCTTCCCTCACTTTTTTCAAATCAACACCCTTCCCCCCTCTGCCCTCTCTGCCTTTTTTGCATAGCAACCACCTCCTGAAAGACCTCTGATGTTTGCAAGTTCACACAACAATGTTTCAATTGAACTCTGAACTCTCAGTGCACCTGCATATCCAGTGCAATCTTTCATTAAATGATTTTTTCTTGACCATTCAAATTACATCTTTCAAATAACTCATCCATGCACCCTAACTTTCTGTTTTCAGCAATCAAAATCCACCAATCACTGCTACTGCTTCCTTAACACAGAAACTCCACAGTTTTTTTTTCATTTTAAACTCTTATTTTTCCAACTGCCATTTCATTGCCACACTTCATCTCACTGCAGCAGAACCTTCTCTCACCATGTTTTCTGTCTGGATTGTTGGACATAGTTACATCTACTGGGCTCAGAGGTATGCTGAGAACAGAAATTTACCTAACCTCAATTTACAAGATGTGGAAATTAAGTGGTTTGGCCACAGAGGATTAAAATTTCACCAATTGATACCATTGGTGAAAACCTTTATGCATTTGCCTAAACCTGACCTGTTAATTTTGCACTGTGGAGGTAATGACTTGGGCACTTTGACTGGTGTAGGTCTGGAAATGCTTTTAAAGGACACCTTTGAGCAATTGATGGCACTTTTTCCTCAAACTGCCTTGGTATATTCAAATATATGCCAAAGACAGAAATGGAGGTGGTCGAACCAATTTTGTCCACAAATTGAGAAATCGAGGAAGCATGTAAACAAATCTGTTTCAGCTTACATGAGAGACCATGGAATGGGCTCCATGTACAACAATAACTTGCGTTACTACATGCAAGATATCTACAGAGGAGATGGAGTTCACTTCTCAGATGAAGGGAACAGAGTTTTCATTCTGAATTTAAAACTGTGCATTGGTACCTACTTATAAGTACCTAAATGTACCATAAACCCAAAAGCTCTTCTCAGAGCTACCCTACATCTGATCACTCACAATTATTATTTTACTCTAACTTTTTTCACTAATTTTCAACAAAGTACGCTCCCCGGAGCGCTACCCGGTACGCGAACCGGAAGCTAACCGCGCAAAATTAAAAAAAAAAAATGTTTTTTTTTCGCACATATGGGCCTCCTCAGCCATCCTCAGAAAACCTAGGGGGTCAAAATACGTCTACCGTGTCCCCTTCTACCCATTCTGAACATTATTTGCCCTCCATCTTGTATCTTAATTCGACCGAAACACAAAATGGTGGACTCGCGTAACGCTGCAGGTTCGCGTACCGGGGCGCTCCCCGGGAAGCGCTCCATCAAAAAAGGTGGGAAAGTAATTTACAGAAGAAAAATTGGAGACACTTTCACCAAATATAGATTTGCTCATACTACATACCAATCCCTACCATTTTCACAAATTTGGTTGGAATTCCATTTAGCCATTTAGCCTGTAGACCTCTCTAAATACCCTGAGGTAAATTACTTCACAAAACACATCTGAAGTGTTGGAATTGACAACCAATGAAAATGTTACTTTCTTTTCCTTTTTTTTTTTACCTGACATTTGATTGGTTATGTACCTGAATATAAAGGAAGAGAAGGAAACACAGCCATTTTGACTACTACTTCCTGGTATACATTTCAATAGGATTTTCACTAATAACTTCAACTTCTTTGTAAAGGTAAGTTGTTATTTTAAAAACTGAAGTATATTGTGCACTTTAAGTTAATATGGTAAACTTTTTCTGATAGTTATATACTATCCCTCTGTAGTAGTTATAGATTTAGATAGACTTCTCTGTTATAGTTATGGATGGAGTTAGGCTTGTCTTTTATAATTATGAATTTACTTACGTTAAATCACATACACTTTTTTATATTCCTACTTCCACTCTGATACTATACACTGCCCAAAGATAAATTCACTGTTAAAAACTGCCTATCTAAAATTAATCCCAACAGTGCCCTATCTCTACTAATATATATTTTTTTATGCAAATTTCAGGCAAAATGGAAGGCGAACAGAAAGTGTCATTTGAAATTGTCCTTGCAGAGACCAACCAAGAAATCATTGATCCAAATGATATTGAATTTATGGATGAAACTTGGGACCAAGAACTACTGCAATGTGTGCAATCAGTAGATGTCCTCCTTGAAAATGAGGACATTTTACACACTCAAACATTACAAGCTATGTTCAATGAAAATAACGACATTTCAGACAGTGAAATGGTAGACATTTTATTAAATTTTGAAACATAATCACAATAATAAATAATTGTTTAAAAAAAATAAAAAAAAATCAACAAAACAAACAATCAATTAACATACAATATTTGAAAAGTCTATCATTATTTTTTCCTTATAGTACGCTCCCCGGGCGCTTCCCGGTTCGCGAACCGGGCACTCCCCACGCAAAAAAAAAAGAAAAAAATGTATTTCTTTTTTGCCCCGCGGGGCCCTTTTAAAGCCTCCACATCAAACCTAGGGGGTCAGGGAGGATCTACTATGCCCCCTTATGGTCATTTCTCCCTTTGTTTTGGCCTCCTCTTGTCTCTCGATCCTACCGAGAGACAAGATGGCGGCCGCTCCAGACTGTTTAGAATGTTGACAGACACCGGAGAGCCAATCAGCTACGCGAAGTTCCGTTACGCGTCAAGTACGCGAACCGGGGCGCTGCCCGGAGCGCTGTTACAGATATATATATTTTTTTTAACCTAATTTCTCAAAATCCACTGGCGCACATATATTGAGACCTAGCAAAGGCACATCGGGCTAACAGTCCCTACAATTTTGCCAAGTTTCTTGCAAATCCATTCAGCCGTTCGGGCTAAAAGTGAGGCCAACCGCCCTATGGAAATTAACATGGGAAAAACGCGTTTTGGGACCCCCCTTTTTTCTCGGCCCCCCCTTGACGAACCCCCCCCCAAATTTTCAGTGGCTGCTCAGAAACAAAATGTTCCATTTTTCTGAAATTTGGGACCGCTACTGACGCCACCTCACAGGCCAACGGGGCACCACACGCCGACTTTCGGCGCAGCATTGTAGGATGGCCACACCAGTGCGGCAACTTGCTGGACACCACCTCGGTGCCATCCGGATCTTGGCGCGTTGTGCTGCCTTCGGCCTATTCGCACATCGGTCCGCTACTGACGCCACCTCACGTGCCAACGAATTTTCTATGCTTTTTATAGCCCTATGCCGCATAACAGGTCATGTGACTTGTTTATAAAACTTTTCATTGGTTCATTTTACTTTTGGTTTCCTAATGATGGAAGGCTTGATCACATGACCTAAAAATAACACTTTTCATTGGATTAAAACATTTTTTTTTCCCAAACGATGAAAGCCCCACCTTGTTTCTGGATGTTTCAGACTGAAGCTGGCGTCAGCATGAGAGCACCACCATCTCGTAGCTCCGTCGTGGCCATTCCACGAGCAATCATGGCAGCCGCTCCCCACCAGAAGCCTGCGGGAGTCGGGGGCCCCCAAGACTTTTGTAGAATCTTCAAGGCTGAGGGGACGCTTTCGAGAATGGAGCCCAAGCCCTAGCAGACAAGCGTCCGAGTTCCAAGGTGTCCCAGGGCCATTTCAGTGGACCAGGCCCAAAAAGGAAAGAGCCTGCCGCCATTTTGAGAATCCTGTGGCAGCCGCCTATCGCTGCACCGCAAGAGTGGGCGCAACTCAGCTGAATGGCGGATTTTGGCACAGTGTACCAAAAGCGGGCGGAATGGCAACTGAAACGGTAAAGGGGCGCCCCACTACAGCAGACGAGCCTCCACCTGGGGAGGCCCGTTCACGCCGCCTCACCCCCCCCCCCGGGGCGCCCCACGCCGTTATTCGGAGCAGCATTGTAGGATAC
Source organism: Lissotriton helveticus (assembly GCF_964261635.1). Lineage (NCBI taxonomy): Eukaryota > Metazoa > Chordata > Amphibia > Caudata > Salamandridae > Lissotriton > Lissotriton helveticus. The sequence continues at coordinate 2,006,379,317 of NC_136067.1, forward strand.
CAAAACCAGTGCGGCAACTTACTGGACATCACCTGGGTGCCATCCACATCTCAGCGCGTTCTGCTGCCTTGGGACTATTCGGACAACAGACCGCTACTGACGAGGCCACCCCCCGGGACGCCCCACGCCGTTTTTCAGAGCTGCATTGTAGGATACCCAAAACCAGTGCAGCACCCAGGTAACATCAACTGGGTGCCGTCCAGAACTCAGCATGTTGTGCTGCCTTGGGACTATTCGCACAAAACACAGCTACTGACCATTGTTGCTTCTTTTTCAAAAAAATGTTTAAATGTATTTACTGTTTTTGTTGCGTTGTATATATTTATAAGTTATTAACGTTTTATAATCCTACTACTTTGTTGGAGTGCTATATTTTTTTAATGTGACACATAATTGTAAAAACTTTGATGTACAAAGAGGCATCCCTGGAATCTTCCGCTTCAGGCTCGGTCCCCTCCCCAATCACAATACAGGATGGTTTTCAGATAGTAGGAACGCGTGTGGTGTGACGGATCTCATCGGGTGGGGGCCTTGATCTACTGTAACTCCTTTGAAGAGGGGTGATTCTTTACAGCTGGGGCCATAAACTACATCTGCAGGGCTAGGTGATAGCCTGGGACCGGCCTGGACAATCGGACACATAGGAAGAGGAGTGTCAGAGAGTGCGGTAGTGAATAGGCCCCCTCCGAGTCCGCGCCATCACACCGTCCCTCGGGGGCCTCCGTCAAGCGGTTCAGGGAGGCACCGCATCACATTGTTTTCAAATGCAGTCACGTCCTCAAACAGCCCCCACTTACATTGAGAATAGTGAAGCTGTAGCAGGTGCTAATAAGCTTCAGACAGTCTAACAAGCACTCCTCAAAACTTTGAACTATCAGAGTGCATGAGTTTCATGCTCGATCGATTGAGCTAGCCGGATCGGGCAACATAAAGTATTAAATAGTTATGTAAATAGTTATTTAATAAAACGTTTTACCCTGTTACTTTGCTGGTGTGTTGTATATATTTATAATATTTGCATAGGGTTTGTAGTTATTTTGGGTGGGGTGGGTGGCGGAGCCGAGCTGTCTTGCAGCCATCATGGTGTGGAGTTCAGTTCATCTCACTAGTTTCGTATTTCTCATGAGGGGTTGTTCCTAATGTTTCTATTTTAGCGAGGTAAAAAAAAGATCCCATTAGTGGCCTACTGATTTTGCTCGATTCCTTTTGTTTTTTTACACGATTTTTCACTATCTGCAAAGACTAAACAGAGTATTGCGACTCTGTGCTTGTTTGTAAATAGAGAATGAACGAAAGAGAACCAATTCTAAAACAGTAAATGCTTGGATAACAATCAATGAAATGGAGAGAGAAGCTGGCACGACGGATTACAACGGGGGCAAAGGCCTGCGTTAACTACCCTTCACTATCTGCAAAGAGAGAGTACTCCTAATAGAAATGAGGGGGGGGTCAGCATTCAAAGCAGATCAGTGTGCATAAACACGAAAATGTTTTTACTTACCACGTACTTGACATTCGACAGCTTATGATATTTGCTATTAAAAAACCATTGAAATTCACTGAAAAAACCATAGGTTAGAGACCATATATAGTTAGGAATTAGCCTTTAAAAAACCTTGAAAATTCACTGAAAAAACCATAGGTTATAGACCATATATAGTTAGGAATTAGCATTTAAAAACCTTATTTTACTCACACAAAACCATTGAAATTCCATATATAGTTAGTTGCACTAACTATATATCGCGCACCCGCAATCCACTGCTGATGATGTCACTTATTACATCATTCATGACATGGTCAGTGACATCACTGATGACATCACTGATGACATCTCAAATGACATCACTGATGACATCACTGATGACATCATCCAGTGACTGTGTGTTTCTGTAAAGTTTAAATATGTTTGATATATTGAAGAATGAGTGGATGTATAAGTGTCTGGATGAAGGATTTAGTAGGTGCGTGACTGACTGTATGAGTGAGTGAATAAATGTGTTGTACTAAATGCATGGGTTAGTGACTAAACTGTCTGAATGTGTGCATCAGTATGTCTGTTGTGATGTAAACTGCTGCATGTGTTGTTCATTAGCTATACGAGAGGCTATATGTGTTATTGATTGGTTGCCCAAGTATTTGTATGGGAGATTGAGTTTGTGTGGGGGTGGCTGGGAGGTGTGTGACTCTGTGCATTGATGTGTGAGCAGTTGATTCACTAGGTGTATGAGTTCAAGAGTGCATGTGGAAACAGCTACATGGGCAGTTGACTATGTGCATGAGTGTATTGATGAGTGAATGGATATCTCAATGCTACATGTCATAGTAAGTACATATGTAAAACACAATACATGTGAGAGTTGGCATATATAAATAACTGTGCATGAGAGCCACTGAATGTGTGAGTGGCTGTATGGATCATTGTGAACTTGTATCAGGGATTGTATAAGAGAGTAAATATGTGTTAGTATATGTTTGAATAAGTAAGGTGTGTATAACTGTATAGTTGAGGAAATGGAGGTGAGATTGTTTCTTTGCATGACTGACAAGGTGTGTGAGTAACTCCATGGATGAGTGACAGTTTGTGAGTGTCTGTATACACTGAGTGTATCTAAGGTTATATTAGAGTCTGAAGAGGTTTATCGTATTAGCACGAGAATGATGTCAAATGAGATGTCATCAGTGATGTCATCAGTGATGTCATTTGAGATGTCATCAGTGATGTCATCAGTGATGTCACTGACCATGTCATGAATGATGTAATATGTGACATCATCAGCAGTGGATTGCGGGTGCGCGATATATAGTTAGTGCAACTAACTATATATGGAATTTCAATGGTTTTGTGTGAGTAAAATAAGGTTTTTAAATGCTAATTCCTAACTATATATGGTCTATAACCTATGTTTTTTTCAGTGAATATATATATATATATATATATATATATATATATATTCACTGACAAAAACCATAGGTTATACACCATATATAGTTAGGAATTAGCATTTAAAAAACCTTATTTTACTCACACAAAACCAATGAAATTCCATATATAGTTAGTTGTACTAACTATATATCACGCACCCGCAATCCACTGCTGATGATGTCACATATTACATCATTCATGACATGGTCAGTGACATCACTGATGACATCACTGATGACATCTCAAATGACATCACTGATGACATCACTGATGACATCTCAAATGACATCACTGATGACATCACTGATGACAACATCCAGTGACTGTATTTTTCTGTAAAGTTAAAATATGTCTTACATATTTATGAATGAGTCGATGTATAAGTGTCTGGACGAAGGATTTAGTAGGTGCATGACTGAATGTATGAGTGAGTGATTAAATGTGTCTCACTGAGTGCATGGGTTAGTGACTAAACTGTCTTAATTTGTGCATCATTATGTCTGTTGTTCTGTAAACTGCTGCATGTGTTGATCAGTAGCTATATGAGTAACTATATAGGTTATTGATTGGTTGCCCAAGCATTTGTATGGGAGACTGAGTGTGTGTGTGGGTGGCTGGGAAGTGTATGACTCTGTGCATAGATGTATGGATTCAAAAGTGCATGTTGGAAACAGCTGTATGGGCGGTTGACTGTGTGCATGACTGTATTGGTGAGTGAATAGATATCTCAGTGCTACATGTCAAATTAAGTACATATGTAAAATACAGTACATGTGAGAGTTGACATATATAAATAACTGTGCATAAGAGCCAGTGAATGTGTGAGTGGCTGTATGGATCATTGTGAACTTGTATCCAGGATTGTATAAGTGAGTAAATATGTTTTAGTATATGTTTGAATAAGTAAGGTGTGTTTAACTGTATAGTTAAGGAAATGGAGGTGTGATTGATTGTTTGCATGACTGTCTAGGTGTGTGTGTAACTTCATGGATGAGTGACAATCTGTGAGTCTGTGTTTACACTGAGTGTATCTAAGGTTATATTAGAGTCTGAAGAGGTTCATCGTATTATCACATGAATGATTTTATCAGTGATGTCATCAGTAATGTCATTTGAGATGTCATCAGTGATGTCATCAGTGATGTCATTTGAGATGTCATCAGTGATGTCATCAGTGATGTCATTTGAGATGTCATCAGTGATGTCATCAGTGATGTCACTGACCATGTCATGAATGATGTAATATGTGACATCATCAGCAGTGGATTGCGGGTTCGTGATATATAGTTAGTACAACTAACTATATATGGAATTTCATTGGTTTTGTGTGAGTAAAATAAGGTTTTTTAAATGCTAATTCCTAACTATATATGGTGTATAACCTATGGTTTTTGTCAGTGAATTTTTAAGGTTTTGTAAATGCTAATTCCTAACTATATATGGTCTATAACCTATGGTTTTTTCAGTGAATTTCATTGGTTTTTTAATAGCTAATATCAAAACCTTTACAATGTATTATTCTTTAAAAAGAAAAATATTTTTTACATGTTTTTTATACAATTTTTTTTTTATTTTTTTTTGTTTCGCTCCCAGTACGCGTACCGGTTAGCTTCCCGTTAGCTCAATCCGGAGGCGCGACCCGGTACGCGAACTGGTAAACGTTCCTTTTGCGCACCTCTCGCGTTACAAAACAACATCGTGACGCTTCGCGTCAGCATGACGTTTCGCGTTCTCGCGTAATACGTCATATTACGTGCTACGTTCGCGTACCCGGAAGCACAGCGGTACGCGAACCGGAAGCGATCCGCGGCGCGGCGCCGACCGCGTAACGTAAACATAGCAGGTCATGTGACTCGGTAATAACACTTTTCATTGGTTCATTTCACTTTTGGTTTCCTAATGATGTAATACAAGGTCATGTGATCTAAAATGAACACTTTTCATTGGTTTAGAACTTTTGTTTTTCCCAAATGATGAAAACCCCTCCTTCTTTCATCACTCTGACTTTCATCTTGGTGAGAGAAAGACCCTTTATTGAGACTTTGAGATGGCTTCATTAGTAGCTTCAGCTGGTGCTAGCCCACCACCTCCACCAAATCCAAGAAAGAGAGGACCACCTGCAGAAGTAATTTTGCAAGAAGAGGAAGAACAGGAAGAGGAGGAAGAGGAGGAAGAGCATGAGTTTTTGCCAGAGGAGCCCAGGAGGTACAATCGAAAGGAGAATTACATCTGGCAATTCTACAGAATTCCTGAGGGGCAAAAGAAAGTGAATGCACGCTACGTGTTTTGCCGTATATGCGGTGATAGATTGTCAAGGGGCACTGATAAAAAATATAGTTATGGCAATCATACTATGCATCGGCATATGAGTAGGTGGCACCCAAATAATTATAGTGCTGCCCAGCTACGTGACGAACAACAAAATCCCCTCCCAATGGCAAGAAGATCGGTGGTTCCAGAGGTGTCGGGACCAGAGGCGAGGGAGATGATCGCAAACATCCAAATGTTGTTTGGGCACGTAAAGCAAGTGTGCGTGGAATGTGGCACTTTCATCTGCTACAGAGAAAGTAGCATCACTTTGATTTTGCGAGCAATTCAAAATCATATTAATGTTTGTACGAAACGCACCAAAAAATAAATTCTTTTTTTTTTTTTTGCTCCTGTTGAGCCCTTTATAATGGATCGTTTTTGTTTCCCCCCCCCCAAAAAAACCAAAAAAAATTTAAAAACGTTCAGAAAATACAAAAAAAGTAAAAAAATGTTCAAAAAATACTAAAAAAAATATAAAACAACAAAAACATTAAAAAAAAAGTTCTTTTCAGAACTAACTCCCCATTATAAAAAAATTGGTAGAATATTTGGAACTCTGCCAACCTCTATTTCTCTTAGTTCGCTCCCGGAGCGCTACCCGGTACGCGTACCGGAAGCTAACCAAAAAAAATCTTTTTTAAAAAAAAGAACAGTAAGTATAAGGTAAGCAAACAGACAGTTATGTTAAAAGAAAGACAGCTCTAGGGAGTAAACTAAGGATACTGTTACCTACAATCCACTGCTGATGATGTCACATATTACATCATTCATGACATGGTCAGTAACATCAACAGCAGAGGATTGTAGGTAACAGTATCCTTAGTTTACTCCCTATAGCTGTCTTTCTTTTAACATAACTGTCTATTTCCTTCCCTTATAGTTACTGTTCTTTTTAAAAAAACATTTTTTTGATCAGTCATAAACAGTGACATTAATAGAAACAGAGAGAGTGAACAAGAGTGAAGAACTATGGTCCTCCTCAGCCACCCTCAGAAAACCAAGGGGGTCAAGATACATCTACCGTGCCCCCTTCTACCCATTCTGAACATTATTTGCCCTCCATCTTGTATCTTAATTCGACCGAAATACAAAATGGTGGACTGCCATAACGCTGCTGGTTTGCGAACCGGGCAACTTCCCGGGAAGCGGTCCAAAAAAAAAAGTTGGGAAAGTAATTCACAGACACTAAGAGTAATAGAGATGGAGTGAGTGAACAAGACTGAGGAACTATGAGAACAGAGGGACTGAGAAAAAGAGTGGAAGGAGTTGAGTAAATAGGTAATAGAGAAAGGAATGAGGAAAGTAGCAAAGGCAGGAAACTGAGGATTAAAGAAGTGAAGCAGTGGATCTAATAGTAGGTGAATGTGATAGAAATGTAACGAAAAGAGTACAACTATTTACCTTGTAACTGCCGTTAAATTAATCACATTTTATTTCTATACTTTCAATCTGTGAAAGAGAGAACCAACATTTGAAAAAATTTAAAATATGTATTTAAAAATTACAAAAGACAAGGGAAAATATTGAAGGACAAATAGTTTTTCAACAACTTTGACACTGACAGAAGCTTCTGCTTCTACAGGTCCTCTACACAATCCTAAAGATATACATTTTAAACTAACAGTATCTTGATGCAGATGAAGTGAGGCCTATCTTAAAACATGGTGCATCTTTTGCATTGCTCTTGTTTCAGAAAAGTGTCGCTTCAGTATGCCAATAACATGTCTCCTATCCAGAGATTTGTTTGAGGTGAGGCCTACTCAGAGTTCAAGATGAGATTTACACTTGTTGAAGTGTACAGAGGAGATAATATCTGTGAAAGTCTACTAATGAAGTGAGTCATGTCCACTGCACTCTTCAACAAAGTAGAAACCTCCTATGTTTCCCTGGACAGACCTAAACTTGATCTGCACAATGTGATTCATAATGATAGGAAACACAGGTGATGTAATTGAAATATGTGCAATTTATTTTGCTCATTTCACAATCACATCACTTGTGTTTCCTTTGCTTAGGTATCTCATTGTGCAGATGTAGTCCAGCATATGAAAGAATACGTAGAAGTGCAGCACTGCATACAATAAATTTAACACTTACAGAAAACTCACCTTCTCCATGCCTCCTACACAGTTCTACATATACATCATAAATGCAAACAGTACAGAATTAATTATACATGTTAAATGGTTTATTTTTGCTGTTCTCAGAATGTATCAAAATTCACTAAAAACAGTGACTTGAAGGTATTCATCATGTAACAGCGGGGAAAAAAAAACACAATCAAAATGATTGTGTTTAAAAAACCCATACAACATCAGAAATTAAAATTCAGAACTCCTTAAAGTTAACTTACTTTCCATGACGTCCAAGGATGTCCTATGAACAGCTTACACTCTTTTGTGCTGTTATTACTTTCAGCCCGCCACTTTCTGAAAGAAAACCTACATCGTTTTTAAAAACATGTTACATGCAATAAATGACTTCTTGCTCTCTACCACTATTTTCCACAAGGCCAAATCTAGTCAGAGATATTTATAACTCTTGGATTTCTTGTAAGCCAATCCCATCATTTGGCATTTCCGCAACTTTCAGAATTAAAATGTTGAAGATCATTTTCACAATCCTGGAATAGTAATATCTTCCCCTTCTTGCTCAGTCATGTTCTACATTTCCTATGACACTGATACTGCTTAATATGAAGCAGACTTACACTACCTCTATGAGTACTACAATTATTTAATTCTCTACATCACTTTTAATCACAAAGCAATGTAAAACAGTAGACAGCATTGCAGACTTACATTCCCTCTACTCCATGTTTTGATTGGCTGCTTCAATTAGCTTATGAAAAGAAACAGTTTTTCTGAACTCATTCATAGTGCACATACATCTCCATGATGTCCAATCCTATGATTAGAAGTTATGTCTCTGAACTACACTTATCCTCAAGGCCAAATTGTGTAGGAGCCATTAGAACTTCTTGAAATTCCACAGATCATATCCCGAGATTATTTTCCTAAAATTTTGGTTTTAAAAACACCAGGTAAGAGTTTTTAAGGTCATACGGCAATTTTTTTTTGAAAATTAAAACAGAATCATTGCAGAATGACCAGCCATTTCTAGACTTTAAATAAGCTGTGTAATGTCCTGATGATATTGAAGGTCCGTCATGATATATAATTGCTGTAGTTACAAAAGTCCTTCCTGATATTGACAACTGCGAAGCTACAAAATTTTTTATTAAAGTTGTCAATTTTGTTCCATCAGGCCTACATCGTTGGAACATTAAAATGACGTACTGGCCATATGTTCGTATAAATAATGTGGACATCATTTCAGATTTACATTGGCTACACTCCATGTTGTGATTAGCAGCTTTTACTAGCTTATTAAAGGAGACTGATTTACTGTCTGGCAAAGTTAAATATATAAATCTTTCTGAGTCTACACTAGTAGTACTTGATACCATACAGTTCTCGCAGTCATGCTGCCATTGATAAGAAAGCCCAAACAGCTGATCTACATCTACACCTTCAGCATGTAATACATCAAGCATATACATTAAAAACTCCTGACAATCTTGCTGAATATTTTGAGAGAATTGTGTTTGGCCTGAACATCTATCTAACAGATTTCTAATTTCAGACACACTTTCTATGTTTCTTCTATCAGTGGTACATTTCTCTAACACAGAATTTAACAAACTGCAAAATCTTTGATCAGAATTGACCACAATCTCTTCTTTTACATTTTTTAGAGAAAACAAAACATTAATTACTACATTAGCATAGCAGTTGACACCAGAACTGTTTTCAAACTGAAAACCAACAACATCTTCAACAGAATCCTCTTTGTTTCTGCTTGTAATTTTAGGTTCATTCACTTTTTGTCTTTTTGCTACAACCTCCCCAGTATTGTTCTCATTTCTTCGTTTCCGGCCTACCAGACGTTTCTCAAACAAAGGAAACTGAGGCAAATGTGGCGCATACTCTCTTCTTAACCTATTGTATTCCTTAACACAATCTAGATCTGCACAAATGTTTCTGACATCACACTCAATCAAGTACAATCCCGATAAAGTTCTAACTCGTGACAATGCCACATATGCCATACCCTCCTTGAACACAGAACTGCCAATATTCACCAATGCAGTGTCTACACTTAAACCTTGCGATTTATGAATTGTCACCGCATATGCCAAGCAAACAGGGAACTGCTTACGGCGAACATATAAGTCTTTTACAAGCAAAAATCTAGCAGAACAACGAGCAATTAGCTGTACTTCCTCAATGCCATCAAATTTAATTTTTAAAAATTCAATTCCATCTCTATTTCTGTATTTCACAAAATCAACAACATTACCCATTGATCCATTTACCAGACCTCTTTCAACATGTAAATTCCTTCTTAAAATTATACGGCAGTTCAAGCACACATTCAGAGTCTTTTCAAAACCTGCAGTTTTAGATATACTCTTCTCTAATGAATCCAATTTTGTTTTCAGATTCTCAGACAAAATAATTGTTGATCCCATATGCTCTACTCTATCAATAGCTTCCACTTTCACAATCTCTTGCTTTTCTAAATGCAACATTTTGTTGTTAAATTTGGCACATTCTGCAAGAGTTGGCATCAAACATATTCCAGATTTCTTATCAGTAATTTTCTGAAAAATATTCTCAGGCACAACATCTTGTTCTGGATATAAATTTGACAGTAATCGTGCATGTAAAGCTTCTTTCCCATGCTCGGTCACTTTTCCAATTCTAACATCTTGTAGAATAGTCTTGTAAACTTCATCCTTTGCCTGACGCATATTTTCATGCAGTTCAGCATAATTGAAGTTTAACCATATATTGACGTTGCCAATGCTGCCTAGGCACTTCCTGGTATCTTCATGCGTGAGCATTTTGAACACAGGTTGCCCTTTCACTGGTGTCAGCTGCAGAAGATCTCCGAAAACAATGATGTGTTTGCCACCAAATAACACATCATACTCTGTTTTGAGAACTTCTTGCATCCTCAAATGCACAAAGGCAAGCATGACATTGGAAACCATGCTTACTTCGTCAATGATAAGAAGTTTCATTTTCCTCAAGATTCTTGAAACTTCAAAACAAGCATCTCCAGATAGCTTGTGATATTCTAATTTGTTGTCATGCTCCACTGGCAGCATCAGTAAACGATGTAAAGTAATCCCTTTAATATTATGTGCTGCCAGTCCAGTTGGAGCAGTGACAACACAAGACAGCGATGACTCTGTCCTTTCCTGCAAATAGCATGAAATTGCTTTAATGAGGAAACTTTTTCCAGTTCCCGCTTCTCCACTCACGTACAGTCGGACAGGCTTCAACGACGTACATGAGCACTCTTTCTTATCATGACTTAATCCATGATCAATTTGCATGGTAACTTCGTCATATATTTTCCTCTGCTCAACGTTGAGTTGCCTTTCCAACTCTTCTAAGTTAACCGCATCCTCTTGAGCATGTGCCATGGCTCTTTCCACCTCATTCATAGCAGTGGCAGCTTCATTTTCAATAAGAGGTCCTCCTAGTGGATCCTGACTCAATGAAGCAGAACTCTGACTGTCCTGAGAACTGTCTCTGGCAATCTCGGCTGCAATCGTTGCTTCCTGCTCAATTTCCGCATTCAACATTTCTACATATTTGGGAAAAGCAGGACATTCTATGGTCTCCTTGGCGGCATTGAAAGAGTCTTCGTAACAGAGGAAATCTCCAAGCAGTTCCTCTTCTGCACGCCAAGGCTTGAAAAGTTGCAAAAGTGCTAAATAGAAAAACTCCTTTTTTTCAGGAGATTCGCCACTCAATTTTCGATGGTTTATCAAGTGGCATTTTCTTTGCTTGACCAGACATCCCTCACTTCCTATTACAGCATACACTCCTTTCTCAGTATCTTCTTTGATGTTCCTCTTGAACATGTAATTTTGCAGAACCTCATACAGACAAACATTCTCTAGGTGACTGCTTCGATTTGGATAATATGTATCCAACATGTTTGTCTTCAAAATGTCGGTACTGTTTGGCTCCTTTTCCGCCAAATACTCAATTTCCCGCACAGGTTTGAGAACTCGATTACGCGTTGCAGCAAGACCAAGACTCGCCCAAACGATACTCCTGGACTTGGCATAGAGACTTGCTGAAGACAACCGGTCAGAACATTCGTACGCTCCGATTTCTCGATGCGACAACATCTTCAGACTGAAACTGTACAACTTCTTGCTGAGGCTCTTTTCATGGGAAATGTCCTCCCACATATCCTTCAATTCTGTCTTCTCTTTTTTGGTGATGTAAGACGTCACATACCGAGCCACAGCCATACAGTTATCAGCCACAAACTGTATATCCATGTTAGCATTCCACATGGACAAAATCACCGGGTTGTAGTCGTTGATGTACTTGGACTCTTCGTTCCTCTTCAAATTGTAAGTGTTTTTAGGTGATTTCTTCATCACATTATGTCGCAGCGAAGACATCAAACTGTTTACTCTTCCTTTAGAAATCACCGGTCGTGGAAAGCCGAAACGACATTTGGTGTAGAACTTGTCTTTGTTTCGGAATTTACGACGGCAGTATTTTCCACATCGATGGCTTTGGAAACGCAGAACTTTTTCTCTTAGGCTTTTCTTCTCCTTTGCGTTTGGAACAGCACACGTAGAATACTGTTGGATGAAACTCATCACTGAGTCTTCTGGATCCGTTCCAAATTTAGGTGCATCCTTGATCCACAGCAACATATGTATATGAGGAGCACCTCTTGCTTGGTACTCCTTTCTCCAGAAGAAATCCAACACCTCTCCAAGAGGTGGATTCTTCTTATTCATGATGAAAGACATCATAGCTTCAAATCTATGATTGAAGTACCTACATACATTGACTGGATCCAAAGAGCACAGTTCTCCGGGTGTCTTGAATTCGATGTTTTCTACGTTAGCATTTGCCTCTCGTAGAAATTTAAGTAAGTCTTCCCAGCCATACTCGGCACAACTCAGAGTGAGGAACCATGTGGGAGTACCTAAGTTCCTCAGCATACATTTTAAATCACCATGACGACGGTACCAGTACTCATTAGTACCACGCTGACACGCCATGAGATTAATCAGGTGAGAATCCAAAATACTATCTTGGACATTCACTTTATCCATAAAATCACTTGCCGAGATGTTTTGCATGTGTATACCACTTTTCAAGATGTGGTTCACTGCATATGACAGTCCAGACAGATCGCTTTCAAACAGGAGATGAAACAAATAAGGAATGCATTGTCGAAACCTAGCATCTCCTGCATACAATCGCAAAGTCCGGTATTCAGAAGCAGGAATTTGATGAGGTCGCTCATCATATCTTCCTCCCTGACCTGTTGGAAAAAGCTGTGGGAAACACCGAGCTTCCAAACTTTCCTCCCAAACACTAATGGGACTCCCTTTGGCTTGTTTCATTTGAAACAACTCAATAGCATTCCCCATGACTTCCTTTGAATGCAAAGGATGAACACTATAATGTTCATATATTTCCTCACTAGTAGAGGGTTCTACTTTCTCAATTTGACCAGCACACAAATCGCTATCCTCTTCCTCACTTACTTCCTCTTCTGCAACATATACATTCTTATAGTATTTATTATTTTTTTTCAAATACAATGTTGCCTTTTTAACTTTCCTAACATCTACTAAATCTTGCCATATTTTCTTATTCTTTGTCGGAACCCCATTAACTAAGATAACCAGAGGTTCCTCTTCCACTTTTTCTACTCCAATTGTGTTAATGTTTTTCTTGAAATCTAGAGGCAAATAAACAACTCTTCCCTTTAATCCTCTCTGTAAATCTGATGGAGGCAATTTCCCTGTCTTTGGCTCCATTCTTACAATAGCCTGAAAGGGATGGATACTTTGAATCAAAATAGATTCATAAGTATTTAAGTCCTTCAATTCAGAAGGAATCTCAACCAATTCCAGATTATTATGAACTGCTCTAGCAGGCATCTGGTTTTGTTTTAATTTGTTACAACAATAAGTACACACACGTTGATCCAATCCCAAATCAAAACAATTTTCTACCATCAAGTATGTTGCAAAATCCTTCCATTCACTATTATTTTCCCTTTCACTTTTTGCATATAAATCCACTAACTTAGTCTGATTCTTATAATAAGTGCGTCTACAACACACACAAGTGAAATTAGGCCTCTCACTTGATTTCATGTCAAACGTCGCAATTTCCCTCTGGAAATTATCTGTACTGGAAACATGTACACTATCTTCCAAATGACCCTCTACTTCTTGCTCAATTTCAACATTCTCCTCTTTACTTCCAAAGTAACAAAACTCAATTTCTTCACATATATTCTTCACATCTATTTCAGAACCATGCAAAAGAGCAGCGCATAATTGTTTCAGCATAATTGCTGGACTCTTAGCATAATACAACAGTCTAACTAACTTCCTCACTTTGTTATGATGCACTGCTAGCATCCTGAAATGATGAAAAACACTCTGGCATACTCTCCTGGAAAGACAAGCCAGTGAATGACCATGCAAACCTGTCACTTCTCTCACTCTGCAAGGATCTAATTCTTGCAACAACCTTATTTTCTGTTTCAAACTTTTCTTGTTAAATGTCCGTACAAAATCACAAAGCAAATTGATGGAATCCTGTCGCACACTGCAAATACTACTACACTTCCAGGTGTACACAGGACCCTTAGCACGTCTTCCTAAAACCTCATTACCTAACAACTCTTCTGCCTCTGTTGTCACAAGTTTTTCTTTTTCAACTGGACAACCATCTTTCACTTCATAAGCACGACCAATGATGTCAACTGCATGCACCAAATCATTATCCTGGAAATAACTCTCTTCATTAAAAAATGCCTCACAGCTTGAACTATGTATCCATTCTCCAGAAAAAACTTCACAAAAATTACTACGATTAACTATTCTCTTCCATCTACTATTTCTTTTGAAATCAAAAATTGCCTTGTTTAGCTTCCTAATTCTATTGATTATCAAAATAAATAACTTACGTTTAATTTCAAAAGCCTGATCAATAACTTTCTCAACTTTTTTTTTTCTCCTATAAAAAACTAATTTCTGTTGACCTTTCTTAATATTTTTTAACAAATTGCCAATTATCCTGTTACGGAACATTCGTTTACGAATCTCCCTAAACTGTTGTTTCCTTCTACTATCATGCACAGATTTATCTCTTGCTCTAGCAGTAACATTTTCATTTGTCCTTTTCTTTCCATTTGATTTACTTCTCATGTTATGGATTGAAACATTTTCTGTACTAATATTTTTTTTATTAGAAATATTTCTTATGAAATATTTAGAGCTCTTACCCGGTGCTTTCTTCATGGCTTGAGAAATCTTTTTGTTAGAGGACTGCTGCGTTTTTTTTTTCTCCTGCTGTCTTTGACGTTTTGCAGCCTTTATCTCTCTTATTTTTGTAGGCATATTGAAATCTTGAAATGATCTGCAGTTGAATCTGAGGAAAAATATAATAAAAAATGTTATTAAACATTATTATCAAACAGTAAATCAGTAATAGTGATCAAAAACATAACACACTACTTGACATTTTAATTTGAAGATTTTTTAGTCATTGCCATTTTTACAATACAGAAATACCAGAAAAGAAATGACATTTATATTTATGTTACCTATGCTATTTTATATGTGAATCTGATCTAATTTTATGAGCATATTTTAATATTTTATTGAAGACACTACACATAACCTGTTTTTGAAGGTGTCTTTATTTTTAAATTAAACGGTTTACCTTTTTACTTTTTATTGATTATAAATTTTAAAAATAAATGTTTATAATTCCAAAGGCTCAAGCAGGTCAGCTTCCCATCCTATATCATATAATTCGGACAAATCTGCATCCTCATCACGCTCTTCTTCATCCTCAGGATTTAAATCATCCAATGGATCAACATCCACTGATGTTTCAATTACAAGTTCAATGATGAGGTCAAAATCAACTGATTGCAGATTGTCGCTCATGTTGAGGTTGTCTTTATCTTTAAAGAAAGATAACAACAATGAGATGTTGCAGAGTAAGAGACAAATCTCACAGATTATAATAGTAAAATTATTTAACAAGAGTAACATTTTGCAGCTATTATTTAGCCATGTCCAGCGATGCTGAGCAGGTGAAGCCTATGTCTAATTTTTCACTGAACAGGACTCATCTGTTCTTAACCTTGGATAAGCCTCAACGACTCTGTGTCCCCTGCACATACTCAAATGTTAAAGTGCAGATTTATATTAAATGGCACATCCCCAGGCATGCACCAGTTAATGTGCACCACTGCTTTACCACCCATGGTGTGCCGCATTTACAATCAGATAGGAGAAAGCTGCTTCAAAACCCTGCGCCTGCTTGAAGCTGGCATAGGTCTTGATGCAGCATTGTAGAGATGGGGCACCCCTGAGCCTTGCTGGAGCTGCATCGCACTTACGATACAACTCCAGCAATGCGCCACCTTTACGGCACAGATGCGTCACGCATCTGTGCCGTTTTTGCCCCATGCTGCGCCGCATTGTAAATGCAGCACAACATGGGTGGCGGAACAGTGGCGCAGGATGACTGTCACATCCCTGGTGATGCGCCACTCATCATAAATCTATCCCTAAGCTTCTTATCTTGTTACAGATGAACTGCCATATGTATCATCAAAATATTTTACATATTATAAATACCGAATTTTAAGGAATAAATAGCGATTCTTTACTATTCCTAATTTGCAATGAGCAAATTGCTAATTGCAAATTACCCATTCATTTCCATAGGCTAGGAGGCTCATAGGAATTAATGTTGCAATTTGTGATTAGCAATTAGCTCATCACAAAATAGGATTTTTTTCAAGCGTGCAGGGGTATCTCAAGAACACCCTGCTGCACCCCTGAAAAAGAAATTTGGGAGCACATGGCACACCTACATGCCCTAATGGCATGTATGGGCGTCATATGGGACTTTTTTTTTTTTTTTTTTAAATGCTTTTTGAAAAGAATTCGCAAATTACCACAAACTAGAAGTTGGTGGTAGTTTCCAAATCCTTAATATCATTTTTTACATATTTTTTTTTTGATACATTGCATTTAAGGAATCACAAATTTTGAATTATTGACATTTTAAGTAATTTCCACATGTGCAGTGTTTTCAAAATATAATTTGAAAATCGTTTTTGGGGAAAAGTAATGGTTTGCAAATTTATGACAAGGACATAATGGTGTATGCTTCTCTATAAGGCATTTCAGTATCTCTAATGTCATTTTTCCCATATTACATTATAAGACCTTTCCCCATGAAGCACATTCCTTGTAAATATGCTCCCACCTGTGCATTGCAAATTTAGATTTTGACTGTTTCAGACACATAGCCATGTTGAAAGTGACCCAAAAAAATTGCAAACGTTTTAAAAAAACACATTCATGTGTCTTAATGACATTTTAAGTCATTTCCCCATGGACAATGTTTTCTAAGTGGCACAAAAGAGGTATACACCTATCATAAATCTGTCCCTAGCATTATAAATGATTAAATCAGGATGACAATAAGATGTGGCCTATCCAGAGGTTTGTTTAAGGTGAGGCCTACTCAGGATTGCAGATTAAAGTTACGCTTGATGAAGAATACAGAGGAGATAATTTATTGTAAAGGCCTACCAATGAAGTAAGTGATTTCTACTTCATTGCACCAGTCATCATAAATGTATCCATAAGCTTCTTATCTTGTTAGACATCAACCGCCATATGTATCATATAACTATTTTGCATTTCCAAAAAAGCGAATTTTAAGGAATAAATAGCGATTCTTTACCATTCCAATTTTGTTTGAGAAAATTGCTAATTGCAAATTACCCATTCATTTCCATGGGCTAGGAGGCTCATATAAATGAAGGTGCAATTTGCGATTAACAATTTGCTCATCACAAATTAGGAATTTATTCCAAAGGTGCAGGGGTGTCTCAAGAACACCCTGCTGCAACCCTGAAAAAGAAATTTGGGGGCATATGGCGAACATAAATTTTAACAACATTCCTTTACCTCAAAAACGATTTTCAAATCATAACTTCAAAACACTACACATGGGAAAATTACTTAAATTGTCCTTAAGACACATAAAAGCGTTTTTTGATTGGCTTTCCTGCATGGTAGGGTCACTTTTAACATGGCTATGTAACATAAACATTCAAAATCAAAATTTTCCATGTACAGGTGGGAGCATATTTACAAGCAATTTGCGCCACAAAGAAAGGTCTGACATTAAAATGGGAAAAATAACATCAGGGACAGTCAATTGCCTTATAAAGAACCATACACCATTATGTCCTTCTCATGAATTTAAAAACAATTCCTTTTTCCCAAAAACGATTTTCAAATCATAATTTCAAAACACTGCACATGAGAAAATGACTTAAAATGTCATTGAAACACATGAAAGCGTTTTTTGATTGGCTTTCCTGCATGGTTGGTTCACTTTTATCATGGCTATGTAACACAAACATTGATAATTAAAATTTTCATGCACATGTAAGAGCATATTTACAAGCAATTTGCGCCACAGAGAAAGGTCTTACACTAAAATGAGAAAAATAACATCAGGAACAGTCAATTGCCTTATAAAGAACCATACACCATTATGTCCTTGTCATGATTTTATAAACAATTCCTTTTCCCCAAAAACGATTTTAAAATCATAATTTCTAAACACTGCACATGGGAAAATGACTTAAAATGTCATTAAAACACATGAAAGCGTTTTTTGATTGCCTTCCCAGCATGGTTTGGTCACTTTTAACATGGCTATTTAACACAAACATTCAAAATCTAAATTTTCCATGCACATGTGAGAGCATATTTACAAGCAATTTGCGCCACAGAGAAAGGTCTTACACTAAAATGAGAAAAATAACATCAAGGACAGTCAATTGCCTTATAAAGAACCATACACCATTATATCCTTGTCATGAATTTAAAAACAATTCCTTTTCCACAAAAACGATTTTCAAATCATAATTTCTAAACACTGCACATCAGAAAATGACTTAAAATGTCATTAAAACACATGAAATCATTTTTTGATTGGCTTTCCAGCATGGTTGCGTCACTTTTAACATGGCTATGTAACACAAACATTCAAAATCAAAATTTTCCATGCACATGTGAGAGCATATTTACAAGCAATTTGCGCCACATAAATCATAATTTTCTCCTTAAAGCACACTATTCTCTATCTAAAGTAAAGAAATATTTTCTCACCTTAGCAAATACTTTGAGTTTGAAAACAGTCTAAGAAACACACCAATTTGTCTTCAGCAGAGCAAAAGGTATGCACTCCAGAGTCTGCAGCTATCAAAAGCACAGAAATGGTGTAATTCTTCACACATATTTCTCATGTCACCCAATCAAAACTCTTCCCTCACTTTTTTTCAAATGAAAACCCTTCCCCCTCTGCCCTTTCTGCCTATTTTCCATAGCAACCACCTCTTAGAGAAACTCTGGTGTTTGCAAATTCACACAACAATGTTGCAATTGAACTCTGAACTCTCAGTGCACCTGCATATCCAGTGCTTTCTTTCATTTAATGATTTTTTATTGACCACTCAAAATACATCTTTCAAACAACACATCTGTACACCCTAACTTTCTGTTTTCATCAATCAAAATCCACCAATCACTGTTACTACTTCATGAACACAGAAACTCCACAGTTTTTTTCATTTCAAACTCTCATTTTTTCAACTGCCATTTCATTGCCACACTTCATCTGACTGCAGGAGAACCTTCTCTCACCATGTTTTCTGTCTGGATTGTTGGTCATAGTTATATTCACTGGGCTCAAAGGTACGTTGAAAGCAGGAATTTACCTAACCTCAATTTACAAGATGTGGAAATTAAGTGGTTTGGCCACAGAGGATTAAAATGTCACCAATTGATACCATTGGTGAAAACCTTTATGCATTTGCCAAAACCTGACCTGTTAATTGTGCACTGTGGAGGTAATGACTTGGGCACTTTGACTGGTGTAGGTCTGGAAATGCTTTTAAAGGACACCTTTGAGCAATTAATGGCACTTTTTCCTCAGACTGCCTTGGTATATTCAAATATATGCCAAAGACAGAAATGGAGGTGGTCAAACCAATTTTGTCCACAAATTGAGAAGTCGAGGAAGCATGTAAACAAATCTGTTTCAGCTTACATGAGAGACCATGGAATGGGCTCCCTGTACAACAATAACTTGCGTTACTACATGCAAGATATCTACAGAGGAGATGGAGTTCACTTCTCAGATGAGGGCAACAGAGTTTTCACTCTGAATTTAAAAATGTGCATTGGTACCTACTTATAAGTACCAAAATGTACCATAAACCCAAAAGCTCTTCTCAGAGCTACCCTACATCTAATCACTCACAATTATTATTTTACTCTAACTTTTTTCACTAATTTTCAACAAAGTACACTCCCTGGGGCGCTACCCGGTACGCGTACCGGGAGCTAACCTCGCGAAAATTTTTAAAAAAATGTTTTTTTTTCGCACATATAAACCTCCTCAGCCACCCTCAGAAAACCTAGGGGGTCAAGATAAGTCTACCGTGCCCCCTTCTACCCATTCTGAACATTATTTGCCCTCCATCTTGTATCTTAATTCGACCGAAACACAAAATGGTGGACTCCCGGAACGCTTAAGGTACGCGAACCGGGGCGCTCAACGGTTCGCGTACCGGGTCGCTCCCTGGGAAGCGCACCATTAAAAAAGGTGGGAAAGTAGTTCACAGAAAAGCCACTGGAGACAATTTCACCAAATATAGATTAGCTCATACTACATACCAATCCCTACCATTTTCACAAATTTGATTGGAATTCCATTTAGCCATTTAGCCTGTAGACCTCTCTAAATACCGTGAGGTAAATTACTTCACAAAACACATCTGAAATGTTGGAATTGACAACCAATTAAAATGTTACTTTCATTTTCTACTTTTTTTACCTCACATTTGATTGGTTATGTACCCGAATATATATAAAGGAAGAGAAGGAAACACAGCCATTTTGACTACTACTTCCTGGTGTACATTTCAATAGGATTTTCATTAATAACTTCAACTTCTTTTTAAAGGTAAGTTGTTATTTTTAAAACTGAAGTATATTGTGCACTTTAAGTTAATATGGCAAACTTTTTCTGTTAGTTATATACTATCCCTCTGTAGTACTTATAAATTTAGATACACTTTTTTATATTCCTACTTCCACTCTGATACTATACACTGCCCAAAGATAAATTCTCTGTTAAAAACTGCCTATCTAAAATTAATCCCAACAGTGCCCTACCTCTACTAATATATATTTTTTTTATGCAAATTTCAGGAAAAATGGAAAGTGAACAAAACATTTCATTTGAAATTGTCCTTCCAGAGTCCAACACAGAAATCATTGATCCAAATGAGATTGAATTTATGGATGAAACTTGGGACCAAGAACTACTGCAATGTGTACAAGCAGTAGATAACCTCCTTGCAAATGAGGACATTTTACAACCTCAGAGACTACAATCTATATTCCATGATTATTATGAAATTTCTGACAATGAAATGTTAGAAAGTTTAATAAATTATGAAACACAATAAAAAAAGCTTAAAAAAAAAAAAAAAAAAAAATAATCAACAAAACCAACAATCAATTAACATACAGCATTTGAAAAGTCTATCATTCATTTTTCATTGTGGTACGCTCCCCAGAACGCTTCCCGGTTCGCGTACCGGGCGCTAACCACGAAAAAAAACAAAAAAAAAATTTTTTTTTTTGCTTCGCGGGGCCCCTTTAAAGCCTCCACATCAAACCTAGGGGGTCAGCGAGGATCTACTATTCCCCCTTATGGTCATTTGCCCCTTCGCTTTCGCCTCCTCTTGTCTCTCGATCCTACCGAGAGACAAGATGGCGGCCGCTACGGACTGTTTGGAATGTTGACAGACACCGGAGAGCCAATCAACTTCGCTACGCGAAGTTCCGTTACGCGTCAAGTACGCGTACCGGGGCGCTGCCTGGTCCGCGCTTACAGATATATATCTTTTTTTGAACGTTAATTTCTCAAAATCCACTGCAGCACATATATTGAGACCTACAAAAGGCACATCGGGCTACCAGTCCCTACAATTTTGCCAAGTTTCGTGCAAATCCATTCAGCCGTTCGGGCTAAAAGTGAGGCTAACCGCCCTATGGAAAACTCAATGTTAAAAACACGTTTTGGGACCCCCCTTTTTTCTCGGCCCCCCCTGGACCAACTCCCCCCAAATTTCCAGTGGCTGCTCAGAAACAAAATGTTCCATTTTGCTGAAAATTTCAGCCAATTCCGTCCACAAACGCCAAAGTTATTAGACATAGAATTTTCAAAAAACCCATAGAGAAAAAATCCTAACTATATATACCTACTGGCGGTCGCCAGTAGGTATATATAGTTAGGATTTTTTCCCTATGGGATTTTTGAAAATTCTATGTCTAATAACTTTGGCGTTTGTGGACGGAATTGGCTGAAATTTTCTGGAAAATGGAACATTTTGTTTCTGAGCAGCCCCTGAAAATTTGGGGGGGGTTCGTCCAGGGGGGGCCGAGAAAAAAGGGGGGTCCCAAAACGTGTTTTTAACATTGAGTTTTCCATAGGGCGGTTGGCCTCACTTTTAGCCCGAACGGCTGAATGGATTTGCATGAAACTTGGCAAAATTGTAGGGACTGGTAGCCCGATGTGCCTTTTCTAGGTCTCAATATATGTGCTCCAGTGGATTTTGAGAAATTAACGTTTAAAAAAAGATATATATCTGTAAGCGCGCTCCGGGCAGCGCTCCGGTCCGCGGACCTTAAGCGTACCGGAACTTCGCGTAGCTAAGCTGATTGGCTCTCCGGTGTCTGTCAACATTCTAAACAGTCCGGAGCGGCCGCCATCTTGTCTCTCGGTAGGATTGAGAGACAAGAGGAGGCCAAAACAAAGGCGAAAATGACCATAAGGGGGCATACTAGATCCTCCCTGACCCCCTAGGTTTAATGTGGAGGTTTTAAAAGGGCCCCGCGGGGCAAAAAAAACAAAAAAAAATTATTATTTTTTTTTTTCGTGGGGAGCGCCCGGTCCGCGAACCGGGAAGCGTTCTGGGCAGCGTACTGCAATGAAAAATGAATGATAGACTTTTCAAATGCTGTATGTTAATTGATTGTTGTTTTTGTTGATTATTTTTTATTTTTTTTAAGCATTTTTTTTTATTGTGATTGTGTTTCATAATTTATTAAACTTTCTAACATTTCATTGTCAGAAATTTCATAATTATCATGGAATATACATTGTAGTCTCTGAGGGTGTAAAATGTCCTCATTTGCAAGGAGGTTATCTACTGCTTGTACACATTGCAGTAGTTCATTGTCCCAAGTTTCATCGAAAAATTCAATGTCAATTTGATCAATTGTATCAATCAATTCTTGGCTGCTCTCTTGCAGGTCCATTTCAAAAGAAACTTGGTTTTCGCCTTCCATTTTGCCTGAAATTTGGATTAAAAAAATATACATTAGTAGAGATAGGGCAATGTTGGGAATATTTTTAGATAGGCATTTTTTATCAGTGAATTTATCTTTGGGCAGTGTATAGTATCAGAGTGGAAGTAGGAATATAAAAAAGTGTATGTGATTTAACGTAAGTAAATTCATAATTATACAAGAGAAGCCTAACTCCATCCATAACTATAACAGAGAAGTCTCTCTAAATCTATAACTACTACAGAGGGATAGTATATATCTATCAGAAAAAGTTTACCATATTAACTTATAGTGCACAATATACTTCAGTTTTAAAAATAAAAACTTACCTTTAGAAAGAAGTTGAAGGAATTAGTGAAAATACTATTGAAATGTACAGCAAGAAGTATTAGTCAAAATGGCTGTGTTTTCTTCTCTTCCTTTATATATATTCAGGTATATAACCAATGAAATGTCAGGTAAAAAAAGTAGAAAATGAAAGTAACATTTTCATTGGTTGTCAATTCCAACACTTCAGATGTGTTTTGTGAAGTAATTTACCTCAGGGTATTTAGAGAGGTCTACAGGCTAAATGACTAAATGGAATTCCAATCAAATTTGTGAAAATGGTAGGGATTGGTATGTAGTATGAGCTAATCTATATTTGGTGAAATTGTCTCCAGTGGCTTTTCTGTGAACTACTTTCCCACCTTTTTTGATGGTGCGCTTCCCAGGGAGCGACCCGGTACGCGTACCGTTGAGCGCCCCGGTTCGCGAACCTTAAGCGTTCCGGGAGTCCACCATTTTGTGTTTCGGTCGAATTAAGATACAAGATGGAGGGCAAATAATGTTCAGAATGGGTAGAAGGGGGCACGGTAGAGTTATCTTGACCCCCTAGGTTTTCTGAGGGTGGCTGAGGAGGCTTATATGTGCGAGAAAAAAAAACATTTTTTAAAAAAATTTCGCGAGGTTAGCTCCCGGTTCGCGTACCGGGTAGCGCCCCAGGGAGCGTACTTTGTTGGAAATTATTGAAAAATGTTAGAGTAAAATAATAATTGTGAGTGATCAGATGTAGGGTAGCTCTGAGAAGAGCTTTTGGGTTTATGGTACATTTAGGTACTTATAAGTAGGTACCAATGCACATTCTTAAATTCAGAGTGAAAACTCTGTTGCCCTCATCTGAGAAGTGAACTCCATCTCCTCTGTAGATATCTTGCATGTAGTAACACAAGTTATTGTTGTACAGGGAGCCCATTCCATGGTCTCTCATGTAAGCTGAAACAGATTTGTTTACATGCTTCCTCGACTTCTCAATTTGTGGACAAAATTTGTTTGACCACCTCCATTTCTGTCTTTGGCATATATTTGAATATACCAAGGCAGTCTGAGGAAAAAGTGCCATTAATTGCTCAAAGGTGTCCTTTAAAAGCATTTCCAGACCTACACCAGTCAAAGTGCCCAAGTCATTACCTCCACAGTGCACAATTAACAGGTCAGGTTTGGGCAAATGCATAAAGGTTTTCACCAATGGTATCAATTGGTGACATTTTAATCCTCTGTGGCCAAACCACTTAATTTCCACATCTTGTAAATTGAGGTTAGGTAATTTCCTGTTTTCAACGTACCTTTGAGCCCAGTGAATATAACTATGTCCAACAATCCAGACAGAAAACATGGTGAGAGAAGGTTCTCCTGCAGTCAGATGAAGTGTGGCAATGAAATGGCAGTTGAAAAAATGAGAGTTTAAAATGAAAAAAACTGTGGAGTTTCTGTGTTCATGAAGCAGTAACAGTGATTGGTGGATTTTGATTGCTGAAAACAGAAAGTTAGGGTGCACGGATGTGTTCTTTGAAAGATGTATTTTGAATGGTCAATAAAAAATCATTAAATGAAAGAATGCACTGGATATGCAGGTGCACTGAGAGTTCAGAGTTCAATTGCAACAACGTTGTGTGAACTTGCAAACACCAGAAGTCTTCCAAGAGGTGGTTGCCATGCAGAAAAGGCATGAAATGGCAGAGGGGGGAAGGGTTTTCATTTGAAAAAAAGTGAGGGAAGAGTTTTGATTGGGTGACATGAGAGATATGTGTGAAGAATTACAGCATTTCTGTGCTTTTGATAGCTGCAGACTCTGGAGTGCATACCTTTTGCTCTGCTGAAGACAAATTGGTGTGTTTCTGAGACTGTTTTCAAACTCAAAGTATTTGCTAAGGTGAGAAAATATTTCTTTAATTTAGATAGAGAATAGTGTGCTTTTAGGAGAAAATTATGAATTATGTGGCGCAAATTGCTTGTAAATATGCTCCCACATGTGCATGGAAAATTTAGATTTTGAATGTTTGTGTTACATAGCCATGTTAAAAGTGATACAAACATGCTGCAAAGGCAATCAAAAAACGCTTTTATGTGTTTTAAGGACATTTTAAGTAATTTTCCCATGTGCAGTGTTTTGAAATTATGATTTGAAAATCGTTTTTGGGGAAAAGGAATTGTTTTTAAATTCATGACAAGGACATAATGGTGTATGCTTCTTTATACGGCAATTGACTGTCCCTGATGTTATTTTTCCCATTTTAATGTAAGACCTTTCTCTGTGGCGCAAGTTGCTTGTAAATATGCTCCGACCTGTGCATGGGAAATTTAGATTTTAAATGTTTGTGTTACATAGCCATGTTAAAAGTGACCCAACCATGCTGGAAAGGCAATAAAAAAACACTTTCATGTGTCTTAAGGACATTTTAAGTAATTTCCCTGTGGGTAGTGTTTTCAAATTATGAATTGAAAATCGTTTTTGAGGTAAAGGAATGTTGTTAAAATTTATGTGCGCCATATGTCCACAAATTTCGTTTTCAGGGGTGCAGCAGGGTGTTCTTGAGACACCCCTGCACCTTTGGAAAAATTCCTAATTTGCGATGAGCTAATTGCTAATCGCAAATTGCACCTTCATTCTTATGGGCCTCCTGCTCCATGGAAATGAATGGGTAATTTGCAATTAGCAATTTGCTCATCGCAAATTAGGAATGGTAAAGAATCGCTATTTATTCCTTAAAATTCGCTATTTAGGAAATGCAAAATAGTTTGATGATACATATGGCGGTTCATCTGTAACAAGATAAGAAGCTTAGGGATACATTTATGATGACTGGCGCAATGAAGTGGACATCACTTACTTCATTGGTAGAGCTTTACATGTATTATCTCCTCTGTATTCTTCATCAAGCGTAACTTTAATCTGCAACCCTGAGTAGGCCTCACCTTAAACAAACCTCTGGATAGGCCACACCTTATCGTCATCCTGAATTAATCATTTAAAATGCTAGGGACAGATTTATGATAGGTGTATGCCTCTTTTGCGCCACTTACAAAACACTGTCCATGGGGAAATGACTTAAAAAGTCCTTAAGACACATGAATGTGTTTCTTTAAAGCGTTTGCAATTTTTTGGGGTGACTTTTAACATGGCTATGTGACTCAAACAGTCAAAATCTAAATTCACCATGCACAGGTGGGAGCATATTTACAAGGAATGTGCTCCATGGGGAAAGGTCTTATAATGTAATATGGGAAAAATGACATCAGAGACACTGAAATGCCTTATAGAGAAGCATACACCATTATGTCCTTGTCATAAATTTGCAAACCATTACTTTTCCCCAAAAACGATTTTCAAATCATAATTTGAAAACACTGCACATGTGGAAATTACTTAAAATGTCCTTAATTCAAAATTTGCTATTCCTTATTTTGCGATTGCACTGAAGGATTTGCAAATTTTGCGATTCCTTAAATGCAATGTATCAAACAAAAAATATGTAAAAAATGATATTAAGGATTTGGAAACTACCACCAACTTCTAGTTTGTGGTAATTTGCGAATTCTTTTCAAAAAGCATTTTTTTCCAAAAAACAAAAGGTGCCATATGATGCCTATACATGTCCTTAGGACATGTATGTTTGCCATATGCCCCCAAATTTCTTTTTCAGGGGTGTAGCAGGGTGTTCTTGAGATACCCCTGCACGCTTGAAAAAATTCCTATTTTGTGATGAGCTAATTGCTAATCGCAAATTGCAACCTTCATTCCTATGAGCCTCCTAGCCCATGGAAGTGAATGGGTAATTTGCAATTAGCAATTTGCTCATTGCAAATTAGGAATGGTAAAGAATTGCTATTTATTCCTTAAAATTTGCTATTTAGGAAATGCAAAATAGTTTGATGGTACATATGGTGGTTCATCTGTAACAAGATAAGAAGCTTAGGGATACATTTATGATGACTGGCGCAATAAAGTGGACATTACTTACTTCATTGGTAGGCCTTTACATGTATTATCTCCTCTGTATTCTTCATCAAGCGTAACTTTAATCTGCAATCCTGAGTAGGCCTCACCTTAAACAAACCTCTGGATAGGCAACACTTTATCGTCATCCTGGATTAATCATTTAAAATGCTAGGGACAGATTTATGATAGGTGTATGCCTCTTTTGTGCCACTGTGCGTCACTTTTATGATGCAGCGGCGGTGCAAAAGATTTGCTATGAGGCGACAACATTACAAATTGATGCATTTAGGCAGATATGTCATGGTGTAAAAAAAACGTACCACATGAAACCGATGCAGAAGTGATGCAAAAGATGCACCATGTCGCAAGACAGGCCTCACTTGGGGCCATATGTATCAAGCTAATTAGCATTCGCAAAGATCAAAATTCTACGAATTTCGGCCTTTGCGAATGTTAATTAGACAAATGGTATGTATCAAACAAGTTTGATGCAAAATAAGGAGTAGAAAATTTTGCTATTCCTTATTTTGCAATTGCACTGAAGGATTTGCAAATTTTGTGACAAATTAGGAATGGTAAAGAATTGCTATTTATTCCTTAAAAATCGCTATTTAGGAAATGCAAAATAGTTTCATGCTACATATGGCGGTTCATCTGTAACAAGATAAGAAGCTTAGGGATAGATTTATGATGACTGGTGCATCACCAGGGATGTGTCAGTCATCCTGCGCCGCTGTTCCGCCACCCATGGTGTGCTGCATTTAGAATACGGGGCATCATGGGGCAAAAATGGCACAGATGCGTGACGTATCTGTGCTGTAAAGGTAGTGATTGCTGGAGTTGTATCGCAAGTGCGATGCAGCTCAAGCAAGGCTCAGGGGTGCCCCATCTCCACAATGTTGTGTCAAGACCTATGCCTGCTTAAAGCAGGCGCAGGGTTTTGACGAAGCTTTCTCCTATCTGATTGTAAGTACGGCACACCATGGGTGGCAGAGTAGTGGTGCACGTTAACTGGTGCATGCCTGGGGATGTGCCATTTAACATAAATCTGCCCCTTTACATTTAAGTATGTGCAGGACACACAGAGTCGGTGAGGCTTATCCAAGGTTAAGAAGAGATGAGTCCTGTTCACTGAAAATTTAGACATAGGGGCCGATTAGGATGGCGGTTTTTCCGCATCCTCCGGGCCGGCGGAAGTGTCCGCCGGCCTGGAGGATGCGGAAAAACCGCGGCGGAGACTCCAAAGACCCACCGCCAAATTAGGATGGCTGGTGGGTCTGATAATCTGTCCGCCGCTTTTCCGCCGCGGTCGGAAGGCGACCGCGGCGGAAAAGCACTAACATGTCTGGTGGTGTCTATCAGACACCGCCAGGCATATTAGGATGTCTGAAAATATATGCTTTTCCGCGGCGGCTTTACCGCCGTGGAAAAGCATACGGACCTTCACTTCGGGGGCCCGTTGCGGGCCCCCTGGGTGAAGGTGGGGTGGGGGGTGCACATGGGGGGTACCTATGGTACCCCCCTGCATTTGCGTGCACAATGCAGCAGGCACCGCGCGGTGCCTGCCGCTTTGTGCACGCAAATGCTGTGCATGGATTTTTTACATTGCGGCGGGTGCAGCTTGAAGCTGCACCCGCCGCAATGTTAGAGATAGAGGATGTGACCGCCACCCTGGCGGTCACATCCTAATTTGATCGGAGGGAACGCCGCAGCCCATGCGGACGTTCCCTCCTCCTCAGGGGTTGCGGACGGACTCAAGTCCGTCCGCGATCCTAATCGACCCCATAGTCTTCACCTGCTCAGCATTGCTGGACATGGCTAAATAATAGCTGCAAAATATTACTCTTGTTAAACAATTTTACTATTATAATCTCTGAGATTTGTCTCTTACTCTGCAACATCTCATTGTTGTTATCTTTCTTTAAAGATAAAGACAACCTCAACATGAGCGACAATCTGCAATCAGTTGATTTTGACCTCATCATTGAACTTGTAATTGAAACATCAGTGGATGTTGATCCCTTGGATGATTTAAATCCTGAGGATGAAGAAGAGCGTGATGAGGATGCAGATTTGTCCGAATTATATGACATAGGATGGGAAGCTGACCTGCTTGAGCCTATGGAAATATAAACATTTATTTTTAAAATGTATAATTAATAAAAAGTAAAAAGGTAAACCGTTTAATTTAAAAATAAAGACACCTTCAAAAGCAGGTTATGTGTAGTGTCTTCAATAAAATATTAAAATATGCTCATAAAATTAGATCAGATTCACATATAAAATAGCACAGGTAACATAAATATAAATGTCATTTCTTTTCTGCTATTTCTGTATTGTAAATTTGCAAGGACTAAAAAATCTTCTATTTAAAATGTCAAGTAGTGTGTTAAGTTTTTGATCACTGTTATTGTTTTACTGTTTGGTAATAATGGTTAATAACATTTTTTATTATATTTTACCACAGATTCAACTGCAGATCATTTCAAGATTTCACCATGCCAACAATAGAAAGACAGAGAAAGGCTGCAAAACGTCAAAGACAGCAGGTGAAAGAAAATAAGCAGCAGTCCTCTAACAAAAAGATTTGTCAAGTCACGAAGAAAGCACCGGGTAAGAGCACAAAATATTTCATAAGAAATATGTGTAGTAAAAAAAATATTACTACAGAAAATGTTTCAGTCCATAAAACGAGAAGGAATTCAAATGGAAAGGAAAGGCCAATCAAAAATGTTACTGCTAGAGCAAGAGATAACTCTGTGCATGATAGTAGAAGGAAACAACAGTTTAGGGAGATTCGTAAACGAATGTTCCGCAACAGGATAATTGGCAATTTGTTAAAAAATATTAAGAAAGGTCAACAGAAACTGGTTTTTTATTAGAGAAAAAAAAAAGTTGAGAAAGTTATTGATCAGGCATTTGAAATTAAACGTAAGTTATTTATTTTGATAATCAATAGAATTAGGAAGCTAAACAAGGTAATTTATGATTTCAAAAGAAATAGTAGATGGAAGAGAATAGTTAATCGTAGTAATTTTTGTGAAGTTTTTTCTGGAGAATGGATGCATAGTTCAAGCTGTGAGGCATTTTTTAATTAGGAGAGTTATTTCCAGGATAATGATTTGGTGCATGCAGTTGACACCAGTGGTCGTGCTTATGAAGTGAAAGATGGTTGTCCAGTTGAAAAAGAAAAACTTGTGACAACAGAGGCAGAAGAGGTGTTAGGTAATGAGGTTTTAGGAAGACGTGCTAAGGGTCCTGTGTACACCTGGAAGTGTAGTAGTATTTGCAGTGTGCGACAGGATTCCATCAATTTGCTTTGTGATTTTGTACGGTCATTTAATAAGAAAAGTTTGAAGCAGAAAATAAGGTTGTTGCAAGAATTAGATCCTTGCAGAGTAGCAGAAGTGACAGGTTTGCATGGTCATTCACTGGCTTGTCTTTCCAGGAGAGTATGCCAGAGTGTTTTTCATCATTTCAGGATGCTAGCAGTGCATCATAATAAAGTGAGGAAATTAGTTAGAATGTTGTATTATGCTAAGAGTCCAGCAATTATGCTTAAACAATTATGCGCTGCTCTTTTGCATGGTTCTGAAATAGATGTGAAGAATATATGTGAAGAAATTGAGTTTTGTTACTTTGGAAGTAAAGAGGAGAATGTTGAAATTGAGCAAGAAGAAGAGGGTCATGTGGAAGATAGTGTACAGGTTTCCAGTACAGATAATTTCCAGAGGGAAATTGCCACGTTTCAGGTGAAATCAAGTGAGAGGCCTAATTTCACTTGTGTGTGTTGTCGACGCACTTATTATAAGAATCAGACTAAGTTAGTGGATTTATATGCAAAAAGTGAAAGGGAAGATAATAGTGAATGGAAGGATTTCGCAACATACTTGATGGTAGAAAATTGTTTTGATTTGGGATTGGATCAACGTGTGTGTACTTATTGTTGTTGCAAATTAAATCAAAACCAGATGCCTGCTAGAGCAGTTCATAATAATCTGGAATTGGTTGAGATTCCTTCTGAATTGAAGGATTTAAATACTTATGAATCTATTTTGATTCAAAGTATCCATCCCTTTCAGGCTATTGTAAGAATGGAGCCAAAGACAGGGAAATTGCCTCCATCAGATTTACAGAGAGGATTAAAGGGAAGAGTTGTTTATTTGCCTCTAGATTTGAAGAAAAACATTAACACAATTGGAGTAGAAAAAGTGGAAGAGGAACCTCTGGTTATCTTAGTTAATGGGGTTCCGACAAAGAATAAGAAAATATGGCAAGATTTAGTAGATGTTAGGAAAGTTAAAAAGGAAACATTGTATTTGAAAAAAAATAATAAATACTATAAGAATGTATATGTTGCAGAAGAGGAAGTAAGTGAGGAAGAGGATAGCGATTTGTGTGCTGGTCAAATTGAGAAAGTAGAACCCTCTACTAGTGAAGAAATATATGAACATTATAGTGTTCATCCTTTGCATTCCAAGGAAGTCATGGGGAATGCTATTGAGTTGTTTCAAATGAAACAAGCCAAAGGGAGTCCCATTAGTGTTTGGGAGGAAAGTTTGGAAGCTCGGTGTTTCCCACAGCTTTTTCCAACAGGTCAGGGAGGAAGATATGATGAGCGACCTCATCAAATTCCTGCTTCTGAATACCGGACTTTGCGATTGTATGCAGGAGATGCTAGGTTTCGACAATGCATTCCCTATTTGTTTCATCTCCTGTTTGAAAGCGATCTGTCTGGACTGTCATATGCAGTGAACCACATCTTGAAAAGTGGTATACACATGCAAAACATCTCGGCAAGTGACTTTATGGATAAAGTCAATGTCCAAGACAGTATTTTGGATTCTCACCTGATTAATCTCATGGCGTGTCAGCGTGGTACTAATGAGTACTGGTACCGTCGTCATGGTGATTTAAAATGTATGCTGAGGAACTTAGGTACTCCCACATGGTTCCTCACTCTGAGCTGTGCCGAGTATGGCTGGGAAGACTTACTTGAATTTCTACGAGAGGCAAATGCTAACGTAGATAACATCGAATTCAAGACACCCGGAGAACTGTGCTCTTTGGATCCAGTCAATGTATGTAGGTACTTCAATCATAGATTTGAAGCTATGATGTCTTTCATCATGAATAAGAAGAATCCACCTCTTGGAGAGGTGTTGGATTTCTTCTGGAGAAAGGAGTACCAAGCAAGAGGTGCTCCTCATATACATATGTTGCTGTGGATCAAGGATGCACCTAAATTTGGAACGGATCCAGAAGACTCAGTGATGAGTTTCATCCAACAGTATTCTACGTGTGCTGTTCCAAACGCAAAGGAGAAGAAAAGCCTAAGAGAAAAAGTTCTGCGTTTCCAAAGCCATCGATGTGGAAAGTACTGCCGTCGTAAATTCCGAAACAAGGACAAGTTCTACACCAAATGTCGTTTCGGTTTTCCACGACCGGTGATTTCTAAAGGAAGAGTAAACAGTTTGATGTCTTCGCTGCGACATAATGTCATGAAGAAATCACCTAAAAACACATACAATTTGAAGAGGAACGAAGAGTCCAAGTACATCAACGACTACAACCCGGTGATTTTGTCCATGTGGAATGCTAACATGGATATACAGTTTGTGGCTGATAACTGTATGGCTGTGGCTCGGTAGGTGACGTCTTACATCACCAAAAAAGAGAAGACAGAATTGAAGGATATGTGGGAGGACATTTCCCATGAAAAGAGCCTCAGCAAGAAGTTGTACAGTTTCAGTCTGAAGATGTTGTCGCATCGAGAAATCGGAGCTTACGAATGCTCTGACCGGTTGTCTTCAGCAAGTCTCTATGCCAAGTCCAGGAGTATCGTTTGGGCGAGTCTTGGTCTTGCTGCAACGTGTAATCGAGTTCTGAAACCTGTGCGGGAAATTGAGTATTTGGCGGAAAAGGAGCCAAACAGTACCGACATTTTGAAGACCAACATGTTGGATACATATTATCCAAATAGAAGCAGTCACCTCGACAATGTTTGTCTGTATGAGGTTCTTCAAAATTACATATTCAAGAGGAACATCAAAGAAGATACTGAGAAAGGAGTGTATGCTGTAATAGGAAGTGAGGGATGTCTGGTCAAGCAAAGAAAATGCCACTTGGTAAACCATCGAAAATTGAGTGGCGAATCTCCTGAAAAAAAGGAGTTTTTCTATTTAGCACTTTTGCAACTTTTCAAGCCTTGGCGTGCAGAAGAGGAACTGCTTGGAGATTTCCTCTGTTACGAAGACTCTTTCAATGCCACCAAGGAGACCATAGAATGTCCTGCTTTTCCCAAATATGTAGAAATGTTGAATGCGGAAATTGAGCAGGAAGCAACGATTGCAGCCGAGATTGCCAGAGACAGTTCTCAGGACAGTCAGAGTTCTGCTTCATTGAGTCAGGATCCACTAGGAGGACCTGTTATCGAAAATGAAGCTGCCACTGCCATGAATGAAGTGGAAAGAGCCATGGCACATGCTCAGGAGGATGCGGTTAACTTAGAAGAGTTGGAAAGACAACTCAACGTTGAGCAGAGGAAAATATATGACGAAGTTACCATGCAAATTGATCATGGATTAAGTCATGACAAGAAAGAGTGCTCATGTACGTCGTTGAAGCCTGTCCGACTGTACGTGAGTGGAGAAGCGGGAACTGGAAAAAGTTTCCTCATTAAAGCAATTTCATGCTATTTGCAGGAAAGGACAGAGTCATCGCTGTCTTGTGTTGTCACCGCTCCAACTGGACTGGCAGCACATAACATTAAAGGGATTACTTTACATCGTTTACTGATGCTGCCAGTGGAGCATGACAACAAATTACAATATCACAAGCTATCTGGAGATGCTTGTTTTGAAGTTTCAAGAATCTTGAGGAAAATGAAACTTCTTATCATTGACGAAGTAAGCATGGTTTCCAATGTCATGCTTGCCTTTGTGCATTTGAGGATGCAAGAAGTTCTCAAAACAGAGTATGATGTGTTATTTGGTGGCAAACACATCATTGTTTTCGGAGATCTTCTGCAGCTGACACCAGTGAAAGGGCAACCCGTGTTCAAAATGCTCACGCATGAAGATACCAGTAAGTGCCTAGGCAGCATTGGCAACGTCAATATATGGTTAAACTTCAATTATGCTGAACTGCATGAAAATATGCGTCAGGCGAAGGATGAAGTTTACAAGACTATTCTACAAGATGTTAGAATTGGAAAAGTGACCGAGCATGGGAAAGAAGCTTTACATGCACGATTACTGTCAAATTTATATCCAGAACAAGATGTTGTGCCTGAGAATATTTTTCAGAAAATTACTGATAAGAAATCTGGAATATGTTTGATGCCAACTCTTGCAGAATGTGCCAAATTCAACAACAAAATGTTGCATTTAGAAAAGCAAGAGATTGTGAAACTGGAAGCTATTGACAGAGTAGAGCATATGGGATCAACAATTATTTTGTCTGAGAATCTGAAAACAAAATTGGATTCATTAGAGAAGAGTATATCTAAAACTGCAGGTTTTGAAAAGACTCTGAATGTGTGCTTGAACTGCCGTATAATTTTAAGAAGGAATTTACATGTTGAAAGAGGTCTGGTAAATGGATCAATGGGTAATGTTGTTGATTTTGTAAAATACAGAAATAGAGATGGAATTGAATTTTTAAAAATTAAATTTGATGGCATTGAGGAAGTACAGCTAATTGGTCGTTGCTCTGCTAGATTGTTGCTTGTAAAAGACTTATATGTTCGCCGTAAGCAGTTTCCTGTTTGCTTGGCATATGCGGTGACAATCCATAAATCGCAAGGTTTAAGTGTAGACAGTGCATTGGTGAATATTGGCAGTTCTGTGTTCAAGGAGGGTATGGCATATGTGGCATTGTCACGAGTTAGAACTTTATCGGGATTGTACTTGATTGAGTGTGATGTCACAAACATTTGTGCTGATCTAGATTGTGTTAAGGAATACAATAGGTTAAGAAGAGAGTATGCGCCACATTTGCCTCAGTATCCTTTGTTTGAGAAACTTGTGGTAGGCCGGAAACGAAGAAATGTGACCAATACTGGGGAGGTTGTAGCAAAAAGACGAAAAGTCGATGAACCTAAAATTACAAGCAGAAACAAAAAGGATTCTGTTGAAGATGTTGTTGGTTTTCAATTTGAAAACAGTTCTGGTGTCAACTGCTATGCTAATGTAGTGGTTAATGTTTTGTTTTCTCTAGAAAATGTAAAAGAAGAGATTGTGGTCAATTCTGATCAAAGATTTTGCAGTTTGTTAAATTCTGTGTTAGAGAAATGTAGCACTGATAGAAGAAACATAGAAAGTGTGTCTGAAATTCGAAATCTGTTAGACAGATGTTCAGGCCAAACACAATTCTCTCAAAATATTCAGCAAGATTGTCAGGAGTTTTTAATGTATATGCTTGATGTATTACATGCTGAAGGTGTAGATGTAGATCAGCTGTTTGGGCTTTCTTATCAATGGCAGCATGACTGCGAGAACTGTATGGTATCAAGTACTACTAGTGTAGACTCAGAAAGATTTATATATTTAACTTTGCCAGACAGTAAATCAGTCTCCTTTAATAAGCTAGTAAAAGCAGCTGATCACAACATGGAGTGTAGCCAATGTAAATCTGAAATGATGTCCACATTATTTATACGAACATATGGCCAGTATGTCATTTTAATGTTCCAACGATGTAGGCCTGATGGAACAAAATTGACAACTTTAATTAAAAATTTTGTAGCTTCGCAGTTGTCAATATCAGGAAGGACTTTTGTAACTGCAGCAATTATATATCATGACGGCCCTTCAATAACATCAGGACATTACACAGCTTATTTAAAGTCTAGAAATGGCTGGTCATTCTGCAATGATTCTGTTTTAATTTTCACAAAAAAATTGCCGTATGACCTTAAAAACTCTTACCTGGTGTTTTTAAAACCAAAATTTTAGGGAAATAATCTCGGGATGTGCTCTGTGGAATTTCAAGAAGTTCTAATGGCTCCTACACAATTTGGCCTTGAGGATAAGTGTAGTTCAGAGACATAACTTCTAACCATAGGACTGGACATCATGGAGAAATACGTGCACTTTGAATGAGTTCAGAAAAACTGTTTCTTTTTATAAGCTAATTGAAGCAGCCAATCAAAACATGGAGTAGAGGGAATGTAAGTCTGCAATGCTGTCTACTGTTTTACATTGCTTTGTGATTAAAAGTGATGTAGAGAATTAAATAATTGTAGTAGTCATAGAGGTAGTGTAAGTCTGCTTCATAGTAAGCAGTATCAGTGTCATAGGAAATGTAGAACATGACTGAGCAAGAAGGGGAAGATATTACTATTCCAGGATTGTGAAAATGATCTTCAACATTTTAATTCTGAAAGTTGCGGAAATGCCAAATGACGGGATTGGCTTACAAGAAATCCAAGAGTTATAAATGGCTCTGACCAGATTTGGCCTTGTGGAAATTTGTGGTAGAGAGCAAGAAGTCATTTATTGCATGTAACGTGTTTTTAAAAACGATGGAGATTTTCTTTCAGAAAGTGGCGGCTGAAAGTAATAACAGCACAAAAGAGTGTAAGCTGTTCATAGGACATCCTTGGACGTCATGGAAAGTAAGTTAACTTTAAGGAGTTCTGAATTTTCATTTCTTATGTTGTATGGGTTTTTTAAACACAATCATTTTGATTGTGTTTTTTTTTCCCCGCTGTTATATGATGAATACCTTCAAGTCACTGTTTTTAGTGAATTTTGATACATTCTGAGAACAGCAAAAATAAACCATTTAACATGTATAATTAATTCTGTACTATTTGCATTTATGATGTATATGTAGAACTGTGTAGGAGGCATGGAGAAGGTGATGCTTCTGTAAGTGTCAAAGTTGTTGCATGCAGTGCTGCACTTCTGCGTATTCTTTCATATGCTGGACTACATCTGCACAATGAGATACCTAAGCAAAGGAAACACAAGTGATGTGATTGTGAAATGAGCAAAATAAATTGGACGTATTTCATTTACATCACCTGTGTTTCCTATCATTACGAATCACATTGTGCAGATCAAGTTTAGGTCTGTCCAGGGAAACATAGGAGGTTTGAACTTTGTTGAAGAGTGCAGTGGACATGACTCACTTCATTGGTAGACCTTCACATGTATTATCTCCTCTGTACTCTTCAACAAGTGTAAATCTCATCTGCAACCCTGAGTAGGCCTCACCTGAAACAAACCTCTGGATAGTAGACATCTTATTGGCATCCTGAAGCAATTATTTAAAATTTTAGTGTCTTGCGACACTTTTCTGAAACAACAGCAATGCAAAAGATGCACCATGTTTTAAGATAGGCCTCACTTCATCTGCATCAAGATACTGTTAGTTTAAAATGTATATCTTTAGGACTGTGTAGGGGGCCTGGAGAAGCAGAAGCTTCTGTAAGTGTCAAAGTTGTTGAAAAACTGTTTGTCCTTCAATCTTTTCCCTTGTCTTTTCTAATTTTTAAATACATTTTTTAATATTTTTCAAATGTTTGTTCTCTCTTTCACAGATTGAAAGTATAAAAACAAAAAGTGAGTAATTTAACGACAATTATAAGGTAAATATTTTGCAATGTTTTCGTTACATTTCTATCACATTTAACTACTATTAGTTCCACTGCTTCATTTCTTTAACCCTCAGTTTCCTGCCTTTGCTACTTCCCTCATTCCTTTCTCTATTACCTACTTACTCAACTCCTTCCACTCTTTTTCTCAGTCCCTCTCTTCTCATAGTTCCTCACTCTTGTTCACTCACTGCGTCTCTATTACTCTTAGTGTCTTTGACTGATCACTCTATCACTACTTGTTCATAATGCTTTCTCTGTGTAGTTGAAGCACACTAAGGGGAATATTATGAACACAGCCAATAAAATTATTGCTCTTTTTATTGGCAGAAAACTGGTGCAAAAGTGGTTTTAGTGGCAGTTTTCTGCCACAAAAGCAGCTTTAGCGACACATTTCTACCAATAAAAGCTGCAAAACTTTTATTGCCTATGTTGATGATATGGCTCTATGTTAATTACATTTCTTTGCTGTTTCAATTAATCTTTTTCTGTTATTTTTTGTTTTCTGTTTTCTATTTTTTCTCTCTGTTATTCCTCATGTTTTAATCTTATTTTGAACATTCACTCACATTCTCCAAGAAACTCTTCTTTGTTAATGTTATACTCTCTTTTTTTTTCTTTCACTTCGTTATCTATTTTGTTTTTCACAATGATACCCTCTTCTGTCTTTTCTTCGGTAAATAGATCTATTAAACAGTATCTCTTCTTTACTCCCTATAGCTGTCTTTCTTTTAACATCACTCTCTGTTTCCTTTCCTTATACTTACACTTTTTTTTTTTTTTTAATTTTTTTGGTTAGCTCCCGGTCCGCGTACCGGGAAGCTAACCTGGAAGCGAACCAAAAGAAATAGAGCTTGCCAGAGTGCTAAACATTCTAGCAATTTTTTTGGAAAGGGAAGGTAGTTCTGAAAAGAACTTTTTTTTTAATATTTTTGTTGTTTTATATATTTTTTTTTTTTTGAACATTTTTTGTTTTTTTTGTATTTTTTGAACGATTTTATATTTTTTTTTGGTTTTTTTTGGGGGGGGAAACAACAAAAAACAGGCGTTGAAAAGGGCTCAACAGGAGCAAAAAAAAATTACTGGGGGCGGTTAGGGCAATCATGGTGTTCATACGCCAGGTTGAGTGCATTGATGCTCATGTTGCCACAAGCTAATAATGCACGACAGTGCATACATAAGTGAATCATGTGCCCAAAATTTTCTTGAATATTTGGCACAGTTTCCCGTGCCTCTTCTGGTGTTAGAGAAACCGGTATTGTTGGTCTGGCCACAGGAGTTGGTCTTGGATTGTCGTGCATATCCCTTAATTCCGCCCGGCTGTAATTTAGGGGATGTTTCCTCGTCATGTGCCTGTGCATTGTGTGATTTCCAAAGCTATATTTTTTGTCCGTCCCTCTGGACAATTGTTCCTTGCATATCAGGCAGGTGACATACCTCGCGTTGACTTTTTTTTGGCCACGAGGTATTGAAAAAAACTGCCAGATGAAACTGGCTTTCTTTCTGGAAACCCGGGGCAACTCTTCTAAAAATTGTGGTTCTTCTCCCTCCTCATCCATTTCTTCCTCTTCCTCCTCAGTGTTGGTCAGGACCTGGGGAGGTGGTCCTCTCTTCCCATGAGGAGGTGGTGGTGGTGGTGGGGGTCCACCAGCTGAAGCTACCAATGAAGCCATTTTCCAACAAGCAAAATAGGTCTTCCTCTCACAATGATGAAAGTCAGAGTGAGGAAAGAAGGAGGGGTTTTCATCATTTGGGAAAAAACAATACTTCTCAACCAATGAAAAGTGTTATTTTTAAGTCACCTGACCTAGCCTTCCATCATTATGAAACCAAAAGTGAAATGAACCAATGAAAAGTTTTATTAACAAGTCACATGACCTCTCACGCTCATGTTACGCGCTGCGGAACGCTCCCAGGTTAGCTTCCGGGTCGCTAAGCTTCGCGCCCCGGTCCGCGCCCCGGGACACTTCCGGGTGCGCTAACGCGATACGTCACAAGACGCATTTCGCGGCAACGCGATACGTCGCGCTTTCGCGCCGCGGATCGCTTCCGGGGAGCTGCGTTTCGCGCCTCGGTCCGCGCCCCGGGGCACTTCCGGGTGCGCTAACGCAGTACGTCATAAGACGCATTACGCGGCAACGCGATACCGTCACTATGTTGATTTCTTACCGGTTCGCGGACCGGGTCGCGGAATCAAATTGAGCTAACGGGAAGCTTCCCGGTTCGCGGACCGGGAGCGAAACAAAAAAAATATTTAAAAAAAATTATTAATAAACATATAAAATATATTTTTGGATTTAAAGAAGAATACATTTTACAGCTATAGATATTAGCTTTTAAAAAACCAATGAAATTCACTGAAAAAACCATAGGTTATAGACCATATATAGTTAGAAATTAGCATTTACAAAACCTTGAAAATTCACTGAAAAAACCATAGGTTATAGACCATATATAGTTAGGAATTAGCATTTAAAAAACCTTATTTTACTCACACAAAACCATTGAAATTCCATATATAGTTAGTTGTACTAACTATATATCGCGCACCCGCAATCCACTGCTGATCATGTCACATATTACATCATTCATGACATGGTCAGTGACATCACTGATGACATCACTGATGACATCTCAAATGACATCACTGATGACATCACTGATGACATCTCAAATGACATCACTGATGACATCACTGATGACATCTCAAATGACATCACTGATGACATCACTGATAACATCTCAAATGACATCACTGATAACATCTCAAATGACATCACTGATGACATCTCATTTGACATCAATGGTCACATCACTGATGATATCATTCATGTGACAATACAATGCATCTCCTCACACTTTAATATAACCTCTGTTACACCCAGTGTTAAATACAGAATATATTTTTTTAAACAATTGACACACCAATACTAGTTACTACATACGCACTCACTGATTCCTACGTCTACACACACATTCACTCATTCACCCATACAATCATTCATACATACAATCACTCATCTTTACAACACTATCATATGCACTCATACACCCTATACAGACACTCACACTCTGCCACTCATCCTTGGAGTTACTCACACACCTAGTCAGTCCTGTAAAGAATCAATCACACTTCCATTTTCTAATCTATACAGTTAAACATAGAGTACCTTACATTTTCAAACATATTCTAACACATACTTACTCTCTTATAAATCATTGATACAAGAACACATTGATCTGCACAGAGTCACACATCTCCCAGCCAGCCACACACACACTCAGTCTCCCATACAAATACTTGGACAATCAATCAATAACCCATATAGTTACTCATATAGCTACTGATCAACACATGCAGCAGTTTACAGAATACCAGACATAATGATGCACAAATTAAGACAGTTTAGTCACTAACCTATGCATTCAGTGAGACACATTTAATCACTCACTCATACAGTCAGTCACGCACCTACTAAAACCTTCATTCAGACACTTATACATCCACTCATTCAGTTGTGATGTGATGTCATCAGTGATGTCATTTGAGATGTCATCAGTGATGTCATCAGTGATGTCATTTGAGATGTCATCAGTGATGTCATCAGTGATGTCACTGACCATGTCATGAATGATGTAATATGTGACATGATCAGCAGTGGATTGCGGGTGCGCGATATATAGTTAGTACAACTAACTATATATGGAATTTCAATGGTTTTGTGTGAGTAAAATAAGGTTTTTTAAATGCTAATTCCTAACTATATATGGTCTATAACCTATGGTTTTTTCAGTGAATTTTCAAGGTTTTGTAAATGCTAATTCCTAACTATATATGGTCTATAACCTATGGTTTTTTCAGTGAATATATATATATATATAAATATTACCTACTGGCGGTCGCCAGTAGGTAGGTATAGTTAGGACCTAGTGTCCATAGGAAATCCACAACATTCTATTGGGAATAACTTTGCCGCCAGTTGATGAATCTTCGCAAATTTCTCAAAGAAGATAGCCCGCTCTGCTCCTTCCTTAAAAGTTTTGGGGGGGTTTGTCAAGTGGGGGCTGAGAAAAAAGGGGGTTCCCAAAATGTATTTTCCCCATGTTATTTTCCATAGGACCATTAGACACGGCTACAGCCCGAACGGCTGAACGGAAATACACCAAACTTAGCAAAATGATAGGTACTGGTACGTAGTACGGTCTTTTGTTTAAATGGTGTAAATTCTTCCAGTCGTTTTTGAGAAAATCGTATTTGAAAAAATGTATATATCTATAGGCACCCACCGGTGCTCGCACCTTCCCGTGCGCAAGCGGAATTTTGATTTGCTGTTGGATGTCTGTCAACATTCGAATCGGTAGAAATCAGGAAGTGTTGGCGGCCATCTTGTTTTCGAGGCAGAAGGGAGCCTAAAATAAAGTGGGAAACATAAAAAGGGCCAGGGTGGAGTCTCCCTGACCCCCTAGGCCTTCTCAGGGGGTCCATGAAGGACCCCGAAGGGCTAAGCAACATTTTTTTTTTCGAAAAAATCACAGGGTGCGAGAACCCCGTAGCCGCCATTTTGTGTCGTTTTAAAACAGAGTGAGAAATAAAAGTGGAGAACGTGAAATGGGGGCAGGGTAGTCTCCCTGTTCCCCGAGGCCTACTGAGGGGGGTCCCTGAAGGATCCCGAAGGACAAAAAAAAAAATATATATTTTTTTTAATTGCGAGGTGCGTGCACCCTGCAGGCACCGTGTGCCCACCTCAGAAAGAAAACTGTAAAAAAAAAATACAGTTAAATAATAAGTTAGAGTGTTTAGATGTTGGTTGGCTCTAAAAAGAGCCGTTGTGTTCATTGGGTGTTTTTTGTACCTACAGGTAAGTACCGATGCAGTGTCTAAAGTTTAAAAGGAAGACTCTATTCCCCTCATCTGTAAAATGTACACCATATCTCCTATAGATGCCTTGCATGTTGTAACGCAAGTTGTTGTGGTATATAGAACCCATACCATAGTCTCTGAGGAAAGCAGAAACAGACTTATTCACATGTTTCATTGCTTTCTCAATCTGTGGACAAAATTAGTTGGACCAGTTCCATTTTTGCCTTTGGCATATATTAGAATATACCAAGGCAGTTTTTTGGAAAAAAGTGACATCAATTGCCCAAAGGTGTCCTTTAAAAGCATTTCCAGACCTACCCCAGTCAAAGTGCCCAGGTCATTGCCACCACAGTGCACAATTATGAGGTCAGGGTGTGGTAGATGCATAAAGGATGTTACCAATGGCATCAATTGGTGACATCTCAATCCTCTCTGACCAATCCACATAATATCCACATTTAGTAAATCAAGGTTGTGAAAGCATCTATTTGCTACATACCTTTCACTCCAGAAAATATAGCTATGTCCTACTATCCAGACTTTCAGCATCTTGAAGGCAGATGTGGTTGTACTCAGAGGGGTTGTGGAAATGAAATGGTAGTTTGAAAGTAGGAGTTTAGAAATAAAAGTGGTTGAGATTCAGTGCACTTGAAAAAGAAGAAATGATTGGTGGTTTATGATAATTTAAGATAGAAAACTAGGCTGCATCCTACTGTTTTTTTGAAGTAATAATACTATTGGTTTAGAAAAAGTAATTGATAATAACATTGCACAGAATATTGAGAAGTCAAACACACTTGCTGGTTTGGTTTGCAACATTGAGAGATGAACTTTTAACCTTTTGAGTTCAGACAGGTGGTCTATGGAGAGTTGCCATGGTAATAGGCAGAGAGATCAGTGGGGGAAGGTTGAACATTATGTGAGTTTGAAAGTGTTGAAATGTACGACCAATTAAAATGTTAGTTTGTTTTTGAATTTGTGTGGGAAGAAATTGGGTATGTACAGAGATATGTGTGTTTAATGAGAGGGAATCAGGGCCATTTGTGGTTGCAGTGTCTGAGGTACATTTCAGATATTCTGCTGAAGAAAATCTGGTGTGTTTTGGGCACTGTTCTCAATCTTCAAAAGCATTTTTAAAGGTGAGTTATTAATTTGTGAGGGAATATATGTTGTGTATTTTAAGTTAATAATAAAAATGAGTTGCAATGTGGAAGTTACTCACTCTCCCGCTCTTTCACTGTCTCTCGCTGTCTTCCTTTCTGTCCAACAGTGTTCTTTTTCCTTCTCCTGTTTCTCTATAAATCTTCTGTTTTACTTACACCTTTTTCCTTTTTCTTAATATGTTTTTTTCTCTCACTCTCCTTTCCTTACCCTTTTTTTCTTCACTGTCATTATCCTTTTCCTTTACACCTGTTTTTGTAATTCTCTCTGACCATCTGATTTAATTTCTTTTGTTTATATGTTCGCTCTCATTGTCTCTCTCTTTTTGTCTTCCTCACCTTTGCTCTCTTTATAGAACACTACTAGGAAGATCCTCTTTTCCCCCCCTTTCACTGTAGTAATTATTTGACTGAATTGCAAGGATTTCTGTTATTCATCTAAGATCACAGTGTGAGTCTCATGTTTGGATGTAATGCTGGCAAAAACAGTAATGCTGCAAATTGGAAATTTATTTTGAAAATGACTCAGGTTTCTGCACTGTATTGTAGCGCTGAAATAGATAGGATGTGTTCTGTCTCTTAATCGTTTTAGTGTGGTTATGTGTTTTGGAAAAAAAGTTTGGTTTTAAACTTTTTGTCCAGGATCACACTGAGTGTCTGTGTAAATTAAAGAATTATATTTGTACCTGTTATTATAGTCTCTCCTGTGTCTTCTCACAATCTACCTCCCTCTGGTTATACTGTTTTCTTTCATGAAAATATTGTGTCTTATGTTTGGATGTAATGCTGGCAAAAACTAATGCTGCAA
Source organism: Lissotriton helveticus (assembly GCF_964261635.1). NCBI lineage: Eukaryota > Metazoa > Chordata > Amphibia > Caudata > Salamandridae > Lissotriton > Lissotriton helveticus. The sequence goes on from NC_136067.1 coordinate 2,006,423,788, forward strand.
ATTGGAAATGTATTTTGAAAATGACACAGGTTTCTGCATTGTATTGTAGTGGTGAAATAGATAGGCTGCGTTTTGTCTCCTACACTGTTTCGTGTGGTAAATGTGTTTTGGTAAAAAGTTTGGTTTTAAACTTTTTGTCCAGGATCACACAGAGTGTCCGTGTAAATTAAAGAATTATATTTGCACCTTTTACTATAATCTCCCCTGTCTCTTCTCACAGTCTACCTCTCTCTGGTTATACTGTTTTATTTAATGAAAATATGTTGTCTTTTGTTTGGATGTAATGCTGGCAAAAAGTAATGCTGCAAATTGGAAATGTATTTTAAAATGACTCAGGTTTCTGCACTGTATTGCACAGAGATGGTACACATAGAGGATAGATGGTGCAGGCAGCGGCACAGATAGTGGAAGCAGACACAGAGAAGGTATATACAGAGAATAGATGGTGCAGGCAGAGGGAGAGATAGTGAAACCAGACACAGAAATGGTACACACAGAAGAGAGATGGTGCAGGTAGAGACACAGATAGTGGAAGCAGACACAGACATGGTACACGCAGAGGATAGATGGTGCAGGCAGAGGCAGAGATAGTGGAAGCAGACATAGAGATGGTACACACAGAGAATAGATGGTGCAGGCAGAGACACAGCTAGTGGAAGCAGAAATGGAGATGGTACACACAGAGAATAGATGGTGCAGGCAGAGACACAGATAGTGGAAGCAGACACAGAGATGGTACACACAGAGAATAGATGGTGCAGGCAGAGACACAGATAATGGGAGCAGACACAGAGATGGTACACACAAAAGAGAGATGGTGCAGGCAGAGACACAGATAGTGGAAGCAGACACAGAGATGGTACACACAGAGGATAGATGGTGCAGGCAGAGACACAGATAGTGGAAGCAGACATAGGGATGGTACACACAGAGAATAGATGGTGCAGGCAGAGACACAGATAGTGGAAGCAGACATAGAGATGGTACACATAGAGGATAGATGGTGCAGGCAGAGACACAGATAGTGGAAGCAGACACAAATGGTACACACAGAAGAGAGATGGCGCAGGCATAGGGAGAGATAGTGGAAGCAGACATAGAGATGGTACACACAGAGAATAGATGGTGCAGGCAGAGACACAGATAGTGGAAGCAGACAAAGAGATGGTACACACAGAGGATAGATGGTGCAGGCAGAGGGAGAGATAGTGGAAGCAGACATAGAGGTGGTACACACAGAGAATAGATGGTGCAGGCAGAGACACAGATAGTGGAAGCAGATATAGATATGGTACACACAGAGATTAAATGGTGCAGGCAGAGACACAGATAGTGGAAGTAGTCACAGAGATGGTACACACAGAGATTAGATGGTGCAGGCAGAGACACAGATAGTAGAAGCAGACACAGAGATGGTACACACAGAGGATAGATGGTGCAGGCAGAGGCACAGATAGTAGAAGCAGACACAGAGATGGTACACACAGAAGAGAGATATTCCAGGCAGAGACACAGATAGTGGAAGCAGACACAGAGATGGTACACACAGAGGATAGATGGTGCAGGCAGAGACACAGATAGTGGAAGCAGACACAGAGATGTTACACACAGAGGATAGATGGTGCAGGCAGAGACACAGATAGTAGAAGCAGACACAGAGATGGTACACACAGAGGATAGATGGTGCACAGAGATGGTACACACAGAGGATAGATGGTGCAGGCAGAGACACAGATAGTAGAAGCAGACACAGAGATGGTACACACAGAAGAAAGATATTCCAGGCAGAGACACAGATAGTAGAAGCAGACACAGAGATGGTACACACAGAAGAGAGATATTCCAGGCAGAGACACAGATAGTGGAAGCAGACACAGAGATGGTACACACAGAAGAGAGATGGTGCAGGCAGAGACACAGATAGTGGAAGTAGACACAGCAATGGTACACACAGAAGATAGATGGTGCAGGCAGAGACATAGATAGTGGAAGAAGACACAGAGATGTTACACACAGAGGATAGATGGTGCAGGCAGAGACACAGATAATGAGAGCTGACACAGAGATGGTACATACAAAAGAGAGATGGTGCAGGCAGAGACACAGATAGTGGAAGCAGACATAGAGATGGTTTACACAGAGAATAGATGGTGCAGGCAGAGACACAGATAGTGGAACCAGACACAGAGATAGTACACACAGAGGATAGATGGTGCAGGAAGAGACACAGATAGTGGGAGCAGACACAGAGATGGTACACACAAAAGAGAGATGGTGCAGGCAGAGACATAGATAGTGGAAGCATACACAGAGATGGTACACACAGAGGATAGATGGTGCAGGCAGAGGGAGAGATAGTGGAAGAAGACATAGAGATGGTACACACAGAGAATAGATGGTGCAGGCAGAGACAGAGATAGTGGAAGCAGACATATAGATGGTACACACAGAGAATAGATGGTGCAGGCAGAGATACAGATAGTAGGAGCAGACACAGAGATGGTACACACGGAAGAGATATGGTGCAGGCAGAGACACAGATAGTGGAAGCAGACACAGAGATGGTACACACAGAGGATAGATGGTACAGGCAGAGGCACAGATTGTGGAAGCAGACACAGAGATGGTACACACAGAGGATAGATGGTGCAGGGCTGCAGGTAGAGGAACAGGTGTAGTCACAGAAAAGATGTTGCAGAGAGAGGGTGAGATGGTTTATGCAGAGACACAGAAGCATAGTTCAAGTTCTGAGCCATTTTTTAACGAAGAGAGTTACTTTCAGATTAATGATTTGTTGCATGCAGTTGACACCAGTGGTCAAGGATATGAGGTGAAGGGCGGTTGTCCGATTGAAAAAGAGAAAATTGTACCAAGAAATGCAGAAGAGGTGTTAGCTGATAAAGTTTTAGGGAGACGTCCTAAGGCTCCAGTGTACACTTGGAATTGAAGTAGTATTTGTAGTGTACGACAGGATTCAATTGAGTTTTTTCCGCAATTTCGTAAGTATAGTAAGAAAAGTATTAAACAGATGTTTAAGATGTTGTAAGAATTAGACTCCTGCCTAGTGAGAGAAAAAACAGGTTTGCAAGGTCATTCACTGGCTTGTCTTTCTAAAAAAGTATGTCAGAGTGTCTTCACCATTTTAGGATGTTAGCAGTGCATCATACTGAAGTGAGGAAATTAGTGAGAATGTTGTATTATGCAAAAAGTCCAGCACTTAAGCTGAAACAGTTAAACAGTGCTCTTTTACAGGGATCTGTATTAGAGGTAAAGAACATTTGTGAAGAAATTGAGGTTAGTTATTTTTCTGAAAAAGAGGGCAGTGCAGAAACTTATACAGTAATAGAAGGAAATGTGGATGAAAATGTTCAACATTTTGGTACAGAGAATTTTGACCAAGAAATTACAAGGTTTAAGGTCACTTCAGGAGAAAGGGCCAATTTTTCTTGTATTTGTTGTAGAATAATTAAGTATAAAAATCAGACCAGGTTAGTTGATCTATATTTAAAAAGTGAAAAGGAGAATAATAATCAGTGAAAGGAATTTGCAATTTATTTGTTGGTAGAGAATTGTTTTGATTTGGGTTCTGATCAACGTATTTGTAAATATTGTTATAAAAAATTAAATGAAAACAAAATGCCAGCTAGAGCTGTACATAATAATCTTGAGTTAGTAAATATTCCTTGTGAACTGATGGATTTAAATATTTATGAGTCTATTCTGATTCAATGTGTGCATCCATTTCAGGCTATTGTTCGTATGGAGCCTAAAACAGGGAAATTGCCTCCTTCAGATTTATTGAGAGGTTTAAAGGCAAGAGTTGTATATTTACCTCTAAATATAAAGAAAAATACTGAAACAATTGGAGTAGAAAATGTGGAAGAGGAACCTCTAGTTATTCTAGTTAATGGCGTTCCTACAAAGAGTAAGACAATCTGGCAAGAATTAGAGGATGTTCGGAAAGTCAAAAAGGCAACGTTGTATTTGGTAAAAAACAATCAACACTACAAAAATGTATATGTAGAAGAAGAGGAAACAACTGTAGAGGAAGACAGTGATTTTTCAGCTGGACAAATTGAAAAAGTGGATCTGTCCAGAAGTGAACAAATCTACGAACATTACAGTGTTCATCCACTGCATTCCAAATAAGTAATGGGGAATGCTATTGAGTTATTCCAAATGAAAGAGGCAAAAGGAAGTCCCATTAGTGTATTGGAAAAAAGCTGGGAAGCTCGTTGTTTTCCTCAGTTATTTCCAACAGGACAAGGTGGATGATATGATGACCGACCTGTGCAGATACCAGCATCTGAATACCCGACATCAAGATAATATGCAGAAGATCCAAGGTTTCGTCAATATATACCATATTTCATTTACCTTCTGTTTGAGAGTGACTTGTCTGGACTTTCTTATGCAGTGAACCACATACTAAAAAGTGGAGTACATCTGCAGAATGTTTCGGCATGGGACTTTATGAATAAAGTCCAACAGAATGAAACTGTTTTGGAATCTCAGCTAATTAATCTGATGGCATGTCAGCGTGGTACTAACGAGTATTGGTACCGTCGTCATGGGGAATTGAAATGTATGTTAAGAAACTTAGGAACTCCTACATGGTTCCTTACTCTAAACTGTGTTGAGTATGCTTGGAAAGATTTACTTCAATTTCTTCGAGAGGCAAATGCAAACATAGAAAATATAGAATACAAGACACCTGGAGAATTGTGCTCTTTGTATACAGTTAATGTATGCAGGTATTTCAATCATAGATTTTAAGCTATGATGTCTTTTATAACAAACAAAAAAAATCCTCCTTTGGTAGAGGTTCTGGATTTCTTTTGGAGAAAGGAGTATCAAGCTCGAGGTGCTCCTCACATACATATGCTGCTATGGATCAAAGATGCCCCCAAATTCGGAACAGATTCAGATGAGACAGTGATGAGTTTTATTGAACAATATGCTACATGTGCTGTACCAAAAAGTACAGAAGAAAATAATTTAAGACAACAAGTGTTACGATTTCAAACCCATAGTTGTGGAAAATACTGTTGTCAAAAATACAAATCTAAGGATAAGTTCTACACAAAATGTCGTTTTGCATTTCCACGTCCAGTAACAACGAAAGGAAGAGTGAACAATTTAATGTCATCTTTCCGACATACTGTGACAAGAAAATCACCGAAAAATACCTACAACTTAAGGAGAAATGAAGAGTCAAAATACATAAATGACTATCCCAGTCATATTGTCAATGTGGAATGCTAACATGGATATTCAGTATGTAGCAGACAACTCCATTGCTGTGGCTCAATATGTTACATCTTACATTACAAAATCTGAGAAGACAGAACTAAAGGAAATGTGGGAGGAAATTTCTCATGAAAAGAGCCTAAGTAAGAAATTGTACAGCTACAGTTTGAAGATGTTATCTCATCGAAAAATTGGAGCATATGAATGTTCAGATCGCTTATCATCTGCAAGTCTATATGCCAAATCCAGAACAATTATTTGGGTGAGTTTAGGAGTTTTGAAATCTGTACAAGAAATTGAGTATTTAGCAGAGAAAGAACCAAACAGTACAGATATTTTGAAAACAAATATGTTGGATACATACTATCCAAATAGAAGTAATCATCTTGAGAACGTTTGTCTCTATGAAGTACTGTAAAGCTATTTATTTAAGAGGAATATTTCAGAATATTTTAATAAAGTAGTATATGCTGTAATAGGATCTGAAGGATGTCTGGTGAAACAAAGAAAAGGACATTCGATTAATCATCGAAAACTGAGTTGCGAAACTCCTGACAAAAGGGAATTTTAATATTTAGCTCTTTTGCAACTCTTTAAACCATGGTGTACAGAAGAGGAACTACTTGGAGATTTTCTCAGTTATGAAGATTCATTCAACGCAACCAAAAATACTATAGAATGTCCTGTTTTCACTAATTATCTAGAAATGTTGAACGAGGAAATACAGCAATAAGCTACAATTGCAGCAGAGATTGGTAGAGACAGTTTGTTGAGTCAGGATCCACTAGGAGGACCAATTATCCAAAATGAAGCAGCCTCTGCCATGGATGAGGTGGAAAGAGCAATGCAACAAGCTCAGGAGGATGTAATAAACTTAGAAGAATTGTAAAAACAACTAAATGTTCATCAGAAACAAATATATGATGAAGTGACTGAGCAGATTGAGCATGGTTTACTTCATGAGAAAAAAGAGTGGTCATGTACGTCATTTAAACATGTCCGACTGTATGTGAGTGGACAAGCAAGAACTGGAAAAAGTTTTCTAATTAAAGGAATTGCATCTTATCTTCAAAAAAGAACAGAGTCATCACTCTCTTGTGTTGTTACCGCTCCAACTGGGTTGGCAGCACAAAACATTAAAGGGATTACTTTACATTGTTTGCCGATGCTGCTAGTAGAGCATGAAAATAAATTAGAATACCACAAGCTATCTGGAGAAGCTTGTTGAGAAGTTTCCAGAGTTCTAAAAAAAATGTAAATTAATATTATTGATGAGGTAAGCATGGTATCAAATGTAATGCTTGCCTTTGTGCATTTAAGAATGCAACAAATTCTTAAAACAGAGTATGATGTGTTATTTGGAGGCAAACACATCATTGTTTTTGCAGATCTACTACAGCTAACAACTGTGAAAGGACAACCAGTGTTTAAAACAGTTACACATGAAGATACCAAAAAGTGCCTGGGAAGCATTGGAAATGTTAATATATGGTTATATTTCAAATACACAGACCGGACTCAAAATATGCGAGAGGCAGAGGATGCTGATTATAAAAGTATTCTTGAAGATATAAGGATTGGAAAAGTAAGTCAACATGGCAAAGATGCTCTGCAGGCAGCATTACTTTCTAATTTGTTTCCAAAGGAAAATGCTGGTGCAGAGAATATCTATAGAAAAATTGCAGAAAAACATCAGTGATATGCTTGATGCCAACTCTGCTAGAATGTGGAATCTTCAATGAAAACATTTTGAAGTTAGAAAATCAAGAAATTATAAAATTGGAAGCTATTGATAAAATAGAGCATGAAGGATCTACTATTATTTTGTCAGAAAAGTTAAAGTCAAAATTAGATTCTTTAGACAAGTCAATATCTTAAACAGCTGGTTTAGAAAAGAATCTATATGTATGTTTAAATTGTCGGATCATTTTATGACGTAATTTAGATGTGGAAAGAGGTTTAGTAAATGGGGCAATGGGTCATGTTGTTGATTTTGTGAATTACCCAAATAGAGATCAGATTGAAATCATGAAAATCAAATTTGATGAAATTGAAGAAGTTCAACAATTGTGTCATTGTTCTACTTGATTTTTGCTTGTAAAAGATTTATATGTGTGCCGAAAACAGTTTCCTGTTTGTTTGGCATATGCAGTGACTATTCACAAATCTCAAGGTTTAAGTGTAAATAGTGCTTTGGTGAATATTGGAAGTACTGTGTTCAAGGAAGGTATGGCATATGTTGCTTTATCTCGAGTTAGAACTTTATCTGGATTATATTAGATTGATTTTGATGAAACAAAGATTAGTGCAGATCTAAATTGTGTGAAAGAGTATAATAGGTTAAGAAGAGAATATGCTCCAAATTTACCTCAATATCCTTTATTTGAAAAGGTTGTGGTAGGTCAAAAAAGAAGATTGTAGAAAAATTGTTGTGAGGTTGTAGAGAAAAGAAAAAAAGTAGATGAACCAGAAATTGCAAAGTAAAAGAAAAAGGATAATATTGAAGAGGTTGTTGGTTTTCAGTTTGAAAACAGTTCTGGTGTCAACTGCTATGCTAATGTAGTGGTTAATGTTGTTTTTTTTCTTCAAACTTTACGGCAACAGATTGTTGATTATCGAGATCAAAGATTTTGTTGTTTGTTGAATTCTGTCTTTGAAAAATGTAGGAGTGATAAAACAAAAATAGAAAGTGTTTCTGATATTCGAAATGTTTTAGACATATGTTCTGGAGTAAATCAATTTTCGCTGAATATTCAGCAAGATTGTCAGGAATTTCTTATGTATATGCTTGTTTTATTGCAAGATGAAGGTTTAGATATTGAAAATATATTCGGTGTATCTTATAAATGGCAACATAATTGTGAAAAAAACTTGGCTCTTACCCAAATCCGCTCATTTCTAACTCCCTGTTAGCCTCCCATCTCTTTCCACCTTAGGAGTAAGCTCGCAGCGCCAGGATACCTGTCAGGTGACAGTTGCGCTTTACAAGTGTTTTAAATAATAAATAAATAAATAAATAAATAAAATAATTGTTCATTTTCAAGTAGTACTCAAATAGACACAGAAAGATTTATATATTTGACATTACCAGACTGCAAATCAGTGAGTTTTAATAATCTGATTAGAGAAGCAAATCAAAGCATGGTCTGTACCCAATGCAACTCAGAAATGTTATCAACATTATTTATTCAAAGATATGGACAATATGTAATTGTAATGCTCCAACGATGCAGACCTGATGGAACAAAATTGACAACTTTAATTACAAAGTTTGTGGCTTCTCAAATATCAATTTCAGGAAGAACTTTTGTAACTGTAGCTATTATTTTCCATGATGGTTCTTCTACAACATCTGGACATTATACAGCTTACTTAAATTGTGCAAAAGGCTGGACTCATTGTAATGACACTCAATTGACTTTTAAACAACTTTTGCCTTTTGACTTACCAAATTCTTACCTAGTGTTTTTGGAACCCAAATTTTAGGGAAAACAATTGGCCTAGGAAGATTAGTGTTGTAAACGAATGTTAATAGATGGTGCACACAGAAGAGAGATGGTGCAGGCAGAGACACAGATAGTGGAAGCAGACACAGAGATGGTACATACAGAAGAGAGATGGTGCAAGCAGAGGGAGAGATAGTGGAAGGAGACATAGAGATGGTACACACAGAGAATATATGTGTGGCTTCTCAAATATGAATTTCAGGAAGAACTTTTGTAACTGTAGCTATTGTTTTCCATGATGGTTCTTCTACAACAGCTGGACTTTAAACAGCTTACTTAAAATGTGCAAAAGGCTGGACTCATTGTAATGACACTCAATTGACTTTCTCACACAGATAGTGGCAGCAGACACAGAAATGGTACACACAGAAGAGAGATGATGCAGGCAGAGACACTGATAGTGGAAGCAGACACAGAGATTAGTGCTGTAAAAACAGGTTGATCTACTGCTGAGAATTACTTTGTAAGTCAGGGTGATTTCTTTTAAATGTATACAGCTCCTTGGTGAAATAAAGGATGAGCTGAGTGTGATCAGCATACCAGATGATGTTGAGGTTCTGATAGCATGCTATTTGTTTAAGGTTCTATGTTTATGATAAATACTATCGGGTGGAGGTATAACCATTGTTAGATGGACCAAAAGATGTGGGTGCTTTTGTTTCAGAAGGTCGGGAGATGGATGCTTAAGAGTACTATTAAGTAACTACCAAACTAAGGATTTCGCAGATACTATTTGGCCATGAGGAATAGTATCACAACAAAGTCGGGTAAATTTTGTTAGCATATGTTTGGATATTATTTAGAGTGCATAAGAAAGAAGTAGTAATGTTTTGTTACTTTGTGATTGTTGTTGAGTTTGTTTACATAGGTAAGAAATTGTGGTTTGAAAAAGACATTTAAGATATGTTTTTTTCTAATTGTTATATTGTGAATGAAAATGTTGAATGGGTTTATTAAACACAATCTTTTTGATTGTGTTTTTTTTGCCCACTGTCATATGATGAGTTGTATTGAACTCACTGTTTTTAGTGAAATTCAATATATTCTGAGAACAGCAAAATAAAATATATAACATATTGTACAAATTATTTTGTGTTTTGTATTGTGAAAAATATATTATAACTTAATATATTATATTTAGGTAAGTACAACAAACAACAATTAATTTTTCATTACTTTCTTACTTGTATTTCTCTCTATCCTTTCTTCACTGCCTCTCTTACTTCTTTACCTTTCCTCATGTTACTTCTGTTCTCTCATTCTACTTACTCCCCTTAATTCATGTGTACTGTGCTTGTCTCACCATCAGTACTCTTCCTTCACCCTCACTCATCTTGTCCAACTCCCTCTTTCCTCTGTCTGTTCATCACTTCTCTGTCCTATTTTTCTCTATCACTAGCCTTGTCTTGCTGTATCGACCAGTCTCTTGTCACTGCCCCCTTACTCTCTTTCCTTCATATGATCACTGAGTGACCTTCACTCACTCTACTTCTTCCACTTCCTTACTCCCTTTTGCTCACTTCTCTTTTCTCCATTAGTGTCTAAGTATGTTCTTCAGTATCAGTCAGTATAACTGATTTACTACTTTACAGTCCGTCACTCTCCCTCTGTTTCTCTTGTTTACTGTCTCCCTCTCTCTCCACCAGTCTTCCTTTTGTTTTCTGTCTCTTTCCATAAATTCTTCTCTCTCACTTACTTCTTTTTCCTTTCTCTTAATATGCTTCTTTTTCCATCACTCCCCTTCCCTCACTGTTATACCCTTCCCTCACTATCTTTGTCCTTCATTCAATCGGAGTCTTGTTCCTCCACTTCATTTTCTCTTCTCTCTGCATCACTCTCATTCCATTTCTCCTGCACCTTTTCCCTTACTCTTCCTCACACTCTTTCACTTAGTCCATCTATCAATTCCCTTCCCTTAACCTTGTTTCCTCAATCCCTTCTGGTAACTCTCATTCCTTTAGTTTCTCAGTCCTGTTAGTACATTGCTTAGTTCCCTTCTTCCTCTGTGTTTGTCCCTCACCCTTCCTTTCTTTCCCTTTCTGTTTTTTTTACTTGTACTTTGTTTTGTATTATGAATAATATATTGTAACTTATTTTTTTCTTCTCTTCCACAGATACTATATTTATGCAAAAGAATAGTATTAAGTTGTCATTATTTATAAGGAAAGTATGACAAACAGAAAATAGTTTATCTTCACTCTCTCACTTGTGTTTCTGTCTTTCCTATTCATTAATCTCTATGTTACTCTCCTTTTTCTAGTCATCGTACTCTCCTTTTCTTATTTTAAATGATTGCCCTTCATTCACTTGTATAGTCTTTCTGTGACTATCAGTACTCTCTCTTTTCTGTTACTCACACTGTGCAACTCCCTGTTTACCCTGTCTGTCTCTCATTTCTGTTTCCTATTTTCCTCTATCACAACCCTTGTGTTGCTGTATTGCTTAGTGTCTTCTCACTCACCCCTTAGTCTCTATCAATAACATCATCCCTCATTCACATTCACTTACTCTCCTTCTGTCACTCCCCGTTAAGACACACATGGGAGCCCCGCTTAGGAGAAAAGCGATCATGAAACCACAAGACCCAGGAGCACGCCCGCCCAGAACTACCATTCCCAGAAGGCCTAGCGCGGTGAATGCACGCGGAGGGCGTCAACATTTAAACCCCTCGCAAGCCAGCAGTCGGCGTCGAATATTTTGAACAGTGGACGCGAGCCCATTATGCTGCAGCTTCAAGGAAGGTGAGCTCCGTGTTACAACGTGTGAGGTGAGGAGCACCGCCGATATCCGACCCTGTGTTCACACGGGCTTTCGGGACCCGCCCAGTTAACTTCGGTTATCCCCACTCGAGGGGTATCGAGAGTGTAGGACTCCGGTCCTTTCCGAACATTTACCAGTCCCCGCTCGAGGGTTATCGAGCGCTTGGGACTCCGTCCCTTCTTAGACATTGTCCAGTCCCCGCTCGAGGGTTATCGAGCGCTTGGGACTTAGTCCCTTCATAGACATTGGCCAGTCCCCGCTCGAGGGTTATCGAGTGCTTGGGACTCAGTCCCTTCATAGACATTGGCCAGTCCCCGCTCGAGGGTTATCGGGTGCTTCGGATTCCGTCCCTTCATAGACATTGGCCATTCCCCGCTCGAGGGTTATCGAGCGAGAGGAACAGACTATATTTCGTTTCGGTATTGTTTGTGTTTGCCCTCCGTTGGAGAGTGTCAGGACTGACACGAGTGCGGAGGACGAATTTAACGAGTCATCCGACTAAGTCACAATTCGAGTGGCATTGTCGGCCATTATTTAGCACGGTGTTGCCGAAAAGGAGCTCCTGGCCATCAAGGATGCCTTTGCCGAGTGGAGACATTTGTTGATGGGGGCCAAGCACGTAGTGTTGGTATACACGGATCATCGGAACCTCCAGTTCATGACAGCTGCTAGACAGCTGTCTCCCCTCCAACTAAGATGGATGTTGTTCTTCTCCGGCTTTCATTTCACCATCACCTATAGGCCAGGAACCGAAAACAGGAAAGCCGACGCTCTGTCTAGGCAAACCACCGAGGCTGTGCGTCCGAAGCCGACATTTGATTCCATCATACGCCCGGGTGCGGTGGTAGGGGCAATACAGCCGGGGCGTTCCTACGAGATGTTCAGAAAGGAGCCAACACCTTTCAAATAGAAAACATGGCTTCGGAGACACGAAGTGGCAGGTCCGAGACGTCATTCCAGTGAGGGGCGGTTGTGTGTTGGTACCTACAGCACGGCTACAGAAACAGGTCTTCGTGTGGTGCCACGAGTCGCCCAGTGCTGGGCCCTTCGGAATGGAGAAGAAGGTCGCATACGTGACGCGACAGTTTTGGTGGCTGTCTGTGAGGGTGGATGTTCGGAACTGGATAGACACTTGCACAACCTGCTCCGCCATGATATCAGATCACAGACGCCCACAGGGCCTATTACAACCGCTACCGACTCCCGCCAGGCCATGGGACTTTATCTCCCTGGATTTCGTAGTGGGGCTACCAGTGGACAAAGGATATACAGCCATTCTTGTGGTCATCGACTACTTAACCAAGATGGGTCGCTTTATTGCATGTAAGGGAGAACCCACGGCCGGACAATTGGCGGTCATGCTTCTTATGGAGGTGGTGAGGGCTCACGGCCTCCCCAGCATAATTGTCTCGGACAGGGGATCGCAGTTCACTGCAAGATTTTGGAAGACCTGATGTTCGGCGCTACATGTCACCTCCGCGTTGTCCACCAGCTACCATCCCCAAACCGACAGTCAGACGGAACGCCTCAACCAAACGCTGAAGCAATACCTCCGATGTTTCATTGACCAAGGAAAAGAGGAGTGGGTGGACAAGTTGTGACTTGCAGAAATCGCATACAACATCGCCACACACACCTCAACCAAGGTGTCGCCTTTCTACTGCAACTACGGGCATCATCCCCGGTTCCTCCCTTTGTCGCACCCCTCGACGACGTCGGGCATTCCTGAAACCACCAGAAGAGTAGCTCACATCCGGGAGACAACAGTGAGCGCAAGGAAGTGCTTGGAAGAGGCCAAGAGGAGATACAAAACGTCTGCGGATAAGCGACGGAGGCCGGGCCCTCTATACCAGGCAGGGGACTACGTATGGGTGTCATCGAGGAACCTGAGATTCCGTAAACACAGCGTTTTCCATCCTTGCTTCATAGGGCCATACCGCATCAAGGAATGCCTCAGTCCGGTTAACGTGCGGTTGGAGTTGCCGGACAACTTACGGATACACCCAGTGTTCCATGTCTCCTTGCTCAAACCTTCGTTGGCGCCCAAACGCCCTGCTCCTCCACCGGTGTGGGTGGAAGGAGAGAGAGAATACGAGGTCAAAGGCATCAGGGATTCGCGCTGAGCTAGGCTGTGGTACCTTGTGGCGTGGAAAGGATACGCGCAGGAAGAGGAGTCCTGAGAGCCTGTCACTGGGATCTGTGCGCCGCGGCTGGTGTCCGCGTTCCACAAGAAGCACCCGACTAAGCCCGGTCCGGCTTGGGGCCCCTGACGGGAGGGGGTTATACTGTTAAGACACACATGGGAGCCCCGCTTAGGAGAAAAGCGATCATGAAACCACAAGACCCAGGAGCACGCCCGCCCAGAACTACCATTCCCAGAAGGCCTAGCACGAAGAACGCACGCGGAGGGCGTCAACATTTAAACCCCTCGCAAGCCAGCAGTCGGCGTCGAATATTTTGAACAGTGGACGCGAGCCCGTTATGCTGCAGCTTCAAGGAAGGTGAGCTCCGTGTTACAACGTGTGAGGTGAGGCACACCGCCGATATCCGACCCTGTGTTCACACGGGCTTTCGCGACTCCGTCCCTTCTTAGACATTGTCCAGTCCCCGCTTGAGGGTTATCGAGTGCTTGGGACTCCGTCCCTTCTTAGACATTGGCCAGTCCCCGCTCGAGGGTTATCGAGTGCTTGGGACTCAGTCCCTTCATAGACATTGGCCAGTCCCCGCTCGAGGGTTATCGAGTGCGTGGGACTCAGTCCCTTCATAGACATTGGCTAGTCCCCGCTCGAGGGTTATCGAGTGCTTGGGATTCCGTCCCTTCATAGACATTGGCCAGTCCCCGCTCGAGGGTTATCGAGCGAGAGGAACAGACTATATTTCGTTTCGTTATTGTTTGTGTTTGCCCTCCGTTGGAGCGTGTCAGGACTGACACGAGTGTGGAGGACGACTTTAACGAGTCATCCGACTAAGTCACAATTCGAGTGGCATTGTCGGCCATTATTTAGCACGGTGTCCTCTCTTGGTGGGTGCTAGGACGGGCATCCGTGCAGAGGACGGTTGGAACATCTACCATAACAAGAAGCTGGTTTGCAGCGCATTCATTTTCAGTCGATAGGAGCAGGCCAAAATAAAGAGCTTGTTATATCATCAAGACACGTATGTTACGTCTTCTTTGAGTTTCGAACAGGGGTGTCTAGGGCGGTGTTTGGGTTACCCAATACCTAGGAAATCAGGATTACACTCCCTCACTCCCTTTTTCTTACTCCCCTTCCTTTATACCCTCCCTCACTCCCCTTTCCTACATCTGTCTCTAAGTCTCTTCCTGTGTCTCAGTCACTATAACTGCCTCACTCCCTCACAGTGTCTCATTCTCTCTCTCTTTCTCTCTCTCCTTGTGTGTCTCTCTCTTCACAAATGAACCTCCGGTCAATGACACAATTGTTAGTGATAGCCTTACATGCCTTTTTAGCTTTTTTCCTGATGTTTCGCTTTGGCCCTCCCTCAGTTTCCTCCCCACTCTCATCTTGAGCCTTCCTTTTCCGCATAACCTTGTAAAAATCTCGGGGCAACAAGTGCTAAGTTATATGTGCTGCAACGAGAAAACCCAGAATTCAGTCTTTACCCAGTACTCGGGAAATCACAAAGGTATAAATAGCAACAAAATAACCACAGTACAATGGTTATTCTAGAGTCCTTAGCTGACAAAAATATTGTTCACAACAGTACCTGTTTAAAAAAGCTCCAACGATAGTCTGGGGACGTCCACCAGAACCAAGAGGGGGGCCCAGCCCAGCCTCTTCCTGGCTAAGACAGGCACAGATGAGCCAGCCCTTGGCCCGGGCTTCGCCAGCACGTGTCCCGTGCTGCGGGAGCCCTGATGTAAATGTAAGAGCCTCCTGGCGCACACAGTTGGCGGCAAACTCTGGCGCTCACCCTCTCTTTAACTCTCTCTCTCTCTCTATCCCTCATTCTTCCTCTCTTTCCCTTTTTGTTTCCTTCACTCCTACTATATCCCTGACTCTTAATCTCTTTCCTACTCTCTTGTATTGTGATATATATATTGTATTTATTATAATTATTTTTTTTTCGTGTCTTTCACAGATATTATATTTATAAAAAATATTTTATTATCTTTTCATTTCTTAGAAGGTAAGTATGAGAAACAAAAAATACTTTCTCATCAGTCTCTTATTGTGACAGAATAACTTTCTCACTCTTTCTCAGTCCCTTGATCTCCCTCTCTCTCTCTCTCTCTCTCCCTCTCTCCCTCTCTCTCCCTAACACTTAATCTCCTTTCCTCTCTCTTTCTACCACTCATAAAGGATTTTACCAATGGTATCAATTGGTGACATCTCAATCCTCTCTTGCCAATCCACATAATATCCACATTTGGTAAATCAAGGTTGTAAATACCTCTGTTAGCTGCATATCCTTCACTACAGTGAACCAAGCTATGACCCACAATCCAGACTTTAGGCATCTTCAAGGTAGATGTGGTTGTATTCAGATGAGTTCTGGAAATGAAATGGCAATTTGAAAGTAGGAGTTATGAAAAAAAGTGGTTGAGATTCAGTGCACTTGAAAGAGAAGAAATTATTGGTGATTTTTAAAATTCTCCACTGAAAATTAGGGTGAATGCTTTTGTTTTTTGAAAGAAGTAATTGTAATGGTTGAGAAAAAGTCATTGAAAGAAACATTTCACATGATTAGCTAGTATATTGAGAGCTCAAACACCCTTGCTGGATTAATTAGCAGCATAGTATGATGAACTGTTCACCTGTGTGCTGAGTTAGGTGGGAGTTACCATGGTAACAGGCTGAATGAGCACAGGGGGGATGGGTGAATATTATGTGAGTTTGAAAGTGTTGAAATGTAGAACCAATTAAAATGTCAGTTTGGTTTTGAAATAGTGTGGGAAGAATTTTGATTGGTTAACTCCAGGGATATGTGTGAAGAAGTACAGGGAATCAGGGCCATTTGTTGTTGCAGTATTTGAGGTGCATTTCAGAGATTCTGCTTAAGGAAATCTGGTGTGTGTGACTGACACTGTTCTAAATCTTCTAAAGCATTTTTAAAGGTGAGTAATGATTCATTTAATATAGATAGACTGCTGTATGCACTATGGGGAAGATTAAGAAGCATATTGGGCTTGTTTATTCTTGCATTGTGTCTCATGTTTCTATGTAATGCTGCCAAAAAAATCAATGGTGCATATTGGAAATGTATTTTGCAAATGAGTCAGGTTTCTGCCTTGTAATGTAGTGATCATTTAAATGGGCTGTGCTCTCTGTGTAAAACGATTTACTGTGCTACATGTTTTTTGATAAAATATAAGATGGTGATTGATGGTGAGATGGTATGAGCACAGACACACATATTGCATGCAGAGACAGACATGGTAGATTACATGTAACATCCTGGTCATGTGCCTAAGATCACACTGTGTGTCAAGCTTGATTTTAAATGAATCTGGGTGAATAATTTGCTTAGTTGATGTGTTTAAAAATATGGGAATACATGTATTCTTGAAGTCAGTTAGGCTTTAGGATTTTTAGTATTAGAGAATCTTAGGCAGCATGTCTGTCTGGCCTCTTAGTTGCCAAATAGGCTCTAAGCTATGCAATAAAGATCCAGGGTGTGCTGTTGAAATGAAAAAGGAATGTTATGTCTTGCTTATATATATATGGCCTGTTTTTGCCAGTAGAGACAGTGAGATATTATGAGCAGAAACACACATAGTGGAGGCAGAGACAGACATGGTAGATTGCATGTAACATCCTGGTCATGTGCCTAAGATCACACTGTGAGTCAAGCTTGATTTTAAATGAATCTCGGTGAATAATTTGCTTAGCTGATGTGTTTAAAAATATGGGAATACATGAATTCTTGAAGTTAGTTAGGCTTTAGGATTTTTACTAGTAAAGAATCTTAGGCAGCATGTCTGTCTGGCCTCTTAGTTCCCAAATAGGCTCTAAGCTGTGCAATGAAGATCCAGGGTGTGCTGTTGAAATGAAAAAGGAATGTTATGTCTTGCTTATATATATGTGGTCTGCTTTTTGCCAGTAGAGACAGTGAGATATTATGAGCACAAACACACATAGTGGAGGCAGAGACAACCATGGAAGATTACATGTAACATCCTGGTCATGTGCCTAAGCTCACACTGTGAGCCAAGCTTGATTTTAAATGAATCTGGGTGAATAATTTGCTTAGTTGATGTGTTTAAAAATATGGGAATACATGTATTCTTGAAGTCAGTTAGGCTTTAGGATATGAACTAGTAGAGAATCTTAGGCAGCATGTCTGTTAGGCCTCTTAGTTCCCAAATAGGCTCTAAGATGTGCAATAAAGATCCAGGGTGTGCTATTGAAATGAAAAAGGAATGTTATGTCTTGCTTATATATGTATATGGTCTGTTTTTTGCTGGTAGAGACAGTGAGATATTATGAGCTCAAACACACATAGTGGAGGCAGAGACTGACATGGTAGATTACATGTAACATCCTGGTCATGTGCCTAAGATCACACTGTGAGTCAAGCTTGATTTTAAATTAATCTGGGTGAATATTTTGCTTATTTGATGTGTTTAAAAATATGGGAATACATGTATTCTTGAAGTCAGTTAGGCTTTAGGATTTTTACTAGTAGAGAATCTTAGGTAGCATGTCTGTCTGTCCTCTTAGTTCCCAAATAGGCTCTAAGCTGTGCAATAAAGATCCAGGGTGTGCTGTTGAAATGAAAAAGGAATGTTATATCTTGCGTATTACCTACTGGCGGTCACCAGTAGGTATATATAGTGAGGACCTAGTTGCCATAGGAAATGGCAAACATTCTATTGGGAATAACTTTGGCGACGATTGAGGGATCTGACTGTAATTTACCTCAAACTTGCCTCGCGGCGCTCCGCTCCTTCCCTGAAAGTTTCGGGGGGATTCCTCAAGTGGGGACAGAGATAAAAGGGGGGTCCCAAAACGTGTTTTCCCCATGTTCATTTCCATAGGGACATTCTGACAAGGCTACAGGTCGAACGGCTGAACGGAATTACACAAAACTTGGCAAAATGGTAGAGCCTGGTATGGAGCAGTGCCTTTTGTATGTTTGGTGTAAATGTGTTCAGTAGTTTTTGAGAAAAATGAATGTGAAATTGAGTCCGATGCAATTTTGCATTAGACCTTTAGACACAGCTACAGGCCGAACGGCTGAATGGAATTACTGCAAACTTGGCAAAATTGTAAAGACTGATATGCAATCATTTATTTTGTATACTTGGTAAAAATCCATCCAGTAATTGTTGAGAAAATTGACTTTTTTCAAATTATATATCTATGGGCAGGACACGGTGCACGCCCGTGCGCACACCGTCCTTGCACGTACGCGGACCTTGGCGTGCGCACGCGGAATTCTGATTGGCTGTTGGACGTCTGTCAACATTCCAGTCAGTCAAAATGAGGAAGTGTTGTCCGCCATCTCGTTTTTGTGGCAGATGATAGTGGTTGTAAACAGAAGTGTAATAGTTGACAAGGAGGCAGGGAAGAGATTCCTAAGCCCCCTAGGCTTTGTCATGGTGTATGTAAAGGACCCCAAAGGTTGAAAAAAATTAAAAAGAAAAATTTAAAAAATCGCGGGGTCCACGCACCGTGCGCGGACCACGGCTCAAAAAGACAAAAAAGAAATACATTAAAATAACAAGCTTCAGTGCTTAGATGTTGGTTGAGTGCAACAATGTGTGGTGACTCTTACACCTTTGGGTTTAGGTAGGTGTTTTGTGGAGAGTTAGTATGGTAATTGGTAGAGAGCATTGGGGGTAGGTTGAGGATTATGTGAGTTTGAATGTGTTGATAACTTGAACCAATTAAAATGCTTCTTTGGTTTTGTTTCTGTGTGTGATGAAATGTGATTGGCTGGGTATTTGAATATGTATGAAAAATGAGAGGGAAACACAGCCATTTTGAGATGTTAGTGTTTGAGGTATACTTCTGAGGTGTGTGATTGAGACAGAATTTACTGTACAACAGTTTCTAGAAGGTGAGTTGTTAATTTGTAAGGAGAACTCTGTTGTTCACTTTAAGTTAATAGGAAAAATGTTTTCTGTTAGTTATTTAATGTTTTTATGTTATACTTATGGATTGAGTAGGGCAACATCAGATGCAATGCTTTATATTGCTAATACTTGCTTGATACTATACATTGTCCTGGGAAACACGGCCATTTTGTGACTATAGTGTCTGAGGTACTTTTGTGTGGACATTTTGGTGTTCAATTTCTGGTGTGAGATTTACACAGTAGTAACTCTTCTTATAGAATGTAATAGTTTTTCTCTGCCCTATCTCACTCTTACCCTGCAACATCTCACTGTCTTTTTCTTTCTTTTAATAGTACACTTACCTCAATAATGGTTGAAAATGAAGAGTCATTTGACATCGTTATAGAAATTTTTGTGACTGTTATTGAGGATGTTCCTGTTGATGAGAGTAATCCGGAAGGAAAGCTTTATGATGGAGGAGATGACATGGACGATTTGTATGATGAATCCTTGGATTCAGATTTAATGGAAGCTTTGGAGTTCATTGAGTTTGAGAATTCTTTTTGGGAGATTTTCAATATTGACATTGTTGATGATGCAATCTTAGATGATCATTCCCAACAATAAATTTAAATTTAGTAAATAAATATTGTATGAGAATTTATACTTAACTAAATGTAATTTATGAGGTAGTAGCAAACTGTTATTTTTTTGTGTTACATAGTAAGTTTACTCATAAATACTTCCGTTCTCCCCCAAATTTTTCTTAAATGTGTATTTGACATCTCTTCTTCATGTCCTGCGTCCTTTCTCTCACTGTCTGTCTCTGATGCAGAAGATTGCAACACAAGTAAGTTTAAAGAACAGCAAGTGTGTCTCACCAGAGCAGGAAATCATGCAGTAAGCGCTGTTTCTCTTTCTTTTAATAGTACACTAACATAAAATGATGAATGAAAATGAGGAGCCTACCAACATCTTCTTTGAAATAACAGCAACGTTTACTGAGGCAACTTATTCTGAGGTGTATATTGATCCTATGGATGAAACAAATCAAGAAGAACATGGCAGATTTTTTTGACGAAACACTAGATATGGAATTAATGGAATGTGTAGACGTTGTCGAGTTTGACAAATCATTTTCAGACACTTTGATGGATGAAATTTCTGATGAAGAAATCTAACAAGTTCTTTTAGATTTTGAAAATTCTATTAAATAAATTTTAATTTAATAAATAAAAAAATGTTTTGAAAATGATACTTATTTCAATGTAATTTATGAGGTAGTAGCAAAGTGATGCAATTTTGTATTCTTCATGTCCTGTATCCTTTCTATCACTGACTGTCTCTGATGCATAAGTAAGTATATAGAACAGCAAGTGTGTATCACCAGAGTAGGAACTCATGATCCCCTACGCCAATTCTGACCACACATTGAGAAAGGAAGGAATCATGTGAACAAATCCGTTTCTGCTTTCCTGCAAGACTATAGTTTGGATTCAATACACCACAATAACTTACATTACAACATACAAGGTAACTACAGAAGAGACGATGTCCATTTCCATTTAGTTAAAAAAAAAAAAAGTTTTTAAAAACTGCAATACGTCCGCGCACCGTGTGTGCTCGGTAAACGCACGGTGCGCGAACCCAATCGCCGCCATTTTGTGGTTTCAGAAGAGAGTGAAAAATATAACTTAAAAACGTGGGAAGGGGGTAGGGTAGAGTGTCCCTGACCCCTTATGCCTTCTCAGGGGGTTGTTCAAGGACTCCTAAGGTTAAAAATAATGTATTTTTTTTAAAAAAAAATAACAGAGAACGCGATAGGTCTGCGCACGGGGAGGGCTCGGTAAGTGCTCTGTGCGCGGACCTCGGTAAAAATGTATACAAAAAATAAAGGTAAAAATTATATTTGAGTGTTTACATGTTAGTTGGCTCTAAAAAGAGCCGTTGTGTTCATTGTGTTTTTATGGGTACCTACAAGTAAGTACCAATGCAGAGTCTGATGTTACAGAATTAGACTCTGTTCCCTTCATCAGTGAAATGTACACCAACTGTCCTATAGATGCCTTGCATGTTGTAACGCAAGTTGTTGTGGTATATACAACCCATTCCATAGTCTCTCATGTATGCAGAAACAGATTTATTTACATGTTTCCTTGCTTTCTCAATCTGTGGACAAAATTGATTGGACCAATTCCATTTTTGTCTTTGGCATATATTAGAATAGACAAAGGCAGTTTGAGGAAAAAGTGACATCAATTGTCCAAAGATGGCCTTCAATAGCATTTCCAGACCAACCCCAGTCAAAGTGCATAAGTCATTTCCACCACAGTGTACAATTATAAGGTCAGGATTTCACCAATGGGATCAATTGGTGACATCTCAATCCTCTCTGGCCAATCCATAAAATATCCACATTTGGTAAATCAAGGTTTAAAATTCCTCTGTTTGTTGCATACCTTTTAGACCATAATACAAAACTGTGTCCTACAAACCATACTGAAGGCATCTTCAAGGCAGGTCTGGTTGTACTCAGATGAGGGCTGTAAATGAAATGGCAGTTGGAAAGTTTGCATTGTAGAAAAAAAAAGAGGAGGGCATTCACTGCACTTGAAGCTTAAGAAATGATTGGTGCTTTCTGAAAATGGAAAAGAGCATATTAGGGTGCATAGTTTTGTTTTTTAAAATAAGCAATTCTATTGGTTCAGAAAAAGTCATTGAAAGGAACATTGCAGATGATTAGCTGTTATTTTGAAAGCTCTTTTTTTTAAGTTCAATAAAACTTTATTAAGCAAAATATGTAAGATAACAATATATAGTATAACAAGTAATCATGTAAGGGATGAGGGGAAGGGAAAAGGGGAGGAGGGAAAATCAGAGTACAAATTGTAAATGAGAGTATAATAATAATAATACACTTATCATGGGTGTTATTTAAGCAGGGAGAAAGGGTAGATTGATTAAGCAAGTAAGGAAATACAAAAGGAATATACAAATAGTAATAAGAAAAAATGAATGAAATGACAAGGACATCATGGGGGTTTGGTTACTTCCTGCTGAGCAGGTTGTGGACGAAATGAAGGCGCAGTACAACTATCTAAATACATTGTGATAGGAAGCCAGAGATCTGTACGTTTGGCTGCCAACTGGGCAGGAAAAACAAAGGCAGTATCAAGTCTATGGTTATAACATACATTATACCACCATGCTTTAAAAGAAATAGTAGAAGAACTTTTCCAATTAACAGTAATCTGTTGAAACGCAACAGCTATTAACAAATCCACAATGCGAACACAGAGGTCAGTGCCAACCCAACAGGGAGAGAGACTTCCCAAGAACAGGTGAGTCGGCGATAGGGGAATACAAGTGTGAAAAATAACATTAATTTGGGCCCAAACCTGTAGCCAAAAAACATGTACATCTTTGCATAAGATTAGCATGTGAAATAAAGTAGCATTAGGTGTGGAGCAAGACCAACACAAGTCTGGAGTAGTAGGGAAATGCTTATTAAGAGTAGAAGGGGTGTGAAGCAATCGGTTGTAAATAAAAAACATGGATTGTGTCAAGGATGCTGCTCGTGATGTTTTACGAACTTTTGTCCAAATCTTGTCCCAGAATGAAGACGACCAGGAGGAGGATAGGTCATGTTCCCAGTGCTCTTCCACTTTAGACTTAGGCCTAGTGAGTGATTGTTTATGGATGTGCTTGTAGAGAATGGAAGCTTTGGGGGTAGCTCGTAAGATGGAGTGGAGTTGGGAAATAGGACTAGAAGAAGGAAGGGAGGAAGAATTCCGCAATAGTTTTGTATGGACCTCCATCACCGCATTCTTGAGCTGAAGGTATTTGGGAGCAAAAGACAAGGGCAAACCAAAAGTGGAACACAAGTCATGGAAAGGTAGAAAATTGGAATTGGAGAAGAGTTGCGAAATCCAAACCAACCCCTTGGACCTCCAGGATTTCCAGTAAAAGGGTTTGTGACGAATTAGAGGGAACTTATTATGCCAGATGGTAGAAGAGAGGAAATTAGCAACAGATGTCGGGGGAGGGGGGGGTTAGAAGACAAGAGGAGTTTAATAGTGAACTTATGAATAGGAGTGGATAGCAGAGAGGGCTTGCGTGAGAAAGAGATATATTCTGCAAAGGAGAAAGGGGAGAGGAAAAGGCGTTCAAGCTTTGTCCATAAAGGGCATGGGGAATCAGGATCTTGCAACCAAAAGGAAGCTTGTTGTAACAAAAAAGCCTTGTGGTATGCCGGGAAATCCGGGAAATTAACTCCGCCTTCAGAAGCGGGGCGGATGAGCCTGAAAAGGGACATTCTGGGTTTTTTGTTATGCCATAAAAAGGAGGATAAGATTGAATTGAGTTGCTTAAAAAACTTGGTCGGGATAGGGACAGGAATAATGGATATAGTATATAAAATGATGGGGGATAACATCATTTTAATAGTGTCCAAACGACCCCACCAGGACAAGTAAAGAGGGTGCCATCTGGTTGTGTGATCGGAAATTTTCTGAGTACATTTACTCAAGCAGAGGGAAACTGTATCCCGTATGGAAGGAGTAATGTGCAAACCTAAATATTTAATGTGGGAGGGACTCCAGGTAAAATTAGAAACGCTAAAGTCAGGCTTGAAGGTGAATTTCGTTAAGGGTAAAATCTCGCATTTATCGTTATTAAGCTTATAACCAGAAATGGAGGAGTAATTCCGTACTTCCTCTAGGAAAGCCGGAATAGAAATGGTTGGATTAGAAATAAAAAGTAAAATATCATCGGCATAAGCCGCAAGTTTAATAGAAGACTGAGCGATTGGAAAGCCATGAATGTTGGGGTTCTGGCGAAGTTTGGAGAGAAAAGGTTCTAAAGCAAGATTAAAAAGGAAGGGCGATAGAGGGCAACCTTGGCGGACTCCTCTACCAAGATCAAAATAAGGGGAAATTTGACCATTTGCAAAATCTGCAGCACGTGGATGAGAATATAACAGGGAAACTAGCGAAATAAATCTAGGGCCAAAGCCAAACCAACCAAGAGTATGGAAAAGGTAAGGCCATTCTACTCTATCAAACGCCTTCTCGGCATCAAGGGCTATCGCAGCAAGTGAGTGTTGATAATGGGAGGATTTAGTTAATATGTTGAATAATAGTCTGGTATTATCCGTTATAAAACGGCCCTTAACAAACCCAGACTGCTCTTCGCCTAGGAGATCGGGAAGTAAAAGATCTAATCTGAGTGCTAGGGCTTTAGCAAAAATCTTATAATCAATGTTGACAAGAGAAATGGGTCTGTAGTTTTTACAATACTGGACATCTTTTCCAGGTTTGGGTATTAAACAAATATGAGCATCAGAAAATGTCCCTGAGGAAGCACCTAAATCAACAAAGGTAGTAAGAAGGGAGTGGAGTTTAGGAATCAAAAGCTTGGAGAAATGAAGATAGAATTCAACGGTAAAACCATCGGGGCCAGGGGCTTTGTTAAGTTTAAGACGTTGGAGGGCGGTGAGTAATTCCTTTTGTGAAATGTCATTTTCTAAAAGGGAGAGATCAAGAGGGAAATGGGAAGGCTTATGGATGGACGAGAAGAAGTGTGTAAGTGAAGAAGGGGATGAGTTGAGTGAGTGTCTGAGGTATAGAGGGATTCATAGAAGTGGGAGAATGTAGAAAGAATCTCTGCATCTTTATGTTGTAATTTAGCATTGGTATCAAAAACAGATTCAATATTCATCTTATCATGCTTGACCTTTAAGTAATTTGCAAGAATTTTGCCAGCCTTATTCCGTCCACCATAAAACTTAGCACTTGACTTTAGTAAGTATAAGGAAGCATCTTCAGTGGATTTTTCATTAAATTTAATCTTAGCAGCAATTAGGGTTTTCAGACTATCCGGGGAGTGAGATGTGAAATAGGCGTGTTCCAATCTCTTAATGTCATGAAGAAGGTTGTTCGTGAATTGACGGGCAGCCTTGCGTTTCCTAGCAACATAGCCAATAATGAAATCACGTGCAGCCGCCTTGAAGGCGTCCCAGACCGTGTGTTTTGAAATGGGCGGAATATCGTTGAATAAAAAAAAATCATCAAAAAAGGCAGAAAATGAAGTTGAGAACTTGGGATCCAAGAGAAGGGTATTATTAAAACGCCATCTCCTGGGCCCTTCCACTTTGGGGATTACATCAAGGCTGACCACAACCGGGGCATGGTCTGAGAGCAAAATTGGACCAATGTCAGCGGCTGTGAGTGTTTGAGTAAGGGTATGAGAGATAAAAATATAGTCAATCCGCGACAGGGATCCGTGGGACGGAGAGTAAAAGGTATATTCCCGCAGGGTCGGGTTACAAAGACGCCAAGAGTCAACAAGTTTGTGCTGGGATACGGCTTGTGAAAAAAGTTTATGTGGTTTATTAGGAACATAGGTAACAGTAGAGTTCCTGTCTATAAACGGATCCAGGGTTTGATTACAGTCCCCAGCAAGAATAAAGTTATCATCCATGAATTGTGTGATACGTGGGGAAAATTGAGCCCAAAAATGAGGTTCACCATTTGTGGGACCATAAACATTAAGGAGAGAGATTGGAACACCTCTAAGTGACCATGTGTCCATCTACCATCGGTATCGGACTCTTGGGTAATTACGGTAAAAGGGAGTGACCTGCGACATAAAATTGCAACCCCATTTCGCTTACCATCACCTTGTGAATAAAAAACCTCACCCACCCAACCTCTACGTAACTTAGCAGATTCTTCATCAGAAAGGTGAGTTTCTTGGAGAAATGCAATGTCAATATTCAATTTGGCAAGGTGTGATAAGATACGTTGACGCTTAATTGGGGAATTTATACCCTTGACATTCCATGAAACTATGTTCAGAGACATAACATGTAGATTAGGTCAATGAATACAAAATAGATGAAACAAAAATAGCAACCCATGAGTAAGAAGGAAAAGGAATTTGCAATGAAAGCGAGAAGGAGGAAAAAAAGGAGGAAATATACGAGATTAAGATAGTACGAAGAAGAAAAGAATGGAGTAGAGAACGAGGAGAAAAAACAAGAAAGTTGAGTACTTGTGCAAAGAACGAAAAACAAAAAGAAGGACAGAGGGAAAAGGTAAGGGAAAAACGTACCTACATAGGAAGAGTACGAGAAGGAGATGAGGGAGGATGGAGCCATATAGGTGAGTTGACGCAACCAGGATCGGCTAGGCAGGGAACCGGGGAGACATCATCAGACAAGGTAGACTTCCTGAAAAAGCAGGCGGGAGAATAAACAGTTAAAATACGAATGAAAAACGGTACGAAAAGACTGAGAACATTAAACAGGAAATGACAAAGCACGAAGCAAAAGACATTATCTCAACCAGGAGCTGAAGAGGACGAGTCCATTGCTGAAGTTTTGTGTGCATTAATGAAGCTCTGTAGCCGGACTGGATCTTCGTAGGTCGTGGTGTTGTTGTTATATGTGACTTTGAATAGACAGGGATGATATAGACCATATCTGGCTCCCATTGAACGGAGATCTTCTCTCATATTTAGGAAAGCTTTCCTTCTATTCGCCGTTGCTTTTGCGTAATCCTGGGCAAAAAATAAGGAAGAACCAGACCATGACAAGTTGGGGGATGATTTGGCAGCTGTTAAGACTTTAAGAAGGTCTGCATACTCCAAAAAGTAAAGAATAACTCCTCGAGGTCTTTGTGAAGAGGAGGAAGAAGTGGATGGGCGACCAAGTCGATCGGCACGTTGGATGTTGAGAGTAGTACCTTCTGGCATACGGAGCAACTTAGGAAGAAAGGACCTGAAAAAGGCAAGCGGATCTGAACCCTCAAGGCCTTCTGCCAGGCCGTAAATGCGAAGATTGTTTCGTCTATTCTTATTCTCCAACTCCTCCACCTGCTTTTGAAGAGAGGATACCTGAGAGGCCAGATGTGGCACCTTAGAGGAGGTTTCTTGAAGGGATGAAACTGCTTGCTCAACTGAGGACACTCTCGTATCAATATGTGTCCAATTATCTGTGAGGTTTTGAAGCTTTACATTAGTCTCTTCCATGAAGGGATGCAGAGCTGCAATTTCCTCCAAAAAAGGACGAAAAGATTTCTTCTAATAAAAGTTCCATTGAGACAGGCGCTGGTAGATTAGGAGGTGAAGGAGGATTCTGTCTATGCCTCTTAGTATTGGTTTTCAGTAGCGTAGACTGAGAGGGATCCATACTTGCATCCAAGCCAGAGGAATCAATAGGCACGTCCAATTTGGATAAGGCAGAAAAAACTTTAGAGTTCTTTAAAATTGCAGGTTTTGAGACACGAGAAGACGCGACATAGTCTTTAATCTGCCCAAGTGACGACAGCAGGAGATGACAGTCTGTGGCAAAAGCAGTGAATGTCAATGAGAAAACCACAACAACGTTCCAGGAAGAGCTATGCCATAGGAGACAACAGCTTGGTAAGGATTCGCTGGTATAGAGACAAGGCACTGAAACAGTGACGTTAAGTAGGAACCATGAGGAGGAGCATTGCGCACTTCTTGTTTGACTAAATCAAGCAGAATATGGTCAATACAAAAATATAGTGCTGCACAGGTAGAAAAATTGTAAAATGCTAGGGTTCTGTTACAGAGCAAAATGATACAGGTAAAGAAACATAGAGGAGCGCTCCGTCATGCTGAAAAACATGGTATTAATCACCAAAATAATAGCAGAGGCATGTCCATATCCAGAGAAAGCACTGTGGAGAACAATGTAGAAGGGAGGCGTCGAGGTATAAGCAAAAAAACAATCCCACGCCATATAATTTTGACGAAGCATGTAAAAACACACAAAATGGCGGTCGGGAAGGAAAAATGCTATGACCATGCACAACCCTTAAATATGAAAGACAGTTCCAAGTTAGCAAAGTCCATTCTGGTGTGGAAATGATTGGTACACCGTTTAAGAAGAGAGGAGCATGTCGTTAATAAAAGGGCTTCATGAGCCGGCAGTTGAAGCAACGTCCGCGCGCCCTCCTAAAATGGCGGACGCAGCCGTGGCCGAGATCGGAAAACTTACGGAATTAAGTTCTCCGTCGTCAAGCCGCAGAATGATGTCGGAATCGGCTCAGCAGTGTCCCGAGATGCTCCGACGTTAAAAAGTAGCCGCCATACAGGACAAGGCGCACTAAGAACACCGAGCTCCCCGGCTCGTCCGCAGAGCCTCACAAGGGCGCCGCCATCACCGTCGGCGTCAAGCCACGCCCCCCTATTTTGAAAGCTCTAACAACCTTGGTGGATTCATTTGCAACAAAGTATAATGAACTTTTAAACTCTGTTCTTCCTTAGGTGGGAGTTACCATGGTGACAGGTTAAACGAGGAATAGGGGGATGGGTGAATATTATGTGCGTTTGAAATTGGGGGAATGTAGAACCAATTGAAATGTTAGTTTAGTTTTGAAATAGTGTGGGAAGAGATTTCATTGGTTAAGACCTGAAATATGTGTGAAGAATGAGTGGGAAAGTGTGCCATTTCTGGTTTCAGTGTCTGAGGTGCATTTCAGAGATTCTGCTTAAGAAAATCTGCTGTGTGTTTGACACTGTTCTATATTTTCAAAAGCGATTTTAAAGGTGAGTAATATAGAGAGAGTGCTGTTTGCTGTTTTGGGAAGCATAACAAGCATATTGGGCTTCATTCCTGGTGTATTTTGAAAATGAGTCAGGTTTCTGCTTTTTAGTGTAGTGTTCATTTAAATGGGGTGTGCTCTGTGTGTAAAATGATTTACCATGCTAAATTTTTTTTGATAACATGTGTGGCTTAAAGATTTTTGACAAGGATCACAGTGAGTGTCTGTTTGAATTAATGAATTATTTTTTTACTTTTTTCCATAATGTTAGCTCTGACTTTTTTTTAAAATTGTTTTTATGCTTGGATTCAATGCTGAAATATAAGATAAAGAGGGGCATATTTACAAGCTGCTTGCGCAATGTTTGACATTAATGCTGATATAGAGATAGTGTAATGTTTTCATTGGCCTATTTACAAGCCGCTTGCGCAATGTTTGACATTAATGCTGGTATAAAGATAGTGTAATGGTTTCATTGGCATATTTACAAGCTGTTTGCGCAATGTTTGACATTAATGCTGATATAGAGATAGTGTAATAGTTTCATTGGCATATTTACAAGCCGCTTGCGCAATGTTTGACATTAATGCTGGTATAGAGATAGTGCATTGGTTTATTTGGCATATTTACAAGTCCCTTGCGCAATGTTTGACATTAATGCTGGTATAGAGACAGTGTAATGTTTTCATTGGCATATTTACAAGCCGCTTGCGCAATGTTTGACATTAATGCTGGTATAGAGATAGTGTAATGGTTTCATTGGCATATTTACAAGCCGCGTGCGCAATGTTTGACATTAATTCTGGTATAGAGATAGTGTGATGGTTTCATGGGCATATTTACAAGCCGCGTGCGCAATGTTTGACATTAATGCCCACACAAGTCTCACAGCCCACACAGCTCACATCCCACACAGTTCACAGCCCACACAGCTCACAGCCCACCCAGCTCACATCCCACATAGCTCACAGCCCACACAGCTCACAGCCCACACAGCTCACAGCCCACACAGCTCTCACACCTCACACCGCTCACATCCCACACAGCTCACATCACACAGAGCTCCCAGCCCACACAGCTCACAGCTCTCACAGCTCTCACAGCCCACACAGCTCTCACACCTCACACAGCTCACAGCCCACACAGCTCACATTCCACACAGCTCACATCCCACACAGCTCACAGCCCACACAGCTCACAGCTCTCACAGCTCTCACAGCCCACACAGCTCTCACACCTCACACAGCTCACAGCCCACACAGCTCTCACATTACACACAGCTCACAGCCCACACAGCTCACATCCCACACAGCTCTCACAGCCCACACAGCTCTCAGCCCACACTGCTCTCACAGCCCACACAGCTCTCACACCTCACACAGCTCACAGCCCACACAGCTCACAGCCCACACAGCTCACAGCCCACACAGCTCTCACAGCCCACACAGCTCTCACACCTCACACAGCTCACATCCCACACAGTTATCACACCTCACACAGCTCACATCCCACACAGCTCACACCCCACACATCTCACAGCCCACACAGCTCTCACAGCCCATACAGCTCTCACAGCCCGCACAGCTCTCACACCTCATACAGCTCACAGCCCACACAGCTCACAGCCCACACAGCCCTCACAGCCCTCAGAGCCGTCACAGCCCACAAAACTCTCACAGCCCACACAGCTCTCACAGCGCACACAGCCCACACAGCTCACACCCACACAGCTCACAGCCCACACAGCTCTCATACCTCACACAGCTCACATCCCACACAGCTCACATCCCACAGAGCTCACATTCCACACAGCTCACAGCCCACAAAGCTCTCACAGCCCACACAGCTCTCACACCTCACACAGCTCACATCCCACACAGCTCAATTCTCACACAGCTCATAGCCCACACAGCTCACAGCCCACACAGCTCACATCCCACACAGCTCACAGCCCACACAGCTCTCAGCCCACACAGCTCTCACAGCCCACATAGCTCTCACACCTCACACAGCTCACAGCCCACACAGCTCACATCCCACACTGCTCACATCCCACACAGCTCACAGCCCACGCAGCTCACAGCTCTCACAGCTTTCAGAGCCCACATAGCTCTCACACCTCACACAACTCATAGCCCACACAGCTCACACACCTCACACAGCTCACAGCCCACGCAGGTCACAGCCCACACAGCTCAAAGCTCTCACAGCTCTCACAGCCCAAACAGCTCTCACACCTCACACAGCTCACAGCCCACACAGCTCTGACAGCCCACACAGCTCACAGCCCACACAGCCCTCACAGCCCTCACAGCACACACAGCTCTCACAGTCCACACAGCTCTCACACCTCACACAGCTCACAGCCCACATAGCTCTTACAGCCCATACAGCTCTCACAGCTCTCACAGCCGACACAGCTCTGACAGCACAAACAGCTCTCACAGCCCACGCAGCTCTCACATGCGTTACAGCCCTCATAGCCCACACAGCCCTCACAACCCTCATAGTCCTCACAGCCCACAAAACTCTTACAGCCCACACAGCTCTCACAGCGCACACAGCCCACACAGCTCACAGCCCACACAGCTCTCACACCTCACACAGCTCACATCCCCCACAGCTCACATCCCACACAGCTCACAGCCCACACAGCTCACAGCTCTCACAGCTCTTACAGCCCACACAGCTCTCACAGCCCACACAGCTCTCACACCTCACACAGCTCACAGCCCACACAGCTCACATCCCACACAGCTCACATCTCACACAGCTCACAGCGCACACAGCTCACAGCTCTCACAGCTCTCACAGCCCACACAGCTCTCACACCTCACACAGCTCACAGCCCACACAGCTCTCACACCTCACACAGCTCACAGCCCACACAGCTCACATCCCATACAGTTCACAGCTCTCACAGCTCTCACAGCCCACACAGCTCTCACACCTCACACAGCTCACAGCCCACACAGCTCACATCCTACATAGCCCTCACAGCCCACACAGCTCTCAGCCCTCTCAGCTCTCACATCCCACACATCTCTCACACCTCACAGAGCTCAGAGCCCACACAGGTCACAGCACACACAGCTCACAACCCACACAGCTCTCACAGCCCACACAGCTCTCACACCTCACACAGCTCACAGCCCACACAGCTCACAGCCCACACAGCTCACATCCCACACAGCTCCCACAGCCCACACAGCTCTCACACCTCACACAGCTCACACAGCTCACAGCCCACACAGCTCTAACAGCACACACAGCTCTCACAGCCTACACAGCTCTCACAGGCCTCACAGCCCTCACAGCCCACACAGCCCTCACAGCCCTCACAGCCCACAAAACTCTCACAGCCCACACAGCTCTCACAGCGCACACAGCCCACACAGCTCACAGCCCACACAGCTCACAGCCCACACAGCTCTCACACCTCACACAGCTCACATCCCACACAGCTCACATCCCACACAGCTCACAGCCCACACAGCTCACAGCTCTCACAGCTCTCACAGCTCTCACAGCCCACACAGCCCACACTGTCACAGCCCACACAGCTCTCATAGCCCACACAGCTCTCACAGCCCACACAGCCCTCACAGCCCACACAGCTCATATCTCACACAGCTCTCACAGCTCTCACAGCCCATACAGCTCTCACAGCCCACACAGCTCTCACAGCCCACAGAGCTCTCACAGCTCTCACAGCCCACACAGCCCTCACAGCCTACACAGCTCACATCCCACACATCTCTCACAGCTCTCACAGCCCATACAGCTCTCACAGCTCACACAGCTCTCACAGCCTATGCAGCTCACAGTCCACACAGCTCTCACAGGCCTCACAGCCCTCACAGCCCACACTCTCACAGCCCACACATTT
Source organism: Lissotriton helveticus (assembly GCF_964261635.1). NCBI lineage: Eukaryota > Metazoa > Chordata > Amphibia > Caudata > Salamandridae > Lissotriton > Lissotriton helveticus. The sequence goes on from NC_136067.1 coordinate 2,006,456,788, forward strand.
TTCACAGCTCTCACAGTCCACACAGCCCTCACAGCCCACACAAGCCCAATGAAACCATTAGCACTATCTCTATACCAGCATTGAATTCAAGCATGAGAAACACTTTAGAAAGAAGTCTACAGTATAAGGTAAAAGATACAAACTGTAAGCACACAAATCTAACATTAAGGAAAAAGATGAAAATATAATTCCTTAATTCACATACGCACTCAGTGTGATGCTTGTCAAAAATCTTAAAGCCAGTCATTTAAGTAAAACACATTTAGCTTGTTAAATCGTTTTAGGCACATAGAATGAGATGACACACACACAAACAGACAGATGTGTAGGCAGAGATTGAGATGACACACACATACAAACAGAGAGATGGTGGAAGGAGAGACTGAGATGAGGCATGCAAAGAGGGAGATAGTGCAGGCAAAGAGTGATATGAGCTACACAAAGAGAGATGTGAACTAGTGTTTGTAATGTTTAGGTAATGTGTTTGCTATGTGTTATGTTAGTAGTAGTCTATAATATGTCACATTTTTCTTTTCAACAGATTGTAAATATCTACAGAGTCATAATAGATTATGCCTACGAAAGACCGCTAAAAGAGACTTTATAATAAAGTTTTATCGACCAAGAGGACTCAATTAGAAGATTCATGCAAAGGACAATCTTCAGAGAAAAGAAAAAATGCTCCTGGTAAGCAAACAAAGGAATTTTTAAGGAAATTGTTAAAATGCAGAAAAAGTCAAGAAAGTGTTTCTACGAAAAAAAACAAGTTGTAACTAGAAAGAAAAAGCAGAGGTCACCAAGAAATGGTATAATGGTACAATGAGATCATAGTGTGTCTGGTAATCGTAGGAGAAGTCAGTTTATTGACATTTGTAGATGAATGTTTCGTAAGAGAGTAGTTTTGAATTTATTACAAAAGTCTTAAGAAATATAATAGGAAAACAACTTTTTACAAGAAAAAGAAAAGAATAGAAAAGTTTGTTGATCAGGCTTTTGAAGCGAAGAGAAAGATGTATATTTTAGTAATCAATAGAGTTCGTACACTAGATAAGGCAATCAATGATTTGAAATCAAAATGTAAGTGGAAAAGAGTAATCAATCGAACTCATTTTTGTGATGTTTTTTCGGGAGAATGGAAGCATAGTTCAAGTAGTGAGCCATTTTTTAATGAAGAGAGTTACTTTCAGGATAATGATTTGGTGCATGCAGTTGACACCAGTGGTCGAGCATATGAGGTGAAGGACAGTTGCCCAGTTGAAAAAGAAAAAATTGTGCCTGGAAATGCAGATGAGGTGTTAGCTGATGAAGTTTTAGGGAGACGTGCTAAGGGTCCGATCTCTACTTGGAATTGTAGTAGTATTTGTAGTGTGCGACAGGATTCTATTAATATGTTTTGCAATTTCTTACGTACATATAGTAAGAAAAGTCTAAAACAAAAGTTTAAGATGTTACAAGACTTAGATAATTGCAGAGTGAGGGAAAAACAGTTTTGCATGGTCATTCACTGGCTTGTCTTTCTAGAAAAGTATGTCAGAGTACTTTCCACCATTTTAGGATGTTAGGAGTGCATCAAACTAAAGTGAGGAAAATAGTGAGCAGGTTATATTATGCAAGAAGTTCAGCTCTTAGGCTAAAACTGTTAAACGGTGCTCTTTTGCATGGATCTGAATTAGATGTGAAGAAGATTTGTGAAGAAATAGAGTTTTGTTACTTTGGTGAAAAAGAGGACACTGCCGTAAATGATACAGTAATAGAAAGTAATGTGGAAGAGAATGTACAGATTGTAAGTACTCAAAATTTTGATCATGAAATTACAAAGTTTAAGATCATTTCAAGTGAAAGGCCAAATTTTTCTTGTGTGTGTTGTCGACGAACTCATTATAAGAATCAGACTCGGTTAGTTGATTTGAATGTTAAAAGTGAAATGGAAAATAATAATGAATGGAAGGATTTTGCAACTTATTTGTTGGTTGAGAATTGTTTTGATTTGGGTTCTGATCTGCATATTTGTAAATATTGTTATAATAAATTAAATGAAAACACAATGCCAGCTAGAGCTGTACATAATAATCTTGAGTTGGTAAAGATTCCGTCTGAATTGATGGGTTTAAATACCTACGAGTGTATTCTGATTCAATGTGTGCATCCTTTTCAGGCTATTGTTCGCTTGGAGGCTAAGACAGGGAAATTACCTCCTTCAGATTTACAGAGAGGATTAAAGGGAAGAGTTGTTTTTTTGCCTTTAGATTTAAAGATAAATATTGACACCATTGGCGTAGAAAAAGTGGAAGAGGAACCTCTAGTTATTCTAGTTAATGGCGTTCCTACAAAGAGTAAGAAAATCTGGCAAGAATTAATGGATGTTAGGAAAGTCAAAAAGGCAATGTTGTATTTAGTAAAAAACAATCAGTACTACAAAAATGTATATGTAGGAGAAGAGGAAACAGCTGTAGAAGAGGACAGTGATTCATCACCTGGACAGATTGAAAAAGTAGATGTGTCTAGAAGTTAACAGATTTATGAGCATTATAGTGTTCATCCTTTGCATTCCAAAGAAGTAATGGGGAATGCTATTGAGTTGTTCCAAATGAAAGAAGCCAAAGGAAGTCCCATAAGTGTATGGGAAGAAAGCTTGGAAGCTCGTTATTTTCCTCAATTGTTTCCAACAGGTCAAGGTGGAAGATATGATGACCGACCTGTTCGAATTACTGCGTCGGAATACCGGACTTTAAGATTATATGCAGAAGATCCAAGATTTCGTCAGTGCATTCCATATTTGTTTCATCTTCTGTTTGAGAGTGACTTCTCTGGACTATCTTATGCTGTGAACCATGTACTGAAATCTGGAGTACATCTTCAAAATGTTTCGGCAAGGGACTTTATGGATAAAGTCCAAGTGGAAGACAGTGTTTTGGAATCTCACCTAATCAATCTCATGGCATGTCAGCGTGGTACGAATGAGTATTGGTACCGTCGTCATGGGGAATTGAAATGTATGCTAAGAAACTTAGGAACTCCTACATGGTTCCTCACTCTTAGCTGTGCTGAGTATGCCTGGGAAGACTTACTTGAATTTCTTTGAGAGGCAAATGGAAACATAGAAAATATAGAATTCAAGACACCTGGAGAACTGTGCTCTTTGGATCCAGTTAATGTTTGTAGGTATTTTAATCATCGATTTGAAGCTATGATGTCTTTCATCACAAACAAAAAAAAATCCTCCACTTGGAGAGGTTTTGGATTTCTTTTGGAGAAAGGAGTATCAAGCAAGAGGTGCTCCTCACATACATATGCTGTTATGGATCAAAGATGCTCCCAAATTTGGAACAGATTCCGATGACACAGTGATGAGTTTCATTGAACAATATTCCACATGTGTTGTTCCGAAAAGTACAGAAGAAGACAATTTACGACATCAAGTCCTACGCTTTCAAACCCATCGCTGTGGAAAGTACTGTCGTCGAAAGTTCAAATGCAAGGAGAAGTTCTACACAAAATGTCGTTTTGGATTTCCACGACCAGTAATATGTAAAGGAAGAGTGAACAATTTTATGTCTTCACTGCGACATACTGTGACAAGAAAATCACCGAAAAATACGTACAACTTGAAAAGAAATGAAGAGTCCAAATACATAAATGACTACAACCCAGTCATTTTGTCCATGTGGAATGCTAATATGGATATTCAATATATTGCTGACAACTCTATTGCTGTGGCTCAATATGTAACGTCTTACATCACAAAATCAGAAAAGACTGAACTGAAGCAAATGTGGGAGGATATTTTGCATGAAAAGAGCCTAAGTAAGAAATTATACAGTTACAGTCTGAAGATGTTGTCGCATCGAGAAATTGGAGCATATGAATGTTCAGATCGGTTATCATCAGCAAGTCTGTACGCCAAATCGAGATCCATCATTTGGGTAAGTCTAGGTCTTGCTGCAACACGAAACCGAGTTTTGAAGTCTGTACAAGAAATTGAATATTTGGCGAGTTTCAACCAAATAGTACAGATATTTTGAAGACAAACATGTTGGATTCATACTATCCAAATAGAAGTACTCACCTTGAGAACGTTTGTCTCTATGAAGTTCCGCAAACCTATACTTTTAAGAGGAACATCACAGAAGATATCAATAAAGGAGTATATGCTTTAATTGGATGTGAAGGAAGTCTGGTGAAACAAAGAAAAGGACATTTGATTAATCATCGTAAATTGAGTTTCGAATCTCCTGATAAAAGGGAATTTTACTATTTAGCTCATTTGCAACTCTTTAAGTCATGGCGTTCAGAAGAGGGACTAATTGGAGATTTTCTCAGTTTTGAAGATTCTTTCAATGCAACCAAGGATTAAGCATGGGCGGATCTAGCGGATCTCGCGTACGCGAACTTGCGGATTTACGGATTCGCAATCCGCGAAGATCCGCGAACTCTAGCGGATTTGCGGATTTTCCCGTTTTTTTGTGTTGGCGCGCGTTCGCGCCGATTTTGGGACAAGTTCGCAATTGCGAACTTACTTTTCGGCTCGCAACGGCCGCGACTATGTTGTTTCAACGTCTGGTTTATCATCACAGGTTCACAGCACCCTCTGTTTCACCACTGCCACCCTCTGGGACACCCATGCCACCCTCTGGTACATCCTCACTGCCACCCATTAGGTTTATTTATCACTGTAGATTATGGTGGTTGAAAAAAGCAAGCACACCTGCCCTTCTTCAACTGCCATCAATTAATTTGTGTTTCATTAATGTGTCAGTAATTTTGAAAGTTCCAGTCTGGCTGGCACCTGCTTCCTTCCTTATCTGTAATTTGCTTTTTGTTGCAGTGAAATTTTTTTTTCACAGGACCTTTATGGTCTACTTGTAGCTATTCTATGAGCCTGCTGTTTGGGTCATAGCAGGGTCATAGAATAGTTGCAAACTTTGGAGGGGCCCATCAGGAAGCACTACCTTGAATGTTACTAATGTTAAGTTTGAACTTTTGCACCTGCTCATTGCTTTCAGTTTAGCTAAAATCGTTTTTTTCTGCAATTTCGCGCGTTTTTTGGGGCGCGAATCCGTGCGAGATCGATTTCGGAAGCCGCGAATACGTGCGAATACAAAATAGTTTTTTTTGCGACGTGTATGTTCTCGTGATCTTGCGCGTGTTCGCGAGGCGCTTCTAGCTATACGTTTGCCAAGTTACCCTATCGGTCGTACACGGGCGCGGCCATCTTGTTGGCGTGACGTAATTCCGTTTCCGCTGATGGAGCGAGATAGAAAACAAAATTTTGTTTAAACTCGCAAAGTCACATTTCCATAACATGAATAATAATATTAATAATTTGTGATGTATTGTATTAATACAACCTAGATGAAACTTTACACATGGGGGGACTAACATGTGTGCTCATAAACGTGCATAAATGTTGCATCTTTTTGTTCGTGCAAAATAATAAAAATAATTTGTCGTTTTCGTTTTTCTCATTACTAACTGCAGCAAACTTAAATAAGCATGTGCTTATTTTGCTTTTCCTTGTCTATGTGATGTCATTTCTACTATTCTAGGTGCATTTAAGTCTCATGGATTAATGAAGACTGGTAGATATAAACGCTGCTTTATTTGTTTGCATTTGCTAGGTAACATTAGTTTAATCGGGAGGGTTAATTAATTAGTAAACCTAGGGTGGATACACAACCAACATTATTTCTTTAATTAATACTTTTCTTGTTTTTGTTTATTACTAGAAAGCATAAGTTGACTGCTTTTGGGCCTAGTTTACTCGAGTTTGCTAAAAGCTGAATTTTACTTCTGCACAAGTCACGAGAAGCCCATTCTGAAAAAAGTGTTCGTCAAAGCTGCATTCACAAAGCAAAAACTGATGTGTTGTCATCATTCTGTCGGACGTGGCCAAGGTCGAATATGTGATAAAGGACAATTTTGTCAGCTTTAACTTGGCATCCGCGGAAACGAAATGAACACTGTGAAAATATTGATTTACAATTGTTGCAAACCTAGGAAGCTCCTGGTTGCATTCGGAAAAGACAATGGTCTTTAAGAAACGTGACCTAATGGAACTTTTGAAATATGGGTGACATGTCACTTGTCACTCTCAGCCAATGGGACTTCGAGGATTTTTGAAAACTTTCCTTTGCTCAATTTAGCTAGCATAGAAAGGTATAAAAAGTCATGCCCTTAGGGATGGGCTGGCTGCTGCTTTCTGACTTTCCGATGAGGGTGAAGTGCTGCTGGACTTTGCGTGGAGCACGTAAGAATCCTCAAAGAACTTTACTATATTTTCCATTTATTTAGCTTAGCTAGGGACTTAGGCTTTAGAAATGCTAAACTGCTAAAATCTTACTTAAACTTTGAATTTCTTACTAAAATGTATTTTTCTTATGAAACCTATCAAACATGCTTACTTTAATGCTAATAAAAATGCATTTATAAAATTACATTTTGAAATACCATAATTTAGTAAATAAAATCTTACTTTTGACAAACAAGCTGGTCTTGGTTATTCAGAAGTGCAGGTTACTATTAGCTAGATCCCATCGCCAATGGTGGTCGTTTAAATGGTTAGGATTTATTCTAATGACAATATTCTTTCCACAGATGTATAAAATTGTATATAGTTTGTAGATAATGTGTATATAGATTTAATCTGACCACCTGATTCAGTAGGCCCAAATATGTCATGTTTATAAATGGGTCCATAAGTTAGTGTAGAATTTTGTTTATAGGTTATGAAGTTGGGTAGCGTTGTTTATGATATATTTTCTATAGGCCGCTGGATCAATTCTCTGGTAGCAGAAATTGATGGTTGCTAAGGGTAACCAAGGTAATATGTTGGTTGCTAAGGGTTACTAAAGTGTTATGGTATGGAAATAGGATCGATGTTTTAACACATGTTGAGTTTGTTTTTCGTGCTATCTGTAAGCTATACCGGTATAGATTGCGTGGCGAGAAATTAGTCACGCAAGTCATCTGTTCTGTTTGTAGTGATATCGCCGAGTATCACAAGAGGTATCGCCGTGTACCATAGTGTTGTTGCCGAGCAGCACAGTGTTAGGGCTAGGTGTGAATCTTGTATAGTGAGGGTTTTCTAAGAAATTAGAGCAGCATGAGAATAGGGACAAAGCGCCTTCCATAAAACTCACTGTGATAAGAGTATTAGTTATATTCGAGCTTGAGTGAAGGGTAGGATAACGTCGGTGCATGATTATCTATAAACAGGTTAGAGTCCTGTAGGGGTACATGTTTTATATCTATAAACAGGTTAGAGTCCTGTACGGATAACGTCGTTATTTTGCTAACGGTGCATGATTTCTATAAACAGGTGAGAGTCCTGTACGGATTTCATGTGTGTTTGAAATTAGGGAATTTTCCGTGTGAAAGTGCGAATTTGATTTGTAATTTATGTTCAAGTGGAACTCTTAGAACTGTCACTTCGCGGTGCGTTCAGAGGAAAACGAGTTCATAATTTTACGTGTTAGAAGGGTGGGGTAAGAGTTACTCTACTGACGATTGAAAATTATCCTTAGTGTGAATAGCGCCGACTATTCCGAAGTGTGGATACTTGAATGTATGTAAACTATCCTAAATAGTGAAACGAACAGATGAGTCCTTATTGTCATTGTTAAAGAATTAATTTACACTGAAAAGTGCCCTTAAAATGGCGCTGTGAAAAGATTTTGTGAAGGAGGGGTAAGCGCTAGGAGTGAGAAGCGAGAAACCGCAGCTGCTGTGTACGTCACAGAGCCGCGCTGGGATTGGGTGACCTACGTCACAAGCTATACTCTGATTGGCTCTCGAGTTTCTGACGACCTGTAAGCTGATTGGTCCTTCAGAAAAACTCCATTTTTATTCGTTGAGCAGGAAACTGATGTAGCTCAACTGTCATTGGCTTGTTGGTGTGTTTCGCGCACGGATTGGTTGCTTTGCGGAACATCCCGGAAATATTTTACGAACGATTTTGCGAATTAAATTTAACTTTTAAAAATGAGTTATCATTTTAAACATGTTGAGAAAAAGCCAACATTATTTCAGAAACTTAAAAACTTATTCTCACCTGACAAGAAAATCGAAACGCGAGGTGGTAAATTACTTCATAAGTATAAAACACCTGCAGCGTACATGGAAGGTGAATATGGATATCATACTGTTTTATGGTTTGATAGCTGGAAACGCTATACAAAGAACGACGGTGTTTTAACTTGGCCTGATGATGGTTCATTTAACGTAAAAGTCTTGAGAAATTTACGAGAGAAAATGAATGCTCTTATTCCAAAACCGAGACCAACTCAATTTGAAGCTTTAGTTGAGTGGGAAGACGAGATGTATCAGTTACAAAGAGAAGCTAGTGGAATTAAAAGACCTACTAAAACTCCACCTTGGAGAAGAGAAACTCATGAAGACAGATTGCGAATGTGGAGGCAGGGAAACATGAGTGAAGGATTGTATTTAATTCAGGAAATGGTCATGGGTACTCCTGCTGGGAAATCTATAGAAAGCGAATCTGAAGATGCAGTTATGGAAGAAATATACACTACAGCTAGAAAGAATCAACCTTTGAGACCTCCTAGATCATGGTCTACTCCGGTGGTTTCTACTGAAACTTCACCGAGTGCACCTCCAATTAGTGAAGCTCCAAAACTTTATCCAAATAATTGTGAAATTATTGAAACTCCAAGAAGACCAGAATTTGATAATGTTCGAAATGAAGGTAGACATTTTGCAATGACTCCAAGAGCAAGGGAAGCTCCAAAAGATTATGCAAGAGAAACAAGAAATGTTGAGGCTGTTGATTCTGCTGAATATTTTAAATCTAAAGAAGAATTAATTAAAAGAATGACAAAAAGCATGGAAGCTGTGACAGTTCCAGTAACGATTGGTCCTGTTCAGCCTGTATTTGACCATAAAGAATCAAACAAAACAGGGTTAACTATTCCTTTAAATGCAGAAATTCAAAAAGCTGCTGAAAAATTTTACTCAGATATATCCGAAATAAACTCTTCGAGATCGAGAATGCCAGATTTAACTTTTAATGAAGATTTATCTCCAAAAACACCAATGGGTGCTATTTCAGACGTAGGGAGTCCTGAAGTTAGGGTAACTACTCCAAAACTTGATGTGGCTAAATTAAAAGCAAATATCGAAGAATTAATAATTGGAACAATTGGTCCAGATAGTTTAAACTATTATCGAGATGATGAACTACTGTTCATTTGTAAAAGTATTCAGTGGAAAACTAAAAATAAATATGATCAATTAGAAGATTTAGCAGCCGAACTTGAAATCGATGTGAGTAAACAAAAGAATTTTGCAAAACATTACAGACTAGACTTTTTAGAAAGTGACATTGAGAGTTTGAACTCAATGGGAAGAATAGTGCATATAAAAGATTTGATTGTTTACATCAAAAAGCTGGGAGAACTCAATAAATGGAGAGTAAAATGGACGAAAAAGAAGGAAGATGAAAGATTGGAAAAATTGTCAAAACAATTTCCAATGAGAGAGATTGCAGGTGGAGGATATGTTCATGTCCCTTGGTCGAGACAGGACATACTGCTATTCACAAATGACTTTCCAAAATTGAGGGAGAAACCGGTAGAGTGGTATAGACAAGTGGATAGATTTATCAAAGTGTCAAAAGTTCTGTGGATTGATTTAGATGGATTTTTCGACATTGTCGTACCATCAGATCTTTGGACAGAATGTAAAATATCAATAAGTTGGCCAAAAACAGAACCTGAACGAATCAAAGAAACAGGTGCCCCAAATCCTCTTGTAATGGATTTTTACGAAAAAGTGATCGTTTGGATGAAAAACAAAATTCCACCCAAAGAAGTTGATTGGGTTAAAATAGAAAGGACAAATCAGGAAACAAAAGAATCAGTTAATTCCTTTTATGAGAGGTTACTGTTAATTTTTAAACAATACAGTGGCTATGAAAAATTAGATGAAAAGGACATGAGTCATTTTATCTATAGATTCGTTTATGGACTAAAACCTGAAATTGCAGATATGATTAGGAATAGCATTGTAGGATGGCAATCACTTTCTGTGGACGATATTCTAAGAAAAGCTAAGTATTGCAGTGATGAGTTAGAAGTGAGACAAAAGAAGCTCAAGGAGAAAGCCATGTGGGCTCAGGTAAAAGTAGCTGAGCAACAAATTGCCAGCATGGGTAATAAGAACACAAATTTTGTTCAAACTGGAAATACGAACCAGATACAAGGAAAGCTTAAAGGTAATATTTTTCCAAGAAAATTTAGCCCAAAGATTGAGGAATTGAAACAAAGATTACCTTGTTTGAATTGTGGCGAAATTGGACATTGGAGAGACGAGTGTCCTAAACCTCCTAGAAACTTAAAGAATCCCTTATTAAATCCACAGATGCAGAATGGTGTTGACCTGCAGCAACAGCTACAGATGCAACAGGGGTTAAACGAGTTAAACATTCAGCGACAGCAACAACAACAGGTGAATAACTGCCAGGATCAATTGCCACAACCACCATTTCCAAATTGTGGGGGAGTTCAAAAATATAATCCAAACGTGGGATTTCAGGGAAATGAGCAGGTAATAAGACCACAAAAACAGCAAAAACAACAAAGAGTGCAAATGCAAAATGCTTCACAACAATTTTTGTTAACAGAAAGCCAAGACAGTGATTCTGATGATTATTGCTGACGGTGCCCGAGAGAGGAGGAAGAGTGTGTTGTTGGAGCCACTCTTGAGATTGACCAGTCCGGTCCATTTGTAAATGGGAAAGTTAACGATGTAGACATCACTTTTCTAGTGGACACTGGTGCTACCCGTTCTACTGTTAGATCAGTGGAAATTGAAAACCTACCTCTCTCTGGGGATACCATCCAAGTTGTTGGAGTAAGCAATCAACAAATTAAAACTGATTTAACTGATCCAGTTCCAGTTGAAATTGGAAATTATAGAGACAAACACAGATTTGTGGTTTGTAATAGTAGTCCAGTAAATTTATTAGGCAGAGATATTCTGTGTAAAATGAATTGCAGAATATATTGTTCTCCTGATGGAGTTGAGTTACAAACAATGGAGGAAGATGGTTTGTACAGAATGACAATGATGATGATGGAAGCAGAAGAAACAAAATTGTTTCCTGCATTTGAAGAGAAAGATTTGCCTGAAGAGCTCAAGGAAACAGTGAAATCGGATATATGGGATTTTACTGGAAACGAGATGGGTCTGATGAAAAACGTAGATCCAGTAAAAATTACATTGAAACAGGGAATAGAATTTCCTAACATTCCACAGTATAAAATGAAAGCAGAAACAATCGAAGGTATTACACCTATAATTGAAAAATTAATCAAACAAGGTGTATTAAAAGAAATGGAGAGTAGTCCTTGTAATTCACCAATTATGGGAGTTAAAAAGTCTAATGGAACATTTAGAATCGTACAAGATTTGAGAAAGGTTAATCAAATAGTTGTTCCATGTTGTCCTGTGGTTCCAAATCCAGCAGTAATTCTGTACCAGATTCCACATCATGCTGAATGGTATACTGTCATTGATCTTTGCAATGCATTCTTTACTGTTCCCTTACATCCAGACAGTTATGAAATCTTTGCTTTCAGATTCCAAGGTAAGACCCTCGGATGGTCAAGAATCCCACAGGGCTATACAGAAAGTCCTTCAATCTTTAATGAGTTGTTAAAAAGATCCTTGGAAAACTTGGACTTACCAGGTAGGTCTACGTTAGTGCAGTATATTGACGACTTGTTGATAGCTGCAAAGACAAGAGAAAATTGTGTGACAGACACAATAATACTGTTAAATCGCCTTGCAGAAGAGGGACATAAAGTGTCTCCAGCAAAATTACAATTTTGCAAACAAGAAGTAAAATATCTTGGTCACAGAATAGCAAAGGGAAAAAGACAAGTAACAATTGAGAGAATAAAAATGATACAAGCAATGTTACCTCCAAGAACACAGAGACAGGTCAGAATGTTCTTAGGAATGGTTGGTTACTGTCGACAATGGATAAGTGGATTCTCAGTAATTACAAAACCACTACAAAGACTGACAAAATCAGATGTAAAAGATCCAATTATTCTCAATGATGCTGAGATGGAATCTTTTGAGAACCTGAAAAAGAGCTTATGCCAAGCTCCTGCTTTAGGTATGCCGAATTATGAGAAAGATTTTGAACTGTATTGCAGTGAGAGAGAAGGATGTGCATTATCTGTATTGATTCAGAGACATGGGAATATAAAGAAGCCTATTGCATACTTCTCTGCAGTTCTTGATCCCATTGCAAAGGCATTACCAGGCTGCTTGAAAGCAGTTGCAGCTACAAGTGTTAGTCTTGAACAGAGTGAAGGAATCATTATGGGATTTCCTGTGAAAGTTTTTGTGCCTCATTCAGTTGAAATATTGCTGACAAGAGGTAAAACTCAGCATCTGACAAGTAGCAGATTGACAAAGTATGAGAAAATCATACTAGGAGCAGATAATGTTTCAATTTCAAGATGTTTGAATCTGAACCCTTCTACATTACTGCCTGATTCTGAGATCATTGATAACATCGAAACAGAACATGAATGTTTAGATGTTATGGAATTCTGCACGAAACCAAGACATGATATCAAAGATAGACCTCTATCTGAATCAGATTTTGTCTACTTTGTGGATGGCTCTTGTTTAAGATCAGAAGGAGGTGTCTTGAAAGCCTCATATTCAGTCTGTACAGTTAAAGAGGTTGAAGAAGCATCATGTCTTGAAGGAGTTCGATCAGCACAAGTGGCTGAATTGATTGCTTTAATTCGTGCTTGTGAAGTATCAAAGGATATAAGAGTTACCATCATTACTGATAGTCAGTATGGGTATGGAGTTGTACATGATTATGGACAACTCTGGTCTCAGAGAGGATATATGACATCGGCAGGATCTCCGATTAAAAATGCAGTTTTCATAAGGAGATTAATTGAAGCAATACAATTGCCGAAAGAAATCGCAATTGTCAAGTGTGCAGCGCACACTAAAGGAGTTGATTATATCTCAAAAGGCAATGCATTTGCAGATGAAACGGCAAAGTTCTGTGCAAGAAAAGGTTATTCTTACAATCGGGAAAGGAGTAAAGAAACTGATTCAAATTCATTAATGCTAACAACAGTTGTAGAAACATGGAATGAGATTAGAGAATTACAAAATGAAGCAGATGATGAGGAAAAAGATCTGTGGTTAAGATCAGATTGTAGACCACGTGAAGAAGATGGAGTGTGGGTTTACAAAGATGGCAGAATAGTCTTACCAAATTGTTTAATTGCAGATATGGCCAGATTATATCATGGTCCAGCACATCTTGGAAGAGATTCTATGATTAGACTTTTCAGAGAAACTTGGTTCAATACTAAATTCAGAACAATTGCAGAATCTTTTTGTCAAAGGTGTTTGTCTTGCCAACAAATGAATCCAAACAGAAAATCATTGGTGGGGACAGGAATAATTGGTCGAGAGGGTGGTCCTTTTACCAGGTTACAGATGGATTTCATTGAAATGCCCTTACACAATTGCTTAAAATATGTTCTTGTAATCGTTTGTTTATTTTCAAGATGGGTAGAAGCATTTCCTACAAGACATTGTGATTCAATTACAGTAGCGAAACTACTGCTCAGAGAAATTATCCCAAGGTACGGTTTTCCAGTCACTATTGAGAGTGATGGAGGAAGCCATTTCGATAACAAACTGATGAAGTTAATTTGTGAAGCTTTGAGCATTGAGCAGAAAATACACTGTGCATACAGACCAGAGGCATCAGGGGTAGTTGAACAGATTAATGGAACAATTAAAAACAGAATTGGAAAAATGTGTCTTGAAACAGGTGTAAAGTGGACAGATGCTCTTCCACTTGTTTTGATGTCATTAAGAAGTACACCAGATAAAAAGACAGGTTTGAGTCCTCATGAAATTTTAATGGGAAGAGTTATGAGACAAGCTTTTGTACCTGTAGGTAAACTGTTGAGCATAAATGACAGTGCTATTTTGGATTACTGTAAAAGGTTATCTGATATAGTGACTTCTGTGTCTAATCAGGTGGGAACTGAAGCACTATCAAATGAGAAAGTTTTGACACATGACCTGAGACCTGGTGACTGGGTCAGAACAAAAGTACATCGGAGAAGAAATTGTTTGGCTCCTAGATGGCAGAAGCCTAGGCAAATAATTTTGATCACTACTAATGCTGTAAAATGCAAAGGATTGAAACGTTGGATTCATCCTAGTCATACTATTCCAGTACCGACTCCTGAAAGTTCTGATGTTGAAAGTGATACTACAGACGATTCTGATTCTGAAGCAGAAAGTGAAATAAATCCAGATCTTGAAGATCGACAAGAAGGTCGACATCTGGAACCTGTATCTGTGAATGAAAATTCAACAAGAAAAGACTTGGAAATTATTGAAATAGATTCTGAAGGTGAAGAGAATCTGTTAAAAGGAAAGATAACTGAGGATTCAGTTATTACTATTGAAGACAGAGAAGCGAAACAAAAAGAAGTTTCAGACCAGGAGAGTATCGAAAAGCAGAAAACAAGCTCTGAAGTAAGGAACAGAAATCCAAAGTCTGGGAAGTTGGAGGTAATTGAAGAAGAAGAAGAAGACGAATTACCAAGTACCAGTATTGGAAATCAGAGAAGTGTTCCTGAAGGAGTAAAACTGCCGAATAGAGAAGTTCCTGAGTCAATTGAAATTTCAGACAACGAATCTGAAGAAAGTGACGTGGATGGTGCAAGTGAAAACAGAAAGAAAAGGGCTTGGAAGTCAGAATCAAATGCTTCTGAACCAAAGAAGAAATACGTGAGAAAAGCAGACTACTGGCCTGGTGGAAGATTGAGAGTTAGGTTGATCAAGAAACCTAAAGAGCAAGTCGAAGAAATCAGTAGTCAAAAGAGTCCTGGAAAGGAAGTGGGAGTTGGAAGGAAAATTGAAGTGGTGTCGAGAAAAGGAAAAAGAATAGTGAGACCAAACCAGAAATACAAGTCTCCTGAGTGGACTTATTTAGTAATTCCACCCGTTATTGACATTTATGGTAGTAGTGAAGAAGAAAAAGAAATAGAGGAAATTAGTGACAATGATTGAAGTACAGAAATTTTAATTTGGCAAAAGGCTGAAGAAATTTTGTTAGCTGACATAAGGTCGAAGAAAAACTGTTTAGTGGAAGAAATCTTATGTATGACATAAGGTCGAAGAAAACTTGTATAGGGTTTTAAAAATAAAATTATTTTAAAAGGGGGGTATAAATAGCTAAGTCAATTTTAAAATTAATTTTCTTTTTAATTTTGTGGCAAAACTAAAACTAACCAAAAATGCCTTATGTTAAGGAGAACACTTCAAAGTGTTCTGTTTTTAAGAGATGCTGTAAGATGACTCTGGTGTGTCTGCTCATTTTAATTCTGCTCTGGTTAGTTTTAGCTGTGATCATCCCATTAGAGATGAATAGAGAATTACACAAAGTTAACATGACAAGCAAAGCTTTGGTTAGTCAAACTAAACATAGTGCATCTGCTAAAGTTATTGATCATCAACCTAACTTTCATCAAGATAAATCTATTAGTGATTTTTCAAGTAATACATTCACAAAACTTTTGAGTGAATATGTAAAGGTAATGGATGCAAAAGACTGCTATGTCTGCGTCAAGTTACCTGCTTCTGTTTCTGAGGGAGTGACATACAATATGCTTCCTCTCACATATGGTGTAACATGTAGTGTGTTAACTAGCTTATTTTATCAAACTGGACGCTTAGAATATTACTATTCAGATTTTGACGAGATTTTTGCAAATATAAAGATTGATAGTGCTTTAAATAAGCACAAGAAAGCAAAACAAATGAGAGAATTTTTCCTTGTTACTAATGAACTCACTTACGAGTATGCTTACAAGAATAATCTAACATGCAAATTGAGTGCTGAGGGAAAGAAATTTTTGAATATGGTTGAAGAGAGAAGAGCAATTTATAAAAGAAATGAATTAGTCAAGCAGACTAAGTCAAAATTCTGGCAAAGAGAGGATGAGAAATTAAATGGCAAAATGCTTGAAAATGTTGCTATTCACATAGATAAACCAGTTAGTGGAAAGCTTTGCATTAGAAGAGATAATACACTTTTTGATAATTATTTTGTAGGTGCAAGTAACTGTGAAGATACTTATCAGATTTTGGGAGGTTGGGGATTCAAAGGTGGAAAAGATCCAATCTTCCCTGGGATTTATTTTGTTTGTGGTGACAAAGCCTACTACAACCTTCCAGACCACTGGTATGGAACTTGTTATGTGGGAATTGTTTTCCCTAAAGTGTTTCATGTTGATAGAGATTCAGAAGGATTGTTCAAAATTCATAATTATGTAAATAGAGTCAAAAGAGAAACATTTACAGAAGTTCTGGGAGATATTTTTCAAGCAGTGATACCTTTTGTTGGTATAACCCTAAATGCAGGGAGAATTAGAAAATTGTCCACAATTGTTGACAGATTGTCAACAGACACTGCTGATGGATTCCAATTAGTGAATGTTGAAGTAGTTGCAATCAGATCTATGGTAATTCAAGATCGTCTTGCTTTAGACATACTCCTAGCAAAAGAGGGAGGAGTCTGTGGCATTTTACATGTACAACATTGTTGCACATATATACCTGATGAAAGTAAGAATATTGAGATGTATATTAAAAACATTACACAAATGCATTCAGAAATAATTCCTTTAGAAGAAGATGATTTTACAGGGAAACTTTCAAAAAGGTTCCAAGCTATTAAAAATTGGTTTCATGATATTGGTAGTTCAATTCTTGGCAAGATTTTGGCACCTTTGATTATAATAGTATTCATTTTTATTTTGACAAAAATAGGTTGTTTGTTGCATAAGAGAAAGAAGCAGTTGAAAGAAAAGAAAAGAATCTATAAACTTAGAAAAGAAGAAGAAAGGGAGATTGAATTACAGGAGTTACATAGAGAGCGTTATGCTAATTCCAAAGATTATGCAGAAACAGACTTTTAGGATTACTGATACAAATGAATTTGAATCAATTTCTCGGAAATCTAAATTACCAAAATTTTGGGTGTTGGTGTGGTGATTTGTTAATCACCAGATGAGGGAGTTGATGGAGCGAGATAGAAAACAAAATTTTGTTTAAACTCGCAAAGTCACATTTCCATAACATGAATAATAATATTAATAATTTGTGATGTATTGTATTAATACAACCTAGATTAAACTTTACACATGGGGGGACTAACATGTGTGCTCATAAACGTATGTGCTTATTTTGCTTTTCCTTGTCTATGTGATGTCATTTCTACTATTCTAGGTGCATTTAAGTCTCATGGATTAATGAAGACTGGTAGATATAAACGCTGCTTTATTTGTTTGCATTTGCTAGGTAACATTAGTTTAATCGGGAGGGTTAATTAATTAGTAAACCTAGGGTGGATACAGAACCAACATTATTTCTTTAATTAATACTTTTCTTGTTTTTGTTTATTACTAGAAAGCATAAGTTGACTGCTTTTGGGCCTAGTTTACTCGAGTTTGCTAAAAGCTGAATTTTACTTCTGCACAAGTCACGAGAAGCCCATTCTGAAAAAAGTGTTCGTCAAAGCTGCATTCACAAAGCAAAAACTGATGTGTTGTCATCATTCTGTCGGACGTGGCCAAGGTCGAATATGTGATAAAGGACAATGTTGTCAGCTTTAACTTGGCATCCGCGGAAACGAAATGAACACTGTGAGAATATTGATTTACAATTGTTGCAAACCTAGGAAGCTCCTGGTTGCATTCGGAAAAGACAATGGTCTTTAAGAAACGTGACCTAATGGAACTTTTGAAATATGGGTGACATGTCACTTGTCACTCTCAGCCAATGGGACTTCGAGGATTTTTGAAAACTTTCCTTTGCTCAATTTAGCTAGCATAGAAAGGTATAAAAAGTCATGCCCTTAGGGATGGGCTGGCTGCTGCTTTCTGACTTTCCGATGAGGGTGAAGTGCTGCTGGACTTTGCGTGGAGCACGTAAGAATCCTCAAAGAACTTTACTATATTTTCCATTTATTTAGCTTAGCTAGGGACTTAGGCTTTAGAAATGCTAAACTGCTAAAATCTTACTTAAACTTTGAATTTCTTACTAAAATGTATTTTTCTTATGAAACCTATCAAACATGCTTACTTTAATGCTAATAAAAATGCATTTATAAAATTACATTTTGAAATACCATAATTTAGTAAATAAAATCTTACTTTTGACAAACAAGCTGGTCTTGGTTATTCAGAAGTGCAGGTTACTATTAGCTAGATCCCATCGCCAATGGTGGTCGTTTAAATGGTTAGGATTTATTCTAATGACAATATTCTTTCCACAGATGTATAAAATTGTATATAGTTTGTAGATAATGTGTATATAGATTTAATCTGACCACCTGATTCAGTAGGCCCAAATATGTCATGTTTATAAATGGGTCCATAAGTTAGTGTAGAATTTTGTTTATAGGTTATGAAGTTGGGTAGCGTTGTTTATGATATATTTTCTATAGGCCGCTGGATCACCGCCCGCTATGTGTAATCTCGCAAAGTGTGCTGCTCGCTAGTACAATTTTGCGCGTACTCGCAAGGAAAATCTCGCGCGAACTTACCCACGCGGTCGTGAACGGGCGCGGCCATCTTGTTTCTCATTCATTGCTATGGTTCTGGGCATGCTTTCTCTATCCTCTCTCAATCTCTGCCATCCTTTGCTTGTGTGAAGTTTTTTTGATCTAATTTTACTTATTATCTATCCCTCTATTTTTCTAGCTCTATATTTTTGTGTTTTCTGCAGCTTTTAGTTACTTTTAAACTACTTTTTTAAACTCTTTTCTTTTCTTCTTCACTATTCTATTTCTTGTTTATCATTTAACTCTATTTCTGCCCAGACCATGGTAAAGGGAGCCGGGAAGCACCCTGAGAAGGGGAAGGGTCCCGCACCCCGTGCCCGGCTCCCGTGCGGGCGTTTAAGGGGGGAGCAAGTGGTCCCGAGGGAGATCTTCAGAGCGGAGGAAGTGGCGGCACTGATCTTCCATGTCCAGCGCCGCCTCCCCAAGACGATCCTGGGAGGCGGCAAGATCGCGACTGGCTATGGCATCCGGGAGCGTCGCAAGCGGTGGGAGAAGGTGTGCCGGGCCATGTACAAGATCTCTGGGGTCCGGCGCACATATAACCAGGCCACCCACCGCTGGACCGATGTCATGGACCGGGAGCGGGACTTGCTGGACGCGCTCGGCGTAGAGGTCCCCGGGCTTGGTGAGTAGTAGTAGTAGTACATTTACTACTCTGTTTTATCCTGCTCTGTTATTTGCAAATCTTTGTTCTTTACCAAGAGCAATAATGCTGCCGATTACATTGAGGTAAATTATATTTCAAAATCTTCTATGCATTTCAGGTGCACTGCTCTCCTTCTCAGTAGCCTTGCTTGCTACTATGCTTCTTTGTTTTGTATGTTGTGTTCAGAAGCATTTCATTGGCCTGAGAAATTATGTATGAGTGTAGTGTAAAGAAAAGAACTGCGTAATGCTAGACAGTAAGGGTCATATTTTCAATTACCGGCGCATCCCTGCAAAGTAGCAGGGATGCGGCAGTAATTGTGTGCCATGCCACCACCACCCATTGGCCCAAAACATCACAGAAGCCTTACGCATCTGTGCCGTAAAGGCAGCGCATTGCTGGAGTTGCGTGCCAACGATGGCGCAGCTCCAGCAATGCTCTGGGGTACCATATCTCCCCAATGCTGCATCAAGCCGTACGTCGGCTTCAAGCGCGCAGGGTTTGAGTCATGCATCATTGTCCTAAAAGTGACTGATTGACATCTTGTAGATTTCCCTCAGCCACTTTTAGGATTCGTTCCTGCGCAGGTACGCCCTCCCTTGCGCCGGAACGCCCCCTGATGGCGCAGGGCTTTACAACGTGATGCATCGCCCATATGCCCATATGTGTTTTTTTTTAATATATACGCCGCACCAACACCATGGCGAGTCTTTTGTTCTGCCGCTGCGTCACAAAAGGCACGCAACAATGGAGGAAAATGAGCCGCAACTTCCGCAAGGGACTTCTAAATCAGCCCCAACAGACTGAAGTCCAGTCCTTCCTTTAGACACATGGCTATAAGAAGAAATAGTGGCGGTGGTGGCGGGTGGATTGATAGTTTGAGTATTCACTGATCTGCAAGCAGGATGGACTTTGTCTGTCACTTCGCGTGTTGCGCACTGCTGCCTGCAGTGCCAGGCCTAGGCAAACCTCTTTAGTAGTCTGTTTATTGAGTTACATAGGAACTTTCTAAGTCAACGTTTCGCAAATCAGGCAATACGAATAACGTAGTATACCACATGAGATAGATCCCGTGGAATAGTTGTCTATCTATTTGCTAATTTTCCAAAATATTTTGTTATTGTTCTTTTGAAATGTTTGATTTGGTTGAAAAATCTCATCCATGTTTTCTGGTTTTTCTTTCTTTCATGTTGTACATCAGCTCCCCCCAAGGGCAAGAGGACACAGGAGGAGGGTGCTGAGGATGCAGGCCAGGATCGGGCAGGCGAGGGCTCCTTTGCTAGCCCCAGTAAGTTTACATTTTAATAAACAGTACCTATTTTGTCCTAGCGTTCCTCATTCGATTTTTTCTAAATCGTCTTTGATCTTCTTGTAGACTGGATATAAATTCTTATCCTGCCTCGAATATGACTCCCTGTGGTATTACTAGACTATTCTTATTAGTCTGTCTGTGTAGCTAACTAAGATTGGACATTTGGCAATTCCATTGGACTCCCATTATATTCAGCAATACCTCTATGCACTGTCTCCTTACTGACTAGATAGTGTGGCAGAGTCATTCAGCTCCCGAAGTCACCGATTATAGATCCCCAATGATCTCTAGATTATCGTACGCAGGACAAGAGAGTAGTACGGAGTCACAGCACAGTCAAGAAGTGTCAGAGGCACTCATGCTTGCAAAAATTCCAAAACCTTTAGCTCATCCACTCTAGTCTAGAGGAACAAAAACCACAGAGTCTATTTAAGTTTAAAAGCTTTATTAAAAGTAAACACATTTATTAAAATCTACTTTGTCATAAAACTATTTAACTGAAAACGGAAAAGTGGTTAGTGCTGACGATTAATTGGACACATTTCTTATGGTCGAGCCGAGCTCTCACCTGGTTTGAACTTGATCCTGGTCGTGTTCTTAGGAGTCAAGCTTCTGTCTGTTAGGAGAAAAAGTGGTGCGTGTTAAAAATCAAAAGCAAGCATTCATCAGTTGTGCATAAAAGTGCAGCAAGACAACAGCCTTCCCTGGAAAATGGGACATTTTTACTATGGAGTAGACAGTCACAAATTATTACATTGTATTCTGTTTTTTTAACATTTCTCCTAGACCAAATATTATATAGTAGTGAGTGGTGTATTCTAACATTCTTAAATGTACTTTGTAGGTGTAACATCTGGTGACGGGGCCAGCGCGGAGGTGGCTGTGTTGGACCAGGACTCGGAGGCCTCTGGGGAGGAGGCGGTGCAAGAGCCGGCGGACGTTCCTGTGGGGGATCAAACGGTGGTGGCGGAAACAGGTAAGCTATATATTCCTTACTTATTGAGATTGAAGACTGCATAGTGTGCTTTCTGCACGGGTGTATTACAATTACAAATCAACCAGGTAGTAGCCTCCTCGAAATGTACTTCGACTTAGCTGTGAAGTTTTTGGTGAGAAGAATCCCAATAAGTTCTTAGACGAACGTGATGGATGGGATGAACGAAAAGCGAAAGAAGGGTGTAAGTAAGTGGGACGCGAACTTGTATGATGGCTGGCAAAGAAGAACGATATGTGTTTGCTTGGCCCCCGAGGTGGCTGGGAAGGAAAGAATATGGTATGGTGCATGGCTGGGTCAATGATGAAGCAAGGATGGGTGGAAGGACAGCAGCCTGGGTGGGTGAAACAGAAACTGTATGTGTGCGTATACTTTGACTGAATGGATGCCTGGAGCATGGTATTCTCTGACTCTTAGATAGCACATGTGTATCTAGAGAGAGTAGATGGTCGCCAGGTGAAGTAAGTGTTACCTTGAAGAGCATGTACCACCGCACCCGCACGTCCGTTCCAGTGCAGGGAAGGCAAGGAAAAGAAATTGAAAATGTGTCCAATACTACCATGAATAGTAGCAGTACTTTGTATTGCGTTTGCATTCACAGCATATATCTGGTTATTACGGTGGACACTTCGTACCTCTCTTAATAACTTTAGTTTACTTGTAGTACGTCATTCATGTGTGGGTGTATCACTGTTCACTCAATATTAAGCAAAGCACCTAAAGTCATCTCATCTGTCATTAAATACGTCCCATGTGAAGTGATAGATAATCAAATTAGTTAGCTTCTTCATTTTCCTTTTCTAGTACTCATTTGCACTGTAGGGTGAAAGGTAAATTAATTAAGCAGTAGCCCTTGTAACAGAGTATTCTCAGTGCCACCCGTAATAGAAAAGTAATAGCTTCACCACCTGCATGTACTGGACCGGTACAGTAACGCAAGTCTGTCTCACTCATCATGGTGTGCAACTTTTTTTCTCGGGTGCAAGTTCACTGTGCTGTCCATGTCATTCTGCCGGCTTGCATAAGATAACGTACCAATTTCCCTAAACAAGAGAGAAGAAGAAGAATAAGACTGGTGTACTGTCATAGTCGACTGTAATGGAAGTCCATAGTGGTTGTAGAATTTGTTCATTAAACTACCACTAATGTTAGAGCAAGGATGCAGAAGTGGGAGGTTACATAGATACTGTCCTCAATAGTTATGTACTGTGCTTTCAATTTGCTACTTGTACTCTGTGACCCAACTTTCGGCTCAATCACTTTGTGTTATTAATAAGGAGCATTGGTTACAGACTATGTCTTTCTTTCTTCATATAGTTGCTCCTTCCAAATCAACAACAAGGAGGGAGCAGGCTAGATTGGCCCGGCAACGGAGGCTGGAGGCCACAGTCGCCGAATATCGGCGGCTGGTGGCCCTGGAGGAGGAGGAGGACACGCAGTCGAGCGGGGCAACAACGACATCCTCGACTGTGACCACTGCATCCTCCTCCGTGACTAAGCCAGCGGGACCGAGCCGGGCTAAGAAAGACGACCGCCACCGCCAAGCAACCGAAATACCAGCTGCCCCCCACAGGAGCTGCAAGGACCGCCAACGCCGCCTACGAGTCCGCATGTCCAACCTGGAGCAGGAGGTCCTAAAGTATAAGAACTTGGTTAAGGGCCTCCGCTCCGAGCTTGCCACCCTCCGCAAGGAGTATGATGCCCATGCCGCATCATGCACCAGCACCAGCACCCTCCAGTAGTGGAGTGTCCCTTGCCCTTTTTTTATAGACTTTTGGGGGGTGGGATTTGGGAGTTGGGATCGTTTTGGGACGTTTCAAAGACAATCGTTGGGGTTAGGGTGGGTGAGGGAGATTATTTTGTTAGGGCTAAATAAATATATTTTTAAACTTTATCTGACCATACCTGTTTTTTACTGCTTTTCAGTCTGGTGGGTGGGGGGCGGGGGTGTAACAGTAACTTTGTTTTCCTGAACAGTCGTAGGACTTTAGTAGTACAACCGTCAATCTCTTGTCTACTCCGAAATAATACTCCATTATACTACCTCCCACCAAACGCTTATCTTACCGGTAATTTGTGTTAGAAATTATGGCTAGGCCCAGGGCTGGCTCCAGGTGAAATGGGGATTAACGTTGTCAATCCTGGGCGGGTGACATTTCCTCATTGCGGTGGTACTAGTGGTGTGACACAGTGGCAGTTGCATGCCTATGGAAAAAAAGAAAACGAAACCTTGTTTGTCCTCCTTACTGTAGCATTACAACGGTTACGGTACGATCGAGAAAATAGCAGGTGACAGTACACTAGAACAGTGCCATAATGTAGCCTAACAAATGGTAAAGTATTTGCTTGCAAGTATAACTAGTACTTGCGTTGAATTTATTTGACATTGGCTACTACTACTAGAAGATATAGTACTGAAGCTGAGTAAGTCTAGAAGATATCCTCGTATTCCTTCACCAGCCTGTTGCTGCTATGACCTTATCCTCCCCAGCAAGTGTGTGGAATTATTGATGTCATTTTAGTCAGACATCAAGCAAAACAACACAGCCCGGGGGAAGAGGGTTAGGGTTTGTAAAATGGATGGGAATGGGGGTTTCTTTTTGGGTAGGTTTTGTTGAGAGAAGAAAAAAAAAGCAGAGCATGGACAAACAATAATTGAAGATACAGACAATCTTTGGTTACAAACTAAAGGTAAGCACATGCAGTCACACTCATAGAATAAAAGACAACAATGGATACTGTATCTGTATTGCGTATGTTGTTGGAGTTGTCCTGTTGAATTTGGTAAGTAAGTTGCATGCAGCAAACAATTCCTCTTATTGGCGGCACTCCTCCATTCCAGCTGACGCTTCGTCCATCAATGTGGTGACCACTGACAGAAGACACCCTGTCCACTGCCTGCCTGGCGGATGTTGACTGAAACCCGGCCTGTAATTATTGAACGGAAAACAGGAAGTGCTATTACAATACCACTGATAAATAAATAAAAGGTATGTACGCTGTGTGGTGCAAAAAGTCACACTTTGATTTCCCTAATAGACAGTACAATATTTTTGAAATTGCGTGCTCTGTCTGAGTCACCTTTTTAAGGATCAATAAGTATGGCCAAAATATTATAGCGGATCTTTCCCCTCAAGGTAGGTGTACTACTGTGTTTTAGAACAAAATTTGACCTTCCCAGCAATGCTCCCACCAAGACCCTTACTAAAGCCAGTCGCAAAAATGTAGAAGAACCCTAATCATATCTCCAAAAACGATGCCTAGCAGAAAAATGTTTACAAAACGTACTTTGAAAGTAACAGTAGGCCCAAATACAGACCGTGGATTGTATTCAAACCACTTGCAAGCAAGCAAAAGTATCCATAGCCAGCATCGCTCCAACAGTGCTCTACAACAACAGAACCGCGTTGCAATAGAACCCCCCGAAACACATGCAATCCTGCTGCTAGGGCTAACCCTAACGAACCCTAACTTACAAAAAGTGCCAAAACTGGTGTTTCCTTATGGATTTTGTCCAACAAACTTCTAGACGGTATTAGACCTTCCCAGGAATGCCCCAGGCAAGACCCGCCAACCCACCCGCAAAAAAACACCCGACACAACACCCCCAAACAGCGAAAAAGCTAAATCTCATACTTACAATGTCTCTCGGCCTTCGGTCCAAATGCGGCGCTGTGCAGCTAGGTCATCATCATCATCAATCATCATAACTCCTGTTTTCCACCACGGATTTCCTGAAAAGCAAATGCAATCAAGATTAGACTGTCGCAGCAGTGCTTCGACAGAGACCCCGGCCGCAACCCACCCACGAACAGCAGGAAGCCCCCCAAAACGCTACATTGAGCAAGATGTCAGAAGAAATAGCAAAAAAAAGGCTGTTCCTTATGGATTTTGTCCAAAACACTTCTATCCGGTATTAGACCTTCCCAGGAATGCCCCAGGCAAGACCCGCCAACCCACCCGCAAAAAAACACCCGACAACACCCCCAAACAGCGAAAAAGCTAAATCTCATACTTACAATGTCTCTCGGCCTTCGGGCCAAACGCGGCGCTGTGCAGCTAGGTCATCATCATCATCAATCATCATAACTCCTGTTTTCCACCACGGATTTCCTGAAAAGCAAATGCAATCAAGATTAGACTGTCGCAGCAGTGCTTCGACAAGACAGAGACCCCGGCTGCAACCCACCCACGAACAGCAGGAAGCCCCCCAAAACGCTACATTGAGCAAGATGTCAGAAGAAATAGCAAAAAAAAGGCTGTTCCTTATGGATTTTGTCCAAAACACTTCTATCCGGTATTAGACCTTCCCAGGAATGCCCCAGGCAAGACCCGCCAACCCACCCGCAAAAAAACACCCGACAACACCCCCAAACAGCGAAAAAGCTAAATCTCATACTTACAATGTCTCTCGGCCTTCGGGCCAAACGCGGCGCTGTGCAGCTAGGTCATCATCATCATCAATCATCATAACTCCTGTTTTCCACCACGGATTTCCTGAAAAGCAAATGCAATCAAGATTAGACTGTCGCAGCAGTGCTTCGACAAGACAGAGACCCCGGCTGCAACCCACCCACGAACAGCAGGAAGCCCCCCAAAACGCTACATTGAGCAAGATGTCAGAAGAAATAGCAAAAAAAAGGCTGTTCCTTATGGATTTTGTCCAAAACACTTCTATCCGGTATTAGACCTTCCCAGGAATGCCCCAGGCAAGACCCGCCAACCCACCCGCAAAAAAGCACCCGACAACACCCCCAAACAGCGAAAAAGCAAAATCTTATACTTACAATATCTCTCGGCCTTCGGTCCAAATGCGGCGCTGTTCAGCTAGGTCATCATCATCAATCATCATAACTCCTGTTTTCCACCACGGATTTCCTGAAAAGCAAATGCAATCAAGATTAGAATGTCGCATCAGTGCTTCGACAGACACCAAAAATTACCCACAAACACCCGGAACCCCGCCAAAGAGCACCTCAAAGGCAAGCAAGTCAGCAAAAACGGCAAGAAATTTCCACCTCATATTTGGTCCAAAACACTTTTGTCCATTATTAGAGCTTCACAGCAATGGGCCCAAATCCGTCAACTCACCCGCAAAGAAGTACAACACCCCCACAAGTGCTGAGTCTTTCTTCATTGGGCGTAATCCAGCACTCTGCTTGGAGGGAAATCGCAGTCTGGAGGAGGAGGATAGAGGAGCATGTTCTTCAGAACTTGTGAACCTGAGGAATGTAGACTGCGGCACCTTCAAATCAATAAGCAAACAAGTGAAGACAGTTCTGATGATGGTCTTGTTTTTGGGATTAGGTGATTAAAGTTTGAATTAAATTAACTGTGCAAAACAAAGAAAGAGAGACACAAAGCACACAGGAATAAAAGTGAATAAGGACGAAAAAGAAAGTTCTTGATTGATTGTCTCATTTTCAGGGCTCGGTGTCAGGGAATAAGAACAAGATTTCGTCATCATACTCTGCGAATTCAGGCTGGATGAGGTCAGTGACACCGAACAGAGAACAAATCCCCTCATCTACGTTGCCGTCCTCCTCGTCTTCATGCGGCGTGCTTTCTCGTACTTTGTAATCTGGTGGTATGAGGTGCTGATTCATCTTGATCATTGTCAGCCGCTCCACATTTTTGGGCGAGAGGCGGCTCCGTTTGGGAGTTACAATGCCACCAGCAGCACTGAAAACACGTTCAGAAGACACACTTGCGAGTGGGCAAGACAAATAGTTTATAGCCAGGTTGAAGAGCTGTGGCCACAATTGTTTTTTGCCATGCCAATACTGCAATGGCTCATCATTAAGAAAGACCACTGTTGAGTCATTCAGATAGTCCTGCACCATCGACTCAAGGTCAGCAACGGTTCCTCCACTTTGCTTACTTTTTGCTGTGGCTGTGACATTTTTTCGAGAACCATACCCAAGCAAACTTAGCCAATCCTCTACAACAGCCACTGTTTTTGTTGTGTGTGGTGCAGATGATCCAGTTGCCGGTGTCTTTAACGGCTGAGAGGTCACTTGTGCCCCAGCCACAGGTGCAGAAGTGGATTCTTGTGACTGGGGATGGCCTGCTGATGCTGATGCTGATGTACTGGCTTCTCCTTCAATAACCTGCCGTTCTTTTTCAAACCTCTTGGCTGACCAGGCTAACCAATGTTTGTACTTTTGAACATCTGCATCAGCAAAAGGAAAGAATGCTTCGCCTGCCAGCGCCTTTTTGTAGCGTGGATCCAGAATAGTAGCACAAATGTAATGCTGATCTGACTTGATCTTTTGAAGACGTTCATCACCACGTAGGCGCTCTAATAATTTCTCAGACAAAATAAAATGGTCTTTTTTTTGTACATCTTTTTCAAACTCAGAAGACACCGCCATCAGTTGGTGCTCCAGCATGCACAACAATGGGATAGCTTTTCCCAAATTACAGTCCTCCTGGCTGACTGCACGCGTGAAGAACTCAAAAGGACGAAGCATGTCTGTCAGGCTTTTAACTATGTCCCATTGCGCCGCACTCATCCGCAGGTCCTCCTTCTGAGATGTACCCTCTGTGAAGAAATAGTGATCGAGTACCGTATACTGCTCATACAGACGCTCAAGCATGTAGAAGGTTGAGTTCCAACGTGTTGCCACCTCCTGGATGAGTGCTTTCACTGGCATTCCACGTTGAAATAGCAGTCTCCGCAGATGCTTCCGGGCCTTAAAAGAATGGCTGAAATGGTTGCACATTTTGCGGCAGGTGGCCATTACCTCGAACGCTGTACTGTCTTTATCACTCAAGAATTTTTGAACTACCAGGTTGATACAGTGCGCCAAACACGGCACTCTAACATGGTCACCCTTCTGCATGGCCTTTACTACATTGGCGCCATTATCCGTGGAAACATAACCAATCTTGAGTTTTAGGGGGGATAGCATTTTCAAGACCTTTTTGTTAAACTCTTCCAAAAGGTTTTCTGCTGTGTGACTTTTCTCCAAGCCAAACATGGCTAGTGTTGCATGCTTCCGAGCAGCTTTGAAAACTTTGCGCGGGTCAACACCTGCGTTTAGCTTTGCTAAAACACCTGAAAAAGAGACCCAGTGTCCAGTGATGCACATGTAATCAGCGCCTGTGCCACTGGTCCACATGTCTGTTGTCAGATGTATTGTGTGAACAGCACTCTTCTGCAAAGCTGCCCCAATCGCCTGCAGCACATCTTCATGTAGTGCTGGAACCCCAACTCTGGCAAAATAGAACCGGCTCGGAACCTTCCATTTAGGGCAGAGCGTTGCCACTAATTCAAGAAAACCTACCGCTTCTACAAAAGAAAAAGGTAGAAGGTCCACAGCTAGCATTTTAGCCAGCTTAGTGTTATACAGACGCGTCAGTGGGTGGTTGCGTTCATATGGCACGTCTGAAGTAAGCATTGTTCTAATGTTGCCCTGGACCAAGCATTTACGGGCTGATAATGACTTCGTTGACCCAATTTTGCTCGCTGGTGAACTTTTGTGCGTTGGTGTCTCACTCGCTCCAACACTCTTAGTGTGCCTCACATTGGGTGTGCTGCTGACAGGGGTACTGGGTGTAAGGGAAGTGTTTGACACGTCTTCTTCCTGCTCGTCATCATCAGATGAAACATCAACGTTTCCTTGAATTTGGCCTTTCTTGATCGCATCTAGGTGCGCAAACCATTTGACAGTGTGCTTTCTCTCAAGATGACCTCTCTGGCCGCCGGTACCATAGTTGGTACCTGACTTACCACGACTAACTGCAAGCTTACAAAGGGTACAAATGGCAAACTTTGGATTTTTTGGACAAACAGTAAAGAAGTCCCAAACTGGGGACTTGAAGTGTCTGTGGGACATGGAGGAGGCGGCGATACTGGTGGTGGTGGTCATGAAGCTAATGCCAGATGAAGTGGAGGATGTGGATTGCCCAACTTTTGTACGTTTTGCACTTTCACCGCCACTAATTAAGGTCGAGGTTGACGGAGGTCTCTTCTTGCCAGAAAGAAATATGGAAGCGGGACGAGTTGGTGTACTACTTAACTCCAATGATTGTGGTGTTTCCACTGCCTCCTCATCGACAACATCATCATCACGCTCAGCAGCTCTTCGGGCTAGGGTCAAAATGTCTGTTTGCTGCATGCCCGCTGGGGCTGCAGTGACCTTTATGATGACTGGGTCGTCGTTGGCAGAGTCTTCATCAGCAGCAGTATCCGCCACTTCTTGTTGAGACTCATCACTCTCCATAACTCTGAGACTTTGGACGAGCTTCCTTTTACGCTTAACTACCTTTGTTTGTTCCCAAGTTTGATCCGTATCATCAGAAGGAGGTGTGCTTGAAGAGGATGTAGACACCACCCTTGATCTCTTCCTTGCTAGGGGTGTGGAAGACAATGAAGGATCATCAGGAGGAGTGGCTTTCTCAAATGATACCTCGCCTTGATTGTCGATTTCCTGATGTGCCCCTACTTCGGGAGGAACAACTATTGTGGGCACTTGTTGTGACCCTCCATGCACCTCTGCTTGCGCATCTCCTTGCGCTGCCTCTCCTTCCACATGTACTTGGGCTTGTACTTGCACATGTGATTGTTGTTGCGGCTGTGGTTGTTCAACACTCGTCAGATGAGCTACAACAACCTGTGTTGATTGAGGGACATTGCTGCTGCTTTCTTGCGATGAGCCAACATCACTGGTCGATGGTGATTGAAGAAGTATACTGGCTGCCTCTGCAGCACTCAAGGGCTTGGACTTAAGTTGGCGTGGTGGTGGTGGTGGCACTGAGCCCAATGGAGCGGGGGTGCTGCTGCCAGCTTGGTCCCCAGCAGATCCCGCTGCAGCTGCTGCAGGCATACTTTTTTTTTTACTCCCAAAAAAAGGGGCGGGCGGCACACCAGTGTCCTTGGTAACTTGCTTCTTCTGCTCCTTACTGGCACCTTTCTTGCTAGAGGAGCTACGGGTTACTTTTTTTGGAGCCATCTTCTTCAGAGCAGGTCAGCAGTCAGCAGTTGCACGAGTTGCAGAGGGTTCTGTGTCCAGACGTGACGTCGCGTGACGTTATGCTGCACACACCGCTGCAGGACTTCTTCCTGGCCCTGGTGGTTCTATTGAGTCTTCTTGTGCACCTAAAAGCAATGGAAGTCAGTTCAGTTATACACCCCAAAAAATCAACAAAACACAGAAAAATGAGCACAATCCCATGCCATCCATGATGTTTACATTGAAGACACCCCACAGAAAGACTAGGGACATGCAAATATGCAACACTCACAACCCCTGGGCATAAGGGATGAAAAGTAGGCAAAATAAGTGCAGGCCTCAGGCACTGCCTCTCCTCAAAATGGCCCCCTTACACCCCAAGCACATGTTGCCTGTACCAGCCAGCACTCAAGATGGCCACCACCACCACCCACATGGCCAGTCCACATCAACAGTACACCCCCAAAAAACAGAAAAACAGCCAGAAATCACCACAATCCAATGCCATCCATGATGTTTACATCAAAGAGAGTGAGACCACACCACAGGCACACTCAGTCCATGCACCACCACCACCCCTGGGCAAGCAAAAGGCCACACCAGCAGCCCCCCAAAAACGACAAAAACAATAAAATAAGCACAATCCCAACCCATCCATGGCCTCAATTATGTTTAAATTCAAGAAGACACCCCACAGAAAGACTAGGCCCATGCAACACTCACCACCCCTGGGCAAAGGGCCACACCAGCAGGCCCAAAAAAACGACAAAAAACAATAAAATCTGCACAATCCCAGCCCATCCATGGCCTCAATGGTGTTTAAATTCAAGAAGACACCCCTCAGAAACACTAGGCCCATGCAACACTCACTACCCCTGGGCATAAGGGATGAAAAGTAGGCAAAATAAGTGCAGGCCTCAGACACTGCCTCTCCTCAAAATGGCCCCCTTACACCCCAAGCACATGTTGCCTGTACCAGCCAGCACTCAAGATGGCCACCACCACCACCCACATGGCCAGTCCACATCAACAGTACACCCCCAAAAAACAGAAAAACAGCCAGAAATCACCACAATCCAATGCCATCCATGATGTTTACATCAAAGAGAGTGAGACCACACCACAGGCACACTCAGTCCATGCACCACCACCACCCCTGGGCAAGCAAAAGGCCACACCAGCAGCCCCCCAAAAACGACAAAAAACAATAAAATAAGCACAATCCCAGCCCATCCATGGCCTCAATTATGTTTAAATTCAAGAAGACACCCCACAGAAAGACTAGGCCCATGCAACACTCACCACCCCTGGGCAAAGGGCCACACCAGCAGGCCCAAAAAAACGACAAAAAACAATAAAATCTGCACAATCCCAGCCCATCCATGGCCTCAATGGTGTTTAAATTCAAGAAGACACCCCTCAGAAACACTAGGCCCATGCAACACTCACTACCCCTGGGCATAAGGGATGAAAAGTAGGCAAAATAAGTGCAGGCCTCAGACACTGCCTCTCCTCAAAATGGCCCCCTTACACCCCAAGCACATGTTGCCTGTACCAGCCAGCACTCAAGATGGCCACCACCACCACCCACATGGCCAGTCCACATCAACAGTACACCCCCAAAAAACAGAAAAACAGCCAGAAATCACCACAATCCAATGCCATCCATGATGTTTACATCAAAGAGAGTGAGACCACACCACAGGCACACTCAGTCCATGCACCACCACCACCCCTGGGCAAGCAAAAGGCCACACCAGCAGCCCCACCAAAAACGACAACAAACTATAAAATAAGCACAATCCCAGCCCATCCATGGCCTCAATTATGTTTAAATTCAAGAAGACACCCCACAGAAAGACTAGGCCCATGCAACACTCACTCACCACCCCTGGGCAAAGGGCCACACCAGCAGGCCCAAAAAAACGTCAAAAAACAATAAAATCTGCACAATCCCAGCCCATCCATGGCCTCAATGGTGTTTAAATTCAACAAAACAGTTGTATCATGCACCCATAACCAACCCTGGTCCTACTGGATACTGTGGCTACCCACAATATAATTTATTTAATTTTCTGAAAAAGTTCAAAAATTGTACTTGCAGCAACTGTAATGCCCCAAACAAACTTACTTGTGAAAGTTGATTTCTAATCCAAAAGTGATCCAAAGACAGTCAAAAAGGCCTCAAATCCAAATATCCAGCAGCACCCACAAAAAGTAATCCTTCCAGCGTCAGATCCAAATGAAAGTGACCAGGAGATGGACAAAGCACTGGGAGGAGCCTGCTGGACAGGAACAGGAAGTTGGAGACTGTGGGGCACTTCCTTCCTCCCCCCCCCAAAATGGACTCCTTGCAAAAAAAAAGGCCATGCAAATGTCAACCTGAGGAGTGATTCTGATAAAAATCATAATTTTCTGAAGGTTTATCCTGTTTGCTGGTGATTTTCTTGTGCGAAATTGCAAAATCTCTATTTCGCAAGTGCGAGATTGTTCCTTTCCGCCGCAACTACGTGTTCGCAATTGCGAACTCTCGCGAGGTGTGCTGTGCAAGGTGGCAAGCCGCGAGTACGTATTCGCGGGCGACAAACTCCCGCGGGAACACGCAGCAAGATCTAAAATGGCGCGTCACTCGCAAAGAAAAACAACTCGGCAAACGCTAAAATGACGGAAAGTGAACGCCGTGCACCACGCCGCGCGCCGCAACCAAGCAAAAAATCCGCCGCGAGCGGATTCACGGATTTTCGACAAATTCGCGAGAGTTCGCGGATTGCGAATTTGCCGAAAATCCGAAAAATCCGCGAGCGGAGCGGATTTTACGCCCATGCTTACCAAGGATACCATAGAATGTCTTTTTTTCAAATTATCTGCAAATGTTGAACGAAGAAATGCAGCAAGTAGCTATCATTGCAGCAGAGATTGCTAGAGACAGTTCTCAAGACAGTCAGAGTTCTGCTTCGTTGAGTCAGGATCCACTAGGAGGACCAATTATCCAAAATGAAGCTGCCACTGCCATGGAAGAGGTGGAAATAGCCATTGAACAAGCTCAGGAGGATGTAGTTAATTTAGAAGATTTGGAAAATCAACTAAACGTGGAGCAGCAAAAAATATATGATGAAGTCACAGAACAGACTGAGCATGGTTTACGTCATGATAAAAAAGAGTGCTCATGTATGTAATTTGAACCTGTACGACTGTATGTGAGTGGAGAAGCCAGAACTGGGAAAAGTTTTCTGATTAAATCAATTGCAAGTTATCTGCAGAAAAGAACAGAGTCATCACGGTCTTGTGTTGTTACTGCTCCAACTGGGTTGGCAGCACGTAACATTAAAGGGATTACTTTACATCGTTTATTGATGCTGCCAGTAGAGCATGATAATAAATTACAATCCCACAAGCTATCTGGAAAAGCTTGTTGTGAAGTTGGTAGAGTCCTGAAGAAAATGAAACTTCATATCATTGATGAGGTAAGCATGGTTTCAAATGTGATGCTTGCTTTGTGCATTTAAGAATGCAACAAATTCTTAAAACAGAGTATGATGTGTTATTTGGAGGCAAACACATCATTGTCTTTGGAGATCTACTGCAGCTAACTCCAGTGAAAGGACAACCAGTGTTTAAGATGCTTACGCATGAAGATACAAGAAAGTGCCTAGGAAGCATTGGACATGTGAATATCTGGTTATATTTTAAATATGCAGAACTGCTTCAAAGCATGTGACAGGCAAAGGATGAAGATTATAAAAAATTTCTACAAGATGTAAGAATTGGAAAAGTAACTGAACATGGCAAAGAAGCTTTACAGTCACGATTAATTTCAAATTTGTTTCAAAAGGAAAATATTCTCCCAGAGATTATTTATCAAAAAGTTGCTGAAGTTGCTGAAAACAAAACTGTAATATGCTTGATGCCAACTCTTCGAGAATGTTCAGTCTTCAACAATAAAATGTTAGAGTTAGAACATCAAGAGATTGTGAAACTGGAAGCTATTGATAAAATACCGCACAAAGGAGTTACTATTGTTTTATCAGAAAAGTTGAAATCAAAATTGGATTCTTTAGAGAAGACAATTTCTAAAACTGCTGGTTTTGAAAAGACTCTATATGTATGTTTAAATTGTCGTATAATTTTACGATGGAATTTAAATGTGGAAAGAGGTTTAGTAAATGGAGCAATGGGTCATGTTGTTGATTTTGTGAATTACCAAAATAGAGATGGAATTGAATTTATAAAAATTAAATTTGATGGTATTGGAGAAGTACAACAAATTAGTTGTTGTTCTGCCCGATTTTTGCTTGTGAAAGATTTATATGTCCGCAGAAAACAGTTTCCTGTTTCTTTGGCATATGCAGTGACTATTGATAAATCTCTAGGTTTAAGTGTAGATAGTGCTTTGGTGAATATTGGAAGTTCTGTCTTCAAGGAGGGTATGGCATATGTTGCTTTCTCTCGAGTCAGAACTTTATCTGGATTGTACTTGATTGATTTTGATGAGACAAAGATTAGTGCTGATCTAAATTGTGTAAAGGAATATAATAGGTTAAGAAGAGAGTATGCTCCAAATTTACCTCAATATCCTCTATTTGAAAAGCGTGTAGTAGGCCGAAAAAGAAGAAATGAGAACAATTGTAGCAAGGCTGTAGCAAAAAAAAGAAAACTAGATGAACCAGTAATTGTAATCAGAAACAAAGAGGATTCTGTGGAAGATATTGTTGGATATCAGTTTGAGAAAAGTTCTGGTGTCAACTGCTATGCTAATGTAGTGGTTAATGTTGTTGTTTTTCTCCAAAGTTTGCAAGAACAGATTGTTGAAAATCGGGATCAAAGTTTTTGTTGTTTGTTGAATACTGTGTTTAAGAAATGTAGCATGATAGAACAAATATAGAAAGTGTTTGTGATATTCGAAATGAATTAGACATATGTTCTGATATAACTCAATTTTTTCAGGATATTCAGCAAGATTGTCAGGAATGTCTTATGTACATGCTTGTTATATTGCAAGAGGAAGGTATAGATGTTGAAAATATGTTTGGCCTTTCTTATAAATGGCAACATGTCTGCGATAATTGTTCCTTTTTTAAGTAGTACAACAGTAGATACCGAAATATTTATATATTTGACTTTACCAGACTGCATATCAATGTCTTTTAATAATCTAGTTAGAGCAGCTGATCAAAACATGGTTTGTACCCAATGTAACTGTGCAATGCTATCAACATTATTTATACAACGTTATGGACAGTACGTAATTTAAATGTTCCAACGATGTAGACCTGATGGAACTAAATTAACAACTTTAATTAAAAAATGTGTGGCTTCTCAAATATCAATTTCAGGAAGAACCTTTGTAACAGTAGCAATTATTTTCCATGATGGTCCGTCAACAACATCTGGACATTATACAGCTTATTTGAAATGTCAAAACGGTTTGACTTATTGTAATGATACTGTTTTGACTTTCAAAAAATGTTTCCCTTTTGACTTAAAAAATTCTTACCTAATGTTTTCACAACATAAATTTTAGGAAAAGTAATTGGCCTAGAAAGATTGGAGCAATTAATAAAAGTTAGTCATCAGGATACTATATGATGTTCAGATTCTGATAGTTTACTGGTTGTTTAAGGTTTTATGGACATGATACAGATCCTTGGGTGGAGATATAAATATTGTTAGGTGTTACCAAAGACGTTGGAGCTTTTCATGCAGAAGGTCGGGAAATGGAAGGTCAAGAGTATTATTAAGTATTTTCCAAAACAAGGATTTTTTTTACGTACTATTTGGCCATGTGGGAAAGTACATCAATGAAAAATGAGTTTCTCGGGTAAATGTTGATAATATATGTTTTTACATAATTTTTTAATGATACTCAATTGATTTTCAAACAACGTTTGCCTTTTGACTTAACACATTCTTATCTAGTGTTATTAGAATCCAATTTTTAGTGAAAGTAATTGGACAATGAAGATTGGAGCAGTTAATAAAAGTAAGTGTGTTGTTCAAAATTAGTTTGTGAGTGAAAGTGATCAAGAGAATTAGTAAACTGGTAGTTGTCACAGAGGTACTGTAAGTGTATCACATAGTGAGTGGTATCAGTATTATAGGAAATGTTTATCAAGAGTAAGTCAGAGGTGTAAATATAATTTTTGTTAGATGATGAAATAGATGTTGGACTTTTCATTCCGAAAGTCGGGTAAATGGAAGTTTAAAACTACTAATAAGTAATTTCCAAATAATGGACTTTCTGTATACCATTTGGCCATGTGGAAAGGTATGTAAATGAAGATTACGTATTTCGGGTAAATGTGGTTAATACATGTTTCTATATCACTTTAGTTTGAGAGTATAATAATGAGATACTGTATCTTAGAAATTGCTGTTTGGAAGAAAACATTTAAGATATGTTTTTCTACGTTTTATGGGTTTTTTAAACACAATCATTTTGATTGTGGCTTTTTTTGCCCGCTGTGATATGATGACTAGTATTGAACTCACTGTTTTTAGTGAAAATCAATATATTCTGAGAACAGCAAAAATAAACCATATAACATGTTGTACAAGTTAATTTGCATTTTGTATTGTGAAATATATATTATAACTGATTTCTTTACTCTCTTCTACAGATATTATATTTATAAGGTAAGTACGACTAATAAAAATACATTTTCATTACTTTTTTATTTCTGTTTCTCTCTATCCTTCCCTTACTGCCTCTCTCTTAACCTCACTGCTTTCATCCTTTCAGTTTCCCACTTCCTCTCTATTATGTTCACTCCCTTTAACTCATCAACATTTTGTCACTGATTTTTTTTGCTCCTTCACTCAGTCCCCTTCTCTCACTCTTTCCTCACTCCCTCTATTTCCTCACTCTTTTACTCTTCTTGTCTCATGCTCACTCACCTTTATTCATCCTCTGTCACCTCTGTTTTGTCAAACTTACTGTCATTCTTTTACCCTACGTCACCCTTGCTTCCCTTACTTATCCTTATTCCCTATACTTCACTCCCCTTCTTCTTAGTCTTCTCACCCACTTATGTTAAGTCAGTCCCTCTGTTTCACTCCCCTTCACCACTCGTTCCTTCCTTTGCTCACTCACTAATTTCCCTTCTGTCACTCACTTAACTGCACTTCAAACACACCTTCATAAAACTCCCTGTGTCCTCTTACTTTCTCTGTACTCTTCCATCATTCCCTCTCTCTTAGACTCACTGTTGTTAACACACCTGCACTAATTTTCCCTTCCCTCTCCATCATTTGCCTTCCCTAAATCCTCTTTCCTGTTTCTCTTGTTTTGTCTCTTGTATTGTGAATAATGTATTATAACTTTTTTTGTGTTTCCACAGATATTTCATTTATAAGGTAAGTACGACTGACCCCAAAAACTTTTTTATTTCTCTTTTTGTCTATCCTTCCATCGCTCCCTGTCTCTTAGCGTGACTCTCTTCATCACCTCATTCTGTCACTCCTTTTCCCTCACCTACACTACCACATTTTACGTTCTTTGATCCCTCACTGAGTGTCCTCCTATCACTCCTTCCTTCAGTCCCTGTGTGTAGTCAATCACTCACTCCCATTGTCTCACACTCGCTCAACTTTATCCATTCTCTATCATTTGTCTTTCTTCAACTTCACAGTCCTTCTCTCACTCACCTCACCCTTGTTTCATTAGGTTGCTTCCGTCAGTACCCTTTATTTCTATCCTTTTCTCTCCTTTTACTTTCTTGTTTCCCTCACTTACCTTTTCTCAGTTCATCTGATTTACTCCCCTTCACCTCTCTTTCCTTCTTTTGCTCCCTTACTCATTAACCTTCCCTCACTCACCTTATTCCTCTTCACTTACTCCTTCTTTCACTGCCTTTGAACTCTGACATCTTCACTTCTCTTTCTTCACTGTCTCTCTGTTAGCCTTACTTCATCTGTCCCTTTACTGTGTCATTGCCCTTCCCTTACACTCACTCTGTTTAGCTCACCCACACTACATCACTTGTCTTTCTTTGCTCCCTCACTCAGTCCCCTTCTCTCACTCTTTCCTTCACTCCCTCTGTGTCCTCATTCCCCTTGTCTCACGCTCATTCGCCATCTCTCTTTTGACTGTGCTATGTCTTACTTTGCTTGTTCCATGTTTCTCTGTGTGTGAGCCATCTTACCCTCTGTCTGCACAATATATGCATGTGCGTGTGTCATCTTACCCTTTGCTTGCACCATCTCACCCTCTACTTGTTCTATCCCACTCTCTGCCTGCACCATCTTACTCTCTACCAGTGGCATGTGTCCTCTGCATGTGCCATCTATCTTTCTTGACTCTTAATCTCCTTCCTTCTCTCTTGTATTGTGAAATATACATTGTATGCATTATAATTTAATTGTATCTTGTGTTTCACAGATATTATATTTTTTTTAAATAATTTCTTTAATTTTTTTATATAAGTATAAGAAATAAAAAACATTTTTCGCATCAGTGTCTAAGTTTTCATTATTTATAAGGTAAGTATGAGAATCAAAAGTAAGTTTGTTATCACTCTCTTATTATGACAGAATAACTGCCTCACTCTTTCTCAGTCCCTTGCTCCCTCTCTCTCTACATGTGTCTCCCTTACAGTTAATCTTCTTTGCTCTGTCTTTCTACCACTCCTTCTCTTTACCTCAGTCAGTTTCTCTCTTTCTTTATTTTGTTAGGTTTGATCTTATTCTCCTTCCTTTACTCTGTTATCCATTTCTTTCCTGCTAGTAAACCTTCATTTATTGGTGCTGCACTTCCTCCAGTGCACTTCCTTCTCTCTGTTTCTCACACTTCTTACCTTTTGTGTTCACTTTTGTTTATTTATTTATTTTTTGCAGAGTTTTATATAGCGTGAAGTAGACTCAAACTGAATCAGGTATCAGAGCGCTTTACATAGCACCAGTTACGTTACATGAGGACGTACACATTCATTTTTAGGCACAGGGAGATTAAGTGATTTGCCCAGAATCACAGGAGGTTTTGGCGTCGTTACCGAGACTCGAACCCAGATCCCCAGGTCCGAAGTCGAGCGTCCTAGCCATTAGGCCAACTCCTCTCCCCTCTCTTTACACTTCTTTGTTTTGAAAACAGTGCCACAGGCGCTTAAATATTTGTTAGTTACCACCGAATACTATACGACCTCAAGGCCCATAGGAATCAATGGCAATTACCGAATCGGTAAATACCGATTCGGTAAAATGACTGAGTTATAAAGATTCGGTAATTTCAAAAGACAAATTACATAAATCCCATTTACCTACTCTTAAATATTGAAGTGGTATGATTTGGGACGTGATATAGGTAGGCATTTACCGGTCGGTAACAGCTGAATTTGGCCGTTACTGACCGGTAAATGCCTTTTCCTATGTAGGAGGCATTTATTTACAGATTTGGTATTTTTACTGATTCTGCATTTACCGAATGGGTAAAGTTACCGAATTGGTAAATACAGACTCGGTAAAAATACCAAATCTGTAAATTCTAATGTAGTTAGCACTGTTGATAGTGCTAGAGGCATCTAAGAATTCGTTATTTACCAATCAATATAATTGGGTGGTAAATAAAGAATTCCAGTGTACATTTATTTATTTATTGATTGGTATTTAATAAAGCGCGAACAATTGCCCGTAGGCGTCTCGGCGCTGTCACTACTGCAAACTTCTCCACTACTGCATTCTGGCAATTACTGATTAAACAACCACGTTTTCAATTTTTTCCAGATGACATGAGCGAGGGGCTGGTCCTGATAAACTGGGGGAGTGTGTTCCATAGTTTTGGTGCCGCAACCAGAAAGCGGGGATCACCCCCAAAAGTACTACTAAACCAAAAAACTGCCTATTTTTCATCCAAAATTTTAAATTCCACCAATAAGTCAAAGGAAATCTTCAGGATAGTGAACGACCTCTGTAATGATGAAAGAACTTCTCCTCCGGTTGTTCCTACACAAGCACTATGCAACTCCCTGAATGATTTATTTAATGAAAAGATTTTATTGATCAAACAGCACATCTCCACACTCCCAACGTGTGCCCCTGTGGATGACATTTCTTTTAATTTCCTAACTTTACATTCTTTTCCCCTTATCGACTTGAAAGTCTTTTCAGAGCTATTAGCCAGAGTCAAATCTGGCTCCCCTATGGATGTCTGTCCCCCTCAAATTATGAAGGAAATTGGTCGTGCCATTCCCAACAGTATGATGTCCCTGCTTAACAACTCGCTCATCTCAGGGACGGTTCCTAGTAGTTTTAAGCAGGCCTTATTGATACCCCTCACGAAGAAACCTGGTGTGGATCCATTGGACCTCACGAATTACCGGCCTATATCCCTGCTGCCCTTTCTGTCCAAAATGTTGGAGGCCCATGTTACCAACTGCCTCTCAAATTTTGTGGAGGAATCGGGCTATTTGCAACCCAACCAAGCAGGATTTCGGCCTGGCCATTCTACCGAGGCAGTCATATTGGCTGTCCAGAACATCTTGAGGTCCAATGCTGATAATAACCTTCACCAAGCCCTTGTGCTCCTCGACCTGTCTGCTGCATTCGACACGGTTGACTATTCCATTCTGGTCAACCGTGTCGAACAGGCAGGCCTTAGAGACTCTGCTTTGGCTTGGTTGAAATCGTTCTTATTTGAACGCACCCAGTCTGTCTGTCTAGGATCTTTTTCAGCTCCTAAACTCAACTCCTTCTGTGGGGTCCCTCAAGGCTCTTCCCTTTCCCCTTTATTATTTAATTTGTATATGCGGCCCCTTCTTTTTGCTCTGAGCAAACACAAAGTCACTGTATATAACTATGCAGACGACCTGCAGTTAGTTTTTACACTTAATTCCCCAAATGCTGTGGAGGATTTTCAATCAACCATGACTCTGATCCAGAATTGGATGTCTCTAAACCATCTAAAATTAAATCCGGGGAAAACCGAGCTGATTTTGCCCGGTAAGAGTGAAATTGGCTGGAGCCCCAATTTCTGGCCCATGGACATGGGCCTCCCCCCAAAGAAATCACAAACAGTAAAGAGCTTGGGGGTTACTATTAGTGAGGATCTCTCTTTAAAATCTCAGATCGGTACAGTGGTGTCTTCTGGTTTTTTCCAATTGAGAAAAATCAGGAAAATCGCACACCTCCTCACCCACTCTGCCCTAATCCAGGTGGTCATGGCCCTAATCCTTTCCCATATTGATTTTTCCAACAGTCTCTATTTAGGCCTACCTATAGGCCAACTTAGAAGACTGCAGTATCTGCAGAACCAAGCCGCGAGACTGATTTGTAACGTCCCCAAATGGGTCTCGATCAAATCTGGCTTAGAGACTTTGCATTGGCTTCCTGTGGCTCAAAGAGCTGAATTTAAAGCTGGCTGTATTATTTTTAAGGCTCTGCAAGGGAAGGGCCCTTCCTTTATTAAACAGCTGATTGGCAGATACGTTCCTTCACGTAGCTTGAGGTCAGCCCACAAAGACCTACTTGAGGTACCTCGCTTTAAGAAGAAACGACAGGGAGGTAGTAGCTTTCATTTCTTAGCAGCAACCCTGTGGAATTCTCTGCCGCCAGTTCTCAGGCAGTGCAAGGAGTTTCTTGCCTTTAGAAAGGCATTCAAAACGCATTTATTCACACAGGCATATTTGAAATAGAGACTTTCGTTGATTTACCCTTGTTATGTTTTTTATCTCTTTCCAGCGCCAAGAAGCCTTTGGGCGTATGCGCGCTTAATAAATTTTAATTAACATAACATAACATAACATAACATAACCCCAAGTGACCATTTTCGTACGGGGCACCACCAGATCATTATGGTTGGAGGAGCGAAGTGGTCTTGAGGGACGGTATGGAGTTAACTGTTCTCTCAGAAACTGAGGTGCTTGTTGATGCAGTGATTTATAAACTATGCATAGGGTCTTAAATTTAATTTGGTTTCCAATGGAGAGCCAGTGATAACTTCTGATGGTTTCGGCTATGGGTTTATACCTGGGAGTTCCCGAGAGAAGTCTGGCCGCTGCATTCTGGACATCTGCATTTTCTTAATGACCCTAATCTGGGCATTGGCAAACAAGCCATTGCAGTAGTCCAATGCCGATAAAACTAAAGCGCTTACCAGAGTTTTGCCTACACTCTTTGGAAGAAAAGGAAGGATTTTTTTCACCAGTCGTAATTTGTAGAAAGCTGTAGCAGCAGTCTGATTGGCGTGGGCAACAAAATTGAGGTCCCTATCGAAGATAACACCCAGGTTCCTCACCTTAGGAGTTGGCTTTGGCAGGCTTCCGTTTTTTCGGAATTAAGTTTTAGACAGTTTGCAAACATCCACTGTCCGATTGCCAGCATACCTGTTTTAAGACCTTCTGCCACTTTTTCTCCATAATTTTTGATGGCCAGAACCAGCTGTGTGTCGTCTGCGTATAAGGTAAGGTTCATCCCGTGTGCTTTGATGGTTTTAGCTAGGTCCGACACATAGATGTTGAATAGTGTCGGACTAAGGGATGAACCTTGAGGTACCCCACACGGCAGGGATAAATTAGCCGATTGGAACGATCCCAGCGTCACCGCCTGCTATCTATCGTTCAGAAAAGAGGCCAGTAGGTTCTTAGCTGTCCCCTTAATACCCATTTTTTCGACACGGTCGACCAAAATCGGATGGTCGACCGTGTCGAACGCTGCAGAGAGATC
This sequence comes from Lissotriton helveticus, assembly GCF_964261635.1. Taxonomy (NCBI): domain Eukaryota; kingdom Metazoa; phylum Chordata; class Amphibia; order Caudata; family Salamandridae; genus Lissotriton; species Lissotriton helveticus. The sequence continues at coordinate 2,006,500,003 of NC_136067.1, forward strand.
CAAAAGCACCAGAAGTGCTGAGCCTCCTTGGTCTCTGATGACTCTAATGTCATCTGCAGCCTTAATCAGCGCGGTCTCTGTTCCATGGAACTTACGGAACCCAAATTGGGTCTCGTCGAGTAGATGATGTTCCTCGATAAACGCTGTTAACTGGGTGTTCATTGCCTTTTCCACAACCTTTGCCAAAAATGGAAGATTGGCAATCTGTCTGTAGTTTTTCAACTCTGTTTTATCTAAGCCTGGTTTTTTCAAAAGGGGCTTCAGGAGTTTTTTTTTTAACGAACTAGGGAATATTCTTGTGCTGAACATAGCATTACATATTTGTGTAATAGCTGGAATCAAGGAATCTATAATCGGTACAAGAGTTTTTAAAGGACATGGATCCAGAGTTGATCCCGATTTAATAGTGCTTATAATGTCTCTGGCTTGAGTCTCTGTGATATCCACAAACTGAGAAAATGCACTACTAGAAGAGGGAGCGTATACAGCTTTTGTACTATGCGTGGCATTGGAGGAGAAGGCTGAATAAATATCATTCACTTTTGTGAAGAAAAATAATGCTAATGAGTCACAAACGATTTGTGAAGCGGGGGGATTGAGATCAGGGGCATTTCCTACCTGTTGTTTAGTAATATCATATAGCTTTTTATTAGAATTTTTTGCACTCTCTATTTGCTCGCTAAAATACTTTTTTTTGGCTTCTATAATCATGGATTTGTACTGAGATAACATCTCTTTATAATTATTTTTACTTTCCTCATCATAGTTTTTTCTCCAATGCCTTTTCTTATTTCTACAGCGTTGTTTCTGCTTCCTTAATTCCTCAGAAAACCAAGGGGCTGAAGGGGTCTTCCTGTTTCTGGTTATCAATTTGAGCGGGACCAGTTCGTTAATGGCTTGACTTAGCCAGTCGTGATATTGCTTAAAGGCAATATCCGGATCATCAGACGAATTTGGTTTAGTACTGTCAAGTAGGATTTTGATGTTAGGGATGTTAATGTCTTTCCATGCCTTGAAAGGTTCACAACTAAGGGGGGGTGTCCTAGAAATGAAGGCCTCATTAGTTGTGATTACACCAAGAACTACATGATGATCCGACCAGGGTAATGGGAGGATATTGGTTATTTGAATGTTTTCTAGATTGGAGAAGATACCGCCCAGCGTTTGCCCTGCTTCATGTGTGGGTTGGTTTACTAGTTGAGAAAGCCCCAACATTTCCATTTCAGACAGGAGAGAGAGTGTGTCATTATCTTCAATTTTGTCTAAATGGAAATTGAAGTCCCCAAGTACTGTTAGTGACTTCTCAATTGCCAGTGATTCCAAGATAGTACTGACTTCAGTGAGAAATCCGGAGCGTGCTCCTGGCCGTCTATATAGCAACAGTCCCCTAAAATTGTACGTGGGGGATAGATGGATATCAAATTGCATTGCTTCACAAGTGACAGCGGGTATCGGTGAGGTCCGGATATTATACGTATCTCGAGCGATTATAGCTATCCCACCTCCCCTTTTACCCTGTCTGTCATATCTATGGATTCTAAATCCACTTGGGACCGCAAGCACGAGATCAGGATCAGACGACTTGTCCATCCATGTTTCAGTCAAGAACATGATGTCAATATTCCTATCTCTAACTAAGTCTGATATTTCTTGTCTGTGCTATTATTGTTTTTTTAGGGTATTTCTGTTTAATACCATGAGTTGAATTATTGACTAAAGGTATGGTGGCCTGACAATGAGAGCATTCAAGGGAGGCAATATCTGGTATTGAGCCTGGGTGAAAGATCAGTCAGCGTTAGGGATGAATAGGAAAGGTGGCGAGCTTTGCCGTGAGGTCCAGGGGTTGTGGCCCTTGGCCTGGTCTTGGCGCGGACGGGCGCAGATGGGCTTGCCTTTGGCGTGCTGCCGGCGCGCCCGCTGCGCCCGCCCGCTGCGCGGACGGAAGGACGTTGTTTATTTATACTGTACAGAGGAGAGCGGGAGGCGTCCTGCAACTGGACCGCCAACCCTTTCTCCCAGCAAGATGGCGCCCACAGCCTTTGCCCCGCGTCATCAACACCCTAATCGGCTGTACCGGGGATGTATGAAAGGCGAGTACAGCAAACCTTCGTGCAACGCTATTCTTGCACTCGAGTGTCCCTTAAATGTGGCAATTTAAAAACGAGCTAGTAAAATATATACAATTTTTAAAATATTATTACCAAGATACAGGGATAGATTTGTAGAACCCCCGGCTTCCGCCTCAGGGGAGAAAGAAGCAAAGTCCTGTGCCGAGTGAGCACCACATCTGTGCATGTACATTCCCTAAGGGCATGTATGTGTGTCACATTGCACACAAGTCAAAAACAGGGGTGCTACAGGGTGTCAAAGTGACACCCTGTTCCCCCTGGCAGGATTCGGTATTTACCGATTCGGTAATTACCGAATCGGTATTTGCCATTGATTCTTATGGGCTTCAAGGCCCATAGGAATCAATGGCAAACACAGATTCGGTAATTATTGAATCGGTAATTGCAGAATTTTACCGAATCGGTAATTAATTCGGTAAAAATACCTACATCCCCATTGGCAGTTTTTAAATACCGAATCGGTATGATTCGGTATTTAAGAAGTGGTAATCTGGGACTACCTACATTAGGCCCTCAGTATTTATGAGTAGGTAAATCGAGATTACGTACATCCGGCCCATTGAGTTGTAACATATTTATATACATATATTACATTTCAGTGCTTTGGAAGTAGTATAGTATACTATAGGTAAACACCTTACATGTTTATGCTGTACCACATTCTTATAGTTTTGCACTTTGACATTCACTATGACAAACTTTTACATACAAACATAGAAATTTAGTTCTTTCTTTAACCAGTAGAGGTAGTTCTAAAAATAACTTTTTTTTTTTTAGGTTTTGTTTTGCTTGAAAAACGTAGAAAAATGAACTTTTTACACAAAATAATTGTTCAACAGGAACAAATTATGAAATTGAACGAAAAAAATTATTTGGTGCATCTGTGGTTCCTGTTCTTCTGTAAAATTACTTCAACGGACTGTTGTCCGAAGGCTACTAATTTACTACAATCTATGCATTGCATCATTAAATTTTTCAGTTCTGGCTGAATGTTCGCCACCATTGAAGATGGCATTGGTGGTACTCCGGTTCTTGCTGTAGATGTACTAGGAGAAGAGCCCTCCTCCTGAGATCTTTGCACCACAGCTCTGCTCCAATTATTTGGGTGCATATTTTTTACATGGCCTTCCATGCTGTGGGTTCCAAATGAATATTTCTTATTTGGATTTCCTCTTGATAACACTGTGTCACAGATCTTGCAGGTGACCAGTGGTGCATTCACTTTCTTTTGATGTTCTGGAAAACTGAAAAATTTCCAGACTATAGACTCCTTCTTCTTACTTGGGTGAGGGTCCTCTTCAACAAACTCTTCATTAGAAGAATGGTCAGACTTTGGATGTTTAGCCATTTGGAAGTATTTTTCTGTAGCTAGGAGCTGTAGAAAAAAGGTGTTGCTTCTCTGAAAGCCAAAGAAGAATGATGAACATGGGAGGGGTTTTTCAACAATTGGAGTAGGAAGAATTATAACCCAATTAAATCTTTTGGTTTAAGGTCACATGGTTGGACGTAAGCTTACGGAGCGCTTACGCTGCATTTAAGGGGCGCTTACGTAAGCTTACGTTGCATTTACGGGGCGCTGACGTCATCTTACGGAGAGTTTACGTAATACGCACCCTCGCGAGATTTATAATTGCTTAAATAAAGTTATATATGGTCTTTAAAAGTTTAAATGAACATGTTCTTTATTATTCCAGATAATGTGTACCTTTACATTGTGCAATGAATACGTTGATATAACGATATAAAGTTTATAAAACTTTCGGGGGTGAGAGCTCGGAGCTTTTACGGTGCGCGGACGGAGCTCTTACGTTGCGTGCACACGCGACGCACCCTCACGAGATTTGTTACTACTTTAAAAAGTAATATACTGTTGTTAAAAGTTTGAAAAACCAATTTTCTACATTAAAGCAAATATTGTCTACCTTTAAAATCAACGTTAAAAACGTAGATATTATGATTTAGAAATTTTTACAAATTTGTCGGGGTAAGAGCTCAGAGCGTTTACGGTGTGCTTTCGGAGTGTTCACGGTGCGCGGACCCTGTAATCATATTAAAAAAAACTTGAAAATAAAAATATATATATTCACTGAAAAAGTATAGGTTTAAAGCCTTACAAAGTTAGGTATTAGCAATTAAAAAACCTTGCAAATTCACTAAAAAAACATAGGTTTCAGGTCATACATAGTTAGGTATTAGCATTTAAAAATCCTTGGAAATTCACTGAAAAAACCATAGGTTTCAGGTCATATATAGTTAGGTATTATCATTTAAAAAACCTTGCAAATTCACTGAAAAAAACCATAGGTTTCAGGTCATATATAGTTAGGTATTAGCATTTAAAAAAAACATTGAAATTGCTCCTATATAGTTTGTTGGACTAACTATATTTCGCGCACCCGCAATCCACTGCTGATGATGTCACATATTACATCATTCATGACATGGTCAGTGACATCACTGATGACATCTCCAATGACATCACTGATGACATCACAGATGACATCTCAATTGACATCACTGATCACATCACTGATGATATCATTCATGTGATAATACGATGCACTTCTGCAAACTCTAATATAACCTTTGATACACCCGGTGTTAAACACAGACTACCATTCTTGAAACCATTGACACACCAATACCAGTTACTACATACGCACACACTGATTGCTAGGTCTATACACACATCCAATCATTTACCCATAGAATCACACATACATACAGTCACTGAATGATGTAATATGTGAAATCATCAGCAGTGGATTGCGGGTGCGCGAAATATAGTTAGTCCAACTAACTATATAGGAGCAATTTCAATGGTTTTTTAAATGCTAATACCTAACTATATATGACCTGAAACCTATGGTTTTTTCAGTGAATATATATACGGTCTGTTTTTTTTCCAGTAGAGACAGTGAGATAGAATGAGCAGAGACACACATATTGCATGCCTCGACAGACATTGTAGATCACATGTAACATCCTGGTCATGTGCCTAAGATCACACTGTGAGTCAAGCTTGATTTTAAATGAGTCAAACTTGATTTTAAATGAATCCGGGTGAATAATTTGCTTAGTTGATGTGTTTAAAAATATGGGACTACATGTATTCTTGAAGTCTGTTAGGCTTTAGGATATGTACTAGTAGAGAATCTTAGACAGCATGTCTGTCTGGCCTCTTAGTTCATAAATAGGCTCTAAGCTGTGCAACAAAGATCCAGGGTGTGCTGTTGAAATGAAAAAGGAATGTTATGTCTTGCTTATATACATATGGTCTGTTTTTTGCCAGTAGAGACAGTGAGATATTATGAGCACAAACACACATAGTGGAGGCAGAGACAGACATGGTAGATTACATGTAACATCCTGGTCATGTGCCTAAGATCACACTGTTGTAGTGTAGTTCCTATATTCCCAATAGGCTCTGCGCATTGGAATAATATAAACAGCAGTGTAGACGTAGGACTGCGGTCGACTAGGTCTCTACTGACTATATTAGACTTAATTAGTTTTGCCAGCTAGCTCAGAGGTCACTAGAAACTTTCTTGAATGTTCAGGAAAGAGTTAACTCTCCGGATTTAGACAAGAAGGGATTATCTACTGACAACTGCATAAACATGACAACTTTGCTCCCTCAGAATAAAGAGTGTATCTCTAGAGTCGTGTGAAAACAATAGACAGCTATTTCACTCAGTGAATTGTGCGTACTTAGTTTCACCAGAGTGCAGAGAAATAGAGAGACGGGTGTTTTCAATAAAAGGTGTTATTTATTGAGCAGTCTTCTTTCTCATGCAAGAGAAATGAATTGCCACAATTGCAATACTTATTATTAAGTAAAGTGCGTACAGTAAAAGTAGTATTATGAAATAATATTGTAAAAGCATTGATATGGTTTCTTAGCCATATGATACTTTAAAATGGATAAAATATATACATACATAAAAACATTGACTAACGTACTCAACTGGTGCTTCTAAATACGCCTACCCCGGTGTACCTGACCTAAGCCTAATACGTGGGAAGGAGTAAGTAAGTTGCAGTTTAAGTTAAGTTGGTTTTTGCCAAGGAATCTGAATCAAGAATTCTTTTAAGGGTTTTAGTCAGCTCCGTACCTTGGTAATAGAATGTAGGAGGTCTTGTATCTCTCTCTCAGGACTCGAAATCCCAGCAACCCGCAAGGGTGACTGGAAACACCGGAGCTGGATTTTTTCGGCTGGAGAAAAAGACAGCGTCTTTCTCAGTGCGTCAAAAGAGAGGGGCGGCTTCCGTGGGCTCTCGCATCAGCTGGGCTTCCGGGCAAGTAGATAGCTGCTCTGCTCCAAACCACTGTGTGTTTGCTTAAGGCGACGTTGGTATATTTATACCTGAAAGGTGCCGGATTTGACGTAAGGTTGGACATGAGACGTCACTAAGAACTAACAGTTCTTTCTGGACTCTAGGAGTTCTTGTGCAAAGCAAAACAAGAACAGGGGGATTTACATTCCGTTTGTGCCTCTTTTACATAGCCGTTGCTTCACTTTTGTGACACAGCGGTGGTGCAAAAGATGTGCCATGGTGTGTGCTATTAACAATGTGACGCATGTGGAGGGTGCATTACATTGTAAAGCCCTGCGTAAAAAGAGGCTTTTACTGTGCAGAAGGGGGTGCAGCAACGCCTCCTAAAAGTGACTGAGTGAAATGTATAACATTTCATTCAGTCTCTTTTGAGCTTATGCTGCGTCAAAACCTTGCACATGCTTGAAGCAGGTGTAAGGATTGATACAGCATTGTGAGCATAGGGCCCCAAGAGCATTGCTGGAGCTGTGTTATACTTGCAACCGAAGTCAAGCAATAATTAATCCAAAAATGACTTTGCAATTTAGTGTTGTTATTATTTTATATTAAGAATATGAAATATAATCTAAAAAATAAAATAAATATAAATATGTACATCAAAAATATAAGAAATTAGTATAAAAAGAAAGACATAATAATTAATACATTTATAAATTATCATTAACAAAACCTTTGAAATTCACTGAAAAAACTTTAGGTTTCACCCACGTTATAGTTAGTAATTAGCATTTAAAAAACCATGCAAATTCATTGAAAAAAACATAGGTTTCACACATGTTACGGTTAGCTGAACATCATCAGCAGTGCATTGCAGGCGCACAAGCTATAGTTAGCTGAACTAACTATAACGGGGGAATTTCAATGGTTTTGTATGAGTGAAATGTCACGCTAACTGTAACATGTGTGAGTCCTATGGCTTTTCCGTGAATTTCTAAGGTTTTTTATATGCTAATTCCTACCTATAACGTGTGTGAAACCTATGTTTTTTTCAGTGAATCGAGGGTGCGGGCAACGTGCGCGCATCTCGCGTTCTTTTTTTTAAATGTTTTTTTTGCCCTTCGGGGTCCTTCAGGGACCCCATGAGAAGGCCTAGGGGGTCAGGGAGTCTCTTCTCTGCCTTCTTTTCACGTTTTTAAAAGTAATTACGAAAATCGGGTAAAACGTCATTCATATGCGACGGTCGAGCAACGTGCACGCACCCATGCGCGAACCTGTGCCCGTTTTCTCTCTCACTTTGCAAGGATCTAATTCTTGCAACATCTTAATCTTTTGTTTAACATTTCTCTTACTATACTTACTTAAGAAATTGCGAAACAAATCAATTGAATTCTGTTGTACACTACAAATACTACTACAATTCCAAGTGTACACTGGAGTCTTAGGACATCTCCCTAAAACCTCATCAGCTAACACCTCTTCTGCTCTAGGGACAATTTTCTCTTTTTCAAGTCGGACAACCATTCTTAACCTCATAAGCTCGAACACTGGTGTCAAGTGCATGCAGCAAATCATTACTCTGAAAGTAACTCTCTTCATTAAAAAACGGCTCACAACTTGAACTATGTTTCCATTCTCCAGAAAAAACATTACAAAAATTATTTCTATTAATTAGTTCTTTCCATTTACTTTTGGCCTTCATGTCATTGATTGGCTTATCTAGTGTTTGAATCCTACTGATTACTAAAAGAAACAACTTTTTTAATTCAAAAGCTTTTTCAACAATTGTCTCTATATGTTTTTTTTCTTATAAAAAGCTGTTTTTATTTTACAATTCTTTATATTTTTTAACAAATTTACAACAACTCTGTTATGAAACATTCACTTCCGAATCTCAACAAACTGATTTTTTCTTCTATTACTATAAACACTATCTTTACCACATATTTTTCCGTCATTATTCTTTTTTGCTTGTTTTTCTTTGTAGTTAGAGATATTTTTTTCCCTGATTCTCCACACTTTTTTTACTTTGTGTTATTTTCCTTATAAAATCCTTTGTTGACTTACCAGGAGCTTTCTTTGTTTTTTCCACACATTGCTGTTTGGATACATCTTGTACTTCTTTTTTCTTGGAAAAGTAAGCCTATTTATATATTTTTAATTTCTCACTCTTTGACAGCATATTATTTTTTCTTTCTGTAGATAATTTAAATCTATTGTGAAGGCTGTGTAGAGGCTCAAGGTGGGACTGAGAATGTAGAAATGAGAATTCACTGAAATGATTTCTACTTGCTACAGAGGGAGTTGGTATGCAATTTCTACAGCACACCCAGGATATTTATTGAACAGCATGGAGACTATTTGGGAATTCAGAGGCCTGGCACACATACTGCTTTGGACTTTATAGCACTAACTGTCCTACGGCCTGACTCACTCTATGACTACATGTGTTGCCATAATTTAAAAACACATCAACTGAGCATTTTTTTTTTTTAAATATTTTTTTTGCACTTCGAGGTCCTTCAGAGACCCCCTGAGAAGGCCTAGTCTCTACCTTGCCCCCTTTTCACGTTCTCCACTTTTGTTTGGGCTCTCTTCTGCCTCGGGGGTGCGTGCAACGTGGGCGCACCTCGCAATTTTTTAGAAAAAAATAAAATAATTTGTAGGCCTTTGGGGTCCTTCAGGCACCGGCTGAGAAGACCTAGGGGTCAGGGAGTCTCTACCCTGCCCCCTTTTTATGTTCTCCACTTTAGTTTTGGGCTCTCTTCTGCCTCGAAGGTTTGTGCAATGTGTGCGCACCTCTTGATTTTTTTATTTTTTTTTAAATGTTTTTTTTGCCCTTCGGGGTCCTTCAGGGAGTCTCTAGCCTGCCCCCTTTTCACATTTTCCACTATTGTTATGGGCTATCTTCTGCCTCGGAGTGACAAAATGGTTGTGGTTTCCACCGATTAGAATGTTGACATACATCTAGCAGCAAATCAGAATTCCGCTCATCCACACCCGATTCGCGCACCGTGCGCGCACTTTTGCACGCACGGTGCGCGCTTATAGAGATATATATATTTTTTCTTTTAATTTTCTCAGAAACTACTGGAAGTATTTACACCATTTCAGCAAAAGCGTGATCTGCGAATCAGACTCTACCATTTTGCCAAATTTCTTCTAATTCCGTTCAGCCATTCGGGCTGTAGCGGTGTCTAATCGTCCTATGGAAAATAACATGGGGAAAACACGTTTTGGGACCCCCCTTTTTTCTCAGCCCCCACTTTCAGGGAAGGAGCGGGCCATCTTCTTTGAGAAATTTGCGAAGATTTATCAACCGGCGCCAAAGGTATTCCAAATAGAATGTTGCGGATTTCCTATGGAAACTAGGTCCTAACTATAACTACCTTCTGGCGACCGCCAGTAGGTAATATATATATATGTATATTCACTGAAAAAACCATAGGTTATACACCATATATAGTTAGGAATTAGCATTTAAAAAACCTTATTTTACTCACACAAAACCAATGAAATTCCATATATAGTTAGTTGTACTAACTATATATCGCGCACCCGCAATCCACTGCTGATCATGTCACATATTACATCATTCATGACATGGTCAGTGACATCACTGATGACATCTCAAATGACATCACTGATGACATCACTGATGACATCTCAAATGACATCACTGATGACATCACTGATGACATCACGATATATAGTTAGTACAACTAACTATATATGGAATATCATTGGTTTTGTGTGAGTAAAATAAGGTTTTTTAAATGCTAATTCCTAACTATATATGGTGTATAACCTATGGTTTTTTCAGTGAATTTTCAAGGTTTTGTAAATGCTAATTCCTAACTATATATGGTCTATAACCTATGGTTTTTTCAGTGAATTTCATTGGTTTTTTAAAAGCTAATATCTATAGCTGTAAAATGTATTCTTCTTTAAATCCAAAAATATATTTTATATGTTTATTAATAATTTTTTTAAAATATTTTTTTTGTTTCGCTCCCGGTCCGCGAACCGGGAAGCTTTCCGTTAGCTCAAATTGATGCCGCGACCCGGTCCGCGAACCGGTAAGAAATCAACATAGTGACGGTATCGCGTTGCCGCGTAATGCGTCTTATGACGTACTGCGTTAGCGCACCCGGAAGTGCCCCGGGGCGCGGACCGAGGCGCGAAACGCAGCTCTCCGGAAGCGATCCGCGGCGCGTCGCGAATGCGCGATGTATCGCGTTGCCGCGTAATGCGTCTTGTGACGTACTGCGTTAGCGCACCCGGAAGTGTCGTAACATGAGCGTGAGAGGTCATGTGACTTGTTAATAAAACTTTTCATTGGTTCATTTCACTTTTGGTTTCATAATGATGTAAGGCTAGGTCAGGTGACCTAAAAATAACACTTTTCATTGGTTGAGAAGTATTGTTTTTCCCAAATGATGAAAACCCCTCCTTCTTTCCTCACTCTGACTTTCATCATTGTGAGAGGAAGACCTTTATTACTATATCAGAAATGGCTTCAGTAGTTGCTTCAGCTGGTGGACCCCCACCACCACCTCCACCTCCTCATGGGAAGAGAGGACCACCTCCCCAGGTGATGACCAACACTGAGGAGGAAGAGGAAGAAATGGATGAAGAGGAGGGAGAAGAACCACAGTTCTTAGAAGAAGTGCCCCGGGTTTCCCATAAGAAAGCCAGTTTCATCTGGCAGTTTTATTCGATCCCTCGTGGCCAAAAAAAAGTGAATGCGAGGTATGTCACCTGCCTCATCTGTAAAGAAAAATTATCCAGAGGGACGGATAAGAAATATAGTTATGGCAACCATACTATGCACAGGCACATGACAAGGAAGCATCCACTGAATTATAGCCGGGCGGAAATACGGGATTTGCAGGAAAATCCAAGATCAACTCCTGTGGCCAGATCAAGAATATCCATTTCATTGACACCAGCAGAGGCACGGGAAACTGTGCCAAACATACAAGAAAATTTTGGCCACATGATCCACACTTGTATGCACTGTCGTGCGTTGTTAGCATGTGGCAATATGAGCATAAATGCTATCAACCTGGCGTATGAACACCATAATTGCCCTAACCGCCCCCAGTAATTTTTTTTTTGCTCCTGTTGAGCCCTTTTCAATGCCTGTTTTTTGTTGTTTCCCCCCCCAAAAAAAACCAAAAAAAATATAAAATCGTTAAAAAAATACAAAAAAAACAAAAAATGTTCAAAAAATATAAAACAACAAAAATATTTAAAAAAAGTTCTTTTCAGAACTACCTTCCCTTTCAAAAAAAATTGCTAGAATGTTTAGCACTCTGGCAAGCTCTATTTCTTTTGGTTCGCTTCCCGGTTAGCTTCCCGGTACGCGGACCGGGAGCTAACCCAACATTTTTTTTTTTTTTAAAAAGAGTAAGTATAAGGAAAGTAAACAGAGAGTGATGTTAAAAGAAAGACAGCTATAGGGAGTAAAGAAGAGATACTGTTTAATAGATCTATTTACCGAAGAAAAGACGGAAGAGGGTATAATTGTGAAAAACAAAATAGATAACGAAGTGAAAGAAAAAAAAAGAGAGTATAACATTAACAAAGAAGAGTTTCTTGGAGAATGTGAGTGAATGTTCAAAATAAGATTAAAACATGAGGAATAACAGAGAGAAAAAATAGAAAACAGAAAACAAAAAATAACAGAAAAAGATTAATTGAAACAGCAAAGAAATGTAAGTAACATAGAGCCATATCATCAACATAGGCAATAAAAGTTTTGCAGCTTTTATTGGCAGAAATGTGTCGCTAAAGCTGCTTTTGCGGCAGAAAACTGCCGCTAAAACCACTTTTGCACCAGTTTTCTGCCAATAAAAAGAGCAATAATTTTATTGGCTGTGTTCATAATATGCCCCTTAGTGTGCTTCAACTACACAGAGAAAGCATTATGAACAAATAGTGATAGAGTGATCAGTCAAAGACACTAAGAGTAATAGAGACGGAGTGAGTGAACAAGAGTGAGGAACTATGAGAAGAGAGGGACTGAGAAAAAGAGTGGAAGGAGTTGAGTAAGTAGGTAATAGAGAAAGGAATGAGGGAAGTAGCAAAGGCAGGAAACTGAGGGTTAAAGAAATGAAGCAGTGGAACTAATAGAAGTTAAATGTGATAGAAATGTAACGAAAAGAGTACAAAACATTTACCTTATAATTGTCGTTAAATGACTCACTTTTTGTTTTTATACTTTCAATCTGTGAAAGAGAGAACAAACATTTGAAAAATATTAAAACATGTATTTAAAAATTACAAAAGACAAGGGAAAAGATTGAAGGACAAACAGTTTTTCAACAACTTTGACACTTACAGAAGCTTCTGCTTCTCCAGGCCCCCTACACAGTCCTAAAGATATACATTTTAAACTAACAGTATCTTGATGCAGATGAAGTGAGGCCTATCTTAAAACATGGTGCATCTTTTGCATTGCTGTTGTCTCAGAAAAGTGTCGCAAGACACTAACATTTTAAATAATTGCTTCAGGATGCCAATAAGATGTCTCCTATCCAGAGGTTTGTTTGAGGTGAGGCCTACTCAGGGTTGCAGATGAAATTTCGAGTTGTTGAAGAGAATAGAGGACATAATATATGTGAAGGTCTACCAATGAAGTGAGTCATGTCCACTGCACTCTTGAACAAAGTCCAAACCTCCTATGTTTCCCTGGACAGACCTAAACTTGATCTACACAATGTGCTTCGTAATGATAGGAAACACAGGTGATGTAAATGAAATACGTGCAATTTATTTTGCTCATTTCACAATCACATCACTTGTGTTTCCTTTGCTTAGGTATCTCATTGTGCAGATGTAGTGTAGCATATGAAAGAATATGCAGAAGCGCAGCACTGCATGCAACAACTTTGACACTTACAGAAGCCTCACCTTCTCCATGCCTCCTACACAGTTCTACATATACATCATAAATGCAAACAGTACAGAATTAATTATACATGTTAAATGGTTTATTTTTGCTGTTCTCAGAATGTATCAAAATTCACTAAAAACAGTGACTTGAAGGTATTCATCATATAACAGCGGGGAAAAAAAAACACAATCAAAATGATTGTGTTTAAAAAACCCATACAACATAACAAATCAGAATTCAGAACTCCTTAAAGTTAACTTACTTTCCATGACGTCAAAGGATGTCCTATGAACAGCTTACACTCTGTTGTGCTGTTATTACTTTCAGCCCGCCACTTTCTGAAAGAAAATCTCCATCGTTTTTAAAAACATGTTACATGCAATAAATGACTTCTTGCTCTCTACCACAAGTTTCCACAAGGCCAAATCTTGTCAGAGCCATTTATAACTCTTGGATTTCTTGTAAGCCAATCCCGTCATTTGGCATTTCTGCAACTTTCAGAATTAAAATGTTGAAGATCATTTTCACAATCCAGGAATAGTAATATCTTCCTCTTCTTGATCAGTCATGTTCTACATTTCCTATGACACTGATACTGCTTACTATGAAGCAGACTTACACTAACTCTATGACTAGTACAATTATTTAATTCTCTACATCACTTTCAATCACAAAGCAATGTAAAACAGTAGACAGCATTGCAGACTTACATTCCCTCTACTCTATGGTTTGATTGGCTGCTTCAATTAGCTTATAAAAAGAAATAGTTTTTCTGAACTCATTCAAAGTGCACTTATTTCTCCATGACGTCCAGTCTTATGGTTAGAAGTTATGTCTCTGAACTACACTTATCCTCAAGGCCAAATTGTGTAGGAGCCATTAGAACTTCTTGAAATTCCACAGAGCACATCCCGAGATTATTTCCCTAAAATTTTGGTTTTAAAAACACCAGGTAAGAGTTTTTAAGGTCATACGGCAATTTTTTTTTAAAAATTAAAACAGAATCGTTGCAGAATGACCAGCCATTTCTAGACTTTAAATAAGCTGTGTAATGTCCTGATGTTATTGAAGGGCCGTCATGATATATAATTGCTGCAGTTACAAAAGTCCTTCCTGATATTGACAACTGCGAAGCTACAAAATTTTTAATTAAAGTTGTCAATTTTGTTCCATCAGGCCTACATCGTTGGAACATTAAAATGACATACTGGCCATATGTTCGTATAAATAATGTGGACATCATTTCAGATTTACATTGGCTACACTCCATGTTGTGATCAGCTGCTTTTACTAGCTTATTAAAGGAGACTGATTTACTGTCTGGCAAAGTTAAATATATAAATCTTTCTGAGTCTACACTAGTAGTACTTGATACCATACAGTTCTCGCAGTCATGCTGCCATTGATAAGAAAGCCCAAACAGCTGATCTACATCTACACCTTCAGCATGCAATACATCAAGCATATACATTAAAAACTCCTGACAATCTTGCTGAATATTTTGAGAGAATTGTGTTTGGCCTGAACATCTGTCTAACAGATTTCGAATTTCAGACACACTTTCTATGTTTGTTCTATCAGTGCTACATTTCTCTAACACAGAATTTAACAAACTGCAAAATCTTTGATCAGAATTGACCACAATCTCTTCTTTTACATTTTCTAGAGAAAACAAAACATTAACCACTACATTAGCATAGCAGTTGACACCAGAACTGTTTTCAAATTGAAAACCAACAACATCTTCAACAGAATCCTTTTTGTTTCTGCTTGTAATTTCAGGTTCATCGACTTTTCGTCTTTTTGCTACAACCTCCCCAGTATTGGTCACATTTCTTCGTTTCCGGCCTACCACACGTTTCTCAAACAAAGGATACTGAGGCAAATGTGGCGCATACTCTCTTCTTAACCTATTGTATTCCTTAACACAATCTAGATCCGCACAAATGTTTGTGACATCACACTCAATCAAGTACAATCCCGATAAAGTTCTAACTCGTGACAATGCCACATATGCCATACCCTCCTTGAACACAGAACTGCCAATATTCACCAATGCACAGTCTACACTTAAACCTTGCGATTTATGGATTGTCACCGCATATGCCAAGCAAACAGGAAACTGCTTACGGCGAACATATAAGTCTTTTACAAGCAAAAATCTAGCAGAGCAACGACCAATTAGCTGTACTTCCTCAATGCCATCAAATTTAATTTTTAAAAATTCAATTCCATCTCTATTTCTGTATTTTACAAAATCAACAACATTACCCATTGATCCATTTACCAGACCTCTTTCAACATGTAAATTCCTTCTTAAAATTATACGCAGTTCAAGCACACATTCAGAGTCTTTTCAAAACCTGCAGTTTTAGATATACTCTTCTCTAATGAATCCAATTTTGTTTTCAGATTCTCAGACAAAATAATTGTTGATCCCATATGCTCTACTCTGTCAATAGCTTCCAGTTTCACAATCTCTTGCTTTTCTAAATGCAACATTTTGTTGTTGAATTTGGCACATTCTGCAAGAGTTGGCATCAAACATATTCCAGATTTCTTATCAGTAATTTTCTGAAAAATATTCTCAGGCACAACATCTTGTTCTGGATATAAATTTGACAGTAATTGTGCATGTAAAGCTTCTTTCCCATGCTCGGTCACTTTTCCAATTCTAACATCTTGTAGAATAGTCTTGTAAACTTCATCCTTCGCCTGATGCATATTTTCATGCAGTTCAGCATAATTGAAGTTTACCATATATTGACGTTGCCAATGCTGCCTAGGCACTTCCTGGTATCTTCATGCGTGAGCATTTTGAACACAGGTTGCCCTTTCACTGGTGTCAGCTGCAAAAGATCTTCGAAAACAATGATGTGTTTGCCACCAAATAACACATCATACTCTGTTTTGAGAACTTCTTGCATTCTCAAATGCACAAAGGCAAGCATGACATTGGAAACCATGCTTACTTCGTCAATGATAAGAAGTTTCATTTTCCTCAAGATTTTTGAAACTTCAAAACAAGCATCTCCAGATAGCTTGTGATATTGTAATTTATTGTCATGCTCCACTGGCAGCATCAGTAAACGATGTAAAGTAATCCCTTTAATGTTATGTGCTGCCAGTCCAGTTGGAGCGGTGACAACACAAGACAGCGATGACTCTGTCCTTTCCTGCAAATAGCATGAAATTGCTTTAATGAGGAAACTTTTTCCAGTTCCCGCTTCTCCACTCACGTACAGTCGGACAGGCTTCAACGACGTACATGAGCACTCTTTCTTGTCATGACTTAATCCATGATCAATTTGCATGGTAACTTCGTCATATATTTTCATCTGCTCAACGTTGAGTTGTCTTTCCAACTCTTCTAAGTTAACCGCATCCTCCTGAGCATGTGCCATGGCTCTTTCCACTTCATTCATGGCAGTGGCAGCTTCATTTTCGATAACAGGTCCTCCTAGTGGATCCTGACTCAATGAAGCAGAACTCTGACTGTCCTGAGAACTGTCTCTGGCAATCTCGGCTGCAATCGTTGCTTCCTGCTCAATTTCCGCATTCAACATTTCTACATATTTGGGAAAAGCAGGACATTCTATGGTCTCCTTGGCGGCATTGAAAGAGTCTTTGTAACAGAGGAAATCTCCAAGCAGTTCCTCTTCTGCACGCCAAGGCTTGAAAAGTTGCAAAAGTGCTAAATAGAAAAACTCCTTTTTTTCAGGAGATTCGCCACTCAATTTTCGATGGTTTACCAAGTGGCATTTTCATTGCTTGACCAGACATCCCTCACTTCCTATTACAGCATACACTCCTTTCTCAGTATCTTCTTTGATGTTCCTCTTGAATATGTAATTTTGAAGAACCTCATACAGACAAACATTGTCGAGGTGACTGCTTCTATTTGGATAATATGTATCCAACATGTTGGTCTTCAAAATGTCGGTACTGTTTGGCTCCTTTTCCGCCAAATACTCAATTTCCCTCACAGGTTTCAGAACTCGATTACGCGTTGCAGCAAGACCAAGACTCGCCCAAATGATACTCCTGGACTTGGCATAGAGACTTGCTGAAGACAACCGGTCAGAGCATTCGTAAGCTCCAATTTCTCGATGCGACAACATCTTCAGACTGAAACTGTACAACTTCTTGCTGAGGCTCTTTTCATGGGAAATGTCCTCCCACATATCCTTCAATTCTGTCTTCTCTTTTTTGGTGATGTAAGACGTCACATACCGAGCCACAGCCATACAGTTATCAGCCACAAACTGTATATCCATGTTAGCATTCCACATGGACAAAATCACCGGGTTGTAGTCGTTGATGTACTTGGACTCTTCGTTCCTCTTCAAATTGTATGTGTTTTCAGGTGATTTCTTCATGACATTATGTCACAGCGAAGACATCAAACTGTTTACTCTTCCTTTAGAAATCACCGGTCGTGGAAAGCCGAAACGACATTTGGTGTAGAACTTGTCCTTGTTTCGGAATTTACGACGGCAGTACTTTCCACATCGATGGCTTTGGAAACGCAGAACTTTTTCTCTTAGGCTTTTCTTCTCCTTTGCGTTTGGAACAGCACACGTAGAATACTGTTGGATGAAACTCATCACTGAGTCTTCTGGATCCGTTCCAAATTTAGGTGGATCCTTGATCCACAGCAACATATGTATATGAGGAGCACCTCTTGCTTGGTACTCCTTTCTCCAGAAGAAATCCAACACCTCTCCAAGAGGTGGATTCTTCTTATTCATGATGAAAGACATCATAGCTTCAAATCTATGATTGAAGTACCTACATACATTGACTGGATCCAAAGAGCACAGTTCTCCGGGTGTCTTGAATTCGATGTTATCTATGTTAGCATTTGCCTCTCGTAGAAATTCAAGTAAGTCTTACCAGCCATACTCGGCACAGCTCAGAGTGAGGAACCATGTGGGAGTACCTAAGTTCCTCAGCATACATTTTAAATCACCATGACGACGGTACCAGTACTCATTAGTACCACGCTGACACGTCATGAGATTAATCAGGTGAGAATCCAAAATACTGTCTTGGACATTGACTTTATCCATAAAGTCACTTGCCGAGATGTTTTGCATGTGTATACCACTTTTCAAGATGTGGTTCACTGCATATGACAGTCCAGACAGATCGCTTTCAAACAGGAGATGAAACAAATAAGGAATGCATTGTCGAAACCTAGCATCTCCTGCATACAATCGCAAAGTCCGGTATTCAGAAGCAGGAATTTGATGAGGTCGCTCATCATATCTTCCTCCCTGACCTGTTGGAAAAAGCTGTGTGAAACACCGAGCTTCCAAACTTTCCTCCCAAACACTAATGGGACTCCCTTTGGCTTGTTTCATTTGAAACAACTCAATAGCATTCCCCATGACTTCCTTGGAATGCAAAGGATGAACACTATAATGTTCATATATTTCTTCACTAGTAGAGGGTTCTACTTTCTCAATTTGACCAGCACACAAATCGCTATCCTCTTCCTCACTTACTTCCTCTTCTGCAACATATACATTCTTATAGTATTTATTATTTTTTTTCAAATACAATGTTGCCTTTTTAACTTTCCTAACATCTACTAAATCTTGCAATATTTTCTTATTCTTTGTCGGAACCCCATTAACTAAGATAACCAGAGGTTCCTCTTCCACTTTTTCTACTCCAATTGTGTTAATGTTTTTCTTCAAATCTAGAGGCAAATAAACAACTCTTCCCTTTAATCCTCTCTGTAAATCTGATGGAGGCAATTTCCCTGTCTTTGGCTCCATTCTTACAATAGCCTGAAAGGGATGAATACTTTGAATCAAAATAGATTCATAAGTATTTAAATCCTTCAATTCAGAAGGAATCTCAACCAATTCCAGATTATTATGAACTGCTCTAGCAGGCATCTGGTTTTGATTTAATTTGCAACAACAATAAGTACACACACGTTGATCCAATCCCAAATCAAAACAATTTTCTACCATCAAGTATGTTGCAAAATCCTTCCATTCACTATTATTTTCCCTTTCACTTTTTGCATATAAATCCACTAACTTAGTCTGATTCTTATAATAAGTGCGTCGACAACACACACAAGTGAAATTTGGCCTCTCACTTGATTTGACCTGAAATGTGACAATTTCCCTCTGGAAATTATCTGTACTGGAAACCTGTACACTATCTTCCACATTACCCGCTTCTTCTTGGTCAATTTCAACATTCTCCTCTTTACTTCCAAAGTAACAAAACTCAATTTCTTCACATATATTCTTCACATCTATTTCAGAACCATGCAAAAGAGCAGCGCATAATTGTTTAAGCATAATTGCTGGACTCTTAGCATAATACAACATTCTAACTAATTTCCTCACTTTATTATGATGCACTGCTAGCATTCTGAAATGATGGAAAGACAAGCCAGTGAATGACCATGCAAACCTGTCACTTCTCTCACTCTGCAAGGATCTAATTCTTGCAACAACCTTATTTTCTGCTTCAAACTTTTCTTATTAAATGACCGTACAAAATCACAAAGCAAATTGATGGAATCCTGTCGCACACTACAAATACTACTACACTTCCAGGTGTACACAGGACCCTTAGCACGTCTTCCTAAAACCTCATTACCTAACACCTCTTCTGCCTCTGTTGTCACAAGTTTTTCTTTTTCAACCGGACAACCATCTTTCACTTCATAAGCACGACCACTGGTGTCAACTGCATGCACCAAATCATTATCCTGGAAATAACTCTCCTCATTAAAAAATGCCTCACAGCTTGAACTATGAATCCATTCTCCAGAAAAAACTTCACAAAAATTACTACGATTAACTATTCTCTTCCATCTACTATTTCTTTTGAAATCATAAATTGCCTTGTTTAGCTTCCTAATTCTATTGATTATCAAAATAAATAACTTACGTTTAATTTCAAATGCCTGATCAATAACTTTCTCAACTTTTTTTTTTCTCTTATAAAAAACCACTTTCTGTTGACCTTTCTTAATATTTTTTAACAAATTGCCAATTATCCTGTTGCGGAACATTCGTTTACGAATGTCCCTAAACTGTTGTTTCCTTCTACTATCTTGCACAGAGTTATCTCTTGCTCTAGCAGTAACATTTTTGATTGGCCTTTCCTTTCCATTTGAATTGGTTCTCTTTTTATGGACTGAAACATTTTCTGTAGTAATATTTTTTTTTTTACTACACATATTTCTTATGAATGTTTTTGTACTCTTACCCGGTGCTTTCTTCGTGACTTGACAAATCTTTTTGTTAGAGGACTGCTGCTTCTTTTGATTCACCTGCTGTCTTTGACGTTTTGCAGCCTTTCTCTCTCTTTCTTTCGTTGGCATGGTGAAATGTTGAAATGATCTGCAGTTGAATCTGTGGTAAAATATATTAAAAAATGTTATTAACCACTATTACCAAACAGTAAATCAATAACAGTGATCAAAAACTTAACACACTACTTGACATTTTAAATAGAAGATTTTTTAGTCCTTGGCAAATTTACAATACAGAAATAGCAGAAAAGAAATGGAATTTATGTTCATGTTACCTGTGCTATTTTATATGTGAATCTGATCTAATTTTATGAGCATATTTTAATATTTTATTGAAGACACTACACATAACCTGTTTTTGAAGGTGTCTTTATTTTTAAATTAAACGGTTTACACTTTTACTTTTTAGTTATTATAAATTTTAAAAATAAATGTTTATAGTTCCATAGGCTCAATCAGGTCAGCTTCCCACCCTATGTCATATAATTCGGACAAATCTGCATCCTCATCACGCTCTTCTTCATCCTCAGGATTGAAATCATCCAAGGGATCAACATCCACTGATGTTTCAATTACAAGTTCAATGATGAGGTCAAAATCAACTGATTGCAGATTGTCGCTCATGTTGATGTTGTCTTTATCTTTAAAGAAAGATAACAACAATGAGATGTTGCAGAGTAAGAGACAAATCTCAGAGATTATAATAGTAAAATTGTTTAACAAGAGTAAAATTTTGCAGCTATTATTTAGCCATGTCCAGCGATGCTGAGCAGGTGAAGCCTATGTCTAATTTTTCAGTGAACATGACTCATCTCTTCTTAACCTTGGATAAGCCTCACCAACTCTGTGTCCCCTGCACATACTTAAATGTAAAGGGGCAGATTTATGTTAAATGGCACATCCCCAGGCATGCACCAGTTAACGTGCACCGCTGCTCTGCCACCCATGGTGTGCCGTATTTACAATCAGATAGGAGAAAGCTGCGTCAAAACCCTGCGCCTGCTTTAAGCAGGCATAGGTCTTGACGCAACATTGTGGAGATGGGGCACCCCTGAGCCTTGCTTGAGCTGCATCGCACTTGCGATACAACTCCAGCAATCACTACCTTTACAGCACAGATACGTCACGCATCTGTGCCATTTTTGCCCCATGATGCCCCGCATTGTAAATGCAGCACACCATGGGTGGCGGAACAGCGGCGCAGGATGACTGGCACATCCCTGGTGATGCGCCAGTCATCATAAATCTATCCCTAAGCTTCTTATCTTGTTACAGATGAACCGCCATATGTACCATCAAACTATTTTGCATTTCCTAAATAGCGAATTTTAAGGAATAAATAGCAATTCTTTACCATTCCTAATTTGCAATGAGCAAATTGCTAATTGCAAATTACCCATTCATTTCCATGGGCTAGGAGGCTCATAGGAATGAAGGTACAATTTGCGATTAGCAATTAGCTCATCGCAAATTAGGAATTTTTCCAAGGGTGCAGGGGTGTCTCAAGAACACCCTCCTGCACCCCTGAAAAAGAAATTTGGGGGCATATGGCGCACATACATGCCCTAAGGGCATGTATTGGCGTCATATGGCACCTTTTGTTTTTTGGAAAAAAAGCTTTTTGAAAAGAATTCGCAAATTACCACAAACTAGAAGTTGGTGGTAGTTTCCAAATCCTTAATGTCATTTTTTACATATTTTTTGTTTGATACATTGCATTTAAGTAATCGCAAAATTTGCAAATCCTTCAGTGCAATCACAAAGTAAGGAATAGCAAATTTTGCTATTCCTTATTTTGCATCAAACTTGTTTGATACATACCATTTGTCTAATTAGCATTCGCAAAGGCCGAAATTCGCAGAATTTTGATCTTTGCGAATGCTAATTAGCTTGATACATATGGCCCCAAGTGAGGCCTGTCTTGCAACATGGTGCATCTTTTGCATCACTGCTGCATCGGTTTCATGTGGCACGTTTTTTTTACACCATGACACATCTGCCTAAATGCATCAATTTGTAATTTTGGCGCCTCATAGCAAATCTTTTGCACCGCCGCTGCATCATAAAAGTGACGCACAGTGGCGCAAAAGAGGCATACACCTATCATAAGTCTGTCCCTAGCATTTTAAATGATTAATCCAGGATGACGATAAGGTGTGGCCTATCCAGAGGTTTGTTTATGGTGAGGCCTACTCACAATTGCAGATTAAAGTTACGCTTGATAAAGAATACAGAGGAGATAATACATGTAAAGGCCTACCAATGAAGTAAGTAATGTCCACTTTATTGCGCCAGTCATCATAAATGTATCCCTAAGCTTCTTATCTTGTTACAGATGAACCGCCATATGTACCATCAAACTATTTTACATTTCCTAAATAGCGAATTTTAAGGAATAAATAGCAATTCTTTACCATTCCTAATTTGCAATGAGCAAATTGCTAATTGCAAATTACCCATTCATTTCCATGGGCTAGGAGGCTCATAGGAATAAAGGTTTAATTTGCGATTAGCAATTAGCTCATCACAAATTAGGAATTTTTCCAAGGGTGCAGGGGTGTCTCAAGAACACCCTGCTGCACCCCTGAAAAAGAAATTTGGGGGCATATGGCACACATACATGCCCTAAGGGCATGTATTGGCGTCATATGGCACCTTTTGTTTTTTGGAAAAAAAGCTTTTTGAAAAGAATTCACAAATTACCACCAACTAGAAGTTGGTGGTAGTTTCCAAATCCTTAATGTCATTTTTTACATATTTTTAGTTTGATACATTGCATTTAAGTAATCGCAAAATTTGCAAATCCTTCAGTGCAATCGCAAAATAAGGAATAGCAAATTTTGCTATTCCTTATTTTGCATCAAACTTGTTTGATACATACCATTTGTCTAATTTGCATTCGCAAAGGCCGAAATTCGCAGAATTTTGATCTTTGCGAATGCTAATTAGCTTGATACATATGGCCCCAAGTGAGGCCTGTCTTGCAACATGGTGCATCTTTTGCATCACTGCTGCATCGGTTTCATGTGGCACGTTTTTTTTACACCATGACACATCTGCCTAAATGCATCAATTTGTAATTTTGTCGCCTCATAGCAAATCTTTTGCACCGCCGCTGCATCATAAAAGTGACGCACAGTGGCGCAAAAGAGGCATACACCTATCATAAATCTGTCCCTAGCATTTTAAATGATTAATCCAGGATGACGATAAGGTGTGGCCTATCCAGAGGTTTGTTTAAGGTGAGGCCTACTCAGGATCTCAGATTAAAGTTACGCTTGATGAAGAATACAGAGGAGATAATACATGTAAAGGCCTACCAATGAAGTAAGTAATGTCCACTTTATTGCGCCAGTCATCATAAATGTATCCCTAAGCTTCTTATCTTGTTACAGATGAACCACCATATGTACCATCAAACTATTTTGCATTTCCTAAATAGCGAATTTTAAGGAATAAATAGCAATTCTTTACCATTCCTAATTTGCAATGAGCAAATTGCTAATTGCAAATTACCCATTCATTTCCATGGGCTAGGAGGCTCATAGGAATGAAGGTGCAATTTGCGATTAGCAATTAGCTCATCGCTAATTAGGAATTTTTTCAAGGGTGCAGGGGTATCTCAAGAACACCCTGCTGCACCCCTGAAAAAGAAATTTGGGGGCATATGGCGCACATAAATTTTAACAACATTCCTTTACCTCAAAAACGATTTTCAATTCATAATTTGAAAACACTGCCCACAGGGAAATTACTTAAAATGTCCTTAAGACACATGAAAGTGTTTTTTGATTGCCTTTCCAGCATGGTTGGGTCACTTTTAACATGGCTATGTAACACAAACATTTTAAATCTAAATTTGCCATGCACAGGTGGGAGCATATTTACAAGCAATTTGCGCCACAGAGAAAGGTCTTACATTAAAATGGGAAAAATAACATCAGGGACAGTCAATTGCCTTATAAAGAAGCATACACCATTATGTCCTTGTCATAAATTTAAAAACAATTCCTTTTCCCCAAAAACGATTTTCAAATCATAATTTCAAAACACTGCACATGGAAAAATTACTTAAAATGTCCTTAAGACACATAAAAGCGTTTTTTGATTGCCTTTGCAGCATGTTTGTATCACTTTTAACATGGCTATGTAACACAAACATTCAAAATCTAAATTTTCCATGCACAGGTGGGAGCATATTTACAAGCAATTTGCGCCACATAATTCATAATTTTCTCCTTAAAGCACACTATTCTCTATCTAAATTAAAGAAATATTTTCTCACCTTAGCAAATACTTTGAGTTTGAAAACAGTCTCAGAAACACACCAATTTGTCTTCAGCAGAGCAAAAGGTATGCACTCCAGAGTCTGCAGCTATCAAAAGCACAGAAATGCTGTAATTCTTCACACATATCTCTCATGTCACCCAATCAAAACTCTTCCCTCACTTTTTTTCAAATGAAAACCCTTCCCCCCTCTGCCATTTCATGCCTTTTCTGCATGGCAACCACCTCTTGGAAGACTTCTGGTGTTTGCAAGTTCACACAACAATGTTGCAATTGAACTCTGAACTCTCAGTGCACCTGCATATCCAGTGCATTCTTTCATTTAATGATTTTTTATTGACCATTCAAAATACATCTTTCAAATAACTCATCCATGCACCCTAACTTTCTGTTTTCAGCAATCAAAATCCACCAATCACTGTTACTGCTTCATGAACACAGAAACTCCACAGTTTTTTTCATTTTAAACTCTCATTTTTTTCAACTGCCATTTCATTGCCACACTTCATCTGACTGCAGGAGAACCTTCTCTCACCATGTTTTCTGTCTGGATTGTTGGACATAGTTATATCCACTGGGCTCACAGGTATGCTGAGAACAGAAAATTACCTAACCTCAATTTACAAGATGTGGAAATTAAGTGGTTTGGCCACAGAGGATTAAAATGTCACCAATTTATACCATTGGTGAAAACCTTTATGCATTTGCCCAAACCTGACCTGTTAATTGTGTACTGTGGAGGTAATGATTTGGGCACTTTGACTGGGGTAGGTCTGGAAATGCTTTTAAAGGACACCTTTGAGCAATTAATGGCACTTTTTCCTCAGACTGCCTTGGTATATTCAAATATATGCCAAAGACAGAAATGGAGGTGGTCAAACCAATTTTGTCCACAAATTGAGAAGTCGAGGAAGCATGTAAACAAATCTGTTTCAGCTTACATGAGAGACCATGGAATGGGCTCCCTGTACAACAATAACTTGCGTTACTACATGCAAGATATCTACAGAGGAGATGGAGTTCACTTCTCAGATGAGGGCAACAGAATTTTCACTCTGAATTTAAGACTGTGCATTGGTACCTACTTATAAGTACCTAAATGTACCATAAACCCAAAAGCTCTTCTCAGAGCTACCCTACATCTGATCACTCACAATTATTATTTTACTGTAAAATTTTTCACTAATTTTCAACAAAGTACGCTCCCTGGGGCGCTACCCGGTACGCGAACCGGGAGCTAACCTCGCGAAATTTTTTTAAAAAATGTTTTTTTTCTCGCACATATAAGCCTCCTCAGCCACCCTCACAAAACCTAGGGGGTCAAGATAAGTCTACCGTGCCCCCTTCTACCCATTCTGAACATTATTTGCCCTCCATTTTATATCTTAATTCGACCGAAACACAAAATGGTGGACTCCCGTAACGCTTAAGGTACGCGAACCGGGGCGCTCAACGGTTCGCGTACCGGGTCGCTCCCTGGGAAGCGCACCATCAAAAAAGGTGGGAAAGTAGTTTACAGAAAAGCCACTGGAGACAATTTCACCAAATATAGATTAGCTCATACTACATACCAATCCCTACCATTTTCACAAATTTGATTGGAATTCCATTTAGCCATTTAGCCTGTAGACCTCTCTAAATACCCTGAGGTAAATTACTTCTCAAAACACATCTGAAGTGTTGGAATTGACAACCAATTAAAATGTTACTTTCATTTTCTACTTTTTTTACCTGACATTTGATTGGTTATGTACCTGAATATATATAAAAGAAGAGAATGAAACACAGCCATTTTGACTACTACTTCCTGGTGTACATTTCAATTGGATTTTCACTAATCACTTCAACTTCTTTCTAAAGGTAAGTTGTTATTTTAAAAACTGAACTATATTGTGCACTATAAGTTAATATGGTAAACTTTTTCTGATAGTTATATACTATCCCTCTGTAGTAGTTATAGATTTAGATAGACTTCTCTGTTATAGTTATGGATGGAGTTAGGCTTCTCTTTTATAATTATGAATTTACTTACGTTAAATCACATACACTTTTTTATATTCCTACTTCCACTCTGATACTATACACTGCCCAAAGATAAATTCTCTGTTAAAAAATGGCTATCTAAAATTAATCCCAACAGTGCCATATCTCTACTAATAATATATTTTTTTTTATCCAAATTTCAGGCAACATGGAAGGCGAACAGAAAGTTTCATTTCAAATTGTCCTGCAAGAGAGCAGCCAAGAATTAATTGATCCAAATTATATAGAATTTATGGATGAAACTTGGGACCAAGAACTACTGCAATGTGTGCAAGCAGTGGATGACCTCCTTCAAAATGAGGACATTTACACCCTCATAGATTACAAGCTATGTTCAATGAAAATGACGACATTTCAGACAGTGAAATGTTAGAAATGTTATTAAATTTTGAAACACAATCACAATAATAAATAATTGCTTAAAAAATAAAAAAAAATAAAAAATAATCAACAAAACCAACAATCAATTAACATACAGTATTTGAAAAGTCTATCATTCATTTTTCATTACAGTACGCTGCCCAGAACGCTTCCCGGTTCGCGGACCGGGCGCTACCCACGCAAAAAAAACAGGGGCCCTTTTAAAACCTCCACATTAAACCTAGGGGGTCAGGGAGGATCTAGTATGCCCCCTTATGGTTATTTCCCCCTTTGTTTTGGCCTCCTCTTGTCTCTCAATCCTACCGAGAGACAAGATGGCGGCCGCTCCGGACTGTTTAGAATGTTGACAGACACCGGAGAGCCAATCAGCTTCGCTACGCGAAGTTCCGGTACGCTTAAGGTCCACGGACCGGAGCGCTGCCCAGAGCGCGCTTACAGATATATATCTTTTTTTAAACGTTAATTTCTCAAAATCCACTGGAGCACATATATTGAGACCTACAAAAGGCACATCGGGCTACCAGTCCCTACAATTTTGCCAAGTTTCATGCAAATCCATTCAGCCGTTCGGGCTAAAAGTGAGGCCAACCGCCCTATGGAAAACTCAATGTTAAAAACGCGTTTTGGGACCCCCCTTTTTTCTCAGCCCCCCCTTTACGAACCCCTCCCAAATTTTCAGTGGCTGCTCAGAAACAAAATGTTCCATTTTCCTGAAAATTTCAGCCAATTCCGTCCACAAACGCCAAAATTATTAGACATAGAATTTTCAAAAATCCCATAGAGAAAAAATCCTAACTATATATACCTACTGGCGACCGCCAGTAGGTAATATATATTCACTGAAAAAAACATAGGTTTCACACCAGTTATAGTTAGCTGAACATTTTACTCACACAAAACCATTGAAATTCCCACGTTATAGTTAGTTGGACTCACTATAACTTGCGCGCCCGCAATCCACTGCTGATGATGTCACATATTACATCATTCATGACATGGTCAGTGACATCACTGATGACATCACTGATGCAATCTCAAATGACATCACTGATGACATCACTGATGATATCTCAAATGGCATCACTGATGACATCACTGATGACATCATCCATGTGATAATACGATACACCTCCTCACACTCTAATCTAACCTTTGATACACCCAATGTTAAATACAAACTACCATTCCTGAAATTATTGACACACCAATATCAGTAACTATATACGCACTCACTGATTTCTAGGTCTACACACACATCCACTCATTCACCCATACATACAGTCACTCATCAATAGAACACTATCATATCTACTCATACACTTATACAGACACTCACACGCTGACACTCATCTACAGAGTTACTCACACACCTAGTCAGTTATGCAAAGAATCAATCACACTCCCATTTCCTCAACTACACAGTTTTACTTACTAAACCTTACTTAATCAAACATATACTAACACATACTTACTCTCTTTTACAATCACTGATACAAGTACACATTGATCCATCCAGTCACTTATGCCATCACAGGCTCTCATGTATTGTCATTTATATATGCCAACTCTCACATGCACTGTGTTTTACATATGTACTTACTTAGACATGGAGCACTGAGATAGCCATTCACTCACCAACACACCCATGCACACAGTCAACCAGCCATATAGCTCTTTCCACATGCACTCTTGAACCCATTCACCAAGTGAATCAACTGCTCACACATATATGCACAGAGTCACACACCTCCCAGCCACCCACACACACACTCACCCTCACATACAAATATTTGGGCAACCAATCAATAACCCATATAACCACTCATATAGCTACTGATTAACACATGCAGCAGCTTACACAACAACAGACATACTGATGCACACATTCAGACAGTTTAGTTACTAACCAATGTATTCAGTAAGACACATTTAATCACTCGCTCATACAGTCAGTCACGCACCTACTAAATCCTTCATCCAGACACTCATACATACACTCATTCTTCAATATGTAAAACATATTTAAACTTTTCAGAAACACACAGACACTGGATAATGTCACCAGTGATGTCATCAGTGATGTCATTTGAGATGTCATCAGGGATGTCATCAGTGATGTCATTTGAGATGTCATCAGTGATGTCACTGACCATGTCATGAATGATGTAATATGTGACATCATCAGCAGTGGATTGCGGGCGCGCGAGTAATAGTAAGTCCAACTAACTATAACGTGGGAATTTCAATGGTTCTGTGTGAGTAAAATGTTCAGCTAACTATATTTGGTGTGAAATCTATGTTTTTTTCAGTGAATTTAAAAGGTTTTTTAAATGCTAATTCCTAACTATAACGAGTGTGAAACCTATGGTTTTTTTCTGTGAATTTGTATGGTTTTTTAAAAGCTAATTCCTAACTATAACGTGTGTGAAACCTATGGTTTTTTTCTGTGAATTTCAAAGGTTTTTTAAAAGCTAATTCCTAACTATAACATGTGTGAAACCTATGTCTTTTTCAGTGAATTTGCTACTTTTTTAAAAAGCTAATTCGTAACTTTAACGAGTTTGATAACTACAATTTTTAAGTGAAATACTGTTTTTAATGATAGGTAATTATTATATGTATTACATTTTTAATTTTTTTCTAATTAATTCCTAATTCTGTATTTGTAAAAAACTATTTTTTACATGTTTTTCATATATATGTTTTTTTTATTATTTGTGCACCGGTGCGCTCACGGTAAGCGTACCGGCGCGCGCACCGGTATGCGCAGCGAGAGCGCCATCGCAATTGATTTTTTTAAATTTATGTTTTAAAAGTAAATAAGAATATATAAAAGTAATATTTATAATGTTTAAGAACCGTATTTGAACTTTAAACACATTCCCGAAAAACTAGCAAAACGTCACTGCTACACTCCGCGTAAGCGCCCCCCGAAATGCTCCAGGAAGCGCCCGCGTACGTGCCGCGTAAGCGCCCCGGAAGCGCTCCGGAGCACGTAGCGTAAGCGCGTCAAGCCATGTGACCTTAAAATAACACTTTTCATTGGTTCAGAACATTTTTTTTCCAAATATTGAGAAACCCACCCATTTCTCTCACTATTGCTTTGTACTTGGAGAGAGCAAGAGGTGTTCTGTGCATTATCTGCTTCTCAAAGTTTTCTGATCTACAGCAATGGCTGCAAGGGAGTCATCCAGCAGTGATTCTGACGTTTTTTTGCCTGAGGACCCTCCTCACCACAAAACAAAGGACCACTTCATTTGGATTTTTTTTTCCGTCCCTGAAGGAAAAAAAAAGGTTAATGCTGCTAAGGTAACCTGCAAGATATATGGCACTACTTTATCCAGAGTCAATCCTAATAGGAAATATAGCTTTGGAAATGCCACTTTAATTAGGCATGTTCAGAGAAGACACCCAAATAACTTTGCCAGGGAGATGGTCAGGGACCTGGCACGGAATGCACCAGGAGATGGCGGCAGCACCTCCACTGGTGGAGCAACAGCTTCGGGAACACCACGTGGAAGAATGGTCCCTAACGTGCAGCCGGTCTTTGCAGGGATAAAATTTCTATGCGTGGACTGTGATGAACTGCTCTGTTATGGGGAGCAGAGCGTTGAACTGATTGCTATGAATGAGACAGGAACACCGCTGCCCTCCCCGTCCCTAATTTTTCAATTTTTTCTTGCTCCTGTTGAGCAGTTTTGGAATCCCTGTTTTTGTTTTTCCCCTGAAAAAACTACAAAAACAATATAAAATTGTTATAAAAAGTATAAAAAAAATATGAAAAAAAAGGAGAAAAAAAAACTTCTCTTCAGAACTACCTCCAATTCTCAAAAAAGAGCTATATTCTTTACATATTTTGCAATTCTTTTTTTCAGAGAATGTGTACTGACTAAATGAATGAATAAAATCACTGAATGAAGGGGAGAAAGTGATAGAGGGATCAAGTGACAGAAGACGAGTGAGAGAAGGTGAGTTGTAAACAAGAGTGAGTTGAAGTGGAGAGAACGAAGGAGAGTGACAGGGAGTGACAGAAAGAAAGGAGTCAAGGTGAAAAAAGGGGATTGATATTGAGAGAAAGATGGTGACGGACGATAAAGTAATGGGACTGAGAGTAAGGCAAGGGGAAAGAGGGAGAAGGAAGGTGGACTGATTGAGAGTGTGTTGATGACAGTCAGTGTTTGAAGATGAGTGAGGGTAATTGAAGGGAAGTGACAGTGAGGTTACAGAGGGAGTGAGGCTAAGAGAGAGGGAGTGAGGAAAGGGGAGTGAGGATGTGAGAGGACAGAGGGAGTGAGAGAAGGAGTGAGTGAAGTGGAGTAAGGTGAGTGAGGGAAGGGCAACCAGTGAGGGAGCGAAGGAAGGGAACAGAGGGGAACTGGACTGAAGCAGAGGTAGTAAGAGAAGGTGACTGGGGGATGAAAGTAAGGGGAAGGGGAAGGAAGGATGGAGAATGAGGGGTAGTGAGGGAACCGGAGTAAGGGGACAGGAGTGAGGGAGGGTGAGAGAATGGCAGTGAGGATGAGTAAAGAGGGGTGTTAGAGGGTGGATAAAGGCAAGTGAGAGTGAGACTAGGGGAGTGAGAGAGTGAGGAAACAGAGGGAGTGAAGGAAAGAGTGAGAGAAGGGGACTGAGTGAAGAACAAAGGAAAGGTAAGTAAGGGAGTGTGGGAGAGTTAAAGGGAGTGAGCATGAGGAAAGGGGACTGAGAGAGTGAGGGGATGGAGGGGGTGAGGCTAAGAGACAGAGAGTGAGGGAAGGGGAGTGAGGATGTGAAAGGACAGAGGGAGTGAGAGAAGGAGTGAGTGAAGTGGAGTAAGGTGAGTGAGGGAAGGGCAACGAGTGAGGGAGTGAAGGAAGGGAACAGAGGGGAACTGGACTGAAGCAGAGGTAGTAAGAGAAGGTGACTGGGGGATGAAAGTAAGGGGAAGGGGGAGGAAGGATGGAGAATGAGGGGTAGTGAGGGAACCGGAGTAAGGGGACAGGAGTGAGGGAGGGTGAGAGAATGGCAGTGAGGATGACTAAAGAGGGGTGTTAGAGGGTGGATAAAGGCAAGTGAGAGTGAGACTAGGGGAGTGAGAGAGTGAGGAAACAGAGGGAGTGAAGGAAATAGTGAGAGAAGGGGACTGAGTGAAGAACAAAAGAAAGGTAAGTAAGGGAGTGTGGGAGAGTTAAAGGGAGTGAGCATGAGGAAAGGGGACTGAGAGAGTGAGGGGATGGAGGGAGTGATGCTAAGAGACAGAGAGTGAGGGAAGGGGAGTGAGGATGTGAAAGGACAGACGGAGTGAGAGAATGAGTGAGTGAAGTGGAGTAAGGTGAGTGAGGGAAGGGAAATGAGTGAGGGAGCGAAGAAAGGGAACAGAGGGGAACAGGACTGAAGCAGAGGTACTAAGAGAAGGTGACTGGGGGATAAAAGTAAAGGGAAGGGGAATGAAGGATAGGAAATGAGGGGTAGTGAGGGAACCAGAGTAAGGGACCAGGAGTGAGGGAGGGTGAGAGAACGGCAGTGATGATGAGTAAAGAGGGGTGATAGAGGGTGGATAAAGGCAAGTGAGAATGAGACTAGGGCACTGAGAGAGTGAGGAGACAGAGGGAATAAAGGAAAGAGTGAGAGAAGGGGACTGAGTGAGGGAGCAAAGAAACGTAACTAAGGGAGTGTGGGAGAGTTAAAGGGAGTGAGCATGAGGAAAGGGGACTGAGAGAGTGAGGGGACAGAGGGAGTGAGGCTAAGACAAAGGGAGTGAGGGAAGGAGAATGAGGATGTGACAGGACAGAGGGAGTGACAGAAGGAGTGAGTGAAGCGGAGTAAGGTGAGTGAGGGAAGGGCAATGAGTGAGGGAGTGAAGGAAGGGAACAGAGGTAAACAGGACTGAAGCAGAGGTACTAAGAGAAGGTGAATGGGGGATGAAAGTAAAGGGAAGGGGAATGAAGGATAGGGAATGAAGGGTAGTGAGGGAACCGGAGTAAGGGAACAGCACTCTAAGCACTTTAAATTATTTTTTTCACTCTAATTTTTTACTCCCTGAGCTTACTCTGCGAAATTAAAAAAAAACTAAATTTTTTTTTGCCCGTCGGAGTCCTCCTAGGCCCCCCTGATAAAACATAAGGGGGGCAGGGTGTCTCTACCCTGCCCCCTATCAACGTTTTCCACTTTTATTTTTCACCTCTTGTGTCTCTGTTCTTCAGAGTCACAAGATGGCGGACTATGCAGACCATTTAGAATGTTTACAGACACCCAAGAGCCAATTAGCTTTTGAAATTTAGAACCAATTAAAATGTTTCTTTGGTTTTGAATTTGTGTGTGATGAAGTTTAATTGGTTTTCTACATGAATATACATGAAAAATGAGAGGGAAACACAGCCATTTTGTGATAGTACTCTTTGAGGTACATTTGTGAGGAATTTTGGGTGTTCTATTTCTGGTGTGAAATGTACACAGTACTAACTCTTCTACTGCTTTCTAAAAGGTGAGTTGTTAATTTGTAAGGGGACTTTAATACTTGATAAAACTAGTTTTATATTATTTATTACTAAAAATGATAAATTAAAGTGATTTTTTTTCTGCAATTTACAGCAAGAAATTTGAAAAGAATATGGATCTCAATGAGGACACCGTTGATATTAATTTTGAAATTTCTGCGACTTTTGTTGAGACAAGTTTTATTGAGGTCTTGAATGATCCTGTTGATAACACTATCCATGAAGAAGACCTTTTTTTGAGAGGAGATGGAATGGGGGATTTTAATGAAGAAACTTTGGATGCAGAATTAATCGAATGTTTGGACTATATTGAGTTCCAGGACTCATGTATGGAGACTTCTAATGAGGAGATTCCTGATCAGTTAATGTTAGAAGTTCTTCTAAATTATGAAAATTATGAAGAATAAATGTATATTTAGAAATTGTAAATTGTGAGATAGTAGTGAAATGATTGTGGTATAAAGTGAGACTTATAGTATAGAGTGCAACATTTCTGAGTTACATAGTAAGTTTAGTCACAGTTACTTCCCTTCTCCCACTATATTTTCTCCAATGTGCATTTCACATCTCTTCTTTATCTCATGCCTTCTTTCTCTCACTGTCTCTCTCTAATGTACACTATCGCCACCATTTTGTGTACTTTTAGTAGACAGTGAAATGTAATGCTCCAAAGGTGGAGTTCAAGATCTGCCATACTGTACTTTCCAGAGGAGACCCCAGAAGGAAGTACAGTTTTGGTAATTCAACTATGATTCGGCACGTCCAGAGGAGGCACCCCCAGAACTATGTCCGGGCGAGTGTCAGGGCTCTGGCACGAGAGGCTCCAAGAGATTGTGCCTCTACTTCAACTGGATGAACAACTGCATAGGTGAGGGGGCGACCAGAACAGCTGATCCCAAATATTCAGCCTGTTTTTAATGAGGCCTCCATCAAATGCAAACATTGTGATGCTCTACTTTGTTACGGGGAATAAAGTATTATGATCATTGTTCGAGCATTCGAGAACCACCGCTGCCGTCCCCAGTTCTAATTGTAGTGAGAGAGGAATGGAAAATGAGTGAGGGAGCAAAAAAAGGGACGAGAAGGGAAGGGAAGTGAAGTAGGGGGATTCAAAGAAGGTGAGTGTGTGAGTATAACTAAGTTATAGGGAGTGAGCATGACAAAAGAGGAGTGAGAGACTAAAGAGACGGAGAGAATGAGGCTAACAGAGAGAGAATAAGGTAAGGGGAGTGTAGAAGTAAGAGGATAGAGAGAGTAATACAAGGAATTAGTGAAGTGGATTAAGGAGAGTAAGGGAAGGGAAAACAGTGAAAGAGCGAAGGATGGGAAGAGAGAGGAAGGAATGTAAAGGAGAAGGTCTGAAAGAAGATGAGTGTGGGAGTATGGCTCAGTAATAGGGAGTGAGCATGATAGAGAGGAGTCAGAGACTAAGAGGATGGAGAGAATTGGGGTAACACAGAGAGAGTGAGAAAAGGGTAGTGAGTAAGTTAGAGGACAGAGGGATTGACAGAAGCAGTTACTGAACTGCAGAAAGAGGAGTAAGGGAAAGGAAAAGAGGGAAGGAGTGAAGGATGGGAAAAGAGAGGAAGGAAAGTAAAGGAGAAGGTCTGAAAGAAGGTGAGTGTAGGAGTATGGCTGAGTTATAGGGAGTGAGTGTGATAGAAAATCAGTGAGAGACTAAGAGGACAGAGAGAATGAGGCTAACAGAGAGAGAATGGGGGAAGGGGAGTGTACAAATAAGAGGACAGAAGGAGTAAGATAAGGAGTTAATACAGTGGAATAAGAAAGTAAGGGAAGAGAAAAGAGTGAAGGAGCAAAGGAAGGAAAGAGAGAGGAAGCAAACTAAAGGAGAAGGTCTGACAGAAGGTGAGTGTGGGAGTATAGCTGAGTTATAGGCAGTGAGCGTGACAGAAAAGAAATGAGAGACTAAGGAGATGGAGAGAATGAGGCTAATAGAAAGAGATTGAAGGAAGGGGAGTGTAGAAGTAAGAAGACAGAGAAAGAAAGAGAAGGAGTAAGTGAAGTGGAGTAAGGAGAGTAAAAGAAGGAACAAAATAAAACAATGAAGTACGAGAAGAGAGAGGAAAGAAAATAAAGGAGAAGGCCTGAAAGAAGGTGAGTGTAAGAGAAAAATGTGAAAAAAGAGAGTAAACGTGGGGATTCAGAATAAGTGAGGCAAGCGCAATAAGGGAACAGAGGTGTGGGAGTATCAAAGAAGAGCAGTGAGGTTATGGAAAACAGTATAGTAAAAATAAATATTGTACATGAAACTTACTTTATAAGTAATGTAAATTTAATATCATATTTCCATAAAAATGTATATCTGTGAAAGACAAAAAAAATAGATTATTTATAATATATATTTTAGAATACAAGAGCCAAAGTAAGATAAGTAAGGGAATGTGGGTGATGGAAGAGGAGTGAGAGAGTAACAGGATCAAAAGACTGAAGCTAAGAGACAGGGAGTGAGGGAAAGGGAGTGAGGATGTGAGAGGACAGAGGAAGTGAGAGAAGGAGTGAGTGAAGTGTAATAAGGTGAGTGAGAGAAGGGGAATTATTGAGGAAACAATAAAAAGAAAACAACAGGAAGGGAAGTAAAGTAGAGTGACTGACAGCTGGAAAGTAGTGAATGGGAGAGAGGGAAAGGGCAGTGAAGGAGTGGTTAATAAGAATAAGTGAGAACAGTGGAATATGGGAAGGGAGGTGAGGGAGAGTGAACAAAGGCCAGTGAGGGTGAGTTAAGAAGAGTGATAGAGGGTGGAAATAGGTGAGTGAGCATAAGAGAATGGGAAAGTAATATATATTTAATAATAATTTCAACATCATGTTAAATGGTTTATTTTTGCTGTTCTCAGAATATATTGAATGTCACTTAAAACAGCGACTTCAATAGTACTCATCATATAACAGCGGGCAAAAAAAAACCACAATCAAAATGATTGTGTTTAAAAAACCCATTGAATAATTTCTTAAATAATGTAAAATTTTAAAAACCATATCTAAACTCACTTGTGATCCATCCACTTTTCCACGAGGCCAAATAGTATATGGAAAGTCCTTTTCTATGGAAATTAGTCCAGAGTATTTGTAGTCTCATTTACCCGATTTTCTGAAAGAAAAGCTCCAACATCTTTTACATTATGAAACAAGAGTTTTACTTCCACCTCTAGCTTACTTTTTATAAATAATTTCTATAATACTCACAGCACACACTATATGATAAACATAAACTATCTCTATGAGAACTACATGTTTTTTATTATCTTCATCACTCTGATTCAGAAAGTAATTTTGAAGAGCAAACTAAGTTATATTAACTGCTGCAATCCTCATAGGCCAATTACCTTCCCTAAAACCTTGGTTGTAAGAACACTAGGTAAGAATTTTGTAAGTCAGAAGGCAAACATTGTTTGAAAGTCAATTGAGTATCATTACAGAGCTTCCACTGTAAGAATATGAAATGCCGTGAGAGATGTTAACATTGTGAGCGTCTACCTTATAAACACACAGCTATGTCAAAGATTGTGCACGCAGCTTGTAAATATGCCTCCTTTTTTTGTATATTCTATCTCAATTTATGCCATTTAAAAAAAGCTTTAAACATCTCTCACCGCATTTCATATTCTTGTCTGGGTGCATAGTTTATTATTCTGCATGCATTTTCTGCTTGCACCCATGTCAAAAATTGCGCAAGAGTCTTGTAAATATGCCCCTCTTTATATTATATTCCATCTCAATTGATACCATTACTGAAATACTTTATGCATCTCCCACACCATTTCATATGGTTTTCTATCTGCTATTCCTATCCCTCTCCATACATTCACTGCTTCCACCCATGCTAAAGGTTGCACAAGGCGCTTCAAAAAAAGGAGCATATTTACAAGTCCAATGAAACCATTACACAATTTCTAAACCAGCATTGAATCCAAGCATAAAAAACAATTTATAAAGAAATCTAACTTATAAATACACAGCTATGACAAAGATTGTGCAAGCAGCTTGTAAATATGCCTCTCTTTTTTTGTATATTCTATCTCAATTTATGCCATTTAAAAAAAGCTTTAAACATCTCTCACTGCATTTCATATTCTTGTCTGGGTGCATATTTTATTATTTTACATGCATTTTCTGCTTGCACCCATGTCAAAAATTGCGCAAGAGTCTTGTAAATATTCCCCTGTTTATGTTATATTCCATCTCAATTGAAACCATTACTGAAATACTTTATGCATCTCCCACACCATTTCATATGGTTTTCTATCTGCTATTCCTATCCCTCTCGATACATTCACTGCTTCCACCCATGCTAAAAGTTGCACAAGGCGCTTCAAAAAAAGGAGCATATTTACAAGTCCAATGAAACCATTACACAATTTCTAAACCAGCATTGAATCCAAGCATAAAAAACTATTTATAAAGAAGTCTACCTTATAAACACACAGGTATGTCAAAGATTGCGCACGCAGCTTGGAAATATGCCTCTCTTTTTTTGTATATTCTATCTCAATTTATGCCATTAAAAAAAAGCTTTAAACATCTCTCACAGCATTTCATATTCTTGTCTGGGTGCCAATTGTAATATTCTGCATGCATTTCCGGCTTGCACCTATGTCAAACATTGCGCAACAGTCTTGTAAATATGCCCCTCTTTATCTTATATTCCATCTCAATTGATACCATTACTGAAATACTTTATGCATCTCCCACACCATTTCATATGGTTTTCTATCTGCTATTCCTATCCCTCTCCATACATTCACTACTTCCACCCATGTTAAAGGTTGCACAAGACGCATCAAAAAAAGGAGCATATTTACAAGTCCACTGGAGCCATTACACAATTTCTAAACCAGCATTGCATCCAAGCATAACAAACAATTTATAAAGAAGTCTACCTTATAAATACACAGCTAACATTATGGAAAAAGGTAAACATATAATTCCTTAATTCACACAGACACTCACTATGATACTTGTCAAAAATCTTTAAGCTCTCTATCTTTTTTAAAAGAATTATTACTCACCTTTAAAAATGCTTTGGAAGATGTAAAACAGTGTCAGTCACAGTTAACAGATATTCTTAAGCAGAATCTCTGAACAATGCTTCCTTCACTGGAGCCTTTCAATAATGGCACAGATTCTTTCTCATTTCAGAGCCATATTCTTGTACATAGCCAATAAAAATTGTTCCCACTCAAATTCAAAACCAAACTGCACATTTTAATTGGTTGTACATTTCAAGACTTTGAAACTCACATACCATTCACCCATCCCCCCAGTGCTCATTCACCAAGTAACTATGGTAACTCCCTCTTAAACCAGCACACAGTTCACAAGTTCATTATACTATGTTGCAAAAAAAACATCAAGGCTGTTTGACCTCTCAATCTACTAGCTAATGAAATGCAATGTTTCTTTAAATAACTTTTTCTCAACCATTGAAATGACTTCTTACAAAAAAAAAAGCATGCACCCTAATTTTCAGTGGAGATTTTTAACAAAGCTCCAATCATTTCTGGTTATTCATCTGCACTGATTCTCAAACACTTTTTTTCATAATCAAACTACCATTTCATTTCCACAACTCATCTGACTAGAAGCACATCTACCTTCAAAATGACATAAGTCTGGTTTGTGGGTCATAGCTATGTCCACTGGAGTCAAAATTACGCAGCTAACAGAGGTATTTACAATCTTGATTTACCAAATGTGGACATTGTATGGATTGGACAGACAGGATTGAGGAGTCACCAATTGATACCATTGGTAAAATCCTTTATGCATTCACCACACCCTGACCTGATTATTGTGCACTGTGGTGGAAATGACTTAGGCACTTTGACTGGGGTAGGTCTGGAAATGCTTTTAAAGGACATCTTTGGGCAATTGATGTCACTTTTTCCAAAAACTGCCTTGGTATTTTCTAATATATGCCAAAGGCAAAAATGGAACTGATCCAACCAATTTTGTCCACAGATTGAGAACGCAAGGAAACATGTAAATACATCTGTTTCTGCTTACCTCAGAGACTATGGTATGGGTTCCATTTACCAGAACAACTTGCGTTACAACATGGTGTGCATTTTACAGATGAGGGGAATTGAGTTTTCCTCTTGAATATAAGACTCTGCATTGGTACCTACTTGTAGGTACAAAAAACACCTACTTAACACAACAGCTCTTTTCAGAGCTAACTTACTGACCATGTCATGAATGATGTAATATGTGACATCATCAGCAGTGGATTGCGGGTGCGCGATATATAGTTAGTGCAACTAACTATATATGGAATTTCAATGGTTTTGTGTGAGTAAAATAAGGTTTTTTAAATGCTAATCCCTAACTATATATGGTCTATAACCTATGGTTTTTTCAGTGAATTTTCAAGGTTTTTTAAATGCTAATTCCTAACTATATATGGTCTCTAACCTATGGTTTTTTCAGTGAATATATATATATATATATTCACTGAAAAAACATAGGTTTAACACTCATTATAGTTAGGAATTAACATTTAAAAAACCTTTGAAATTCACTGAAAAAAACATAGGTTTAACACCAGTTATAGTTAGCTGAACATTTTACTCATACAAAACCATTGAAATTCCCACTTTATAGTTAGTTGGACTCACTATAACTTGCGCGTGCAATGCACTGCTGATGACGTCACATATTACATCACTCATGACATGGTCAGTGACATCACTCATGACATCACTGATGACATCTCAAATGACATCACTGATGACATCTCAAATGACATCACTGATAACATCACTCTTTTCAGAGAATGTGTACTGAATAAATGAATGAATGCAATGAGTGAATGAAGGGGAGAAAGTGACAGAGCGAACAAGTGACAGAAGAGGAGTGAGAGAAGGTGAGTTGTAAACAAGAGTGAGTCGAAGTGGAGTGAATGAAGGAGAGTGACAGGGAGTAACGGAAAGAAATGAGTCAAGGTGAAAAAAGGGATTGATATTGAGTGAAAGAGGGTGAGGGAGGATAAACTAATGGGAGTGAGAGTAAGACAAGGGGAGTGAGAGAAAGGGAAGGTGGAGTGAAGTAGAGTAAATTGATGACAGTGAGGGTTTGAAGATGAGTGAGGGTGATTGAAGGGAAGTGAGAGTGAGGGGACAGAGGGAGTGAGGGTAAGACAGACGGAGTGAGAGGACAGCAGTGAAGAAGTGAGAGGACAGAGGGAGTGCGAGAAGGAGTGAGTGAAGTAGAGTAAGGTGAGTAAGGAAAAGGGAATGAGTGAATGAGCGAAGTAAGGGAAGAGAGTGGAAGGGAAGTGAAGAAGGGGGACTGAAAGAAAGTGAGTGTGGGAGGGGAGTGAGGGGAAGGGAAGTAAACACGGGGAATGAGGATAAGTGAGGGAAGTGGAGTAAGAGAACGGGGCTGAGGGAGGGTGAGAGAAGAGCAGTGAGGTTGAGGAAAGAGTGGTGGATAAAGGCAAGTGAGCATGAGACAAGGGGAATGAGGGAGTGAGGAGACAGAGGGAGTGAAGAACAGAGTGAGAGAAGGGGACTGAGTGAAGGAGCAAAGAAAGGTAAGTGTGGGTGAATTAAAGGGAGTGAATGTGATGGAACAGGAGTAAGAGAGTGAGGGGATGGAGAGAGTGAGGATAAGAGAGAGGAAGTGAGGAAAGGGGAGTGAAGACGTGAGAGGACAGAGGGAGTGATAGGAGGTGTTAATGAAGTGGAGTAAGATGAGTAAGGGAAGGTAAAAGAGTGAAGTAGCGAAGGAAGGGAAAAGAGAGGAAGGGAAGTAAAGCAGGAGGTCTGAAAGAAGGTGAGTGTGGGAGGGGAGTGAGGGAAAGGGGAGTAAACATGGGGATTAAGAATAAGTGAGGGAAGCGCAGTAAGGGAATGGGGGTGTGGGTGGGTGAGAGAAGAGTAGTGAGGTTAAGGAATAGAGTGATGAGAAAGTAAATTTTGTTTGTCAAACTTACCTTATACGTAATGTACACTTAATCACATATTTTTACTAAATTTAATATCTGTGGAAGAGAAAAAAATAAGTTATAATATTTAACATATATATTTCAAAATACACGAGACAAGGCAGGAGATTAAAAGTCATAAAATGGTAGTAAGAGATAAAGTAGGAGTGAAGGACACAGAAAGGGAAACAAAGGAATGGTGAAGGACAGAGAGAGTGAAAAAGAAATAGAGGGAGAGCAAATTACTAAGAGGATAATGAGATGGATACATTCAGTGACAGAGAGGAAGAGAAGGAGAGAGAAATGAAGTGAAGGTGAGTAATATACTAAAGGAATGTGAGTTAGGAAAACTAAAGGAAGAAAGGGGAGTAAGGAAAGGGGAGTGAGTGACAGGTATGGAGGAGTGAGTGAGGGTGGATTCATGACAATGAGGGATGGAAGGTGAGTGAGGGTGAGTGTAGGGGCGTAAGGCAGTGAGGGGACAATGGGAGTGAAGGTAACAGAGAGGGAGTGAGGAAGAGGAGTGAGGAAGTGAGAGGACAGAGGGAGTGAGAGAAGGAGTGAGTAAAGGGGAGTATGGTGAGTGAAGGAAGGGGAATTACTGAGGTAGCAAAGAAAGGAAAGAAGGGGAAGAGGAGTGAAGTAGAGTGAGAGAGAGCTGGAAAGTTGTGGACGAGAGAGAGGGAAAGGGCAGTGAAGGAATGAGGAATGAGGGGTAGTGAGGGAAGTGGAGTAAGGGAACGGGGGTGAGAGAGGGTGAGAGAAGGGCAGTGAGGGTGAGTTAAGAGGGGTAATAGAGAGTGGAAAAAGGTGAGTGAGCATGAGACAAGGGGAGTATAATATATATTTCATAATACAAAAAACAAAATAACTTGTACAACATGTTATATGGTTTATTTTTGCTGTTCTCAGAATATATTGAATTTCACTTAAAACAGTGAGTTCAATACTACTCATCATATGACAGCGGGTTTAAAAAACCCATACAAAGTTTCAATAAATAATGTAAAATTTAGAAAAAACATATCTTAACTCACTTTTGATCCACGTTCTTTTCCGCGAGGCCAAATAGTATATGGAAAGTCCTTTTCTTTGGAAATTACTCAATAGTATTCTTAAACTTCCATTAACCCGAGTTTCTGAAAGAAAAGCTTCAACATCTTTTACATCATGAAACAATAGTTATATTTCCACCTCTGACTCACTCATGATTAACATTACCTATAATACTGAGATCACTCACTATGTCATACACTTACACTACCTCTATGACAACTTTATTATCTTAATCAATCTCACTCACAAAGTAATTTTGAACAGCAGACTAAGTTTTATGAACTGCTCCAATCTTCATAGGCCAATTATCTTTCCTAAAATTTCGGTTGTAAGAACTCTAGGTAAGAATTTTGTAAGTCAGAAGGCAAACGTTGTTTGAAAGTCAATTGAGTATCATTACAATTAGTCCAGCCTTTTTGACATTTTAAATAAGCTGTGTAATGTCCTGATGTTGTCGAAGGACCATCATGGTAAATAATTGCTGCAGTTAGAAAGGTTCTTCCTGAAATTGATAATTGAGAAGCCACAACATTTTTTATTAAAGTTGTCAATTTAGTTCCATCAGGTGTACATCGTTGTAACATTAAAATTACATACTGTCCATATCTTTGTATAAATAATGTTGATAGCATTGCAGATTTACATTGAGTACAGACCATGTTTTGATTTGCTTCTCTAACTAGATTTTTAAAAGACACTGATTTGCAGTCTGGGAAAGTCAAATATATAAATCTTTCAGTGTCTATTGTAGTAGTACTTGAAAAGGAACAATTGTCGCAGTTATGCTGCCATTTATAAGAAAGGCCAAAAAGATTTTCTACATCTACACCTTCATCGTGCAATACAACAAGCATATACATTAGAAATTCCTGACAATCTTGCTGAATATTCTGTGAAAATTGATTTAGACCAGAACATATGTCTAAAACATTTCGAATTTCAGAAACACTTAGTATTTTTGTTCTATCACTGCTACATTTCTCAAACACAGAATTCAACAAACAACAAAATCTTTGATCACGATTTTCAACAATCTGTTTTGTACAGTTTGGAGAATAAAAACAACATTAACCACTACATTAGCATAGCAGTTGACACCAGAACTGTTTTGAAACTGAAATCCAACAACATCTTTAACTGAATCATTTTCCTTTCTGCTTACAATTAGTGGTTCATCTACTTTTTTTCATTTTGCTACAACTTCACTACAATTGTTCTCATTTCTTCTTTTTCGGCCTACTACATGCTTTTCAAATAGAGTATACTGAGGTAAATTTGGAGCATACTCTCTTCTTAACCTATTATATTCTTTTACACAATTTAGATCTGCACTAATCTTTGTCTCATCAAAATCAATCAAGTACAATCCAGATAAAGTTCTGACTCGAGATAAAGCAACATATGCCATACCCTCCTTGAACACAGAACTTCCAATATTCACCAAAGCACTATCTACACTTAAACCTTGAGATTTATGAATAGTCACTGCATATGCCAAAGAAACAGGAAACTGTTTTCGGCGGACATATAAATCTTTCACAAGCAAAAATCGAGCAGAACAAAAACTGATTTGTTGTACTTCTTCAATACCATCAAATTAAATTTTTATAAATTCAATTCCATCTCTATTTCGGTAATTCACAAAATCAACAACATGACCCATTGCTCCATTTACTAAACCTCTTTCCACATGTATATTCCGTCGTAAAATTATACAACAATTTAAAGATGCATACAGAGTCTTTTCCAAACCAGCAGTTTTAGATATTGTCTTCTCTAAAGAATCCAATTTTGATTTCAACTTTTCTGACAAAATAATACTTGCTCTTTCATGCTGTATTTTATCAATAGCTTCCAGATTCACAATCTCTTGATTTTCTAACTTTAATATTTTATTGTTGAAGATTGAACATTCTTGCAGAGTTGGCATCAAGCATATGACAGATTCGTTTTCAGGAATTTTCTTAAA
The DNA here is from genome assembly GCF_964261635.1 of Lissotriton helveticus. Classification (NCBI taxonomy): domain Eukaryota; kingdom Metazoa; phylum Chordata; class Amphibia; order Caudata; family Salamandridae; genus Lissotriton; species Lissotriton helveticus. Next base: position 2,006,544,756 of record NC_136067.1, read on the forward strand.
AATATTCTCTGGGAGAATGTTTTCGTTTGGAAACAAATTTGAAATGAATCTTGCATGTAAAGCTTCTTTGCCATGCTCACTTACTTTTCCAATTCATACGTCTTGTAGAATATTTGTATAATCTTCATCCTTTGCCTGTCGCATATTTTGAAGCAGTTCTGCATATTTGAAATGTAACCATATGTTAACATTTCCAATGCTTCCTAGGCACTTCCTGGTATCTTCATGCGTAAGCATTTTAAACACTGGTTGTCCTTTCACTGGAGTTAGCTGCAGTAGATCTCCAAAAACAATGATGGGTTTGCCTCCAAATAACACATCATACTCTGTTTTAAGAATTTCTTGCATTCTTAAATGCACAAAAGCAAGCATTACATTTGATACCATGCTTACCTCATCAATGATAAGAAGTTTGATTTTCTTTAGGACTCTTGAAACTTCACAACAAGCTTCTCCAGATAGCTTGTGGTATTGTAATTTATTATCATGCTCTACTGGCAGCATCAATAAACGATGTAAAGTAATCCCTTTAATGTTATGTGCTGCCAACCCTGTTGGAGCGGTAACAACACAAGACAGCGATGACTCCGTTCTTTTCTGCAGATAAGTTGCAATTGCTTTAATAAGAAAACTTTTTCCAGTTCCTGCTTCTCCACTCACGTACAGTCGGACAGGTATAAATGATGTACATCAGCACTCTTTTTTCTCATGAGATAATCCATGCTCAATCTGTTCTGTAACTTTGTCATATATTTGTCTCTGCTCAACGTTTAGTTTTTTTACCAAATCTTCTAAGTTAATTACATCCTCCTGAGCTTGTTCCATGGGTCTTTCAACTTCATCCATGGCAGTGGCAGCTTCATTTTGGATAATTGGTCCTCCTAGTGGATCCTGACTCAATGAAGCAGAACTCTGACTGTCTTGAGAACTGTCTCTAGCAATCTCTGCTGCAATTGTAGCTTCTTGCAGTATTTCCTCGTTCAACATTTGCAGATAATTTGAAAAAACAGGACATTCTAGGGTATCCTTGGTTGCATTGAACGAATCTTCATAACTGAGAAAATCTCCAAGTAGTTCCTCTTCTGTACGCCATGGCTTAAAGAGTTGCAAAAGAGCTAAATAGTAAAATTCCCTTTTGTCTGGAGATTCACAGCTCAGTTTTCGATGATTAATCAAATGGCCTTTTCTTTGTTTCACCAGACAGCCTTCACATCCAATTACAGCATATACACCTTTATTGATATCTTCTGTGATGTTCCTCTTAAAAGTATAGGTTTGCAGAACTTCATAGAGACAAACGTTCTCAAGATGACTACTTCTATTTGAATAGTATGTATCCAACATGTTTGTCTTCAAAATATCCGTACTGTTTGGTTCTTTCTCCGCCAAATACTCTATTTATTGTACAGATTTCAAAACTCGGTTTCGTGTTGCAGCAAGACCTAGACTCACCCAAATGATTGTTCTAGATTTGGCATATAGACTTGCTGATGATAACCGATCAGAACATTCATATGCTCCAATTTCTTAATGCGACAACATCTTCAGACTGTAACTGTATAATTTCTTACTTAGACTCTTTTCATGTGAAATTTCCTCCCACATTTCCTTTAGTTCCGTCTTTTCTGATCTGATTTTTCTTTTGTGATGTAAGACGTCACATATGGAGCCACAGCAATAGAGTTGTCAGCAACATATTGAATATCCATGTTAGCATTCCACATGGACAAATTTGGACTTTTCATTTCTTCTTAGGTTGTATGTATTTTTCGGTGATTTTCTTGTCACAGTATGTCGCAGAGAAGACATAAATTTGTACACTCTTCCTTTCGATGTTACTGGACGTGGAAATGCAAAATGACATTTTGTGTAGAACTTGTCCTTGGATTTGTATTTTCGACGACAGTATTTTCCACAGCGATGGGTATGAAAGCGTAAAACTTGATGTCTTAAATTGTTTTCTCCTGTACTTTTCGGAACAGCACATGTAGAATATTGGTCAATGAAACTCATCACTTTCTCATCCGAATCTTTTCCAAATGTAGGTGCATCTTTGATCCATAGCAGCATATGTATGTGAGGAGCACCTCTTGCTTGATACTCCTTTCTCCAAAAGAAATCCAAAACCTCTCCAAGCGGAGGATTTTTTTTGTTTGTGATAAAATACATCATAGCTTCAAACCTATGATTGAAATTCCTGCATACATTAACTGGATCCAAAGAGCACAGTTCTCCAGGTGTCTTGTATTCAATATTTTCAATGTTTTTATTTGCCTCTCGTAGAAATTGAAGTAAGTCTTACCAAGCATACTCAGCACAGCTAAGAGTGAGGAACCATGTAGGAGTTCCTAAGTTTCTTAGCATACATTTCAATTCCCCATGGTGACGGTACCAATACTCGTTAGTACCACGCTGACATGCTATGAGATTAATTAGCTGAGATTCCAAAACACTGTCTTGCAGTTTGACTTTATCCATAAAGTCCCGTGCCGAAACATTTTGCAGATGTACTCCACTTTTCAGTATATGGTTCACTGCATAAGAAAGTACAGACAAGTCACTCTCAAACAGTAGATGAAACAAATATGGAATGCATTGACAAAACCTTGGATCTTCTGCATATAATTTTAAAGTCCGGTATTCAGATGCAGGAATTTGAACAGGTCGGTCGTCATATCGTCCACCTTGACCTGTTGGAAATAACTGTGGAAAACAATGAGCTTCCAAACTTTCTTCCCATACCCTAATGGTACTTCCTTTTGCTTCTTTCATTTGAAACAAGTCAATAGCATTCACCATTACTTCTTTGGAATGCAATGGATGAACACTGTAATGTTCATAAACTTTTTCAATTTGCCCAGCTGAGAAATCACTGTCCTCTTCTACAGTTGTTTCCTCTTCTCCAACATATACATTTTTGTAGTAGTGATTATTTTTTACCAAATACAACGTTGCCCTTTTGACTTTCCTAACATCCACTAATTCTTGCCAGATTTTTTTACTCTTTGTTGGAACACCACTAACTAGAATAACCAGAGGTTCCTCTTATACTTTTTCTACACCAATTGTATCAATATTTTTCTTAAAATCTAGAGGCAAATAAACAACTCTTCCCTTTAATCCTCTCTGTAAATCTGAAGGAGGCAATTTCCCTGTCTTAGGCTCCATGCGAACAATAGCCTGAAAAGGATGCACACATTGAATCAGAATAGACTCATAGGTATTTAAATCCATAAATTCAGAAGGAATGTCTACCAACTCCAGATTATTATGAACAGCTCTAGCAGGCATTCTGTTTTCATTTAACTTATTATAACAATATTTACAAATACGTTGATCAGAACCCAAATCAAAACAAGTTTCTACCAACAAATAAGTTGTAAATTCCTTCCACTCATCATGATTTTCCATTTCAAGTTTTACATATAAATCAACTATTCTAGTCAGATTGTTATAATGAGTTTGTCGACAACACACACAAGAAAAATTAGGCCTTTCACTTGAATTGACCTTAAACTTTGTAATTTCATGTTCAAATTGTCCTGTACTTGAAATCTGTATATTCTCTTCCACGTTACCTTCTATTACTGTATCAGTTTCTGCACTGTCCTCTTTTTCACCAAAGTAAGAAAACTCAATTTCTTCACAAATGTTCTTCACATCTAATTCAGTTCCATGCAAAAGAGCACTGTTTAACTGTTTTAGCTTAAGTGCTGGACTTTTTGCATAATACAACCTTCTCACTAATTTCTTCACTTTATTATGATGCACTGCTAACATCCTAAAATGGTGAAAAACAGTCTGACATACTTTTCTTGAAAGACAGGCCAGTGAATGCCCATGCAAACCTGTTATTCTCTTACTCTACAAGGATCTATCTCTTGAAAATCTTCATCTTTTGTTTTAGACTTTTCTTAGTATATGTCTGTAAGAAATTGAGAAACAAATCAATTGAATCCTGTCGCACACTACAAATACTAGCACAATTCCAAGTATACACTAGAGCCTTAGGACATCTCCCTAAAACTTCATCAGCTAACACCTCTTCTGTATTTCTAGGAACATTTTTTTCTTTTTCAACCGGACAACCGTCCTTGACCTCATATGCTGGACCACTGGTGTCAACTGCATGCACCAAATCCTTATCCTGAAAGTAACTTTCTTCATAAAAAAAATGGCTCACAACTTGAACTATGCCTCCATTCTCCAGAAAAAACATCACAAAAATTAGTCCAATTAATTACTCTTTTCCACTTACATTTTGATTTGAAAACATTGATTACCGTATCTAGTGTACGAATTCTATTGATTACTAAACCATATACTTGTTTTTGCACTTTAAATGATCCACTATGCTTTTTTTTCTTGTAAAAAGCACTCTTCTTTTGATACATCTTTAAATTTTTTAATAAATTTAAAACAATTCTGTTATATAACATTTGTCTACGAAGGTCAATAAATTGATTTCTACGTCTATTGCTATAGAGAATATCATCTGAGAGAGATGGGGCAGGCACAGACACAGAGTACCCTTTAAGCCTAGAGATGCAAACTGTGAGCAGATACAGGTGACATTATTGAAAAATGTGAAAATATAATTCCTTATTTCACACAGACACTCAGTGTGATCCTTGTCAAAAATGTTAAAGCCATACTTTTTACCATAAAACATTTACCAGAGGGAGATGAGACACACGCAAACAGACAAATGACACACACAAAAAGAGAGATAGGGCAGGCACAAAGTGATATGACACACAGGCACAGAGTGAGGTGAGACAAAAGCACAGAGTACCCTTTAAGCTTAGAGAGGCAAACTGTCAACAGACACAGGTGACATTATTGAAAAATGTAAAAATGTAATTCCTTATTTCACACAGACACTCAGTGTGATCCTTGACCACAATTTTAAAAGCCAGACATTTTACCAGAAAACATTTACCAGAGTGACATGAGACACAGGCACAGAGTACCCATTAAGCTAAGAGAGGCAAACTGTCAGCAAACACAGGTGACATTATTGAAAAATGTGAAAATATAATTCCTTATTTCACACAGACACTCAGTGTGATCCTTGACCAAAATTTTAAAGCCAGACATTTTACCAGAAAACATTTACCAGAGTGACATGAGACACAGGCACAGCGTACCCTTTAAGCTAAGAGAGGCAAACTGTCAGCAGACACAGGTGACATTATTGAAAAATTTGAAAATATAATTCCTTATTTCACACAGACACTCAGTGTGAACCGTGACCAAAATTTTAAAGCCAGACATTTTACCAGAAAACATTTACCAGAGTGACATGAGACACAGGCACAGAGTACCCTTTAAGCTAAGAGAGGCAAACTGTCAGCAGACACAGGTGACATTATTGAAAAATGTGAAAATACAATTCCTTATTTCACAGAGACACTCAGTGTGATCCTTGCCCAACATTTTAAAGCCAGACATTTTACCAGAAAACATTTACCAGAGTGACATGAGACACACGCAAAGAGAGAAATGACACACACAAAGAGAGAGATGGGGCAGGTACAAAGTGACATGAGACACAGACACAGAGTACCCTTTAAGCTAAGAGAGGCAAACTGTCAGCAGACACAGGTGACATTATTGAAAAATGTGAAAATAAAATTCATTATTTCACACTGACACTAAGTGTGATCCTTGACCAAAATTTTAAAGCCAGGCATTTTACCAGAAAACATTTACCAGAGTGACATGAGACACAGGCTGAGAGTACCCTTTAAGCTAAGAGAGGCAAACTGTCAGCAGACACAGGTGATATTATTAAAAAATTTGAAAATATAATTCCTTATTTCACACAGACACGCAGTGTGATCTTAGACCAAAACTTTAAAACCAGATATTTTACCAGAAAACATTTACCAGAGTGACATGAGACACAGGCACAGAGTACCGTTTAAGCTAAGAGAGGCAAACCTTCAGCAGACACAGGTGACATTATTGAAAAATTTGAAAATATAATTTCTTATTTCACAATGACACTCAGTGTGATCCTTGTCCAAAATTTTAAAGCCAGACATTTTACCAAAAAACATTTTCCATAGTAAATCATTTTTGACACAGAGCCTAGCCCATTTAAATGACCACTACATAACAAGGCAGAAACCTAACTCATTTCCAAAATACCTTTCCAATATGCACCAGCATTACAAAAAAAATGACACACAATGCAAGAATAAAGAACCACAATATGCTTCTTAATCTTCCCCACAGTGCATACAGCAGTCTATCTTTATTAAATGAATCATTACTCACCTTTAAAATGCTTTAGAAGATTTAGAACAGTGTCAGTCGCACACACCAGATTTTCTTAAGCAGAATCTCTGAAATGCACTTCAAACACTGCAACCACAAATGGCCCTGATTCCCTGTAATTCTTCACACATATCCCTGGATGTAACCAATAAAAATTCTTCCCACACTATTTCAAAACCAAACTGACATTTTAATTGGTTCTACATTTCAACACTTTCAAACTCACATAATATTCACCCATCCCCCCAGTGCTCATTCACCCTGTTACCATGGTAACTTCCACCTAACTCAGAACACAGTTGAAAAGTTCATCATACTATGTTGCAAATGAATCCAGCAAGGGTGTTTGACCTCTCAACGTACTAGCTAATCATGTGCAATGTTTCTTTCAATTACTTTTTCTCAACCATTAGAATTACTTCTTTCAAAAAACAAAAGCATGCACCCTAATTTTCAGTGGAGAGTTTTAAAAATCACTAATCATTTCTTCTCTTTCAAGGGCACTGAATCTCAACTACTTTTTTTTCATAACTCCTACTTTAAAACTGCCATTTCATTTCCACAACTCATCTGAATACAACCACATCTACCTTGAAGATGCCAAAAGTCTGGATTGTGGGTCATAGCTTTGTTCACTGGAGTGAAAAATATGCAACTAACAGAGGTATTTCGAACCTTGATTTACCAAATGTGGATATTACGTGGATTGGCCAGAGAGGATTGAGATGTCACCAATTGATACCATTGGTAAAATCCTTTATGCATCTACCACACCCTGACCTCATAATTGTGCACTGTGGTAGAAATGACCTGGGCACTTTGACTGGGGTAGGTCTAGAAATGCTTTTAGAGGACATCTTTGGGCAATTGATGTAATTTTTTCCCAAAACTGCCTTTGTATATTCTAATATATGCCAAAGGCAAACATGGACCTGGTCCAACCAATTGTGTCCACAAATTGAGAAAGCAAGGAAACATGTGAATAAATCTGTTTCCTCAGAGACTATGGTATGGGTTCCATATACCACAACAACTTGCGTTACAACATGCAAAGCATCTATAGGAGAGATGGTGTACATTTTACAGATGAGGGGAATAGAGTCTTCCTCTTGAAATTTAGACTCTGCATCGGTACCTACTTGTAGGTACAAAAAACACCCACATAACACAATAGCTCTTTTCAGAGCGACCCTACCTCTAAGCACTCTAAATTACTTTTTTACTCTAATTTTTTACACTGTTTTTCCCCGTGGTGCGCTCAGGGTAAGCGTACCGGGAAGCGTACATGGGAACGCACCCAGCGCTTACCCCGCGAAAATTTCAATTTTGTTTTTGTTTTTTTGCCCTTCAGGGTCCTTCTAGGCCCCCCTCAGAAAACCTAGGGGGTCAGGGGATGTCTACCCTGCCCCCTTTTAATAATTTCCCCCTTTTTTTTACACCTCTTGTGTCTCGATGCTACCGAGACACAAGATGGCGGACTCTCCGGACTGTTTGGAATGTTGACAGACATCCGAGAGCCAATAAACTTTCCGCTCGCGCACTTCCGTGGTGCGCCGGGTGCGCTCCCCGGTACTCGTACCGGTAAGCGCTCGAAGCGTGCATATTGATATATATGTGTTTTGAAGTTGCTTTTCATAAAAACCACTGGAGCAATTTTAAACAAATATGGAAAAGGCCCTACTAAGTACCAGTCCCTACCATTTTGCCAAGTTTGGTGTAAATCCGTTCAGCCATTCGGGCTGTAGCCGTGTCTAAATGTCCTATGGAAAATTGCATGGGGAAAACACATTTGAAAGTGTTGTAATTTAGAACCAATTAAAATGTTACTTTGGTTTTGTATTTGTGTGTGATGAAGTTTGATTGGTTATGTATATATCTAAAATGAGAGGAAAACACGGCCATTTTGTGATACTACTGTCTGAGGTACATTTGTGAGGAATTTTTGGTGCTCAATTTCTGGTGTTTGATTTACACAGTACTAACTCTTCTCCTACTTTCAAAAAGGTGAGTTGTTAATTTGTAAGGGGAACTATGTTGTACACTTTAAGATAATTTGAAAAATGTTTTCTGTTACTTATTTACAGTCCTTCTGTTATAATTATGGATTAAGATAGGCTTCATCACATGCAGTGCTTTATATTTCTAGTCCCTGTCTGATACTATACACTGCCCAATTAATTTTAAAGAACTAAATACTTGATAAAGCTAGTTTTATATTATGTATTACTAAAAACGATAAATGAAAGTGATTATTTTTTTCTGAAATTTACAGCAAGAAATTTCAAAATAAAATGGATCACAATGAAGAGACCTTGGAAATTACTTTTGAATTATTCACTACATTTATTGAAATTGACAGCACCAATAATGAAATATTTTCACAAGGAGATGACATGAAGGATTTTTTGATCAATCTCTTGATGGCGAATTTATCGAATGTTTGGAGACCATAGAGTTACAAGAATCATCATTGCAGACTTTTCATGAGGAGATTCCTGATGATATTATTGAAGAGGAAATTCCTGATGAGGACATGTTACTAGTTCTTTTAAATTACGAAAATTCAGAAGAATACATTTATATTTAAAAATTAAAAATAGTTTGAGACATTATTCATTTTTATTTGTAATTCATGAGGTTGTAGCGAAGTGATTGTAGTATAAAGTGAGACTTATAGTATAGAGTGAAACATTTTCATGTTACATAGTAGTCAGTCAGTCAAAATGCTTTATTTCGATAAATCAATATCATAAAAAGACAATAATACTATACAGAGTTTACATATACTACACTACATAAAATATACAGGATAACATCAAAGTTAATTATACACAGTAAAAAGTATGTCAAAAGTTAAAAAATTTCCTTAAAAGTTCATAAAGATTCATAAAATGAGGTTATACTAAAAAGATACAAAACATCATACATAATAGGTACCCACAGCTCATTTTCATTATGTAAACATTATCGATGTGTAAACCTAATACTCAATTACATCCCAATACAATACGGCAATTAGGAGTTATTAATCATATTCCTGTTCTTAATCCTAACAGCACCCACTAGAAAGCTGGCAACATGAAACATGATCCTAGGGGTCTGCAATAATTGTAGAAACAGAAGAGCTGGCCTGACTTGAAAAAAGCCAGCCTCCTTCAAAATGGGAATCAAAAATTTCGCCCTTAATGCCGTGTAATGACCACAGAACATCAAAAAATGCATTGTGTTCTGAGTGGAAAAGTTATCACAAGAACACGGCATTGCATTTTCGGGGGTACTCCAATTTGGGAAATAACCAAGGTTCAAATGAATCAAATTGAATCGGAATCGAGTTAGGAGGAACCTATGATACGGTCGATTTACAACTTTTAAATACATTTCAGGACCTACTTGGGTAGATATAATGATATTAGCCCTCAAAATGGATTTTTTTAATTCCATTTGTTCTCTCTCCAGAGTTAGCATTTCACCTATTGCACTCTTAATTAGTGCATTGGCCTTTGATGTTATCAGCTCTGGTGAGGAAAAAAGCTAAGGTCTCCCTAATTTGGCAAAGCTATTTTTAATATATGCCAACCACAGAATTTTATTGTATCTATCTAGCTGTAAACAATCTTTCAGAATGATGTGGTTTAGGGGAATTTCCTGATTCAACCATATCTTCAGCCATGCTAATAAAGGGGCTATTTTTATCAAATCTGAAATAAAACCTACTCCCAGTTCAGTATGGGTTTTATATGACGGGGTAGACTGAGGCACAGAGAGAACAGATCTCAGAAATTTGTTCTCGGTAATCTGTAAACAAGCCGGGGAACTATATCCCCAGATTGAGCTACCGTACGTAGCCACTGCAAGACATGTTGCTTTATAAATTTTCATTATTGTTGCAATTGGTCTAGCCCCCAATTTTCTCGAGAAACCCTGAAGAGCAGAAGAGGATCTTGCCAGGGAAAAATTTCTATTTTTTAGCTGGGGTCCCCAGTTTCCTCTCTCATCAAAAGTGATCCCCGGAAAGTGGGTACTCTACAGAGTTCTTCTTTTTCGCAGGAAAACGTTTTAGAGTACCTCTTCCTGGAACACCTGCCCATTATCATGATTTTCGACTTCTTAACATTTATTTTAAGGTCCAGGGAACCCATAAAGTTCTCGAAGACGTCCAAAAGACGTTGTAGACCGACCCCAGTCCGCAAAAGTAGGACAGCATCATCTGCCTATAAGAGAACTGGAATGTCAAGAGAGGCCTCCTTTAGTACGGGTTCCAGGGCATTTATGTAAATCGTAAATAAAAGGGGGGCCAGGATGCACCCTTGCCTGACCTCTCTTTCTGAATTAAAATAACTAGTACAGAGGCCCTCCGAAGTGACCCTGACCGAAGCTAATAGCCCAGAATGTAGATCCGCCAGAAGGTTGACTAGGGCCCTATCAAGACCAATGTTGAGTAGAATTTGCCACAACTTTGACCGGTTTACAAGGTCAAAAGCTGACGAGAGGTCCATGAACCCCAAGTACATGGACCCCTCCTTGGCCTTAGTGTATTTATCCACTAGCAGATGCAAGTTGAGACCTTGATCTAGTGTGCTCCTCTTTGGTCTAAACCAAGATTGGACATTTGATAGGATCCCTCTCTCGTTCACCCATTCATTCAATTTAAACAAGATGACCCGTACCAGTATTTGAACAGAAGAGTCAATTAGAGAGATGGGTCTATAGCAAGAGGGATCATGCCTGTTACCCTTCTTGTAAACTGGAATGATGATTGATTGTTTCCATGAGGCTGGTACATTGTCATGGGTTAGAGCGTTAAAAACGTTACACAATATCTTTGACCAAAATTTTGGAGCACATTTAAAAACATCTGCAGGGACCCCATCAGGTCCAGGGGCCTTGTTTTTCAGGGTCAGGTCTATCGCCCTTTCCACTTCTGCAGCCTCAAAGGTTACAGCAGGGCCCTCGACGGTGAAAGTGGTAGCTCCCCTTTGCAAATTATTACTAGGGTCAGAATATATTTTTCCGAAATGTTTTATCCAGCCCAAATCTGGAATATTAGCCTCGATTGAGGAATTCTCCTCCCCCGAGAATAATGGTTGTTTTACAATTTTCCAGAATAATCCACTATTTTTTAGGGTATTTGGGTCAAGTAATTGGGCCCAAGCCTCATCTTTCAGCTCCTTTTTTCTTTATAGAATAGCTTTTTTATATGCCTTTCTTAAACTAGCTATTTTGGCGCTATCTTTTGGAGTGACCTTCAGGGCTCTAAGTAGTTCACCGTGTGCCTTGGAGCATATTTTGTTAAACCACTTCTTGCCCTGAAGCGGCTTTTGTCTTGGGCCGGCAAGTAGATTGTAATGAATTGCAATACATATATTATCGAAAGCAAGGACCACTTCTTTATTTTGCACCTGTTTTGCTAAGCATATCACTACTTCATCCTCAACTTTGTGGAGTACCTCTTTCAAAAAAGTTTCAGGGACTATATTTGTCCATTTTAGCCTCCGTCCTTGGTCTTTAACGGTCACATTTAGGCCGCCTCTATGTGTCACCATTTTCATTGAAAGTGAGTCCCTAGGCATTATTTCCATAAACACAGGGTTATGGTCACTAAAAACCGAGACCTCAGTGTTATAGTTTAAAACCTTGCACAACAAAAAAGAAGACATAAAAATGTAGTCAATGATAGTACCATCATCTATTCCCTTAAATGTAGGGGGCCTGTTTTTACCATCCCCGCAACCCGACTCATAGAAATTCCATCTAGCCAGAACATTTTGTAGACACTCCCCCCGTCTAGTATGTTCCAGATGAACGGATGAAGAATAAAGAGGACCATCTTCCTTATGACTAATACATGGTAGGGTGCATGGGTGAATATTAAAATCCCCAAGGAATATTATTTCAAAAGTATTTACATTTACACTGTAGACTGACAAAAATGTATCCAAAACTTCCAAATTATAACCGGTGCACTCATTTGCATTAGAGTTATAAAAGTTTATAAATAAGTTCTTGGCTTTATCCTGGGTAGAAAGTTCAACAATTAAACAGTTCTCACATCCTGAGTTACACTGCAAGAAAGTGCCTTTAATATCAAGTTTGAATAGACTTAGTAAGCCACCCTTCGCTCTACCTGCGGCACTACTGGTTGCTGGGATGCAAAAATGACTGTATCCATCCAAAGAAAAGCTATTAAACTGATCCCAAGTTACTTGTAAAACAATAATGTCAAACGTTTTTAAAGAATTAATCCACACATCGTTTCCAGCCTTAGCCTTAATCCCATCAATATTCCAGGTTGCAATTCTGAGAGTAGATGATGGGGGCTGAGATTTAGTTCTAGGTTCAATTGGACGTCAACCATTTTCCTCCAGTGAGGCTAAAGGGGTGTAACGATTGGATAATGATAGGGCTTGATCAAATTGATTGTACTGGCTAGCCAACTGGTAACAGTAAGAATCCAGAGTATTTAGAGGTTGAAAAACATTTGGCGCAGGATAATTAACACCCCGTCTCTTTACGAAGTCAGGGAACTTGGGCTGGTCAGGTTGTAAAGACTAGGTGTGAATTAGATGGTTATAGAAAAACCCAAGAGGCCCTGCGCATACGATGTTATCCGCTATGGGTAAGGAAGCTGCTCTAAGAAGGACTGTGGCAATATGTTGCGGGTGCTTGAAATTTATAATAATACAGTCCCCCCAGTATTCTTCCTAGCATTACCTATCCAACTGACTCTACGTGTGGAAATTATGTCATTTGAAAAAGCAAATGGAAAACCACAATTCCTATTAAACCACGCTAATGATTTATTTTTTAGGGACGCATGTGTTTCTAGCCTAGGATCAGTGAGATAAGAATCAACCTCCGGGTCGTTTGTTAATACAACTGTGTATGGGACGCACTCTGGATGGAGATTAACTGTAGTTCTTCTCTTGGGCACGTTTCTCCCTCCATTGTTCCCCCCAGCTATTATATTCTGGCTGTCCGAATTCGGGGGAGATGTTTGAATTGCTGGTGCTAAAGCTGGAAGTGATATGGGGGCTGATGCCATTGGTAGTTGAGTGACCGGTAGAGTTTGTGTAGTGCCCCTAATCCTATTCCCCCCTTTACTAGAGCTACCTGCAGCCCCCATTACATTATTGCCAGCATTGTCGCACTTGTGTGTTTTAGTCAGGGTTATGTGTGAGTTTAAATGATCCCCTAATCTAGAAACCTCTTGTGTAACCTGATATAATTTTACTACAAGAGGTTTAATCAAAAGTTTGGATTTAGATTCAATTATACTTGCCAATAACTCAATATGAGCAGGGAGTAGATTAATCAACTCCACATTATTAGCAGGTTCAGTTGTACACCCTGAACTGGAGGATATAGTCCCTGTCTTTTTTGATTTCCTGGCCCCCGCCCGCTTTACAGGTACCTTCCTACATGCCCTCACTGCTCTACGTGAAGGCGATGGGGCAGGCGAAGGCCTAGGAGAGGGTGATGGAGTCAAGCTCTGAGAAAAATCGTCTAATTCTTCCCGCTTCATCCTGTGGAGAAGTGTGGCTCAGGGGTTAGAGGCAGCAGACCCGGAAGCTGAGATCAGTCCTGGACCAGGGTTCAATTCCCCGCCTCGGCGGGTCTTAGGCTAAAAATTCCACGACTCGATAATTCTCGCCCCGGTGCCTCCTCGACTCACGGGTTCACACTCTGCGACTCTGGGCAATAGCTTGCTTAATCTCCACAACGGCCCCTCGCGGCGGGATGCCTGACTTTCACCTTGTGGATACCCTGCTATCTCACAGGGGAATACCAGGAAGGGTTCCCTAAACAAGCGCCGGGAAACCCACTGCGGGTAGCTGTGCGCTATATAAGCTCAACTACATTTACATTTACATTTACATTTACATTTAACGCTGCTGGGGATATATCATTGATAGTAATTACAATCGTATCTTCATTGTCATTATCCACCGGGAATGGGGAAACTAGAGGGGATTTCGGACTTGTAGGAGAGGCCGTGGGGCTTTCCCTATTTAATGAAAACCGCCTTTCTTTATTAATTTTACTAACCACCTTGACTAGATAGTTATCCATTGTCCTGGTGTCGGTTGGTATTTTTGCCGACCTGAGTTTCGACATTTTAAGAAACCTGAGCACTTTGAGATGTATAGACAAAAACTAATGTAGCAAGTAAAAGTCTCCCAGGAAAACCACTTTTAGATCAAGTGCATCCGAAAGGAACCACAAAACGATTAAAATGTTAAAATATATCTCACAAGATAGAAGGGTCCAGAGAAAAGTGTGCCAAAGTTCATGGCCCAGCCCGGCCTCTTCTGGCCTCTGAAGGCCCCAGACGGCCCCGCCCTTGTCCCGGGCTTTTCCCGGTGCGCGCCCGCGCGCGTCACGCGGGACGAGGGACTGGCGCTGCCTTTATGCGCCTCCTGGCACTGCTCAGGGCGTCACTGGTGGTGGGAGGGACCCGGCGGAGCCAAGCCCGGCCGGGGAGCAGGCGGAGCAAGGCCCGGCCCTCTGCTGCTGGTGCTGCGGCGGAGCAAAGCCCGGCCTCGGAAAACGCTGGAACCGTTGGTGAGTCAACCCCACAGGACTCTGCACTGGCGCTGCCTTTATGCGCCTCCTGGTGCTTCTCAGGGCGTCACTGGTGGTGGGAGGGACCAGGCGGAGCCAAGCCTGGCAGGGGAGCAGGCGGAGCAAGGCCCGGCCCTTTGCTGCTGGTGCTGCGGTGGAGCAAAGCCCGGCCTCGGAAAACGCTGGAACCGTTGGTGAGTCAACCCCACAGGACTCTGCACTGGCGCTGCCTTTATGCGCCTCCTGGCGCTGCTCAGGGCGTCACTGGTGGTGGGAGGGACCCGGCGGAGCCAAGCCCGGCCGGGGAGCAGGCGGAGCAAGGCCCGGCCCTCTGCTGCTGGTGCTGCGGCGGAGCAAAGCCCGGCCTCGGAAAACGCTGGAACCGTTGGTGAGTCAACCCCACAGGACTCTGCACTGGCGCTGCCTTTATGCGCCTCCTGGTGCTTCTCAGGGCGTCACTGGTGGTGGGAGGGACCAGGCGGAGCCAAGCTTGGCAGGGGAGCAGGCGGAGCAAGGCCCGGCCCTTTGCTGCTGGTGCTGCGGTGGAGCAAAGCCCGGCCTCGGAAAACGCTGGAACCGTTGGTGAGTCAACCCCACAGGACTCTGCACTGGCGCTGCCTTTATGCGCCTCCTGGCGCTGCTCAGGGCGTCACTGGTGGTGGGAGGGACCCGGCGGAGCCAAGCCCGGCCGGGGAGCAGGCGGAGCAAGGCCCGGCCCTTTGCTGCTGGTGCTGCGGCGGAGGAAAGCCCGGCCTCGGAAAATGCTGGAACGGTTGGTGAGTCAACCCCACAGGACTCTGCACTGGCGCTGCCTTTATGCGCCTCCTGGCGCTGCTCAAGGCGTCACTGGTGGTGGGAGGGACCCGGCGGAGCCAAGCCCGGCCGGGGAGCAGGCGGAGCAAGGCCCGGCCCTTTGCTGCTGATGCTGCGGCGGAGCAAAGCCCGGCCTCGGAAAACGCTGGAACCGTTGGTGAGTCAATAGTAAGTTTACTCATATTTACTTCCCTTCTCCCACTATATTATCTCCAATGTGTATTTGACATCTCTTCTTCATATCCGGCCTCCTTTCTCTCACTGTCTGTCTCTGATGCACCCTATCGCCACCATTTTGTGTAGTTACAGAGGAGAGTGAAATATAACAGTTCAGAACGTGAAAAGGGAGCAGGGTAGAGTACCCCTCACCCCTCAGGCGGTCCCAAAAGGATCTGTTCCTGATTTCCTGAGAGACTATGGTATGAGTTCCATATACCACAATAACTTGCATTACAACATGCAAGATATCTACAGAGGAGACGGTGTACATTTCTCAGATGAGGGGAACAGAGTCTTTCTCTTGAATTTTAGACTCTGCATCGGTACCTACTTAAATCATCCACATAACACAACACCTCTTTTTAGAGCTACCCTAACTCTAAGCACTCCAAATTCTAATTTTACACTATTTTCTTTCACTGTTTTCCCTGTGCTACGCTCAGGGTACGCGTACCTGGAAGCGTACATGGGAACGCACCCAGCGCTTACCCCGCGAAATAAAAAAAAAAATAGTTTGTTTGCCCTTCAGGGTCCTTCTAGGCCCCCCTCAGAAAACCTAGGGGGTCAGGGAGGGTCTACCCTGCCCCTTTATAATCATTTCCCCCTTTTTATTTCACCTCTTGTGTCTCGATTCTACCGAGACACAAGATGGCGGACTCTCCGGACTGTTTAGAATGTTGACAGACACCCGGGAGCCAATCAGCCTTCCGCTCGCGCCCTCCCATAGCGCGCCGGGTGCGCTCCCGGGTACGCGTACCAGTAAGCGCTGGAAGCTCGCATATAGATATATATGTGTATTTGAAGTTAATTTTCGTAAAAACCACTGGAGCAATGTTCACCAAATATAGAAAAGGCACTTCTGCGTACCAGTCCCTACAATTTTGCAAAGTTTGGTGTAATTCCGTTCAGCGGTTCGGGCTGTAGCCTTGTCTATTCGTCCTATGGAAATTAACATGGGGAAAACACGTTTTGGGACCCCCCTTTTTTCTCGGCCCCCATTTCACGAATCCCCCGGAAACTTTTAGGGAAGGAGCGGAGCAGAGCTTGCCTAAATTTTGGAAAATTACATGCAAATTCCTCAACCGGTGCCAAAGTTATTCCCAATAGAATGTTGCGGATTTCCTATGGTAGCTTGGTCCTAACTATAACTACCTACTGGCGACCGCCAGTATATATATATATATATATTCACTGAAAAAACCACAGGTTATAGACCATATATAGTTAGGAATTAGCATTTAGAAAACCTTATTTTACTCACACAAAACCATTGAAATTCCATATATAGTTAGTTGCACTAACTATATATCGTGCACCCGCAATCCACTGCTGATGATGTCACATATTACATCATTCATGACATGGTCAGTGACATCACTGATGACATCACTGATGACATCTCAAATGACATCACTGATGACATCACTGATAACAACATCCAGTGATTTTTTGTTTCTATAAAGTTTAAATATGTCTTACATATTGAAGAATGAGTGGATGTGTAAGTGTCTGGACGAAGGATTTAGTAGGTGCATGACTGACTGTATGAGTGAGTGATTAAATGTGTCTCACTGACTGCATGGGTTAGTGACTAAACTGTCTTAATTTGTGCATCATTATGTCTGTTGTTCTGTAAACTGCTGCATGTGTTGATCAGTAGCTATATGAGTAACTATATGGGTTATTGATTGATTGCCCAAGTATTTGTATGGGAGACTGAGTGTGTGTGTGGCTAGCTGGGAGGTGTGTGACTCTGTGCAGATCAATCTGTACTTGTATCAATGATTGTATAAGAAGGTAAGTATGTGTTAGTATATGTTTGAAAATGTAAGGTGCTCTATGTTTAACTGTATAGACAAGAACATGGAAGTGTCATTGATTCTTTACAGGACTGACTAGGTGTGTGAGTAACTCCATGGATGAGTGGCAGACTGTGAGTGTCTGTATAGGTGTATGAGTGCATATGATAGTGTTGTAAAGATGAGTGATTGTATGTATGAATGATTGTATGGGTGAATGAGTGAAGGTGTGTGTAGACGTAGCAATCAGTGAGTGCGTATGTAGTAACTAGTATTGGTGTGTCAATGGTTTCAAAAATTATACTCTCTTTTTAACACTGGGTGAAACAGAGGTTATATTAAAATGTGAGGAGATGCATTGTATTGTCACATGAATGATATCATCAGTGATGTGGTCATTGATGTCAAATGAGATGTCATCAGTGATGTCATCAGTGATGTCATTTGAGATGTCATCAGTGATGTCATCAGTGATGTCACTGACCATGTCATGAATGATGTAATATGTGACATCATCAGCAGTGGATTGCGGGTGCACGATATATAGTTAGTGCAACTAACTATATATGGAATTTCAATGGTTTTGTGTGAGTAAAATAAGGTTTTCTAAATGCTAATTCCTAACTATATATGGTCTATAACCTGTGGTTTTTTCAGTGAATTTTCAAGGTTTTGTAAATGCTAATTCCTAACTATATATGGTCTATAACCTATGGTTTTTTCTGTGAATTTCATTGGTTTTTTAACAGCTAATATCTGTAGCTGTAAAATGTATTCTTCTTTAAATCCAAAAATATATTTTATATGTTTATGAATAATTTTTTTTTTAAATATTTTTTTTTCTTCGTTCCCGCTTCGCGAATCGGGAAGCTTCCCGTTAGCTGACCTTGATGCCGCGAAATAGACCACGAGCCGGTAAACGTTTCTTTACCGCAAGTGCCGCGTTAGAAAACAACATCGTGACGCCTCCCGTCCGCATGACGTTTCACGTTGTCGCGTGATACGTCATATGACGTGCTACGTTAGCGAACTGGTACGCGAAGAGAGTCGCAAAGCGCAGGTTTCTGGAAGCAAACCGGGAGGCCCTGCAAAGCGCTTAACGTAAACACAGCAAGTCATGTGACTTGGTAATAACACTTTTCATTGGTTCATTTCACTTTTGGTTTCCTAATGATGTAAGACTAGGTCATATAATCTAAAATGAACACTTTTGATTGGTTGAGAACTCTTGTTTTTCCCAAATGATGAAAATCCCTCCTTCTTTCCTCACTCTGACTTTCATCATTGTGAGAGAAAGACCCTTTGTGATCACTGAGCAATGGCTTCTTTAGTAGCTTCAGCTGGTGCTTCCCCACCACCTCCACCACATCCAAGGAAGAGTGGACCACCTGCTCAAGTTATAATTCAACAAGAAGAAGAAGAAGAGGAACAGGACGACGAGCACGAAGAGAGGCAGTTTTTGCCTGAGCAGCCCAGGACGTCTCACCGGAAAGAAAACTTCATTTGGCAATTTTTTTAAATTCCCAAAGGTCAGAAAAAAGTAAATGCAAGATACGTAACTTGCCTTATATGTCAAGATAGACTGTCCAGAGGAACCGAGAAAAAATACAGTTTCGGAAACTACACAATGCATCGCCATATGACTAGGTGGCATCCTAACAACTACAGTGCTGCACAGTTTCGGAACGACCTAGATAATCTCCCTATTATGGCCAGAAGATCTGTTGTACCGGAAGTAACGGGACCAGAGGGCAGGGAGATGGTGCCAAATATACAAATGAAATTTGGTGAAGTAAAACACACCTGCGTATTTTGCGATGGATTCATTTCCTACGGAGAAAAAAGCATCACTCTGATCAACAGAGCTATTGACTATCATATGCAAGTTTGTACGAAACGCCCAAAATAATAAATACTTCTTTTTTTGTTTTGTTGCTCCTGTTGAGCCCTTTACAATGAATCGTTTTCATTGCCCCCTCCAAGAAAACCCCAAAAAAATATAAAACTTCAGAAAAATTCAAAAAAAGTAAAAAAATGTTCCGAAAAATAATAAAAAAAATATAAAACAACAAAAACAATAAAAAAAAAAGTTCTTTTCAGAACTACCTCCCCGTTATTAAAAAATTGGTACAATATTTGGAACTGTGCCAACCTCTATTTCTCTTAGTTCGCTTCCCAGTTCGCTCGCCGGTACGCGAACTAGAAGCGAACCAAAAACAGTAAGTATAAGGGAAGGAAACAGACACTTATGTTAAAAGAAAGACAGCTATAGGGGAGTAAACTAGAGATACTATTACCCGTAATCCACTGCTGATGATGTCACATATTACATCATTCATGACATGCTCAGTGACATCATCAGCAGAGGATTGCGGGTTTTTTGGCAACGTGCCTTATCCACGGTTTAATAACGCTGCCTTTTGCTTTATATAAGTTTTCAAATTGTATGAAATATATACCAATAGGTCGTTATGAACCTTTAGGTAGTGCTTTTCTTCATGAGGTCTGGTCGCTTCCATACACATACAGATGTTTCAAAGATGATCAAGAAGTTTATCTGAATGGAGAGGAATGCACTGAGACGCCAGATCATTCACTAATGTGTAGGCACATACAGTTACACGGTTCATGCAACAAACACCGACCAAATATGGCTTGCGTGTTGCAAGGCACGCCAGTTCCTGCTATCATCCCCACGTTCAAGTTGTTGGAAAATGGTAGTTATTTGATGCTCAATAATGAAGATTGTTCTGAGTTAATTGAAAAGGGTCTGCACCTCTGTACGGGTGTTCGCTATGTGAAGCACGAAAGTTTCACGGGCCGAACTCAAGGCCACCTCTCTCTGAGACAAAAGAGCTCTTATTCTTGCCATGCCGTTGAAATCTGTCCCAAGGTTGGTATTTGTGGCCAGATTGAAAACTCCCTATGTTCATGTGTGGGAGGAAATAGAACATTTCTGCAGCAAATAACCCGTTCACTTACTGTTACGATAAAAGGAATACTTTTAATTCAGATTTGCCTTTCAATTTCAGCAAGATGGTTCCGACTATCTTTAACGCATCCTCCACAAAGACCCTGGCGCACTTTTTTAAAGTTGTTACCAGTGGTCTCGTGACTTCATTTGAGAAAATCTTTGGAGTCATCCCTGCTTCCTTTCATTCCATTTTCTCCACTCCGGTTCGTGGATTGGCATTTTTACTTGCATTACCAGCGGACGCTCTTGTGCTTTTTTACATTTTTAAATATGGATGTCCCTCCTATGCAACCTCCCACCCTGCAGCTGCTGACACTGTTCCGCAATCGCATGCTAGAATATTATGGCACAATGCCGTTGGCGATATTAAGCACGGCATATGGATTATCTTTTCGATTCTCCTCCTTCACCTGTGTCCAGCCTGTATTTCACTGCCTGACCTGTGATTTCGATTGGGCCATTGATTTGTGTCTCTGCGGACCGGTTTCTCCTGACGTCGACTTTAATCAGCTGATGACTCCTATCATTACTCACGAGTTGGTTTGTCCTGGCGAAAGGATTATGGCTGTGGCATTGATGCATGGACTACTTGGTCCCTGGAATTTACTGGCGGCAGCACAGTCTTTCTTGGAACAGAGCTTTCTTGAAAACCCACCGAGCTGTCCTCTGATGGTGATAGAGGATCCGGTGCTGGGAGAGCACGTATGTTCTTTTCCGCTTTTAAATTGGATGGCTGAACTGTTTTCGGATGAAGACGGTGACTTCCTATTGGAGGCTGTTGCAGCTTATTTTGCATACACAGTTATGTCATAGACCTTTTTCATGTTTGATATGCTGAGTACTAGCATTTCATTGACAATTCATTGACTTATTTGTCAAGTTTTTATTATTTACCTTGCCTATTGGCTTAAGACTCGATAAAGTACTTGGCTGTTTTATTTTTCTTTAGCATTAAATTTTCCTAGTTTTTAATGCTTTACCTTGCGGACCGTCCACATATAAACTTGCAATCTGCTCTCATGAGATGGC
The DNA here is from genome assembly GCF_964261635.1 of Lissotriton helveticus. Classification (NCBI taxonomy): domain Eukaryota; kingdom Metazoa; phylum Chordata; class Amphibia; order Caudata; family Salamandridae; genus Lissotriton; species Lissotriton helveticus. The sequence continues at coordinate 2,006,566,437 of NC_136067.1, forward strand.
ACTTCTATTATCTTATTCAGTTCGTTTCCGGATCATGGGGAGGTGTCATCTAGGTCCTGGATATCTTTACACCGTGTTAAGTTAGCATGGGCTCATTACCGGTTTAAACGCCATTTTTCCTTTTTTGCAACTTCTGCACACGACACTTAGTTGTTGCTTTAGCTTTCCACCTAGTAGTTCATCGTGGTTTACATGAGAATAATATGTTATTGTTCTACTATCTGCTTTGCTTGTTAAACTATATCTGTACAGCGAGTGCTAAAGTTTCAAGAACAACACGATACAGAATTGTTATGAGGTCTGATCTCCACGACTTCATACTCATAACATAAGTGCAACTTCTGCCAATTCTGGGCATGAGGCGAGTTTTATATTGCTTTGCCGAACACACATACACAACAGTTGATGCGGTTCACATGAAGAGAGAGCTGGTGTATGCTGATGTGATTCCTTCAAATCTAAGACACTAAAGTATGGGCACGCCCTAAACCAACACAAAGAGACCTTCTTAGCAAATAATATAATATGTGTATTAGGGAGGGTGAGATATAAGCAGCCGCGGGCCGTGGAGGGAGTTACGGTGAGGCAGGGAGGCGGGGAGGGGGAGAAGCAGGGTGGAGCCCTCTCTACCTTGCCCCTCCCCCTCCCCGCCTCCCTGCCCCACCGTAACTCCCTCCACGGCCCGCGGCTGCTTATAAGTGTTGCTAACTCTTATTCATTTACAGCATGTTAACATACTGTCACCATTCGCTTTTTATGTACTAGTAACTATGCTGGTAATTTTGCTACTGATAATATGTGTACTTCTATTATCTAAGATACTACGCCTGAGAAGACGGCATTAGTAAATAAACATTTCAAATACACATCTGTTCTTCTTAACTCCATGTTCTGGTTTCTAAGAAATCTATAACGACCGACTGGTCATGAGTTCCACGTATCCTGAGGTACTATAAGTTCATATTCTGGATTGTCTAAACATTGAGAGTTTGTTATATCCAATGTGACACTGTACCTAGCTTGCTAAGGAGTTTTTGATTACTAACGTGAGTTTTGGGACACCCTAATTCGCCGAGGTTCCAATCCTCTGTCCACAGTTCTGTGTGAGAACAGAAACCCTGCGACAGGGGCACCCCCGACCCTTGCTGGAGCTTCATCACACTTGCGATACAACTCCAGCAATGCGCCACCTTTACGGCACAGATACATCACGCATCTGTGCTGTTTTTGCCCCATGATGCGCCGCATTGTAAATGCAGCACACCATAGGTGACGGAACAGCGGCACAGAATGACTAACACATCCCTGGTGATGCGCCAGTCATCATAAATGTATCCCTATGCTTCTTATCTTGTTAGAGATGAACCGCCATATGTATCATCAAAGTTTTTTGCATTTCCTAAATAGCGAACTTTAAGGAATAAATAGCGATTCTTTACCATTCCTAGTTTGCGATTAGCTATTTGCTAATTACAAATTACCCATTCATTTCCTTCATTTCCATAGGGCGGTTGGACTCACTTTTAGCTCGAACGGCTGAATGGATTTCCACGAAACTTGGCAAAATTGTAGGGACTGGTAGCCCGATGTGCCTTTGCTATGTCTCAAGATATATGCTCCAGTGGTTTTTACGAAAATTAACTTTGAAAAATATATATTGGGCTACATTGGCCTATATATATGTTGGAGCCCAAATGTAGCCCAATGTAGCCCAATGAAGCCCAATGTAGCCCAATGTAGCCCAAAGATGGCCGCCAGACACACAAAAAAACAAATGTAGCCCAAATATCAGCCAGATGTAGCCCAACTATAGCCCAGTGACAGAATGACCAATCAGCTTCGCAAACCTCCGTTACGCGAAGTGGAGCGCTGTTACAGATATATATCTTTTTTTGAACGTTAATTTCTCAAAATCCACTGGAGCACATATATTGAGACCTAGCAAAGGCACATCGGGCTACCAGTCCCTAATATTTTGCCAAGTTTCGTGCAAATCCATTCAGCCGTTCGATTATTATTATTATTATTTTTTTTTGCCCCGCGGGGCCCTTTTAAAACCTCCACATCAAACCTAGGGGGTCAGCGAGGATCTACTATGCCCCTTTATAGTTATTTCCCCCTTTGTTTTGACCTCCTCTTGTCTCTCGATCCTACCGAGAGACAAGATGGCGGCCGCTACGGACTTTTTGGAATGTTGACAGACGCCGGAGAACCAATCAGCTTCGCTTCACAAAGCTCCGTTGCGCGTAAAGTACGCGAACCGGAGCGCTGCCTGGTCCGCTGTTACAGATATATATCTTTTTTTAAACGTTAATTTCTCAAAATCCACTGGAGCACATATATTGAGACCTACAAAAGGCACATCGGGCTACCAGTCCCTACAATTTTGCCAAGTTTCGTGCAAATCCATTCAGCCGTTCGGGCTAAAAGTGAGGCCAACCGCCCTATGGAAAACTCAATGTTAAAAACACGTTTTGGGACCCCCCTTTTTTCTCGGCCCCCGCTTGACGAACCCCCCCCAAATTTTCAAGGGCTGCTCAGAAACAAAATGTGCCATTTTCCTGAAAATTTCAGCCAATTCCGTCCACAAACGCCAAAGTTATTAGACATAGAATTTTCAAAAAACCCATAGAGAAAAAATCCTAACTATATATACCTACTGGCGACCGCCAGTAGGTAATATATATATATATCTATATATTACCTACTGGCGGTCGCCAGTAGGTATATATAGTTAGGATTTTTTCTCTATGGGATTTTTGAAAATTCTATGTCTAATAACTTTGGCGTTTGTGGACGGAATTGGCTGAAATTTTCAGGAAAATGGCACATTTTGTTTCTGAGCAGCCCTTGAAAATTTGGGGGGGGGGTTCGTCAAGGGGGGGCCGAGAAAAAAGGGGGGTCCCAAAACGTGTTTTTAACATTGAGTTTTCCATAGGGCGGTTGGCCTCACTTTTAGCCCGAACGGCTGAATGGATTTGCACGAAACTTGGCAAAATTGTAGGGACTGGTAGCCCGATGTGCCTTTTGTAGGTCTCAATATATGTGCTCCAGTGGATTTTGAGAAATTAACGTTTAAAAAAAGATATATATCTGTAACAGCGGACCGGGCAGCGCTCCAGGACGCGTACTTTTCGCGCAACGGAGCTTTGTGAAGCGAAGCTGATTGGTTCTCCGGCGTCTGTCAACATTCCAAACAGTCCGTAGCGGCCGCCATCTTGTCTCTCGGTAGGATCGAGAGACAAGAGGAGGCCAAAGCGAAGGGGCAAATGACCATAAGGGGGAATAGTAGATCCTCGCTGACCCCCTACGTTTGATGTGGAGGTTTTAAAAGGGCCCCGCGGGGCAAAAAAAAAAATAAATAATAATAATCGAACGGCTGAATGGATTTGCACGAAACTTGGCAAAATATTAGGGACTGGTAGCCCGATGTGCCTTTGCTAGGTCTCAATATATGTGCTCCAGTGGATTTTGAGAAATTAACGTTCAAAAAAAGATATATATCTGTAACAGCGCTCCGCTTCACGTACTTTTCGCGTTACGGAGCTTTGCGAAGCTGATTGGTTCTCCGGCGTCTGTCAACATTCCAAACAGTCCGTAGCGGCCGCCATCTTGTCTCTCGGTAGGATCGAGAGACAAGAGGAGGCCAAAGCGAAGGGGCAAATGACCATAAGGGGGAATAGTAGATCCTCGCTGACCCCCTACGTTTGATGTGGAGGTTTTAAAAGGGCCCCGCGGGGCAAAAAAAAAATAAAATAATAATAATCGAACGGCTGAATGGATTTGCACGAAACTTGGCAAAATATTAGGGACTGGTAGCCCGATGTGCCTTTGCTAGGTCTCAATATATGTGCTCCAGTGGATTTTGAGAAATTAACGTTCAAAAAAAGATATATATCTGTAACAGCGCTACGCTTCGCGTACTTTTCGCGTTACGGAGCTTTGCGAAGCTGATTGGTTCTCCGGCGTCTGTCAACATTCCAAACAGTCCGTAGCGGCCGCCATCTTGTCTCTCGGTAGGATTGAGAGACAAGAGGAGGCCAAAGCGAAGGGGGAAATGACCATAAGGGGGCATAGTAGATCCTTCCTGACCTCTTAGGTTTGATGTACCATTTTGCCAAGTTTGGTGTAATTCCGTTCAGCCATTCAGGCTGTAGACGTATGTAAATGTCCTATGGAAAATTGCATGGGGAAAACACATTTGAAAGTGTTGAAATTTAGAACCAATTAAAATGTTACTTTGGTTTTGTATTTGTGTGTGATGAAAGTTAATTGGTTATGTATATATGTCAAATGAGAGGAAACCACAGCCATTTTGTGATACTACTGTCTGAGGTACAATTGTGAGGAATTTTTGGTGGTGAATTTCTGGTGTTTGATTTACACAGTACTAACACTTTTCCTACTTTTAAAAAGGTGAGTTGTTAATTTGTAAGGGGAACTATGTTGTACACTTGAAGATAATTTGAAAAATGTTTTCTGTTATTTATTTGCAGTCCTTCTGTTATACTAAATCTGTTATACTAAATACTTGATAAAGTTAGTTTTATATTATGTATTACTAAAAACGATAAATGAAAGTGATTATTTTTTTCTGCAATTTACAGCAAGCAATTTTTAAAATAAAATGGCTCACAATGAAGAGACCATGGCAATTTCTTTTGAATTGTCCACTACATTGATTGAAATTGAGAGCACCAATAATGAAATATTGTCACAAGGAGGAGATGACTTGTATGATTCCATTAGATTGATTGAAATGGACAGCACCAATAATGAAATATTGTCACAAGGAGATGACTTGAATGATTCCACTACATTGATTGAAATTGAGAGCACCAATAATGAAATATTGTCACAAGGAGGAGATGACTTGTATGATTCCATTAGATTGATTGAAATGGACAGCACCAATAATGAAATATTGTCACAAGGAGGAGATGACTTGAATGATTCCACTACATTGATTGAAATTGAGAGCACCAATAATGAAATATTGTCACGAGGAGATGACTTGAATGATTCCACTACATTGATTGAAATTGACAGCACCAATAATGAAATATTGTCACAAGGAGGAGATGACTTGAATGATTTTTTTGATCAATCTCTTGATGGCGAATTTATCGAATGTTTGGAGACCATAGAGTTACAAGAATCATCATTGCAGACTTTTCATGAGGACATTGCTGATGAGGACATGTTACTAGTTCTTTCAAATTTAGAAAATTCTGAAGAATAAATTTATATTTAGAAATCAAAAATTGTTTGAGACATTATTCATTTTTATTTTTAATTTATGAGGTTGTAGCGAAGTGATTGTAGTATAAAATGAGACTTATAGTATAGAGTGCAACATTTTTATGTTACATGGTAAGTTTACTCATATTTACTTCCCTTCTGCCACTATATTATCTCCAATGTGTATTTGACATCTCTTCTTCATCTCCGGCCTCCTTTCTCTCACTGTGTGTCTCCGATGCATCTTATCGCTGCTATTTTGTGTAATTACAGAAGAGAGTAAAATAAAATAGTTCGGAACGTGAAAAGGGGGCAAAGTAGAGTACTCCTCACCCCCTAGGTCTTTTTAGGCGGTCCCAAAAGGATCAGTTTCTGCTTTCCTGAGAGATTATGGTATGAGTTCCATATACCACAATAACTTGCATTACAACATGCAAGATATCTATCTCCTTTTGGAGATATTCGCGCTAAGCGCGAATATCTCCAAAAAGTAACACCTGCCCTGAGCAGTTCTTAGCCATGTTATCCAATGGGAGGTGGATAACATGGCTAAGAGCATTAGCTCGGTAATGCATGAATATCGCTGAGTTTTTAGCGATATTCATGCATTGCGGCCGTTTATTATCGCATTTGCGATAAACCTTGATAATAGCAAGGTTTATCTTCGATAATTTCTGACGATGCTTAGCGGTAAAAAATTTGTTGGTAAGCATTGTTAGCGATAAATATCGCTTAACTTTGGTAATATGCCCCAACGTCTGTTAACGTTCGATTCGAAGGAAATGAGGAAGTGTTGAAAAACATTGTCTGCGCCATCTTGCCTTTTTTGAAATGCCACACTTTTGTCGTGCACGGCAGCCATTTTAGATGCCTTGACCAGACCCACTCTCTGCACGCTGTCGATTCGTAGCATGGCTCCTCACCCTCGCAAGCATCTTCCCCAGGCACTGGTCACCCCCGCTCTCTGTCTTATGCATGGGCAATAAACCTCCCCCCATCTGCGCTGCTCTTCCCTGAGAATCACACTCTGTGCCCGCCCGACACCTCCCTTTCGCCCTATTCACTACCGCACCCTCTGACACTCCTCTTCCTCTGTGTCCGATTGTCCAGGCTATCACCTAGCCCTGCAGATGTAGTTTATGGCCCCAGCTGTAAAGAATCACCCCTCTTCAAAGGAGTTATAGTAGATCAAGGCCCACACCCGATGAGATCCGTCACACCACACGTGTTCCTACTATCTGAAAACCATCCTGTATTGTGATTGGGGAGGGGACCGAGCCTGAAGCGGAAGATTCCAGGAATGACTCTTGGTACATCAAAGTTTATACAATTATGTGTCTCATTAAAAATATATAGCACTCCAACAAAGTAGTAGGAATATAAAACTTTAATAACATATAAATATATACAACAAAACAAAAACAGTAAAAACATTTAAACAACGAAGAGACCGTGGCAATTTCTTTTGAATTATCCAATAGATTTATTGAAATTGACAGCACCAATAATGAAATATTCTTGTCAGTAGCGGTCTGTTGTGCGAATAGTTCCAAGGCAGCAGAACGCGCTGAAATCTAGATGGCACGAAAGTGATGTCTAGTAAGTTGCCGCCCAGCAAATAACGGCGTGGGGCGCCGCGGGGGTGAGTGAGTCCAGTAGGCACCACAGCTATTCTTACCGGCATTGCAGAATTACTGCTGGGGACAATGCCTGTGCTGTAGCAGGGTCACAGCAGAAACAAAAAGGATTCTGTTGAAGATGTTGTTGGTTTTCAATTTGAAAACAGTTCTGGTGTCAACTGCTATGGTAATATAGTGGTTAATGTTTTGTTTTCTCTAGAAAATGTAAAAGAGGGGGAGGCAGTCCAAAGTTCCGTTAAAAGGGCAAAGGAAAGGATCGGTGGTTTGAACTATCAGTGAAAAAGGGGAGGGGGTGCAACAATTTTTCCTACCGGGTCACACTGTGCTTTCACCGGAACTGAGGTCTGCAGGATTCTAGTAATTCAAAGTGAGGCTGGCGCCAGCATGGGAGCGCCGACGTCCCGCGGATACAGTTTCGTCACTCCACGGGCGATCATGGCAGTCATTCCCCATCGGGGGTCGGAGACTCCCGCGGCTCCTCTAGAATCTTCATGGTCGTGGAGGACTACGGTGGTGGAGTCAACCAGTGACCAGGCCATTTCTTTATGCTGGGCCCGCTCTTGCCAGGTCGACCGCCATTTTGAGAGTTCGGTAGCTACTGGCGATCGCGGGGTCAAATGAGCGGACGGGCTCCACCCTGCCGGGCGAGACGTTGCAGCATGGCCACAGTGGAAGAACCCTTTTCCGGGCGCCTGGAGCGCTGAGGGTGCAGCTGGGAAGCCTCCACCTGGGGAGGCGGGAGAGGCCTGTTCGCACCGTCTCTCCCTCCCAGTGCACCCCACGGCGTCTCGCTTGAGATTTGTTATGGCCGGACCAGGCGATGAGGACGAGGGGGGGGGGGTCGGAGGCATGTGCAAGACATCCCCCCCCAGTGTTGTCGCAGCCATTATTCATGAGAGAAGAAGTGTCCCGTCCATCTTCGGGCCGGGCTTCCGGTAGATGTCGGCCGGACGCCCCTGGCTCTGGCCCCATGAACGGGTTTCTTGGTTTATCGGCTGCAGCCGGATCCCGTCGTCCTCGGCCCCCCGACCGTTGGTGGCCGGACCGGAAGAGCATGTGGCGGGAGTACCTGCAACTCTCAAGGGCCACCGCGGCCGGACTGGGAGAGAGAGGGGAGGGTCAAGGAGACATTCCCCCCCCCTGCAACTGTTCAGCGTTGTAAAGGCAATCCCCTGGCCGGGTCCCGCTGGCCTCGGCCTCTCCTCCGGCTACACCCTACGTTAGGATCTCCTGGCCGAGGCGTGGCAGCAGGACCTGCCTTATATGGGCTGCTCCCGGCTGGGCGTAGCCGCAACCCTGCCCCACCTTGGAAGTTTCCAGAGTGGGGGCGGATGTTCTACTGACTTGCATTTTCCCTAGTCTATCGATTTTTTTGGCGTGGCAGGCGGTGGGACAGCGAGGGGTGATTTGGTTTCTCTTACTGTTTTTCTGGTCTCTCACCACTGGCATATTTTAACATTTTCTTGTTTCTAGGACATTAATAGGTTTTATCATTACGTTATGTTATCGTTTCTTTGTTCGTTGTTTAATAAAAGTTCATGTTCATCAGTGGCCTACTGATTTTCGTTTTCCTATTCTTTTCTTTCCAGGTTGTTTCATGCTAAAGTTTCTGTTAACAGGATACAGTGATCACTTCGTTATTATTGCATATGTCCTTTTCACTAGGGGTGCTCTCTGGTCGGGCCAGATGACGTATCTCTAGTAAATGGTCCGGGTGAAACAGGTGCATCAATCAGTGGGGAGTAGATAGGCATGACAGATTACAACGGGGGAGAAAGGTCCGCATTACGTACCCTTTCACTACTTGCAAAGATTTTCCTACGTTTATTTGCAAACAGGGAATACCTCCAAAAAGAACTAATTCCCAAACAGTCAATGTTCGGACAATCAAGCAATCAATGAGGAATGAAATAGGTACGACGTGTTAAAGGCTTGCGTCACCTACCCTTCACTATCTGCAAAGGGAGAGAGAATATTCCTATTCTTCCTCGTTTGCAGGCAGAGAAGATCCTTAAGAGAACCAACTTCGAACAATTCAATGCTCGATTGGGGTACTGTGAACACAAATGAACGCCGCTTATGTACATACGCATTGCTATTTTCAACAGGTTGTTCCTAATGTTTCTATTTTAGCGAGGTCAAAAAGAGATCCCATTAGTGGCCTACTGATTTTGCTCGATTCCTTTTGTTTTTTTACACGATTTTTCACTATCTGCAAAGACTAAACAGAGTATTGCGACTCTGTGCTTGTTTGTAAATAGAGAATGAACCAAAGAGAACAATCAATCAAATGGAGAGAGAAGCAGGCACGACGGATTACAAAGGGGGCAAAGGGCTGCGTTAACTACCCTTCACTATCTGCAAAGAGAGAGTACTCCTAATAGAAATGAGGGGTGGGGGGCAGCATTCAAAGCAGATCAGTGTGCATAAACACGAAAATGTTTTTACTTACCACGTACTTGACATTCGACAGCTTATGATATTTGCTATTAAAAAACCATTGAAATTCACTGAAAAAACCATAGGTTATAGACCATATATAGTTAGGAATTAGCATTTACAAAACCTTGAAAATTCACTGAAAAAACCATAGGTTATAGACCATATATAGTTAGGAATTAGCATTTACAAAACCTTGAAAATTCACTGCAAAAACCATAGGTTAGAGACCATATATAGTTAGCTGGACATTTTATTGACATAAAACCAATGAAATTCCATATATAGTTAGTTGCACTAACTATATATCGCGCACCCGCAATCCACTGCTGATGATGTCACATATTACATCATTCATGACATGGTCAGTGACATCACTGATGACATCACTGATGACATCTCAAATGACATCACTGATGACATCACTGATGACATCTCATTTGACATCAATGACCACATCACTGATGATATCATTCATGTGACAATACAATGCATCTCCTCACATTTTAATATAACCTCTGTTTCACCCAGTGTTAAAAAGAGAGTATAATTTTTGAAACCATTGACACACCAATACTAGTTACTACATACGCACTCACTGATTGCTACGTCTACACACACCTTCACTCATTCACCCATACAATCATTCATACATACAATCACTCATCTTTACAACACTATCATATGCACTCATACACCTATACAGACACTCACAGTCTGCCACTCATCCATGGAGTTACTCACACACCTAGTCAGTCCTGTAAAGAATCAATGACACTTCCATTTTCTTGTCTATACAGTTAAACATAGAGCACCTTACATTTTCAAACATATACTAACACATACTTACCTTCTTATACAATCATTGATACAAGTACAGATTGATCTGCACAGAGTCACACACCTCCCAGCTAGCCACACACACACTCAGTCTCCCATACAAATACTTGGGCAATCAATCAATAACCCATATAGTTACTCATATAGCTACTGATGAACACATGCAGCAGTTTACAGAACAACAGACATAATGATGCACAAATTAAGACAGTTTAGTCACTAACCCATGCACTCAGTGAGACACATTTAATCACTCACTCATACAGTCAGTCATGCACCTACTAAATCCTTCGTCCAGACACTTACACATCCACTGATTCTTCAATATGTAAGACATATTTCAACTTTATAGAAACAAAAAATCACTGGATGTTGTTATCAGTGATGTCATCAGTGATGTCATTTGAGATGCCATCAGTGATGTCATCAGTGATGTCACTGACCATGTCATGAATGATGTAATATGTGACATCATCAGCAGTGGATTGCGGATGCGCGATATATAGTTAGTGCAACTAACTATATATGGAATTTCATTGGTTTTATGTCAATAAAATGTCCAGCTAACTATATATGGTTTTTAACCTATGGTTTTTGCAGTGAATTTTCAAGGTTTTGTAAATGCTAATTCCTAACTATATATGGTCTATAACCTATGGTTTTTTCAGTGAATTTTCAAGGTTTTGTAAATGCTAATTCCTAACTATATATGGTCTATAACCTATGGTTTTTTCAGTGAATATATCTATATTTATATTTTACCTACTGGTAGTAATATATATATATCACTTTAAACCTCTTTGTCCAATCCATTTAATGTCCACATTTGGTAAACCTAAGTCTTTGTGAATTTCTTTCTGTTGTGTGTACCTTTCACTCCAGAAAATATAGCGTTCACTCCAGTAAATACAGTGTGTCCCACAATCCACACTGTAAGGATATTGAAGAGAGGTCTTGATGCACTCAGATGGACTCTGTAAATGCAAGGGCAGTTCGAAAATAGTGGATAAGTGGAGCAAAGAAATGAGTGGTTGTTCGAAATGTTACTAGCTACAAAAGTAGGGTGCAATTTTCTGTTTTTTAAAAGCCTGTTATTTATTGGTTAAGAAAAAGTGATAAAAAAGAACATTACTTAGGATAAGCTGGTATATAGACAAGTCAACAAACTTGCTGTTTTGATTTGCAACAATGTATGATGAACTTTTCACCTGTGTTTTCAATAAGGTGTTCCCTGAAGTGTTTCTATGGTAACTGGCAGAATGTGGAATGGGGAAGGGTTGAAAGTGTTGTCAGTTGAAAAGTGTTCAAAAGTTCGGCAATTTAAAAGTGTGTTTTATTTTAAGTTTAATGTGTGAATAAATGTAATTTGTAATTTATTTGTATATGTCTGTGGATTGAATGTGTAGATTGACAGGAAATGTTTGCTGTTTTCTATAGGAGTTCCTGACTCCCTTGGGTTGGTTAGGGGGTTTTACAATGATCTCCAATGTTTAGTTTTTTTTAAAATAATTTAGTTTTGTACTCTTTCGGAACGACTTACGTAATTCGCACTGTACCTGTACGGTAAATCTATCGTAAAAAAATAGCCTCTATTACTAATTTTTTTATAATCCCCCCGGACCCCATTGTGAGATGTTGGCCTGGTATATGATGTTCACTATTCTAGTGAGCACCTTGCACCAGTCCACACAACCCTTATGGTGATGGTTGTAAAGTCAACCTTATAGACCAGCTATCCTAGTGGTAGCATGGACAAAGCAGTCTTAGGCTAAACTCAAGAGGGCATGTGAAGCCAGCTGTTTTACCATATGCAATCCTTTTAATACCAAATGAAAGGACACCACACAGGTTATATATTCAAAATATATATGTATTTGTTTCTAAACAACCCCCTGAACTCTTTATGAGCACAGGAGCACAAGCGCATACCAAGTAACTTAATATAACATACAAAAGTTGCACAAATATGGATAGGCCCTGGTGGCCCGTAAAACCATATACTAAAATAGTGGTATAAGAACCATGTCACGAACAATGGTAAGGCCTAGGGCCTTGGGAATCGCTGGGGCTACACTGGACTAACAGTGGTTAGGGAGCAGGAGGCCCACGGGATGCGGGTGCAGTGTCTAAATGCACACGCGTGCACACATAGAAGTCAATGGGTACGTAAAGTTAGAAAGTTAAAGTTTTAGGAGTCTTCCGACTGGACTAGAAGCTAACCACTTGAAACTAGGACACTAGGAGAGTTACTCTTCTCAGGAGCACCACAGTACTCGCGTTACCCCACCCACAGGAAGCGGGTGCATAGGTCCCAAAGTGTGTCGGGTTTTGTCGTGAAAGCAGAGGGGACAGAGTCTGGGTCACTAGCCAGTGACCAGGATGGAACCAGGAAGGAACCAGGCGATGTCGGGGAGCAATCAGGTGATGTTGTGAAGCTTGTCTCTGCTGCCACGATGACAAGGAGGTGTCGATGACAACCAGGAGCTGGGCACGGACTGTCCAACAAAGGCTCTCGCTGTCAGCGGTGTCGGTTCTTTAGTCGGAATCAACAGGCCTTGGCAAATGCAACCCACGCAGGAATCAAAGATGGCTTCTGCATCAGACCAGCAAGGTCTGATGGGCTGCTCCTTTTCAGGGGAGCAAGGGCCAGTCTGGAGCAACCAGACCAGCAATGGAAATTCAATGATTCGTCGTCACAGAGGCCACTAGCCAATGGGCAAATGACCGAACAGACGCATCGAACACGAAAATGCAAAAGAGCCCCACTAAGCAAGGGGTGATTACACGACCTTGCCCCAGCTGAGTGATCAGCCATTTGTGTCAGTTTGGATGGCCAGCCAGGGGTGGCAAAAGATATGCTGCAGCCCCTGGTAGGCCTTGGGTGCACCTATGCCCTGGGTACCTATAGTACACTGTACAGGACTCATAAGAGTGACCCAAATCCAATTAGGTATGTACCTAAGGTACATGGAGTCCATTTTATAGAGAGAGCAGATATCCTGGGGCCCTGATTAGCAGGATCCCAGGCCAACTAAGTCGAAAACCAGCTAAATACAAGGCAAAAAAATATAGGGTAACCATAGTCAGGTATCCACCTTCCTACACCCATCCCCGGGGCTTATTGTATATGTTGGCGGGGGAGCGGTTTGCCCCCCGCTGCCCCGGGGACCGCCACCCCCGGGGCTTCCTGTTAAAAAAAAAATTTAAAAATCTCATGGGGGGGCTCTTTGACTTCCCACTCGCCCCTGGGAAGTCCAACTCCCCGGGGCTATAATATTTAATATAGTGGGGTCCATGATGGACCCCCCAGCCCCGGGGATCACCACCCCCCGGGGCTTTGTTGATGTTGGGAGGGGGCCGCCCTCCTGGAGCCCTCGATGGCCCTGGGGACCGCCACCCCCGAGGGCCAAATCCTGTAGTGTCCCGGGGTGCCCAATACCAGGACACTGCTGTTTGCTGTGGTAGGGAAGAGCCTCGCAGCTCCCACCCTACCACAGCAAACTGCTTTTTGTCAGAGAGACCAGCATGTTAGCTGGTCTCTCTGATGAAAAGCATCGCCGGCTCCTAAAGGACGTGGGGAGCCGGCTGGGATCGTGGGGGCATTTGGGCTCCCCCCACATTCCCCAATGTTTTTTATTAGCCCCGGGGATTGTAATAGAGGCTATTTTGTTTTTACGATAGATTTACCGTGTGCGTTCTGTGTGAATTACGTAAGTCGTCCCGTAAGCTAGAATGTGTGCAGTCAGTTAAATGTTTTAGTTTGGTAAATGTGTTTTGGTAAAATGTATGGTTTTAAATCATTTGACTAGAATCACACTGAGCATCTGTGTAAATTAAGGATTTATAGTTGCACCTTTTTCCATAATCTCCACCATTTTTCCTGACAGTCTACCTCTTTCTGCTTATACTGTCTGCTCTCTTGTGATATTTTCTCTCTTTCTTTATTTTTACCTGTCTTTCCTTATAGTGTTGCTTGTTGTCATAGTTCCTTCTGTACTCTTAGTGTCTCTCTGTCCTTATTGTCTCCTTTGTTTTTTAATAGTCTTACTTCTTTATATACTGGCTTCTCTGACCTTTTAATTCACCGTCTCTGATCATACCTCCCTGTTAAGAATTCCTCAGTCAGAATACATAGACTTCTGCATACTGTCTTAGGTAGATTTACAAGCCGCTTGGGCCTGTTTCTTGTTTTATTGTGTCTCACTTTTGGGTGTAATGTTGGTAAAAAAATAATGCAGCAATTTGTAAATGTATTTGGAAAATGTGTCATAATTGTCAACTGAAATGTAGTGGTTATATACATAGAATGTTTTCAGTCAGTTAAACATTTTAGTGTGGGAAATGTGTTTTGGTAAAATCTACGGTTTTAAATAATTTTTCTAGAATCACACTGAGCATCTGTGTAAATTAAGGATTTATAGTTGCACCTTTTTCCATAATCTTGACAGTTTCTGAATGCACCATCTCCCCTCTGCCTGCATCATCTCTCCTTGTGTCCACACTATCTCCCCTCCGCATGCACCATCTCTTTCTCTGGCTGCACCATCTCTCCCTCTGCCTGCAATATGACTGTGTATGTCTACACTATCTCTCCCTCCGTGAGCACCAACTCTTTCTCTACCTCAAGCATTTCATTCTCTGTCTGTACCATCTTCCTGTCTGTCTACACCATCTCTCCCTCTGTGTGCTCCATCTCTCCTCTGCATGTAACATTTCTCCATCTGTTTGCTCAATTTCCTCTCTGCTGCACCATTTCACCCTCGGCGTGTACCATCTCTCTCTCTGCCTGTACCATCTGTCTCTCTGTCTGAACCATCTCACCCTGTCTCTGCTCCATCTCCCCTCTGCCTGCATCATCTCTCCCTCTGCCTGCACCATCTCACTCTCTGCCTGCACCATCTCCCTCTCTTATTGCACCATCCCTCTCCCTCTGCCTGCACCCTCTCCTCCGCCTGCTGTTATTTTTACTCTTTTCTCTTCACCTTCTCCCCCCTCCTACCCCATGGTTTGTCCCTCTCAGTTCTCGGCTTTTCTTAAAGTCATTGAAATAAACATATGAAATGTGCTTTGAATTTGTGTGTGCGCTGCTGAAATAAGTTTAAATAGACACAGAGCAGAGGCGAGGCTGAAGAGCCGTGTTACATACATAGTGTAAGGAGATGGTGTAACTGTATGTGAGGGTATCACCCGGTGCGGTCTGCACCCTCTGCACCCCTCAAGTGACACCACTGACAAGCCCCTTGAGCCTGTTTCTTGTACTATTGTGTCTCCTTTTTGGTGTAATGCTGGCAAAAAATGCAGTAAATTTGAAATGTATTTGAAAATTGAGTCAGGATTGTCCACTGAAATGTAGTTTGAAGTTTGAAGTTTAAAATATTTTTAGAGCGCTCTGTGGCCAAGCGGCTTCCTGGCGCTAGGAGATGAAAAACAGTTACCAGAAGACGGAACACCAGGGGGTGATTAAGACGGGAAAGCTTGGGAAAACAGGTGTGTTTTAAGTGCCTTGCAAAAGTGCAAGTAAACAGGAATGGATCTGATGGTCAAAGGAAGGCTGTTCCAGAAGCGGGGGGCAAGGATGGAAAATCTAGTACCGCCTAGTCTGGACTTACGGAAGTGGGGGACAGTTAAGAGTGCCTGGTTGGAGGAGCGAAGGTTGCGAGAGGGAAGGTAGTGGGTGATCATGGAATAAATGAAAATAGGGGCCGTGCGAGCGCGGGCCATAAAAACAATGCAGCCCATCTTGAAGAGGGTCCTCTGCAGGATGGGAAGCCAGTGAAGGGATCTAAGTAAGGGAGTGATATGATGGAATTTAGGAAGCCTGTGAATAAGGCGGGCGGCCTGATTCTGGATGGACTGAAGACGCCGCAGCTCATAGGCGGGAATGCCCACATAGAGGCAGTTCCCGTAGTCCAACCATGAAAGAACTATGGCCAAAACAATAATTTTCAGGGCATCAAAGGAGAAAAAACGGGAAATCTTTCTAATAATCCTGAGGGACAAAAAGCAGGATGAGACGACAGAGCTGACCTGGGGACGAAGGGAGAGGTTCTGACTGATTTTAATTCCCAGGGTTCTAACTGAAGCAGAAGGAACCGGGGGTGGGCCAAAGGTGGAAGGCCAGAAGGCAGAGGTCCAGGGGCTAGAAGAGCCACCAGTAAGGACCAGCTCCATCTTGTCCGGGTTAAGCTTTAAATGATTTTGATTCATCCAGTCAGCAATGAAATCGAATGTGGTTTGGAGTTTAAGGATGGAATCAGAGTTATGAGAGAGGTCAAAAACCAGCTGAAGGTCGTCGGCGTAATTGTATACGGAGACCTCCATGTTTAACAAAGAAACAAATAGCGGATAAATATAAAGGTGGAAAAGAAGAGGGGAAAGGGAGGAACCTTGGGGAACCCCACAGGGCACCGCACGAGGGGGGGCAGAGAAACTGGAGAGACGAACGGCCTGCGTCCGACCTTGAAGAAATGAGGCAAGCCAAGAGAAGGCAGAGCCCCGGATGCCCGCTGCCATGACACGGTCGAGGAGGATGGAATGGTCGACCGTGTCAAAAACAGCGGACAAATCAAGAAGCACCAAGGCTTGGGGGAAGTTGGAGTCAGCCTTACTCTTCAGCTCGTCCAGAACAGCAAGGACCACGGATTCAGTTGAGTAGACTGGACGAAAGCCAGCTTGATGGGAGGCCAGAAGATGGTTGTCCTTGATGTAGGCCGAAAGGCAGGAAGTGATGTGGCTCTCCAGGATCTTTCCTAAATAAGAGAGCAGGGAAATGGGTCTACAATTAGTAGGGAGAGTGGGATCAGAGCCAGGTTTCTTTAAGATGGGGATCACTGTGGCTGATTTAAAGAAAACTGGAACTTTACTCTGGGAAATGGAGGCATTGAGAAGGGAGAGGGGGGGGTCGGGGCAACCGGAAAACAACTCCCTTAAAATGCGAGCCGGTCCATAGTCGGCAGGTGAGCCTGACTTAATTTTCCTGAGCAAAATAAGGAAAGATTCCTTAGAAATAGGTGGAAATTGAATAAGAGAGGAAGATAGAGGGGGAGGGAAGGAGAGGGAAGGGGAGAAGAAGACGGAGGGATGTTCCGTTTGATGTTGGAAATCTTCTCAAGAAAGAAGACATTCAAGGAGAGGCAAAGGGTTTGGGATGGGACTGGGTGGGGGTTGACTCTGTCAGATGCGGCCAGGGAGTGAACGATAGAGAAAATCTCCTTAGGTTTATTTGCTGCTGACAAAATCTTTCCAGAGAAATAGTCTAATTTAGCTGAGAGGATAGCTCTCTTGTAGTTGTTAAGGAGAGACCTGTATCGATCTCTCAGGGAGGGGCAATAGTTGCGCCTCCACTGGCGTTCTGAATGTCTGAGAGCCAATTTCAGGGTTTTGAGGTTATCAGTGAACCACTTGTTGGCTTCGTGAAGGTGGCACCCTTAACCCTCCTGAAAGGGGCTACTGGGTCGCATGAGGTAGACAGCCAGCCATTAATGGTGTCAACTTGTTGATCAAGAGAGAGATCCGATAGGTCAGGAGGGATGGCCGCCAAAGACGAGCAGAGAGTGTTAAAATCCACCTGATTCCCGTTTCGTGCTAGGATGTTCTTGGGCGGAGATGGCTTGTCAGTAGCTCCAGGGTCAATAAGGAAAGAAATGAGCAAATGATCCGACCAAGTGCAGGGGAGAGTAATGATGGAAGAAATAGCCCGACTGGCCGACCATAGCTGGTCAAGAGTATGACCATGCAAGTGAGTGGGGGAATGAATGTGAGAAATAAAATTGAGACCACACATGGTGTCAGTGAAATCTTTGGAAGCCCTATCTTCCCTGGAGTCGCCAGGCCAGTAATTGAGGTCGCCCAGTAGAAGGACCGAGGAGTTGTTGACCACGAGAGTGGCCAGCAGCTCCTATAGGGCAGGCATAAAATGAGGCATGGTCTGGGGGGGGCGGTATATAAGAACTACAGTGAGGGGAACCAAGAGGTTCATCGACCGGGCCACTATAAAATCTACATTGGGTATGGGGGGGTGAGGAAGCAGTTGGAACTGAAGGTTGGATCGGATGATCATGGCCACGCCCCCGCCGACTTTCCCATCGGGGCGATCAGCCCGGAGGGCATAGTAAGAATCGGGAAGCGCAGATAGGACATCCGGCAAGGAATCTGCGGAAAACCATGTTTCCGTAAGGAACAGGAAATCAGGAACCTCTGTATCCAGAAGATTATAGAGTTACAGCTGGTGCCTGCCCGCCGAGCGGGTGTTAAGAAGGAAGGCCGAAGCCACGGCAGGCAGGCAGGGAGGGTGAGGGGGGGGAACAGAGGGGGGGGGTGGTCGACTGGGGTCTAAGCAAGGGAGCCACAGGAAGGGGAGGGAAAGGAGGAGGAATTCCAAGGGCAATGATACGTTTGAGCGTAAAGGAACTGAGGGACCCATTACCTTGATAAGCAAGGAGTTGTGTGGAAGTGGAAGTTAAAAGAGGGGCAGAGTCTGTGGCCCCGAGTCCCGACCGGTCGCGGACAGGCGCAGATGGGTTTACCTTTGGCGCGCCTTTGGCGCGCCACCGGCGCGTCTGCTTCGCGGCCGGGATGATGTCGTCATTATATGCTGGCCGTAGGGGGGAGTGGCAGAGAAACTGCACCGGCAGCCCCAGAGTACCCACAATATGGCGTCCAACCTCGCCCGTCCCCACCACAGCAACCTAATCGGCTGTAAGGGGAAACGATCAGCGAGGCAGGGCAGTGGCGGTGAAGGTGCCGGCAAGTGCAAAGATATGACAGGTAAATTACACAAGTGCCCAAAAATTTATAAAAACGCTTTCAGAAAGCGAAGGTATTGGTGCTCCCGGCTTAAATGCCTCAGGAGATCTGCAGGCGATAGTAATCATGCGAGCAGACAAGCGTGGAAATTGAAAAGTCACGTTACACACAATACACAAGTAAAAATTGATTTGCTTTTAAAAATACAAGTCACAAAGCTCCCGGCTTTAATCGCCTCATGAGGTCTGCAGGTAATGTTGAATTATGCGAGCAGCGTGAACAGCATGCCAGAAGTACTCGCCAGAGGGGGGAGTGGCCGAGAAACTGCACCGGCAACCCCAGAATACCCACAAGATGGCGTCCAACCTCGCCTGTCCCCACCACAGCAATCTAATCGGCTGTAAGGGGAAACGATCAGCGAGGCAGGGCAGTGGCGGTGAAGGTGCCGGCAAGTGCAAAGATATGACAGGTAAATTACACAAGTGCCCAAAAATGTATAAAAACGCTTTCAGAAAGCGAAGGTATCGGTGCTCCCGGCTTAAATACATGCAATGTGTTTAGTCACTTAAACGTTTTAGTGTGGGAAATGTGTTTTTCTAAAATGTATGGTTTTAACTAACTTGTCTAGATTCACACTGACCATCTGTGTAAATTAAGGAATTATAGTTGCAGCTTTTTCCATAATGTTCACAGTTTCTGCTGACAGTCAACTTCTCCCTGCTTATACTGTCTCCTCTCTTGTGATATTTTCCCTCTTTATTTATTTTCACTTGTTTTTTGTTATAGTGCTGCTTGTTCTCACAGTCTCTTCTGTACTCTTAGTGTGTTTCTGTGCTCATTGTCTCTCTGATCTTTTAATCCTCTCTCTCTCATTATACCTCCCTCTGCCTGCACGTTCTCTCCTCCGTCTGCACTATCTCTCTCTTTGTCTACACCATCTACCTTCCGTCTGCATCATCTCTCTCTCTGCCTGCACCATCTCTGCTTGTCCCTGCACCATCCCCCCTCGTCCTGCACCATCTACCCCTCAACCTGCATCATCTCACCCTCTGCCTCTACCATGTCCCTCTCTGCCTGCACTATCTCACTGTCTGCCTGCACCATCTCTCTCTCTCTGCCTGCATCATCTCCCCTTCTGTCTGCTCCATAATAATAATAATAATAATAATAGGCATTCTTGTAGAGCGCAATGGTGACGCACAACGGCGTGTCCCCGCGCTGCGATGCGAGCGTGTTCAGAGGAAATTCTGAGGGGAAGGCCCGCTATCTGGCAAAGAGAAATGTTTTCAGCTTAGCCCTGAAGATAGACTCTGATGGTTCCAGGCGCAACGCTACCGGGAGTTTATTCCAGCAGGATGCGGCGAGGTACCTGAAGGATCTGCCACCCATCCTCGCTCTGGACACCTTTGGAATAGTCAGGCGCCCTGAGCCAGAGGATCTTAGCGCACGGGATGGCTCGTATTGTGTCAAGAGATCCTGAAGTGGAAAGGGTGCCCTGCCATTGATGATCCGATGGCAGGTGCAGAGGGCCTTGAATTCTACCCTGCTCCTGACTGGAAGCCAGTGCAAGGCTTGGAGCGCGGCTTTGGAGGCTGATCTTCTCGGTAGTCTGAGGACTAGCCGAGCAGCGGCGTTTTGCAAGACCTGAAGGCGGCTCAGATTCTTCTCGGGGATTCCCAGGTAGAGAAGGTTGCCATAGTCCATCTTGGACGTGACTAGAGCATGCACTAGTGTTCGGCGGGCTTTGGTGGGAAGGAGCTCCAAAACCTTCCTGAGGGTCTTGAGGATCCCGAAACAGGTGCCGACCACCCGGTTGACCTGGGTGCCAAAGGTTAGATCGGAGTCGAACCAGACACCTAGATTCCTCGCCTCCAGGCAGTGGGTGGGTGCTATTCCCAAGCAAGGAGGCCACCACGCTGACGTCCACGCCACTCGGTCTCCCCCTACCACCAGCACCTCGGTCTTGTTGCCGTTAAATTTAAGGCAGTTGGCAGACATCCAGGCAGCAAGATCTTGCATGCATGCTCTGAAGATGTCCGCTGCAAGGCCGGGTGCACGCGATAGGGAGATGACCAGCTGCGTGTCGTCAGCGTATGACACCAAGCGCAGACCGTAGCTCTCCACTATGGAGGCGACTGGGGCCACATATAGATTAAAAAGCGTTGGGCTTAGGGACGAGCCCTGTGGTACCCCCTGATCCAATGCCACTCGCCTGGAATAGCAGTCGCCCTGCCTGACTTGGAAGCCACGGCCCGATAGGAACGACTGGATCCATTTTAGCGCTGCATCACCCAGCCCTGCTTTGTTCAGACACTGTAGCAAGATGGGATGTGCTACAGTGTCGAACGCGGCGCTGAGGTCCAGC
Organism: Lissotriton helveticus; assembly: GCF_964261635.1. Taxonomy (NCBI): domain Eukaryota; kingdom Metazoa; phylum Chordata; class Amphibia; order Caudata; family Salamandridae; genus Lissotriton; species Lissotriton helveticus. The sequence goes on from NC_136067.1 coordinate 2,006,587,707, forward strand.
AGGATCAGGGCCATAGTGTGGCCCTCGTCGACCCCCTGCCTGATGGATTCGGAAGCCATAAGGAGTGCCGACTCAGTCGAATGTCGAGGTCTGAATCCGAATTGGGTGGGGTGAAGGAGATTAGACTCTTCCACAAACTGCATTAGCTGCCGATTCACCAGCTTCTCAGCCACTTTCGAGAAGTAGGGAAGGAGGGAGATGGGGCGCAGGTTCTCCAGCTTTTCGAAGCTAATATTAGGCTTCTTGCGGAGGGGGAGCACAACTGCTTGTTTCCATTCCCAAGGCACAATGCTGGACCTAAAGGAAATGTCCAGCAGGTGCCTGATATATGGCTCTAGTGTTGTCAGGCTGTCCCCCAGCCGTTTAGGAGATGCTGGGTCCCGTGGGGAACCTGATTTCATTGATCTACATATGTTGATCAGGTCTTCAGCTGGTGGGGTGGAGAAATTGAGCAGCAGATTGTGACCATCTACCTCTCTAACTGATGCCTCGACCTTTCCATCTACCGCTGGTTGGGCAGGGAAGGCGGAATAGATTTTGGACACTTTGTCGCTGAAGTAGTCGGCAATGCGATTGCAAGCAGCCAAAGAGCAGTCCTCTGATCCTGCTGAGGATTTGGGGACAGCAAGAGATTTGTATACACAGAACAGTTCTTTTGCTGAGTTCTCTGCATCCAAAATTCTCTCGGCGTAGTGGGCAGTTTTTGTTATCCTGATAAGATTATGATATGCTCGTCGGTGGGTGAGATATCTCTCTCTCGCCTGACTGTCGTAGGCTTCCCTCCACTGCCTTTCCGCTCGCTTACACTCCCTCTTGGCACCACGCAATTCTTCGTTAAACCATGGTGCCGATCTCTGTTTACGACCACCCTTCTTAGGATGGTCTAAAGGGGCCGTTTGGTCCAGCGCAGCCGTGATTCGGTCGTTAAGTAGTTTATTTACCGAATCCGCATCATCGCCTCCAGGGGGGCCATAGGCTGTAAGAGCCTCATTAAATTTGGGCAGGGAAAACCTAGCCCATTTGCGCCTGAGATAGTTAAGGGGAGTGGGAGCGGTGACCTTATTCTTAGGGAGAGAGATTTCAAAAGGCACCAAGAAATGGTCAGTCCACGGGAGAGGCACTGGAGGAGCCACCCTAACATCCTCCCAGTTGGCAAAGACTGGGTCAAGCAGATGACCATGTTGGTGTGTTGGAAGGTGGCCCTTCAGCTCTAATTGTAGTGCTTGGAGATCCTGCCGGAACTCCATCGCTCCCTTGTCTAGTGAATCTTCGAGGTGCATGTTAAAGTCTCCGAGTAGCAGAAACTTATCTCTCCGCAGCGCCATCTCTGTGGCACACTCTATGAGGGTGCCCTTAAACCTTGCCAAGGGGCCAGGGGGGCGGTAGACTAAATAACCTTTCACAGTTGTACCCCCATTGATTTTTATCGTGAACATCCCCACCTCACTTGCCGCCAGCTGGACTGATTCAATTTGACAGGCGAGGTAGTGTTTAAATGCAAGCGCTATGCCTCCTCCTCTGCCCTCAGGTCTATCCAGTCTTACCATCAGATAATCATCCGGTAGTGCCTGAATGATGTCAGGGTCAGAGTGTGTATCCAGCCATGTTTCTGTTAGAAATAGCAGATCCAATTGTCTGTCCACGAGAAGGTCGTGGATGTCGAACTTATGGCAGCGCAGCGACCTCACATTAAGCAGGCCGCACGACAGGGTGGGGCTGTCCCGAGTATCTGCCATTACAGTGCGGAACCGATATTGGCAGAATCTGCAGCCTGTGTCCACCTCTGCATGCATAGTGTGGAGGCCGTGACTGCATGTGGCGGAGGACAGCTTCAACAGCTCGTCCCTACTCCACTGGATCTGGTTGACCGGACCAGGGGGTTTGGCCCTGGGCCGTGTCCGGTCGCGGACGGGCGCAGACGGGCTTGGCTTTGGCGCGGCTTCGGCGCGCGCCCAGCGTGCCCGCTGCGCTCGTCCGCTGCGCTTCCTAGGCCAGGGTACCATTTTGTAGAGACAGGGGCGGGCGGGACTGAGCACTAGAGTGCTCGCCCAGCTCGTCCCCCTCACCCAAGATGGCGGGACCGGTGAGGAGGGAACGGGGGTTCGCGCCCTGCTAGCTACAGTATAAGTTTTAAAAACACAATGGGGCAGTATTATACAAGCAGTCTGTATAAACACAAGGCAACAATTTAAAAATAATAGCAGCAATTTCTGATCCTAAAACAGTCCCGGCTTTCCGCCTCAGGACATCACTCTTACCGCGCTAACAATCAGCGAGGCACGGGTGTGAGGAGCTTTTGTAGAGACAGGGGCGGGCGGGTCCATCTCCCTGTAACTTCATTACCTCTGTCTGCATCATTTCCGCTTTGTGTATGTGAATGCTGGGAGATACCACAGGTACCTGTCATGTGCACTACCAATTACACTTTTACTCTGGGAGCGTGCAAGGGGCTCACATACTAAAGACCGCATACTTTTGTGTGGCTGTATTGCTGCTACTGAAAGGCATCTGTAGAGGTCTATTATGATATGGCTGGTGGTGAGTATTAGACACCACTACCATGTTAAATCCTTTCCCTCTGTGCCTGTAGCATCTCACCCTCTGCCTGTACCATCTCCCTCTTTGTCTGCACTATCCCCTCTCTGTGTGCTCCATCTCCCCTCTGCATGTAAAATTTCTGTCTCTGTTTGCACCAGTTCCTCTCTGCTTCACCATCTCACCCCCTGTGTGCATCATCTCTCTCTCTACCTGCACCATCTCCCCTCTGCCTGCACCATCTCTCCTTCTGCCTGCAGCCCTGCACCATCTATCCTCTGTCTGCACCATCTCTCTCTCTCTGCCTGCATCATCTCCCCCTGTGTCTGCACCATCTCCCCTCCTCCTATAACATCACTACCTCTGTCTGCATCATCTTCACTTTGTGTATGTGAATGCAGGGAGACACCACAGGTTCCTCTATGTGCACTGTCAATTACACTTTTACTCTGGGGGCGTACAAGGTGCCCACACTGTAAAGACCGCATGCATTTCCGTGACGGTATTGCTGCTACGGAAAGGCATCTCTAGAGGCCCATTATGATATGGCTGGTGGTGTGTATTAGACACCACTACCATGTTAAACCCTTTCCATCCCGGTCGTAAAGTGACCGGGACAGAACATCGGTGGACGGTCTTTTCCACTGCTGTGGAGTTCTCAGTCATTGTGGGGGGTCATTCTGGTTGGGGGTCATTCTGGTTGGGAGTGCGGGTGAATTGGCCTCACCAGGCTGGCGGAGGGTATTGCCAGCCTTGCAGGCGCAATCTGCCCGCCATCGTAATTGGCCCGTTAGTGTCTCTCTGTCCTCATTGTCTCGCCTGTCTCCTAATAGTTACACTTCTTTTTATACTCCCTTGTCTAACGTCTTTTTATATTGTCCCCTGTCTTCTCATACTCTGTATCTTTCTTCTTATACTCTCCCTTCTCTCCTCATACTGCTACCTTTCTCCTCATTATCTTTTCACATTTTCCAGTCTTTTCGTAATCTATGTATCCCCTTATACTCCATTATCTGCTTATATCCTCTTTTCTATTTATATTTCATATTGTCTTGTAGTCCTCTTTCTCTTGTTGTAAGTCCTTCTATTTTCATATTCTTATGTTTGTTGTCATAATCTCTCCTGTCTTCTTTTAAGTAATATAATAGTGTATTTGATATAATTTATTTTTCTAAAGATATATATTTTTTATAAACGAAGACTTTTCTGCAAAGATTGAAAACTGCTAACAGTAGTGTGCGCAAAGTAAACAATACTGTGACTAATTCTGCAACTACAAGAAAAAACAAGAGTCATGGAACAACTTCAGAAAAAAATGTATATAGTAAAAGGAGGATCAATCAATTTAACGACATAAGAGGAAGATGTTTTATAATAGAATTTTGTTAAATTTGAGTAAGTTAATAAAGAATTGTAAGATGAAAACCACATTTTATAAGAAGAGAAAATGTATTGAAAATGTAGTTGAGAAAGCTTTTGAATTAAAAAAAACTGTTTGTTTTAGTAATCAATAGAATTCGATGACTAGATAAGCCAATCCATATAATGAAGAGTAATTAACAGAAGTAATTTTTCTGAAGTTTTTTTGGGTGAATGGAAACATAGTTCAAGTTCTGAGCCTTTTTTTAATGAGGAGAGTTATCTTCAGAGTAATGACTTGTTGCATGCTGTTGTCACTACAGGTCGTGCTTATGAGGTTAAAAATGGTTGTCCTATTGAGAAAGAGAAAATTGTTCCTAGAAATGCAGATGAGGTATTAGCTGATGAGGTATTAGGGAGAAGGCCTAAAGCTCCAGTGTACACTTGGAATTGCAGTAGTATTTGTAGTGTAAGGAAGGAATCTATGAGTTTTTAACCCCTTCCATGCTCATGACGAGCTCAGCTCGTCATGCAGTACACTGTTTGTGTGCTAATGACGAGCTGAGCTCGTCGTGAACAATGGGATTTAAGGGAGATCAGCACCAAGCGGGAATTGCTGTAGAATTGATAGTGTTAAGCAATTTCTCACGTAACTATACTAAGAAAAGTGTTAAACAAAAGATTAAGATGTTGCAAGGATTAGGCCCTTGCAGAGTGAGAGAAAATACTGGTTTGCAAGGACATTCTTTGGCTTGTCTTTCTAAAAAAGTACGTAGAAGTGTTTTTCACCATTTCAGGATGTTGGCAATACATCATACTGAAATTAGGAAATTAGTCACAACGTTGTATTATGCAAAAAGTCCAGCTCTAATGTTAAAGAAGTTGAACAGTGCTCTTTTGCATGTGTCAGTTGTAAAGAACGTGTGTGATGAAATTCAGGTTAGTTACTTTGGTGTAGAAGAAGATAGTGCAGAAATTGTAACGTTAGTAGAAGGAATTGTAGAAGAGAATGTACAACATTGCAGTACTGAAAAATTTGAGCAAGAAATTACAAAGTTCAAGTTGATTTCAGGTGAAACACCAAATTATTCTTGTACTTGTTGTCGATAAAAATCAGACTAGGAATGTTGATTTGTTAAAAATGTGAAAAGGAAAATCATAAGGAGTGTATGGAATTTGTAATTTATTTGTTGGTAGAGAATACTTTTGATTAGGGTTGTGATCAGTGTATTTGTAAATATTGTTATAACAAATTAGACGAAAATAAAATGACTGCTAGATCTGTGCATAATAATTTTGAGTTGATAAAAATTCCTTCTGAACTGGTGGATTTAAATACCTATTTGTCAATTCTTATTCAAAGTGTGCATCCTTTTCAGGCTATTGTTTGTATGGAGCCTAAGATAGGGAAATTGCCTCCTTCAGATTTACAGAGAGGATTCACGCTATTAGTGCCCATTGAAAATCCTTCAGTGCCAAGCCACTTAATGACTTTTTGGAGTGCTTTGCTTTAACATGCTGTAGTTTGTGTAATTATAATTATAATGTTGGGAAACTATACATTTTTGGTTTCAGTACTTCTTGAACTATTAATTTGCATATAAAACTTACATTTATAAAACACCCTGAAGTCACATGACACAATTTAAGAAGGCCGCCAGGTGACTGTGAAAATGATAAGTGTAAATGACCGCGTTGGTAGGGTAATAAAAAAAATAGCGTTTTTCAAAAGCAGATATTCAGAAATAATTAGTAGTCGTTTGCTCACCTGGTAATAGGACAGATTTTGATTTTGATTTTGTTTTTTGTGTTTTTTATGGCTCTTTGTCAAACTATGACATAGATATAAGGCATAAACATTTTTCATGTTTTTCTATTATGCAGAATCTAAACTTATAAGCCTAGCAGAATTTGTTCACAGAAGTAAAATGGATGTTTCAGAGACTACCATTAGTAAATTCATGAAAATACATATTTTTGCTGCTTTTGACAGCTCTTTACATGCTACATAATGGCCGACATGCTGTTTCGTCTGTTGGTGTTTTTCATATAATGATCTCAGTTTTGTTATTGGACATAATTTCAACATCTCAAAATATATGTTCTGAGTTTTATGCACAGTAGTGATGCATATTTTGTGAATCGTTGGCATATGATTTCATGCATATAACTCCTGAAGGTCACAGTCCTTGACGTTTGACCCTAAGTGGTAGCTACTGGAAGTGTGCAAAGGATATCTGTTTGGAACAGTGAAATTGTTTTTGCAAAGTGAGGTATATTTTTAAAGGTCATTGTCTGATCTCACAGGTCAACTAGTCAAATTTTATAAGAGGTGAAAAAAAACGTGACCTTTGACCCCTAAATACACTTTTTTTTAACCTTTTTATCTGTTTATTCTGTTACCCTTGGATCAATTTCAATAAGTGTGGCATTATTGAACTCGGCATGTAAAGTACTATTTTTCCCTTCTGCAAATTATTGTAGAGGTCATAAAATTTGACCTTTGACCTCTATTTGCCCTTATAGTAGATGTTTAAGGAGTAGATTCCATTATGGTGAGACCATTGTTTACAAGTGTTGCAGTTGTTGAATTCTAATGATAATTACTTACATTTTTGTTCATTAAATTGGTGGGAGGGCGGTCATATGGTTTGACCTTTGACCTCTATTTACACTGTTTTAAGTGTCTCATGGTCCTTAATCCAGTACTGTTAGATCATTTGTTACAATTGAGGCAATATTGGAATTGTAATGATGAGTACCTGCATCCTCCTTAGTTACTGTGTTGGAGGAGGTTATGCTTTTTGACCTTTGGCCTCTAATTATACTTGTTTAGGTGTATCAAGGTCGTTATTGCACACTACCCTTGAATAATTTGTTACAAGTGTTCCATTATTGTAATTGTCTTGATAAATATTTGTGTTTTCATTAGTTTCATTGGTGTCGGGGGATCATGTCTGTTGACCTTTGACCTTTAAATACACTTTTCTAAGTCTTTCAATTTCATTCATGCATTACGGCTGGATCCTTCCTGCCCATATGACCCTCTACACCTCTACTTACCTCTGCTATCATTGGTCTCTCGCCTGCAAGCTCCGGTGCCATGCCTGTAGAATTTTAGTCAAAAGACGAAACTCCATTGAGAAGCATTGGGCACCTGGCACTTAATTGGCACCCTGCACTTGGCCACCCATGTGCCCCTGGTGGTGTATGTTTGGTTCTGCTTTGAAGCCCCCCTTGTGCTTGTGCTAACCCCCAAAGCTTGGCATCTGCAATCAATCTACTTCTCTGCAAGCAGTGTGGCTCTAGGCATTCCTAGTCTCCATTGGAAAGCATTGGGCCAACCTCCGACTTTGACCTCTGCACCAAGCCGCCCCGGTGCCACTGGTGGTGTAGTTTTGGTACTCTCCTTACCCTTTTCCATAGCTGACATTTCCAAGTATACTATGAATCCTTACATGGACGACCAGACTTGTTAGACCAGCATGGCCTGGCAGCATTTCTTGAGAGCCGGTGTGGGATGGTGGTCCTCTCCTATTGATGGAGGGTTGGGAGCCCATGACTTCGAATGTTATTACTTATCCGACAAACTACAGTGGGTGGCACAGTGGCCAGCTGCTTCCTGCCAGGAGGAAACAGGCCTGATGGGTAGATTTAATCCTCAAGAAGCATTACTAGAGAAGCTTCTGGCTTGAAAGGCTGAGGTTCCATGGCACAGGATTCTGTTGTGTGTGGTCCTGGAGTGTTGTAAGCGATTTATACGACAAACAGCTGGGAACCCACTATACAGCCCAGAATTAACACTGCTAGGATTGTTTGTTGTTATAAATTTACCCTTTGTTTTGATGAACGGCCAGTGCAATAGTTCCTATCTTAGACACTTGTGGAGCACTGCAAAATGGCAAAACATCTTATACAGTTTTCTGGTATCCTGGAAACTCCCTTAGAGGCATTTTGCGCACAGGGAGAATAAATGACTAACATTAAGGTATATGTCAGACAGGCAGAATCAGTATCCCATGGACACATATTGAAACCCTGTGGTACCACCAGTCGGGGTTGCATGTGGGGTCATATCTCATACTGGGGATAACGGTAAGGTGATTGATTAAATTCTTGTAAAGTGGTATGAATATATAATTGGAATGTATGTTGTAAAATGGCAATACAGATATGTTAAAAAAATAACATTCTTGGCAGGGCCAGGAGAAACAAAACAAAACAAGAGCGAGGATGCCTAGAACCAAATGTAAAAGTGGTGCTGGCAGTAAACGCAACTCAGTGAGGGCATTAGCTCAAGGAATTCTGCAAAGCATGTACCTACAAGATGTCCCTAGGCTAAACATATGTAGTTGAAGGTTTAGTGTGAGGAATCCAGGAGTCCGGAAAGTTCCACCACAAAATTCCCCCCCAGTTGCATATTTGCAATTGTTTTTAACTATGGAACTGCTTGTACACATAGTTCGTGAAACAAACAAGTATGCAAAAGATCTGCTGAACAAAATGGCAAACTGGATCAGTGAGCATCCCCATTCACGGCTATGTCGATGGATTAATGGGGGCTTGACTGTAGGCCTCTTGAAAAAATGCATTGGTTTATCTATTAACATGGGCCTCATAAAGAAACGTAACGTGAAACATTACTGGGATTTGTCACACCCTTTTCAGGCCACACCTCTCTTTGGGCAAGTCATGTCATTGTGGCAATACCTTATTGTCACAAGAATGCCTCACATAAATGACAATGCCACTGCAAAGGTGAGGGGAGTTGAAGGTTATGACCCGTGGCATAAGATTAGGCCAGTCCTTGATTCATTACACCATGCTTTCAAGCGGTACTATGTGCCACATCAGGTGATTTGTATTGACGAATTGATGATTGGCATGAAAAATAGGGTGGCTTACATTCAATACATGCCTAATAAAAGGCATACTAGGTTTGGCATTAAGAAATTTGAGGTATGTGACAGCAGTAATAGTTATGTCCTTCATGTAGATTTATATTCTTGGAAGGATGAATCAATAGGAACAGAAAAGGGGTATGTGTTCAACAAGGTGATGAGTCTTCTCCGCTCATGTGATTTACTTGGTAAAGGGTATCATCTAATTACTGACAACTATTACACAAGTGTCAGTCTTGCGGAGGAGCTACTAGAGAACACAACTCTATTAACAGGCACAGTGCTGGCAAACTCCAAAGGGCTGCCTCCAGAGATTGCAAGGACCAAATTACAGGCAGAAATGTCTAAGTATATGAGAAAGAAAGGGGTATTGGCATGCGCCTTTAGAGAAAATAAAAGCCAACGCAAGCCTGTTCTACTGCTGTCCACCTCTAGCCTAGGAGATGATGTGACTGTACAGACAAGGTCTGGGAAGTCAATCATCAAACCTCAAGTCATTCTAGACTACAATAAAGGAATGGGTGGGGTTGATGAAAGCGACCGCAAAATATACGAATTTGCAGCAGAGAGATCAACACACAGATACTGGTCCAAGGTTTGGCTTAATCTGATTGATGTATTGATCAGGAATGCTTACGAATTGTATAAATAAAATACTGATCCATGCAATGTTCAGAGTCGCCACAGTTTTATAGTGAGTCTTGTAGAGGCACGTTGTCTACGGCAGGATGGTGTCTCTCAAGAAAAAATATCTACAACACCACTACTTTCTCTTTGTAGTGAGGAGCACGGCTTTGCGCTGTTGCCTTGGCGAAAAGAGAGAGACTGTGCTGTGTGCTCCGACAGGAGTCAGCCTGGGGGAAGAAAAAGGTCCCGCCACTGGTGTCCTGCCTGTAAACTTGGTGTTCATGAGCAATGTTATCCCCAGTTAAGTCACTGTCATCCCTCTATTTGTGTTTAGGAGGAACAGAACTAGCTTTTTGTTGTCTTACAATTTTCTTCATAACTATCATAATATTTTACATTATCATTACTATATTACTATTTTACATATTTCAGTGTTTGCAGTTTATTTGAAGTAGTTGTAGGTTGTAGGTTGAGTAAGTAACAGATACAAACAATATATAAAAAATAAAAACCAAAAAAATATAAAAATGTAAAAAATATATATTTTTTTTGTTTTTTTGTTTATTCTTTATAGTTCAAACCTATGGTATAATATATGTAAATATTTTTTGAGTAGCTTTTACTTGAATGGGTCCCAAGTTATAAATGAAGTAAAACTCCGCCAAATGAGATATATTTTTAATAGAAAGAAACAAAGCACATGGGTAAATAATCTTTTTTGGGGCATGGTATCTGTGATTATGATTCTTATTACAGCTCTTCTACAAAAACACATTTAATGAAAGGAAAAATAATTGTATAAATGGTTGCACAGGTGTACAACACTGAAGTCTTAACCCAGCTCCTATCTCACATGAGTTTAATTTGGTGGTAAATGTGTACATAGAGTAAGAGGCATCTCCGGATGGAGTTTGGTGAAGCCTCATGGCATAGCCTGAATGCAACCACAGAAGGCCTGTACTTTTGAACCCCTTTTACAATACTGAAAAGGCAAACACAAAAGTCGTCAGAACTTGGGGGCATATTATCAAGGGGGTTTATCTCTGCTTTGTTGGCTTTAAAAGCCAAGAAAGCGGAGATAGAATTATCTCCCTATTACCTAGCTGTCGCTAACACCAGTTAGTGACAGCTAGTAGGAGATAGTGACCATCTTGGGCCCCACTTTGTATGTCAGAGAAATGTATCACTAATGACATGCAAAGTGGGCGTGCCAAGATGTTAGCGACTGGAAACAGTCACTATCATCGCTATCTCCCATTACCAACTTTTGGAGATATTCGCGCTAAGCGCGAATATCTCCAAAAGCTAACACCTGCCCTGAGCAGTTCTTAGCCATGTTATCCAATGGGAGGTGGATAACATGGCTAAGAGCATTAGCTTGGTAATGCCTGAATATCGCTGACTATTCATGCATTGCGGCAGATTTTTATCTGTGATAAAATTTGCCGCAGGTCGGCGATACATTTTTGTCTCTAACCAAGCAATAGCGATAATTATCGCTATTGCTTGGTAATATGCCCCTTGGTTCTTAGTAAGCAATGCACTTTCAGCTGCATAAAGTAGGGCACAGGAATGAGTCCTCTTTTTCACAGCATGGCTAGAGAAACAGTATTTCGCATGGTAGAAAATGTGTAGATGGGTCCACCACTTTGAGTGCGTAGGCAGCCGACAATGAAGTTTGACCCTGCTTCAGTCCCAATTGTACCTTTGCCTAGCAAAATTGAAAAATTGGAGGCTGCAGCTCCATATGGAGCCTGGGAAGCCCATGCTGCAGCATGGATGTCCTGGAGATAAATGGTGCAGATAGAGCTGGATTTAGCTGAACGACTTTTTGACCATATGGCCTCCAGACTTTACAAAACAGAGTCCATCTCCTCTTTGTGATGCTTGATGAAATTGAGGATGTGAGATCTCCTACTAAATCATCATAGCCATTTGTATATGCTAAAATAGATTGTGGAGCTCAAAGCCAGACATCATAGAGACAACCTATGCCTTCCTGAGGACCCATGAACCAGGAAGGTATTGACATGTTAGCCTTACTTACCCATTTCATACAAAGTCTCACAAACTTCACGTTTGAGCCTCACCTAGAGTTCCAACAGGCTAACAGGATCCATTCCAGACTCATGACAAGTATGATAGAACGACGTTTAGATAGTCGCTTGTTTTCTCAGACACCAACATTTGCATCTGATCCTCACAGAATTGAGGAAATAGAGGCACTTCATCCACACAGAACACATAATATTCACCTTCATAGAATTCTCACAGAAAACTGTGCATAAACCCACAAGAATCCTGAAGCAACAGCCCTGTCTCCAGATGATACACTGTACAAAGTGGTGCTGTGGGTCTCCTGCCACCAAAAGCACCTCAGTGAGGGCATTAGCACAAGGCAAGCTGCCATACACCTACAAGATGTCCCTAGGCTAAACATGTGTACTTGACGGTTGTTGAAGACCCTGTCCAACTAGAGGGAAAAAAGATAGAAAGTGTGTGCCTACAATCTGTCACTGTAGTAAACATTCTTGGCATAGCAAGGTTGGTGGAGGAGGAGCGGAGAGTTCGGGTAGGCTCATACCACTGAAACTCGTCCTGGAGTGGCCTGGGGCCCTGGCCATGCAATCCATTGCGCACGATGCATAGGGACTTAAATAGAATCCTCTGAGGCACTGGGAGCCAAAGCTTGGAATGCCTTGCATCACGCCCTCAGAAAACTGACGGACCTTATGGCCTTTAGAAGAGCTTTAAAGACATGGTTTTTTACCATCTGATCCCCTAACCTGCCTCTATATCAGGAGTAACACTTAGCGCCAGGAGACCTACGGGTAACAGAGCGCTGTACAAATCAAATGCCAAAAATAAATAAATAAATCCCAGAAGGGTATCCTGGTGCTGAAGCAGGAATTATTTAGGCCAGAGTAGGTGCTAGATCAAGAGTCAGAACTGAGGTGGTGGCTCTGATGCACAGGGGCAGATCATTCCTGGCTTTAGGAGGAAGGAGAAAGCATGACTGCCAGATCTGCTTCTGTTTATGCAGGGGTGTGTGCGAGTCAAATACCAAGGTTCAGAAACACATAATAAGGAGTTGGGCCAAAAACTGAATTTCTAATGAGGGACTAAGAGTGGAAAACTGAAAAAGATAATAGTGAGTAAAAGACAGAGAGAGAGCAGTAAGGCTGTTTGGGCCACTATAGGGAGTTGAGAGTTGGAGAAATTAGCTGGTTAATTAGTGTAGTGGATGACTTACCTTGACACTGTCTTTACCTGCCAATATGCCATCAGATACCCTATGAACGCCAACCACTTTCACAGATGGCCCAAGATCAACACGGTACCAGCACTTCAAGAACTCTAAAATGCCTCTAGGCTCCCGCCACACAATTCCAACCTATACTTGTCGAGAAAAATGCTTCAAAACTCCATGAAGGGTAGCGAGGACTGTTTAAATGCAAACCTTTTTCCCTCTACTATTTCTCCACTATTCTACTCAATCAAATTAACTGACTAATATCCACCACTTAAATTACTTTCATATTTAACTATACTAATTATTCACTAATCCTTTATGGTTTCTGGAATAGCGTGCTACTCGCTAAAAAAGCACTTCAACACCCCATATCGGGTAACAAGTGTTATATAAATGTAAACCTTTTTCCCTCTTCTATCAATTTGCTATCCTTCTGAATCCAAATAAGTGACTAACATGTCCACCTCTCAAATTACTTTCACATTTCTCTATACTAATTCTTTTTGGGTTCCGGAGTAGCGCGCTACTCATTAAAAAAATCGATTTGAAATAAGTGCAATTATAATTACATTTACAATTGAAATGTTAAGAATGGACCTGTATCTAGCCTCCATCACTACTATGTATGGGTTGCCACACTCCAGCCACAGAAATGCAGGCACTTTTAAAACTCCTCTCACTGTGCAGTCAGACAAAGAAAAGTAAACACCAATCCTGCAATAATTTGTCAGAAGACATAGTTAGACATTTGACCACTGTCTTTGAAGCACCTGTAAATGTGACAAGTTAAACACCGAAAGATTCAACATCACTCTGTTGTTAGTTGATATTATGGCTCTGATTTTTTTGATGCACAATATATTTGTGGTTGATATTTTGTCTTGCAATCCACTGTTGTTGGTGCCTTCCAATCATTAACCCTGGCTTGGAGGAGCTCAGCCAGTCTATGCACATGTGTGTATTTACTAGCCCCTTCCAAATAGATTTCTGCTCTAAAAACCTTTTGTATTTTATGAGTGTCTCAAAAGGTCCCTTTTCCTTGTGATTCTTCCCCAGTCATGCATCTTTACAAACTGCGCCACGAGATTGATTATGTTACATAGCGTGTGCCTGTATGTGGGACTTCACTTCCTCACTTCTTTCTCCTAGGGCCCTCATTACAAGCGGTCCTTTGTGGTAACTCCTATTACCGCACATATCACAATTATGAGATCTGTGATACATATCAGCAGGCCAAATATGGCAGTATGTTTTGGGAGAAAAAAAGCCCAGTATTTAATGGAAGATGAGGATATTGTTGCAGTATGTACCAACATATTCATGTTAATGCCCAAAAGCTTATGACTGTGTTACAGAAAACAAATGTAACACATATAAAACACAACCAGTAAAGACCAAATACTGTAATGAGCATTATCACCTGCAACAAAGCATTATGTCTGCATCATATTAGGCATAAAATACATTACGCATAAATCACATTATTCATAAATCTCATAAGCATAAACACATTACGCACTAGGCATCAAAAGCATAAACCACTTATGCATAAATCACAATCAGGAGAGCAACGTAGTGACAATACCTAGGTGCATACATCACCTTCTTCTAGGGCCTTGCTCCCTGCTGGTACACACAGGTACCAATCCTGAACCCATACTGATGCTAAATCTGCGCACACCATTGCACAGCATTTATTATTACTATTCCAACCATACCAAACTTGACCACGCTGCTCCTCTCATATCAGGAATTACCACTGAAACACTTATCAGGGAATCCACAATGCATTCCTATGAGAGGGCAGCCTCAGAGCAGTGAGAAAACAAAATGGTGGTTTGTTACCACCAGGACATGTCACACACTTAAGGTACATGTCCTACCTTCCACCTACAATGCACCCTGACCACAAGTCTAGCTAGGGCCTACCTTACGGGTGACTGACATGCAATAAAAGGAGGGTCACCAACATGGCACACACTTTAGGTGCCACGTCACAGCAGCAGTAACACTGCCCACACAGGCCCTGCAATCGCAGAGGCCTGAGACAGGTTAAAAGGCTATTTTGGATCAATCAGCGCTGCAAACCCACCAGTAGCATTTAATTTACCAGCCCGGGTATCTGAGATAACACTTTACAAGGGAATGACAGGTAAATTAAATATGCCAAACAGGTGTAGACCAATATTACCACATTTACCACAGGGAGCACACACACTTTACACTGGACAGCAGTGCTAAAGTGCCCAGAGATATAGAACCACCAACACCATGTCAGAAAAAAGGCTAGGAGGAAAGAAAAAAGTTCAGGGATGACCCTGCAAAAAGGTCCAACAGTCACCTTGTGTGGTCATAAGCTGAGGTGGGTTGCTTTTGAATAGTAGCAGTATGGACTGGCATTTCCACCAAGGGGCTTCAAGTGGAATCATAGACATAAAGAGTAGAGCGAGAGCTGTTTAAATCGATTGGAAAACTAAAGTTAAATACTGGACTTTAATGACAGATACCCATCTAAAATTTCATGTGGCGTTTGACAACCCCAAGTCCCCCTAACGCTGAATAGTTGAGACCATGGATCAGGTGCCCCATAGTAGGTAAATCATGAGATAGACTTTTTGACACATAGAGCCACTACCCCAATTCAAGTAGATTGCATATTTATTTCTCTTGTATTCTGCGGTCTACCTTTGCCAAACTCTAACTGTTCCTCCCACCCTAAAACATGAGAATGATACCTAGCACCCGACCACCATTGGCAACAACCTTTTCCTTCCACCACAACATTTTTTTTTAATTAAAAACACTTTTTGTCCTGCCAGTCTTCACTGCCAATCATCTATTTACATCCTTCCATCTTCCTAACCAAATATATTTTCAATTATATCCTCCACATTAACTTCTTGTGGGAGTTAACTTCTTGTTCAGTCTCCCCACCTGAGTGTCCTATTATGTCTTTTTGATGTACATGCAAAAAAGCCATTGCCAGACTGACAACAGTTTCGGCTGAGCTGCTGTCAGCACAGAAAGTAATTCCCTGCTGGTTCTGGGTGCATTCAGAACTGTGGCTGAATGGGAAGTACCCACCGCTAGCAGGCTGGACTACGGCAACACTCTCTATGCCAGATCCTCCAAACAGCTCTTAAACAGTCGCCCGACCATTCACGACACTGCTGCAATACTCATCCTCGACCTTCCCCATCACACCCCTCTAAGGAAGCTTCAATGCTTCCCCATTAACAAATGCAGTTAGTTCAAACTTCTCAAGCACCATACAAAGCCCTACACAATGCAGGACAAGAATACCTGAACATCCACATACACATTCACCAACCCACCAGAAACCAATGCTCTGCCTCACTCACACACATTCCCTGTATCTGCTAATGCAAAACTGGAGGTCACTCAATCTCCTACATTGCATCCAAGACCTGGAACGACCTCCCGCAACACATCAGAGCCTCCTCCTCACTTCTTAAATTCCGCAAGAAGCTGAAGATATGGCTCTTTGTATAAGCACTTTGGGGCCAAGAAACCTACACACCTGCCCAAGCCCCTGGGTACCCTCACAGGTGATAAGTACATTATACAAATCAATATGACATAACATAACATGATACTTGAGTGTGTGCTGGGTTGCATGTGCATTCCTGTGCATGGTACGTAACATGAAGACGTAGGCCTGTGGGTTTTATTTTGGAAGCCCATGGCCTGGAGAGGACTACAACCCTCAGATTGGAGAAGAGTACTGCTGACATTCTTGAGAGCAGGGATGGGGGAAACATGTACACACACACACTGACGAAATAGGAGCAGGACATACTCTGTCCACATCAAGGGGCTGTTTGATTCCTGAAAGAGATACCGGGCAGTAGTGTCTAGGCTCATTGTCAGGGTGATGATGGGACTGAGAAGGCTGGAATTACCAGGGAATATGATAGAGAAGGCAGCTTAGTCTTTTGATCTTTTAGGGGGCATATTTCATTAAAGGCTGGCATCCAGGGGTGATCCCTGGTTACTCCCTTGGCCTGTGTTGTGGGTCACTCAGAATTAGAGTGACCCACAACACACTCAGAGAGAATGTGGCAGACTGTCCTTTAGAGGCAGTGCAGAGAAGGAAGCAATTCAAAGGAGGCAACACCCCTAAAAAGAACTCCAAAGGTGAGACACAAAATCATATGTGTGTCTGTGTATAAAGTTGGGGGGCCCTGCCCCAAACTTGGTTGAACAACGCCAACTCATCAGGGAAAGGGAGAATCACCAAGACTTCTTGCTACTGAAATCAGGACCAACGTGTGTCAGTCTCCCATACAGGTGCCAAAATTCCCTCCAAACACGAACAATCACACCCAACAGCCCGGTAAAAACATTCGCACCACACTCCCTAAACAGCTAAATAGCGCATCAATCGCCCTGAAGACACTAAGATGTCAGGCACCTCCTCACACTCAATATACAGTGTGCTATTTCCTCTTCAGAATCCAAACTGACACACAGACACAGTTAGCTATACAAACACCCAGAGACACCCTCATACATCCAAAAGCACAAAGGCCAATACCTCAGACATGACCAACCTCACAGACACCTAATATCCATATGCATACCCACAGAGAGCAATACAGTCTAACGTATCACCAATCAGTACATGTAAATCAAAACAAATGAATACTCAAATGCTCTCACGATGCCTCATTTATGAAAAGTGGCACATCGCTGGTTAAAAACAGTGATGCATCACTTTTAATTACGAAATCTTTGCGACACTATGGATGTGATGTATTTACACTACAGAGCTCCAAGTATGAAGGATTCAACAGATACATCAGGAATCCTGTCGTACCATTTGGTGCAATAATGACCCCTTGCTGGAGTGTCGGATAGCTAATGCAACTCCATCAATGTGTCATTACACAAGTTCCATGTAAAAAGCCCTGCATCACTCCATATGCCTTCTTGACTCAGGCATAAGGATTGTTACGCAGTCAAGTCATAGGAGTGGTACAGTGAAATCACATAGATTTCACTACGCCACTTCTAGAAGGTTTTTTGCAGGGGAACGCCCACCCTCCATACATTATACCTGATGCAGGTATAATGTAGCGCATGCATTTACATATTGGCGCATCTGCCTAGATATGTCACTTTGCAAATATGGTGCAGTGTGGCGCATAGTTTAAACCGCCGCATCGTCACAAAAAGGTGATGCAACGGTGGCGGAAGCCATCATAAATAAGGGCCACAATGTATATACGATGCTATTTGTAATAAGAATCATCTGCTCTGTCTTTCCACTTTTCTCAGCATAAGGGGAGGTTGATGGGAAGAGGTACAGGATCACAAAGACTCACCTGAGTGATAAAACCAGTTTACCTTTCATCAGACTATCTTCGAAGACCACAGCCTTAAGATTACACAGTTCCCTCCAACAAGGAGGTCTGCACTCTTTAGCCTGTGAAGTGGTAGCTAAGGATGTTTTTCATTTTTGTAAAATGCTCAACTTCAACAAAGATACATTTTCAGAGCAAGAGAAAAATGCAGGTCCAGTATGATGCAGTCTCTTCAAGTAAAAACATAATACGCAAAATCCAAATATGCATCAGAAAATTCAGGCTGTCCTTTTGTTGTTTTACTATTTTTTCAAAGTGTATTCCCTGCAAAAAAATGTGGCATGTAGCTATTTTTGCAAATGGGTAGAAAATCAAGCTTCTCAAGAGTAAACAGAGGCTGATTGATTTTGCAGACTGCAGTTGGGCCTCAGTCGGTAAATACTAGTGTGTCTTTGCATGCTAGTCAGTAAAAAAATAAATTTCGATTGATTGGGATAGCAGGCAAAACATCTAACAGACACACAAACAATACTTACATATGGTTACCTATGCCCCTGTTCATCTGTTAAATGGTAGGTAATAGGAGCAAGGTGTCTCCAGCCACACTGGTCTCGTCATGACGTTTTTTTTTTACAAGCAGATTCCTTGGATCTGCTAAATGGTAAGGGCTTGTGGTGACAGGGAGATAGACAAGTGAAGGGCTAACTCAGAAATTGGATGAGCATTCTGTGGCTTTTTTGTCCCTCTTCTGCCTTTGACTGGGTGCAAGACTCTTACCAAGTCTGTGTATATTTCATTGCTGCTAGTGAATGACAGTCCACCTCCAAGCTTGTCACTGTGCCTGCCCCTTCCATCCCCCCTCAACTCAACTCCCCAAAAACTTACAGGTCTGTTTTTTAATAAATGTAATCTGAAGCCTATCAACGAAGATGGCCACAGCATTGAAAACACTGCATTCATCATACATCCACCCTAAAGCAAATAATCCAATGATTTGCCTTCCCATGTAGTGTTTATGTTGCATACGGGTGAAAGCTATAGAACTAAGGGGCATATTACCAACCAATAGAGATAATTTTTGTCTCTAACTTGTTTAGAGACAAAAATTATCGCCGCAAATCGGCGATTTTTATCGCAGATAAACCTTGCTATTAGCAAGGTTTATCGCAAATGCGATAAAAAACGGCCACAATGCATGAATATCGCTGAAAAGTCAGCGATATTCATGCATTATCGAGCAAATGCTCTTAGCCATGTTATCCACCTCCCATTGGATAACATGGCTAAGAACTGCTCCTGGGCAAGTGTTAGCTTTTGGAGATATTCGCGCTTAGCGCGAATATCTCCAAAAGTTGGTAATAGGAGATAGCGATGTTAGCGACTGTTTTCAGTCGCTAACATCTTGGCACGCCCACTTTGCATGTCATTAGTGATAAATATCACTGACATGCAAAGCTGGGCCCAAGATGGTCACTATCTCCTACTAGCTGTCGCTAACTGGTGTTAGCGACAGCTAGGTAATAGGGAGATAATTTTATCTCCGCTTTCTTGGCTTTTAAAGCCAAAAAAGCGGAGATAAAGCCCCTTGATAATATACCCCCAAGTTCATGCTATAACTTGGAAAACAGCTGCTTCTCAAACCACAGACGGAACACACAAACACAGCTTTCAAACCGTAGCCTTTCTTTGCCAAAGCTGTTGGATAGTAAAGAGAGTTACGAAGCAGCATTTCAAGGCAATACATGTACCAGTGCATGAGAGATCTTTGTTACATACATCGTTCTTATTGCAGCTTGTGAGGCACTGTGAGAACTGAGGAGGAGGAAGACAGGCTGAAATTATTGCAAAACCATTAACATTACAAAATAGTCAAGTTTAAATAAAGTTAGAATAGTTCTGATTTCAAAGGCACCGTCCACGAAATTCACCCATTGTGCATGATAAAATTACATGAACCACCGGCCTTGTTATGGCCACTGTTAGTGCTCCCTTCATTTATTTCTTGGATGTTCCCTGCAATCTTGAGTGCTTGAATTTTCTTACTAAATATTTTAAAAAATTGGCCTGCACATGTGTGCTACTTCTCCCAATCCCTGTAAACTGCCTACTGGTGTTATTTTCATTTTGGCCTAGCTCCGAAGGCCTGCGCCACTTATCTGAGAGGAGAGAACGACCTTTAGTAACTGACCCTGCCCAATACACGTGGAAATAAGGTTGGACGGATCGGTTAAAAACAGGAATGCAATATAAACAAGTAGAATTGACAAAATGAACAGTTAATTTAGAAAACGAGTTGGAGAGTCACCCGAGATTTAAAAGTGACGTGCAATTTTGCATCATATTAATACTTTGATTTCAGATAAATTCGTCACAGTAACCAATTAATTGGTACTGTTTAATGAGCAGTACTGTGCTGGGTTTTGGATGTTTTCAGCCCGATTGCCAGAAGCTTCTGCAATGCAACCCTCTCCTGCTCGGACGCTTACAGCACTGTCCCTAGGGCTGCCGGCAGAGTAGAGCCATCTACTGGTGAACAAGGGCTTGTGCATCTTCACGAAAACGCTCGTCTCCATTTCCTGAACACGATTACTGCCTTACTTTTAAGTGAAGAAATGTCTGCGAGTGAGAATGAATATATCTCCAAATACAGCTTTCAAAATAAGGAGGTAACTGTTCCAGATAGTTATTAGAAGACATTTTCGATTTTCAATCAGCATACCTTGAAAGAAACCCCTCCCAAATGAGTGTCAGCTCATTTTAGGGTGAATTTTACTCGTACCTGTTCATTGCTGGCCATACTGTAAAATGTCAGCACACAAAAACAAAAGTAAAGCAGTCAACCAAGGTGGGCTCCTTACAGGGACTCTGGACAATGTTATCACTAGGGCAAACTCAGTTATTGATCAGGGGATTAGCCTTATGGAACACAGGGTTTCCTTAGATCTTGCTTTAGCCAAAAGGTCATCCATGGGGCATTTTGTCAACGCCCGTACCCCAGATCCATTGTCACGTGCAAATATCATCAATGTTCCTGTGACTGTCCATTCTCACTTGGATCAGGGTCCTATCTCATTAACTGACCAGCTTCAAACATCTATGGCTACAGAGAACACTATGGTGTCTACCAGCAGCTCACCTGAGAGACCCAACACCAGGCATTTATGAGGAGGTGCGAGGGGGCGATTCCCAAGAGGAAGCGGGGGACTAATGCTGTTGCTGGAGGAAGGTAGCCCACATTTGCCAAATGTGTTAGCGACAGCAACACAGCATCAAATGGCCCGGGCATAGAGGCCCACGTATAGAGAGATGGGTCACTAGTACCGTCTGAAATTACCACAGGGACGCCTAATTTTGCTGCTACAACCTTGGCATTGGAGGTCCCAGATCTGGCCAATCTTGGAGCCCTGCTAAAATCAACTTTCAAATCTTTTGAAACCAGACTTATACAGATCGAGCAGCGGTTAACCAAGATTGAGAAAGCGACATTGGAGATTGTGGAAAATATTAAGTTAAAAACATTGTCTTTGGGTGATGCTCAACATAACAACGCACAAGGGGGGGATGTGATAAATAACTCTATCGCACCTGTAATACCACCCATTTTAAATGTATCCCCCACAAAATTACCTACTCCTGTATTACTACCTGTTAACACCACATTCAGGGGTAATATTGTTAAGCCCAAAGAAACTCCCCGGGATTACTCCGATGTAGGCACTGTTGGGGACATAAGAATTGACTTACCACCAGAATCAAGCCCATACCTGGTAGTTTTAACTGGGGTCCCTAAATTAATTAAGCCAACCAAGGAATTGTTCATCTCCTTAAAAAACAAAGCCGCTGATTGGCTAAATAGGCATAGGTTTAGAACTGGTTGATTGACTCCACCACTCCAGGGATTAAATGCGCGTGCAATCCGATAGTGCCAGTCTTGCACAACCTGAGGAAGCCCCTAAGCCAGTTATTAGCCAAATACCCTGTGCCACCCTATCTCCCCCTAGGGGCGCTAACACAGTCAAAAATGTTGATTCTAGAGGGGGTATGATTGTAACCCGATTGCCACAAACATCTGCATGTAAGAAATCGGATTATAACGTTATCTCCTGGAACATTGCTGGGTTGGCAGGAAAGGCTAAAGACCCAAAATGGGTAGAATTCATAAGGTCTTTCTCGGTGATCTGCCTTCAAGAAACTTGGCTGGTGGAGTGTGATATTTTCTTAGAAGGATACAAAAGTTTTTTCGTACCAGCTGAACCGTCACCCAGCGGTAGAGCAAAAGGGGGCCTGGCTTTGTATATTGACCTAGCTTTGCTCTGTGTAGTCAAAGTAATACCTACACATAACACTGACATCCAAGCAGTGATTATAAGAAGAGGGAATGAAAGGGTGTCCCTGATTAACTTTTATAACACTGTAAACTTAAGAGGGGAATGCAGGATTGTTGAATTGGGCAATTTCATCAGGCACCACTGTCAAAACTTCTCCCATCAGATCCTTATCATGGGGGACTTTAACGTGCATCCATGTGGGGACCCTATGAATACCGCAATGGGAGAATTAGGTTGTCACAGAATGGGAGGTCTTCATTTTGAACACTCTGTCCGGGGTGATACGCTGAACCAGCTACTAAATGAATTCAACCTAATCTCTGCTATGTCCCTGGTTGATGTTTGCAGCTGCAAATCCATTCCCACATTTAAGGGGTACTCGGGGGGTTCTATATTGATCACATTCTCCTCGCCAATGGCCTAGAATCAATTATATCTGGCTTTAAAATCCAGGAATCTTCATATAGCGATCACAATCCTGTTTGCATCTCCCTGGCTGACAACCTTTCAAATTTACGTGATAAAGTTCAAAATTGTGGGGTCCTGCAATGTTCAGATGGTAGGCGACGTTTAAAATGGTCCAAGGTGTACTCGGAGACAATCTACGAGAAGATTACTAAAACCTGCGCCTCCGAGGTATCATCATGTGTATCCCCTGCGTCTCTCCCGCCAGATATTCTCTTAGCATTTGACGGGATTGTTTCAAAAGTGGGTGACTTGCTTTCTGTACCTTCTTCGGGCCCTCGGTGTAGGGACCCCAAATGGTTTGATCACTCCTGCACAAAAGCAGGCCATGAGCTAAAGGTGGCTTTGAAGTCTACTCCCAGAGACCCCACACTAATCAGGTCACTACGGCTGTCTTACAAAAAGGTCCTGGCCATGCGTAAGGCAGAAATAAAGGATAACACCTGACAAGATTTGTTAGAGCCAAATACCCTTGGAAACAGTGAACGATTCTGGGTTATTATCAACAAACCTCTGTTCGATGTGGTGGGGTCCAATTCAATTGGCACTAATATCACCGAAAATGAGTGGGTATCCTATTTTAGTCTTATTTTTAACAGTAATACTTCGCAGACAGAAGTGGTTAGAGGGGAACAAAGTGAAACCCCGCCACTTTTTACAATTAATGAGGTTAAGAAAGGCATCATGGGGTTATCCAGTAATATAACACCAGGTCCAGATGGTATGCCCCCGGATCTATTCAAATCAAACAAATCTCTTTGAGCGCCGGTTCTCACTGCCGTGCTTAATGAAGCCGCAGAGCATGGCTGCCCTAGGTCCAGGGGCACATCCACAATAGTGTCAGTATTTAAGAAAGGAGACCGTAACAGCACCACCTGTTACAGGCAAATCTTCCTCATTGACTCAGTGGTCAAAGTAGTGGGTGGAGTAATCCTAAATAGACTGACAACCTGGGCCATCGATCACACGGTCATCTCTAAAATCCAATATGGGTTGCGGCCTGGTCACTCCACAATAGCGCAGTGCCTCAAACTGTACATGGTCTTGGGGAAGTACACTTTGGCTTGGAATGGTACCATTCACATGGCGTTCATGGACCTCTCCTCCGCGTTTGACTGTGTCAACCGGGGGAAACTTTGGGAGGCCATGGGTGCCATGGGGGTGGAGCCCAACCTGGTCAACCTCCTTAGGGACATGCATCAGGATACTAAGGCCAACGTGAGGTACTCGCAGGATCTAAAGGTGTCCAGGGATTTAGGTGTCCACAGGGGCATTAGGCAGGGCTGTATTTTAGCCCCCTTTCTTTTTAAATTATACATTAATAACCTGGAGGAGTTTTTATTAGATACTTGTGCTGATTATCCCTATGTTGGTCGTAAGAGGCTGCTCGTTTTATTGTACACGGACGACCCTGCCCACCTGGCTAGGACCCCAAGAGGCCTTCAAACTCTATTAAATGCTTTTTATAATTTTATGGATGCCCGCGACTTATCTCTTAACAACACTAAATCTTATATAATGCAGGTGGGACAGCGTAATATTAAGCCTTATTTATTTAGGGTTAACAAGGAGAGGGTCCCCACGACCAGAACATTCTCTTATTTGGGAGTTTTGTTCGATGACCAGTTAAAATGGGGACCTTTAACCCAAAAGAAAAGGGGCGAGATAACCAGGGCAAATGCTGCTATATTCAATTTTGCCAGGAAAATGGGTAAACGTCCTATTGCTGCACTTTTAAAGATTTACCAGGCAAAGAGTGTGGCAATAGGAAGTTGCGGTAGCGAACTCGGGGGGTACGTGGCAGCTAATGATATTGTGGTGGCAGAGAACATCTTTCTGAAGCAACTGCTGGGGGTCCCAAAGGGGACCTCCAATCTAGTAGTGCATGACGAAACTGGAACACCCTTCATTAGTGATACTTTAGCACTACGGCCACTAACTTTTTGGCTAAAATGTTGGCTGAATGAAGATCTGCTTTTCAACCATCTACTCCTAAGGGAGGCACTATCTTTAGACAACATGCTCAAAATCCCATGGCTACGATATTTAAAAGATTGTTTCTCTGCCGTGGGACGCCCAGAACTTTTTTTAAATCCCGATTTGATCAGACTCGCTGATGTACAGTCTGTAAGGAAAACTTTTTCTCTCACACAACGAATGAATTGGGAAGAGGTGGAACTAAATAAATTCAGTGTCCGAAACCATGCTATGCTGAAAACTACCGCCTCTCTGGAGCCTTATCTATCGTGGCCCATGTCGGGTTTTGAGCGGCACCTGTTAATCAGGTTTTGCCTGAATTATTACCACCTTCTGTTAGCTGTTCCAAGGGGTTCTCAACTAGGCCAAGTGCTACCATCCTGCGGCTGCGACTATGAGTCTCTGCAGGATTTGGTGCACTTTTTATTCATTTGCCCTTTTTATGATTTACCCCGGAGGTTCTATTTAAAGCCCCTCTTAAAAAAACTGAATTTCACCCAGGTTAGACCAGCCCTTTACTACTTGCAATTGTTAAACCCTGAAAGCACTTTATCTTTGACTGTTTTTTAAAAATCTGCCCTAAGACTCAGAAACAGTAGGGGAAGTTAATTGTTTAAGTACCGCTGTTATCTTTATACCTGCCTACTTGTGCTTGTTGCCATTAATATATATTATATTAATTGGGTATTTTATGCTTGTATATCATGTTTTTACTGTGTAATATTCATTTTTGGTCAATGTGCTTTTATGGTTTTTATCTGTCTGAAAAACCGAATACAGATTTTTGAAAATTGAAATTTAGTGTCAGCTTTTGGCCCGATCAGATCGACCAGAGCCCTTTCACTCTTAACACAGGGCCGATTAGATCGGACTGTTGCACTTCTTAGGTTAAAGGGAAGAGTTGTGTATTTGCCATTAGATTTAAAGAAAAATTTTGGAACAGTTAGGGGTCGATTCCGATCCGGTAAAAAAATCCGGCCTACGATTCGTATTCGTAGCCGATTCCGTACGAATGGGAAACTACCGTCCGACCAGTGAATTCCGATCCGTTACCGTTGATTTCCGTACGATTTGCTACGATCCGTACGATTGACATTCGTATACCCGTACGAATAAGCCTCGGCCAGACCACCGTACGATTCGTAATCAGTCCGTACAAACTCACTATTCCGATTCGGAACGACATGCCTGAGCGAGATACGTACGGGCCAAAGTATTCACGCTTCAACATTGAGTCGTATGGGACATTCGCCTCACTGCAAGCTCCACCAATACATACTACACGCACACCCCTCGGCCAAGCCTACGCGAACACCCCCACCCGCCAAGGGCCCGTACTACTCACTCGCACGCACAAGTACGACACGCACCCCCCCCAACAAGCCTACGCGAACACCCCCACCCGCCAACGGCCCGTACTACTCACTCGCACGCACAAGTACGACACGCACACCCCTCGGCCAAGCCTACGCGAACACCCCCACCCGCCAACGGCCCGTACCACTCACTCGCACGCACAAGTACAACACGCACCCCCCCCAACAAGCCTACGCGAACACCCCCACCCGCCAACGGCCCGTACCACTCACTCGCACGCACAAGTACGACACGCACACCCCTCGGCCAAGCCTACGCGAACACCCCCACCCGCCAAGGGCCCGTACTACTCACTAGCACGCACAAGTACTGCAAGCACACATAACGCCAACACCAAAACGACCACAAGGACCTTGCTAACAAGTCGCACTACCACACTGAACATGTCTCCTGTGTACACACCTTTGACAATCAATGTCCTGGTCACAGCCAAGCAGCCAAACAGAGGACAAAACCAACACCCACCCCATATAACACCCACACCAAAAATTCAAATTAAGCCACACCCACCATTTGACCAATAAAAGGGACCACACATACAACCCATCATCCTTTGCAACATACCCATGCTTGCGAGGAAACACAGAGCACACCAACAATTCCAGCCACATACCTTCACACATACACCCTATCACATCTACACCAACACCACCTCCTTCACTATCACAAACACACACCCTCATCCATACACACCATCACACCCTCAATCACATATACCTCACACCATGAACACACCCAAGAATCCAAAATTCACCAACCCGGAGATGGAGATACTTACTGATGAAGTCATCAGAGTCGACCCACAGCTGTTTGGCGCATTGGTCAGACAGACCAGCATGGCAGAAAGAACACGCCTGTGGGAGAGGATTGTAGACCGGGTCAATGCTGTTGCACCCATCAGGCGCACCAGGGAAGAATGCCAGGCCAGGTGGTACGATCTGCGGAGGATGGTGAAGAAGAAGATGGCACAGGATTACGCCAATGCACACCACACTGGAGGCGGTGGTCCCCGCAGACCTCCTGTATACCAGCCCTGGGAGGAGAAGGTCATGGTCCTACTGCCAGCGGTGGGAGTACATGGAATAGAAGGAGCCATTGAGTCTGGTGAGTGTACAAAAAACACAACTTACATGGGTAGACTAACAACAGTGCCCAGCAGCATGGGGTGGGTGGCCATGACTCCAAGCAGTACACAACCAAATGGTGGTAGTTGCAAGGGGGAGGCACATAGGGTGCAATGTGTAGGGTAAGAGGCTGCTCTCATGCCATATGTCCCAGGGACACACACAAGCATAATGCCCAATGCACAGGGATAGGTAAAGATCACACAAGATACTAGACCACAGCTGCTAAATATTAACATTTTGCTGACACACCTTTCAGAGATGCATCATTTTGTGACAAAGTAAGGCAGTGTAGCAAGAGAGCAAGCACAATCTACCTGTCTCCATCCCTGTCTCGCCCTCTGTCTCTGTCGCCCTCTCCCTCTGTCTCCCTCTCCCTCCCCCTCCCTCTGTCTCCCCCTCCCTCTGTCTCCCTCTGTCGCCCTCTGTCGCCCTCTCCCTCTGTCGCCCTCTCCCTCTGTCTCCCTCTGTCTCCCTCTGTCGCCCTCTCCCTCTGTCTCCCTCTCCCTCCCCCTCCCTCTGTTGCCCTCTCCCTCTGTGGCCCTCTCCCTCTGTCGCCCTCTCCCTCTGTGGCCCTCTCCCTCTGTCTCCCTCTCCCTCTGTCTCCCTCTCCCTCTGTCTCCCTCTCCCTCCCCCTCCCTCTGTCGCCCTCTCCCTCTGTGGCCCTCTCCCTCTGTCTCCCTCTCCCTCTGTCTCCCTCTCCCTCTGTCTCCCTCTGTCGCCCTCTCCCTCCCCCTCCCTCTGTCTCCCTCTCCCTCTGTCTCCCTCTCCCTCTGTCTCCCTCTGTCGCCCTCTCCCTCTGTCTCCCTCTCCCTCCCCCTCCCTCTGTCGCCCTCTCCCTCTGTGGCCCTCTCCCTCTGTCGCCCTCTCCCTCTGTGGCCCTCTCCCTCTGTCTCCCTCTCCCTCTGTCTCCCTCTCCCTCTGTCTCCCTCTCCCTCCCCCTCCCTCTGTCGCCCTCTCCCTCTGTTGCCCTCTCCCTCTGTCTCCCTCTCCCTCTGTCTCCCTCTGTCTCCCTCTGTCGCCCTCTCCCTCCCCCTCCCTCTGTCTCCCTCTCCCTCTGTCTCCCTCTCCCTCTGTCTCCCTCTGTCTCCCTCTCCCTCCCCCTCCCTCTGTCGCCCTCTCCCTCCCCCTCCCTCTGTCTCCCTCTCCCTCTGTCTCCCTCTCCCTCTGTCTCCCTCTGTCGCCCTCTCCCTCCCCCTCCCTCTGTCGCCCTCTCCCTCTGTCGCCCTCTGTCGCCCTCTCCCTCCCCCTCCCTCTGTCGCCCTCTCCCTCTGTCGCCCTCTCCCTCTGTCGCCCTCTCCCTCTGTCTCCATCAGTCAGTGTTTGTCCCTCGGTCACCTCAACGCACAGCCCTGGGGCACACACACAGTTGCACACAAGCACTGCACAGGCCTCACAAACTCCATAGAGCTGAATGTTAAGGGATGTCTCACAAGTACCAGCAAGCATCTGCCATGTGCCTGTAAGACAGCCACCATTTGCTGTCAACACTGTACTGTGTCAGGACACACATCTCAGAAAGCTCTATAGTACACAATGGGCACATGTGTAGGCAGCACAAGTCCCTCCTGTGCTCATTGCCAACACAAACATCAGGACAAGGTCACACATCCTGTGCACAAACACAAATCCAACATAATGGCAGCATGCCACATGAGGGGACAGCCAAAACATGAACAATGGACGCTTGCAATTCGCAAACAAAGTAATAGCATGGCCTGTTGTACACACCCCTTACAGAAACTCATCCCCGGGGGACAGGCGTTGTATTGCAACACTGTCCCAATTGCCATGTGCCACAACAAAACACGTACTCATATGAATATGCATACAACTCTTACATGCACATAACAGAAGTTCCAGTCCATTGTGGCCCTCTAAAAAAGCTAGTGCCCCATCTCATTACCTTTGTGGATGTACATAAGTACCAACATGGACATGGGTATTGACAAGGTGATGCGTCTCAGAGAAGTGCCAAGTTCTAAAGCCATGATCTCCAAGTGGGTGTACAGGTCCAGCGGTGTTGGCATTGTTTGGCCAGCATGGAACAGCAAAAGACATCCAAAGTAGTAGCTGGCATGCTAAATAATGATGCTCTGTCTCTTACATCAACATGCTGCATCTAAACTCTGTGCATGCTTGACGCACACATACGAATTTTCACCACATCCAGGATGTTGTGTGAAACTTACAAATGCTTTACACGTGTGGTGCCGGCAACACAAGACACAGCAATGGCTGTGTCAGTCATTGTCAAGAGATTGGAAGAATGTATATACCCCATCGTACTATTGTTTTTTCTACCACTAAATACACAACTGTACTATGTCAACTATGTATAGCTTGTGGAACAGTGATGCTGATAATGGATAACCAAATCACATGTCACTTGATATAGCCCTAACAGTGTCTCTCTCTCTCCCACACACAGGGCAACGTGCGGATCGCCCCCCCAGCCAGGGGGGCCAAGGATCCCAGTCCCAGGCTCAGCAGGACCCAGACCCCACCGCCAGCGCCGTCCCTCAACGCACTGTGGATGACCCCAACCAACCTGGCTCCTCTGGATCCCAAACCCCTGCAGCAACTATACCAGCTACATCTCTGCCAACCACCGGACCTATTCCCACCACATCCCAGCAGACAGGTCAGAGCCCTGCCCATGATTCACAAGAGAGCCAGTCTGAAAATGAGGGACACCCTTTGTCGGGCGCCCCTGAGGTTGGTGACAACCTCCACCCTCCCAGCACTCGGGGGGCCCGTCGATCGGATGTGCCCACAAGCGCAGGCCGTGCTCATGTGGGTCAGGGTGGTGGGAGTGGCGCAAGGCGGAGGCGAGAATCTGGGCAGTCAGCTGCAGGGACCGGTATGGCTGAACTCGGTAACATCCTTGAGGCATACCGGCGGGACACCAGTGAGGTAAACCAGCTTGCGGAGACCCTCAACCAGCTCAAAGAACAGCAGGCAGAGCAAATAGCCAGGCAAGACCTGCATTATGGACGGGTGGAGGCACACCAGGCTCAGCTCTTGATGGTGCATAGGGACATTGTCCATGTGCTACGTCAGATGGCTGCCAACATGCAGCCCCCTCCCTGTGTCACAAGGCCAGCAACATCACGGCAAAGTGCAACACCAGCCACAGGGAGGGAGGAGAGGGAGGAGGATGAACCCTCTGACGTAGCGTCCCATGCACCGTCCATGCCTGCACATGAGGGTCCCCCAAGGAAGGCGGGTCGTCCACGCCGAAGACGTTGAGGGCCTGTGGCCCATGGACTTCTCCCAGGACACTGGACCTGGCATATAGCCCCTGGGTGCAACAGCATCCCCTATGAGACTCTCCCACAAGGACTTGCTGGTCACAGTCTGCCCAATGATGTCAGGCACTGTGGGCTGGACTCTGTTGACTGAAACAGTAAGCCATCTCATCTCCAGCAGTGAATTTTGGATTTCCCCCCTTTCTGTACAGCACCTATTCACGTTTCATGCACTAGAGCACCCAATAAATAATGTAAACATCATACACATTTGGTGAGTAATCTTTGAAACAGCATACATGTATATGTGTCAGCAAATGTAATAAATGCAAGGTATACAACAAACAGCAGTCATCCACACACTAGGATCAGAATCTGAGTGAGGACACACATTGGTCAGACATTTCCACAAACTACATACATGGATGGTAAGACACACCTGTGTGGGACAGTCAATGCTGGAGGGGGGATTGAATCCCAAACAGCTAGCACAGGCAGGCCCAGGAGAGTCACTTTGAGGAGTACATGTCAGTGTCACAAAAGTAGTAGTCCATGTAGGGAGTACCTACAACTGTGTCCTCAGGTATGTGAGCTACCATCAGCATGATGCATTACTGTGTATGTGATTAATGCCGCACAGGATGACGGTGGCAGGACAGACTGTGGGCAATGGGCTGGAGCACTCTACACAAGCACACCTGATTAGGTGACCTACCCCTATGGAGCTACAAGTACTATACTACTGTAATGGGAGCAACGCATACAGAAAAACAACACACACCAGACAAATACCAACCCCGGAACGGCCAAATCACACCACACCCAAGAGACAGGGTCATGGTGTGTGTCCCATGTGCCAACTTGACTGACTGTGACAGCAATGTTGAAGTGGTGTGAGCATGTTGTGTTCTGGCACGTGACTGTAAGCTAACAGTTTTTGGATCTAGTGGTGTTGACAAGCTAACACTGTACAATAGTGTGCCTATGTAAGGTGTGTGTGTGTTGGACACGCCACATGACCTGGTGGTACGTAGACCCAATGTCATGTGAATCTGCATAGTTGTGCCAGTATGTGTTGCACACACACGCATAGCAGCAGCTATGGCTGAGTACACAGCATTTACATAGCACGAGGGTGAATGTCTGGTGTTGTCTGGGTGGCCGGAGCATGCTCTATTAATGGATGGAAGGAGGGTCATCCTGTAGGTGTCTGTGTTCCTGGATAGTGTGCGCTGCATGTTGGCTGTGTATGCAGCTGCAGCAATGAGTGAATAAATGACGGCAGGAGGGGTGTGACTAATTGCTAAACAAACACATAACACAAGGGCAGCCGCAATGCACAAAGTGACATGTGGATGTGAAGGCAGGAGTGTCTGCCTCACTCAGGATCACTGACAACTAAATGGCACAGTAAACACCACACATCACAGTCAGTGGATCAGGGCCCTTACGGTCAAGTGGGGCACAAGACACACAGCGTCTGCAGGTGTATACAAGAGCTAGTATGTTCAAAGGAAAACTGCACCGACAAAGACATGTACCTCACACACAACATAGTATTCTAGCCGTCACCCACCCCATGCGTGTGGACAATACACAGTTACACACCTAACAAGCATGAGGTAACTAAGTTCAAAATAGTATATGTGCACATTAGACGGACATGTGTGTAGAGCCACAAGCAGGCACTATATTCTGTAGGAGTCAGACGTCATGCACAACATGATAATCTACATTGTGAGCCCATGGAGCTATCACAATCATACATGTGCATTGTCAATAAGTCCAAATAACACTAATCATGATGTCACCTGTAATGCCGCTTTACAAATACCTACAAGGCTGTCAACGAGTGGCCGTACCTTCCTTCATCAGACTGGTGTGATGCTCTAAGGGTTCCACCTCCAAATAGCCCATTGGTCTGAGTACAAACAACAGACACAAAAGGGTGATCAGGCGAGGGAAGGAGAGGATGGGAACTGCTGGGAGGGAGACCTGAAACAGAGGCAATTAAGCATTAGGACAACATTCTCATGTCACAGACACTTCAAAAACCTCATTAGCTACACTGTACCAGTCACACCTGTGAAGTGTACTGTCTGGTGACAAATAATGATGATGAATCATGCCATCACATCAGATTCAATGCTGTGACACAGACACATAAAAACTGGGACAGTCTGTCATCCATTAGAGTCATGTGTAACGCTCACAAGTGAGCACCCATGCAAAAAGATCTATGTAGTATAAACACATTCCCAGGCACAGATGAGGTAGACCTCAGTAACAAATGGAAACATATGGAAATCCAACTACCGCTAACTCTAAAGTCTGTATGTGATATTGGTTAGCCATACGGGCCCTGTAAGCTAACTTGAGCAAATCCACTACAGCTGTTAGTATCACATATGATGAGGAAGTTAATGATCGACATGCAATGAAGGCACTCTGTAGCCAGTGTTTTGGTGTGGCAAGTGTGCATCACAATGCTAAACATGATATGCATGTACAACAAATATGAAGGGCAAGTGATGTCCATCCAAGCTACATAATCAGACCCTACCATAGCACAGTCATGGTGCCGGCGACCAGAGATTCATGTGAATGACCGCACTCCACTGGTGCTACACAGAAATTCACATATGCATCTTTCACACTTTTTACTTTGTCATGCTAAACATACATGGCATCATGTGCATCTAAACATCACGGCTACTCACTGTGAAGGCTGGCGTAGCAGTATTCTCAACCTGCACTGAGGTAACGACATGACAGTGACATGATATACTGCTGCAAGGGGCAATGCATCCATGTTAACTGATTCACGGGACAGTTGTCTTAAGATGTGGAACATACACTGGGCAACACCAACACCACATGGTTTCATGGTAATCACACTGGACTGGCCCACAAGCTGGAGGTGAGGATCCAGTCACATTCTAATGCACACAGGGAGGCTGCAATCCCCCACAGAGTCCGTGGTTGTGACCTCTGACACAATGTCATGCCATGGTATGTGCAATGTTGCTGTGGCAATGTCTACACACATTGATGCATTCACCAGAGTATCAAAGTACAACAGATGACAGAAGGGGTGACTATCCTGTCATGGGAGTGGCCTTACATGTCATGAGGTACATAATGGAGTAGCATGTATGCAAGATGACACCACATGCACATGAACATGTACCACACATTTCTACACATACCAATGCTAAACAGCCTAATATGAGTCCTTACCCAAATTGACTCCTCCACATGTTCAAGCATGCTCCGTTGATGTGGCTGACGTTGAAATCATAATGAGCAGTAGCAGGATGACCACGATGTACCCCAACGGACAACAGGCAGGGCGAGCTGTGGATGAGAGTGGCACACAAGGGGTCACGGTCGGTATAATGTCATTTTGTCAATGTCAGTTGAATAGCCAGATGTAGTATGACACCTGTACATTCCGAGTGCACTCATAGCACGTATGTGTGTAGCATTCCAACTGAACATGTGACACAGCACAACACACATCCAATTGATCTTGCTTACAGTCTGTTGCATACATAGCATGCTACCCATGCTACTCTATAGTCCATCTTTTACTGAAAAGATGAAAGGACTCACCATCATGAAAAGAAGTTGCGGATGAGGTGACCGCGGATATCATCTTCACCCTCCTCATCACTGGCATCCTGGCCAAGGCCTTCATCCTCAACGGGCGGATGTTCCAGCTCATCAGGATCCAGGTAGAGTGGCACAGCCTTCTCCACTGCCATGTTGTGTAGCATGCAGCACACGGTGAAGATGTCACACACCTTGCGTGGGCTGTATTGGAGGGCTCCGCCTGTCTTGTCCAGGCACCTGAAGCGGCTCTTCAGGAGTCCAAAGGTCCGTTCGATCACCTGCCTGGTCTTCACATGTGCATTGTTGTAACGCTGGTCTGCAGCTGTCCTGGGGTTGCGTAGCGGAGTCATTAGCCACGGCATGTTTGGATATCCAGCGTCTCCTGCAATTTGACAACATGTACAAGAGTGAATCATATGATGCAGATCATGAAGTTGTGACATACTGACATACAGAGCTCACAGTGTATACTCACCAACTAGACATGCCCGGTGGTTGTGCAGCTGCAGCATCATCTGTGGTACCCTGCTACACCTCATGATGAAAGCATCGTGGCACGATCCTGGATAACGTGCACAAACATATGAGATAATCATGTTGGCAAGACACACCACCAGGGCATTTATCGAGTGGTAGTGTTTCCTGTTGCGATACGCTTGCTCCTGAGCCTGTGGTGGGACAAGAGTAACATGTGTACCATCAATTGCACCAATTACATGTGGCATACGGCCCAGGCCATAGAATTGCCCCTTGACATCTGTCAACTCTTCTGGAGTAGGGAATGTAATGAAATCATCAAGGTGGAGCAACATTGCTCCCAAAACATCACTCAATACCCGGCTAAACATGGTCTGAGACATCCCTCCCACATCAGCTATGGTAAATTGGAAGGTACCTGTGGCAAAGAAATGGAGGGCTGCCATCACCTTCACCTTGGGTGTCAGTGCACTTGGATACCTGTGGCGTGGTTGTAGGTGAGCCTCAAGCCTGGCCGTCAGGTCCTTGATCAACTGTCGGCCGAAGCGATATCGACGGATGCAGTTGCGCTCCCTCATGGCTTCCAAGTCAGGCAACGGCCTTTCCAGAGGGGGTGCCCTGCAAGACACAATTTTAAGGAAATGTCTACAACTGTCTGACTAAGACTATAACAATGTACATGGCACAAGCAACACCTCTTCAAATAATGTAGACAATTTGGAGTGTGGTGTGGGATACACACAGATGCCAGCTCCCACACACTCCTCCTTGGCGAAGGTAAATACCTGTAGTGTGTGGAATGGATGTGACATGCATACAAGCCTTCAGATGTACAGGTCTAAGTGACCATGACAATGTATCATGTCAGTGAGACACGTCATGTCAATGTCAGTAGGAGGTTGTCTGCACACCCAGAGGGCAGACTGCAATACACACACACCACATGTGCAATCTTTTGCACTGTTCAGCCTTAGTCATGTCGCGGTGTGTACTTTCAGTGACAATTACATGACCATCATCATACAGCATGATAATTACATTTGTCACTGACGGTCTGTAATGCCATCACACATGTGAACGGGTCATTTACACACGTGGCATGGTGTGTGTACATTAGTCACCCTGCCATCACAGCAAGGACACAACATAGATGCTCCTACAGCAGATGCACAGTACTTTCAAGGACTAGTTACTTACCTTTTGTGAACCAATATCTGTAAGGAACAGTAGGCAGTAGCAAAGTGTCACATTTCAATACATACATAGCTTAGGACTAATTAGCCTCCCTGGGTGTCATCGATCTGACCAGTGAGTGGTGGCTATCCAGGCCACACCGGAACAAAACTAGTGTTGTTGATTGGCATCCGACAAGGGCGTGGCCACGTTTTGGCCGTACCTACAACGCATACACTGGCAGCTGTTACACAAACATATCCCACAGAGAGTGTGGGTAGCAGGCAAAGATGCATGTCAAGTAGCTAAACATCACTCCCAGAGTCAGGGAGGATGATGACATCTTTGCGTAGTGCCTGTACTTCTTGGATACCCTCTACAGCGTAGGTAACGTGAATGTGTTCTGTGGTATTGAGGGCTGCATGCAGATGCTTCCTGGGATGGGGTGGTAGGACAGGGAACATGGTCAGTCCGGGTAGGGCAGTGGGGGTCTGACAACGTGCCTATGTACAGACAAACATGCTGCGTGGCTGTACATGCTTGCAAATATACATACAGTACTCTCATCAAGATAGGCCTGCAGAGGCTCAGCGTAGCGTTAGTGTAGTTGAAGGACCTGAGTGACTAGTTGGTCCTCACCGCAACAACAGGGAGATGAAGGGCCATGGTTACAACCGCCCACATAAACACTACACTGAACGTTGCCAAATCATCCAAATACATATTTTGAGTTGAGACATCACCTGTGTCTGGTTAGGTGTCCACAACACTCGCATCCCCCAGTCCACCTGTCCTGTGGTGTTGGGACTGACACTCACGTGCCAGTGGGTCTTCTTGACCCTCCCAATACTCATTTGCGCCAATTGTAATGAGGTATGGCCAGCTCATTGATGTTTACATTCCCATGCAGCATTAAGAGCGGTGTTCTGCCACACAGTTACCACGGCGGAGCCGTACAGTGTGTGTTATCGGGGCCAGCACCACCCCAGAATGGCGCCACGGCTGACACCTGGGGGAGATCTGGCAGTGAGGTTGTGAGTTGAACCAGCGGGGACCTGGATGAACATTCCGATCATGTCTGTCACAGCGGTTCTGGGACGTATGCACCGCCTGCATCCGTCACTCAGCGAATGATGGCATCAGGGGCATATCAACTGAGGCGCAACTGCCCCCTGACGGGTACGGTGGGCCAGAAGCTGATGCGGAGTCACTGGCCGGGGTGAGGGACATCATGGACATGAGGAAGTGCACTTACTCCTCCTGTGTCACATGCAGGGCTGGGACCGTAGGTCGTGGTGCTGGCTACGATGGCTGCTATTCTGATGGAGCCATGTGGTCGCCGTCACCCTAATCCCATGCAGCATTGCACTTGCATCATGGTTATTTGTCAATGCAATTACACATCTCTGACTTTTGTTGTTTACCTGACGAGTTTCGCCTGGGGAATGATGTACTAATGAGGGGCTCACATGTCTCCACACCCACACACATGCACTGGTCCTACATCCCAACCATGAGCTATTGTGCTGCTGTGCCAACTGCTGGAGTCTAAGTGGCTTGTGGGACATATCACACATGGATTCATATGTCAGCTCCCCGCAATTGGAGCAGCTCTTGTTGTTGTGCCTGACGTGAAAACCGTGGAGACACAGACGGTGAGGGTCACTCACCAACATGAGGCCTTTTCATTCCTCACAGGCTTTGTAAGTGACATCCCTATTGGCACGGTCTTGAGTATGACAATAAAAGGTAAATGTTCTGTAGTGTTAGTACAATGATTTAGGGTACAAAATGTGTAAGCTTTAACTTAGACCAGACCTGCGTTGGTGTTGAGAAACACACAGAGGACCTGACGTGTGGACGCAGAGGTGACATATGACTACTCAGATAACGTCATCAGGGCAGACACAACGCCAAGGATACTTGTAGAGCCAGAGGAATTACACACCAACACACAAGTGTACGATATTACGGAAATTGCCATGTCCAGGATGACATGTGTGGATATTCTGAGGTGAGTAATACTTTACTGACCTCTTCATGGCATATGCTAACAGCATGCACAATGTAGCACAAGGCACACACATGACGTGGTCACACAGGGTCATGCTGTGCGGCTATGACACCTCTGTGACAGTGGGCATGTTCCTGTCATCATGTGGCAGTTCCCTGTACTGAATTGTGGCCCATTCGAGTGTTCATGTGCCTCGCTACATGTTGCACACGTTAATCGTGTTGAAATTGTTGAATGCATGTGATGCACATGTGCATCATGAATGATGACATGTTGTGCAAGCTATTTACACATCAACTGAGGCACAGGGTCACAATCCCTGTGCTTCTTCAATGTCTGCCAAACCTGGCACATACTGATGTATGTGTGCCATGCTGATGTATGCATCCACATGGTTGACATGAGTGTAGACTACATCCCTGCTGTGTGATTTCCTAGTGTGACTCTGCCAATGGTGACATGAAGGTGGACAGGAACGCAGCCTACACAATCGTTCACTTGACCATGTCTGACTCAATGTACCCCAATGGTACGGGCCTGTGTACGCATCGTTTCCCTATCGCCTTTAGGCTCTACGCGAGCTGAGCGTACCCCAATGGTACGGGCGTGTGTACGCATCGTTTCCCTATCGCCTTTAGGCTCTACGCGAGCTGAGCGTACCCCAATGGTACGGGCGTGTGTACGCATCGTTTCCCTATTGCCTTTAGGCTCTACGCGAGCTGAGCGTACCCCAATGGTACGGGCGTGTGTACGCATCGTTTCCCTATCGCCTTTAGGCTCTACGCGAGCTGAGCGTACCCCAATGGTACGGGCGTGTGTACGCATCGTTTCCCTATCGCCTTTAGGCTCTACGCGAGCTGAGCGTACCCCAATGGTACGGGCGTGTGTACGCATCGTTTCCCTATCGCCTTTAGGCTCTACGCGAGCTGAGCGTACCCCAATGGTACGGGCGTGTGTACGCATCGTTTCCCTATCGCCTTTAGGCTCTACACGAGCTGAGCGTACCCCAATGGTACGGGGGTGTGTACGCATCGTTTCCCTATCGCCTTTAGGCACTACGCGAGCTGAGCGTACCCCAATGGTACGGGCCTGTGTACGCATCGTTTCCCTATCGCCTTTAGGCTCTACGCGAGCTGAGCGTACCCCAATGGTACGGGCGTGTGTACGCATCGTTACACCATTCAATGTGTAGCATTGGCAATGGCAATGTCACCGTACTTGTGTGTGGATTTTAAAAAATGCATAGGGAACAACTAGGGGAACAGTGTACTGTTCCAAATGCAACCAGGTTGTCATGGATATGGAGTTTTTTCCACTCCTACAGGTGTCCTGGAAGATTCAGTTAGGAAAAAGTATACAATGTTGCGAAAGTTGTTGTTCAGCTCTGGCTCTATTTTCAAACCATGCATATGTGTGTCATGGGCTTAGGTGTGATGTGATTGGATGGAACATAGGATGCAAATTATGGTGGCCTATCACACACTACTCCTTGGACTCACAGACCCTCTGCAGCACAGATATAAGGCAGCATGTGGCTGTGGGAGGGCACTTGCCTGCACAACATTGGTGTGCTAACCACAGCTGCTGTCTCTGAATCCTCTGGCCCTGATTAGCTGAACATGGAGAGGGCACCTGCATTCACTGATGGTGAGAACAAGGCCCTTCTGGATGCCCTCCTGCCAAACTTCAGCAAGCTGTATGGGAGACCAGAGGATCAGGTGAGTGATGTGTGCAATACCTTGGAGTGTGCACCTGTTGTGTGTGTGACATCATAGCCACTGTGTAGTAATACTGGATAGATGCAATGTTGTTGTGAGTGAGTGCCAGGGTGCACAGTGTTGTTAGAAGAGAGTTATTTGTTGTAGTGTGGTGTGTGACAGCATGTCACGTGCTGCATTGCACCCAGATATAGCATATCTTGTTCAGTGAGTGTCATGCTCAAAGAGTGTTTTACAGCCCTCATGTAATCTGTAGATTTACTATGTCATGCTAAGCAGTTTTGTTAGCACACAGGCCACATACTCCTTGACAAAGATGCTAATGTGTGTGCCATACGTTGCCCTATTGTCATCATGTATTTTGTGGACATATGGGTGTCTTGGGAACATGCACCAGGTATACTGATGTTCTGTAACTTTACATTTGTGACAGGTATCTGCCTATGAGAAGGGTGAAATCTGGGTGGACATCGCCAGGGCTGTCCGGAGTGAGGGGGGGCCTCGCAGGAGGCTTCGAAACATAAAGAAGAGGTGGCAGGACATCCGGTGCTGGAGCCGCCGCATCGCCCGAGTCCAGCTGAAGCTGGAAGCTCCACGCCGGCATGGCGGCAGCCGCCAACTCACCCCCAACATGCTCCGGGTCCTGGAAGTGGTGTTCCCAGACCTCCATAGGCAGTTGCAGGAGGGACAGCAGCACGAAGGGGGTAGGTACATGTCTGTTTGTAGTCATGTGTGTGAGAAATGGTACCTGAAGAGCTCTACAGCATGGTCACACTCCCATAGTTTGAGTGGTGTAGTCAGACAGGCAGTTCATGCATTGGAATTCGATTGTCCCTCTGTCAGCAGCTGCTTCTTTACATGCCTTGCCCTACTCCACAGTAGAGGTTTGCTTTGGCTAATGCTTGTTTTTGACATGTACTCCTATGGTGCAGTGTCTCAAGTTGCATCTTCCTTTGCACATCTTCATGTTGTAGGGGGGTATGTGACACCTGTTCGTACCTTAAATGTAGCACCACATGTGCACTATGTCTGCCCTTCTTCATATTGTGGCACTGTTCTTGAGTCTCAACAAGTGTTTTGTGCACAAGTCAGCCTCAGTGGCCTTTGTCCATGGTACACTTTCTAATTATCTTGTGGTAGCTGCAGGTGCACAATGTACATGTGCTATATTTTGGACTTCTGCATACTCACACTGGGCAGTGCGTGTGTGCATATTCTCTACATCTGTGGCATGTTATTTGTACATAGTATTGATGGTTTGCCACACAATGTGACTTTGGATGTACTAAGCGGTGATGGCAGTGTGAGGTGATGGAAGACTTGTTTCAGGTCCCAGGATGGCATCACATGGCAGTTTGCCCAGGACTTTTCTAATGTGGCACAGAGTCAAAGCGAATCAAACATGAACAGGTCTTGATTTGGGTGGCAGGGTTGGCTAATGCACTGTTATGCATCATCAGCTATCCTGTTGTCAGGCAGTGGATCATGATTGTGTCTCTCATACAAGTATTTTCCTTGCCTATACCTTGTCTCCTACCTTACATTGAGCTGTGTGTCTCTGACATTTCTCCACAAGTAGAATTGTCATTATGAAGAGTTATGTGTCATGTGACTCATGATGCATGCCATGTTGACGAAAGAGGCCATATGATTTGCAGCTGATATGTCTGATGTGTACAGGTGACTGATATGTTTTCATTCTTCTCCTTGCTCACAGCATCATCATCTGAATCTGGAGGAGACAGAGGCGCGGACCAGGCGGAGGGACACACCGACAGTGCCACCTGCTGGGAGGTGTCAGAGGGAGGCAGTGGCACAGAGTGGGAGGAGAGTCTACAGGCCGCACGACATGTGACTGACACATCGTACCATGCCGACGAATCCGAGACAGACTCTCAGGAGGGGGGGGAATATGCAGCAATGGTCACTCATACATCTTTGGCTGCCCTCCCCTCCTCCAGTCCCATCTCCAACCTCCCACTCCTTGGTGTGCCTAGGGTCCGTGCTAGCCCCCGTGTCTCCTTTGTTCCCGGCACCGCAGCCCCTGCCCCTGTGTCCCCTGCTGCCCTCAGTGCTGAGACAGTGGACCTACTCCGGCAGATTGCAGTAGGTCAGGCATCCATGCTGTCTGTCCTCCATGGACATACACAACTGATTACACAGGTGGTGTCGTTCATGGAGGGCATGTCATCAGCCATGTCTGATCTGCGTCGGAGTGTGGCTGCCATTGAATCAACGCTGACGGCAGCTATGTACACCCAGCAGCATCTGTCCCCCCCCATCCTTCGGAGCCATCCACCTCTGCCTCTCACATACCTACACAGCATACACGCACACGCCACAGGTCAGACACACCCAGCGCACACACACAGCATAAGAAGCTCAAAGCTCCACGCACACAGTCTCAAGGGCAAGTAGGCACACCCACAGGGAGAGGGGAGACACCTCACACACACATCCACACACCCAGTAGGACTGACTCACAGCCCTGTACCTCCACCCCCAATGTGTCCCCGGGTTCAGGTGGTAGTTTTTCCGCCCTGGCTGAGGTGTGCAGCCAGGTTTTTGAATCTACTTTCGGCGATGCCCCAACCAGTGTGGATGAATCCACTACACCTGCACCCACTCCACCTGTCCTTCCCTCTCCTGTCCATGCGGTGCCGGAGGATTCCACAGATGGTGCCCCCGTAGTCAGCACAGCTGATTAAACGCCATGTGCAGGCAGGTTTGGGTGAGATGACACCCATGGAGGCACAAGCTATTGCTGAGACTCTATTGGACTGGCCATTGGCCTTTAATGAGCGAGGACTCTCATTTGCTTTTATTTTGTGATTCCGCTGAATAAAGCTAATTTTTGCTTTCCAGATTTGTAGTTTGTGTGATGATGTCTGTGACTGCTGGGTGCCTGGGAGCTGGTGTGATGTTCACATTTAGGTATACTAAAATGTGTCTATCTCCTGAGGGTAATGAGGTTGACAATGGTATGTTTATGATGTACGAGCTGGGCAGTGGTGGGCACTCTGATGCTGGGCTCTCTGATGCTGGGCAGTGGTGGGCACTCTGATGCTGGGCACTCTGATGCTGGGCACTCTGATGCTGGGCACTCTGATGCTGGGCCGTGGTGGGCACTCTGATGCTGGGCACTCTGATGCTGGGCAGTGGTGGGCACTCTGATGCTGGGCACTCTGATGCTGGGCACTCTGATGCTGGGCACTCTGATGTGGGGCAGTGGTGGGCACTCTGATGCTGGGCACTCTGATGCTGGGCAGTGGTGGGCACTCTGATGCTGGGCACTCTGATGCTGGGCACTCTGATGCTGGGCAGTGGTGGGCACTCTGATGCTGGGCACTCTGATGCGGGGCAGTGGTGGCCACTCTGATGCTGGGCACTCTGATGCTGGGCACTCTGATGCTGGGCACTCTGATGCTGGGCAGTGGTGGGCACTCTGATGCTGGGCACTCTGATGCTGGGCAGTGGT
This sequence comes from Lissotriton helveticus, assembly GCF_964261635.1. NCBI lineage: Eukaryota > Metazoa > Chordata > Amphibia > Caudata > Salamandridae > Lissotriton > Lissotriton helveticus. The sequence goes on from NC_136067.1 coordinate 2,006,630,706, forward strand.
GGGCACTCTGATGCTGGGCACTCTGATGCGGGGCAGTGGTGGGCACTCTGATGCTGGGCACTCTGATGCTGGGCACTCTGATGCTGGGCACTCTGATGCGGGGCAGTGGTGGGCACTCTGATGCTGGGCACTCTGATGCTGGGCAGTGGTGGGCACTCTGATTCTGGGCACTCTGATGCTGGGCACTCTGATGCTGGGCAGTGGTGGGCACTCTGATGCTGGGCACTCTGATGCGGGGCAGTGGTGGGCACTCTGATGCTGGGCACTCTGATGCTGGGCACTCTGATGCTGGGCACTCTGATGCGGGGCAGTGGTGGCCACTCTGATGCTGGGCACTCTGATGCTGGGCAGTGGTGGGCACTCTGATGCTGGGCACTCTGATGCGGGGCAGTGGTGGGCACTCTGATGCTGGGCACTCTGATGCTGGGCAGTGGTGGGCACTCTGATGCTGGGCACTCTGATGCTGGGCACTCTGATGCGGGGCAGTGGTGGGCACTCTGATGCTGGGCACTCTGATGCTGGGCAGTGGTGGGCACTCTGATGCTGGGCACTCTGATGCGGGGCAGTGGTGGGCACTCTGATGCTGGGCACTCTGATGCTGGGCAGTGGTGGGCACTCTGATGCTGGGCACTCTGATGCTGGGCACTTTGATGCTGGGCACTCTGATGCGGGGCAGTGGTGGGCACTCTGATGCTGGGCACTCTGATGCTGGGCAGTGGTGGGCACTCTGATGCTGGGCACTCTGATGTGGGGCAGTGGTGGGCACTCTGATGCTGGGCACTCTGATGCTGGGCAGTGGTGGGCACTCTGATGCTGGGCACTCTGATGCTGGGCACTCTGATGCGGGGCAGTGGTGGGCACTCTGATGCTGGGCACTCTGATGCTGGGCAGTGGTGGGCACTCTGATGCTGGGCACTCTGATGCTGGGCACTCTGATGCTGGGCAGTGGTGGGCACTCTGATGCTGGGCACTCTGATGCGGGGCAGTGGTGGCCACTCTGATGCTGGGCACTCTGATGCTGGGCACTCTGATGCTGGGCACTCTGATGCTGGGCAGTGGTGGGCACTCTGATGCTGGGCACTCTGATGCTGGGCAGTGGTGGGCACTCTGATGCTGGGCACTCTGATGCGGGGCAGTGGTGGGCACTCTGATGCTGGGCACTCTGATGCTGGGCACTCTGATGCTGGGCACTCTGATGCGGGGCAGTGGTGGGCACTCTGATGCTGGGCACTCTGATGCTGGGCAGTGGTGGGCACTCTGATGCTGGGCACTCTGATGCTGGGCACTCTGATGCTGGGCAGTGGTGGGCACTCTGATGCTGGGCACTCTGATGCGGGGCAGTGGTGGGCACTCTGATGCTGGGCACTCTGATGCTGGGCACTCTGATGCTGGGCACTCTGATGCTGGGCACTCTGATGCGGGGCAGTGGTGGGCACTCTGATGCTGGGCACTCTGATGCTGGGCAGTGGTGGGCACTCTGATGCTGGGCACTCTGATGCGGGGCAGTGGTGGGCACTCTGATGCTGGGCACTCTGATGCTGGGCAGTGGTGGGCACTCTGATGCTGGGCACTCTGATGCTGGGCACTCTGATGCGGGGCAGTGGTGGGCACTCTGATGCTGGGCAGTGGTGGGCACTCTGATGCTGGGCACTCTGATGCGGGGCAGTGGTGGGCACTCTGATGCTGGGCACTCTGATGCTGGGCAGTGGTGGGCACTCTGATGCTGGGCACTCTGATGCTGGGCACTCTGATGCTGGGCACTCTGATGCTGGGCAGTGGTGGGCACTCTGATGCTGGGCACTCTGATGCTGGGCAGTGGTGGGCACTCTGATGCTGGGCACTCTGATGCGGGGCAGTGGTGGGCACTCTGATGCTGGGCACTCTGATGCTGGGCACTCTGATGCTGGGCACTCTGATGCGGGGCAGTGGTGGGCACTCTGATGCTGGGCACTCTGATGCTGGGCAGTGGTGGGCACTCTGATGCTGGGCACTCTGATGCTGGGCAGTGGTGGGCACTCTGATGCTGGGCACTCTGATGCGGGGCAGTGGTAGGCACTCTGATGCTGGGCACTCTGATGCTGGGCAGTGGTGGGCACTCTGATGCTGGGCACTCTGATGCGGGGCAGTGGTGGGCACTCTGATGCTGGGCACTCTGATGCTGGGCACTCTGATGCTGGGCACTCTGATGCTGGGCACTCTGATGCGGGGCAGTGGTGGGCACTCTGATGCTGGGCACTCTGATGCTGGGCAGTGGTGGGCACTCTGATGCTGGGCACTCTGATGCGGGGCAGTGGTGGGCACTCTGATGCTGGGCACTCTGATGCTGGGCAGTGGTGGGCACTCTGATGCTGGGCACTCTGATGCGGGGCAGTGGTGGGCACTCTGATGCTGGGCACTCTGATGCTGGGCAGTGGTGGCCAGTGGGGGGGGTTTAGCCATACACACACTCTGATGCTGGGCACAGGTGGCCAGGGGGGGGGGTCTCAGACACACACTCTCATACTTACACATACAATTACTTGGCAGACGTATGTCCCACACGTCTATTGCACTGGTGTTGTGCGGTGAGCTGGATGAGTACATCGAGCTCGATGACGTACATGCGGCACGTATAACACTGGTGGGGTGCGGTGACGTACCGTACCCCGAAGTCGATGACGTAGGTGCGGTATGTCTCCGTATGACACTGGTGTTGTGCGGTGACGTACCGTACCACGAGCTGGATGACGTACATGCGGAACGTATAACACTGGTGGGGTGCGGTGACGTACCCTACCCCGAAGTCGATGACATAGGTGCGGTACGTCTCCGTATGACACTGGTGTTGTGCGGTGACGTACCGTACCCGAGCTGGATGACGTACATGCGGCACGTATGACACTGGTGGGGTGCGGTGACGTACCGTACCCCGAAGTCGATGACGTAGGTGCGGTACATCTCCGTATGACACTGGTGTTGTGCGGTGACGTACCGTACCACGAGCTGGATGACGTACATGTGGCACGTATAACACTGGTGGGGTGCGGTGACGTACCCTACCCCGAAGTCGATGACATAGGTGCGGTACGTCTCCGTATGACACTGGTGTTGTGCGGTGACGTACCGTACCCCGAGCTGGATGATGTACATGCGGCACGTATAACACTGGTGGGGTGCGGTGACGTACCCTACCCCGAAGTCGATGACATAGGTGCGGTACGTCTCCGTATGACACTGGTGTTGTGCGGTGACGTACCGTACCCGAGCTGGATGACGTACATGCGGCACGTATGACACTGGTGGGGTGCGGTGACGTACCGTACCCCGAAGTCGATGACGTAGGTGCGGTACGTCTCCGTATGACACTGGTGTTGTGCGGTGACGTACCGTACCACGAGCTGGATGACGTACATGCGGCACGTATAACACTGGTGGGGTGCGGTGACGTACCCTACCCCGAAGTCGATGACATAGGTGCGGTACGTCTCCGTATGACACTGGTGTTGTGCGGTGACGTACCGTACCCCGAGCTGGATGATGTACATGCGGCACGTATAACACTGGTGGGGTGCGGTGACGTACCGTACCCCGAAGTCGATGACGTAGGTGCGGTAAGTCTCCGTATGACACTGGTGTTGTGCGGTGACGTACCGTACCCCGAGCTGGATGACGTACATGCGGCACGTATAACACTGGTGGGGTGCGGTGACGTACCCTACCCCGAAGTCGATGACGTAGGTGCGGTACGTCTCCGTATGACACTGGTGTTGTGCGGGAGTGTGTGGTGCAACGTACCCAGACATGACAGTCGTGCAATGGAGATGTGCCCGTATGGCAACACGTACAGGTATGTTGGAGTTCGTTGTACTCACCTTCTGCGCCGTCGTCGGTTTCTATATACGAGGTGGTGGGCGTACAGGATAGGGATGACACGGACGATGGCGTTCATGTCTTGCTTGTCGTGTACCGGGTGCCGGGTTTGCCGGAGTGTGGGTTTACGGTAGTTTTGAGCTCTCGTAGCAAAAGAGCCGTACAGAGTGTGTTCGACACGGATCGTACTTCCTGGGTCGGAAGGCGCGGTCTATTTACGTACGGACGCTGCGTGGTGCGTCAGCCGACTGCAATTCGTATGGATTTTCGATTTGTACGGTGTTTTTTACGAGTCGTACGGAGTCACGCATTTATTTGTGATCGTACTTGCTGAATCGTACGGGGACGCCTACGGGTGCGATTCGTACGGGGAAAAACGCTCCGAACTGCAAATCGGAGCGCTTTTTACCGGATCGGAATCGACACCTTAGTGTAGAGAAGGTAGAAGATGAACCTTTAGTAATTCATGTTAATGGTGTTCCTACTAAGAGTAAGAAAATCTGGCAGGAATTAGTGGATCTTAGGAAAGTGAAAAAGGCAACGTTGTATCTAATAAAAATAATCAATATTATAAAGATGTGTTTATGAGTGAAGAAGAAATAACTATTGAAGAAGATAATGACTTGTCATCTGGACAAATTGAAAAAGTTGATGTGTCCAGAACTGAAGAAATTCATTACAGTGTTCATCCACTGCATTCCAAATGAAAGAAGCAAAGGGGAGACCCATTAGTGTATGGGAAAAAAGCTTGGAAGCTCATTGTTTCCCTCATTTGTTTCCCACAGCAAAAGGAGAACAATATGATGACCGACCTGGGCGGATTTCTGCATCTGAATACCAGACATTACGATTGTATGCAGAAGATCCAAGATTTCGACAATGTATTCCGTATTTGTTTCATCTTTTGTTTGGGAGTGATTTGTCTGGACTTTCTTATGCAGTAAATCATATATTGCAAACAGGTGTACATCTGCAAAATGTTTCGGCAAAGGAATTTATGGATAAAGTACACCAGAAAGATAATATTTTGGAATCTCAGCTAATTAATCTCATGGCATGTCAGCGTGGTACTAATGAGTACTGGTACCGTAGTCATGGAGAACTTAAATGTATGCTAAGGAAGTTAGGAACTCCTACATGGTTCCTTACTCTAAGCTGTGCTGAATATGCTTGGGATGATTTACTTCAATTTCTTCGAGGCAAATCCAAATATACTAAATATTGAATACAAGACACCTGGAGAATTGTGCTCTCTGGATCCATTTAATGTATGAAGATATTTCAATCATAGATTTGAAGCTATGATGTCTTTTATCACCAATAAAAAAAATCTTCCTCTTGAAGAGGTTGTGGACTTCTTTTGGAGAAAGGAGTATCAAGCAAGAGGTGCTCCTTACATACACATGCTAATATGGATCAAAGCTGCTCCCACATTTGGAACAGAGTCAGATGATGCTGAGATGTCTTTTATTGAAGAATACGCTACATGTGATATACCCAAAAGCACACAGGATAAGGACTTAAGACAACAGGTCTTGTGATTCCAAAGCCATCATTGTAGGAAATACTGTCGTCGAAAGTACAAATCTAAGGACAAATTCTACACCAAATACCGTTTTGCATTTCCACGACCTGTAATATCAAAAGGAAGAGTGAACAGTTGCATATCATCTTTGCGACAAAATATCACAAGAAAATCTCCTAAAAAATACCTACAATTTAAGAAGAAATGAAGAGTCAAAATACATAAATGACTACAAACCCAGTCATTTTCTCCATGTGGAATGCTAGAATGGATATTCAATATGTTGCAGACAATTCCATTGCTGTTGCTCGATATGTAACATTGTATATAACAAAATTAAGAAAAGACAGAATTGAAGGAAATGTGGGAAGAGATTTCCCACAAGAAGAGTCTAAGTAAGAAATTATATACTTACAGTTTAAAGATGTTATCTCACCATGGAATTGGAGCGTATGAATGCTCGGATCGATTATCATCTGCAAGTCTATATTCCAAATCTAGACGAATCATTTGGGTGAGTCTAGGTCTTGCTGCAACATGAAACCGAGTACTTAAACATGTACAAGAAACTGAATATTTCGCTGAAAAGGAGCCACAAAGTACAGATATTGTGAAAACAAATATGTTGGATATATATTATCCAAACAGAAGTCATCATCTTGAGACAACTTGTCTCTATGAAGTGCCACAAAACTATACTTTTAAACGGGATATTACAGAAAATATCAATAATGGTGTATATATGCCGTGTTTGGTTCTGAAGGATGTCTGGTGAAACAAAGAAGAGGACATTTGATTAATCACCGTAAACTGAGTTGCGAAACACCTGACAAAAGGGAATTTTACTATTTAGCTCTTTTGCAACTTTTCAAGCCATGGCGTTCAGAACTAGAATTACTTGGAGATTTCGAGAGCTATGAAGATTCCTTCAATGCAACTAAATATACTATAGAATGTCCTGTTTTTGCAAATTATGTGAAAATGTTGAACGATGAAATTGAGCAAGAAGCTACAATTGCAGCTGAGATTGGTAGAGATAGTTCTCAAGACAGTCAAACTGCTTCGTTGAGTCAGGACCCACAAGGAGAACCAATTGTTCAAAATGAAGCAGCAACTGCTATGGAAGAGGTGGAAACAGTAATGTATCAAGCTCAAGAAGATGTAAGAAACTTAAGAAACTTAGAAGAACAATTAAATGTTGAGCAGAAACAAATATATAAGTGAGAGAGCAGATTAACCATGGATTACTTCATGAAAAGAAAGAGTGCTCTTGCTCATTGTTTCAACCTAACCAATTGTACGTGAGTGGACAAGCTGGGACAGGAAAATGTTTTTTAACAGGCCCTGTGATTGGCTAGCTGCCGACTGACGCGACATGAACTGATTTCTCCTGAAACCGATCTTCAAACAACTCCCTCATTTCGGCAGAAGCAGCTCTTCTATAGCGAACGTCCCACCGAATTCATACAAATCTACAAACCCCTAAAAAACGCCGGGAACCACGTGACACAATTAAGATAAACTTCTTGATTGGCCGTTCAAAATATGGTGCCTTTGTGTGGCTCGTAAAGTCATTTAGAGTGAGCTTGTCCCTGATGAGAACCTCTCAAATATTGAGGTTTGAAACGCGTAGTCTTGGATAAACCAAACGCTTGTGTTTTTACTTGCTACTAGATGTACACAAACATGTATTGAGTGCTTCAATAGTTTTGACTGTATATAATATTTTCTTTTGGGGTATTGAAAAATTGACACCAATCCTTCAGACTGTTGGACGTTTGGTTTATCATTGTTGAATGTGTCTATCTTGTGTAGAAGGATGAATAGAGTGAATGTGAATTAGTGTATGTGATGTGATTTTGTTGTGTAAAGTATACATTTTTCTTGTTTTTGTGGGATATCGTTAAAAAAATTGTTGTATATATGGATATAAAATGAAAAAGAATTTTCCTTATAAAAATTGAAATAACTCTTCAAAAATAAACAAGCCAATAATGAGCTGACACATGTTTTGAGGTTTCTTACATGGGAGAGGAAAAAATAGCAGCATTAGCAATTAGTGTAGTTTGTTAGTAACCAACTGGGTTGGCAGCACACAATATTAAAGGAAATACTTTACATTGTTTATTAATGCTACCAGTGGAGCATGGAAATACATTAGAATACCACAAGCTATCTGGAGAAGCTTGTTTTGCAGTTTCAAGAGTCTTGAAGAAAATGAAACTTCTCATTATTGATGAGGTAAGCATGGTATCAAACTTAATGTTTGCCTTTGTGCATTTGAGAATGCAGCAAATTCTTAAAACAGAGTATGACGTATTATTTGGAGGAAAACACGTCATCGTTTTTAGAGATCTACTACAACTTACTCCTGTAAAAGGACAACCAGTATTTAGAACACTGGCACATGAAGATACCAAAAAGTATTTGGGAAGTATTGGAAATGTTAACTTTTGGTCATTTTTTCAATATAAGGAACTTATTAGAAATATGCGACAGGCAAATGATGCTGAATATGGAACTATTCTTCAAGATATAAGAATAGGAAAAGTGACAGAACATGGCAAACAAGCTTTACAGAGACGATTACTTCTGAATTTGTTTTCAAATGAAAATATTGTTCCTGAGAAAATATATATGAAAATTACAGAAAACAAGTAATTTGCTTAATGCCAACACTGCGTGAATGTTCTGTATTCAATGAAGAAATGTTAAAGTTGGAAAATGAAGAAATTATAAAATTGGAAGCTATTGATGAAATTGAACATGAAGGAATTACTATTATTTTGACTGAAAAGTTGAAGAAGAAATTGGATTCTTTAGAGAAGTCGATAATTATAACTGCTGGTTTCGAAAATAATTTGTATGCATGTGTGAACTGTAGGATAATTTTACGCCGTAATTTGAATGTGGATAAAGGTTTAGTAAAGGGAGCAATGGGTACAATTGTTCATTTTGTTAAATATGTAAATAGGGATGGGATTGAATTCTGAAATACAACAATTTAGTCGTTGTTCATTTTGGTTCTTGCTTGTAAAACATTTGCTTGTACGCAGAAAACAGTTTCCTATTTGTTTGGCATGTGCAGTGACCATTCATAAATCTCAAGGTTTAAGTGTAGATAGTGCTTTAGTAAATATTGGAAGTACTGTGTTTAAAGAGGGTAAGTATGGGCGAAATTCGCGTTCCGCGAATTCGTGCTAAATTGAATTCGCAATCCGCAAAATCCGCGAATTTGCGGATTTTGGGGGTTTTGCGTGTTCGCTGGGTTTTTTGCGTGTTCGCTGGGTTGTTTGCATGTTCGTGGGGCTTTTTGCGTGTTCGCGGGCCGCTTGAATGGCAAAGTTACCCATGCGCTTGTGTATGGGCACAGCACCCTCTGATCCCCACTGCTGCCACCCTCTGGTTCACCACTGCCATCCTCTGGTTCAGCACTGCCACTGTCTGGTTCACCCCTGCCACCCTCTGGTTCAGCACTGTCACCCTCTGGTTCACCACTGCCACCCTCTGGCTCACGACTGCCACCCTCTGGTTCATCACAGCACCTCTGGTTCACCACTGCCACCCATTGGTTAACCACTGTCACCCTCTGGTTCAGCACTGCCACCCTCTGGTTCACCACTGCCACCCTCTGGTTCACACCTGCCAACCTCTGGTTCACCCATGCCACCCTCTGGTTCATCACATCACCCTCTGGTTCACCCCTGCCACCCTCTGGTTCAGCACTGTCACCCTCTGGTTCACCCCTGCCACCCTCTGGTTCATCACTGTCACCTTCTGGTTCATCACTGCCACCCTCTGGTTCACCACTGCCACCCTCTACCGAGACCTTTTGTGACGCAGCGGCAGCACAAAAGATGTGTCATGGTGCTGGGTATTAACAATGTGACGCATCTGGAAGATGCCTCACGTTGTAAAGCCCTGCTCCATCAGGAGGCGTTCCGGCGCAGGGGAGGGCGTTCCTGCGCAGGAACGCCACCTAAAAGTGGCTGAGTGAAATGTACAAGATTTCGCTCAGTCACTTTTAGGCCAATGCTGCGTCAAAACCCTGCTCCTGCTTGAAGCAGGCGCAAGGCTTGATGCAGCATTGGGGAGATAGGGCCCCCCAGAGCATTGCTGGAGCTGCGTTGCAAGCGCGACACAGCTCCAGCAATGCGCTGCTTTTACGGCACAGATGCGCGACGCATCTGTGCCGTTTTTGCCACATGGTGCGCCGCATTGTAAATGCGGCGCACCATGGGTGGCGGAGCTGCGGCGCACAATAACTGGCGCATCCCTGGGGATGCGCCAGTTATTATAAATCTGCCCCTATACATTTAGCCAACGAGGGAGCACTTACTGATTAGACAGTAGAAAGTACTCCAGTTGAGTAGAGGTATTGCACAAAAAGGTGGCATCTTCGTGGACAAACAAGCAGGGCGGGATTCATTCTGCCCCCTGTTAGACTCATTTTTTGTGTCCTTCTGCCCTCTGTTAGACTCGTTTGTCCCTTGTTTTTCTGCCCTTCTGCCCTCTGTTAGACTAATTTTTTGTGCCCTTCTGCCCTCTGTTAGACTCATTTTTTCCCTTGTTTTTCTGCCCTTCTGCCCTCTGTTATTCCCTTGTCAGCATATATTTGTAAGTAACATTATTTATAATGGAATAAAATTAATGATGGTGTTTTGTTATTTCAGAATTGTTTAACATACCTCATAGATACGTAAGAAATTGGTGTTAGAAAAAAACATTTAAGAAATATTTTATTTCAATTTTTTAGTTTATTATTGAGATTGTTGTTTTTTTTTTTAAGATAATCTTTTTGATTGTCTTTTTTATGCCCGCTGTTATGTGATGAGTACTATTGAACTCACTATTTCTAGTGAAATTCAATACATTCTGAGAACAGCTAAAAAGGCAGATTAAATGCTTTAGAAATTATTTTGTGTTGTAAAATATAAATTGTAACTCTATTTTTTTGTCTTCTACAGACGCTAAATTTGTAATAATTATTATTTTTTTTAATTTGTTATTTTGAAGATAAGTATAACTAACTGTCAAAAATAATCGATGGAATGTACTTCTACAGAGGTGAGGTAACAGCTGTCAAGAAGATGTAAGAAACTTAGGAAACTTAGAAGAACAATTAAATGTTGAGCAGAAACAAATATATGAGCAAGTGAGAGAGCAGATTAACCATGGATTACTTCATGAAAAGAAAGAGTGCTCTTGCTCATTGTTTCAACCTATCCGATTGTACGTGAGTGGACAAGCTGGGACAGGAAAACGTTTTTTAACAGGCCCTGTGATTGGCTAGCTGCCAACTGAGGCGTCATGAACTGATTTCTCCTGAAACCGATCTTCAAACAACTCCCTCATTTCGGTAGAAGCAGCGCTTCTATAGAGAACGTCCCACCGAAATCATACAAATCTACAAACCCCTAAAAAACGCCGGGAACCACGTGACACAATTAAGATAAACTTCTTAATTGGCCATTCAAAATATGGTGCCTTTGTGTGGCTCGTAAACTCATTTAGAGTGAGCTTGGCCCTGATGAGAACCTCTCAAATATTGAGGTTTGAAACGCGTAGGCTTTGATAAACCAAACGCTTGTGTTTTTACTTGCTACTAGATGTACACAAACATGTATTGAGTGCTTCAATAGTTTTGACTGTATATAATATTTTCTTTTGGGGAATTGAAATATTGACACCAATCCTTCAGACTGTTGGACGTTTGGTTTATCATTGTTGAATGTGTCTATCTTGTGTAGAAGGATGAATGGAGTGCATGTGAATTAGAGTATGTGATGTGATTTTGTTGTGTAAAGTATTCATTTTTCTTGTTTTTGTGGCATATTGTTCAAAAAATTGTTGTATATAGGGATATAAAATGAAAAAGAATTTTCCTCATAAAAATTGAAATAACTCTTCAAAAATAAACAAGCCACTAATGAGCTGACACATGTTTTGAGGTTTCTTACATGGGAGAGGAAAAAATAGCAGCATTGGCAATCAGTGTAGTTTGTTAGTAACCAACTGGGTTGGCGGCACACAATATTAAAGGAATTACTTTAAATTGTTTATTAATGCTACCAGTGGAGCATGAAAAAAAATTAGAATACCACAAGCTATCTGGAGAAGCTTGTTTTGAAGTTTCAAGAGTCTTGAAGAAAATGAAACTTCTCATTATTGATGAGGTAAGCATGGTATCAAACTTAATGCTTGCCTTTGTGCATTTGAGAATGCAGCAAATTCTTAAAACAGAGTATGACGTAATATTTGAAGGAAAACACGTCATAGTTTTTAGAGATCTACTACAACTTACTCCTGTAAAAGGACAACCAGTATTTAGGACACTGGCACATGAAGATACCAAAAAGTATTTGGGAAGTATTGGAAATGTTAACATTTGGTCATTTTTTCAATATAAGGAACTTATTAGAAACATGCGACAGGCAAATGATGCTGATTATGGAACTATTCTTCAAGATATAAGAATAGGAAAAGTGACAGAACATGGCAAACAAGCTTTACAGAGATGTTTACTTCCCAATTTGTTTCCAAATGAAAATATTGTTCCTGAGAAAATATATATGACAATTACAGAAAACAAGTAATTTGCTTAATGCCAACACTGCGTAAATGTTCTGTTTTCAATGAAGAAATGTTAAAGTTGGAAAATGAAGAAATTATAAAATTGGAAGCTATTGATGAAATTGAACATGAAGGAATCACTATTATTTTGACTGAAAAGTTGAAGAAGAAATTGGATTCTTTAGAGAAGTCGATAATTATAACTGCTGGTTTCGAAAATAATTTGTATGCATGTGTAAACTGTAGGGTAATTTTACGCCATAATTTGAATGTGGAAAAAGGTTTAGTAAAGGGAGCAATGGGTACAATTGTTGATTTTGTTAATTATGTAAATAGGGATGGGATTGAATTCTTGAAGATCAAATTTGATGAAATTGCTGTAATAGAACAATTTAGTCGTTGTTCATCTTGGATCTTGATTGTAAAACATTTGTATGTACGCAGAAAACAGTTTCCTATTTGTTTGGCATATGCAGTGACCATTCATAAATCTCAAGGTTTAAGTGTAGATAGTGATTTAGTAAATATTGGAAGTACTGTGTTTAAAGAGGGTAAGTATGGGCAAAATTCGCGTTCCGCGAATTCGCGCGAAATCAAATTCGCAATCCGCAAAATCCGCAAATTCGTGCAAATTTGCGGATTTTGGGGTTTTTGCATGTTCGCTGGGTTTTTGGGGGGTTCGCGGGGTTGTTTGCATGTTAGCGGGGCTTTTTGCGTGCTCGCAGGCCGCCGGCCGCAGTTACACATTCGGTCGTGTATGGGCACAGCACCCTCTGATCCCCACCGCTGCCACCCTCTGGTTCACCACTGCCACCCTCTGGTTCAGCACTGCCACTGTCTGGTTCACCCTTGCCACCCTCTGGTTCAGCACTGTCACCCTCTGGTTCACCACTGCCACCCTCTGGCTCACGACTGCCACCCTCTGGTTCATCACAGCACCTCTGGTTCACCACTGCCACCCTCTGGTTAACCACTGTCACCCTCTGGTTCAGCACTGCCACCCGCTGGTTCACCACTGCCACCCTCTGGTTCACCCCTGCCACCCTCTGGTTCACCACTGTCACCCTCTGGTTCACCACTGCCACCCTCCGGTTCACTACTGACACCCTCTGGTTCATCACAGCACCTCTGGTTCACCACTGCCACCCTCTGGTTAACCACTATCACCCCCTGGTTCAGCACTGCCACCCTCTGGTCACCACTGCCACTCTCTGGTTCAGCACTGCCACCCTCTGGTTCACCCATGCCACCCTCAGGTTCACCACTGCCACCCTCTGGTTCACCCCTGCCACCATCTGGTTCATCAATGCCACCCTCTGGTTCACCCTGCCACCCTCTGGTTCATCACTGCCACCCTCTGGTTCAGCACTGTCACCCTCTGGTTCTCCCCTGCCACCCTCTGGTTCATCACTGTCACCCTCTGGTTCATCACTGCCATCCTCTGGTTCACCACTGCCACCCTCTACCGAGACCTTTTGTGACGCAGCGGCAGCACAAAAGATGCGCCATGGTGCTGGGTATTAACAACATGACGCATCTGGAAGATGCCTCACGTTGTAAAGCCCTGTGACGTCAGGAGGCGCTCCGGCACAGGGGAGGGCGTTCCTGCGCAGGAACACCAGCTAATCGTGGCTGAGTGAAAACTAAAAGATTTCACTCAGTCACTTTTAGGCCAATGCTGCGTCAAAACCCTGCAGCATGGTGAGATAGGGCCCCCCTGGGCATTGCCCCAGAGCATTGCTGGAGCTGCATCGCAAGCGCGACGCAGCTCCAGAAATGCGCTGCTTTTACAGCACAGAGGCGTGACGCATCTGTGCCGTTTTTGCCACATGGTGCGCCGCTTTGTAAATGCAGCGCACCATGGGTGGCGGAGCTGCAGCGCACAATAACTGGCGCATCCCTGGGGTTGCGCCAGTTATTGTAAATCCGCCCCTATACATTTAGCCAACGAGGAAGCACTTACTGATTAGACAGTTGAAAGTGCTCCAGTTGAGTAGAGGTATTGCACAAAAAGGTGGCATCCTCGTGGACAAACACGCAGGGCGGGATTCATTTTTTGTGTCCTTCTGCCCTATGTTAGACTCGTTTTTCCCTTGTTTTTCTGCCCTTCTGCCCTCTGTTAGACTCGTTTTTCACTTATTTTTCTGCCCTTCTGCCCCCTGTTAGACTCGTTTCTTGTGCCGTTCTGCCCTCTGTTAGACCCATTTTTCCCTTGTTTTTCTGCCCTTCTGCCCTCTGTTAGACTCGTTTTTTGTGCCCTTCTGCCCTCTGTTATTCCCTTGTTTTTGTGCCCTTCTGCCCTCTGTTAGACTCGTTTGTTGTGCCCTTCTGCACTCTGTTAGACTCGTTTTTCCCTTGTTTTTCTGCCCTTCTGTCCTATGTCAGACTGCTTTTTGTGCCCTTCTGCCCTCTGCATCACCACATCATCACTCAGCGCTACCCCAGCATCACTCAGCACCACCACATTATCACTCAGCACCACCACATTATCACTCAGCACCACCACAGCACCACTCAGCACCACCACAGCATCACTCAGCAACACCACAGCATCACACAGCACTACCAAAGCACCACTCAGCACCACCACAGCACCACTCAGTGCCACCACAGCATCACTCAGCACCACCACAGCATCACTCAGCACCACCACATTATCAGTCAGCACCACCAAATCACCACTCAGCACCACCACAGCACCACTAAGCACCACTACAGCACCACTCATCACCACCACAGCATCACTCAGCACCACCACAGCACTACTCAGCACCACCACAGCACCACTCAGCACCACCACAGCATCACTCAGCACCACCACAGCACCAATCAGCACCACCACGGCACCACTCAGCGCCATCACAGCATCACTCAGCACCACCACAGCATCACTCAGCACGACCACAATATCACTCAGCACCACCACAGCACCACTCAGCACTACCACAGCTTCACTCAGCGCCACCACAGCATCACTCAGCACCACCACAGCATCACTCAGCACCACCACATTATCACTCAGCACCACCACAGCACCACTCAGCACTACCACAGCTTCACTCAACACCACCACAGCATCACTCAGCACAACCCCAGCACCACTCAGCACCACCCCAGCATCACTCAGCACCATCACAGTATCACTCAGCACCACCACAGCCCCACTCAGCATTACTACAGCACCACTCAGCACCACCACAGCACCACTGAGCGCCACCCCTGCATCAATCTACGCAACCATTCAAAAACAACTGCTTCAAATATGTTCTCTCAATGTTTCAAACTTTATTACAAATGTCACAAAAAGATGTTAATATTTCACTTCTGTTCTTGGATTTTCGTCACAATAAAATACACTGAACATGATCTTCGCAAAAGTTATTTACAAAAGTTTAAGCTATTGCCATTATAAATTTAAATCATTTTTATTTAAGTATTAAATATTTAAAACAATTAAAAGCCATTGTAATTTGTAATATCAATACAGCTAAGTCACGTAAATACAAAACATGTTGCAATACAAATGCTATAGGTGTCACAGTTGCAAAAGATATAACTATCTTTATGTTGTGCGAGTTCAGATTTAGAGAGCTGTTCTTTATGCACTTGGTGATGTCCAAAATTAAGTTATAACTATTGGCATTGTAAATGACAAAGCTATTCATTTAGCTATTTTCAAAACCAACACATAAATAAAAAAAATTGTCATTTACAAGACCAATAGCTCAGATTTTCCTAATGCGAGACCTATTGCATTGCAAATGCTTGTTTTTATATCTGTCAGTGCTTCCTGTTGGGGTTTAATTTTCGGGACAGGCGCCTCATTGCCAACTTGTAACTATTCTCTGACTCTGTTTCAAGGGTCAAAGAATAGTTGCAAGTAGGCAACGAGGCGCCAGGAAGCACTTACAGGCTTACAGCAGCAGGTGCCCAAGTTGAAGTAAATTTCTTTGTAACCCTTTTGTAAAAGGTTACAAAAAATGTGCTTCAACTTTTGCAAGTGCTTGGCTAAAAATTTGTCCCGCTGATTCGCGGATTTTACCACAATTTCGCGAGATTCGTGGATCGCGAAATCGCGAATTTTCAAGCCCATGCTTAAAAGAGGGTATGGCATATGTTGCTTTGTCCCGAGTCAGAACTTTATCTGGATTGTACTTGATTGATTTTGATGAGACAAAGGTTAGTGCAGATGCAAATTGTGTCAAAGAGTATAATAAATTAAGAAGAGAATGTGCTTCCAATTTAGGTCAATATCCAGTATTTGAAAAGCATGTGGTTGGTAGAAAAAGAAGATTTGAGAATATCTATAGTGAAACTGTTGAGAAAGAATAAAAAGAAGATGAAGCTGTGTCTGCAAGCAAAAAGAAAAAGGACAGTGTTGAAGAGAACGTTCGTTATCGGTTTGAAAATAGTTGTGGTGTCAACAGCTATGCTAATGTAGTTGTTAATGTTGTTTTATTTTTAGAAAGTTTGCAACAGCAAATTGTTGAAAATCGGGACGAAAGATTCTGTTCATTGTTGTATTCTGTTTATGAGAAATGTAGTAGTGATAAAAGTAAAATACAAAGTGTTTCTGATATTAGAATGGTTTTGGACATATGTTCTGGTTCTACTCAATTTACACAGAATATTCAGCAAGATTATCAGGAATTTTTTCATGATGGACCTTCTGCAACATCTGGACATTACACTGTTTATTAAAAATGTCTGAAAGGTTTGATACATTGTAATGATAGTCAATTCGTTTTTAAGCAACGTCTGCCTAAAGAGTTACCAAATTCTTACCTAATATTTTTAAAGCCAAAATTTTAAGATCAAAATGTGGCCTTTCAGGATTACTGCTGTAAAGGTAGATTAGTATGGTGTTGTAGAGTATTTTGTAACTGAGGGTGAAGAGCTTGAAGGAAATCCTCTTGTTGATGTTGAGGCAGTGTAGCTGTATCATGTTGTGGGTGATGTGGCTGTAGCAGGGGACTTTGAAGATCAGTCGGGTGGAGGTAGTTTGGATTGGATGTAGTCGTTATAGTTGTTTAGCTGGAATTCTTGTGTAGAGTGTTTTGCCACAGAGTAGTCTACTTTTTCTGGTTTTCTTTAGGTTGTACTTGTAATTCATGTGCAGAATGTGGAGGGTGTTATAGCAGTATGACGAAATGCGGTAGACTTGTTTACACATGTACAGGGAGGAGTTGAGGATGAATTGTAGGTTGTGTATATGGACAGTAGGTGTTGGTACTGTTTACAATGTAGTTGGCCAGCAGGAGTCATCTGAAGCTGAGGGGGGTGGGTCTGAGGATGAGTATCTTTATGTTGTGCGAGTTCAGATTTAGAGAGCTGTTCTTTATGCACTTGGTGATGTCCTTAATTACGTTGTGGAGGTTGTTTTTTATGGTATGTGGCTCCTTGGTGAGCAAGAGGACGAGCTGGGTGTCATTGACGTAAGAGATGATGTTGTGGTTGAGATGGCGGGCTATTTGTCTGAGGGTGATCATGATATCAGTGGTTTTGGATCAGAAGGCTGGAAGGCAGATGTTCAGAATTAGTTTTGAACAACTTTCAAACTAAGAATTTCACACATACTATTTGGCCATGCGGAAAAGTATGTGTAACCTTTAATAACTTTTTGTTCCAAATTTTGTCAGCATATATTTGTAAGTAACATTATTTATAATGGAATAACATTAATGATGGTGTTTTGTTATTTTAGGATTGTTTAACATACCTCATAGATACGTAAGAAATTGGTGTTGGAAAAAAACATTTAAGATATATTTTATTTCAATTTTTTAGTTTCCTATTGAGATTGTTGTTTGTTTTTTTTAAGATAATCTTCTTATTGTATATCTGCCCCTATACATTTAGCCAACGAGGGAGCACTTACTGATTACACAGTAGAAAGTACTCCAGTTGAGTAGAAGTATTGCACAAAAAGGTGGCATCTTCGTGGACAAACAAGCAGGGCGGGATTCATTCTGCCCCCTGTTAGACTCATTTTTTGTGTCCTTCTGCCCTCTGTTAGACTCGTTTTTCCCTTGATTTTCTGCCCTTCTGCCCTCTGTTACACTCGTTTTTCCCTTGTTTTTATGCCCTTCTGCCCCCTGTTAGACTCATTTTTTGTGCCCTTCTGCCCTCTGTTAGACTCATTTTTTCCCTTGTTTTTCTGCCCTTCTGCCCTCTGTTAGACTCGTTTTTTGTGCCCTTCTACTCTCTTTTATTCCCTTGTCAGCATATATTTGTAAGTAACATTATTTATAATGGAATAAAATTAATGATGGTGTTTTGTTATTTCAGGATTGTTTAACATACCTCATAGATACGTAAGAAATTGGTGTTAGAAAAAAATATTTAAGATATATTTGATTTCAATTTTTTAGTTTATTATTGAGATTGTTGTTTGGGTTTTTTTAAGATAATCTTCTTGATTGTCTTTTTTATGCCCGCTGTTATGTGATGAGTACTATTGAACTCACTGTTTCTAGTGAAATTCAATACATTCTGAGAACAGCAAAAAAGGCAAATCAAATGCTTTAAAAATGATTTTGTGCTGTAAAAGATAAATTGTAACTCTATTTTTTTGGTCTTCTACAGACGCTAAATTTGTAATAATTATTATTTTTTTTAATTTGTTATTTTGAAGATAAGTATAACTAACTGTCAAAAATAATCGATGGAATGTACTTCTACAGAGGTGAAGTAACAGAACGTCCATCGTGTACAAACATTTCTAAAGACAGTTTGTATCTTTGAAACACATTTGTAGAAATTAAAAAATATATATACTGAGTGTACCTGTGTTCTTTGTATTTTACTACAACACATCAACTGCTTTGGAACTGGTAAGCTGAATAGATATGTTTTACTTTTTTTTAGTACTGCATTTTATTATAATAGCCTTAGTTTTTTTTTATACTGATAAAGAGTGACTGGTTTGAAAATGTAAGGAAATGTTCTAACTAAAAATTCACATAAGCAAATTTTATAGATATAATCATATAAAGTAGTTGAGAATGGTTTTCGCATAATATTTTTTAAAGAGCAAAATAGTTGATGAAGCTAATTTTGTATTATGTATTTGGGAAAATGATAAAATTAAGTGTTTATGTTTTTCTGAAAGGAACAACAACACAATAAAATTCACTAAGGAAGAGGAGCAGAAGAATATGGAACAGAGTTTTGAAATGACCAACTCTCTGATAGAAGAGTTAAATATACCTTTCATGGAGAGTGAGAATGAAGAAGAAAGTATTGGTGCAGGAGATATTACCTTCAATTTTTTAGATGAGGCTTTAGACGAGAACTTTCTTGAAGCGTTAAATGACATTGAGTTTCATGATATGACTTTTGAAATTCATGATGAAGAAAAAGAAATTTCAGACGAAATCTTGCTGGAAGTTCTATTAAATTATGAAATGTTACAAAAATAAATGTATGATTATAAAATAAAAATGGTTTGAGAGACTCTTCTTGCGGAATTGTTATCATTCAGCTAGTATCCAAGTTCTCATGGTACAAACTGGGCCTAGGGCATGGACTGCTTCAAACCTTTATAGATTATGTATGCACTATTCTATGCACCAGCAAACTTGTGTTTTATAATAATTTTTATTTCCAGGTGCATATCCTTTGACTTACAGCAAAGTCTCTGTGATTGGTGATTCCGTATTGTACAGACCTATTCAACAGAATATCCTTCAGTATGCACTGTGCTAAAAATGACGTTATTTAAAATTCAGTAGGCAGTCTGCTTGCAGAACTGTAATCATCTAGTCAGTATCCAAATATTCATGGAGGACAGTACGTCTTAGGCTGTGGACTGCTTTAAACGTCCATAGACTATCCTTACAGTCTTTATTTATTTATTTTTTTTATTTTTATTTTTATTTTTTTTTAGAAGTTTTCTATAGCGCTAACAAGACCCGAAGGTAGCAGAGCGCTTTACAGTAACAGGCGTGACAGGGTGAACAACAAGACATGTAACAAGTAGAGGCAGTCCAATATTGGGGGAGGGAAAGTGCGTAACAGTGGGACTTTTGGTGTAAGGATACATAGCTAACACATAGTTCAGTGGGAGATCCTGGTTATCTGGGACCTAGGGAGCGGATGAGGAACAAGGATTTGAGTTGGCTCTTGAATTCCGCATAGGACGGTAGAGTTCTGATATGTGGAGGGATAGAGTTCCATATTTTGGGGGCATTTCCAGTGAAGGAGCAGTCCGCAGTTTTCTTCTTTCTGGTTTTTGGAAGGATGAGCAGCAGGGAGTTGGAGCTTCTCAAATATCTGCTTTGGCCTGCTTTTTTGAGCTTGGTTGCCAGGTACTCAGGTTTACCGGTGTGGAGGGCTTTGTGGGTTAGGCAGGCCGTTCTGAAGGAGCTACGCATTTCCACCGGAAGCCATTCAAGTTCTTTGAGTGCTGGGGAGATGTGGTCGAATTTTTTGCATCCTGTGATCATTCTTGCTGCCGCATGTAGTGTTGTTTTTAGTGGCGCCAAGTGTGATTTGGGGATACCTGTAAGGATTGAATTCCCATAGTCCAGTCTAGATAGGACTAGAGATTGTGTAGCTAGTTTAAGATCCTTGTTGGGAATGAAAGGTTTGATTTTGTTCAGCAGTCTGAGGTTGAAGAAGGCACTTTTTGCCGAGTTCTTGATGTGGTTTGTCAAGGTGAGTTTGGGGTCTAGGGTGAAACCCAGAGATTTGACGGAGTCCGTTGGCGTGAGAGAACCTTTAAGAGCATCGATCGACTTCAGCCACTCCGTGACTTGAGGGTTGTCTTCTTTGTTTGATATGAGAAGGGTTTCGGTCTTGTCGGGATTGAGTTTCAGGTGGTTTTTTGTCAGCCAATCTTGAACATCTTTTAAGACAGCATTTAGTCTATGGATGTCGTTGGGTGAAGAGGTTTCCAGGTAGATCTGCGTGTCATCCGCGTAGAGGTGGAAGAGGATGTTGGCATTCCTGAGTAGTTTGGCGAGCGGTTCCATATAGATGTTGAAGAGCTGAGGAGAAAGTACTGATCCTTGGGGGACACCCTTGTTGACTTGCTGTGTTTCGGAGGTGAAGTTCTTCAGTTTTATTATTTGCGAGCGGTTGTGGAGAAAGGAAGAAAACCAGTCAAGAACTACCTCGCCGAGGTATTTCATTTCCATATTGAATTCTCCAGTCTGTATTATTACACTTTCATCAATCACCCTCACTATACTGTTTCAGTATTGTGTTGATCCATACAGCACTATGTGCTTCTCTATAAACTATTAGAACATTGGAATGTTGGGAGCTCCACTGATAACAATGGAGTGCTCTTGGCTTATAAAGACTGGTATAAGCCTGGAGCTCCAACATTCAAATGTTACTTTGTTCACTGTGCTCTGGCTGTGAATAAAGGCTTCAGGGAGCCTAAGGGGATTCCAATCCACTTGCACTCCCTGAACACTTTGTTCTTTTTTGTTAGAACATTCTGCGTTCTAATACCCTTATAGCCCTTTGTAGCTGGGCTATACCGGCCATTAAAGTCCCTCTCCCTTGTTAAAGGCCCTCACCTTCAATTCGGGCCTTTATTGCTGGAGAGAGCCTTTAATAGCCGGTATTGCCCTTTACGGTGAGCTACAAGGCTATATTCTATAAATGAAGATGCTATATATTCAACCAGACAGTTGACATTCAATCAGCATGCAGATTGTGCTCGGGAAGGTATTCTTAGTGTACGCATACTGTACAGAGTACAGTATAGAGTACAGTAAGCTTCTATAGATATACTTATGATTTTACTTATGATTTTCTGAGGAAGGCTTCTAGTCACTTTTCGTGATGTGCTGTGGGGCACAACTGTCAGCATAACATTTATCAGGCAGCACTAATGAACTTTTTTTGGTGTACTGTTGCTTGATAAATATCAGACCTGTTAATGTAGTAATCTGTGTTAAAGGGGTGTGCAATGGGTGTTGCTAGGGGTGTTTCCAGCAACACCCATGGCATTTTGATATTGCTCTACATTTACAAGAAATTGTAAATCTGAGGCACTACGAAAAACGTATGCCTCCCCAGGAGAGGCATAAAGAAGGTGCAATGGGAAAAATAGTTTAATTTCTCCCCGTTTTTTTCTTTTCTCTATGTCTGCTGCTTTTTGCAACATATGTAGAAAAAGGAAAAGTATCTTGAGATTATTTTTGTAAAGAAAGGTTTGCCTATCTCTACAAAAATAATCATCCTTGCAACACAGACACCTTTGCTGCATTGTGCAAACGTTTGTTCATTGGTGCAGGCAGATCATTGTGAACTAGCACAAGGGAGAAGGATAGAGATATGCTGCATCTTATAGATATGACACATTCCTGATTTTTTCTTTTGCCATAGGGAAGCATAGCAGGAAGGCCTGCTGCACTTTACTACTGCAAAATCTCATAAATGAGGCCTATGTGAGTAGTCAATTACTCATGGTGCAAAGTAGGCCTAAGGGCATGGAGTGCTTCAAACCCCTACAGTCTGTGCATACATTGTTGTGTGCACCTGCAAATTTGCCTTTTTTTATGTTGAATATTGCAATTTCTATCTTTTCACTTCCAGTAAACACTCTGTTACTCTTGGTATACTTTTCTAGTGACTCGTTGAAGAGTGTGTATTAAGGTATTCACTACATTAAAACAGTAATTAGTAGATGTAGAATAACTGGTATATCCCCATAGATATGACAGTTATTGTGCACTGTGACATCACCACCATGGATGCACCATATTTACAATGTGGTGCACTATGAGGCAAATGTGGCGCAGATATGTGATGTATCTGTGCTGTGAAGATGGCGTATTGCTTGATTTGAATTGCAAGCAAAATGCAGCTGCAGCAATGCTGTTTGGGCTCTATGCTCATAATGCTGTGTCAATCCTTACCCCTGCTTCAAACAGGGGCCGGTTTTTGACGCAGTATAAGCCCAAAAGTGACTGAATAAAATCTTATAAATTTCACGTAGTCAACTTTAGGAGGCGTTTCTGCACCAGAACATCCCCCATCTACACAGGAAAGCCTCCTTTTGGCGCACGGCTTTACAATGTGACGCACCTTTCAATTACGTCAGATTGTAAATAGCATACATCATGGTAGATCTTTTGCACCACTGCTGCATCACAAATGTGATGCAACGGTTATGTAAAAGAGGCAGAAGTGGGTTGTAAAACCGCCTCTAATACATACAAATTCATCCACGCAGTTTCAACAATAGTGCAAATTGAAGCATAGACTTGTAACATATTTATATACATATGTTACTTTCAAGTAATTCGAAGGTACTACAGTATACTATAGGTAAACACTGTATAGATTTATGTTGTAGAACATCCTTATAGTTTTGCACTTTCATATTCATTCATTCATTTATGAACTACACATTCTTTCTGACAAACTTTTACAGACAAACATAGACATATAGTTCTTTTTTGTGACCAGTAGAGGTAGTTCTAAAAATAACAGTTTTTTTTCTTTGTTGTTTTGTATTTTTTTTCTGTTTTTTCAACAATTCTTTTTTCTTTGTTTTTTTTAAACAAAAACTAGAAAAATTGAACTTTTCCAAACAAAAAAATGTCGACCTGTATTAGAAATTGAAAACAAAATCTGTTTTGGGGGCATTGGTGGTGCTCCTGCCTCCCTACAATCAGGTCCACTGACTGCTCCCCATAACATAATAGTTTGTTGCAATATTTGCACAGGAACTTTATATTTGCAAACTGGGGAACAATTACATGCATTGGAGTGCTTCCAGATGGTGATGCACTGGAGGTGATGGAACATCCTGTAGACTACGTTTTGCCTCCCTCGCATAGGTATGTGGGTGTAAATTCTTGACATGCCTGTCCATGCTTGCAGTCCCAAATGAGTATTTTTTAGTCGGGTCACCGCGAGACAGTGTCACTTGGCATATATTGCAAGTGACCTTTGGAGCATTCACTTTCTTTTGACCATCAGGAAAACTAAAAAATTCCAAATGAAAGCCTCCTTTCTCTTCTTCTGAGGAGGCTCAGGTTGATAAGTGTTCTCATCAGAAGAGTGGTCTGATGGTGATGGAGACCGAGCAGCCATATTAAAAAAGTAGAGTTGCCTTGAAAGAAAAGATCCTGCTTGTCTGAAAGTTCAAGTAGAATAAACATAATGGGAGGGGTCTTTCAATATTTGGAGTTGGAAGTATTATGAACTAATGAAATCTCTTCTTTTAATGTCACATGACTGCACGTACTCTTACGGTGCGCTTACGGAGCTCTTACGTTGCGCTTACGATGCTCTCACGGTGCGTGTACGCTGGACGTACGATCGCGATGTTCGTAATTTAAATAGTAATATAAGGTTCTTAAAAGTTAAAAAAAAAACATTTTCTTGATTATCCCAGATAATGTCTACCTTTAAAATTTGCAATAAACACATAAATATATTGTTTTTGACGTTATTAAACTTTCGGAGGTGCGCGTACGGGGGATCGTACAAACGTAGATGACGTCACACGGAAGCGCTGATGCGCCGCTTAACGTCAAAACGTACTTGTGACGTGTGCGTGCCCGCTGAGTACAATTTACAGTAAAAATGACGTTGCGGCTATCTAAAAAAAAGAATAATATAAAATTGTATTCATATATTTGTGAAAAAAAAAAAAATCTGTGATTGGTGATTCCGTATTGTACAGACCTATTCAACAGAATATCCTTCAGTATGCACTGTGCTAAAAATGACGTTATTTAAAATTCAGTAGGCAGTCTGCTTGCAGAACTGTAATCATATAGTCAGTATCCAAATATTCATGGAGGACAGTACGTCTTAGGCTGTGGACTGCTTTAAACATCCATAGACTATCCTTACAGTCTTCTATGTTCCTACAAACTAGTGTTTTCCATATTGAATTCTCCAGTCTGTATTATTACACTTTCATCAATCACCCTCACTCTACTGTTTCAGTATTGTGTTGAGCCATACAGCACTATGTGCTTATCTATAAACTGTTAGAACATTGGAATGTTGGGAGCTCCACTGATAACAATGGAGTGCTCTTGGCTTATAAAGACTGGTATAAGCCTGGAGCTCCATCATTCAAATGTTACTTTGTTCACTGTGCTCTGGCTGTGAATAAAGGCTTCAGGGAGCCTAAGGGGATTCCAATCCACTCGCACTCCCTGAACACTTTGTTCTTTTTTGTTAGACCATTCTGCGTTCTAATACCCTTATAGCCCTTTGTAGCTGGGCTATACCGGCCATTAAAGTCCCTCTCCCTTGTTAAAGGCCCTCACCTTCAATTCGGGCCTTTATTGCTGGAGAGAGCCTTTAATAGCCGGTATTGCCCTTTACGGTGAGCTATAAGGCTATATTCTATAAATGAAGATGCTATATATTCAACCAGACAGTTGACATTCAATCAGCATGCAGATTGTGCTCGGGTAGGTATTCTTAGTGTACGCATACTGTACAGAGTACAGTATAGAGTACAGTAAGCTACTATAGATATACTTATGATTTTACTTATGATTTTCTGAGGAAGGCTTCTAGTCACTTTTCGTGATGTGCTGTGGGGCACAACTGTCAGCATAACATTTATCAGGCAGCACTAATGAACTTTTTTTGGTGTACTGTTGCTTGATAAATATCAGACCTGTTAATGTAGTAATCTGTGTTAAAGGGGTGTGCAATGGGTGTTGCTAGGGGTCTTTCCAGCAACACCCATGGCATTTTGATATTGCTCTACATTTACAAGAAATTGTAAATCTGAGGCACTACGAAAAACGTATGCCTCCCCAGGAGAGGCATAAAGAAGGTGCAATGGGAAAAATAGTTTAATTTCTCCCCGTTTTTTTCTTTTCTCTATGTCTGCTGCTTTTTGCAACATATGTAGAAAAAGGAAAAGTATCTTGAGATTATTTTTGTACAGAAAGGTT
Source organism: Lissotriton helveticus (assembly GCF_964261635.1). Taxonomy (NCBI): domain Eukaryota; kingdom Metazoa; phylum Chordata; class Amphibia; order Caudata; family Salamandridae; genus Lissotriton; species Lissotriton helveticus. Next base: position 2,006,656,548 of record NC_136067.1, read on the forward strand.
TGCCTATCTCTACAAAAATAATCATCCTTGCAACACAGACACCTTTGCTGCATTGTGCAAACGTTTGTTCATTGGTGCAGGCAGATCATTGTGAACTAGCACAAGGGAGAAGGATAGAGATATGCTGCATCTTATAGATATGACACATTCCTGATTTTTTCTTTTGCCATAGGGAAGCATAGCAGGAAGGCCTGCTGCACTTTACTACTGCAAAATCTCATAAATTAGGCCTATGTGAGTAGTCAATTACTCATGGTGCAAAGTAGGCCTAAGGGCATGGAGTGCTTCAAACCCCTACAGTCTGTGCATACATTGTTGTGTGCACCTGCAAATTTGCCTTTTTTTATGTTGAATATTGCAATTTCTATCTTTTCACTTCCAGTAAACACTCTGTTACTCTTGGTATACTTTTCTAGTGACTCGTTGAAGAGTGTGTAGTAAGGTATTCACTACATTAAAACAGTAATTAGTAGATGTAGAATAACTGGTATATCCCCATAGATATGACAGTTATTGTGCACTGTGACATCACCACCATGGATGCACCATATTTACAATGTGGTGCACTATGAGGCAAATGTGGCGCAGATATGTGATGTATCTGTGCTGTGAAGATGGCGTATTGCTTGATTTGAATTGCAAGCAAAATGCAGCTGCAGCAATGCTGTTTGGGCTCTATGCTCATAATGCTGTGTCAATCCTTACCCCTGCTTCAAACAGGGGCCGGTTTTTGACGCAGTATAAGCCCAAAAGTGACTGAATAAAATCTTATAAATTTCACGTAGTCAACTTTAGGAGGCGTTTCTGCACCAGAACATCCCCCATCTACACAGGAAAGCCTCCTTTTGGCGCACGGCTTTACAATGTGACGCACCTTTCAATTACGTCAGATTGTAAATAGCATACATCATGGTAGATCTTTTGCACCACTGCTGCATCACAAATGTGATGCAACGGTTATGTAAAAGAGGCAGAAGTGGGTTGTAAAACCGCCTCTAATACATACAAATTCATCCACGCAGTTTCAACAATAGTGCAAATTGAAGCATAGACTTGTAACATATTTATATACATATGTTACTTTCAAGTAATTCGAAGGTACTACAGTATACTATAGGTAAACACTGTATAGATTTATGTTGTAGAACATCCTTATAGTTTTGCACTTTCATATTCATTCATTCATTTATGAACTACACATTCTTTCTGACAAACTTTTACAGACAAACATAGACATATAGTTCTTTTTTGTGACCAGTAGAGGTAGTTCTAAAAATAACAGTTTTTTTTCTTTGTTATTTTGTATTTTTTTTCTGTTTTTTCAACAATTCTTTTTTCTTTGTTTTTTTTAAACAAAAACTAGAAAAATTGAACTTTTCCAAACAAAAAAATGTCGACCTGTATTAGAAATTGAAAACAAAATCTGTTTTGGGGGCATTGGTGGTGCTCCTGCCTCCCTACAATCAGGTCCACTGACTGCTCCCCATAACATAATAGTTTGTTGCAATATTTGCACAGGAACTTTATATTTGCAAACTGGGGAACAATTACATGCATTGGAGTGCTTCCAGATGGTGATGCACTGGAGGTGATGGAACATCCTGTAGACTACGTTTTGCCTCCCTCGCATAGGTATGTGGGTGTAAATTCTTGACATGCCTGTCCATGCTTGCAGTCCCAAATGAGTATTTTTTAGTCGGGTCACCGCGAGACAGTGTCACTTGGCATATATTGCAAGTGACCTTTGGAGCATTCACTTTCTTTTGACCATCAGGAAAACTAAAAAATTCCAAATGAAAGCCTCCTTTCTCTTCTTCTGAGGAGGCTCAGGTTGATAAGTGTTCTCATCAGAAGAGTGGTCTGATGGTGATGGAGACCGAGCAGCCATATTAAAAAAGTAGAGTTGCCTTGAAAGAAAAGATCCTGCTTGTCTGAAAGTTCAAGTAGAATAAACATAATGGGAGGGGTCTTTCAATATTTGGAGTTGGAAGTATTATGAACTAATGAAATCTCTTCTTTTAATGTCACATGACTGCACGTACTCTTACGGTGCGCTTACGGAGCTCTTACGTTGCGCTTACGATGCTCTCACGGTGCGTGTACGCTGGACGTACGATCGCGATGTTCGTAATTTAAATAGTAATATAAGGTTCTTAAAAGTTAAAAAAAAACATTTTCTTGATTATCCCAGATAATGTCTACCTTTAAAATTTGCAATAAACACATAAATATATTGTTTTTAACGTTATAAAACTTTCGGAGGTGCGCGTACGGGGGATCGTACAAACGTAGATGACGTCACACGGAAGCGCTGATGCGCCGCGTAACGTCAAAACGTACTTGTGACGTGTGCGTGCCCGCTGAGTACAATTTACAGTAAAAATGACGTTGCGGCTATCTAAAAAAAAGAATAATATAAAATTGTATTCATATATTTGTGAAAAAAAAAAAATCTGTGATTGGTGATTCCGTATTGTACAGACCTATTCAACAGAATATCCTTCAGTATGCACTGTGCTAAAAATGACGTTATTTAAAATTCAGTAGGCAGTCTGCTTGCAGAACTGTAATCATCTAGTCAGTATCCAAATATTCATGGAGGACAGTACGTCTTAGGCTGTGGACTGCTTTAAACATCCATAGACTATCCTTACAGTCTTCTATGTTCCTACAAACTAGTGTTTTCCATATTGAATTCTCCAGTCTGTATTATTACACTTTCATCAATCACCCTCACTCTACTGTTTCAGTATTGTGTTGAGCCATACAGCACTATGTGCTTATCTATAAACTGTTAGAACATTGGAATGTTGGGAGCTCCACTGATAACAATGGAGTGCTCTTGGCTTATAAAGACTGGTATAAGCCTGGAGCTCCAACATTCAAATGTTACTTTGTTCACTGTGCTCTGGCTGTGAATAAAGGCTTCAGGGAGCCTAAGGGGATTCCAATCCACTCGCACTCCCTGAACACTTTGTTCTTTTTTGTTAGAACATTCTGCGTTCTAATACCCTTATAGCCCTTTGTAGCTGGGCTATACCGGCCATTAAAGTCCCTCTCCCTTGTTAAAGGCCCTCACCTTCAATTCGGGCCTTTATTGCTGGAGAGAGCCTTTAATAGCCGGTATTGCCCTTTACGGTGAGCTATAAGGCTATATTCTATAAATGAAGATGCTATATATTCAACCAGACAGTTGACATTCAATCAGCATGCAGATTGTGCTCGGGTAGGTATTCTTAGTGTACGCATACTGTACAGAGTACAGTATAGAGTACAGTAAGCTACTATAGATATACTTATGATTTTACTTATGATTTTCTGAGGAAGGCTTCTAGTCACTTTTCGTGATGTGCTGTGGCAAAACTGTCAGCGTAAAATTTATCAGGCAGCACTAATGAACTTTTTTTGGTGTACTGTTGCTTGATAAATATCAGACCTGTTAATGTAGTAATCTGTGTTAAAGGGGTGTGCAATGGGTGTTGCTAGGGGTGTTTCCAGCAACACCCATGGCATTTTGATATTGCTCTACATTTACAAGAAATTGTAAATCTGAGGCACTACGAAAAACGTATGCCTCCCCAGGAGAGGCATAAAGAAGGTGCAATGGGAAAAATAGTTTAATTTCTCCCCGTTTTTTTCTTTTCTCTATGTCTGCTGCTTTTTGCAACATATGTAGAAAAAGGAAAAGTATCTTGAGATTATTTTTGTACAGAAAGGTTTGCCTATCTCTACAAAAATAATCATCCTTGCAACACAGACACCTTTGCTGCATTGTGCAAACGTTTGTTCATTGGTGCAGGCAGATCATTGTGAACTAGCACAAGGGAGAAGGATAGAGATATGCTGCATCTTATAGATATGACACATTCCTGATTTTTTCTTTTGCCATAGGGAAGCATAGCAGGAAGGCCTGCTGCACTTAACTACTGCAAAATCTCATAAATTAGGCCTATGTGAGTAGTCAATTACTCATGGTGCAAAGTAGGCCTAAGGGCATGGAGTGCTTCAAACCCCTACAGTCTGTGCATACATTGTTGTGTGCACCTGCAAATTTGCCTTTTTTTATGTTGAATATTGCAATTTCTATCTTTTCACTTCCAGTAAACACTCTGTTACTCTTGGTATACTTTTCTAGTGACTCGTTGAAGAGTGTGTAGTAAGGTATTCACTACATTAAAACAGTAATTAGTAGATGTAGAATAACTGGTATATCCCCATAGATATGACAGTTATTGTGCACTGTGACATCACCACCATGGATGCACCATATTTACAATGTGGTGCACTATGAGGCAAATGTGGCGCAGATATGTGATGTATCTGTGCTGTGAAGATGGCGTATTGCTTGATTTGAATTGCAAGCAAAATGCAGCTGCAGCAATGCTGTTTGGGCTCTATGCTCATAATGCTGTGTCAATCCTTACCCCTGCTTCAAACAGGGGCCGGTTTTTGACGCAGTATAAGCCCAAAAGTGACTGAATAAAATCTTATAAATTTCACGTAGTCAACTTTAGGAGGCGTTTCTGCACCAGAACATCCCCCATCTACAAAGGAAAGCCTCCTTTTGGCGCACGGCTTTACAATGTGACGCACCTTTCAATTACGTCAGATTGTAAATAGCATACATCATGGTAGATCTTTTGCACCACTGCTGCATCACAAATGTGATGCAACGGTTATGTAAAAGAGGCAGAAGTGGGTTGTAAAACCGCCTCTAATACATACAAATTCATCCACGCAGTTTCAACAATAGTGCAAATTGAAGCATAGACTTGTAACATATTTATATACATTTGTTACTTTCAAGTAATTCGAAGGTACTACAGTATACTATAGGTAAACACCGTATAGATTTATGTTGTAGAAAATCCTTATAGTTTTGCACTTTCATATTCATTCATTCATTTATGAACTACACATTCTTTCTGACAAACTTTTACAGACAAACATAGACATATAGTACTTTTTTGTGACCAGTAGAGGTAGTTCTAAAAATAACAGTTTTTTTTCTTTGTTGTTTTGTATTTTTTTTTTGTTTTTTCAACAATTCTTTTTTCTTTGTTTTTTTTAAACAAAAACTAGAAAAATTGAACTTTTCCAAACAAAAAAATGTCGACCTGTATTAGAAATTGAAAACAAAATCTGTTTTGGGGGCATTGGTGGTGCTCCTGCCTCCCTACAATCAGGTCCACTGACTGCTCCCCATAACATAATAGTTTGTTGCAATATTTGCACAGGAACTTTATATTTGCAAACTGGGGAACAATTACATGCATTGGATTGCTTCCAGATGGTGATGCACTGGAGGTGATGGAACATCCTGTAGACTACGTTTTGCCTCCCTCGCATAGTTATGTGGGTGTAAATTCTTGACATGCCTGTCCATGCTTGCAGTCCCAAATGAGTATTTTTTAGTCGGGTCACCGCGAGACAGTGTCACTTGGCATATATTGCAAGTGACCTTTGGAGCATTCACTTTCTTTTGACCATCAGGAAAACTAAAAAATTCCAAATGAAAGCCTCCTTTCTCTTCTTCTGAGGAGGCTCAGGTTGATAAGTGTTCTCATCAGAAGAGTGGTCTGATGGTGATGGAGACCGAGCAGCCATATTAAAAAAGTAGAGTTGCCTTGAAAGAAAAGATCCTGCTTGTCTGAAAGTTCAAGTAGAATAAACATAATGGGAGGGGTCTTTCAATATTTGGAGTTGGAAGTATTATGAACTAATGAAATCTCTTCTTTTAATGTCACATGACTGTACGTACTCTTACGGTGCGCTTACGGAGCTCTTACGTTGCGCTTACGATGCTCTCACGGTGCGTGTACGCTGGATGTACGATCACGATGTTCGTAATTTAAATAGTAATATAAGGTTCTTAAAAGTTAAAAAAAACATTTTCTTGATTATCCCAGATAATGTCTACCTTTAAAATTTGCAATAAACACATAAATATATTGTTTTTAACGTTATAAAACTTTCGAAGGTGCGCGTACGGGGGATCGTACAAACGTAGATGACGTCACACGGAAGCGCTGATCCGCCGCGTAACGTCAAAACGTACTTGTGACGTGTGCGTGCCCGCTGAGTACAATTTACAGTAAAAATGACGTTGCGGCTATCTAAAAAAAAGAATAATATAAAATTGTATTCATATATTTGTGAAAAAAAAAAATTGTATTTAGTTTTGTTATTATTTTACATTATAATATGAAATATAAGTAAAACAAAACAATATGTAAATATTTATCATCAAAATGAGGACATTTAATAAAAACAAAAACAAAAAAATACATTTAAGAATTAGCATTTACAAAACCTTTCAAATTCACTGAAAAACCCATAGGTTTCTTCCACGCTATAATTATAAATTAGCATTTAAAAAACCTTAGAAATTCACTGAAAAAACCATAGGTTTCACACTCATTTTAGTTAAAAATTAGCATTTAAAAAACCTCACAAATTCACTGAAAAAAACATAGGTTTCACACACGTTATAGTTAAAAATTAGCATTTAACAAACCTTACAAATTCACTGAAAAAAACATAGGTTTCACACGTCTTATAGTTAGCTGGACATTTCACTCATACAAAACCATTGAAATTCTCCCCCGTTATAGTTAACTATAACTCGCGCGACCGCAATGCACTGCTGATGACGTCACATATTACATCACTTATGACATGGTCAGTGACATCACTCATGACATCACTGATGACATCATCCTTGTGAAAGAGTGACAGACCTCCTCTCAGCGTAATATAACCCTTGATACCCACATTAAAAAATAGAAACTAAAATGTTTAAAAAAAATGGAAAGAACAATTCCAGTTAGAACAACCTATTCAGTAATTCTAAAATCTACATACACATCCAGTCCTTCACTAACAGTTCTATATTGGCACTCATACATGTACTCATTCATCATGTTTACTCATACACCTATAGATCTTTTTACACACCAACACTCATCTATAGAGTTACTCACTCACAAACTCACACATACAAATAAACTATCAAACATCCATTTACTTGCATATACAGCTATGCACCCACCACTACACTTACTTCTACAGAATCGTACACATACTTACGCTCTTAAACAATCACTTATAGAAACTCATACTTATTTATACAGGAACTCTTACAATCTCTCGCTCTCCCATATACTCCCTTATATACATCACTTATATACATCAATACTCACATATACTAGTTTAATACATATGTAGTTACTCATAAAGCTACTATTGAGGCAGTGATTCACTCACTAACACACCCATACACATACTCATCCACCCATACAGTCCTGCTCACATATTGTCTTCAAAACACATACAAACAGTGAGTCGCACATTCATGCATCTATGCGGTAAGAAATACCCCCACCAAACCATACAGACACTCATACTGATACTCTAAAAACCAACTAATAACCCATATCGACACTCATGTAGCTAGTCATCAACCCATGCGTTTTAGTTTGGTGAATATATTCCTCTTCAATCCAGAGGTCCCCTAGGGGCCAACTAGTCCAACAGGTACCTGTAGTAAGTGCCACGGAGCTGCTTTGCAGAGTGTTGTAAAAAGGTGGCATGCCCTCTGAACACCTCTCTGCAGCGCACCTCCCTGGCGCAAACTGGAGGTACCTGATGGGCTAGTTGGCTCACAGGTGACCTCAGTATTGAAGAGGAATATATTCCCCAACCTAAAACGGGCCACAGGGCGTGTTTGCACACATGTCTCCTCAGGCCCGCCCCTTCCTTCACTATTGAGCGAAATATTCCTCTAAAATCATCCAAAGTATGAATTCTGATTTACTCACCTGTTATCCGAGAGACGTCAGTGCTGCATCTTTGAGCACAGGACTGACCCTAAAAAGTAAATGTAACCATACTTACAGTAACTTGAATTTCCTTCCATAGGCAAACATTGACTGTTTTCACATGGAAATTGTAGTTTCTATTTTTGATCGTGTGTATCAAAGGTTATATTACGGTGAGAGGAGGTCTGCCACAAGGATGATGTCATCAGTAATGTCATCAGGGATGTCATTTGAGATGTCATCAGTGATGTCATGAGTGATGTCACTGACCATGTCATGAGTGATGTAATATGTGACGTCATCAGCAGTGCATTGCGGGCGCGCGAGTTATAGTTAGCTGAACTAACTATAACGGGGAAATTTCAAAGGTTTTGTATGAGTGAAATGTCACGCTAACTATAACATGTGTGAAACCTATAGTTTTTTCAGTGAATATATATAAATATATATATATACATATATATATTCACTGTGACCATCTGTTGCAAATAAAGTTATTTTGAAGCATCCCAGAGTGTCCTGACTACTTTCTGAATTTAGAAAGTTTGGTGCGAGATATATATATTACCTACTGGCGGTCGCCAGTAGGTAGTTATAGTTAGGACCTAGTTTCCGTAGGAAATCCGCAACATTATATTGGGAATAACTTTGGCCCTGGTGGACAAATGTTTGCGAATTTCCTAAACAAGATGGCTCGGTCCGCTGCGCTCATTCTGTGAAAGTTTTGGGGGGATTGGTGATGTGGGGGCTGAGATAAAAGGGGGGTCCCAAAACGTGTTTTTCCCATGTTATTTTCCATAGGACGTTTAGACACGGCTACAGCTCGAACGGCTGAATGGATTTATAAGAAATTTGGTAGAAAGGTAGAGTGTGGGTCGCAGATCACGCTTTTGTTTAAATGGTGTAAATCCGTTCAGTAGTTGCTGAGAAAATTAAAGTTGAAATCAGTTATATATCTGTAAGCGAGCACGGGTGCGCGCACCTATGCGGGTGTGTGCGAGCGGCATTGTGATTTGCTGTTTAACGTCTGTCAACATTCGATTCGGAGGAAATGAGGAAGTGTTGTCCTCCATTTTGTTAGTGCGAGTGAATATATAATACAGAACAAAGGGTTAGTACATGGAAAGGGGAGAAGGTAGAGATTATCTCGCGGGCAGGTTTTCTCAGGGGGTGCAGTATGGACCCTGAACGCGAAATGATAATTTTTTTTTTGTGAATAAAAGTTGCCGGGTGTGCGCACCCGGTCGCGTACCCCTATTTACAAGACTGTGTAAAACTATAGTGGAGAGAATGCAAAGGGAGCAGGGTGGAGACTGTTTGATTTCGTAGGTTTCTTGAGGGGTTTATTAAGGATGACGAAAGTCTAAAAGTAGCTTTTTTTCGCAAATAAGTTACGAGGTGCGCGCACTCGGTCGCGCACGGCGATCAAAAAACATAAAGAAAGATGGAGATAAATTACAAGTTTGAGTGTTTAGATGTAAGGTGGCTCTTAAAAGAGCCCTTGTGTTAATTGAGTTTTTGCTGAACTTATAAGTAAGTTCCGATGCAGAGTCTCATGTTACAGAGGAAAATTCTATTTCCCTCATCCGTGAAATGAACACCATCTCTCCGGTAGATGCCTTCCTTGTTGAAACGTAGGTTGTTGTATATAGAACCCATGTTATATTCTCTGAGGAAAGCAGAAACAGATTTATTTACATGTTTCCTTGCTTTCTCAATCTGTGGACAACGTTCATTGGACCAATTCCATTTTTGTCTTTGGCATATATTTGAAAACACCAAGATAGTTCGAGGAAAAAGTGACATCAATTGACGAAAGGTGTCTTTTAGAAGCATTTCTAGACCTACACCTGTTAATGTGCCTAGATCATTCCCACTACAGTGCACAATTACCAGGTTAGGTTCAGGGAGATGCGTAAAAGTTTTCACCAATGGTATCAATTGGTGACATCTTAATCCTCTTTGGCCAATCCACGTAATCTGCACATTTGGTAAGTCAAGGTTAGAAATTCGTCTGTTTGCAGCATATTTTTCACTCCAGTGAATATAACTGTGTCAAACCTTCACTTTCAAGGTAGATGCAGTAGTACTCCGATGGGTTCTGGAAGTGGAATGGCAAGTAGAGGGTGAAAGTCACGATAAAAAAAGTGTGTGAGGTTTGGTGTTAATGAAAAACTGAACATGATTGGTTAATTGATATACTTCAAGATTGAAGACTACGCTGTATGTTATAGTTTTATTACAAACAAAGCTTCTATTGGTCGTGGAAAAAAAAGAAATGTAAAACAAGAGTGGATAGGCAGGTGTGTTTGGAGGGAAATTATCCTTTTTGCTTGGATTTAGAACGTTGAGATATGAACTTTTGACCTGTGCCTTCAGCCAGATGCAGATTGAGCTGTTACCATGGTAACAGCCAGAGAAGGCAGAGGGTGAAGGGTGACCGTTATGTGACTTTGAAAATATTGAAAGGATAACCAACTGAAATGTTAATTTGAATATGAAATTGTGCGGGAACAAATATGATTGGTTGAAGAGACATATATGAGTGTGTATTGACAGAAAATCTATGCCATTATTCTTTGGTTGCAGTGGTATAAGTATTATTGAGAGCTCCGTCAAACGGCTATCGTTTTACAACTATCATTGTTCTACATCTGATAAAGCATTGGTAAAGGTGAGTGTATAACTGTTTGTTTTATGATGTACCGTTAAATGTGGTTTGATCACTATATTTGATTATTTGAGTTACTGTGTCTAAGGAAGCACATTTTTGACTTTGATACAGTTTGATATGTTTTCAACTAATGTTCCATTTTATTACATCAATGTTTTGGAACATTGTTTCTTTGTAATTATTAGTTTAAAATTACGATTAATTAATTTGATTAAGGATAGTGGAGTTCAGTCATGTTTTTAAGTTATGAGCTACTGTTAGGTCTATGAATTAAATGTTACTTAGAGACGGATCTGCAACGAAATTTGGGGGGGGGAAGGACGAAAAAAATGATTTTTTGTAGGGGGACATGAACGTGTAATCAGTAGGTAGAGTAAAGGTGGAGGGGCTCTTACAATGGGTAAAACAAGTGCAAGGCCTAATTAACATTCAAATGGTTCTTTATAGAGATGTGAAACGTTCAGGTGCGGCTCTGTGTGTATCTGGGATGTGTGTTATATTGGGCTTCCACAGCAGACGTGAGAGGGGGGGGCAGAAGTTCTGTTAAGTTAATGGGGGTTGTGCGCCGTTTCTTCACTTTTTTTCAAGTCTGAATTATAGTTTTGAATGTATTTGTGGTAAACTGAATAAATAGAATATAAAATGTAATGAAATAGACAGAAATTAATAAACATTTGGGAGCGTTTGCACATAATTTGTAAAGTTGGTTACAGATAAAAAAAAGGAATTGGTAGAGTACAGATAATGCAGGTAGAGAGAAAAATAGTTGATTAAATGTGATATTGTCGAAAAAAAGTGGTAATGCTTTAGGTATTTTAAACTTTAAGTTTGAGGAAAAAATTACAGTGTGGTTTGCAGCCGAGGGATGCAGTGGTGGGGGTGGGGTGAGAAGGAGAGGTGTCCCAGGACAATCAAATGAAAAATTGTGACCATGAGGTTGTAGACAGGTTCGTGGAGTATATGCCTTTTATAAATTGATGTAGAAGAGCAAATATATATAGAGGTTTCTGTGTACTACAGTGTGACTCCATTAGCATCTCACTCCTGCTTTCCATATTAGTTGCTTTGTGTTATCTTAGTGTGTGTATGTGTGTGTGTGTGCGTTCAGTCTGAGCTGAGGAAGTTTGTTCTGCAGGCAGACACAGTTGTTATAGTGGAGATGAAAGGGTGATAAGTACTGAAATAGGATATAGCGTGTGCTCTGTGGAAGCGGGGGAGCAGTGATTAATACTCTGAGTGAAGCACAACTGCGGCGGAGTTTTGTTACAGTAATAAATAATTTTTTTGCCAGAGGTACGATTGATGCTATGGTTCACAACTCATAAAGAAAGGGTTGACTGACCGTCCCAGGCCAGCGGGTTGAACTATGAAAAATTCAGGTTGACATAAGAAAACATGAATTGAGTGCAGCTGAGATTACGTGAAACACATGAATACAGTTTTAGTATAAATTATTTCAGTTGTGAATATCGGTTAAAAGAGGGAACGTATATATTTCAAATTTTTATTCAATGATGCAGTGTTTTGAGACAAAGTTTTTTATTTAATACAAGTAAACATAATATAAAGAAAATAGTGGGTATAGTTACTAGTTCATAGAACACAAATGATGGAAATGTAGTATGAAGCAAAATGAATAACGTTTAAAAAACATATTGTACAGCCCCGCAATGAAATATATTTAATTATATTGCATGCAAGAAGGTGTGTTTTGATTTTAAATTCAGTAATCATATATGAAAATAGTAATGGTTAAACATCACTTCATTAACAGTTAGTTTTCAGCATACGAAGCAGTAACAAGCTTGTTGTATGGTATTGTGAAAGGAAATGAAAAACGCGCCAAAAGGGAGAATTTGGCTCGAGGTGCATGTATGTTATGTGCAGGGACATTCGAAAATCAGTACTCAGAACAACTATTGTATTGATATAATTTTTTGAAAGGTTTCAGTATAGAATGTCTCATACAGGTTGATAAGCAAGGGTAATATCAGGGTAATCATAAACTTTTTAGTTATGAATCAAAAATCTTTCAATAGGCATAAATTAAAAGCAGCACGTGTGTGTGAGGCGGAAATAAGGAGAAGAACGGGAGAATGGTGATAAACCATATAAAATCATATAAAAAGTCATTGTAACTATACACATTTATTAGGGCACATTTAACCATATTTTACGCAGCCTTGGTTCGAGAATATTTTAAATCAGATAAGATAACATAAGGTAGTGATTTGTTGAAATTAGAGCATCATGAAATGTTTTGAACAAAATCAAGGAGGTGTGGAAAAAAAATTAACTCCACATAATTTTAAAAATTCACACCAGCAGGAAATTACAATGTCCAATGTTAGTAAAGCCAATAGGTCAGTTTATATAAAATATAATAAGAAAAAAATAATAAGAAAAATTAGGAAGGGAAAAAACAGTCAAGATGTCAATGGTTTGCAGAACAGCTATCCTTCCATTGAATAGGCAAAGTAAGTGGCAACTGCTTCTAAAAGAAAGTCATTGTTATCGTCCGAAAACAAGTCAGCCATCCAATTGAAAAGAGGAAATGAACATACATGGTCATTAATTACCGGAGCCTCTAGTACCATCAGAGGAGAACTCAGTGAATTTTCAATGTAGCTGTGTGCCAAGAAATCTTGCGCCGCTGCGAATATATTCCAATGACCCAGAACTCCATGTATCGCTGCAAAGGCCATAATCCCTCCGTCGGAACAAAGTTGTTCATGATCAAGTAACGGATTCATGAGATGATTGTAATTCACTTCAGGAGGTACTGAGTTGCAGAGACATAAGTCCAGGGCCCACATGAAATCACAGCTCAGGCAATGAAATACAGGCTGCACACAGGTGAAATAGGTAAATCGAAACGATAATCCATATGATGCACTCAAAGTCGCGAGTGGCAGAATGCCATACTGGTCAAGCATCCTGTGGCAAAATAGTTCTAAGTGTTCCAGCTCGTTTCCGAAGGCGGGACGGACTTCCATTTTGTAATAACGAAAATAGGAATACAAAGGTTGCAGCTGCTGGTAATAGATGAGGATGTCCAGAAACATAGATCAGAGAGTATGGAGTGAGAGTAGCAGAATGCCTTTAAATGATTTGGTGCAAAAAAAGCACCAAACCATTGGTTAGTAGTTGTAAAAAAAATAGTGCAGCTGGGAAGTGGAGGAGCGTTAAAGATTATGAGAGTCACCTTAGAAAATTGTAAAGGAAGGTCACTATTTAATAAGATATGCAGTTTTCTGCGAGTGTTAGCTAAGTGAATGAGATATGTTTGTGAACAGATGCTCGGGTAGCTTGATTTTGGGACAATAAGGCTGTTGTTCAAGTCTTGGGATGGAACTTTGAGTTCAAGGCCGTATTTTGCGGCCAGATGCAAACATGAAGGTTCCCATGCGTGGGTGGGTGAAGTTCATTTTTACAGAGAAACATTTGCAGAGTGACTATTTCAGACTAAAGCTTGTCGTTTAAAAAGTCATAGTAATTAACATTGCTTGAAAATAAATAATTACTGCTGAGTGTTATGGTAAAATTAGGCATTATAGGAGATACCGGTGTACCTTTGAAAACACATGCAACATTACAGCACTTCATGTTAAACAAGTTATGCAATTGGTAGTGCCTGGATGTGAACGATTATGTGCGGCATTGATATTTTTGACACTGTGGGCCTCATTTATGAAAATTTTGCACCATAGATGCGTTACTTTTTCCCATGTTAAAAGTGACACACCGGCGGCGCAAGGGCTTCATAAATAAGGCTCTGTGTACTTATGACTAGTGGAGAAGTGACGCAATGAAATGATGTTAGGTGAGTGTAGTGTAGTTACGGAACGGAAAACCTTTAAAGAGAGTTACATTTAGTATGGAATAGTTTTTATTTTTTTCACAAAGTAAGGTATGAGAATATTGTTACAGTGTTAGCGGAACTGTAAGTTGAAGTTTGATAAAGATTAGTGAAATAAGTAAATTATGGTGTATTTAATATGTGCAGCTATTAATCTGTGAGAAAAGGTAATAGTCCACAGTCTTGTAAATAGGGGTGGGCGATCCAATGCGCGCACCACGTAACTTTTTACGGAGAAAAAAAAAAGTTTCATTCACGTTCAGGGTCTATACTGGACTTCCTGAGAAAACGTACTCGGTTACATAATCTGTACCTTTTGTCCTTTTCATGTTCTAACCCTTTGATCAGTACAATATATTCACTCGCAGTTACAAAATGGCGGCCAACACTTTCTGATTTCCACTGATTCTAATGTTAACAGATGTTAAACAGCAAATGAGAATTCTATAAACTGTATATTTTTGTAATTTTAAACAATAGGCAAAATAAGTAAACTTAAAGATGTGAAACGATCTTCAAGTGTCGTCTGCATGTGAATCACAGTCTTGTAAATAGGGTTGCGTGATCAAGTGCGCGCACCCCGTAACTTTTTTCAGAAAAAAATATGTTTTTCTGGGTTTCAGGGTCTATAGTGCACTCCCTGAGAAAACGTACTCGCTTAGATAATCTTACCTTTTTCTGTTTCCATGTTCTCACTGTTTGTTCGGTAGAATATATGCAGTCGTATTAACAAAATGGCGGCAACACTTCCTTATTTCCTCCGAATGGAATGTTGACAGACGTTGAGCAGCTAATTATAATAAATGCTATAAAAAACTGCTGCAATGCATGCATATTGTTAAAAAGACAGCGATATTCATGCAATACCGAGCTAATGCTCTTAGCTATGTTATCTAGGTCCCATTTGATTACATGATTAAAAACTGCTCAGGGCAGATGTTAGCTTTTGGAGATATTCACGCTTAGCGCGAATATCTTCAAAATTGGTAATAGGCGATAGTGATGTTAGTGACTGTTTCCAGTTGCTATCATCTTGCCACGCCCACTTTTGGATATCATTAGTGATAATTATTACTGACATGCAAAGTGGCGCACTAGATGGTTGCTATCTGCTACTAGCTGTCGCTAACTGGTGTCAGCGACAGCTACGTAATAGGGAGATAATTTTATCTTCGCTTAGTTGGCTCTTGAAGGCAAAAAAGTGGAGATAAACTCCCTTGATAATATGCCCAATTTGGGGGAATTCAGAAAGTGTTGAGCGCCATTATGTAAAAAAACTCCCTGCACATAATGTATATGTATTTACGTAATAAATATAGAAAGTAAGGTTGTGTAGTAGTGCATATCAAAAATATTGCATGTAGTATCCTGGTAATGTATGGTAGATTATATTTTATATAATGATTGATTTAAAAAAAATGTAGGGGGAAAAATTTGATAAATAAATGTGGTTCACAAAGACATCTTGGGCCTCATTTATTAAGGCCTTGCGCTGCCGGTGCGTCACTTTTAACATGGGAAAAAGTGACGCACCGGTGGCGCAAGGATTTCATAAATAAGGCCCCTTAAACTTAGGCTTTACGATATATATTGGATAGAAAATTAGGGAATGTATATGGTAGGCATGATATTTGGTAAAATGGGTGTATGTTGTGTAATACATATGTGTGTATTATGTTAACTAAAATTCAGTTGTGTATTTTTTTTAAAGAGTGTTTGGTGCTGAAAAGCAACAACCTGAGGTTGAACGTGAGAATATAGAAACAGAAAATCCTTTTTTACAGGTGAGTTGATAAATGTAAAATTATAACTTATTTTTGAGAAGATTATCATAATATGCATGTTTTAAAAAAAAAAATGAACACTGCTTCTCTTATACATGAGGGTTTTAATTTTTACTTTAAACCAGTCTGAACATGCTTGTAGTACATATGTATTTTGAAAAACGGTTTAATTGTTAATTGTTACAATCTTTTGATGGGCCGGGTTCATGTGTTATTTTGTATACAGTTTGAGTTCATCTATTCTTTGACTGTAAGAGTGTGCTGTTTACCTTGGTTAATTTTTGCTAAGTCATTATTATCTTTAAACTTTATGCTGTATCATTTGTGTACAGTCATTTTTGAGAAATTATAGAGGTATATTATGACATGGCTGTTGGCGCGATGGACATTTCGGATGCATTTTTGTGACAGTACTATCTATTTGCATTCTATTATATGCATTTGCACAGGTGTATTATGATGAGGTCAGTCCGACGCCATCGAGGGAGTAATGGTAGGGCAAGGAGGGAGAGAGAGGGAGGTGTAGGGTAGAGAGATCTAAAATATCATTATGGTATATAGTATGATTATCAGTAGTATCAGTATGGTATATAGATAAATGTAGGAAAGTATATATTTTAATTAATAAAATAATTTTTTCAGTGTACACAGCATCACATTTTGGAATGTAGTGCACACTGTAAAATTCATTTAAATAATTTATTTTTTATTTATTTTTATTTTGAAAGTTTTATATAGCGCGAACAAGATCTTTGCAGATATCAGAGCGCTTTACAAGGGCATGGGGATACAAAATACAAAGTAATAAAGCGTATATACAAAGTAATATATGAGGTAGTTAGGTACAAGGTGCTAGTTACATAGGTGGGACAAAGGACATGAGGTAGGTCACAGGTGAGGTAGTGTCGGTACACAGTGTATAGACAAACAATTGCGTCAATAGTATAAAGTGCAATAATAAGGAGCATATACTTGCTTAAGCGTGTTTAGAATATTTAGAGTTTAAAGGTGGGCACAGTTGAGGTGGGTGTGAGCAGGGTGTATAGTCCCACAGGTGCGACAGTAGTAGGGGAGTAAGGAACGTTGAGGTCGAGAGGGTAAAGTGTGCAAAGTCAACCAGGTGCGTCAACAATATAACAATATACATAATCAACCAGGTGCATCAAACATTATAACAAAATACAAAGAGTGAGCGTATACAGTTAAGTAATTCGATAATACGGGTGGTACAATAGACCAGGGTCGGGCAGGACTTACAGAGCAGATTCATGAGTGATACGGAATAATAGATCATGTGTATTTTGCCATGAGGATCGCTTTAACTTCCTTCTTAAAGATTGTGTTGGAGGAGATGAGCCTTGTTTCCGGAGGGAGTGAGTTCCAGATCCTGGGTGCCATTCCTGAAAAGGAGCGTTTATATGTTTTTTCCTTCCAAAATCTTCGAGGTTTCAGCAAAAGATTGTTTGTGCTTCTAGTAGTTCCGGAGCCACCCGAAATTGTCAGCTTTTGAGTGAGGTAGGCGGGTGAATTCAGGTGCACAGCCTTGTGTGTCATGCATGCAATTTTCAGTTGTATTCTGGCTTCAAAAGGTAGCCAGTTCAGTGATTTAAAGTCCGGGGAGATATGCAAGTGTTTTTTTGAGCCAGTGATGAGTCTCGCTGCGGCATTAAGGGACGCTCTTAGGGGTGCCGTTGTAGTTAGGGGGAGCCCGCAGAGGGCGGTGCTACCGTATTCTATGTGCGGGATGACTATAGATTGTACTGCAGTTTGGAAGTCTTTGGCAGGAAGGAAGGGTTTAAGTTTTCTCAGGGTATTGATTTGGAAGTTCGCTCCTTTGGTTGCCTTGCTGATGTGCTGCTGCATGTTGAGATTGGTGTCAAGTGTTATGCCTAAAGATTTTGCTGAGTCTACTACGATGGGCTGTACATTTAGAGCCGTTAAGTGCTTAAGCCATGTTTGAGCCGTGGATATTTTAGCGGGAGGTGAGATTAGCAGGAACTCGGTCTTCAGAGCATTGAGTTTGAGGTGATTCTCAGCAAGCCAGGATTGGGTGTTTCTGATCGTGGTGTTCAGAAGCATGATGTCCTTGGGAGATTGTATTTTGAAATAAAGTTGGGTGTCGTCGGCATACATGTGAAAGTGCACATTAGATGCCTGTAGCAACGTAGTGAGAGGTTCCATAACTAGGTTGAACAGAGTTGGGGAGAGGGAGGATCCTTGAGGGACGCCTAGCAATACAGGTACCGGAGAGGACAGCAGGTTGTTGCTTTTGATTCTTTGTGTCCGGTTGTGTAGAAATGAGGTGAACCACTTTAGAACAGTCCCAGATATGCCCATTCTTGTGTTTAACAGTTCGAGTAAGTTCTCATGTTTAACTGTATCGAATGCTGAGGAGAGATCCAGAAGGATGAGGAGGCAGGTATCGTTTTGGTCTAGGATTTGGAGGGCATCGTCCACTATGTGAGTCATGGCAGTTTCGGTACTGTGCCCTGCTCGGAAGCCTGACTGATGAGCGTTTAGGAGATCAAACTTATCTATGTGTTTAGTCAGTTGTAGTTGTACGCATTTTTCCAACAGTTTAGCGAGAGTGGGAATGTTTGTAATAGGGCTGTAATTGTTTAGATCAGTGGGGTCTGCTGTTGGTTTTTTCAGTAGCGGTGTGACTTGCCCTACTTTGAGGGCGTTGGGGATTGATCCTTGTTGAAGAGAGCTATTGATAATCTTAGACCAGAGTGGGAGAAGCCAAGGGGAAAAGTATTTTACAGCGTTAGCAGGAAGGGGGTCAGAGAGGTGATTGGAAGGTTTCAAGGTGTTGAGCAGTCTGCCAATTTCTTCTTCGGAGTAGGTGTCAAAGGCTGACCAAGTAGCATTGTTCTTTGGTTGAGGCACTGCTGTGTGTCGGGGGTTGGAGTACAGGATAGCGTCATTGAGGAGATCGCTTCTTATTCTCTCAGTTTTTTGGATAAAGAAGGCAGAGAAGTCTTCGCAGGAAGGAGTAACGTCCATGGAGCTGAGTGTCTGGGGTTGCTCTTTGGATTGTGTTCTGACTAACTCAAACAGTTTTCTTGGACGGTTTTTAGCTTGGGCGAGTTGGAGGCTGAAGAAGTCTCTTTTTGAGCGTTTTATTTTCCTGAAGTAGGCGTTTCTCTGTATCTTTAGACTTTTTAGGTGCACTGCAGAAGGGGCTGACCTCCAGGTGCGCTCTGCCATTCGCATGGCCCGTCTATCCTCATTGAGGCTACCGTCATACCACGGGTTGGAAGTCTTCTTGAACGAGACTCTTTTCAGTTGCATGGGCGCCGCCTCATTGATTATTGTGGACTTAGTATTGAGATAGTAGTCAGTCAGAAGTTGAACGTCTGTAACGCCGGGAGGGGGAAATAGGCGATTGCAGCTGTTAGGCGGTAGGGAGTTTGGATTGAGTTTCTTCCAGTCTCTTTTCCACACTTTGTGCTTAGGGGGTTGAACTGAGTTAAGTCTGATTTTTTCCTTGATGAGGAAGGAGACAATATAGTGATCTGACCAGTCACAAGGTTGGATTGGCTCCAGTTGAATAGCGCCCTCTTTGGAGATGATAAGGTCAAGGGTAGAACCTCTCTTATGGGTCGGGCTATTGCATATTTGGTTGAGCTCAAGTGCGTTGAGAAAGCTTTTGAGGCTGTTTACCACTGTGTCACTGCTGTCATTCCAGTGGAGATTGTAGTCGCCAAGGAAAATTTGGGTGTGCTGCCGTCCTGAGTTGGCTGATATTGTATCCATGAGTTGTTGGACGAAGGAGAGATTGTCCCCAGGTGGGTGGTATATAATGTGTAGTGAGCATACCGGTTTGCTTTCGCTGATGATATCGAGGCAGAGGTATTCACAGGAAGTAAGAGAAGGGACGGCCACTTTGGAGACTGAGAGGTTGCTTCTGTAGATGCAGGCAATTCCACCGCCTATCTTTATGGCCCTGTCAAGTCTAATGATACAGTAGTTGGGAGGGACTAGGATATCCAGTATAGGTGTAGAGGAATCAGACAACCATGTTTCAGTCAGAATGGCTAGGTCCAGTTCTAGGGACATGATGAGGTCGGCGACCTCCGTGGAATGTCTTTGGGCCGATCTGCAGTTGAGAAGTATGCATTTAAGGCTAGGGGTGCAAAGGGTGGAGGACGATTCCGTAATGAGGGGTACATTAGTGACTTTGTTGGGGACAGCGCCTCTGTTGTTATCCTTTTGGTGCCTGAGGGGGTTAGATATAATCGTTGGGATGGACATGTTGTTGGTAGCTAGTGGCTTTTGGGGAGCCGGGTCGTAAGAGTGGAGAAGGGTGTGTACGTCATGGTCAGAGATCGTGTTGGAAGTGCGTCTGGGGCGATTGGTGGTATTGCAAGAGGGGGTAGAAGTCCAATGTGGGGAAAGATGTGTGATGAGGCGAGTAGGAGGAGAGGAGAAAGTGTTGTTAGGTGTAGAAGGGGGAGTATTGCGCTTGGTAGTGATGAGATTGCAATTGTTATTGCGATTGTTGGTATTGCGAGGGGGGATAGAGGTCCGGTGTGTGGAGTGTTGTGTGGTAGGGAGAGTAGGAGGTCAGGGGGAAGTGTTGTTAGGTGTGGTAAGGGTGGTGATGGGGGGGGTGTCTGGGGTGTGTGAAGAGCAACTCTTTAATGGAGTGTAATTCTTCTTTCAATTGGAGGAGGGTAGACATAATAGTGTCCAAGGTGATGATGGGCGCGGTGTTGGGGGGGTACTGGCGCTGAACCAGCGCATAAGTTGACAGGGGGCAGTCCGGGTGGAGAGGCAGAACTGATGAGGGTGTTGGGGGCGTTGGGGGCGTTAGCGAGAGGGTAGGTGTTGGGAAGCGCATCCGTGCTAGGGGGGGAGGGGAAAAAGGGGGCAATGTGAAGGCTGGCTGTTGTGGGGGAGGAGGTGGGATATTGAGGAGTGAGCGAGGGGGGTGGGAGGTTGAAGGAGGGGTGCAGGCTAGGCGTGGCGGGAGTGCTAAGTGTGGGGGGGGCGGAAGTCGGAGAGAGAGTCATGTTGTGTGGGGTGCCATTGGGGGAGGAGGGGTGCTCTGAGAAAAAATGTGCGGGGGAAGGTACGGGAGTGCAAAGTGTGGAGGGGGAGACAGGAGGATGAGCGGAGGTACGAAGGTTAGTAGGGGGGCTGGGAAAGCGAGTGGTGTGTGGAGGGACCAGGTCTATGTCTGTGAATGAGGGGCGGGGAGGGGTAGCTGCGACGGGCAGGTGATTGACTGTGGAGCAGGGTGTGAAGGTGAGGTGTGTGTCTTCTTGCTGCTGAACTGTGTTAGGAGAGTTAAGGGTGGGAGCTGTGACGTTAGGGGAGGTAGGACAGGGGGTGATATTCGTGTAAGTCCGAGGGTTGGAAAGGTGCTCTTTGAGAGAGGGGAACATGTTGTCCAGTAGTTCCAGGTTCCTGTCTATCGCTTGAATTAAGACAATCCCGTTGTTGTAAATAGTGATGGTGGTTCTGCCTGGGAGGAGTTGGGACGATGTGATGGAGAGTGTTAGGCCATGTGCGGATTTCCTGGTGGTGGAGACGGTGAATAGCGTGAGGAACACTTTTTTCCATTGCGCTCTGCGTGTGGTGTGGAAAATGATGTCGGTGTTCAAGGGTCCATTGACCGATGAGAAGTAGGTGTCGGCAAAGGGTGTTTCTGGGTGGGACCTAAGGAAGTCGTGTTTAAAGCGTTTAGTAGCTTTTTTGGTGAGCGCGGAAGTGTATTTTATTTTATATGTGTGTTTGCCGATGAGCTCCGTGTTGGTATGGTAGCAGTGTAGCGCGGGGGTGGGTGAACAGTAGTGATATGCCGGAGCAAGGTGCACATGCAAGCACAACAGGTTATCTGGAACAGAAATCAGAAATGGCACTAGCTTGCAGAAAATACACTAGTGCGACATAATTAAATTATGTATTTACTACAAATTATCTGTATCCTGGTTTTTAGGTCCCTCCAGCAAAGATCTTCCCCTCCTCGTCTCCCTGTCGCACCATAATTGCCTCCACGAGTTGCGGCTCATTGTGGTTTCATATGACTATGATGAAATGTTTTACATTAGATGAAATTTACATGATGAGTATGCTGTTAAAGGTAAAAGCAACTGCCTCTGTGGGAAGTAGCAATCGGTTTAGTGAATGTTTAATTGGTATATTGTGAGTTATTCCTTCAGTGTGCATACAGTTTGAATCACAGTTTATAGTGGTGAAGTTAGAAAATAGATCTCTACAATAAAATTAGAAAGTGTATAAATAGTTCTACAGCACGAAATGGAGAAAGCAAATTTCACAGTGAAATGTGTTTTTAAAGCACAATTTTAATTTAAAAAATTAAATAGGAAACTGTTAATGTCTAGGATGAAAGTATCTGTTTTTTAAAAAAATAAAGAGGAAGGTCTTATAATAATCATTGTAGTTAATGTCTTTAAAAGTATGAAAGTGTATGTAGTTAAAAGATTACTCAAGGTAATCATTGGTTAACTAATAATAAAAAATATATAAATTAGTCTTTATATTTTTTTAAAAGGAGACAGAAGATAGAAAATTAATAAAAACATGGAAGATTACTGTGAAAATGAGAATATCAATTTTGAAATGGCAAAATAAGTATTAGAAGAATTAATTGAAGGAGTATTTGAGGATGAAATTTCAACCGAAAATGAGGACTTTTTGGACAGCACTTTTGATAGTGCATACTTAGAGATGGTGGAAGAAGAGGATTTGGAAGAGCAAAATAATATTGAAATATCAGATGAAATTATGCTAAATGTGATTCTGGAATATGAATTATTAAATGAATAAAATTATTTTTGATTAAATAAAAAAAAAATTGAAAATATTATTGTTGTACCGTTAATCAGTATTCTCTTTTTTAAGAATGACAGTAAAAGTTGTGATAAGGTGGATAAAAGATTAAAGTTATAAAAATAAAAAGCATTAGGAACATCGACAATGCTTGAAAGTTAGAATAGTACTCATATGTCTCAAAAATTACATTCATAGAATACATGTGTAAGGATAACATAGATATGGAGTGTCACAAATTTAGAAACAATATTCACTATAGGATTTCCTACTCTGACCAGAGACTGTTTCTTTGTCTTTATTCAAGTTATAAAATCAAGCATTGGTTATAATTTGTATGGTATATGGTAGTAGGGGTCTATAATATTTTTTAACTTTTTTCCAAACAGGTTATCATTAGTATCAGAAACATCAATCAGTATGCCGACGAGAAATGAAAAAAGAAAGCTGTATAAAAAGACATACCATTTGAAGAGAAAAGAGGGACAAGATTTACGTAATCAACAAAGGACGGAGAGAAACAAGAGTGCTCCTGGTAAGAGCAGTAAGGAATTTTTAAAAAAATTGTGTCAGAGGAAAAGTCAATTGGATAATGTTGCAAAGGAAAAACAGTTTTCAGCATCTACAAGGAGAAATGTGCAGAGTACGCCTGGGAAGATTTACTTGAATATCTTCGAGAGGCGAATGTAAATATTGAAAATATAAACTACAAGACACCAGGAGAATTGTGTTTGTTGGATCCGGTTAATGTTTGCCGATATTTTAATCATCGATTTGAAGCAATTATGTCGTTTCTTACAAACAAGAAGAATCCACCGCTTGGTGAAGTTTTGGATTTCTTCTGGAGAAAAGAGTATCAAGCTAGAGGTGATCCACATATTCATATGTAACTATGGATCAAGGATGCTCCCAAATTTGGAAAAGACTCCAATGAAACTGTACTGTCTTTTATTGAGGAATATGCCACTTGTGACATACCTAACAGTACAAGTGATAAAGACTTAAGAGGAAACGTGTTACGGTTTCAAAGACATCGTTGTGGGAAATATTGTCTGCGAAAATTCAAAACAAAGGATAAGTTCTATACAAAATGTCGTTTTGGATTTGCACGACCAGTGCTTTCAAAGGGAAGAGTGAATAATTTGATGTCATCTTTGCGACATAACATCACTAGAAGATCACCCAAAAATACTTATAATTTAAGAAGAGGAGAAGAGTCCAAATATATAAATGACTACAACCCTGTCATTTTGTCCATGTGGAATGCTAACTTGGATATACAATATGTTGCGGACAACTCTATTGCTGTGGCTCGATATGTAACGTCTTACATCACAAAATCTGAAAAGACGGAACTGAAGGAGATGTGGGAAGATATTTCTCATGAAAAGAGCCTAAGCAAGAAATTGTATACATACAGTTTGAAGATGCTATCACATCGAGAAATTGGAGCATATGAATGCTGTGATCGATTATCATCAGCAAGTCTTTATGCGAAATCTCGAAGTATCCTGTGGGTGAGTTTAGGTCTAGCAGGAACACGAAACCGTGTTTTGAAAACTGTGCAAGAAATTGAATATTTAGCACAGAAAGAACCAAACAGTACAGACATTTTGAAAACAAATATGTTGGATACATATTATCCAAATAGAAACACTCTGCTAGAAAATATTTGTCTGTATGAAGTTCTTGAAAAATACACTTTTAAAAGGAATGTTAGAGAGAATGTTGAAAAAGGTATGTACGCTGTAATTGGACAGGAAGGATGTCTGGTGAAACAAACAAAAGGACATTTGGTTAATCACTGAAAACTGAGTTGCGAAAATCCAGACAAAAGAGAATCTTACTATTTAGCTCTTTTGCAACTCTTTAAACCATGGCGTACCGAAGAGGAACTACTTGGAGAGTTTATAAGTTATGAAGATTCTTTTAACGCATCTAAAAGTAGTATAGAATGTCCTGCTTTTAGTAATTATCTGAAAATGTTGAACGACGAAATAGAGCAAGAAGCAACAATTGCAGCGGAGATTGCTAGAGAAAGTTCACAAGATACACAAAGTTCTGCATCGTTGAGTCAGGATCCACTGGGAGAACAAATTATCCGAAATGAAGCAGCCACTGCCATGGATGAGGTGGAAAGAGTAATGGAGCAAGCTCAAGAGGATATAATAAACTTAGAAGAATTGGAGAAGGAATTTAATCTTAAGCAAAGACAAATATATGTGGAAGTGACAGAGCACATTGAGCATGGTTTTCGTCGTGAGAAAAAAGAATGCTCATGTATGTCATTTCAACCTATTTGACTATATGTAAGTGGAGAAGCTGGTACAGGGAAAAGTTTTCTTATAAAAGGAATTACTGCATATCTACAGCAAAAAACTCAGTCACCATTGTCTTGTGTTGTGACAGCTCCAACTGGATTGGCAGCACATAATATTTAAGGTATTACTTTACATCGTTTATTGATGCTGCCAGTTGAACATGAAAACAAATTACAATATCACAAGCTATCTGGAGATGCTTGTTATGAAGTTTCAAGAGTTCTTAAAGAAATGAAACTTCTTATTATTGATGAGGTAAGCATGGTATCCAATTTAATGCTTGCTTTTGTACATTTAAGAATGCAGCAGATACTTAAAACTGACTATGATGTTTTATTTGGAGGGAAACATGTCATAGTTTTTGGAGATCTACTGCAACTAACTCCTGTAAAAGGACAATCTGTATTTGAAACTGTGACACATGAAGACACCAGAAAGTGCCTTGGCAGTATTGGAAATGTAAATATATGGTCACATTTCAAATATACTAAACTGATTCAAAATATGCGACAGGCAAAGGATACTAAATATGGAGAGATTCTTCAAGATATAAGGATTGGAAGACTAACTGAAGATGCAAAAGAAGCTCTACAAACTCGATTAATATGTAAGTTGTTTCCCAATGAACATAATGTACCTGAGAAAATATATAGTAAAGAGGTAAAAGATAAGTCAGTTATATGCTTGATGCCAACTCTAAAGAATGCTCAGTTTTCAATGAGAAAATGTTGAAGTTGGAAAATCAAGAAATTAAGAAACTGGAAGCAAAAGATAAAATAGAGTATGAAGGAAGTACTATTGTTTTGTCTTATAAATTAAAGTTAAAATTGGATAGTCTACAGACATCTATATCTAAAACTGCTGGTTTAGTGAAGAATCTGTATGTATGTTTAAATTGTCGGATTATTTTATGGAGAAATGTACTTGTAGAAAGAGGTCTGGTGAATGGAGCAATGGGTAATGTTGTTAGTTTTGTAAATTACCCAAATAGAGATGAGATTGAATTTTTACGAATAAAATTTGATGAAATTTAGGAAGTTCAACTAATCAGTCGCTGCTCAAGTCGTTTTTTACTTGTAAAAGACTTGTATGTCCGTCGGAAACAATTTCCAATTTGTTTGGCATATGCAGTGACTATTCACAAATCGCAAGGTTTAAGTGTAGATTGTGCTTTGATAAATATAGGAAATAGTGTATTCAAAGAGGGTATGGGATATGTTGCTTTATCTCGAGTTAGAACTTTATCTGGGCTTTATCTAATTGATTTTGATGAGACAAAGATCAGTGCAGATTTAAAATGTGTACAGGAGTATAATAGGTTAAGAAGAGAATACGCTCCACATTTACCTCAATATCCTTTAATTAAAAAGAGTATAGTTGGTCAGAAAAGGAGAAATGAGAAACAATGTAGTGAAGTATTAGAGAAACGAAGAAAAAAAGATGAGACTGTCATTGATAAGAGTCAGAAAAACGTTAGTTCTACAGAGATTGTTGGATTTAAATTTGAAAATAGGTCTGGTGTCAACAGCTATGCAAATGTAGTGGTTAATGTGTTTTTTTTCTAAAAAGGTTACAGGAACAGATTAGAGAAAATCAGGAGCAAACATTTTGTTGTTCTTTAAATTCTGTGTTTGAAAAATGTACTAGTGGTAATAGTGAAGTAGCAAGTGTTTCAGAAGTAAGGAATGTTTTAGACATATGTGCAGAACTAAATCAATTTTCTCAGAATATTCAGCAAGATTGTCAGGAATTTATTATGTATATGCTTACAGTTTTGGAAGAAGAAGGTGTAGGTATTGATAGTCTATTTGGCCTTTCTTATAAATGGGAACATATTTGCGATAATTGCTCATTTACAAGTAGTACTGACATACACACAGAAAGATTTATATATTTAACATTACCAGATTGTAAAACAGTGTCCTTTAATAAACTAGTTAAAGATGCATATCAGAACATGGTCTGTTCTCAATGTAATTCAGAAATGTTATCTACCTTATTTATCCATAGATATGGACAGTATGTTATTTTAATGCTTCAACGATGCAGAGCTGATGGAAGTAAATTGTCAACTTTAATTAAAAATGATGTGGCTTCTCAAATATCTATTTCTAGAAGAACATTTGTAACTGTAGCAATTATTTTTCATGAAGGGTCATCTATATCATCAGGACATTACATAGCTTATTTGAAGAGTCCAACTGGTTGGACGCTGTGCAATGATAGTCAATTAAGTTTTAAGAAACGTTTGCCTTCTGAGTTAAGAAATTCTTATCTGATATTTTTGCAACCAAAATTTCAGTAAAATTACTTGGTCGAGTCAGAGTAATACTGTAAAGATATGAAAATGTGTTGTTTAGAAATATGATGTGATTAAGGGTGTTCAAATATGGAAATGAGACTATTATGTGCCAAAGTGATAGCATCAGGTAAGGTTTCCTTAATGTTTCTGATACAGGACATGTTGGAATTAACTTATACTATTTGGCAACACGGAAAACAATGAAACATGGAAATGTTGACTTACGATAAATGTTTTTAGAGTATACTTACTTGGAAGTTTGTGGAGAGGTACTAAAAAAAACGAATTAACTCATACCATTTGGCCTTGCGGAAATGTATGAGATATATAAATGTGGAATACAGATAAATGTTTCTAGAACATACTTACTCGTGAGTTTGTTGAGAGGTACTCAAAAAAATAAGGACTTATCTCATAGTATTTGGCCATGTGGAAAAAAATGAGATATCAAAATGTTGATTTGAGATAAATGTTTTAACAACATAGTTGCACGGTTATTTGTGGAGCGGTATTTAAAAGTAACTGGTATACTTTAGTTTGTTTATAATTGTGGAATATGTGGTGTGCTTACTCAAGAAATTGCGAATTAGAGAAAAACATTTAAGACATGTTTTTTTCTAGGTATTTATAGTATGTATAGAGATCTTTATGGGTTTTTTAAATACAATCATTTTGATTGTGTTTTTTTTTCCCCGCTGTTACATGATGATTACTATTGAAATCACTGTTTATAGTGAAAATCAATTTATCTGAAGACAGCAAAAATAAACCAGTAAATATGTTGTTTAAGATATTTTGTTATATTGGATTTAGAAGTATGTATTATAACAGATTTCTTTATTGTCTTCCACAGATATTATATTTTTAAGGTAAGAACAACTAATCATATCTGAAAGTTTCGTGTACCTATCTCTTACTCTAATTTTCTTCATCCTCTTCCTTTGATAATGGTAGTTAGATATGGTTATTTTCTTTCACTCATGCTTTTACTTTTACATCTTTTTTGTTAGTATTCTATTCAGTCTTTCTTAGTCTTCAGTTTCTTACTTACGTTGCTTTACAGAGAGTCACCTTCATTGATCTTGTATTGGCTTTGTTTCCTGAATCTTAATTTCTTTGTCTTACTGTACCTTACAATTTGTTCCCTTACTCTGTTTTCTTTATTTATGAACAATTTCCAATATAAAATCTATAGTTTAGTTTTCTCACCCTACTTTATTTTTGTTTATATGTCTCTCTTATACTCCATGTCTGTTTGTATTTTACTCATCTTCTGTTACTCTACCTTTTTAACTCTTTTTCTCTTAGTGTTGGTTCTTTATTTTATCTATCTCTTTAAGATATTTAGGTACTCTTAGTCTGTTTATTTCAGAGACTATTTGTTTTGTGTATTATCACTGATCATACTCTCATTTTGGCTGTCACTTTACTTTCCTTTAGACTGTCATTGTTTGAGTGCTTTTATTTCTTTCAAAATATTCTGTCTTGGTCTCTTTCTGTCCCTCAGTCTTCTTTTCTTTCACTTTCTGCTTTAATCACTTCTACTTTGTTTTGTTTAATGAAATAACACTATAACCATATTTTTACTTTTCTTTCACAGATACCATGTTTTTCAAATTTTTCAATATTTTCTTTATTACTATTTCTTAGGTAAGTATAAATAATAAAAATACTTTTTACACCCTGTGTTATTTCTTTGAGTATCCTGGTCATATTAGTGTTGTGTTTTATATAAGCATTTCCATGGAGGATTGGCTGCACGGTTACAAGGAGCGTCTAAAAAATGTATTTAAGAAATCAACAACATTTCAGTCAGTCAGTTCACTAATGCGGATGTGTGAAAATATTGCAGGTAAATGATATGTGTCACAGATCTTTTCAGCAAATTATCAAGGGAATTTTATTCTGCATTTTTTATTTTAAAAGGCAAGATAGTGCAGATAAAATTGTCTTATTAGTATATAGCTGATGCTAACAGCAGTTAGTGACAACTAATGATAGATAATGAGTATATTGGGATTTGCTTTGCTTGTCTGTGAAATTTAATATAATTGACATACAAAGTTAACATTGCAAGATGTAAGTGACTGCAAACAGTTGCTAACATTACTATCTGTTTTTACCCACTTTGGAACATATTTGTGCTATATTTGAAAATGATCAAAATCAAATAGTTGCCCCTGAGCAAAAAAAGGGTCCACATTCAAGAGGCGTGGTCCATATTTAATGGGTGTGGTCCACATTCAAGGGGCGTGCCCTTTCATGAAACATCATTTGCACATACAAAGCTTGAAAGTGGGAGGACACTGTTCTTCTATAGGACACAGGGCCAAGGCGTTAATGGGAACATGCTGAGCAACTAAAAAAAATAGCAAGGCCCCTTTCTGTCACAAAATTATTTCAGCCGTTCAGCACAGGAGTACCTGAAAAGCAGAATAGCCGCTGCTATTACTAACCTACTTAGTCCTTCCAAGGCCTTCAGCTTAGGAGCACTTGAAGAGAGGTAAGGCCCCTGCAATTAGGTAATTAATCAGTCCTAAAGGCCTCGGGAAGATGTCCTAGCAGGGGAGCACAAATGTAAATGTAAATGTATAGGCATTTATATAGCGCACTACTTACCCGTAGGGTCCCAAGGCGCTTCGACCGCTGCGAAACCCTTCCTGGCTTCCCTGAGAGATGGTCCCTTAATGGGTATCTCCAGGGTGAGACCAGGCATCCCCGGCGGTCTGGTGGGGCCGTTAGTGAAGATGAGGCAAGCTAGTGCCCAGAGTTGCCGAGTGTGATCGCTGATCAGAGTGGGCACCGAGGCGAGAGAATTATCGAGTCCGCTGACCCTGGTCCAGAAACCTGCCGCGCCGGGAATCGAACCCTGGTCCCGGGCCGTCCTCTGCTCTCGGGTCTGCCGCCTCTAACCAGTGAGCCACACTACTTCACACAGCCAGGTAGGCAGGGGGAGGTTGAGGTGAAGCTGGTGCATGGGAAGTGCCATCCCAGTGTGTTCTGACAGATTAAGTCTTTACCATTTACTGTAGTATTATCCTTGTACCTGTGTATGGTACTCTTTTGTTACTTGCACACTTCACTTTTTGTTGGTATCACACTGTATGCTACTTTTTACTTTTGTTTACTTTAGATACTTGCTGCATGGGCTACATGGGCCCCAGGGGGGCTGAGGTGAAAATGTCTCAAAGGCCTGAGAAACACCTAGCCCCCAGGGGGGTCGATTCTTGGAAACAATCACCGCTCCCGAGCCCAGCCTTAGCTTTATTGCTTGGTAGGGCAGGGGTGTTCAGCCGCACAGAGAGGCTGCTTTTATTTTCGCTGTCTGTCTCCGTGTACTCTGTGGGTCGGCTTTTTTTTCTCCCCTTTCCAAGTGCACTCTGTGTGGACTGTGGCAGGGGAGAAAAAAACGGCCCACAGAGGGCACTGAGGCACTGGCCTTTCGGGCCATGCCCGAATGTCCGCCTTGGTAATCCGCCCCTGACTTTCAGCACTGTTTTAAAAAAGGAAGGAGTCTTTTCAAAGGAGGTGTTGGATGTTATTCTGTAGGCAGATTAAAGCACCTAAACTACAAATATGCGTGTAGTATAGTGTGGTGGTCGACTGGAGGTATGTTGTATGTCTTACTGCATGCAGATATGTAGTTTAGCAAATACCTTCACACAAATAACAAGCAAACACTATTGCCTTTGAGATTAGGTGCTACTTCCTTTATGTACATAAGCAGTAACCATGGTATTGTTGAATATGTTAATAAAAAGACTGCTGTTTAAAATGTATGAGATAATGAAAGAACGTTAATCTGATTTAATAATTTTCTTTTACAAACTTTTTTAAAGAAACTGTTTCATAATAAGCCTTGATGGTAGTTTTACTTTTTTTATCTAAAACAATGTGTTCTGTTTATTGAGGCAGAAAGCTCCTTTGAGAATTCCAATGCATGGGACGGGTGCTCCTGCTGCAGTATAATTCAAGGCCGTTTCAGGATGGACTGTCAGCGTTATCACAGGGGAGGAGCGCGCAGCTTTCTGAGATGGATACAGTTACACATAACAGGGTAGTGATGTCTGTGGAATTTACAGACGGTTAGGCATCCTAGTGTGTGCCGTGCTTTTGGCACCTCATTACGGCGGACTGGGGAGCCGCGGTGTACAGTTTGGGAATCACTAGTGTTAGAATTAAACTTTGATAATTGTATCACTCCTAAGCGTTAAAGATCGCCGCTGGTCTATGAAAAATTATTGGAAGTAAGCCAACATAGTGATAATTTTTGCTAGTTGTATACGGTAAGTAGATTGCTAAAGGCAAAAAACGGGACATAAAATGAAAATAGAAGAAGGACTATGATTTCACTTCTAGTGATGAGAGTGCATGTTAGCAGAGAATTACAAAAGAGGCAGTCTTAACGTAATTTGAATACATATGTGATAGTACCCCTGTAACAGTCTGCGGCACTTAATATTGCCGCGTGAAAACACGCGTTGCTTTTATGCACTAATATGTGCTTTGTAAATACGAGAGGGGGTTGATTTAGTTTTATTTTCCACACCTCCACGTTAACGCTGCCAAACGCTTCATCACAGCTGCCCGTGGCACTCGTATGATAAACAAGTTTATTTAAACTGTTTTCCTAACAGGAGCCGTGTACGAGATAGTATTTTCGCCTTTAAACAGGTTTTGCTTGTAGTTTAACATACCCCTACTATGCATGTCATTAACTGTCTGTGCGGCACAAATGCAAAGTGCTTTTACCGCAGGCGGTGTTATCACGTTCTCATAAAGATGTTGAAGAATATTTACAAAGATTCAAAAGAGTTTAACGCTGCCTTGAACGGCAGGAAGTTGCAGATATAGGGGCGAAAACGGCGTCCATAATATGCTTCATAAATTGCAGTCGAACGTCATGTTAGATATAAAGGCATATAACATACGTTTTAATTTGAATTTTGAAAAACATAGGGGCATATTATAATGGACAGTCGATACATTTTCGCCGCTTTTATCGACAGGAAATTGGCGATAAAGCGGCGATAATGGGTTTCATAATTTGCCCTATGGAAATCCTATCAAAGTCCATGTAAGATGCGAAAACATGTAATATGGGCTACGCTAGGAATTTCATACAGCATATTATCAAGTCCATTATCACCGGTTTATCGTCAGTTTCCTGTCGATAGAAGAGGCGATATTGTATCGTCCATCCTTGATAATATGGCTCATATTATGAAGGCGATTATCGGTGCTTTTTAAACAGCGTTATGCCGATTAAAGCGAAGTGAAATTATCACGTCTTCATAATATGTCCCAAGTATTGCCGCATTCTTTAATTATTGTTCCTAAAATGCGGCAATAATTTAGCTTATGAATAGAGCTCTTTTTAGTACAATGAGGTAGTTCTGAAAAGAACTGTTTTTTTTATTTGTTTTTTTTAAAGTTTTTCATTCTTTAAAATTTGTGAAACAGGAACCAAATTTTTGAACTGTAAAACAGGAACATTTGAAGTTGTTAAAAAATTAGATGCATTCGAACATTTTATGCTGATTAAATCTTCTTTCAATAAGAATGAGGCTTTGCTCCCCGTACACAATCAATCCATTGCACTTGTTGCATTTTATATGCATTTTTTTTAAAAATGGTTTCAACTCCATCTGTTCAGTCGATGGAGATCTAGGTCGTCTGGTCGATGAAGTGCTGGGCTCAGCTGGTGGTAGTTCTGTTGCCAGAGCTCTTGTCGCTGCCTGTGCATATTGCACAGGGTGGACTTGGCTCATATGTCTCTTCATGGTATGAATTGAAAAAGAATATTTTTTGGTTGGATTTCCTCTGGAAAGTACTGAGCTACAAATTGTGCACGTTACTTTCGGAGCATTTACTTTGTTTTGACCTTGTGGAAAGGTAAAAAATTGCCAAATAAAAGATTCCTTTTTTTTTTTTAAAGGAAGATAAACATTTTCTTCAGATTCCGAAGAAGAATTGCGTGCGGCCGCCATTTCAGCAAAGTGTCCGGAAAGATGAAAAAGGTTCTTCTCCCTTCAGCGCCAAATAGATAGTGAGGGAAGTTGTTGGTTTCTGGAAAATTGCGGAATAGAAACTACTATGAACCAATAGGAAGTGTTCTTTTCAAGTCACATGATTTGACATGCGCGTATTAGGACGTATACGCGGTGACGGAATCCGGACACGTACGTGAATTAGAAGTATCGGTCTAATTTAATGAAGTTTTAAAATGTGAAAAGGAGGAAAGGTATACATTCTCAAATATTAAATACCTTCATATGGGGTCACAAGAACAATGGCGATAAAGTATCAAACTGTTTTTTATTGTTTCAAAACACCGGGGTGCGCGCACTCTGTCGCGCACCCCGGTACGTTTTTTAACATCTGACAAGTCAGAAAACTGTAAAATAAACGTAAGGTAAACACTTTGTAAAGCTTTTGAGACTTGCAAGGAGTTCCTAAGCAATTCTGACAGTGAAGAAAACTTTGTAATACTATGAAAGCATTTCTTAAAAATCTATAATAAAACTATAGAATACATTAAAAAAATATTTTATATTTCGCAATTAATAAAAGCTAAGAAATATAATGAAAAAATATAACTTATAAACAGTTTATAGTTAAGGAGTAGCCTTTAAAAAACCTATGACATTCACTGAAAAAACCATAGGTATTACACAAGTTATAGTTAGGAAGTAGCAGTTAAAAAACCTATGAAATTCACTGAAAAAACCATAGGTTTTACACACGTTATAGTTAGGAAGTAGCATTGAAAAAACCTATGAAATTCACCGAAAAAAACATAGGTTTTACACCAGTTATAGTTAGCTGGAAATTTTACTCGCATAAAACCATTGAAATTCCCACGTTATAGTTAGTTGGACTCACTAACTTGCGCGTGCAATGCACTGCTGATGACGTCACTTATTACATCACTCATGACATGGTCAGTGACATCACTCATGACATCACTGATGACACCATCCTTGTGACACAGTGACAGACCTCCTTTCACTGTAATCTAACCCTTGAAACACATATTCAAAAACAGAAACTAAAATTTTCAAAAAAATGGAGATACCCATATCAGTTACAACAACCAATTCAGTAATTCCACCATCTATATACACATGCACTTATTCACCAACAGTTCTATACAGTCACTCTTACATATACTCACTCATCATATGTAGTGATACACCTATACATCCTGTTACACACCGACAGTCATCCAAAAATTACTCACACACATACTCACACATGCAAATAAAATATTGAACATCCATTGATTTGCATATACAGCTATACACACACTACCACCTTACTTCTAAGGAAATTTACACATATTTATTCTCTTAAACAATCACTTATAGAAACACATACTTATTTAAACAGGAACTCTTACAATCTCTTACTCTCACATATACTGACTTATATACATCAATATTCACATATACTAGATTTAAACATATGTAGTTACTGATAAAGACACTAGTGAGACAGTCATTCACTCACTAACAAACACATATACACACTCATCCACCCATACAGTCCTACACATATGCTGTCTTCAAAACACATACAAACAGAGAGTCAGTCACTCATGCATCTATGTGCTAAGTAATACTCCCACCAAACCATATAGACGCTCATACTGACATTAAAACAAACATCTAATAACCCATATACATACACATGTACCTACTCACCAACCCATGCAGCCACTTATACACAAAGTGAAACACTAATCCTTATATTTAAATATTTCAACATTACTCACTAATATTTATTTTTCAAAAAGACACACATTCACTGGATGGTGTCATCAGTGATGTCATGAATGATGTCACTGACCATGTCATGAGTGATGTAATATGTGACGTCATCAGCAGTGCATTGCACGCGCAAGTTATAGTGAGTCCAACTAACTATAACGTGGGAATTTCAATGGTTTTATGCGAGTAAAATTTCCAGCTAACTATAACTGATGTAAAACCTATGGTTTTTCGGTGAATTTCATAGGTTTTTTAAATGCTACTTCCTAACTATAACGTGTGTAAAACCTATGTTTTTTTCAGTGAATATATATAGATATATATCTATATATATTCTTTATGAACAGTCTCACTGGGAATACCTTGTGGGAAATTTCATTTAGAAAGCCTCTCATGAACATGTCAAATATCTTGAGCGATGCACGGGGCTCATATCACCAACTTTTACATCCAAAACTTGCTAGGGGGATTCATTTGACATTATAAACATTAGGCACCTCCTTAATCTGTGTATGCACAGGCCTTCTCAAAAAATCATTAATTCTATAAGTGGCCCTTTTACAAGTCATTTTATTTTTATTGAGCAATGGTTTCCAATTAAAATGAGAATTAAGTAAGATGCCCAGATAAGTAAAATGCTCAACCCTACTGATCAATTGACCCTTGACCGGAAATATTTCAGAACTGGTGTTTGTAGGGCCATCCAACATAACTTGGTATTTGATTTACTTTGTTGTGAGGTTGAGACCATCCATGAATTTTGTCTAGGAGTTGCTGCAGACCCTTGGCCTTACGTTTGACTAGGATTGAGTCATCTGCAAATAAAAAGGCAGGCAGCAAGTCACCACCTACACTCAGTACGTCAATCCTTTGTTCAGTTAAAACTCACTCCAGATGATTTTTTATAAAGGATGAAAAGAAAGGGGGCCAGGATACAACCCTGGTGGACCCCTCTCTTCAAACTAAAGTGCTGAGTACATCCTCCATTACACCATATCAAACTGAAGCAGTAAGACATCATGTAAATCACGCAGGATGGCAACAAGAGTGGGCTCAACCCCCATAGATCCCAGCACAGTTCAGAGTTTAGCTCCATCAACCCTATCAAATGCCGGGCTGAGGTCCATAAAGGCCATGTAAATTGCACCCTTATATATTTAGATATTTTCAAATATCTAAATATCATATTCTGTTCAATAGTTCCCCCGCCCTGGCCTGCAGCCATATTGAATCCAAGATAAAACCTGTTATTTTTACCAGGTAGTAAGTTGTCAGGTAACACCCAGCCTATGAATGTAATCACAATATCTACCAAAGAAATATGTCTATAGCAGGTGGGGTCCATTCTATTCCCCGTTTTAATTTTAGGAATTGTGGAAGGTGATTTTTTACTAGGTGTAGTTAGATACCTACCACTAGTAATACGGCCACAGTCACAATAGGAGACACAGTCGAGTTCTCAATAAATTATTCCCTTGCTCAAACCCTTGATACCCTGCTGCTAGCGGGCAGGCTTAACTTAGGAGATAGGTGTGTGAAGCATGTAAAAATACCAATACAATAAATAAGTGAGACACAACGTAATACAAATTCCACCACCTATTTATTAACATAGAACATATTTTTTTAATTAAAATGACTCCAAATCAGCGAAAAGCCAATGTAGGGAACTGGAGATATAAATTGTAGAAAGAATAAATGTAAAAATTTGCTTTTTATTTTTTTAAAGCAAAAAGTGCCACATAGGGACATCTGGTCATGCCTGATGGGGACTCAGTTACAGACCGACTGCTATGGAGCGCAGCTCAGTACAATGATTAGTAGTGCCCAGTCAAAATTTTACCTTCGCACTTATTCATTTTTTTTCTTATTTTTGTCTCAACGTCGAGGATCTCTTTTTGGGAGGCCGACTTTGGGTTTTAATATGGTGGCTTCCTCAGCGGGATGCCCAGGTCAATTCCTGGAAGGGAAATCTCCTCCATGTCAAAAAAGCACCAGAGCTTCAGCAGGGCAAACCTGAATTTCAGACTGGGTCACGGTTCAGCGTCACTGGCTTGACTCTTGATGACGGGTCGGTCAACTTATGAAGCTTTTTGGTCGAACTGCTCCAAATGATCTCAACCCCCTGAAGATGCCTCTAGTAGGTATTTTGGGTATTTGACGGGTCCACAATATCAGGCACAGTTCCAGAAGCCCTGAGTGCCCCCTTGGAGAGTTGGGACTATAGTTCCCACTATACACCTGGCCAAATGCTTTAAATACAGCGGAAGGGGGTCAGCTGCTTTCTTCTTGGTGGATATAATACAAGTGGAGCTCTTTTAAATTGTTGCTTTGATGGAGTCCACTTCTAAAACTCTTTATGCAAAGCAAAGTACTTCTTTTGCAGTAGTTCCAAAGTGTGTAGCAGGTGTAGTCATTCAAAGTGCAGTCCTCTTGGTGCAGGCCAGGGTTCCAGCAGGGCGGTCTTTCATCTTCTTGTTTCTTCAGGCAGGGATATGAGTTGCTTGGCAGCTCTACCATATTTACGTGAGCTTCTGGGCTGGCAAGGAGGGTGCTACCCCTGACCAATGGGGTGCTACCCCTGACCCCTGACCGTGAAGTGTGACAAATTCTTGTCCCAGAAAGCACAGTTCACATAAGTCTAAAATGGAGACAATGCCTCCTGGAGCATTCGATCTGGCTAACACAACCTACAGATGTGGCTTATATTCCCCAACACTCCCCTTCCAGCCCCTCAGCTAATTCAATTACAGGTGCTACCATCTGGCTGGGGGTGTAGGAAGTTGAGGTGGGCCCGGTCTGTGTCCTTACTGTCATTCTCTCTATGAAGACCAGTTTGGCTACCAATCCTCCTTACTGCCCTGTGTTTGGCAACAGCAGATCTCCTCCCATGGGATGTCTAATTGTTTTCTTTCAGGCCACTTCATTCCTCATCAAGCAGCTTGACTCAGCCTGACAAAGGCTGGCCAATCAGGAGAGACTACTCTGGAGCTGGATTTAGTCACATTCGAAAAGCAAGTTCTGTAACTTCTTTTTTGTCATGGTTATAATGTTGAACCTTGGCAAGCTGTTAGATTTGTTTAAACTAATACTTAGGCACTTTTAAATATTATTTTAGTTCTCTCCTGTCATTAGTTAGACTTTATTAAAGTTAAATAAAGTCCTCCCACGTTAGCCTAAGTAGCTAAAGCACAACAATTGGGAAAAACTAAATTATCAGTTCTCCACAGCAAATAAAACATGTTTTGTAATGTACCTGCTTTCAGTTACAAGGCAGCACACCCCCAGGCCACGTAGTGGATACCTTATGGGTGACTTATATGTAACAATAAGGTAGTTTAAGACTTTTGAAGTACCTTTAATTCCAAAGTCAAAATTGCAAATACGTTTAATTTAAAAGCTGCAATCCAGGGCTGGCTTTTCAAATGGCAGCAAGCTACACAGCAGTCCAACCTTAAGTGCGTTAAATCTGCTGGGCCTCTAAACCTACATGCCCTAACACATTCTAGGGACTTACAGGCAGGTTGTCAGTACCAATTGTAATTACACCTAATTTCCATCTACCTTTTAATCAGAGCATGGGCCCTGGGCCTGGTTAGAAGAGCCCAGGGTACAAACAGAGTCAGTAACCACCTGTATCACTCAAAAAATGGAGGTGATCATCGCATAAGGGATGACTTTCTCACAGCTGACATCATTTCAATTGGCTCTTAAGATGAGAAGGGTGCATGCCAAATACTGGGGTTCACTCCTGTTTGAGGTAATTCAGTAGTTGGGAGGGATAAACTTCTGACCCTCGAAGGGACAGAGGCAAAATATTACTCCCATATGAGAAAATCCCATCGCAGACATCCTTAAACACCTCCCAGAACTTTCCTGCCTTTACAGGGTCAAAAGACTTTCCTTGATACATCCTCCTCTTAAAGATGGATTGGCTCTTCCTCCCCTTCTTGTGCAGGTTTTTGTGGGTCTTGTGAGGACTCTTTTTGTTTTTTAATCATGTTTGTCCAGGGATTTCCCCTGGGAGTGGACCTGTCTGCCTTTATTGTCTTTTGATCACCCCCTGGTGTTGATTGCTACTATTCTACACCCTGGGACTCCCTTTAAGCGGATGGGGATGGGCATGATTGGTCACCTAGACTCACCCACAGCTTCAGGAAAAAGATGTATTTTGATGGTATAGGACCATGCCACAAGTTATACCCATCAGGACAATCATTGTTCCTTCAGTGACTTGGACCCAACTATATTCACCAGAGTGGGTTTCCCAAAGGGCGTGATTTTGGATAGAGGCACTAATTTCATGTCTGCATGTCTGAAAGCTAGTTGGGATGAATGTGGTTTTATGTACAAGTTCACCCCCCCCCCCATATCATTCCCAGACTGATGATCTTGTGGAAAGGTTCAATAAGACCCTGAAGGGCTTGATCATGGGTCTGTCTGACAAACTCAGAAGGAGATGGGGTATTTTCAACCTATGCCTACGGTTGACCTCAGGATAGTGGCAGATTTGCTTCAGTCAAGAAGTAAAGGAGAGGTCAGTATTCTCTACACCAGAGGGACATTACCAGTTCAAAGTAATTCCTTTTAGTTTAAAGAATGCCCCGCTACCTTCCAAAGGTTGGTGAACAGGGCCCAGTCTAGGCTGGAACAGTACAGTGCAGTTTATCTGGATGATATAGCTGTGTACAGTTCCACCTGGGGGGTCACTTGAAGGGAATTA
Organism: Lissotriton helveticus; assembly: GCF_964261635.1. Classification (NCBI taxonomy): domain Eukaryota; kingdom Metazoa; phylum Chordata; class Amphibia; order Caudata; family Salamandridae; genus Lissotriton; species Lissotriton helveticus. Next base: position 2,006,696,604 of record NC_136067.1, read on the forward strand.
TGCAGACCCTTTCAACAGGCACGCCAGACTATCAAGCCCAGTAAGTGCCAAACAGGGCAAAGTACAGAGGTGGACCTGGGTCACCTAGTAGGTTGAGGCCATGTCCAACTCTTCTAACCCAAAATAGAAACTAATATGGATTGGGTAGCCCCAGCAACCCATACACAGGTCAGGGCTTTCCTTGAACTAACTGGGTACTATAAAAAATGTGTTCACAACTATGGTGCCACTGTGACCCAACAGGCCAGAACTCACTCAAAAAAGCAGCCCAAGAAAGTATATTGGACTCCAGAATGTTAGAAGGGCTTTGATACATTGAAAGGCTATATGTTCAGTACCAGTGTTATGCCCCTGACTACACAAAGGAATTTGTGGTTCAGACAGATGATTCAGAACAAGGGATTGGGGCTGGTTTGGCACAAGTAAATTAAGGGGGCCTAGATCAGCAATGTGCCTTCATTAGCAAGCAACTTCTCCCCAGAGAACAAATATGGACTGGCATTGAAAGGGAAGCCTTTGCAATATTTTGCTCCCTGAAGCTGAAACCATACCTGTTTGGTACTCACTTCCAAGTTCAAACTGAACTCTCGGGTGGCTCATGCAGATGAGGGGGGAGAATACAACATTGGTGAGGTGGCCCATTTTCCTACAGAGGATGGCTTTCACAGTGGGATCAAGGAACAGCGATGAGCAAGCCACACCAGCTTCCCCTGTGGATTTAATCTCTGAAATGTAGGAATGGGGGAATACGACATTTCCATAATATTTATTAAAAGTCTGACATCACCATTAAGTGGACTTTTTATAAATATTAAAAATAGTTGGTCAATCATGTATTTACTGGTCCCTAGCTGGAGAAAGGAGAAGGAATATTTAATAATATTTCCTTAGTGTTTCCCTATGTGGCTACCAGCCTCAAAACAGTGAAAATAGCTTTTGGGTGCATGTCACAGTAAGGCCATGATAATGTTACATTTCTACATGTCCTTCATTTAACTACCATGTAACCTGCCTTGTGGGTTACAAGGCCTACATAAAGGTGACTTATTATTAGTAAAAAAGAAGGGTTTCTTCTGTCAAAAAGGGATATTTTGACAGGATGGGCTGCAGTTTTTTAAACTTCAGTAGCCAGGCTACAGTGGCAAGCCTGATGTCATGTTTGCGTGATCACACTACTAGATGGTAAAGTAGTTCTGCATTCGATTTTACTTTCCATGCCATTGGAACATTTTTGGCTACACAAACTATTGCCTTTCAAGAGAGTTAATATTATGCTAATGATGGCTCAGCCAATTTGACACTTTTTGTGGGTCAGACCATAAGCTTTGGACAGCAGTATCCCACTGTGCAGAGTCTAAAAACAAACAAAACAGGCAAAAAGGGAGTGGTACTCTAAAGGGGGCATTTTCTCACATAAAGGACAAGACAAATAGGTTGTGATTCTGTTAACATTTATTATCATCTAGTATAGTCACTGAAAAAGCGGTGTTTTAGTGTCTCAGTTTTCTATCAATTTCCTTATTCAGTGTGTGGTTACATTACGAATATATGCATTACAGAATACATCTAATACAATGGAAACCCCGTTACAGCTATATATTCATTGAATTAAACCGAAATAAACATTTCAATATATTTTTTAATCAAATTGAAAAAATGAAGAATATAGAAATGAATAACAAATATTTTAGTGCGGTAATTAGAATTAGCAGTTTGTTTCGGCAATTGCAGAATAACTCATGTGTATTCAATACATTGATTCAATAACTCACTAATTTGCAATTTTCTGTGTAAGTTTCATTGAATATAGCTAATAGGCACTTGATGAACTCTCTTTAGTTGCCTAGATTTTGTGATTCCGGTTCAGCAAAAACCTGTACTTCACAAAGTGTGAGGTACTCCTCTCGGTCTCCTATAACGATGTTCACATAACGGCCCACCAATCCATAACAACGATAGGTCTGGGTACTCCCAGATGGGATACTGGAAATGTAGCTGCACCTGGGGAAACCAATAAAAAGGCAAATCTGAATTAACTCATTGATGTTTGAAACAGTCTTCCTTCCTTTGTTTCATTAATTTATCCAAAAGCTGTTTGAGGACAAGCATTGACAAAGAGATTAGGTTTAATTTTTGAATTGTTCATACAGAGAGACGCATGACAATCATGCACACATAGAGAAGGTACACGTCCATAGACTGAATATGTGAATCATTTTCTTCAAGTTCAAGTGCCATCAGAGTCAAAGTTTGAAATATATAGGCACAGGCACCAAAATAAAATTTAACCCCATTAATGAATTAGACAGGTAAAAAATGTGGCCCACGTTTGTAAATTGGAGCCGTATTAAACGTGTAACAACATGTTGTGTAAGTGTTTCGCATGGTGTGCAAGATTGCATGGATTTGAGCATACTACAGGCAATGTTTCTTTTATCATCAGGGAAATCAACAGTAAAAAAACAGCCCAGCAGACCACATAACAGGTCCACAATCAACAAAACAAGCATTGGAAATGTAAACATGACTGTCTTAAAAGAATGCTGTATGGTAATGTGAAGCATTACAAGTAAATAGCATGGAAATTAATATGTATTTGTGTGGAAGCAAAGGATAGTGAAATAATTCAAGGGTTTGTTTAAAAGACCATGTGAAAGTTGCATTGTCAGGCCAGACCTAAAAATCCATGTAGGTTAAAGAAAGCTCTCCTCCCATCTGTGGTGCTGCAAGAGTAGAACAACATCAACTATCTAGTTATCTAAGACACTTTATTAGCATTACAATGTTGTGTGTGCCACTGAAAGTCCAACTGAGGCTTCTGGATAAATAAAAAAAAATGATCACAGCTATATTGAGGGCCTGCACTTTTTTGTTGAAGCAAAAACTTCTGTCCAACCAAAACATGCACTCCTGACTCCCAACACATGGGAGGAGCCAAAGCCCCTCTCTAGTCATTCTCACATAATTGTTTGTTGACAGCAGCGCTTTTTGTTTTTTTTGTCCTCATCTCACCTTGGCAGGTAAAAATGAACACTCGCAACCCCTATCCATCCTGAGCGCCGCGGGTTGAAGTTCTTGCTGTACCCAGAGCAGACCCGGCTACCCCTTTATTCTGGGGCCAGGTGTAATCATTGGACAATTTCAAGGTTTGTTACCAGCCTCATTTCCTTAGCCCAGTCCAACAGAGTTGGCCATACCGTACTATTCCTATAAAGTGGTGTACCAGTTTCTAAACGTGCAATTCTAAGTACAGATTGAAGCCACTTTTCATGCAGGGGAGGGGTGATGTCAGAAGGCTCACACCAAGTCCATTGAAGCCGACGATGCTCCCAATGCTCCCCCACCTCAGCTACGGCCAGAAGATCTCTAAGCCGTCTCTGAAACGGAAGGGAAAGGGGAAGTGGATTGAAAAAGAGAGACAGCCTGGTTGAGAATAGTTCTTCTCTGGTCTTCTGCGTCTGCCAACGTCGAAGATACACTGGCACCTGCAGTAAGAGACACACTTAACCTTTTCTATACTTTACAATTCACAGCAAACATTAACCTGTCAGTTGTTACCAATTTTACCTGGAAGACCTGGCTATCTGCTTCTCTCTTATATGAATGGGTGACTGACTTCTACATATTGGTTTGATTGTTCGGTGTCTGCAAAACATACATGAACAGATATTATTTTTTATATCTTGATACTATATTCTATAACTTTTACATATCTTAGAATGCTTAATTCTGCTCCTATACTCACCAACCCATACAAGTGTAACTGCCTTAAGTTACCAGTAGATCAAATGAAAACCCCTGGCAATTCGCTTCAACTGTAAATAGAATTATCCTGTGTTTGAAGAGCTTCCTGGGGGAAATATGACAATATGCCCAACTGTCCTGGTGTTATTTGTCGAAGTTTCTAGTCTTCCCCCTAGTTCTCAGTAAATAAATGTTCCATGAGAAAAAACATGAATAACTGAATACGAGTCTTTTGACTAAACTGTCTTCTAGAAAGTTCCAGGAGATGGCACTATCGACCTGTGCCTCAAAACGGAATTCAAACTCTTACTTGATTTTGAAAAACGACAATTGTCTCTGTTGCTCCCACGTAGCGCATGCGAACTTGGTTGGAAAACTGAGGAAATCTGTAGGTATCTTGAAATACTGAAGTCTTGACACAAAACAGGTACAATGAAGACGGATCTCGCAGATAACGCACCAGCCTCGGTGCAAATTCAGTTGAAGTGCGTATTTCCAACGTTCTAATCAGAGCTTCAGCTGTGCCACCTGAGCGCGCTCAAAAGAACTAGACCGCTGCCACTGGACAGCAACCACAGAACTTAAGGCGGCCATGATGAGGGTCGCTAAGTGCCCGCAAACATAGTTTCCACATAAGTTTGGACACAATAAACCCTCTTCTTCCGCGGGGAACTGATGGCACCTTTTTGCGTCTGCTCAACTTTGTTACTGATTTTAGCCTGGGGGCCTGAACAGAACCTATAATCCTGACAATATCTCCCTCCAAAAGGGGCCCTCCCAGTTTTGGCTTCGAAGGATTGGTCTGGTGAAATTGCTTAACGAGCTTAGGAGCATGAACATTACTGGAAGGTTCCCATGATCTTTCCTCTGGTCCAAAACCCTTCCAATCGACAAGATAAAACAATTTACTCCTGGAGATTTTAGAATCTAAGATTCTACTGACCTCAAATTCCTCCTCTGACTCTACTCTGATTGGTGCTGGTTTACTCTTATAACGAACCTTAGGAGGATTTTTCTTTAACAAAGATAGGTGAAAAGCTGGATGTACTTTTAAGCTACGGGGGAGTTGCAATTTGACAACGACTGGGTTTATTTTCTTCTGGATTTTAAAAGGGCCAATAAACCTAGGCTGAAACTTCCTGTTGCCTTTTAATCTAAGATGTTTAGTGGATAACCAAACCTGATCTCCTACCTCAAAATTTTCTCCTGCCCTCCTCTTTTTATCTGCCTGTTGCTTATAGGACATTTTTGCTTTTGTGAGGTTTGACTGAGCCTGTTGATACGATTTTTTCAAGTTTGCTATCCATTCTACCACTGTCGGATTTTCTTCTACAAGTTTCCCCAATGTTATCTTAGGGTGACGACCATAGTTTAAATAGAATGGGGTAAAACCGGTAGAGGCATGAACGGCATTGTTGTAAGCGAACTCTGCAGACCACAGCAGGTCCGACCAGTTCCCTTCTTGCTCCATTAAATATAATCTCAGGTATTGCTCCAATTCTTGGTTTACTCTCTCAGTTTGCCCGTCAGTCTCTGGATGGAAGCTAGTTGAGAAACGAGTGTCTATGCCCAAGCTGTGCATATAGTTCTTCCAGAATCGAGACACAAACTGAGCACCTCTGTCCGAAATTAGAATTTGAGGAATACCATGAGATCGCACCACATGTTGGTTAAATAATTTCACCAACTGTGGAGCAGATGGAATTTTTTCCAAAGGAACAAAATGACTCATTTTAGAAAAGGTGTCTACTAACACTAAAATAGCGGTGAACCCTTGACTAAGTGGCAAATCTACAATTAGGTCTAAGGATACTGTATGCCAAGGACCTGGAGCATTAGGTAGAGGTTGTAAGAACCCCTGTGGACTCTGTCTAGAGGGCTTTCCTTTTATGCACAATTCACAGGTTGCGACATACTGTCCCACTTGAGCTGCCATGCCTGGCCACCAAAAATGCCTTTGTAACAACTGCAACGTCTTTTTACTGCCTTTGTGACCAGCCAACTGATCGTCATGACAACTGGTCAGAGCCTTTTCCTGTAACTCTCTGGTGGGCAAGTACAAAGCTTCTTCGTAGTATGGTAATGAGTGCCTTATTGATTTTTTTTCATCATCTGATGCCCACTTCTCCAATTACTGCCGGGAACATCTCTTCAATATTTCCTTGGTGAAGTCTTCTAACTGAATTACTCCCACAATTCTCTCTCGTGGAATGATTGGCTCGTCTCCAGGAACTCTCTTGTCTTCTGAACAATTCATCCGTGATAACGCGTCAGATTTGCCATTCTTCACTCCTGGTTTGAAGGTTATGACAAAGTCAAATTCAGAAAAATATAACGACCATCTTAATTGACGAGGGGTCAATGTTTTGGCAGATTTTAAAAATTGCAAATTTCGATGGTCCGTGTACACTGTTACCTTGTGTCTGGCCCCGAGCAGATAGTGACGCCAATCCTGAAATGCTTCTTTGACTGCCAGCAATTCCTTGTCTGCTATAGTGTAGTTAAATTCAGCTTCAGTCAGTTTTCTCGACCGATAAGCCACAGGATGGAGTTGTCCAGTAAGCTTATTTCTTTGTGATAAAATTCCACCTGTTGCGAAATCTGACGCATCGGTTTCCACAAAAAATTCCTGTGTGGGGTCTGGATGCATCAAGATTGGTGCCGTGACAAATGACTTCTTAAGGAACTGAAAAGCCTCTTCCGCTTCAAGAGACCAAATGAATTCTTTCCCCTTCTTAAGGAGTTGAGTTATGGGTTGGACTTTGGCTGAAAAATTTGGAATAAACCTTCTGTAGAAATTGGAAAACCCTAAGAAGCTCTGAACTTCTTTGACGCTCTTCGGAGAGGACCAATCCTGAATGACTTGTACTTTGGAAGGATCCATGGCCACCCCATCAGCCGACAAGATGAATCCTAGGAACTCCACTTTCTCCACGTGAAAAGAGCACTTCTCCAGTTTGACATACAATTGGTTTTCCAACAATTTCTTTAAAATTGCTCGCACCTGAAGGACATGATTTTCAATGTTGTCCATAAAAATTAGGATATCGTCAATGTAAACGACAGCTACTCGGTCCAAAAATTCTCTCAAAACATCGTTCACAAAGTGTTGAAACGCTGCCGGTGCGTTACTCAATTCAAAAGGCATGACTTGGTATTCATAAAGACCGTACTTGGTGCGAAACGCTGTTTTCCATTCCTCACCCTCAGCGACTCTAACCAGATGGTATGCCCCTCGTAAATCCAATTTAGTATATATTTTTGCTCCCTTCACTTGGTCAAGTAACTGCGAAATGAGTGGCAATGGATAACGATTTTTTACTGTCGCTAAGTTCAAGGCTCTGTAATCAATACAAGAGCGCAAAGTACCATCCTTCTTCGGCCGGAAAAACAGAGGCGAGGAGACTGGTGATTGAGAGGGTCTTATGAATCCAATCTTTAAGTAATCGTCCAAGTACTTCTTTAGAAACTCGTTCTCTGCTTCTGTTAGGGCATAGATCCGACTGCATGGCAACCTGGCTCCGGGTTCTAGCTCTATTTTACAATCGTACTCACGATGGGGTAGGAGTTTCTCGGCATTTCCTTTGTCAAAAACACTGGCCAGGTCTTGATACTCTGGAGGAATTTCTATGGTTTCCAGTGCACACACTTGATGTGTAAGTTGAGCCAAATTCCAAGCTGGCGAACCTTCAGTTTTCTGATGAGATGCGGAAAAACAATATTGACGACAATGCGCTGAGGTCATTTCCACTGCTCGCTGTTCCCAATCAATTTTCGGATTATGCTCAGTGAGCCAAGGTAATCCTAATATTAATTTGAACTGTGGAGCATCTATCAAATTGAAACGAAGAAATTCCCGATGGCCTTGTAAACCCAACAACTCTAAAGTTTCCGTTTCTTGGGTGATGGGTCCCGAGGTGAGATTGGTGCCATCCACTGCTTTGACTATCTCTGGGTGTTTCTTTGTCACAGCCTGAATGCCCATTGCTTTGGCATAGGACAAGTCACAAAAATTGCCAGTGGCACCTGAGTCAATCATAACTGATACCCCAGAAATTTCTTTTGTACCAAATTTCACAACAAATGAGACTGTCAAATGTGGAGCTGCCGACTGTAGGGTGTTTATTAATTGCTGCACCTCTGGAGTTGAGTTTTGTTCTTTTCCCACCAGAGCAACTCCTTCTACTGGTGGGATTTGGCTTTTAAACTTCCATTGACTTTTGGTTTTTTCAAGCAGTCTCTTACGAAATGACCTGACACACAACAATACAGGCACAAGTTGTTGGCTCGCCTTTTTTCTTTTTCTTCTTTAGACAATGGCCCCCTGATGGAGCCAATCTGCATCGGTTCTTCCCCTGTACTGTTTTCTGATCGACTCGATTCACTCTTTACCCGATCCAGGCGTGGGAAATAAGTCCTAAAGTCTTTTTTCTTCCCTGACTTTCTTTCTGAAAGACGATGTTCCAATTGTAAAACCAGGTCTATCAATTCAGATATCTCACGTGGTCTCTTGGGTATCTGCGCTAACGCATCTTTCAGCTCATCTCTCAAGCCTCGATAAAAAATGGCGGAGCGCTTACTTTCTGGCCACTCCGTTTCGACAATTAGTTTGTTAAATTGAGCAATGTAGGCAATTAACTCTCTGTTCCCTTGTTTGAGATCCAAAAGCTCATTATCCGTGGCCTGTTCTGCAGTTCTGCGATCAAAAATTCGTAAAAATTCCCTTTTAAATACATCGAAGTTGTATAGGGCTGGGTCATCTCTCGAAATTAATGGCATTGACCATGCTACCGCATCACCACTCATGTAGGACAGCATGAACGCAACCTTCACCCTATCGTCTTTAAATACTACTGGACGACAAAGAAAATGCAACAAACACTGTGTGAGGAATATCTGGGCTTTATGTGGGTCCCCCCCAAATCTCTCTGGATTAGCCAATGGAACCACTGGAGCTACTGAATGAATCACCTGAGTAGCTGCTTCTGAAGCAGAACTCCTACTCGATCCCGAAGACCCTCCTGCTGCTAGTTCCTCCATTTTTGACCTAATTATATGATTCTCTTGTTGGGACCTTTTAATTTCCTCTCTTAACGCCCTATTATCTTCAACGGACTGCGTCAACTGACTTTGCTGTCCATCCAATATACCTGCCAGAGTTTTCAAATCAAATCCCTCTGCCATCGTGGCTTAGATGGAAAGTTGGCACTTCAATCTGTCAGAAGGCTCACACCAAGTCCATCGAAGCCGACGATGCTCCCAATGCCCCCCCACCTCAGCTACGGCCAGAAGATCTCTAAGCCGTCTCTGAAACGGAAGGGAAAGGGGAAGTGGATTGAAAAAGAGAGACAGCCTGGTTGAGAATAGTTCTTCTCTGGTCTTCTGCGTCTGCCAACGTCGAAGATACACTGGCACCTGCAGTAAGAGACACACTTAACCTTTTCTATACTTTACAATTCGCAGCAAACATTAACCTGTTAGTTATTACCAATTTTACCTGGAAGACCTGGCTATCTGCTTCTCTCTTATATGAATGGGTGACTGACTTCTACATATTGGTTTGATTGTTCGGTGTCTGCAAAACATACATGAACAGATATTATTTTTTATATCTTGCTACTATGTTCTATAACTTTTACATATCTTAGAATGCTTAATTCTGCTCCTATACTCACCAACCCATACAAGTGTAACTGCCTTAAGTTACCAGTAGATCAAATGAAAACCCCTGGCAATTCGCTTCAACTGTAAATAGAATTATCCTGTGTTTGAAGAGCTTCCTGGGGGAAATATGACAATATGCCCAACTGTCCTGGCGTTATTTGTCGAAGTTTCTAGTCTTCCCCTAGTTCTCAGTAAATAAATGTTCCATGAGAAAAAACATGAATAACTGAATACGAGTCTTTTGACTAAACTGTCTTCTAGAAAGTTCCAGGAGATGGCACTATCGACCTGTGCCTCAAAACGGAATTCAAACTCTTACTTGATTTTGAAAAACGACAATTGTCTCTGTTGCTCCCACGTAGCGCATGCGAACTTGGTTGGAAAACTGAGGAAATCTGTAGGTATCTTGAAATACTGAAGTCTTGACACAAAACAGGTACAATGAAGACGGACCTCGCAGATAACGCACCAGCCTCGGTGCAAATTCAGTTGAAGTGCGTATTTCCAACGTTCTAATCAGAGCTTCAGCTGTGCCACCTGAGCGCGCTCAAAAGAACTAGACCGCTGCCACTGGACAGCGACCACAGAACTTAAGGCGGCCATGATGAGGGTCGCTAAGTGCCCGCAAACATAGTTTCCACATAAATTTGGACACAATAAACCCTCTTCTTCCGCGGGGAACTGATGGCACCTTTTTGCGTCTGCTCAACTTTGTTACTGATTTTAGCCTGGGGGCCTGAACAGAACCTATAATCCTGACAGGTGACATCCTTCCAAACTTTACATACAATAAGAATTAAAGTAAAAAATAAAGCCACCTGTGTCCCCCATAACCCATTAGTGAGTTCAGTGTCCAGACCAAAAAAGACCCTTACAACATTGAGACTAAGTTTCATCTTAAAAACACTCTCCAATGTCCTCTCAATAGTGGCCCAAAAGGGGCCGATCATAGGGCAGTCATAAAAAACATGGATATCGTCAGCCTCTGGCATTTCACATCTGGGGCATACAGGGGGTGGGCTGACAAATTTAGCGATTTTTTTGTGGTGTAATAAAGCCTATTTATAACGTAGTAGTGATTCTTTTTTAAGGAAGCAGATTTAACAAATCTATATAGATATTGAAGAGATAGATTATACAGATTAGCTGAAGGGGCTTCCAGGACAGAAAGTCTCCAAACAAAGTATAACGGTGGAGCTAGGATTTAAATCGCCTCAATCAGTTCCCTATATAAAAATCCCACTTCTTTCTTCCTATGAGTCGGGGCCAGAAGAGCCGACTCGATGTCCCAATTTCCACTGATGTTGTTTTTCTCAGTGGAATACCACGAACAGAGTTGGATATATTTAAATCTTGAGAGGGAGTCCCCAATCCTAGACCGCAAATCCTCCCAAGGAAGTACCCCCTCCGATGATACTAAGTCTGACCAGATTGTTATTCCCGCTCTCCTGACTGGTAGAGACAGGCTATCCTGGAGACATAGCGGTGTACCTGGGGAGTCCCATATAGGGGCAAAATCTGAATAATATTTTATACACCAATATCCCTTAACTCTGTTCCAAAGAATCAAGGCAGATTTTAATACCTTTAGGCGAACCTTTTTGTAAAATCTTGGTGCACCAAATTTATACAAAAATCCAGGGCCACCCCCTTCCTGATCTAACATTGTATTCAAAATCTGCCCCCAGTGAGAATTGTCTGGGCTACTTAAAAGGGTACGAACATTTTTTTAACTGAAAAGCAAAGGCATACCACACAACATCGGGGAGTGCCAGCCCCCCCTTTATCAGTCTTCTTTTAAGTTTTTTCCAAGACATCCGGGCGTTCTTATTTGCCCAGATAAAACTGACTATCTTCCTCTGTATCTTTCTTAAGATTTTATCATGGAATGTTAAGGGTATCGTGTTGAATAAATAGGTTAGTTTGGGCAAGATTACCATTTTGACCAGGTTAACGCGGCCATATATTGTTAACGGAAGGTTTTGCCATCTTGAAAAAAGATGATCAATATCTTTAGCCACCTTTTTCAGATTTACTTTCACTATGTTATTGAGGTCAGATGTAAATATTATGCCTAAGTACCTAAACGAATTCAAAAAGGGGGGTGGTGATGGACAGAGTATCTGAATTAAGCAGAACACTCCTACCCAGTCAAAAGATCAGGGCTTGATCCATCACCGTTTTTTAGCTCAGTGCACCATCCCAGTTCAGAACCTGGCTACATGCAAATTAGTCTGACCCTGGCCCAGTGCATCATGGGAACAGGGCAGACAAAACTACCAAGCCAATTCTTTACTGGAAAGGAAACAAGCTTCCGGTGACCGGTTTCTGGCATTACAGCCGTCTTCGGCCCGACTTGCTTGAATCCGGATGGTGCAGTGAGCAAGGGACTCACATCTGAGCATACCCTTCCACACTTGTGGTGGCTAAAACAATTCAAAAAGGGGGGTGGTGATGGACAGAGTATCTGAATTAAGCAGAACACTCCTACCCAGTCAAAAGATCAGGGCTTGATCCATCACCGTTTTTTAGCTCACTGCACCATCCCAGTTCAGAACCTGGCTACATGCAAATTAGTCTGACCCTGGCCCAGTGCATCATGGGAACAGGGCAGACCAAACTACCAAGCCAATTCTTTACTGGAAAGGAAACAAGCTTCCAGGGACCGGTTTCTGGCATTACAGCCGTCTTCGGTCCGGCTTGCTTGAATCCTGATGGTGCAGTGAGATAGGGACTCACATCTGAGCATACCCTGCCACACTTGTGGTGGCTAAAACAATTCAAAAAGGGGGGTGGTGATGGACAGAGTCTCTGAATTAAGCAGAACACTCCTACCCAGTCAAAAGATCAGGGCTTGATCCATCACCGTTTTTTAGCTCACTGCACCATCCCAGTTCAGAACCTGGCTACATGCAAATTAGTCTGACCCTGGCCCAGTGCATCATGGGAACAGGGCAGGCCAAACCACCAAGCCAATTCTTTACTGGAATGGAAACAAGCTTCCGGTCACCGGTTTCTGGCATTACAGCCGTCTTCGGCCCGACTTGCTTGAATCCTGATGGTGCAGTGAGCAAGGGACTCACATCTGAGCATACCCTTCCACACTTGTGGTGGCTAAAACAATTAAAAAAGGGGGGTGGTGATGGACAGAGTATCTGAATTAAGCAGAACACTCCTACCCAGTCAAAAGATCAGGGCTTGATCCATCACCGTTTTATAGCTCACTGCACCATCCCAGTTCAGAACCTGGCTACATGCAAATTAGTCTGACCCTGGCCCAGTGCATAATGGGAACAGGGCAGACCAAACTACCAAGCCAATTCTTTACTGGAAAGGAAACAAGCTTTCGGGGACCGGTTTCTGGCATTACAGCCATCTTCGGCCCGGCTTGCTAGAATCCTGATGGTGCAGTGAGCAAGGGACTCACATCTGAGCATACCCTTCCACACTTGTGGTGGCTAAAACAATTCAAAAAGGGGGGTGGTGATGGACAGAGTATCTGAATTAAGCAGAACACTCCTACCCAGTCAAAAGATCAGGGCTTGATCCATCACCGTTTTTTAGCTCACTGCACCATCCCAGTTCAGAACCTGGCTACATGCAAATTAGTCTGACCCTGGCCCAGTGCATCATGGGAACAGGGCAGACCAAACTACCAAGCCAATTCTTTACTGGAAAGGAAACAAGCTTCTGGGGACCGGTTTCTGGCATTACAGCCGTCTTCGGCCCGGCTTGCTTGAATCCTGATGGTGCAGTGAGCAAGGGACTCACATCTGAGCATACCCTTCCACACTTGTGGTGGCTAAAACAATTCAAAAAGGGGGGTGGTGATGGACAGAGTATCTGAATTAAGCAGAACACTCCTACCCAGTCAAAAGATCAGGGCTTGATCCATCACCGTTTTTTAGCTCACTGCACCATCCCAGTTCAGAACCTGGCTACATGCAAATTAGTCTGACCCTGGCCCAGTGCATCATGGGAACAGGGCAGACCAAACTACCAAGCCAATTCTTTACTGGAAAGGAAACAAGCTTCCGGGGACCGGTTTCTGGCATTACAGCTGTCTTCGGCCCGGCTTGCTTGAATCCTGATGGTGCAGTGAGCAAGGGACTCACATCTGAGCATACCCTTCCACACTTGTGGTGGCTAAAACAATTCAAAAAGGGGGGTGGTGATGGACAGAGTATCTGAATTAAGCAGAACACTCCTACCCAGTCAAAAGATCAGGGCTTGATCCATCACCATTTTTTAGCTCACTGCACCATCCCAGTTCAGAACCTGGCTACATGCAAATTAGTCTGACCCTGGCCCAGTGCATCATGGGAACAGGGCAGACCAAACTACCAAGCCAATTCTTTACTGGAAAGGAAACAAGCTTCCGGGGACCGGTTTCTGGCATTACAGCCGTCTTCGGCTCGGCTTGCCATGGTGCACTGGGCCAGGGACAGACTAATTTGCATATAGCCAGGTTCTGAACTGGGATGGTGCAGTGAGCTAAAAAACGGTGATGGATCAAGCCCTGATCTGTTAACTGGGTAGGAGTGTTCTGATTAACTCAGATACTCTGTCCATCACCACCCCCTTTTTGAAATTATTTTGGCCACCATAAGTGTGGAAGGGTATGCTCAGACATAAGTCCCTTGCTCACTGCACCATCAGGATTCAAGCAAGCTGGGCCGAAGATGGCTGTAATGCCAGAAACCGGTCCCCGGAAGCTTGTTTCCTTTCCAGTGAAGAATTGGCTTGGTAGTTTGGTCTGCCTTGTTCCCATGATGCACTGGGCCAGGGACAGACTAATTTGCATATATCCAGGTTCTGAACTGGGATCGTGCAGTGAGCTAAAAAATGGTGATGGATCAAGCCCTGATCTTTTGACTGGGTAGGAGTGTTCTGATTAACTCAGATACTCTGTCCATCACCACCCCCTTTTTGAAATTATTTTGGCCACCATAAGTGTGGAAGGGTATGCTCAGACATGAGTCCCTTGCTCACTGCACCATCAGGATTCAAGCAAGCCGGGCCGAAGACGGCTGTAATGCCAGAAACCGGTCCACGGAAGCTTGTTTCCTTTCCAGTGAAGAATTGGCTTAGTAGTTTGGTCTGCCCTGTTCCATTGATGCACTGGGCCAGGGACAGACTAATTTGCATATAGCCAGGTTCTGAACTGGGATGGTGCAGTGAGCTAAAAAACGGTGATGGATCAAGCCCTGATCAGTTGACTGGGTAGGAGTGTTCTGATTAACTCAGATACTCTGTCCATCACCACCCCCTTTTTGAAATTAAGTACCTAAACTGGCAGCTTGTTGCTCTCTCCCACTGGTCAACTCCCCAGCACATTATTTCTGTTTTTGTGTTGATAATTAGATAACCGGAGTATCGGCCATAGTCTGCCATGATCTCCCCGACTCTGGGGAAGACCTTTGCCGTATTGCTGGTATAAACCAATAGGTCGTCTGCATATAAAGCCAGCTGGCAGCATTAGTCCTTTATTCTGAAAGGTGTAATTTGATCATCTAGCCTTAATGCTTGTGCCAGAGGCTCGATATAGAGATCGAACAAGAGGGGCGAGATGGGGCACCCCTGCCTTGTACCCCTCCTAATATTAAAGCGCGGTGACAAAGAGCCGTTCAATAAGTTTGCCGCCGAAGCACCCTCATAGCATCCTCTTATAATTTGAATAAAGGTCTCTCCGAACCCCATAATGGTAAGAACATCCAAGAGAAATCCCCAGTTGACACGGTCGAAAGCCTTCGCCTCGTCATAGGCTGCCACCGCTAAAGGCTCCGACCGTGTCACGGCAAGATCGATATTATCAATCAGCTGTAAGGTTAATTCATGGATATATCTCCCTGGGATGAAACCCTTCTGGTCCCGGTTAATCAGGAACGGGACCAGCTTGGCCAATCTCCATGCCAAAACACTAGTAAAGTTCTTATAATCTGCGTTCAGCAGGGAGATTGGTATATAAGAGTCTGCCCTAAGGGGGTCCTTCCCCGGTTTTAAAATTAACGCAATGGTAGATTCTTTCCAAGATGGCGGAATTCTACCTTGAGGGCTATATATATAATTAAATAGCTCATAGAGTTTTGGTACCAGAAGATCCTGGAGCATTTTATATACTTCGCCAGGAAGAGCATCAGTCCCTGCTGCTTTATTATTTTTGATTTTTTTTATATATAGTTTTATTTCTTCTTCTGTAAAGCAGCTATTAAGCATATTGCGGCTGTCCTCTGCTAGGCCTGGGAGACCTTGCTTTCCAACCACCATAAAGTCGTGATAGAATCTGGAGAGGCCTCTTCTTGATATAATTCCGAAAAGAGGGAGAACTTTTTTTTTCCATATCTTCCCGATGATAAGATATAGTTTCCTGGCCATCAATTATTAACCTATTAACGTTGTTCCTAACCCGGTCTGCTCTTATCTTTCCTGCCAATACTGCGCCGGTCCTCTCACCGAACTCATAATACTCCATTGAATATGCAGCTCACTGAGCCTTAACTTTTTGGTCTAATAAACCTCGGTATTCTAGGCGTAAACATTCTATTTCGGCCAAGACCTGTGCCAAGACATCCTCTTGTGCGCCTAATCTCCGAGCTTCCAAAGATGAGATTTTCTCTTCTTTTGTCCTAAATTTAGCTGCCTCTTTTCAATTACTAAGGCTGGTTAGGTTAAGAAACTGACCTCGAATATGAGCCTTATAGGCGTCCCAAACAAATTCAAGCGGGGCAGAACCTGTATTATCCAAAAAATAATTAGTGGAAGAAACGCTGACCGCTGTGACAATGGCTTGATCATTCAGAGCTGCCCTTTTTAGAGTCCATCTGCGACCTGTTGAAATCCTAGCCCTTCTTATATTGATTGAAAAGGAAATAGGGGCATGATCGACCAGAATACTAGGTAACATTTTAATATCTAGCAAGGCCTCTAAACATACTCTATCCATCAAGATATAATCCAGTCTTGATGCATGCCCATGTTTTTTACTGAAGTATGTAAAGCCTGATACTGAGCCATTCTTGGCTCTCCAGGTATCAATTAGGCCAAGTTCATGTATCATATTCATCATGGCACGGCGAGATCTCAGAGTAGTAACTGCCCGATGGTAATTAGAACGGACTTGCAGTGGATCAAGGAGTATATTAAAATCACCACCGATGATCATCGGGGAGCGCACTTCAGCCAGATTGAACTGTACATTCTGCAAGCAGGCTGGGTCATCTATATTTGGCCCATAATAAGAGACAACAGTCATGGCGGTTCCACTAAGGTCGACTTGCACTTGAACCCATCTTCCTGACTGGTCTTATGCAGATGACCTTATAGAGCCTCCAAAATCAGCCTTAATTAAAATTGCTGCACACTTATTTACTGTCGACTGCTCAGAACAACAGAAGGCTCCAATCCATTTAAGTTTCCCAAAGACCTCTTTACTCTCGCAAGAGCTCAAGTGAGTTTCCTGAAGTTAGACTATTTTTGCAGTAGATTGCTCTAAATACTTTAAAATCATCCTGCGTCTCCTTATACAACGAAGGGCATTAACATTCCAGGATATAAAATCCATACTATTGTGAATCATAGAGAAATCTACATCTCCATCTCCTCCCTCCTGCCTTAATGGCGATATTAATGGCGATATGACCCTCTACACAATGTTGTTTAATTAGGGGTCTTTGTGAGTGTCTATAAGATGAGGACATTTTTTTTCTTTTTTCCCCCTGCGCCCTACCCACCCCCCCCCTTTTGCAACACCGAACCTTCTCTACCTCCCTGGGGAACCCTCCTTTTCTTCCTGAGCATTCCGCTCTTAGACGGATCCTCCCCCCACCCCGTGCATGTTTGTGAAAAAAAGTGTGAAAACCAAATTGAAATTACACACACACAAGTACATTTACAGGGTTCAATGCAACAAGATCAATAGCCGTAAGTAGTCCTATACACCTATATAACTATGCAGCTAAAGAAGTGCATCAGCAAATAATTGTATGATGGGCAGTGGAGACAAAGTAAGATACATCAGGGGAGTTGTGGGATGTTCAGCAGTGCAGCAGAGGGTCACAACAGATGAGCAGAAGGGAATGTACAGCAAAGTCTTGCTGGAGAGGCATCTGAGAGGAGAACTAGGTGGTGTGATCTAGAGTAACATGCAGCGATATGCCTCAGGGGAGCACTGTAACTAGTTTGTGCCACATGGGCATGTCAGGTGCTGTGCGTTAAAGGACACTACATTTCATATAGGGATCACTGGGTTTTGTGCATCAGAGGATCACTAAATGATGTGATGCAATGTGCTGTAGAAGCTCCTGGTGAATGTGTATTGGGGTTGAATTGTGATGTAAAATTAAGATTCAAGCGATTGATCAAGTTACTTACATTCAGTAATGCCTTACTCAGTAGAGACTCTAACTAGCCTCAGATTCCTTACCTTGAAATATTCCCCAGGTGTCAAACTGAATCCTAAAAAACTTTAGCAGTACTCATGCACACCTGTAGGTGGTGTTGTTGGGCTCTGCGTGGAATCGCCACCATCATCCATGAGGGATGTGACATGCGCGTGACTAAATAATCCCCACTCCAGCATGCTGGCCACAGTTCTTGAATGTTTTTCCAAACCACAAGCACAGACCAAACTGAAAAGAATGACTAGTGTGCCAGTATGAAGTCCAAAAGGATCTCTTAAGTGTTAGATACACAGTTCGCAGAACAGGGAGGCTAGGACAACCGGAAAGGAATTTGCTGCTAGATAGTCTACCAGAAAGGCATTAAAGGAGGTAAGTGACTAGTTCATCTGATAAAGACTTCTAGCCACAAATTCCTTACCATAGAATAGATACCAAAGACATCTCTCCTCAGAGGTGGATCTGCTGACTGTTTTAATAAAAAGTCCTGGAGGACCGAACGGATAAAATGCTCATCTCGCAGGACCTGACTGTCTAAGCTGTAATGTTTGACAAATGTGTGCAGTGATGCCTACATGGCTGCTTGACAGACATCCAGAACAGGGACTCCTCTTGCTAATGTAGTGGTTACAGCCTTAGATCTTGGTGAATGAGCCTGCATGCCGTCTTGGTGTTGCTTCTTGGCCATGGTGTACATAAGACGATCGATCTAGAGATAGTTCCTTTATGAACTGCCTTGCCTTTCTTCATACCTGAAATGCTCACAAAGAATTGATCGTTCACCTGGAAGTCCTTGGTTTAATCAATGAAAAATGATAGCACCCTTGTTGGGTCCAAAAGATGGTATCCATTGTCTTCCTTGTTGGGATGAGGGGGAGCAAAAAAGGTAGGGAATGTGATAGTCTGCCAGACATGAAAAGGGGTAATCACCTTTGGTAAACAAGTAATACGGGTTCTGAGGACCAAATTGTCTGAGAAAAAGGTTGTGTACCAGGATGAATTGAAAGAGCCTGCAACATAATAACCCAGCAGTCAGATGTTATTGCCACAACAAAGAGTGTTTTGATGGTCACCAATATAAGAAGGCAGCTGTGCACAGGCTCAACTGGTGAACACATGAGAGAGGTGAGAACTAAATCAAGTTCACATTGGGCCTTTTATTTGCTTGCAGGCACACGTGAGAAAAGTTGCCCAGATAGAAAGGGAGAGAAAAAAAAGAAAAACTGGCGCTTGTGTCTAGAAAACACCACTAAAGGCTCCGGATACCACACCACATTTTTCCAGCTTTATAGCCACAAAGTCAGGCTGCAGATATCGACTACTGACTAGAGTCTATCAGGGCCACACAGGGTTAAAGTCCAGAAAAAAGAGAGAAAAAGAACCCCCGCCGCACACAGACATCCCACGCTCCGCCAACACCGAGCAAGTCCTTTTTTTACAAAAAGAGCGCCCAATACCTTGGGAAGATGAACCTCCCACGAAACTCAGCCTCTTGACTGAGGAGCTGACACGCTGCCGCAGCGATCACCACCGCGTTTCCTACCTCGGGTTGTCGAGCGATACTGGTGCAAAAAAGTTACCCGCCACAGTTTTGATGTACCAGCTCCAGTTTCCAGGTATCCCAGCTACGGTAAAAGCTTCAGAGCTCGCTGAGCCACGAGCGAGCTGACACAGTAAAGCGCCATGCACAAAGTGGAAGGAGCTCCGTCACGGCCGTTAGCTTCCGGCCGTCATGTTCCCAGTCTCCCCATGTTGAAAGCAGCGTTGTCACGCCAGACCATAAAAACCAGCCCACACACTAACATGTTAGACCAACCAATTGGGCATTCACTGGTTGCCCTATAGGCCAATACAACCCTGACTGACATACATTTGAAATTACACACACACAAGTACATTTACAGGGGTCAATGCAACAAGATCAATAGCCGTAAGTAAATGGGCAGTGGAGACAAAGTAAGATACATCAGGGGAGTTGTGGGATGTTCAGCAGTGCAGCAGAGGGTCACAACAGATGAGCAGAAGGGGATGTACAGCAAAGTCTTGCTGGAGAGGCATCTGGAGGAGAACTAGGTGGTGTGATCTAGAGTAACATCCAGCGATATGCCTCAGGGGAGCACTGTAACTAGTTTGTTCCACATGGGCATGTCAGGTGCTGTGCGTTAAAGGACACTAAATTTCATATAGGGATCACTGGGTTTTGTGCATCAGAGGAGCACTAAATGATGTGATGCGATGTGCTGTAGAAGCTCCTGGTGAATGTGTATTGGGGTTGAATTGTGATGTAAAATTTAGATTCAGGCTATTGATCAAGTTACTTACATTCAGTAATGCCTTACTCAGTAGAGACTCTAACTAGCCTCAGATTCCTTACCTTGAAATATTCCCCAGGTGTCAAACTGAATCCTAAAAAACTTTAGTGGTACTCATGCACACCTGTAGGTGGTGTTGTTGGGCTCTGCGTGGAATCGTCACCATCATCCATGAGGGATGTGACATGCGCGTGACTAAATAATCCCCACCCCAGCATGCTGGCCTCAGTTCTTGAATGTTTTTCCGCACCACAAGCACAGACCAAACTGAAAAGAATGACTAGTGTGCCAGTATGAAGTCCAAAAGGATCTCTTAAGTGTTAGATACACAGTTCGCAGAACAGGGAGGTTAGGAGAACCGGTAAGGAATTTGCGGCTAGATAGTCTACCAGAAAGGCATTAAAGGAGGTAAGTGACTAGTTCATCTGATAAAGACTTCTAGCCACAAATTCCTTACCATAGAATAGATACCAAAGACATCTCTCCTCAGAGGTGGATCTGCTGACTGTTTTATTAAAAAGTCCTGGAGGACCGAAAGGATAAAATGCTCATCTCACTGGACCTGACTGTCTAAGCTGTAATGTTTGACAAACGTGTGCAGTGATGCCTACATGGTTGCTTGACAGACATCCAGAACAGGGACTCCTCTTGCTAATGTAGTGGTTACAGCCTTAGATCTTGGTGAATGAGCCTGCATGCCGTCTTGGTGTTGCTTCTTGGCCATGGTGTACAGAAGACGATCGATCTAGAGATAGTTCCTTTATGAACTGCCTTACCTTTCATCATACCTGAAATGCTCACAAAGAATTGATCGTCCACCTGGAAGTCCTTGGTTTAATCAATGAAAAATGATAGCACCCTTGTTGGGTCCAAAATATGGAATCCCTTGTCTTCCTTGTTGGGATGAGGGGGAGCAAAAAAGGTAGGCAATGTGATGGTCTGCCAGACATGAAAAGGGGTAATCACCTTTGGTAAACAAGTAATACGGGTTCTGAGGACCAAATTTTCTGAGAAAAAGTTGTGTACCAGGATGAACTGAAAGAGCCTGCAACATAATAACCCTGCAGTCAGATGTTATTGCCACAACAAAGAGTGTTTTGATGGTCACCAGTGTAAGAAGGCAGCTGTGCACAGGCTTCACTGGTGAACACATAAAAGAGGTGAGAACTCAATCAAGTTCACATTGGGCAGAATAAAGGACGGAGGAGGAAACGTGTTGTAAACCTTTTAGGCAAAGATTCGCAACAGGTGACTTGAACAGGAAAAGCTGTTCCAGCCACCACAGGAAGTCTGAAATGGCAAAAAGTACCCTTTGACTGTGCTCAGAGCAAAGTCTTGCCAGGCAAAAGATAAAGCAAACAAAAGGACTTCAGACAAGGATGTAGAAAGATGATCAACAGGTTTGGCACCACACCACAAGCTACAAATTTGTCCCATCAGCAGGTTTAAATCATTTTCCATGGGGGAACTGAAGGCTGCCAGGATAATATCACACACCTCAGGAGAAAAATCAAACACCCTCAGCTGTTGCTGCTCAGTCTTCACACATTTAGGTGGAGAGTGTGCAGGTTCAGGTGCAAGGCCCTGCCCTGTTCCTGCGAAAAGTGGTGAGGCAGAATATCAAGTCAAAAATGTCTCATGAACCATAATATTGAGGAAAAAATATTGCGTAATGGAAATATTGAGTGCAAGAATATCGTTGTCAAGAATTTCGATTTTAGGGTAAGTAATATTGATTATTAAAATATAGAAGTCATTAATATCGTTTGTGAAATATAGTTGTTTAAAATACAGTTTTTTTATTATTTTTAATATATATTTTAAATGCATATGACATAATATTTTTGTTTAATTATTGTTTGCTTCTTACTATATTAGTTAAATTATTTGTAGTTATAAAATGGTATTTAATTAAAATGTTCAGATTTTTTAGTTTTGTAGTGGGTTGTGGGTTTAACCTTTTCAGCGCGACCGCGTTTCCCCCTCCGGTGCTGGGCCGTAATAGAAACGGGCGTGGTCATGACGGAACGGTTCCGTCATGAGCACAGCTCAACCGTAGCTCATGACGGAACCGTTCCGTCATGAGCATGGAAGGGGTTAAGAAAACTCACCTTCCCTCTCCTACTCCCACACCAGCACACCAGACTCCAAGCCCTGGCCCTGCATACATTTACCACCTGCTAAATGTAAATGCACTAAACCCACATGTAACAAGGTATTCTGATTGGTCGTGAGAGGATTGTACTGGCCACGTTTACTGAACAGAACTGTAAAATCAAAAATCATCCTAGTACCATGCAACTTGTAATTAAAGCCATAATTTTGGGTCTGAGACTGGCCATTGGAGTTGACCTCAGGTCGTATATCTTGAGAGGATGTTGCTCCTCAGTTCTTGAAGGTGTCCACGATTGAGTTAAGTCGCACCTCGTCTTCCCTTCAACCTGAGGTTCTTGTGGACTTGCTGATAGACTTGGTATAGGAATGCTTTGCGGATCCACTACCAGTCAAATACTCTTGACTTGGGGTGCGAGGATCAGCTTGAACACTGATATATTCCTGGTTATCATCTTAGTGCTTTTTTGGCCAGTTGGTATTGTTATTTTCATCGCAATGAACTCTATGGGCCTTTATTGTAAGTTTATCAAAATGACCATACAGAGTAAAGATCACTGACTGAGACTCCTTATTCAGAGTTCGGCGGATGGAATTCTCTGTCAAAACTTGCCTTATGTCCTGCCCACCAATTACAAATGCTATTGTTAATAACACTGACTTTAATAATAAAATTGACAGCGTTGGCAACAGTAGAGTCTGACTACCAAATAAATCATATATAAAAATAGAAATGAGCTACTACTTCTACCAGAAACAGAAGAAAAACAAATTGCTCAAACCCCCAACATTATGTGCAGCAATCATTTTGCCTCACTGGTTGACCTAACAAATGATCTGCCACACCCACCTACTTTAGATTTGCAGTCATCCTCAAACTGCACTCAAAGTCAATGTCTGGTTATTGAGAACCTAAGGAAGGAAACCACCTAAACCCATTGTGCAGATAACTAACCAGAACGCATGTGATCTCTACAAGCTGAACTCAGACCTAAAAAGAGAACATGCAAAACAACTAACTAACAATCTAAGGCTTGCCAGTGTTATCAGGGTTGTCAGACCAATTCTAAGAAGATGGGAGGAGACAAACTACCTGAAGCCCCCAGCCAGTCAACGTACTAGACTGTGCAACTTATCTACCGCGTCGTACTGCTAGAAATGGTCCAACATATCCTAACCCTTTTACTACACCACAAGGCTAAGAACGTGATCAATATGTTCTCCTCCTGTCGCCAGGTATGAGTAAACGTGTTACTTTAAATGCCATGGCTAACACTAACTATGGTACATACGATAGTCAGGAAGGAAATGGGACAATGATTTCCCACTTGATAATCGGTTGACTTCAACCTTAGGTGGATACAAAAGCCAATCCTCTGTATATATATGGAACATTTTTTTTCTGAGCAGCCCCTGAAAATTTGGGGGGTTTTCGTCAAGGGGGGGCCGAGAAAAAAGGGGGGTCCCAAAACGTGTTTTTAACATTGAGTTTTCCATAGGGCGGTTGGCCTCACTTTTAGCCCGAACGGCTGAATGGATTTGCACGAAACTTGGCAAAATTGTAGGGACTGGTAGCCCGATGTGCCTTTGCTAGGTCTCAATATATGTGCTCCAGTGGATTTTGAGAAATTAACGTTCAAAAAAAGATATATATCTGTAATAGCGGACCGGGCAGCGCTCCAGTTCGCGTACTTTTGACGTTACGGAGCTTTGTGAAGCGAAGCTGATTGGTTCTCCGGCGTCTGTAAACATTCCAAACAGTCCGTAGCGGCCGCCATCTTGTCTCTCGGTAGGATCGAGAGACAAGAGGAGGCCAAAGCGAAGGGGCAAATGACCATAAGGGGGCATAGTAGATTCTCCCTGACCTCTTAGGTTTGATGTACCATTTTGCCAAGTTTGGTGTAATTCCGTTCAGCCATTCAGGCTGTAGACGTATCTAAATGTCCTATGGAAAATTGCATGGGGAAAACACATTTGAAAGTGTTGAAATTTAGAACCAATTAAAATGTTACTTTGGTTTTGTATTTGTGTGTGATGAAAGTTAATTGGTTATGTATATATATAAAATGAGAGGAAACCACAGCCATTTTGTCATACTACTGTCTGAGGTACATTTGTGAGGAATTTTTGGTGCTCAATTTCTGGTGTTTGATTTACACAGTACTAACACTTCTCCTACTTTTAAAAAGGTGAGTTGTTAATTTGTAAGGGGAACTATGATGTACACTTTAAGATAATTTGAAAAATGTTTTCTGTTATTTATTTACAGTCCTTCTGTTATACTAAATACTTGATAAAGTTAGTTTTATATTACGTATTACTAAAAACGATAAATGAAAGTGATTATTTTTTTCTGCAATTTACAGCAAGCAATTTAAAAATAAAATGGATCACAATGAAGAGACCGTGGCAATTTCTTTTGAATTATCCACTACATTTATTGAAATTGACAGCACCAATAATGAAATATTCTCACAAGGAGGAGATGACTTGAATGATTTGTTTGATCAATCTCTTGATGGCGAATTTATCGAATGTTTGGAGACCATAGAGTTACAAGAATCATCATTGCAGACTTTTCATGAGGAGATTCCTGATGAGATGATTGAAGAGGAAATTCCTGATGAGGACATGTTACTAGTTCTTTCAAATTATGAAAATTCAGAAGAATAAATTTATACTTAGAAATCAAAAATTGTTTGAGACATTATTCATTTTTATTTTTAATTTATGAGGTTGTAGCGAAGTGATTGTAGTATAAAATGAGACTTATAGTATAGAGTGCAACATTTTTATGTTACATGGTAAGTTTACTCATATTTACTTCTCTTCTCCCACTATATTATCTTCAATGTGTATTTGACATCTCTTCTTCATCTCCGGCCTCGACCGGAAGTGTGGGAGAGATAACGGGGCATATTATCAAGGGGGTTTATCTCCGCTTCTTTGGCTTTAAAAGCCAAGAAAGCGGAGATAAAATTATCTGCGTATTACCTAGCTGTCGCTAACACCAGTTAGCGACCGCTAGTAGGAGATAGCGACCATCTTGGGCTCCACTTTGCATGTCAGTGATATTTATCACTAATGACATGCAAAGTGGGCATGCCAAGATGTTAGCGACTGGAAACAGTCGCTAACATTGCTATCTCCTATTACCAACTTTTGGAGATATTCGCGCTAAGCGCGAATATCTCCAAAAACTAACACCTGCCCTGAGCAGTTCTTAGCCATGTCATCCAATGGGAGGTGGATAACATGGCTAAGAGCATTAGCTCGGTAATGCATGAATATCGCTGACTTTTTAGCGATATTCATGCATTGCGGCCGTTTTTTATCGCATTTGCGATAAACCTTGATAATAGCAAGGTTTATCTGCGATAATTTCTGACGATGCTTAGCGGTAAAAAATTTGTTGCTAAGCATCGTTAGCGATAAATATCGCTTAACTTTGGTAATATGCACCAACGTCTGTTAACGTTCGATTCGAAGGAAATGAGGAAGTGTTGAAAAACATTGTCTGCGCCATCTTGCCTTTTTTCAAATGCCACACTTTTGTCGTGCACGGCAGCCATTTTAGATGCCTTGACCAGACCCACTCTCTGCACGCTGTCGATCCGTAGCATGGCTCCCCACCCTCGCAAGCATCTTCCCCAGGCACTGGTCACCCCCGCTCTCTGTCTTATGCATGGGCAATAAACCTCCCCCCATCTGCGCTGCTCTTACCTGAGAATCACACTCTGTGCCCGCCCGACACCTCCCTTTCGCCCTATTCACTACCGCACCCTCTGACACTCCTCTTCCTCTGTGTCCGATTGTCCAGGCCGGTCCCAGGCTATCAGCTAGCCCTGCAGATGTAGTTTATGGCCCCAGCTGTAAAGAATCACCCCTCTTCAAAGGAGTTATAGTAGATCAAGGCCCACACCCGATGAGATCCGTCACACCACACGCGTTCCTACTATCTGAAAACCATCCTGTATTGTGATTGGGGAGGGGACCGAGCCTGAAGCGGAAGATTCCAGGGATGACTCTTTGTACATCAAAGTTTTTACAATTATGTGTCACATTAAAAATATATAGCACTCCAACAAAGTAGTAGGAATATAAAACTTTAATAACTTATAAATATATACAACAAAACAAAAACAGTAAAAACATTTAAACATTTTTAGGGAAAAAGAAGGAACAATGGTCAGTAGCGGTCGGTTGTGCGAATAGTCCCAAGGCAGCACAACGTCCAGATTTCTGGACGGCACCCAGGTGATGCTGCCTGGGTGCCGCACTGATTTGGGTATCCGGCGTGGGGCGTCCCGGGGGGTGGGTCGTCAGTAGCAGTCTGTTGTGCGAATAGTTCCAAGGCAGCAGAACGCACTGAAATCTGGATGGCACCAAGGTGATGTCCAGTAAGTTGCCGCCCACCAAATAACGGCGGTTGGCGCCGCGGGGGGGGGGGGAGGCAGTCCAAAGTTCCGTTAAAAGGGCAAAGGAAAGGATCAGTGGTTTGAACCATCAGTCAAAAAGGGGAGGGGGTGCAACAATGTTTCCTACCGGGTCACACTGTGCTTTCACCGGAACTGAGGTCTGCAGGATTCTAGTCATTCAAACTGAGGCTGGCGCCAGCATGGGAGCGCCGACGTCCCGCGGCTACAGTTTCGTCACTCCACGGGCGATCATGGCAGTCATTCCCCATCGGGGGTGTCTGCGGGGGTCGGGGACTCCCGCTTCTCCTCTAGAATCTTCAAGGTCGTGGAGGACTATGGTGGTGGAGTCAACCAGTGACCGGGCCATTTCTTTATGCTGGGCCCGCTCTTGCCAGGTCGACCGCCATTTTGAGAGTTCGGTAGCTACCTGCGATCCCGGGGTCAAATGAGCGGACGGGCTCCACCCTGCCGGGCGAGATGTTGCAGCATCGCCACAGTGGAAGAACCCTTTTCCGGGCGCCTGGAGCGCTGAGGGTGCAGCTGGGAAGCCTCCACCTGGGGAGGCAGGAGAGGCCTGTTCGCACCGTCTCTCCCACCCAGTGCACCCCACGGCGTCTCGCTTGACATTTGTTATGGCCGGACCAGGCGATGAGGACGAGGGGGGGGGTCGGAGGCATGTGCAAGACATCCCCCCCCAGTGTTGTCGCAGCCATTATAAAAGAAAGAAGAAATGTCCCGTCCGTCTTTGGGCCGGATCTCCGGTGGATGGCGGCCGGACGCCCTTTGCTCTGGCCCCATGAACGGGTTCCTTGGCTCATCCGGTGGCGCAGGCCTTGGCGTGTGGTGCCTCTCCTGGGCCTTTCGTGCAGTGGCCTCTCCACTCCCAGGCCCTCCATGGATGCTGGCCCAGACTGGGAGAGAGAGGGTCTAACCTGCAATTCTCCAGGGTTACCGCCACCGCGGCCGGATCCCGTCGGCCTCGGCCTCTGGTTGATGGTGGCCGGACTGGGAGAGAGAGGGGAGGGTCGAGGACACAGACATTCCCCCCCTTGCAACTCTCCAGGGTGGTCGTAGCAATCCCCCTGGACGGGTGCCATTGGCCTCGGCCTTTCCTCCGGCTACACCCTACATGATGATCTTCTGCCGACGGTTGGCAGCAGGACCCGCCTTATATGTGTTGCTTCCGGCTGGGCGTAGCCGGAAACCTGTTGCACTTTGGAAGTTTCCAGAATGGGGTGGATGTCTGCTGACTTGTATCTTTCCCAGTTTGTCGTTATTTGGCCGTGGCAGGCGGTGGGACAGACACATTTTGGGGCAGTGAGGGGCGATGAAGCCTCGTTGCCTTGTGGCCGTTGCAATGTCACACTTGGTTTCTCTTACTGTTTTCAGGTTTCTTATTACGGGCTTACTTCTAACGTTTCTTGTTTCTAGGACAATAATAGGTTTTATCATTACGTATTGTTATCGTTTCTTTGTTTGTTATTTAATAAAAAGTTCATCAGTGGCCTACTGATTTTCGTTTTCCTATTCCTTTCTTTCCAGGTTGTTTCATGCTAAAGTTTCTGTTAACAGGATACAGTGATCACTTCGTTATTATTGCATATGTCCTTTTCACTAGGGGTGCTCTCAGGTCGGGCCAGATGACCTATCTCTAGTAAATGGTCCGGGTGAAACAGGTGCATCAATCAGTGGGGAGTAGATATGCATGACAGATTACAACGGGGGAGAAAGGTCGGCATTACCTACCCTTTCACTACTTGCAAAGATTTTCCTACGTTTATTTGCAAACAGGGAATACCTCCAAAAAGAACCAATTCCCAAACAGTCAATGTTCGGGCAAACAATCAATCAATGAGGAACGAAATAGGCACGACGTGTTAAAGGTTTGCGTTACCTACCCTTCACTATCTGCAAAGGGAGAGAGAATATTCCTATTCTTCCTCGTTTGCAGGCAGAGAAGATCCTTAAGAGAACCAACTTCGAACAATTCAATGCTCGATTCAAACAATCAACAAGGGGTACTGTGAACACAAATGAACGCCGCTTATGTACATACACATTGCTATTTTGAACAGGTTGTTCCTAATGTTTCTATTTTAGCGAGGTCAAAAAGAGATCCCATTAGTGGCCTACTGATTTTGCTCGATTCTTTTTGTTTTTTTACACGATTTTTCGCTATCTGCAAAGACTAAACAGAGTATTGCGACTCTGTGCTTGTTGGTAAATAGAGAATGAACCAAAGAGAACCAATTCTAAAACAGTAAATGCTTGGATAACAATCAATCAAATGGAGAGAGAAGCAGGCACGACGGATTACAACGGGGGCAAAGGCCTGCGTTAACTACCCTTCACTATCTGCAAAGAGAGAGTACTCCTAATAGAAATGAGGGGGGGGGGCCAGCATTCAAAGCAGATCAGTGTGCATAAACACGAAAATGTTTTTACTTACCACGTACTTGACATTCGACAGCTTATGATATTTGCTATTAAAAAACCATTACAAAACCTTGAAAATTCACTGAAAAAACCATAGGTTATAGACCATATATAGTTCAGAATTAGCATTTAAAAAACCTTATTTTACTCACACAAAACCATTGAAATTCCATATATAGTTAGTAGTACTAACTATATATCGCGCACCCGCAATCCACTGCTGATGATGTCACATATTACATCATTCATGACATGGTCAGTGACATCACTGATGACATCACTGATGACATCTCAAATGACATCACTGATGACATCACAGGGATACATTTATGATGACTGGCGCATCACCAGGGATGTGTTAGTCATTCTGTGCCGCTGTTCCGTCACCTATGGTGTGCTGCATTTACAATGCGGCGCATCATGGGGCAAAAACAACACAGATGCGTGATGTATCTGTGCCGTAAAGGTGGCGCATTGCTGGAGTTGTATCGCAAGTGTGATGAAGCTCCAGCAAGGGTCGGGGGTGCCCCTGTCGCAGGGTTTCTGTTCTCACACAGAACTGTGGACAGAGGATTGGAACCTCGGCGAATTAGGGTGTCCCAAAACTCACGTTAGTAATCAAAAACTCCTTAGCAAGCTAGGTACAGTGTCACATTGGATATAACAAACTCTCAATGTTTAGACAATCCAGAATATGAACTTATAGTACCTCAGGATACGTGGAACTCATGAACAGTCGGTCGTTATATATTTCTTAGAAACCAGAACATGGAGTTAAGAAGAACACATGTGTATTTGAAATGTTTATTTACTAATGCCGTCTTCTCAGGCGTAGTATCTTAGATAATACAAGTACACATATTATCAGTAGCAAAATTACCAGCATAGTTACTAGTACATAAAAAGCGAATGGTGATAGTATGTTAACATGCTGTAAATGAATAAGAGTTAGCAACACTTATAAGCAGCCGCGGGCCGTGGAGGGAGTTACGGTGAGGCAGGGAGGCGGGGAGGGGGAGAAGCAGGGTGGAGAATACAAGTACACATATTATCAGTAGCAAAATTACCAGCATAGTTACTAGTACATAAAAAGCGAATGGTGACAGTATGTTAACATGCTGTAAATGAATAAGAGTTAGCAACACTTATAAGCAGCCGCGGGCCGTGGAGGGAGTTACGGTGGGGCAGGGAGGCGGGGAGGGGGAGGGGCAAGGTAGAGAGGGCTCCACCCTGCTTCTCCCCCTCCCCGCCTCCCTGCCTCACCGTAACTCCCTCCACGGCCCGCGGCTGCTTATATCTCACCCTCCCTAATACACATATTATATTATTTGCTAAGAAGGTCTCTTTGTGTTGGTTTAGGGCGTGCCCATACTTTAGTGTCTTAGATTTGAAGGAATCACATCAGCATACACCAGCTCTCTCTTCATGTGAACATCATCAACTGTTGTGTATGTGTGTTCGGCAAAGCAATATAAAACCCGCCTCATGCCCAGAATTGGCAGAAGTTGCACTTATGTTATGAGTATGAAGTCGTGGAGATCAGACCTCATAACAATTCTGTATCGTGTTGTTCTTGAAACTTTAGCACTCGCTGTACAGATATAGTTTAACAAGCAAAGCAGATAGTAGAGCAATAACATATTATTCTCATGTAAACCACGATGAACTACTAGGTGGAAAGCTAAAGCAACAACTAAGTGTCGTGTGCAGAAGTTGCAAAATAGGGAAAAATGGCGTTTAAACCGGTAATGAGCCCATGCTAACTTAACACGGTGTAAAGATATCCAGGACCTAGATGACACCTCCCCATGATCCGGAAACGAACTGAATAAGATAATAGAAGTGCCATCTCATGAGAGCAGATTGCAAGTTTATATGTGGACGGTCCGCAAGGTAAAGCATTAAAAACTAGGAAAATGTAATGCTAAAGAAAAATAAAACAGCCAAGTACTTTATCGAGTCTTAAGCCAATAGGCAAGGTAAATAATAAAAACTTGACAAATAAGTCAATGAATTGTCAATGAAATGCTAGTACTCAGCATATCAAACATGAAAAAGGTCTATGACATAACTGTGTATGCAAAATAAGCTGCAACAGCCTCCAATAGGAAGTCACCGTCTTCATCCGAAAACAGTTCAGCCATCCAATTTAAAAGCGGAAAAGAACATACGTGCTCTCCCAGCACCGGATCCTCTATCACCATCAGAGGACAGCTCGGTGGGTTTTCAAGAAAGCTCTGTTCCAAGAAAGACTGTGCTGCCGCCAGTAAATTCCAGGGACCAAGTAGTCCATGCATCAATGCCACAGCCATAATCCTTTCGCCAGGACAAACCAACTCGTGAGTAATGATAGGAGTCATCAGCTGATTAAAGTCGACGTCAGGAGAAACCGGTCCGCAGAGACACAAATCAATGGCCCAATCGAAATCACAGGTCAGGCAGTGAAATACAGGCTGGACACAGGTGAAGTAGGAGAATCGAAAAGATAATCCATATGCCGTGCTTAATATCGCCAACGGCATTGTGCCATAATATTCTAGCATGCGATTGCGGAACAGTGTCAGCAGCTGCAGGGTGGGAGGTTGCATAGGAGGGACATCCATATTTAAAAATGTAAAAAAGCACAAGAGCGTCCGCTGGTAATGCAAGTAAAAATGCCAATCCACGAACCAGAGTGGAGAAAATAGAATGAAAGGAAGCAGGGATGACTCCAAAGATTTTCTCAAATGAAGTCACGAGACCACTGGTAACAACTTTAAAAAAGTGCGCCAGGGTCTTTGTGGAGGATGCGTTAAAGATAGTCGGAACCATGTTGCTGAAATTGAAAGGCAAATCTGAATTGAAAAGGGTCTGCACCTCTGTACGGGTGTTCGCTATGTGAAGCACGAAAGTTTCACGGGCCGAACTCAAGGCCACCTCTCTCTGAGACAAAAGAGCTCTTATTCTTGCCATGCCGTTGAAATCTGTCCCAAGGTTGGTATTTGTGGCCAGATTGAAAACTCCCTATGTTCATGTGTGGGAGGAAATAGAACATTTCTGCAGCAAATAACCCGTTCACTTACTGTTACGATAAAAGGAATACTTTTAATTAACTCAGAACAATCTTCATTATTGAGCATCAAATAACTACCATTTTCCAACAACTTGAACGTGGGGATGATAGCAGGAACTGGCGTGCCTTGCAACACGCAAGCCATATTTGGTCGGTGTTTGTTGCATGAACCGTGTAACTGTATGTGCCTACACATTAGTGAATGATCTGGCGTCTCAGTGCATTCCTCTCCATTCAGATAAACTTCTTGATCATCTTTGAAACATCTGTATGTGTATGGAAGCGACCAGACTTCATGAAGAAAAGCACTACCTAAAGGTTCATAACGGCCTATTGGTATATATTTCATACAATTTGAAAACTTATATAAAGCAAAAGGCAGCGTTATTAAACCGTGGATAAGGCACGTTGCCAAAAAACCCGCAATCCTCTGCTGATGATGTCACTGAGCATGTCATGAATGATGTAATATGTGACATCATCAGCAGTGGATTACGGGTAATAGTATCTCTAGTTTACTCCCCTATAGCTGTCTTTCTTTTAACATAAGTGTCTGTTTCCTTCCCTTATACTTACTGTTTTTGGTTCGCTTCTGGTTCGCGTACCGGCGAGCGAACTGGGAAGCGAACTAAGAGAAATAGAGGTTGGCACAGTTCCAAATATTGTACCAATTTTTTAATAACGGGAACATTTTTTTACTTTTTTTGAATTTTTCTGAACAGTTTTATATTTTTTTGGGTTTTTCTTGGAGGGGGCAATGAAAACGATTCATTGTAAAGGGCTCAACAGGAGCAACAAAACAAAAAAAGAAGTATTTATTATTTTGGGCGTTTTGTACAAACTTGCATATGATAGTCAATAGCTCTGTTGATCAGAGTGATGCTTTTTTCTCCGTAGGAAATGAATCCATCGCAAAATACGCAGATGTGTTTTACTTCACCAAATTTCATTTGTATATTTGGCACCATCTCCCTGCCCTCTGGTCCCGTTACTTCTGGTACAACAGATCTTCTGGCCATAATAGGGAGATTATCTAGGTCGTTCCGAAACTGTGCAGCACTGTAGTTGTTAGGATGCCACCTAGTCATATGGCGATGCATTGTGTAGTTTCCAAAACTGTATTTTTTCTCGGTTCCTCTGGACAGTCTATCTTGACATATAAGGCAAGTTACGTATCTTGCATTTACTTTTTTCTGACCTTTGGGAATTTTAAAAAATTGCCAAATGAAGTTTTCTTTCCGGTGAGGCGTCCTGGGCTGCTCAGGCAAAAACTGCCTCTCTTCGTGCTCGTCGTCCTGTTCCTCTTCTTCTTCTTCTTGTTGAATTATAACTTGAGCAGGTGGTCCACTCTTCCTTGGATGTGGTGGAGGTGGTGGGGAAGCACCAGCTGAAGCTACTAAAGAAGCCATTGCTCAGTGATCACAAAGGGTCTTTCTCTCACAATGATGAAAGTCAGAGTGAGGAAAGAAGGAGGGATTTTCATCATTTGGGAAAAACAAGAGTTCTCAACCAATCAAAAGTGTTCATTTTAGATTATATGACCTAGTCTTACATCATTAGGAAACCAAAAGTGAAATGAACCAATGAAAAGTGTTATTACCAAGTCACATGACTTGCTGTGTTTACGTTAAGCGCTTTGCAGGGCCTCCCGGTTTGCTTCCAGAAACCTGCGCTTTGCGACTCGCTTCGCGTACCAGTTCGCTAACGTAGCACGTCATATGACGTATCACGCGACAACGTGAAACGTCATGCGGACGGGAGGCGTCACGATGTTGTTTTCTAACGCGGCACTTGCGGTAAAGAAACGTTTACCGGCTCGCGGTCTATTTCGCGGCATCAAGGTCAGCTAACGGGAAGCTTCCCGATTCGCGAAGCGGGAACGAAGAAAAAAAAATATTAAAAAAAAAAATTATTCATAAACATATAAAATATATTTTTGGATTTAAAGAAGAATACATTTTACAGCTACAGATATTAGCTGTTAAAAAACCAATGAAATTCACAGAAAAAACCATAGGTTATAGACCATATATAGTTAGGAATTAGCATTTACAAAACCTTGAAAATTCACTGAAAAATCCATAGGTTATAGACCATATATAGTTAGGAATTAGCATTTAGAAAACCTTATTTTACTCACTCAAAACCATTGAAATTCCATATATAGTTAGTTGCACTAACTATATATCGCGCACCCGCAATCCACTGCTGATGATGTCACATATTACATCATTCATGACATGGTCAGTGACATCACTGATGACATCACTGATGACATCTCAACTGACATCACTGATGACATCACTGATGACATCTCATTTGACATCAATGACCACATCACTGATGATATCATTCATGTGACAATACAATGCATCTCCTCACATTTTAATATAACCTCTGTTTCACCCAGTGTTAAAAAGAGAGTATAATTTTTGAAACCATTGACACACCAATACTAGTTACTACATACGCACTCACTGATTGCTATGTCTACACACACCTTCACTCATTCACCCATACAATCATTCATACATACAATCACTCATCTTTACAACACTATCATATGCACTCATACACCTATACAGACACTCACAGTCTGCCACTCATCCATGGAGTTACTCACACACCTAGTCAGTCCTGTAAAGAATCAATGACACTTCCATTTTCTTGTCTATACAGTTAAACATAGAGCACCTTACATTTTCAAACATATACTAACACATACTTACCTTCTTATACAATCATTGATACAAGTACAGATTGATCTGCACAGAGTCACACACCTCCCAGCTAGCCACACACACACTCAGTCTCCCATACAAATACTTGGGCAATCAATCAATAACCCATATAGTTACTCATATAGCTACTGATCAACACATGCAGCAGTTTACAGAACAACAGACATAATGATGCACAAATTAAGACAGTTTAGTCACTAACCCATGCAGTCAGTGAGACACATTTAATCACTCACTCATACAGTCAGTCATGCACCTACTAAATCCTTCGTCCAGACACTTACACATCCACTCATTCTTCAATATGTAAGACATATTTAAACTTTATAGAAACAAAAAATCACTGGATGTTGTTATCAGTGATGTCATCAGTGATGTCACTGACCATGTCATGAATGATGTAATATGTGACATCATCAGCAGTGGATTGCGGGTGCGCGATATATAGTTAGTGCAACTAACTATATATGGAATTTCAATGGTTTTGTGTGAGTAAAATAAGGTTTTCTAAATGCTAATTCCTAACTATATATGGTCTATAACCTATGGTTTTTTCAGTGAATATATATATATATATATATCACCTACTGGCGGTCGCCAGTAGGTATATATAGTTAGGATTTTTTCCCTATGGGATTTTTGAAAATTCTATGTCTAATTTGTTTGTGGACGGAATTGGCTGAAATTTTCAGGAAAATTGAACATTTTGTTTCTGAGCAGCCACTGGAAATTTGGGGGGTGTTTGTCAAGGGGGGGCCGAGAAAAAAGGGGGGTCCCAAAACGCGTTTTTCCCATGTTAATTTCCATAGGGCGGTTGGCCTCACTTTTAGGACGAACGGCTGAATGGATTTGCACGAAACTTGGCAAAATTGTAGGGACTGTTAGCCCGATGTGCCTTTGCTAGGTCTCAATATATGTGCTCCAGTGGATTTTGAGAAATTAACGTTAAAAAAAAGATATATATCTGTAAGCGCGCTCTGGGCAGCGCTCCGGTTCGCGTACTTGACGCGTAACGGAACTTCGCGTAGCGAAGCTGATTGGCTCTCCGGTGTCTGTCAACATTCTAAACAGTCCGGAGCGGCCGCCATCTTGTCTCTCGGTAGGATCGAGAGACAAGAAGAGGCCAAAACAAAGGGGGAAATGACCATAAGGGGGCATAGTAGATCCTCCCTGACCCCCTAGGTTTGATGTGGAGGCTTTAAAAGGGCCCCGCAGGGCAAAAATAAAATAAAAACTTTTTTGTTTTTTTGCGTGGGGAGCGCCCGGTCCGCGAACCTGGAAGCGTTCTGGGGAGCGTACTAAAAGGAAAAATGAATGCTAGACTTTTCTAATATTGTATGTTAATTGATTGTTTGTTTTGTTG
This sequence comes from Lissotriton helveticus, assembly GCF_964261635.1. Classification (NCBI taxonomy): domain Eukaryota; kingdom Metazoa; phylum Chordata; class Amphibia; order Caudata; family Salamandridae; genus Lissotriton; species Lissotriton helveticus. The sequence goes on from NC_136067.1 coordinate 2,006,732,842, forward strand.
ATTATTTTTTAATTTCTTTATTTTTTAAGCAATTATTTATTATTGTGATTGTGTTTCAAAATTTAATAAAATGTCTAACATTTCACTGTCTGAAATGTCGTTATTTTCATTGAACATAGCTTGTAATGTTTGAGTGTGTAAAATGTCCTCATTTTCAAGGAGGACATCTACTGCTTGCACACATTGCAGTAGTTCTTGGTCCCAAGTTTCATCCATAAATTCTATATAATTTGGATCAATTATTTCTTGGTTGCTCTCTTGCAGGACAATTTGAAATGAAACTTCCTGTTCGCCTTCCATTTTGACTGAAATTTGGATAAAAAAAAATATATTAGTACAGATAGGGCACTGTTGGGATTAATTTTAGATAGGCAGTTTTTATCAGTGAATTTATCTTTGGGCAGTGTATAGTATCAGAGTGGAAGTAGGAATATAAAAAGTGTATGTGATTTAACGTAAGTAAATTCATAATTATACAAGAGAAACCTAACTCCATCCATAACTATAACAGAGAAGTCTATCTAAATCTATAACTACTACAGAGGGATAGTATATAACTATCAGAAAAAGTTTACCATATCAACTTATAGTGCACAATATACTTCAGTTTTTAAAATAACAACTTACCTTTACAAAGAAGTTGAAGTGATTAGTGAAAATCCTATTGAAATGTACACCAGGAAGTAGTAGTCAAAATGGCTGTGTTTCCTTCTCTTCCTTTATATATATTCAGGTATATAACCAATCAAATGTCAGGTAAAAAAAGTAGAAAATGAACGTAACATTTTCATTGGTTGTCAATTCCAACACTTCAGATGTGTTTTGTGAAGTAATTTACCTCACGGTATTTAGAGAGGTCTACAGGCTAAATGGCTAAATGGAATTTCAATCAAATTTGTGAAAATGGTAGGGATTGGTATGTAGTATGAGCTAATCTATATTTGGTGAAAGTGTCTCCAGTCGCTTTTCTGTAAATTACTTTCCCACCTTTTTTGATGGTGCGCTTCCCAGGGAGCGACCCGGTACGCGAACTGGCGAGTGCCCCGGTACGCGAACCTGAAGCGTTACGGGAGTCCACCATTTTGTGTTTCGGTCGAATTAAGATACAAGATGGAGGGCAAATAATGTTCAGAATGGGTAGAAGGGGACACGGTAGATGTATTTTGACCCCCTAGGTTTTCTGAGGATGGCTGAGGAGGCCCATATGTGCGAAAAAAAAACATTTTTTAAAAAAAATTTGCGCGGTTAGCTTCCGGTTAGCGTACCGGTTAGCGCCCCGGGGAGCGTACTTTGTTGAAAATTAGTGAAAAAAGTTAGAGTAAAATAATCATTCTGAGTGATCAGATGTAGGGTAGCTCTGAGAAGAGCTTTTCGGTTTATGGTACATTTAGGTACTTATAAGTAGGTACCAACGCACAGTCTTAAATTCAAAATGAAAATTCTGTTGCCCTCATCTGAGAAGTGAACTCCATCTCCTCTGTAGATATCTTGCATGTAGTAACGCAAATTATTGTTGTACATGGAGCCCATTCCATGGTCTCTCATGTAAGCTGAAACAGATTTGTTTACATGCTTCCTCGACTTCTCAATTTGTGGACAAAATTGGTTCGACCACCTCCATTTCTGTCTTTGGCATATATTTGAATATACCAAGGCAGTTTGAGGAAAAAGTGCCATCAATTGCTCAAAGGTGTCCTTTAAAAGCATTTCCAGACCTACACCAGTCAAAGTGCCCAAGTCATTACCTCCACAGTGCAAAATTAACAGGTCAGGTTTAGGCAAATGCATAAAGGTTTTCACCAATGGTATCAATTGGTGACATTTTAATCCTCTGTGGCCAAACCACTTAATTTCCACATCTTGTAAATTGAGGTTAGGTACATTTCTGTTCTCAGCATACCTCTGAGCCCAATAGATGTAACTATGTCCAACAATCCAGACAGAAAACATGGTGAGAGAAGGTTCTGCTGCAGTCAGATGAAGTGTGGCAATGAAATGGCAGTTGGAAAAATAAGAGTTTAAAATGAAAAAAAACAGTGGAGTTTTTGTGTTAATGAAGCAGTAACAGTGATTGGTGGATTTTGATTGCTGAAAACAGAAAGTTAGGGTGCATGGATGAGTTCTTTGAAAGATGTATTTTGAATGGTCAAGAAAAAATCATTAAATGAAAGATTGCACTGGATATGCAGGTGCACTGAGAGTTCAGAGTTCAATTGAAACATTGTTGTGTGAACTTGCAAACACCAGAGGTCTTCCAGGAGGTGGTTGCTATGCAAAAAAGGCAGAGAGGGCAGAGGGGGGAAGGATTTTGATTTGAAAAAAGTGAGGGAAGAGTTTTGATTGGGTGACATGAGAGATATGTGTGATGAATTACATCATTTCTGTGCTTTCTATAGCTGCAGCCTCTGGAGTGCATACCCTTTGTTCTGCTGAAGACAAATTGGTATATTTCTGAGACTGTTTTGAAACTCATAAAGTATTTGCTAAGGTGAAAAAAGATGTATTTAATTTAGATAGAGAATAGTGTGCTTTAAGGAGAAAATTATGAAGAATGTTGTGTTTTTAAAATGTTGCTTTGTCTCAAGTGTTTTACAAATAGATTTTGTTTCTTTGAGAAATTGTAATTGGAGAAAATGTGAAGTATTAGTACTGACAGGGTGTTTTTGTGCATAGGAGCGGTGCAGTGTTTTCAAATTATGACTTGAAAATCGTTTTTGAGGAAAAGGAATGCTTTTAAAATGTATGACAAGGAAATAATGGTGTCTGCTTCTTTATAAGGCATTTGAGTGTCTCTGATGTTATTTTTCCCATTTTAATTTAAGACCTTTCCCTGTGGTGCAAATTCCTTGTAAATATGCTCCCACCTGTGCTTTGCAAATTTAGATTTTGATTCTTTGAGTTACATAGCCATGTTAAAAGTGACCCAAAAATGCTGCAAAGGCAATCAAAAAACGCTTTCATGTGTCTTAAGGACATTTTAAGTCATTTCCCCATGTGCAGTGTTTTCAAATTATGACTTGAAAATCGTTTTTGAGGAAAAGGAATGCTTTTAAAATTTATGACAAGGACATAATGGTGTCTGCTTCTTTATAAGGCATTTGAGTGTCTCTGATGTTATTTTTCCCATTTTAATTTAAGACCTTTCCCAGTGGTGCAAATTCCTTGTAAATATGCTCCCACCTGTGCTTGGCAAATTTAGATTTTGATTGTTTGAGTTACATAGCCATGTTAAAAGTGACCCAAAAATGCTGCAAAGGCAATCAAAAAACGCTTTCATGTGTCTTAAGGACATTTTCAGTCATTTCCCCATGTGCAGTGTTTTCAAATTATGACTTGAAAATCGTTTTTGAGGAAAAGGAATGCTTTTAAAATTTATGACAATGAAATAAGGGTGTCTGCTTCTTTATAAGGCATTTGAGTGTCTCTGATGTTATTTTTCCCATTTTAATTTAAGACCTTTCCCCGTGGTGCAAATTCCTTGTAAATATGCTCCCACCTGTGCTTGGCAAATTTAGATTTTGATTGTTTGAGTTACATAGCCATGTTAAAAGTGACCCAAAAATGCTGCAAAGGCAATCAAAAAACGCTTTCATGTGTCTTCAGGACATTTTAAGTCATTTCCCCATGTGCAGTGTTTTCAAATTATGACTTGAAAATCGTTTTTGAGGAAAAGGAATGCTTTTAAAATTTATGACAAGGAAATAATGGTGTCTGCTTCTTTATAAGGCATTTGAGTGTCTCTGATGTTATTTTTCCCATTTTAATTTAAGACCTTTCCCTGTGGTGCAAATTCCTTGAAAATATGCTCCCACCTGTGCTTGGCAAATTTAGATTTTGATTCTTTGAGTTACATAGCCATGTTAAAAGTGACCCAAAATGCTGAAGAGAAATGAAATGAAGAAGCAGACACCATTATTTCCTTGTCATAAATTTTAAAAGCATTCCTTTTCCTCACAAACGATTTTAATTTCATTTTAAGCCATTTCCCCATGAATGTAGGTATACAATTGATTTATATGTTGTGTTTAAAAACGTTTTTTTTAATCAATTACATTTCTGGATATGTACTGCTAGAGCTTCATGCACCTTAAACAAACCTCTGGATAGGCTACACCTTATCGTCATCCTGAATTAATCATTTAAAATGCTAGGGACAGATTTATGATAGGTGTATGCCTCTTTTGCGCCACTGTGCGTCACTTTTGTGACGCAGTGGCGGTGCAAAAGATTTGCTATGTGGCGACAAAATTACAAATTGATGCATCTAGGCAGATGTGTCATGCTGTAAAAAACCTGTGCCACATGAAACCGATGCAGCAGTGATGCAAAAGATGCACCATGTTGCAAGACAGGCCTCACTTCATCTCCAACAAGATAAGAAGATGAGTCTTCTGTAAATGTGAAAATTGTTGTATACACTGCTCAACTTCTGTGTACTCTTTTATATGCTAGACTCCATCTAAACTATGAGATACCTAAGCAAAGGAAACACAGGTGATGTGATTGTGAAATGAGGAAAAGAAACTCCACATTTTTCAATTACATCACCTGTGTTTCCTAAGTTTACGAATGACATTGTGCAGATGAACTTTAGGTCTGTCCACGGACACAGAAGAGGTCTGGCGTTTGTTCAAGAGTGAAGTGGACATGATTTACTTCATTGGTAGACCTTCACATGTATTATGTCCTCTGTTCTCTTCAACAACTCGAAATTTCATTTGGAACCCTGAGTAGGCCTCACCTCAAACAAACCTCTGGATAGGACACATCTTATTGGCATCTTGAAACAATCATTTAAAATGTTAGTGTCTTGCGACACTTTTGTGAGACAACAGCAGTGCAAAAAATGCACCATGTTCTAAGATAGGCCTCACTTCATCTGCATCAAGATACTGTTAGTTTAAAATGTATATCTTTAGGACTGTGTAGGGGGCCTGGAGAAGCAGAAGCTTCTGTAAGTGTCAAAGTTGTTGAAAAACTGTTTCTCCTTCAATCTTTTCCCTTGTCTTTTCTAATTTTTAAATACATGTTTTAATATTTTTCAAATGTTTGTTCTCTCTTTCACAGATTGAAAGTATAAAAATAAAAAGTGAGTAATTTAACGACAATGATAAGGTAAATGTTTTGTAGTCTTTTCGTTACATTTCTATCACATTCACCTACTATTAGTTCCACAGCTTCATTTCTTTAACCCTCAGTTTCCTGCCTTTGCTACTTCCCTCATTCCTTTCTCTATTACCTACTTACTCTACTCCTTCCACTCCTTTTCTCAGTCCCTCTCTTCTCATAGTTCCTCACTCTTGTTCACTCACTCCGTCTCTATTACTCTTAGTGTCTTTGACTGATCACTCTTTCACTGCTTGTTCATTATGCTTTTTCTGTGTAGTTGAAGCACACTAAGGGGCATATTATGAACACAGCCAATAAAATTATTGCTGTTTTTATCGGCAGAAAACTGCTGCAAAAGTGGTTTTAGCGGCAGTTTTCTGCCGCAAAAGCGGCTTAAGCGACACATTTCTGCCGATAAAAGCTGCAAAACTTTTATTGCCTATGTTGATAATATGGCCCTATGTTATTTACATTTCTTTGCTGTTTCAATTATTCTTTTTCTGTTACTTCTTCTTTTCTGCTTTCTGTTTTTTCTCTCTGTTATTCCGATATGTTTTAATCTTATTTTGAACATTCACTCATATTCTCTAAGAAACTCTTCTTTGTTATTGTTCTACTCTCTTTTTTTCTTTCACTTCCTTATCTATTTTGTTTTTCACAATTATATCCTCTTCCCTCTTTTCTTCGGTAAATAAATCTATTAAACAGTATCTCTGGTTTAGACCCTATAGCTGTCTTTGTTTTAACATTACTCTCTGTTTACTTCCCTTATACTTACTCTTCTTTTTTTTTTTTTTGGTTCGCTCCCGGTTCGCGTACCGGTTCGCGAACCAGGAAGCGAACCAAAAGAAATACAACTTGCCAGAGTGCTAAACATTCTAGCAATTTTTTTTGAAAGGGGAGGTAGTTCTGAAAAGAACTTTTTTTTAATGTTTTTGTTGTTTTATATTTTTTTTTATTTTTCTGAATTTTTTTTGTTTTTTTGTATTTTTTGAACAGTTTTATGTTTTTTTTTGTTTTTTTTGGAGGGGAAACAACAAAAAACAGGCATTGAAAAGGGCTCAACTGTCTGGGGAGTTTAGAGCACTTGTGATTTTCAAATGCTCTGTTGATTAAGTTAATGCTCATATTGGCACATGACAGTAATGCACCGCAATACAAACAGGTAATCTTCATATGGATAAAGTTGTCCTGAATGTTTGGCACGGTTTCCCGTGCCTCTGGTCCTGACAAAGATACCTGTGTTGATGTCCTGGCCACAGGAGTTGGTGGGTTGTCCTGCAGGTCACGCATCTCTGCCCGGCTGTAGTTTAATGGATGCCACCTCTGCATGTGACGGTGCATGGTGTAGTTGCCGAAGCTATACTTTTTTAAGGTGCCTCTAGATAAGTCCTCTTTACATATGAGGCACGTCACATATCTAGCATTAACTTTTTTCTGCCCTTCAGGGATTGAAAAAAACTGCCAAATAAAACTAGTTTTACGATGAGAAACCCGGGGCTCCTCTTGTAAAAACTGTGGTCCCTCTGTCTCCTCTTCCTCTTGTTCATCCTCTTCCTCCTCTGTGTTGCTGATGAACTGTGGAGGTGGTCCTCTCTTCCCATGAGGAGGTGGTGGTGGTGGTGGGGGTCCACCAGCTGAAGCTACCAATGAAGCCATTGCTCAAATATAAAAAAAGGTCTTCCTCTCACAAAGATGAAAGTCAGAGTGAGGAAAGAAGGAGGGGTTTTCATCATTTGGGAAAAAAAATAGTTCTAAACCAATGAAAAGTGTTATTTTTAGGTCACCTGACCTAGCCTTACATCATTAGGAAACCAAAAGTGAAATGAACCAATGAAAAGTTTTATTAACAAGTCACATGACCTGTTACGCTTATGTTACGCGCTGCGGAACGCGCCCCGGATCGCTTCCGGGTCGCTGCGCTTCGCGCCTCGGTTCGCGCTCCGGAGCACTTCCGGGTGCGCTAACGCGGCGCGTCATAAGACGCATTACGCAGCAACGCGATACGTCGCGCTTTCGCGACGCGCCCCGGATCGCTTCCGGGGAGCTGCGCTTCGCGTCTCAGTTCACGTACCGGAGCACTTCCGGGTGCGCTAACGCGGCGTGTCATAAGACGCATTACGCGACAACGTGATACGTCGCGCTTCCGCGACGCGTCACGATGTTGATTTCTACCGCGGCAGTTGCGCAAATGGAACGTTTACCGGTTTGCGGACTGGGTCGCGGCATCAAATTGAGCAAACGGCAAGCTTCCCGGTTCGCGAACCGGGAGCGAACAAAAAAAAATATTAAAAAAAAAATTATTAATAAACATATAAAATATTTTTTGGTATTTAAAGAAGAATACATTTTACAGCTACAGATATTAGCTTTTAAAAAACCAATGAAATTCACTGAAAAAACCATAGGTAGTGAATATATATATATATATATATATATATTCACTGAAAAAACCATAGGTTATAGACCATATATAGTTAGGAATTAGCATTTAAAAAACCTTATTTTACTCACACAAAACCATTGAAATTCCATATATAGTTAGTTGCACTAACTATATATTGCGCACCCGCAATCCACTGCTGATCATGTCACATATTACATCATTCATGACATGGTCAGTGACATCACTGATGACATCACTGATGACATCTCAAATGACATCACTGATGACATCACTGATGACATCATCCAGTGACTGTGTGTTTCTGTAAAGTTTAAATATGTTTTAGATATTGAAGAATGAGTAGATGTATAACTGTCTGGACGAAGGATTTAGTAGGTGCATGACTGAATGTATGAGTGAGTGATTAAATGTGTCTCACTGAGTGCATGGGTTAGTGACTAAACTGTCTTAATTTGTGCATCATTATGTCTGTTGTTCTGTAAACTACTGCATGTGTTGATCAGTAGCTATATGATTAACTATATGGGTTATTGATTGATTGTCCAAGTATTTGTATGGGAGACTGAGTGTGTGTGTGGCTGGCTGGGAGGTGTGTGACTCTGTGCAGATCAATGTGTACTTGTATCAATGATTGTATAAGAAAGTAAGTATGTGTTACTATATGTTTGAAAATGTAAGGTGCTCTATGTTTAACTGTATAGACAAGAAAATGGAAGTGTGATTGATTCTTTACAGGACTGACTAGGTGTGTGAGTAACTCCATGGATGAGTGGCAGAGTGTGAGTGTCTGTATAGGTGTATGAGTGCATATGATAGTGTTGTAAAGATGAGTGATTGTATGTATGAATGATTGTATGGGTGAATGAGTGAATGTGTGTGTAGACGTAGGAATCAGTGAGTACGTATGTAGTAACTAGTATTGGTGTGTCAATGGTTTCAAAAATTATACTCTGTATTTAACACTGGGTGAAACAGAGGTTATATTAAAATGTGAGGAGATGCATTGTATTGTCACATGAATGATATCATCAGTGATGTGGTCATTGATGTCAAATGAGATGTCATCAGTGATGTCATCAGTGATGTCATTTGAGATGTCATCAGTGATGTCATCAGTGATGTCACTGACCATGTCATGAATGATGTAATATGTGACATGATCAGCAGTGGATTGCAGGTGCGCAATATATAGTTAGTGCAACTAACTATATATGGAATTTCAATGGTTTTGTGTGAGTAAAATAAGGTTTTTTAAATGCTAATTCCTAACTATATATGGTCTATAACCTATGGTTTTTTCAGTGAATTTTCAAGGTTTTGTAAATGCTAATTCCTAACTATATATGGTCTATAACCTATGGTTTTTTAAGTGAATTTCAATGGTTTTTTAATAGCAAATATCATAAGCTGTCGAATGTCAAGTACGTGGTAAGTGAAAACATTTTCGTGTTTATGCACACTGATCTGCTTTGAATGGTGCCCCCCCCCCTCATTTCTATTAGGAGTACTCTCTCTTTGCAGATAGTGAAAGGTAGTTAACGCAGGCCTTTGCCCCCGTTGTAATCCGTCGTGCCTGCTTCTCTCTCCATTTGATTGATTGTTATCCAAGTATTTACAGTTTTAGAATTAGTTCTCTTTGGTTCATTCTCTATTTACAAACAAACACAGAGTCGCAATACTCTGTTTAGTCTTTGCAGATAACGAAAAATCGTGTAAAAAAAAAGAAAAGGAATCGAGCAAAATCAGTAGGCCACTAATGGGATCTCTTTTTGACCTCGCTAAAATAGAAACATTAGGAACAACCCCTCATGACAAATACAAAACTAGTGAGATGAACTGAACTCCACACAATGATGGCTGCAAAACAGCTCGGCTCCGCCACCCACCCCGCCCAAAATAACGATAAAGAGCGGCTGCCATGATTGGTTGCGGAATGGCCACAACGGAGCTACGAAATGGTGCTGCTCTCATGCTAACCCCAGCTTCGGTCTGAAACATCCAGAAACACTGTAGACTATCAATTCGATCAGTTCCGGTAGCGCCCCAATGTAACCCGGTAGAGAAGAACTAGCCCTCCCCTCTTTGACTGATGGTTCTTGTTGCCTGTCCCTTCTGTTGTCATTTAACAGAACTATTTAGCCTGCTGAAAGGGGTTGTGTTTCGACCGCTGGTTGGTGGAGACATTTTGACTATATTCTGGACCTGCGTTGTCGCGTAATGCGTCATATGACGCGCCGCGTTAGCGCATCCGGAAGTCATCCGGGGCGCGCAGCGCGTAACGTAAGCATAACAAGTCATGTGACTTGTTAATAAAACTTTTCATTGGTTCATTTTACTTTTCTTATTCTAATGATGAAAGCCTTGGTCATATCACCTAAAAATTACGCTTTTAATTACTTCCGAACATTATTTTCTCTTAAATATATGTTATAATGTTCCAGGCTAATGTACTTTCCCGGAAATTTTACAACTGTCCTGCAAGTAAAATATATTCTTTTTTCGAGAAAAAGAGCGTTTCTTCGTCCCATGACGGAGCCGTTGAGCAAAAGAGGGTCGACCTGCTGTCTTAGTCGCCGATACGCCTGAATATGAGATTCTTATCGATCACTTTATGTTGCAGGAATAGAAAACACAACAGCCCTTGACCATTTATCTTTACTGCGTTCCTTCGTATTATACCTTCTAACCTTCATGTAATTGGTCTGCTTTATTTCACTTGCCTTTTACTGATTCTAAAACAGTGACTATTATTAAAAACTTTACCAATGTATACACTACTACCATGTTTTCTTTTAAAAACCTTTATTGTGAAAATTTCATTATACAAATACGAGCCTATAACCACGTGGGCCTGCCACGGAGCAAACTGTAATCGTATATGATGAATAGACATTTACACTGTAGAGGAACGTAACGGGCGGGCCATTAGGTTGCAAAAACTAAGGTGTCTAACAGCTACGGAATCGGTGGACGTACATTTTATAATTAAAATACGACAGGGCCAGTTACAATAAAATTATCTAGATATACATTTGCGGGCAAGTACCATGGGTGACGTTAATTCGAATTTTCAACAGTACAGTAATCAATAACACATCAGAACTTAATATCAATAGGGATGTCGAAATATTCAATCAATTCTCGTCCCCGCCTGCCATGTGCTTCAAAACTGCATACGTATCTCGTGATATCAAGGTTGTGCAACCAGTACACAACAAGGAGTTACGAGTCCCATTTATTCCGGCGCCATTTTGGGCGAGGACGGGCAGGTCCAGGATATAGTCAAAATGTCTCTACCAACCATCGACTATGATGATGTTCATATGCTGTATTTATTAGAGTAACACTCATCTGCCCACATGAAATTAATTTACCACAATCTAAACATGTCATTTTAATCTTTCCAAAGTTCTTCTAAATATTTGGGACCGTTTCCCTTGCCTCTGAAGCTCTCAGTGCCACTTCTTTAATGAATGTACTAGCAGGTCAGGGGTTCTCCTCCAAATCTCTCTTTTATGCAGCACTATAATTAATTGGTGCCACCTCTCCATATGACGATGCATGGTATAGTTACCACAACTATATATTTTTTCGGTTCCTCTGGAGAGTTCATCGTGGCAGATGAAGCGTGTAACATAACGGGCATTTACCTTTTTTTGCATGTACAGGAAAGGAAAAAAAATTCGAGCGTTCGAGTTCTTAGGTGTCCCAGGGCCATTTTAGTGGACCAGGCCCAAATCCAAAGAACAGCTATCTCACAGGCTAATGGGGCGACCCACGCCGAGTTTCAGCATTGTAGGATGACCACACAAGTACAGCAACTTGCTAGACATCACCTCGGTGCCATCCGGATCTCGGCGCCCCACTGCAGATGAAGTGCCTCTCAACTATGAAACCACCACGGTGACATCCGGATCTTGGCGCGTTGTGCTGCCTTCGGCCTATTCGCACATCGGTCCGCTACTGACGCCATCTCACAGGCTAATGGGGTGACCCACGCCGAGTTTCAGCATTGTAGGATGACCACACCAACTTGCTAGACATCACCTCGGTGCCATCCGAATCTTGGCATCTCAACGCCTAGTGGTATCTTCCATACAGAAAATATTGTTACGCTGCCTTTGGCCCCATTCGCACATCAGTCCGCAACTTAGACATCACCTCGATGCCATCCGGATCTTGGCATCTCAGCGCCTTGTGGTGTCAGTCAGAAAATATTGTTGCGCTGCCTTTGGCCCCATTCGCACATCAGTCCGCTACTGACACCATCTCACAGGCCAATAGGGCGCCCCACGCCGACTTTTACCATTGTACGATGGCCACACCAGTGGCACAACTTGCTAGACATCACCTCGGTGCCATCCGAATCTTGGCATCTCAACGCCTAGTGGTATCTTCCATACAGAAAATTTTGTTACGCTACCTTTGGCCCCATTCGCACATCGGTCCGCAACTTAGACATCACCTCGGTGCCATCCGGATCTTGGCATCTCAGCGCCTTGTGGTGTATTCTCTTCAGAAAATTTTGTTGAGCTGCCTTTGGCCCCATTCGCACATCGGTCCGCAACTTACACATCACCTCGGTGCCATCCGGATCTTGGCATCTCAGCGCCTTGTGGTGTCTTCTACTCCGAAAATATAGTAGAAAATATTGTTGCGCTGCCTTTGGCCCCATTCACACATCAGTCCGCTACTGACACCATCTCACAGGCCAACAGGGCGCCCCACGCCGACTTTTACCATTGTACGATGGCCACACCAGTGCCACAACTTGCTAGACACCACCTCGGTGCCATCCGGATCTTGGCATCTCAGCGCCTTGTGGTGTCTTCTACTCCGGAAATATAGTAGAAAATATTGTTGCGCTGCCTTCGGCCCCATTCACACATCGGTCCGCTACTGACGCCATCTCACAGGCCAACGGGGCGCCCCACGCCGACTTTCAGCATTGTAGGATGGCCACACCAGTGCGGCAACTTACTAGACACCACCTCGGTGCCATCCGGATCTTGGCGCGTTGTGCTGCCTTCGGCCTATTCGCACATCGGTCCGCTACTGACACAAACTCACAGGCCAACGGGGCGCCCCACGCCGACTTTCAGCATTGTTGGATGGCCACACCAGTGCGGCAACTTACTAGACACCACCTCGGTGCCATCCGGATCTTGGCGCGTTGTGCTGCCTTCGGCCTATTCGCACATCGGTCCGCTACTGACGCAAACTCACAGGCCAACGGGGCGCCCCACGCCGACTTTCAGCATTGTAGGATGGCCACACCAGTGCTGCAACTTGCTGGACACCACCTCGGTGCCATCCGGATCTTGGCGCGTTGTGTTGCCTTCGGCCTATTCGCACATCGGTCCGCTACTGACGCCGCCTCACGTGCCAACGTATTTTCTCCGCATTTTATACCCTATGCCGCATAACAGGTCATGTGACTTGTTTATAACACTTTTCATTGGTTCATTTTACTTTTGGTTTCCTAATGATGGAAGGCATGATCATGTGACCTAAAAACAACACTTTTCATAGGATGAAAACTTTTTTTTTTTTCCCAAACGATGAAAGCCCCACCTTGTTTCTGGATGTTTCAGACTGAAACTGGCGTCAGCATGAGAGCACCACCATCTCGTAGCTCCGTCGTGGTCATTCCGCGAGCAATCATGGCAGCCGCTCCCCACCAGAAGCCTGCAGGAGTCGGAGCCCCCAAAACTTTTGATGAATTCTCAAGGCGGAGGGGACGCTTTCGAGAATGGGGTCCAAGACCTAGCAGACAAGCGTCCGATTTCCAAGGTGTCCCAGGGCCATTTCAGTGGACCAGGCCCAAAAAGGAAACAGCCTGCCGCCATTTTGAGAGTCCTGTGACAGCCGCCTATCGCTGCACCGCAAGAGTGGGCGCAACTCAGCTGAATTGCGGCTTTTGACACAGTGGACCAAAAACGGACGGAATGGCAACTGAAACGGTAAAGGGGCGCCCCACTACAACAGATGACACTCCACCTGGAGAGGCCCGTTCACGCCGCCGTTATTCGGAGCAGCATTGTAGGATACCAAAACCAGTGCGGCAACTTACTGGACATCACCTTGGTGCCATTGTTCTGCTGCCTTGGAACTATTCGCGCAACAGTTTGCTACTGATGACCCACCCCCCGCGACGCCCCATGCCGTTATTTGCTGGGTGGCAACTTACTAGACATCACTTTCGTGTCATCTAGATTTCGGCGCGTTCTGCTGCCTTGGAACTATTCGCACAACAGTTTGCTACTGATGACCCACCCCCCGCGACGCCCCACGCTGGAAATCTGGACGTTGTGCTGTGTTGGGACTATTCGCACAGCCGACCGCTACTTCGTTGTTTTTCCCTAAAAATGTTTATATGTTATTACTATTTTTGTTTTCTTGTATATATTTATAAATTATTAAAGTTTTATAATCTTACTACTTTGTCGGAGTGCTATATATTTTTAATGTGACACATAATTGTAATAACTTTGATGTACAAACAGTCATCCCTGGAATCTTCCGCTTCAGGCTCGGTCCCCTCCCCAATCACAATACAGGATGGTTTTCAGATAATAGCAACGCTTCTGCTGTGACGGATCTCATCGAGTGTGGGCCTTGATCTACTATAACTCCTTTGAAGAGGGGTGATTCTTTACAGCTGTGGCCATAAACTACATCTGCAGGGCTAGCTGATAGCCTAGGACCGGCCTGGACAATCGGACACAGAGGAAAAGGAGTGTCAGAGGGTGCGGTAGTGAATAGGGCGAAAGGGAGGTGTCGGGCGGGCACAGGGTGTGATTCTCAGGGAACAGCAGCGCAGATGGGGGAGGTTTATTACCCATGCATAAGACAGAGAGCGGGGGTGACCACTGCCTGGGGGAGATGCTTGCGAGGGTGGGGAGCCATGCTAAGGATCGACAGCGTGCACAGAGTGGGTCTGGTCAAGGCATCTAAAATGGCTGCCGTGCACGACAAAAGTGTGGCATTTGAAAAAAGACAAGATGGCGCAGACAATGTTTTTCAACACTTCCTGATTTCCTTCGAATCGAACGTTAACAGACGTTGGGGCATATTACCAAAGTTAAGCGATATTTATCCCTAACGATGCTTAGCAACGATTTTTTTACCGTCAGAAATTATCGCAGATAAACCTTGCTATTATCAAGGTTTATCGGAAATACGATAAAAAACGACCGCAATGCATTAATATCGCTGAAAACTCAGCGATATTCATGCATTACCGAGCTAATGCTCTTAGCCATGTTATCCACCTCCCATTGGATAACATGGCTAAGAACTGCTCAGGGCAGGTGGTAGCTTTTGGAGATATTCGCCCTTATCTCGAATATTTCCAAAAGTTGATAATAGGAGATAGCGATGTTAGCGACTGTTTCCAGTCGCTAACATCTTGGCATGCCCACTTTGCATGTCATTAGTGATAAATATCACTCACATGCAAAGTGGGGCCCAAGATGGTCGCTATCTTCTACTAGCCGTCGCTAACTGGTGTTAGCAACAGCTAGGTAATACACATATAATTTTATCTCCGCGAAGCGGAGCGCTGTTACAGATATATATCTTGTTTCTGAACGTTAATTTCTCAAAATGCACTGAAGCACATATATTGAGACCTAGCAAAGGCACATCGGGCTACCAGTCCCTACAATTTTGCCAAGTTTCGTGCAAATCCATTCAGCTGTTCGATCCTACCGAGAGACAAGATGGCGGCCGCTACGGACTGTTTGGAATGTTTACAGACACCGGAGAGCCAATCAGCTTCGCTTCGCAAAGCTCCGTAACGCGAAAAGTACGCGAAGCGGTGCGCTGTTACAGATATATACCTTTTTTTGAACGTTAATTTCTCAAAATCCACTGGAGCACATATATTGAGATCTAGCAAAGGCACATCGGGCTACCAGTCCCTACAATTTTGCCAAGTTTCGTGCAAATCCATTCAGCTGTTCGATTATTATTATGTTTATTTTTTTTTGCCCCGCGGGGCCCTTTTAAAACCTCCACATCAAACCTAGGGGGTGAGCGACAATGTACTATGCCCCCTTATGGTCATTTGCCCCTTCGCTTTGGCCTCCTCTTGTCTCTCGATCCTACCGAGAGACAAGATGGCGGTCGCTACGGACTGTTTGGAATGTTGACAGACGCCGGAGAACCAATCAGCTTCGCTTCACAAAGCTCCGTTGCGCGAAAAGTACGCGTAGCGGAGCGCTGCCCAGTCCGCTGCTACAGATATATATCTTTTTTTGAACATTAATTTCTCAAAATCCACTGAAGCACATATATTGAGACCTACAAAAGGCACATCGGGCTACCAGTCCCTACAATTTTGCCAAGTTTCGTGCAAATCCATTCAGCCGTTCGGGCTAAAAGTGAGGCCAACCGCCCTATGGAAATTAACATGGGAAAAACGCGTTTTGGGACCCCCCTTTTTTCTCGGCCCCCCCTTGACGAACCCCCCCAAAATTTTCAGGGGCTGCTCAGAAACAAAATGTGCCATTTTCCTGAAAATTTCAGCCAATTCCGTCCACAAACGCCAAAGTTATTAGACATAGAATTTTCAAAAAACCCATAGAGAAAAAATCCTAACTATATATACCTACTGGCGACCGCCAGTAGGTAATATATATATATATATTCACTGAAAAAACCATAGGTTATAGACCATATATAGTTAGGAATTAGCATTTACAAAACCTTGAAAATTCACTGAAAAAAACATAGATTATAGACCATATATAGTTAGGAATTAGCATTTATAAAACCTTATTTTACTCACACAAAACCATTGAAATTCGCATATATAGTTAGCTGCACTAAGTATATATCGCGCAGCCGCAATCCACTTCTGATCATGTCACATATTACATCATTCATGACATGGTCAGTTACATCACTGATGACATCACTGATGACATCTCAAATGACATCACTGATGACATCACTGATGACAACTCAAATGACATCACTGATGACATCACTGATGACATCTCAAATGAACACAGAACTGCCAATATTCACCAATGCACTGTCTACACTTAAACCTTGCGATTTATGGATTGTCACCGCATATGCCAAGCCATATGCCATATGCCAAGCAAACAGGAAACTGCTTACGGCGAACATATAAGTCTTTTACAAGCAAAAACCTAGCAGAGCAATGACCAATTAGCTGTACTTCCTCAATGCCATCAAATTTAATTTTTAAAAATTCAATTCCATCTCTATTTCTGTATTTCTCAAAATCAACAACATTACCCATTGATCCATTTACCAGACCTCTTTCAACATGTAAATTCCTTCTTAAAATGATACGGCAATTTAAGCACACATTCAGAGTCTTTTCAAAAACAGCAGTTTTAGATATAGTCTTCTCTAATGAATCCAATTTAGATTTCAAATTCTCAGACAAAATAATTGTTGCTCCCATATGTTCTATTCTGTCAATAGCTTCCAGTTTCACAATCTCTTGGTTTTCTAAATTCAACATTTTATTGTTGAAGATGGCACATTCTGCAAGAGTTGGCATCAAACATATTCCAGATTTCTTCTCAGTAATTTTCTGAAAAATATTCTCTGGCAGAACGTCTTCTTCTGGATACATAGTTGACAGTAATCGTGCATGTAAAGCTTCTTTCCCATGCTCGGTCACTTTTCCGATTCTAACATCTTGTAGAATATTCTTATAATCTTCATCCTTCCCTTGACGCATATTTTCACGCAGTTCAGCATAATTGAAGTTTAACCATATATTGACGTTGCCAATGCTCCCTAGGCACTTCCTGGTATCTTCATGCGTGAGCATTTTGAACACAGGTTGTCCTTTCACTGGTGTCAGCTGCAAAAGATGACCGAAAACAATGATGTGTTTGCCACCAAATAACACATCATACTCTGTTTTGAGAACTTCTTGCATTCTCAAATACACAAAGGAAAGCATGACATTGGAAACCATGCTTGCTTTGTCAATGATAAGAAGTTTCATTTTCCTCAAGTCTCTTGAAACTTCACAACAAGCATCTCCAGATAACTTGTGGTATTGTAATTTTTTATCATGCTCCACTGGCAGCATCAGAATATGATGCAAAGTAATACCTTTAATGTTATGTGCTGCCAGTCCAGTTGGAGCGGTGACAACACAAGACAGCGATGACTCAGTCCTTTTCTGCAAATAACATGAAATTGCTTTAATGAGGAAACTTTTTCCAGTTCCTGCTTCTCCACTCACGTACAGTCGGACAGGCTTCAACGACGTACATGAGCACTCTTTCTTCTCATGACTTAATCCATGATCAATTTGGTTGGTAACTTCGTCATATATTTTCCTCTGCTCAACGTTAAGTTGTCTTTCCAAATCTTCTAAGTTAACCGCATCCTCCTGAGCATGTGCCATGGCTCTTTCCACTTCAATCATGGCAGTCGCAGCTTCATTTTCGATAACTGGTCCTCCTAGTGGATCCTGACTCAATGAAACAGAACTCTGTCTGTCCTGATAACTGTCTCTAGCAATCTCGGCTGCAATTGTTGCTTCCTGCTCGATTTCCGCATTCAACATTTCTAGATATTTTAGAAAAACAGGACATTCTATGGTCTCCTTGGCGGCATTGAAAGAGTCTTCGTAACAGAGGAAATCTCCAAGCAGTTCCTCTCCTGCACGCCAAGGCTTGAAAAGTTGCAAAAGTGCTAAATTTCTTTCAGGAGATTCGCCACTCAATTTTCGATGGTTTACCAAGTGGCATTTTCTTTGCTTGACCAGACATCCCTCACTTCCAATTACAACATACACTCCTTTATCAATATCTTCTTTGATGTTCCTCTTGAATATGTAATTTTGTAGAACCTCATACAGACAAACATTCTCGAGGTGACTGCTTCGATTTGGATAATATGTATCCAACATGTTGGTCTTCAAAATATCGGTACTGTTTGGCTCCTTTTCCGCCAAATACTCAATTTCCCGCACAGGTTTCAGAACTCGATTACGCGTTGCAGCAAGACCAAGACTCGTCCAAATGATACTCCTAGATTTGGCATAGAGACTTGCTGAAGACAACCGGTCAGAACATTCGTAAGCTCCGATTTCTCGATGCGACAACATCTTCAGACTGAAACTGTACAACTTGTTACTGAGGCTCTTTTCATGGGAAATGTCTTCCCACATATCCTTCAATTCTGTCTTTTCTTTTTTGGTGATGTAAGATGTCACATACCGAGCCACAGCCATACAGTTATCAGCCACAAACTGTATATCCATGTTAGCATTCCACATGGACAAAATCACTGGGTTGTAGTCGTTGATGAACTTGGACTCTTCATTCCTTTTCAAATTGTATGTATTTTTGGGTGATTTCCTCGTCACATTATGTCGCAGCGAAGACATCAAACTGTTCACTCTTCCTTTAGAAATCACTGGTCGTGGAAAGGCGAAACGACATTTTGTGTGGAATTTGTCCTTGTTTCTGAATTTACGACGACAGTACTTTCCACAACGATGGCTTTGGAAGCGTAAAACTTGTTCTCTTATGCTTTTGTCTTCCTTTGTGTTTGGAACAGCACATGTAGAATACTGTTCTATGAAACTCATCACTAAGTCATCCGGATCTGTTCCAAATTTGGGTGCATCTTTGATCCATAGCAGCATATGTATATGAGGAGCACCTCTTGCTTGGTACTCCTTTCTCCAGAAGAAATCCAACACCTCTCCAAGAGGTGGATTTTTCTTGTTCATGATGAAAGACATCATAGCTTCAAATCAATGATTGAAGTACCTGCATACATTCACTGGATCCAAAGAGCACAGTTCTCCGGGTGTCTTGAATTCAATATTTTCAATGTTTCCATTTGCCTCTCGTAGAAATTCAAGTAAGTCTTCCCAGCCATACTCGGCACAGCTGAGAGTGAGGAACCATGTGGGAGTTCCTAAGTTCCTCAGCATACATTTCAAATCTCCATGTCGACGGTACCAGTACTCATTAGTACCACTCTGACATGCCATGAGATTAATCAGGTGAGAATCCAAAATACTGTCTTGCACATCGACTTTATCCATAAAGTCCCTTGCTGAGATATTTTGCATCTGTATACCACTTTTCAAGATGTGATTCACTGCATATGACAGTCCAGACAGATCGCTTTCAAACAGTAGATGAAACAAATAGGGAATGCATTGACGAAACCTAGGATCTTCTGCATACAATCGTAAAGTCCGGTATTCAGAAGCAGGAATTTGATCAGGTCGCTCATCATATCTTCCTCCTTGACCTGTTGGAAATAGTTGTGGGAAACACCGAGCTTCCAAACTTTCCTCCCAAACACTAATGGGACTCCCTTTGGCTTGTTTCATTTGAAACAACTCAATAGAATTCCTCATGACTTCCTTGGAATGCAAATGATGAACACTATAATGTTCATATATTTCTTCATTTTTAGAGGCTTCTACTTTCTCAATTTGTCCAGCACACAAATCGCTGTCCTCTTCTTCACTTACTTCCTCTTCTGCAACATATATATTCTTGTAGTACTTATTGTTTTTCTTCAAATACAATGGTGCCTTTTTGACTTTCCTAACATCCACTAAATCTTGCCAGATTTTCTTACTCTTTGTCGGAACCCCATTAACTAGGATAACCAGAGGTTCCTCTTCCACTTTCTCTATTCCAATTGTATTAATGTTTTTCTTCAAATCTAGAGGCAAATAAACAACTCATCCCTTTAATCCTCTCTGTAAATCTGATGGAGGCAATTTCCCTGTCTTTGGCTCCATTCGTACAATATCCGGAAAGGGATGGACACTTTGAATCAAAATAGATTCATAAGTATTTAAATCCTTCAATTCAGAAGGAATCTCAACCAATTCCAAATTATTATGAACCGCTCTAGCAGGCATCTGGTTTTGATTTAATTTGTTACAACAATAAGTACACACACGTTGATCCAATCCCAAATCAAAACAATGTTCTACCATCAAGTATGTTGCGAAATCCTTCCATTCACTATTATTTTCCCTTTCACTTTTTGCATATAAATCCACTAACTTAGTCTGATTCTTATAATAAGTGCGTCGACAACACACACAAGTGAAATTAGGCCTCTCACTTGATTTCACCTGAAACGTGGCAATTTCCTTCTGAAAATTATCTGTACTAGAAACCTGTACACTCTCTTCCACATTACCTTCTTCTTCTGGGTCAATTTCAACATTCTTCTCTTTACTTGCAAAGTAACAAAACTCAATTTCTTCACCAATATTCTTTACATCTACTTCAGAACCATGCAAAAGAGCAGTGCATAATTGTTTAAGCATAATTGCTGGACTCTTAGCATAATACAACATTCTAACTAATTTCCTCACTTTATTATGATGCACTGCTAGCATCCTGAAATGATGAAACACACTCTAGCATACTCTCCTGGAAAGACAAGCCAGTGAATGACCATGCAAACCTGTCATTTCTCTCACTCTGCAAGGATCTAATTCTTGCAACAACTTCATTTTCTGTTTTAAAGTTTTTTTATTAAATGTCCGTACAAAATCACAAAGCAAATTGATGGAATCCTGTCGCACACTGCAAATACTACTACACTTCCAGGTGTACACTGGTCCCTTAGGACGTCTTTCTAAAACCTCATTACTTAACACCTCTTCTGCCTCTGTTGACACAAGTTTTTCTTTTTCAACCGGACAACCATCTTTCACCTCATATGCTCGACCGCTGGTGTCAACTGCATGCACCAAATCATTATCCTGGAAATAACTCTCCTCATTAAAAAATGCCTCACAACTTGAACTATGCATCCATTCTCCTGAAAAAACTTCACAAACATTACTACGATTAACTGTTCTCTTCCATCTACTATTTGTTTTGAAATCATAAATTACCTTGTTCAGTTTCCTAATTCTATTGATTATCAAAATAAATAACTTTCGCTTAATTTGGAATGCCTGATCAATAATTTTCTCAATGTTTCTCTTTCTCTTATAAAAAGCCACTTTCTGTTGACGTTTCTTAACATTTTTTAACAAATTGCCAATTATCCTGTTGCGGAACATTCGTCTACGAATGTCCCTAAACTGATTTTTCCTTCTACTCCCATGCACAGAGTTATCTTCTGCTCTAGCAGTAACATTTTTGATTGGCCTTTCCTTTCCGTTTAAATTGGCTCTCTTTTTCTGGACTAAAACATGTTCTGCAGTGATACTTTTTTTGTCTGCAAATGTTTCTTAGGAATGATTTCGTTGTCTTACCCGGAGGTTTCTTGGTGACTTGACGAGTTTTTATTGTAGAGGACTGCTGCAAGCATGTAGTAAGCTGCTGTTTTTGACGTTTTGTAGCCTTTCGTCTTCTTTGCTTCGATGGCATAGTGTAATTTTGAAATGATCTGCAGTTGAATCTGTGGTAAAATATAATAAAAAATGTTATTAACCACTATTACCAAACAGTAAATCAATAACAGTCATCAAAAAATTAACACACTACTTGTCAATTCTACATACAATAATTTTTAGTGCATTGGCAAATTTAAAAATCACAAATAGTAGCAAAGAAATAGAATGCTTCTACATTTGACCTGTGCTCTTTTATATGTGAATCTGAACTAATTTTATTAGCATATTTCACTATTTTATTAAACACACTTCACACAAGCTGTTTTTAAAGTTGTGCTTAATTTTAAATGAAATGGTTAACATGGTTACTTTTCATTTCCAGTAACTTTTAAAAATAACTCTTTATAGTTCCATAGGCTCGAGCAGGTCAGCTTCCCACCCTATGTCATACAATTCTGACAAATCGGCATCCTCATCATGTTCTTCATCATCCTCAGGATTTAAATGATCCAAGGGATCTACTTCCACTGATGTTTCAATGACAAGTTCAATGATAATATCGAGATCAACAGTTTGCTCATTATCACTCATGCTTGATGTTGTCGTTATCTTTAAAAAAAGAGAACAACAATGAGATGTTGCAGAGTAAGAGACAAATCTCAGAGACTATAATAGTAAAATTGTTTAACAAGAGTAACATTTTGCAGAAATTATTTAACCATGTCCATCGATGCTGAGGAGGTGAGGCCTATGTCCAAGTTTTCAGGGAACAGGACTCATCTCTTCTTAACCTTGGATAAGCCTCACCAACTCTGTGTCCCCTGCTCATACTTAAATGTAAAGGGGCAGATTTATGTTAACTGGCGCATCCCCAGGGATGCAACAGTTAACATGCGCTGCTGCTCTGCCGCCCATGATGTGCCGCATTTACAATGTGGAGCACCATTGAGCAAAAATAGCACAGATGCGTCACGCATCTGTGCCGCAAAAACGGCACATTGCAGGAATCACATCGTAAGCGCGACATGTCTACTACAATGCACAGAGGCAAGCCACACATTGCATGGTGCATCACTCCTTATGCCTGTTTCAAACAGGTGTAAGGATTTGATTCAGCAATGCCATAAAGCTGACTCAGTGAAATCTTCTAAATTTCACCGTGTTAGTTTTACAGGGCTTTTATACAAATGAATGCCCACCCTGCAACAAAACGCCCACATGAAACCTGACGCAGGTTTCATGTGGCACAGGACTTTACATGCCTAGATGCATCAAGTTGTAAATATGTCTCAACATAGCGCATATTTTGCGCCGCCGCTGCGTCACAAAAATGACGCAACAGCGGCGCAAAACAGGCACACGGCCATCATAAATCTGCCCCTAACATTTTAAATGATTGGTTCAGGATGCCGATAAGGTGTGGCCTATCCAGGGGTTTGTTTGACGTGAGGCCTACTCAGGGTTACATATGAAATTTATGTTTGTTGAAGAGTACAGAGGAGATAATACATGTGCATGCCTACCAATTAAGTGAGTCATGTCTACTGCATTCTTTAACAAAGACCAGACCTCCTCTGTCTACCTGGACAGGCCTAAACCTGATCTCCACAATGTGATTCGTAATGTTAGGAAACAAAGGATGATGTAATTGAAAAACGTGCAATTTTTTTTGCTCATTTCACAATCACATCACTTGTGTTTCCTTTGCTTAGGTATCTCATTGTGCAGATGTAGTCTAGCATATCAAAGAGTATGCAGAAGGTGAGCACTGTATGCAACAATTTTGACACTTACAGAAGATTCAGCTTCTCCATGCCCCCTACACAGTCCTAAATGTATACAGTTTAAATTGACGGTATTTTGTTGCAGATGAAGTGAGGCCTATCTTGCAACATGGTGCATCTTTTGCACCACTGCTGCGTCACAAAAGTGAAGCAACAGCGGCGCAAAAGAGGCGCACGGCCATCATAAATTTGCCCCTAACGTTTTAAATGATTGATTCAGGATGACGGTAAGGTGTGGCCTATCCAGAGGTTTGTTTGAGGTGAGGCCTACTCAGGGTTGCAGATGAAATTTAGGCTTGTTGAAGAGTACAGAGGAGACAACACATGTGCAGGCCTACCAATGAAGTGAGTCATGTCCACTGCACTCTTGAACAAAGGCCAGACCTCCTCTGTCTCCCTGGACAGACCTAAACCTCATCTGCACAATGTGATTCGTAATGTTAGAAAACACAGGTGATGTAATTGAAAAGCGTGCAAATATTTATGCTCAATTCACAATCACATCACCTGTGTTTCCTCAGCTTAGGTATCTCATTGTGCAGATGTAGTCTAGCATATCCAAGAGTACGCAGAAGATGAGGACTGTATGCAACAGAGCAATGTACATTACTCACAATAAAGCATTTCTTTTTTTTAAAAAACGATTTTCTGCTCATAATTTGGAAACACAACACAGCTCCTATGTAGAAGCACACCCTGTCAGTACTTACATTTGCCAAGCACACATGGGTGCGTATTTACAAGGACCTTGCACCACGGGGAAATGACTTAAATTAAAATGGGAAAAATAACATCAAAGTGACTCAAAGACCTTGCAAATATGCCCCAAGCAGCCTATGAAACTCTAACACACATGAAAGCGTATTTTTAAGGCCCTTCCACCACTTTTGCGTCACTTTTACCATGGCTATGAAACTCAAAGAAACTAAATCTATTTGTAAAACACTTGACACAAAGCAACATTTTAAATACACAACTTTCTTCATAAATTTATCCCTAAAGCATACTATTCTCTATATAAATTAAATGAATCTTTTCTCACCTTAGCAAATACTTTTTGAGTTTCAAAACAGTCTCAGACACACACCAATTGTTCTGTAGCACAGCAAAGGGTATGCACTCCAGAGGCTGCAACCATTAATGGCACAGAAATGCTGTAATTCATCACGCATATCTCTCATGTCACCCAATCAAAACTCTTCCCTCACTTTTTTCAAATCAACACCCTTCCCCCCTCTGCCCTTTCTGCCTTTTTTCCATAGCAACCACCTCCTGAAAGACCTCTCATGTTTGCAAGTTCACACAACAATGTTTCAATTGAACTCTGAACTCTCAGTACACCTGTTTATCCAGTGCAATCTTTCATAACATGATTTTTTCTTGACCATTCAAATTACATCTTTCAAAGAACTCATCCATGCACCCTAACTTTCTGTTTCCAGCAATCAAAATCCACCAATCACTGCTACTGATTCATTAGCACAGAAAATCCACAGTTTTTTTTAATTACTACTGTTTCAACTGGCATTTCATTACCACACTTCATCTGACTGCAGCAGAACCTCCTCTCACTATGTTTTCTGTCTGGATTGTTGGACATAGTTACATCCATTGGGCTCAAAGGTATGCTGATAACAGAAATGTACACAACCTCAATTTACAAAATGTGGAAATCAACTGGATTGGCCACAGAGGATTAAGATGTCACCAATTGATACCATTGGTGAAAACATTTTTGCATTTGCCAAAACCTGACCTGTTAATTGTGCACTGTGGAGGAAATGACTTGGGCACTTTGACTGGGGTAGGTCTGGAAATGCTTTTAAAGGACACCTTTGAGCAATTGACGGCACTATTTCCTCAAACTGCCTTGGTATATTCAAATATATGCCAAAGACAGAAATGGAGGTGGTCAAACGAATTTTGTCCACAAATTGAGAAATCGAGGAAGCATGTAAATAAGTCTGTTTCAGCTTACATGAGAGACCATGGAATGGGCTCCATCTACAACAATAACTTGCGTTACTACATGCAAGATATCTACAGAGAAGATGGAGCTCACTTCTCAGATGAGGGGAACAGAGTTTTCATCCTGAATTTAAGACTATGTATTGGTACCTACTTATAAGTACCTAAATCTACCACAGACCCAAAAGCTCTTCTCAGAGCTACCCTAACTATGATCACTATAAACAAATTTTGAATGTAACTTTTTTTTTTACTAATTTTCACGATTTACGCTTTCCGGAGCGCTACCCGGTACGCGCACCGGACGCTAACCGCGCGAAAATTTTAATTTGTTTTCTTTTTTTTTCGCAAATATGGGCCTCCTCAGCCACCCTAAAAAACCCTAGGGGTTCAGGATACGTGTACCGTGCCCCCTTCTACCCATTCTGAACATTATTTGCCCTCCATCTTGTATCTCAATTCTACCGAAACACAAAATGAAGGACTCCCGTAACGCTGCCGGTTCGCGTACCGGTGCGCGCACTGGGAAGCGCTCGCTGAAAAAAGGTGGGAAAGTAATTCACAGAAAAACCACTGGAGACACTTTCACCAAATATAGATTAGCTCATACTACATACCAATCCCTACCATTTTCAAAAATTTGATTGGAATTCCATTTAGCCATTTAGCCTGTAGACCTCTCTAAATACCCTGAGGTAAATTACTTCACAAAACACATCTGAAGTGTTGGAATTGACAACCAATTAAAATGTTACTTTCATTTTCTACTTTTTTTACCTGACATTTGATTGGTTATGTACCTGAATATATATAAAGAAAGAGAGAGAAACACAGCCATTTTGACTACTACTTCTTGAAGTACATTGCAAGAGCATTTTCACTGACAACTTAAACTTGTTTTTAAAAGGTAAGATGTTATTTTGAAAACTAAAATATATTGTGCACTTTAAGTTAATATGGAAAACTTTTTCTGATAGTTATATACTATCCCTCTGTAATAGTTATAGATTTAGATAGACTTTTCTGTTATAGTTATGGATGGATTTAGGCTTGTCTTGTATAATTATGAATTTACTAAGGTTTCATCACATACACATTTTTATATTTCTACTACCAGTCTGATACCATACACTGCCCAAAGATTAATCCACTGTTAAATTAATCCCAACAGTGCCCTATCTCTACTGATATATATATTTTTTTATGCAAATTTCAGGCAAAATGGAAGGAGAACAAAAAGTGTAATTTTAAATTGTCCTTGAAGAGACCAATCAAGAAAACATTGAACCAAATGACATTGAATTCATGGATGAATCACAGGACCATGAACTACTACAATGTGTACAATCTATAGATTTCCTCCTTCAAAATGAGGACATTTCAGACACTCAAATGATGGAAGTTATGTTCACTGAAAATGACGACATTTCGGACAGTCAAATGTTAGACGTTCTATTACATTTTGAAAAACAATCAAAAAAATAAAAAAATAAAAAATAAAACAACAAAACGAACAATCAATAAACATACAATATTTGAAAAGTCTATCATTCTTTTTTCCTCATAGTACGCTCCCCGGACCGCTTCCGGGTGCGCGTACCGGGCGCTCCCCACGCAAAAAAAACGAAAACATTTTTTATTTTGGGGCCCTTTTAAAGCCTCCACATCAAACCTAGGGGGTCAGGGAGGATCTACTATGCCCCCTTATGGTAATTTCCCCCTTTGTTTTGGCCTCCTCTTGTCTCTCGATCCTACAGAGAGACAAGATGGCGGCCGGTCCGGACTGTTTAGAATGTTGACAGACACCGGAGAGCCAATCAGCTTCGCTTCGCGAAGTTCCGTTACGCGTCCGGTACGCGAACCGGGGCGCTAATTGGGGCGCGCTTACAGATATATATATTTTTTGGAACGTTAATTTATCAAAATCTACTGGAGCACATATATTGAGACCTAGCAAAGGCACATCAGGCAAACAATATCTACAATTTTGCCAAGTTTCGTGGAAATCCATTCAGCCGTTCGAGCTAAAAGTGAGTCCAACCGCCCTATGGAAAATTGCATGGGAAAAACGCGTTTTGGGCCCCCCCTTGACGAAACCCCCCCAAATTTCCAGGGGCTGCTCAGAAACAAAATGTTCCATTTTCCAGAAAAATTTCAGCCAATTCCGTCCACAAACGCCAAAGTTATTAGACATAGAATTTTCAAAAATCCCATAGGGAAAAAATCCTAACTATATATACCTACTGGCGGTCGCCAGTAGGTATATATAGTTAGGATTTTTTTTCTATGGGATTTTTGAAAATTCTATGTCGAATAACTTTGGCGTTTGAGGACGGAATTGGCTGAAATTTTCAGGAAAATGGCACATTTTGTTTCTGAGCAGCCCCTGGAAATTTGGGGGGGGTTCGTCAAGGGGGGGCCGAGAAAAAAGGGGGGTCCCAAAACGTGTTTTTAACATTGAGTTTTCCATAGGGCGGTTGGCCTCACTTTTAGCCCGAACGGCTGAATGGATTTCCACGAAACTTGGCAAAATTGTAGGGACTGGTAGCCCGATGTGCCTTTGCTAGGTCTCAATATATGTGCTTCAGTGGATTTTGAGAAATTAACGTTCAAAAAAAGATATATATCTGTAACAGCGGACCGGGCAGCGCTCCGGTTCGCGGATTTTACGCGTAACGGAACTTCGCGTAGCGAAGCTGATTGGCTCTCCAGAGTCTGTCAACATTCTAAACAGTCCGGAGCGGCCGCCATCTTGTCTCTCGGTAGGATTGAGAGACAAGAGGAGGCCAAAACAAAGGGGGAAATGACCATAAGGGGGCATAGTAGATCCTCCCTGACCCCCTAGGTTTAATGTTTTTTTTTTGTTTTTTTGCGTGGGTAGCGCCCGGTTCGCGAACCGGGAAGCGTTCTGGGCAGCGTACTATAAGGAAAAAAGAATGATAGACTTTTCAAATACTGTATGTTAATTGATTGTTGGTTTTGTTGATTATTTTTTAATTTTTTTATTTTTTAAGCAATTATTTATTATTGTGATTGTGTTTCAAAATGTAATAACATTTCTAACATTTAACTAGTTTATGAATTACATATAAAAATGATTAAAGACTCAAACAATTTTTTAATATTACATACAATTTTATTTTTCGGATTGTTTTTCAAAATTTAATAGAACGTCTAGCATTTGACTGTCCGATATGTCCTCTTGTTGAGTGAACATAAGTTCCCACATTTGACCGTCATCATAATGAAGTAAATGATCCACAGATTCTACACATTGAACTAATTCATGGTCCCGTGATTCATCCATGAAATCTGAGTCATCATTGTCCTCAATATCTTTTTCTGTGTTGTTCTCCAGAACAATTTCGAAGGAAACATTCTGCTCACCTTCCATTTTATTGCTGTAATTTGCATAAAAAATAAATATATCAGTAGAGATAGGGCACTGTTGGGTTTAAGTTCAGACAGGTACTTGTGAGTTTATAACAGAGAAGTAATCTATGGGCACTGTATGGTTTCAGGCGTGAAGTAGTACTATTAAAAAGTGCCTGTGAAGAAGCCTAAGTAAATTCATAATTATACCACAGAAACCTAAATCAATCCATAATTATAATAAAGAAGCCTTTCTCAATGTCTAACTCTTACAGAGGGATAGTATATAACTATCTGAAAATGTTTTCAAATTTATAAAATAATATCTCACCTTCTAAAAACAAGTTTAAGTTGTGAGTGAAAATGATCTTGCAATGTAGTTCAGGAAGTAGTAGTCAAAATGGCTGTGTTTCTCTCTCTTCCTTTATATATATTCAGGTACATAGCCAATCAAATGTCAGGTAAAAAAAGTAGAAAATGAAAGTAACATTTTAATTGGTTGTCAATTCCAACACTTCAGATGTGTTTTGTGAAGTAATTTACCTCAGGGTATTTAGAGAGGTCTACAGGCTAAATGGTTAAATAGAATTTCAATCAAATTTGTGAAAATGGTAGGCATTGGTATGTAGTATGAGCTAATCTATATTTGGTGAAATTGTCTCCAGTCGCTTTTCTGTAAACTACTTTCCCACCTTTTTTGATGGTGCGCTTCCCAGGGAGCGACCCGGTACGCGAACTGGCGAGCGCCCCGGTTCGCGAACCTTAAGCATTACGGGAGTCCACCATTTTGTGTTTCGGTCGAATTAAGATACAAGATGGAGGGCAAATAATGTTCAGAATGGGTAGAAGGGGGCACTGTAGACTTATCTTGACCCCCTAGATT
The DNA here is from genome assembly GCF_964261635.1 of Lissotriton helveticus. Classification (NCBI taxonomy): domain Eukaryota; kingdom Metazoa; phylum Chordata; class Amphibia; order Caudata; family Salamandridae; genus Lissotriton; species Lissotriton helveticus. Next base: position 2,006,762,706 of record NC_136067.1, read on the forward strand.
TTCTGAGGGTGGCTGAGGAGGCCCATATGTGCGAAAAAAAAACATTTTTTTAAAAATTTAGCGAGGTTAGCTCCCGGTTCGCGTACCGGGTAGCGCCCCAGGGAGCGTACTTTGTTGAAAATTAGTGAAAAATATTAGAGTAAAATAATAATTGTGAGTGATCAGATGTAGGGTAGCTCTGAGAAGAGCTTTTGGGTTTATGTTACATTTAGGTACTTATAAGTAGGTACCAATGCACAGTCTTAAATTCAGAATGAAAATTCTGTTGCCCTCATCTGAGAAGTGAACTCCATCTCCTCTGTAGATATCTTGCATGTAGTAACGCAAGTTATTGTTGTACACGGAGGCCATTCCATGGTCTCTCATGTAAGCTGAAACAGATTTGTTTACATGCTTCCTCGACTTCTCAATTTGTGGACAAAATTGGTTTGACCACCTCCATTTCTGTCTTTGGCATATATTTGAATATACCAAGGCAGTCTGAGGAAAAAGTGCCATCAATTGCTCAAAGGTGTCCTTTAAAAGCATTTCCAGACCTACCCCAGTCAAAGTGCCCAAATCATTACCTCCACAGTGCACAATTAACAGGTCAGGTTTTGGCAAATGCATAAAGGTTTTCACCAATGGTATCAATTGGTGACATTTTAATCCTCTGTGGCCAAACCACTTAATTTCCACATCTTGTAAATTGAGGTTAGGTAAATTCCTGTTCTAAGCATACCTCTGCGCCCAATAGATGTAACTATGTCCAACAATCCAGACAGAAAACATGGTGAGAGAAGGTTCTCCTGCAGTCAGATGAAGTGTGGCAATGAAATGGCAGTTGAAAAAATAAGAGTTTAAAATGAAAAAAACTGTGGAGTTTCTGTGTTAATGAAGCAGTAACAGTGATTGGTGGATTTTGATTGCTGAAAACAGAAAGTTAGGGTGCATGGATGAGTTCTTTGAAAGATGTAATTTGAATGGTCAAAAAAAAATCATTTTATGAAAGATTGCACTGGATACGCAGGTGCACTGAGAGTTCAGAGTTCAATTGAAACATTGTTGTGTGAACTTGGAAACACCAGAGGTCTTGCAAGAGGTGGTTGCTATGCAGAAAAAGCAGAGAGGGCAGAGGGGGGAAGGGTTTTGATTTGAAAAAAGTGGGGGAAGAGTTTTGATTGGGTGACATGAGAGATATGTGTGAAGAATTACAGCATTTCTGTGCTTTTGATAGCTGCAGACTCTGGAGTGCATACCTTTTGCTCTGCTGAAGACAAATTGGTGTGTTTCTGAGACTGTTTTGAAACTCAAAGTATTTGCTAAGGTGAGAAAAGATTTCTTTAATTTAGATAGAGAATAGTGTGCTTTAAGGAGAAAATTATGAAGAAAGTTGTGTTTTTCAAATGTTGCTTTGCCTCAAGTGTTTTACAAATAGATTTTGTTTCTTTGAGAAAATGTAATTGGAGAAAATGTGAAGTATTAGTACTGACAGGGTGTTTTTGTGCATAGGAGCTGTGGAGTCTTTTCAAATTATGACTTGAAAATCGTTTTTGAGGAAAATGAATGGTTATAATATTTATGACAAAGACATAATGGTGTATGCTTCTTTATAAGGCAATTGAGTGTCTCTGATGTTATTTTTCCCATTTTAATGTAAGACCTTTCTCTGTGGAGCAAATTGCTTGTAAATATGCTCCCACCTGTGCATGGCAAATTTAGATTTTGAATGTTTGCGTTACATAGCCATGTTAAAAGTGACACAAACATGCTGCAAAGGCAATCAAAAAATGCTTTTATGTGTCTTAAGGACATTTTAAGTCATTTCTCCATGTGCAGTGTTTTGAAATTATGATTTGAAAATCGTTTTTGGGGAAAAGGAATGGTTTTTAAATTTATGACAAGGACATAATGATGTATGCTTCTTTATAAGGCATTTCAGTGTCTCTGATGTCATTTTTCCCATATTACATTAAAAGACCTTTCCCCGTGGGGCACATTCCTTGTAAATATGCTCCCACCTGTGCATGGCAAATTTAGATTTTGAATGTTTGTGTTACATAGCCATGTTAAAAGTGACCCAACCATGCTGGAAAGGCAATCAAAAAACGCTTTCATCTGTCTTAAGGACATTTTAAGTCATTTCCCCATGTGCAGTGTTTTCAAATTATGATTTGAAAATCGTTTTTGGGGAAAAGGAATGGTTTGTAAATTTATGACAAGGATATAATGGTGTATGCTTCTTTATAAGGCATTTCAGTGTCTCTGATGTCATTTTTCCCATATTACATTAAAAGACCTTTCCCCGTGGGGCACATTCCTTGTAAATATGGTCCCACCTGTGCATGGTAAATTTAGATTTTGACTGTTTGAGTTACATAGCAATGTTAAAAGTGACCCAAAAACTTGCAAAGGCTTAGAAAAAACACTTTCATGTGTCTTAAGGACATTTTAAGTCATTTCCCCGTGGGCAGTGTTTTCAAATTATGACTTGAAAATCGTTTTTGAGGTAAAGGAATGTTGTTAAAATTTATGTGCGCCATATGCCCCCAAATTTCTTTTTCAGGGGTGCAGCAGCGTGTTCTTGAGACACCCCTGCACCTTTGGAAAAATTCCTAATTTGCGATGAGCTAATTGCTAATCGCAAATTGCACCTTCATTCCTATGGGCCTCCTGGCCCATGGAAATGAATGGGTAATTTGCAATTAGCAATTTGCTCATTGCAAATTATGAATGGTAAAGAATCGCTATTTATTCCTTAAAATTCGCTATTTTGGAAATGCAAAATAGTTTGATGATACATATGGCGGTTCATCTCTAACAAGATAAGAAGCATAGGGATACATTTATGATGACTGGCGCAATGAAGTGGACATCACTTACTTCATTGGTAGAGCTTTACATGTATTATCTCCTCTGTATTCTTCATCAAGCGTAACTTTCATCTGCAATCCTGAGTAGGCCTCATTTTAAACAAACCTCTGGATAGGGCACACCTTATCGTCATCCTGAATTAATCATTTAAAATGCTAGGGACAGATTTATGATAGGTGTATGCCTCTTTTGCGCCACTGTGCGTCACTTTTGTGATGCAGCGGCGGTGCAAAAGATTTGCTATGAGGCGACAAAATTACAAATTGAAGCATTTAGGCAGATGTGTCATGGTGTAAAAAACACCGTGCCACATGAAACTGATGCAGCAGTGATGCAAAAGATGCACCATGTTGCAAGACAGGCCTCACTTGGGGCCATATGTATGAAGCTAATTAGCATTTGCAAAGGCCGAAGTTCTGTGAATTTCAGCCTTTGCGAATGCTAATTAGACAAATGGTATGTATCAAACAAGTTTGATTCAAAATAAGGAATAGCAAAATTTGCTATTCTTTATTTTGCGATTGCACTGAAGGATTTGCAAATTTTGTGATTTCTTAAATGCAATGTATCAAACAAAAAATATGCAAAAAATGCCATTAAGGATTTGCAAATTACCACCAACTTCTAGTTGGTGGTAATTTGCAAATTCTTTTCAAAAAGCTTTTTTTCCAAAAAACAAAAGGTGACATATGACGCCCATACATGCCCTTAGGGCATGTATGTGCGCCATATGCCCCCACATTTCTTTTTCAGGGGGTGCAGCAGGGTGTTCTTGAGACACCCATGCACCCTTGGAAAAATTCCTAATTTGCGATGAGCTAATTGCTAATCGCAAATTGCACCTTCATTCCTATGGGCCTCCTGGCCCATGGAAATGAATGAGTAATTTGCAATTAGCAATTTGCTCATTGCAAATTAGGAATGGTAAAGAATCGCTATTTATTCCTTAAAATTCGCTATTTAGGAAATGCAAAATAGTTTGATGATACATATGGCAGTTCATCTCTAACAAGATAAGAAGCATAGGGATAGATTTATGATGACTGGCACAATGAAGTGGACATAACTTACTTCATTGGTAGAGCTTTACATGTATTATCTCCTCTGTATTCTTCATCAAGCGTAACTTACATCTGCAATCCTGAGTAGGCCTCATTTTAAACAAACCTCTGGATAGGGCACACCTTATCGTCATCCTGAATTAATCATTTAAAATGCTAGGGACAGATTTATGATAGATGTATGCCTCTTTTGCGCCACTGTGCGTCACTTTTGTGATGCAGCGTCGGTGCAAAAGATTTGCTATGAGGCGACAAAATTACAAATTGAAGCATTTAGGCAGATGTGTCATGGTGTAAAAAACACCGTGCCACATGAAACTGATGCAGCAGTGATGCAAGAGATGCACCATGTTGCAAGACAGGCCTCACTTGGGGCCATATGTATGAAGCTAATTAGCATTTGCAAAGGCCGAAGTTCTGTGAATTTCAGCCTTTGCGAATGCTAATTAGACAAATGGTATGTATCAAACAAGTTTGATTCAAAATAAGGAATAGCAAAATTTGCTATTCTTTATTTTGCGATTGCACTGAAGGATTTGCAAATTTTGTGATTTCTTAAATGCAATGTATCAAACAAAAAATATGCAAAAAATGCCATTAAGGATTTGCACACCAACTTCTAGTTGGTGGTAATTTGCAAATTCTTTTCAAAAAGCTTTTTTTCCAAAAAACAAAAGGTGACATATGACGCCCATACATGCCCTTAGGGCATGTATGTGCGCCATATGCCCCCACATTTCTTTTTCAGGGGGTGCAGCAGGGTGTTCTTGAGACACCCATGCACCCTTGGAAAAATTCCTAATTTGCGATGAGCTAATTGCTAATCGCAAATTGCACCTTCATTCCTATGGGCCTCCTGGCCCATGGAAATGAATGAGTAATTTGCAATTAGCAATTTGCTCATTGCAAATTAGGAATGGTAAAGAATCGCTATTTATTCCTTAAAATTCGCTATTTAGGAAATGCAAAATAGTTTGATGATACATATGGCAGTTCATCTCTAACAAGATAAGAAGCATAGGGATAGATTTATGATGACTGGCACAATGAAGTGGACATAACTTACTTCATTGGTAGGCCTTTACATGTATTATCTCCTCTGTATTGTTCATCAAGTGTAACTTTAATCTGCAATCCTGAGTAGGCCTCACCTTAAACAAACCTCTGGATAGGCCACACCTTATCGTCATCCTGAATTAATCATTTAAAATGCTAGGGACAGATTTATGTTAGGTGTATGCCTCTTTTGCGCCACTGTGCGTCACTTTTCTGATGCAGCGGCGGTGCAAAAGATTTGCTATGAGGCGACAAAATTACAAATTGATGCATTTAGGCAGATGTGTCATGGTGTAAAAAAAACGTGCCACATGAAACCGATGCAGCAGTGATGCAAAAGATGCACCATGTTGCAAGACAGGCCTCACTTGGGGCCATATGTATCAAGCTAATTAGCATTCGCAAAGGTCAAAATTCTGCGAATTTCGGCCTTTGCGAATGCTAATTAGACAAATGGTATGTATCAAACAAGTTTGATGCAAAATAAGGAATAGCAAAATTTGCTATTCCTTATTTTGCGATTGCACTGAAGGATTTGCAAATTTTGCGATTCCTTAAATGCAATGTATCAAACAAAAAATATGCAAAAAATGCCATTAAGGATTTGCAAACTACCACCAACTTCTAGTTGGTGGTAATTTGCGAATTCTTTTCAAAAAGCTTTTTTTCCAAAAAACAAAAGGTGCCATATGACGCCCATACATGCCCTTAGGGCATGTATGTGCGCCCTATGCCCCCAAATTTCTTTTTCAGGGGTGCAGCAGGGTGTTCTTGAGACACCCCTGCACCTTTGGAAAAATTCCTAATTTGCGATGAGCTAATTGCTAATCGCAAATTGCACCTTCATTCCTATGGGCCTCCTGGCCCATGGAAATGAATGGGTAATTTGCAATTAGCAATTTGCTCATCGCAAATTAGGAATGGTAAAGAATCGCTATTTATCCCTTAAAATTCGCTATTTAGGAAATGCAAAATAGTTTGATGATACATATGGTGGTTCATCTCTAACAAGATAAGAAGCTTAGGGATAGATTTATGATGAGTGGCGCATCACCAGGGATGTGCCAGTCATCCTGCGCTGCTGTTCCGCCACCCATGGTGTGCTGCATTTACAATGCGGCGCAGCATGGGGCAAAAATGGCACAGATGCGTGACGCATCTGTGCCGTAAAGGTGGCGCATTGCTGAAGTTGTATCGCAAGTGTGATGCAGCTCCAGCAAGGCTCAGGGGTGCCCCATCTCCACAATGTTGCGTCAAGACCTATGCCTGCTTCAAGCAGGCGCAGGGTTTTGACGTAGCTTTCTCCTCTCTGATTGTAAATGCGGCACACCATGGGTGGCAGAGCAGCGGTGCACGTTAACTGGTGCATGCCTGGGGATGTGCCATTTAACATAAATCTGCCCCTTTACATTTAAGTATGTGCAGGGGACACAGAGTCGGTGAGGCTTATCCAAGGTTAAGAAGAGATGAGTCCTGTTCACTGAAAAATTAGACATAGGCTTCACCTGCTCAGCATCGCTGGACATGGCTATATAATAGCTGCAAAATGTTACTCTTGTTAAACAATTTTACTATTATAATCTCTGAGATTTGTCTCTTACTCTGCAACATCTCATTGTTGTTATCTTTCTTTAAAGATAAAGACAACATCAACATGAGCGACAATCAGCAATCAGTTGATTTTGACCTCATCATTGAACTCGTAATTGAAACATCAGTGGATGTTGATCCCTTGGATGATTTAAATCCTGAGGACGAAGAAGAACGTGATGAGGATGCAGATTTGTCCGAATTATATGACATAGGATGGGAAGCTGACGTGCTTGAGCCTATGGAACTATAAACATTTATTTTAAAAATGTATAATAAATAAAAAGTAAAAATGTAAACCGTTTAATTTAAAAATAAAGACACCTTCAAAAACAGGTTATGTGTAGTGTCTTCAATAAAATATTAAAATATGCTCATAAAATTAGATCAGATTCACATATAAAATAGCACAGGTAACATGAATATAAATTCCATTTCTTTTCTGCTATTTCTGTATTCTAAATTTGCCAAGCACTAAAAAATCTTCTATGTAAAAATGTCAAGTAGTTTTTTAAGTTTTTGATTACTGTTATTGATTTACTGTTGGGTAATAGTGGTTAATAAAATTTTTTAATATATTTTACCACAGATTCAACTGCAGATCATTTCAAGATTTCACCATGCCAACGAAAAAAAGACTGAGAAAGGCTGCAAAACGTCAAAGACAGCAGGTGAATGAAAAAAAGCAGCAGTCCTCTAATAAAAAGATTTGTCAAGTCACCAAGAAAGCACCGGGTAAGAGTACAAAAACATTCATAAGAAATATTTGTAGTAAAAAAAATATTACTACAGAAAATGTTTCAGTCCAGAAAAAGAGAAGCAATTCAAACGGAAAGGAAAGGCCAATGAAAAATGTTACTGCTAGAGCAAGAGATAACTCTGTGCATGATATTAGAAGGAAACAACAGTTTAGGGACATTCGTAAACGAATGTTCCGCAACAGGATAATTGGCAATTTGTTAAAAAATATTAAGAAAGGTCAACAGAAAGTGGTTTTTTATAAGAGAAAAAAAAAAGTTGAGAAAGTTATTGATCAGGCATTTAAAATTAAACGTAAGTTATTTATTTTGATAATCAATAGAATTAGGAAGCTAAACAAGGCAATTTATGATTTCAAAAGAAATAGTAGATGGACGAGAATAGTTAATCGTAGTAATTTTTGTGAAGTTGTTTCTGGAGAATGGATGCATAGTTCAAGCTGTGAGGCATTTTTTAATGAGGAGAGTTATTTCCAGGATAATGATTTGGTGCATGCAGTTGACACCAGTGGTCGTGCTTATGAAGTGAAAGATGGTTGTCCAGTTGAAAAAGAAAAACTTGTGACAACAGAGGCAGAAGAGGTGTTAGGTAATGAGGTTTTAGGAAGACGTGCTAAGGGTCCTGTGTACACCTGGAAGTGTAGTAGTATTTGCAGTGTGCGACAGGATTCCATCAATTTGCTGTGTGATTTTGTACGGTCATTTAATAAGAAAAGTTTGAAGCAGAAAATGAGGTTGTTGCAAGAATTAGATCCTTGCAGAGTGAGAGAAGGGACAGGTTTGCATGGTCATTCACTGGCTTGTCTTTCCAGGAGAGTATGCCAGAGTGTTTTTCATCATTTCAGGATGCTAGCAGTGCATCATAATAAAGTCAGGAAATTAGTTAGAATGTTGTATTATGCTAAGAGTCCAGCAAATATGCTTAAACAATTATGCGCTGCTCTTTTGCATGGTTCTGAAATAGATGTGAAGAATATATGTGAAGAAATTGAGTTTTGTTACTTTGGAAGTAAAGAGGAGAATGTTGAAATTGACCAAGAAGAAGCGGGTAATGTGGAAGATAGTGTACAGGTTTCCAGTACAGATAATTTCCAGAGGGAAATTGCGACGTTTCAGGTCAAATCAAGTGAGAGGCCAAATTTCACTTGTGTGTGTTGTCGACGCACTTATTATAAGAATCAGACTAAGTTAGTGGATTTATATGCAAAAAGTGAAAGGAAAAATAATAGTGAATGGACGGATTTTACAACATACTTGATGGCAGAAAATTGTTTTGATTTGGGATTGGATCAACGTGTGTGTACTTATTGTTGTTGCAAATTAAATCAAAACCAGATGCCTGCTAGAGCAGTTCATAATAATCTGGAATTGGTTGAGATTCCTTCTGAATTGAAGGATTTAAATACTTATGAATCTATTTTGATTCAAAGTATCCATCCCTTTCAGGCTATTGTAAGAATGGAGCCAAAGACAGGGAAATTGCCTCCATCAGATTTACAGAGAGGATTAAAGGGAAGAGTTGTTTATTTGCCTCTAGATTTGAAGAAAAACATTAACACAATTGGAGTAGAAAAAGTGGAAGAGGAACCTCTGGTTATCTTAGTTAATGGGGTTCCGACAAAGAATAAGAAAATATGGCAAGATTTAGTGGATGTTAGGAAAGTTAAAAAGGCAACATTGTATTTGAAAAAAAATTATAAATACTATAAGAATGTATATGTTGCAGAAGAGGAAGTAAGTGAGGAAGAGGATAGCGATTTGTGTGCTGGTCAAATTGAGAAAGTAGAACCCTCTACTAGTGAAGAAATATATGAACATTATAGTGTTCATCCTTTGCATTCCAAGGAAGTCATGGGGAATGCTATTGAGTTGTTTCAAATGAAACAAGCCAAAGGGAGTCCCATTAGTGTTTGGGAGGAAAGTTTGGAAGCTCGGTGTTTCCCACAGCTTTTTCCAACAGGTCAGGGAGGAAGATATGATGAGCGACCTCATCAAATTCCTGCTTCTGAATACCGGACTTTGCGATTGTATGCTAGGTTTCGACAATGCATTCCTTATTTGTTTCATCTCCTGTTTGAAAGCGATCTGTCTGGACTGTCATATGCAGTGAACCACATCTTGAAAAGTGGTATACACATGCAAAACATCTCGGCAAGTGACTTTATGGATAAAGTCAATGTCCAAGACAGTATTTTGGATTCTCACCTGATTAATCTCATGGCGTGTCAGCGTGGTACTAATGAGTACTGGTACCGTTGTCATGGTGATTTAAAATGTATGCTGAGGAACTTAGGAACTCCCACATGGTTCCTCACTCTGAGCTGTGCCGAGTATGGCTGGGAAGACTTACTTGAATTTCTACGAGAGGCAAATGCTAACGTAGAAAACATCGAATTCAAGACACCCAGAGAACTGTGCTCTTTGGATCCAGTCAATGTGTGTAGGTACTTCAATCATAGATTTGAAGCTATGATGTCTTTCATCATGAATAAGAAGAATCCACCTCTTGGAGAGGTGTTGGATTTCTTCTGGAGAAAGGAGTACCAAGCAAGAGGTGCTCCTCATATACATATGTTGGTGTGGATCAAGGATGCACCTAAATTTGGAACGGATCCAGAAGACTCAGTGATGAGTTTTATTCAACAGTATTCTACGTGTGCTGTTCCAAACGCAAAGGAGAAGAAAAGCCTAAGAGAAAAAGTTCTGCGTTTCCAAAGCCATCGATGTGGAAAGTACTGTCGTCGTAAATTCCGAAACAAGGACAAGTTCTACACCAAATGTCGTTTCGGCTTTCCACGACCGGTGATTTCTAAAGGAAGAGTAAACAGTTTGATGTCTTCGCTGCGACATAATGTGATGAAGAAATCACCTAAAAACACATACAATTTGAAGAGGAACGAAGAGTCCAAGTACATCAACGACTACAACCCGGTGATTTTGTCCATGTGGAATGCTAACATGGATATACAGTTTGTGGCTGATAACTGTATGGCTGTGGCTCGGTATGTGACATCTTACATCACCAAAAAAGAGAAGACAGAATTGAAGGATATGTGGGAGGACATTTCCCATGAAAAGAGCCTCAGCAAGAAGTTGTACAGTTTCAGTCTGAAGATGTTGTCGCATCGAGAAATCGGAGCGTACGAATGTTCTGACCGGTTGTCTTCAGCAAGTCTCTATGCCAAGTCCAGGAGTATCGTTTGGGCGAGTCTTGGTCTTGCTGCAACGCGTAATCGAGTTCTCAAACCTGTGCGGGAAATTGAGTATTTGGCGGAAAAGGAGCCAAACAGTACCGACATTTTGAAGACCAACATGTTGGATACATATTATCCAAATCGAAGCATTCACCTCGAGAATGTTTGTCTGTATGAGGTTCTTCAAAATTACATATTCAAGAGGAACATCAAAGAAGATACTGAGAAAGGAGTGTATGCTGTAATAGGAAGTGAGGGATGTCTGGTCAAGCAAAGAAAATGCCACTTGGTAAACCATCGAAAATTGAGTGGCGAATCTCCTGAAAAAAAGGAGTTTTTCTATTTAGCACTTTTGCAACTTTTCAAGCCTTGGCATGCAGAAGAGGAACTGCTTGGAGATTTTCTCTGTTACGAAGACTCTTTCAATGCCGCCAAGGAGACCATAGAATGTCCTGCTTTTCCCAAATATGTAGAAATGTTGAATGCGGAAATTGAGCAGGAAGCAATGATTGCAGCCGAGATTGCCAGAGACAGTTCTCAGGACAGTCAGAGTTCTGCTTCATTGAGTCAGGATCCACTAGGAGGACCTGTTATCGAAAATGAAGCTGCCACTGCTATGAATGAAGTGGAAAGAGCCATGGCACATGCTCAGGAGGATGCGGTTAACTTAGAAGAGTTGGAAAGACAACTCAACGTTGAGCAGAGGAAAATATATGACGAAGTTACCATGCAAATTGATCATGGATTAAGTCATGACAAGAAAGAGTGCTCATGTACGTCGTTGAAGCCTGTCCGACTGTACGTGAGTGGAGAAGCGGGAACTGGAAAAAGTTTCCTTATTAAAGCAATTTCATGTTATTTGCAGGAAAGGACAGAGTCATCGCTGTCTTGTGTTGTCACCGCTCCAACTGGACTGGCAGCACATAACATTAAAGGGATTACTTTACATCGTTTACTGATGCTGCCAGTGGAGCATGACAACAAATTACAATATCACAAGCTATCTGGAGATGCTTGTTTTGAAGTTTCAAGAATCTTGAGGAAAATGAAACTTCTTATCATTGACGAAGTAAGCATGGTTTCCAATGTCATGCTTGCCTTTGTGCATTTGAGAATGCAAGAAGTTCTCAAAACAGAGTATGATGTGTTATTTGGTGGCAAACACATCATTGTTTTCGGAGATCTTCTGCAGCTGACACCAGTGAAAGGGCAACCTGTGTTCAAAATGCTCACGCATGAAGATACCAGGAAGTGCCTAGGCAGCATTGGCAACGTCAATATATGGTTAAACTTCAATTATGCTGAACTGCATGAAAATATGCGTCAGGCGAAGGATGAAGTTTACAAGACTATTCTACAAGATGTTAGAATTGGAAAAGTGACCGAGCATGGGAAAGAAGCTTTACATGCACGATTACTGTCAAATTTATATCCAGAACAAGATGTTGTGCCTGAGAATATTTTTCAGAAAATTACTGAGAAGAAATCTGGAATATGTTTGATGCCAACTCTTGCAGAATGTGCCAAATTCAACAACAAAATGTTGCATTTAGAAAAGCAAGAGATTGTGAAACTGGAAGCTATTGACAGAGTAGAGCATATGGGATCAACAATTATTTTGTCTGAGAATCTGAAAACAAAATTGGATTCATTAGGGAAGAGTATATCTAAAACTGCAGGTTTTGAAAAGACTCTGAATGTGTGCTTGAACTGCCGTATAATTTTAAGAAGGAATTTACATGTTGAAAGAGGTCTGGTAAATGGATCAATGGGTAATGTTGTTGATTTTGTAAAATACAGAAATAGAGATGGAATTGAATTTTTAAAAATTAAATTCGATGGCATTGAGGAAGTACAGCTAATTGGTTGTTGTTCTGCTAGATTTTTGCTTGTAAAAGACTTATATGTTCGCCGTAAGCAGTTTCCTGTTTGCTTGGCATATGCGGTGACAATCCATAAATCGCAAGGTTTAAGTGTAGACAGTGCATTGGTGAATATTGGCAGTTCTGTGTTCAAGGAGGGTATGGCATATGTGGCATTGTCACGATTTAGAACTTTATCAGGATTGTACTTGATTGAGTGTGATGTCACAAGCATTTGTGCGGATCTAGATTGTGTTAAGGAATACAATAGGTTAAGAAGAGAGTATGCGCCACATTTGCCTCAATATCCTTTGTTTGAGAAACGTGTGGTAGGCCGGAAACGAAGAAATGTGACCAATACTGGGGAGGTTGTAGCAAAAAGACGAAAAGTCGAGGAACCTGAAATTATAAGCAGAAACAAAAAGGATTCTGTTGAAGATGTTGTTGGTTTTCAATTTGAAAACAGTTCTGGTGTCAACTGCTATGCTAATGTAGTGGTTAATGTTTTGTTTTCTCTAGAAAATGTAAAAGAAGAGATTGTGGTCAATTCTGATCAAAGATTTTGCAGTTTGTTAAATTCTGTCTTAGAAAAATGTAGCACTGATAGAACAAACATAGAAAGTGTGTCTGAAAATCGAAATCTGTTAGACAGATGTTCAGGCCAAACACAATTCTCTCAAAATATTCAGCAAGATTGTCAGGAGTTTTTAATGTATATGCTTGATGTATTGCATGCTGAAGGTGTAGATGTAGATCAGCTGTTTGGGCTTTCTTATCAATGGCAGCATGACTGCGAGAACTGTAGGGTATCAAGTACTACTAGTGTAGACTCAGAAAGATTTATATATTTAACTTTGCCAGACAGTAAATCAGTCTCCTTTAATAAGCTAGTAAAAGCAGCTGATCACAACATGGAGTGTAGCCAATGTAAATCTGAAATGATGTCCACATTATTTATACGAACATATGGCCAGTATGTCATTATAATGTTCCAACGATGTAGGCCTGATGGAACAAAATTGACAACTTTAATTAAAAATTTTGTGGCTTCACAGTTGTCAATATCAGGAAGGACTTTTGTAACTGCAGCAATTATATATCATGATGGTCCTTCAATAACGTCAGGACATTACACAGCTTATTTAAAGTCTAGAAATGGCTGGTCATTCTGCAATGATTCTGTTTTAATTTTCAAAAAAAAATTGCCGTATGACCTTAAAAACTCTTACCTGGTGTTTTTAAAACCAAAATTTTAGGGAAAGAATCTCGGGATGTGCTCTGAGGAATTTCAAGAAGTTTTAATGGCTCCTACACGATTTGGCCTTGAGGATAAGTGTAGTTCAGAGACATAACTTCTAACCATAAGACTGGACGTCATGGAGAAATAAGTGCACTTTGAATGAGTTCAGAAAAACTGTTTCTTTTTATAAGCTAATTGAAGCAGCCAATCAAAACATAGAGTAGAGGGAATGTAAGTCTGCAATGCTGTCTACTGTTTTACATTGCTTTGTGATTAAAAGTGATGTAGAGAATTAAATAATTGTAGTAGTCATAGAGGTAGTGTAAGTCTGCTTCATAGTAAGCAGTATCAGTGTCATAGGAAATGTAGAACATGACTGAGCAAGAAGGGGAAGATATTACTAGTCCAGGATTGTGAAAATGATCTTCAACATTTTAATTGTGAAAGTTGCGGAAATACAACATGACGGGATTGGCTTACAAGAATTCCAAGAGTTATAAATGGCTCTGACACGATTTGGCCTTGTGGAAACGTGTGGTAGAGAGCGAGAAGTCATTTATTGTATGTAACATGTTTTTCAAAACGATGGAGGTTTTCTTTCAGAAAGTGACGGTCTGAAAGTAATAACAGCACAACAGAGTGTAAGCTGTTCATAGGACATCCTTTGACGTCATGGAAAGTAAGTTAACTTTAAGGAGTTCTGAATTCTGATTTGTTATGTTGTATGGGTTTTTTAAACACAATCATTTTGATTGTGTTTTTTTTTCCCCGCTGTTATATGATGAATACCTTCAAGTCACTGTTTTTAGTGAAATTTGATACATTCTGAGAACAGCAAAAATAAACCATTTAACATGTATAATTAATTCTGTACTGTTTGCATTTATGATGTACATGTAGAACTGTGTAGGAGGCATGGAGAAGGTGAGGCTTCTGTAAGTGTCAAAGTTGTTGCATACAGTGCTCATATTCTACGTAGGCTTTCATATGATAGACTACATTTCCACAATGAGATACCTAAGCAAAGGAAACACAGGTGATATGATTGTGGAATGAGCAAACTAAATTGCACGTTTTTCAATTATATTACCTGTGTTTCCTAACATTACACATCACATTGTGTAGGTGAGGTTTAGGCCTGTTCCTGGAGACAGAGGAGGTCTGACATTTGTTCAAGAGTGCAGTGGACATGACTCACTTCGTTGGTAGGCCTCCACATGTATTATCTCCTCTGTATTCTTCAATAAACCTAAATTCCATCTGCAACCCTGAGTAGGACTTACCTGAAACAAATCTGTGCATAGGTTACACCTTATTGGCATCTTGAAACAATCATTTAAAATGTTAGGGTCAGATTTATGGTGGCCGTGCGCCTCTTTTGCTGCATTGTGGGTCACTTTTGTGTAAAAGATGCACCATGTTGCAAGATAGATTTCAGTTCATCTCCAGCAAGATACCATCAGTTTAAAATGTATATAATTAGCACTGTGTAGGGGGCATGCAGAAGCTGAAGCTTTTGTAAGTGTCAAAGTTGTTGCATGCAGTGGTGCACTTCTAGGTACTGTTTAATATGCTGCACTACATCTGCACTATGAGATACCTTAGCCTAGGCAACACAGGTGATGTGATTGTGAAATGAGGAAAAGAAACTCCACATTTTTTAATTACATCACCTGTGTTTCCTAAGTTTACGAATGACATTGTGCAGATGAAGATTAGAACTGTCCACGGACACAGAAGAGGTCTGGCCTTTGTTCAAGAGTGAAGTGGACATGACTTACTTCATTGGTAGGCCTTCACATGTATTATCTCTTCTGTATTCTTCAACAACTCGAAATTTCATTTGGAACCCTGAGTAGGCCTCACCTCAAACAAACCTCTGGATAGGACACATCTTATTGGCATCCTGAAACAAACATTTAAAATGTTAGTGTCTTGCGACACTTTTGTGAAACAACAGCAGTGCAAAAGATGCACCATTTTTTAAGATAGGCCTCACTTCATCTGCATCAAGATACTGTTAGTTTAAAATGTATATCTTTAGGACTGTGTACGGGGCCTGGAGAAGCAGAAGCTTCTGTAAGTGTCAAAGTTGTTGAAAAACTGTTTGTCCTTCAATCTTTTCCCTTGTCTTTTCTAATTTTTAAATACATGTTTTAATATTTTTCAAATGTTTGTTCTCTCTTTCACAGATTGAAAGTATAAAAACAAAAAGTGAGTAAGTTAATGACAATTATAAGGTAAATGTTTTGTACTCTTTTCGTTACATTTCTATCACATTCACCTACTAGTAGTTTGACAGCTTCATTTCTTTAACCCTCAGTTTCCTGCTTTTGCTACTTCCCTCATTCCTTTCTCTATTACCTACTTACTCTACTCCTTCCATTCCTTTTCTCAGTCCCTCTCTTCTCATAGTTCCTCACTCTTGTTCACTCACTCCGTCTCTATTACTCTTAGTGTCTTTGACTGATCACTCTTTCACTACTTGTTCATTATGCTTCTTCTGTGTAGTTGAAGCATTCTAAGGGGCATATTATCAACACAGCCAATAAAATTATTGCTGTTTTTATTGGCAGAAAAGTGTTGCAAAAGTTGTTTTAGCTGCAGTTTTCCGCCGCAAAAGCGGCTTTAGCGACACATTTCTGCCGATAAAAGCTGCAAAACTTTTATTGCCTATGTTGATGATATGGCTCTATGTTATTTACATTTCTTTGCTGTTTCAATTAATCTTTTTCTGTTATTTTTTCTTTTTTGTTTTCTGTTTTTTCTCTCTGTTATTCCACATGTTTTACTCTGAGTTTGAACATTCACTCACATTGTCCAAGAAACTCTGTTATTGTTCTACTCTCTTTTTTTTCTTTCACTTCCTTATCTATTTTGTTTTTCACAATTATACCCTCTTAAATCTTTTCTTCGGTAAATAGATCTATTAAACAGTATCTCTGGTTTACTCCCTATAGCTGTCTTTCTTTTAACATCACTCTCTGTTTACTTTCCTTATACTTACTCTTCTTTTTTTTTTTAAAACAAATTTTTTTGGTTCGCTCCCGGTTCGGAAGCGAACTGGGAAGCGAACTAAAAGAAATAGAGCTTGCCAGAGTGCTAAACATTCTAGAAATTTTTTTTGAAAGGGGAGGTAGTTATTTTTTGGTTTTTTTGTATTTTTTGAACAATTTTATATTTTTTTTGGCTTTTTGGGGGGGGAAACAACAAAAAACAGGCATTGAAAAGGGCTCATCAGGAGCACAAAAAAAAATACTGTCTGGGGCGGTTAGGACAATTGTGATTGTTATAAGCTAGGTTGATTGAATTAATGCTCATGTTACCACATGATATCAATGCACCGCAGTGCAGACAAGTATATTTCATATGCCCAAAATTCTCATGGATGTTTGGCACGGTTTCCCGTGCCTCTGCTGCTGTCAATGATATTAACGATGTTGACCTGGCCACAGGAGTTGCTGTTGGGTTTTCTTCCATGTCACGTATCTCCGCCCGGCTGTAATTCAATGGATGCCACCTGTTCATGTGCCGATGCATGGTATAGTTCCCATAGCTATACTTTTTATCAGTCCCTCTTGATAATTTCTCTTTGCAAATGAGGCAGGTGACATACCTCGCATTTACTTTCTTCTGCCCTGGAGGGATTGAAAAAAACTGCCAAATGAAACTGGCTTTCCTATGGGAAACCCGGGGCACCTCTTCCAAGAACTGTGGTCCTTCTCTCTCCTCTTCCTCTAGTTCTTCCTCTTCCTCCTCTGTGTTGGTGATGACCTGGGGAGGTGGTCCTCTCTTCCCATGAGGAGGTGGAGGTGGTGGTGGGGGTGCACCAGCTGAAGCAACTACTGAAGCCATTGCTCTACTATGAATAAAGGTCTTCCTCTCACAATGATGAAAGTCAGAGTGAGGAAAGAAGGAGGGGTTTTCATCATTTGGGAAAAACAATAGTTCTAAACCAATGAAAAGTGTTATTTTTAGGTCACCTGACCTAGCCTTACATGATTATGAAACCAAAAGTTAAATGAACCAATGAAAAGTTTTATTAACAAGTCACATGACCTCTCACGCTTATGTTACGCGCTGCGGAACGCGCCCCGGATCGCTTCCGGGTCGCTGCGCTTCGCGCCTCGGTTCGCGCTCCGGAGCACTTCCGGGTGCGCTAACGCGGCGCGTCATAAGACGCATTACGCGGCAACGCGATACGTCGCTCTTTCACGAAGCGCCGCGGATCGCTTCCGGGGAGCTGCGCTTCGCATCTCAGTTCGTGTACCGGAGCACTTCCGGGTGCGCTAACGCAGCGCGTCATAAGACGCATTACGCGACAACGTGATACGTCGCGCTTCCGCGACGCGTCACGATGTTGATTTCTAACGCGGCAGTTGCGCTAACGGAACGTTTACCGGTTCGCGGACCGGGTCGCGGCATCAAATTGAGCTAACGGAAAGCTTCCCGGTTCGCGAACCGGGAGCGAAACCAAAAAAATATTTAAAAAAAATGTATTAATAAACATATAAAATATATTTTTGGATTTAAAGAAGAATACATTTTACAGCTATAGATATTAGCTTTTAAAAAACCAAGGAAATTCACTGAAAAAACTATAGGTTATAGACCATATATAGTTAGGAATTAGCATTTACAAAACCTTGAAAATTCACTGAAAAAACCATAGGTTATAGACCATATATAGTTAGGAATTAGCATTTAAAAAACTTTATTTTACTCACACAAAACCATTGAAATTCCATATATAGTTAGTTGTACTAACTATATATCGCGCACCCGCAATCCACTGCTGATCATGTCACATATTACATCATTCATGACATGGTCAGTGACATCACTGATGACATCACTGATGACATCTCAAATGACATCACTGATGACATCACTGATGACATCTCAAATGACATCACTGATGACATCACTGATGACATCTCAAATGACATCACTGATGACATCACTGATGACATCTCATTTGACATTACTGATCACATCACTGATGACATCATTCATGTGATAATACAATGAACCTCTTCAGACTCTAATATAACCTTAGATACACTCAGTGTAAACATACACTCACAGACTGTCACTCATCCATGGAGTTACTCAGACACCTAGTCAGTCATGCAAAGAATCAATCACACCTCCATTTTCTCAACTATACAGTTATACACACCTTACTTATTCAAACATATACTAAAACATATTTACTCTCTTATACAATCCTGGATACAAGTTCACAATGATGCATACAGCCACTCACACATTCACTGGCTCCTATGCACAGTTATTTATATATGTCAACTCTCACATGTACTGTATTTTACATATGTACTTACTTTGACATGTAGCACTGAGATATCCATTCACTCACCAATACACTCATGCACACAGTCAACCGCCTATACAGCTGTTTCCACATGCACTTTTGAACCCATACATCTAGTGTACTGCTCACATATATATGCACAGAGTCATACACCTCCCAGCCACCCACACACACACTCAGTCTCCCATACAAATGCTTGGGCAACCAATCAATAACCCATATAGTTACTCATATAGCTACTGATCAACACATGCAGCAGTTTACAGAACAACAGACATAATGATGCACAAATTAAGACAGTTTAGTCACTAACCCATGCATTCAGTGAGACACATTTAATCACTCACTCATACAGTCAGTCACGCACCTACTAAATCCTTCATCCAGACACTTATACATCTACTCATTCTTCAATATGTAAAGCATATTTAAACTTTACAGAAACACACAGTCACTGGATGATGTCATCAGTGATGTCATCAGTGATGTCATCAGTGATGTCATTTGAGATGTCATCAGTGATGTCATCAGTGATGTCACTGACCATGTCATGAATGATGTAATATGTGACATGATCAGCAGTGGATTGCGGGTGCGCGATATATAGTTAGTACAACTAACTATATATGGAATTTCAATGTTTTTGTGTGAGTAAAATAAGGTTTTTTAAATGCTAATTCCTAACTATATATGGTCTATAACCTATGGTTTTTTCAGTGAATATTACCTACTGGCGGTCGCCAGTAGGTATATATAGTTAGGATTTTTTCTCTATGGGATTTTTGAAAATTCTATGTCTAATAACTTTGGCGTTTGTGGACGGAATTGGCTGACATTTTCAGGAAAATGGCACATTTTGTTTCTGAGCAGCCCTTGAAAATTTGGAGGGGGTTCGTCAAGGGGGGGCCGAGAAAAAAGGGGGTCCCAAAACGTGTTTTTAACATTGAGTTTTCCATAGGGCGGTTGGCCTCACTTTTAGCCCGAACGGCTGAATGGATTTGCACGAAACTTGGCAAAATTGTAGGGACTGGTAGCCCGATGTGCCTTTTGTAGGTCTCAATATATGTGCTTCAGTGGATTTTGAGAAATTAACGTTCAAAAAAAGATATATATCTGTAACAGCGGACCGGGCAGCGCTCCAGTTCGCGTACTTTTCGCGCAACGGAGCTTTGTGAAGCGAAGCTGATTGGTTCTCCGGCGTCTGTAAACATTCCAAACAGTCCGTAGCGGCCGCCATCTTGTCTCTCGGTAGGATCGAGAGACAAGAGGAGGCCAAAGCGAAGGGGCAAATGACCATAAGGGGGCATAGTAGATCCTCGCTGACCCCCTAGGTTTGATGTGGAAGTTTTAAAAGGGCCCCGCGGGGCAAAAAAAATAATAATATTAATAATCGAACGGCTGAATGGATTTGCACGAAACTTGGTAAAATATTAGGGACTGGTAGCCCGATGTGCCTTTGCTAGGTCTCAATATATGTGCTCCAGTGGATTTTGAGAAATTAACGTTCAAAAAAAGATATATATCTGTAACAGCGCTCCGCTTCGCGTAACGGAGGCTTGCGAAGCTGATTGGTTCTCCGGCGTCTGTAAACATTCCAAACAGTCCGTAGCGGCCGCCATCTTGTCTCTCGGTAGGATCGAGAGACAAGAGGAGGCCAAAGCGAAGGGGAAAATGACCATAAGGGGGCATAGTAGATCCTCCCTGACCCCCTAGGTTTGATGTGGAGGCTTTAAAAGGGTCTCGCAGGGCAAAAAAAAAAATATCGTTTTTTAAGTTTTTTTGCGTGGTGTGCGCCCGGTTCGCGAACCGGGAAGCGTTCTGGGGAGCGTACTTTCTTGAAAATTAGTGAAAAAAGTTAGACTAAAATAATAATTGTGAGTGATCAGATGTAGGGTAGCTCTGAGAAGAGCTTTTGGGTTTATGGTACATTTAGGTACTTATAAGTAGGTACCAATGCACAGTCTTAAATTCAGAGTGAAAATTCTGTTGCCCTCATCTGAGAAGTGAACTCCATCTCCTCTGTAGATATCTTGCATGTAGTAACGCAAGTTATTGTTGTACAGGGAGCCCATTCCATGGTCTCTCATGTAAGCTGAAACAGATTTGTTTACATGCTTCCTTGATTTCTCAATTTGTGGACAAAATTGGTTCGACCACCTCCATTTCTGTCTTTGGCATATATTTGAATATACCAAGGCAGTCTGAGGAAAAAGTGCCATCAATTGCTCAAAGGTGTCCTTTAAAAGCATTTCCAGACCTACCCCAGTCAAAGTGCCCAAATCATTACCTCCACAGTGCACAATTAACAGGTCAGGTTTTGGCAAATGCATAAAGGTTTTCACCAATGGTATCAATTGGTGACATTTTAATCCTCTGTGGCCAAACCACTTAATTTCCACATCTTGTAAATTGAGGTTAGGTAAATTCCTGTTTTCAGCGTACCTCTGAGCCCAATAGATGTAACTATGTCCAACAATCCCGACAGAAAACATGGCGAGAGAAGGTTCTCCTGCAGTCAGATGAAGTGTGGCAATGAAAAAAACTGAGGAGTTTCTGTGTTAATGAAGCAGTAAGAGTGATTGGTGGATTTTGATTGCTGAAAACAGAAAGTTAGGGTGCATGGATGAGTTCGTTGAAAGATGTATTTTGAGTGGCGAAGAAAAAATCATTAAATGAAAGTATGCACTGGATATGCAGGTGCACTGAGAGTTCAGAGTTCAATTGCAACATTGTTGTGTGAACTTGGAAACACCAGAGGTCTTGCAAGAGGTGGTTGCTATGCAGAAAAAGCAGAGAGGGGGCAGAGGGGGGAAGGGTTTTGATTTGAAAAAAAGTGAGGGAAGAGTTTTGATTGGGTGACATGAGAGATATGTGTGAAGAATTACAGCATTTCTGTGCTTTTGATAGCTGCAGACTCTGGAGTGCATACCTTTTGCTCTGCTGAAGACAAATTGGTGTGTTTCTGAGACTGTTTTGAAACTCAAAGTATTTGCTAAGGTGAGAAAAGATTTCTTTAATTTAGATAGAAAATAGTGTGCTTTAAGGAGAAAATTATGAAGAAAGTTGTGTTTTTCAAATGTTGGTTTGTCTGAACTGTTTTACAAATAGATTTTGTTTCTTTGAGAAATTGTAATTGGAGAAAATGTGAAGTATTAGTACTGCCGGGTTTTTATGTGCATAGGAGCTGTGGAGTGTTTTCAAATTATGACTTGTAAATCGTTTTTGAGGAAAAGCAATGGTTTTAATATTTATGACAAGGACATAATGGTGTATGCTTCTTTATAAGGTAATTTAGAGTCTCTGATGTTATTTTTCCCATTTCAATGTAAGAAGTTTCTCTGTGGAGCAAATTGCTTGTAAATATGCTCCCACCTGTGCATGGCAAATTTAGATTTTGAATGTTTGCGTTACATTGGCATGTTAAAGGTGACCGAAACATGCTGCAAAGGCAATCAAAAAACGCATTCATGTGTCTTAAGGACATTTTAAGTCATTTCCCCATGTGGAGTGTTTTTAAATTATGACTTGAAAATCGTTTTTGGGGAAAATGAAGGTGTAGTGTAGCTCCTATTTTCCCAATAGGCTCTGCGCATTGGAATAGTACCTACAGCAGTAAAGGCCTAGGTCAGACGTTAACTAGGTCTACTACTGTCGATACTAGACTTAATTTTTGGGTTTGCCAGCTAAGCTCAGAGTTCGCTAGAAACTTTCTCGAATGTTCAAGGAAGGATTAACTCCCCTGATTAGACAAGAAGGGATTTAGTTTCTGACAACCATAGAACATGACAACTTTGCTCTCCCCTAATCAAGAGTCAATCTCAAGAGTCGTGTGAGCACAAGGCAATTATTTTACTCAGTCAGTACGTGCATTCTTAGTCTCATCAGAATGTAGAGAAAAGGAAGAGACGGGCGTGTTCAATAAAAAGGTGTTATTTATTGATCAGTCTCTTTTCTCGTACAAGAGAAATGGATCGATATTATTGCAATACTTATAGTTAAGTAAAGTGCATACATTAAAAGCAATAGTATAAAATAATACTGTAAAAACATTGATATGGTTTCTGAGCCATATGTTGTTTTAAAATGATTAAAATATATTTACATACACATATACATTTGACTAAACGTACTCAACTGGTGTTTCTAAATACGCCTACCCCGTGTACCTGACCTAAGTCTAATGCGTGGGCGGGAATAGAAAGTTACAGTTTAAGTTAAGTTTGTTTTTGCCAAGTGAATAACTAAAGAATTCTCTGTGAGGGGTTATTCAGTTCTGTACCTGGAATTTAGGATGGATGAGGAATGGTATCTCTTTCTCTGCTCTCGATATTCCAGGCTGCCTGCGAGGGCTACCCGGAAGCGCCGGTGCTGGGTCTCTCGGCTTGAGATAGCAGCGCGTCTCTCAGCGCGTCAGGAAGGCGGGGCTGCTGCCAGCGGGGTCTGCTTCTGCTCTCGGCTTCGGCAAGTATGGCTGCTCCGTCTTGTCACCACGCGTGTGTTTGCATAGGGCAAGGTCGGCAATATTTATACCTTAAAGGTGCCGGGATTGACATAAGGATGGACATAGGTACGTCAATAAAGATGTCATACGACTTGCTCGTTAGCACATTCTTTACTAAAGTTCTCTGTGAAATCAAAACAATGGCCGCACGGATTATCCAGGTTGTCATAGGTTTGATTTGTTATGAGAACGTCGTATGCCTTATCAGGGGCTGGAGGAATGTCGCTTGTCTAATTAGATCTCAAGCGTTATGACCTAATCAGATAACACGTTCCTGTGCCGTAGTGTGACTGCGTCAGATAACGGTATCTGCATCATGGGGGATTTCTTGCCTCATGGGCTGACTGTTAGTTAACTAGATAGTTAGTTTAACCAGAATAGGGTCAGGAATAGGGGGATCGATTCAGAACCTATAGAAATACAAGACACCCACTCCACGCTAACTATGGTCATATCTACTAATCTATGCATAGTATAACATAGTACAACATACTATAGAGTATAGTGTATACCTTACCACCCCAAAATACATAAATGCATTTCGAAATTTTCAAATATACTGAAAAATTGCAGTCATATATATTGTATGCACTTAAGCTATGAATTAAATGCAAAAGTAAACACGCATTTTTATGTATTATTGCTCTTTGGTATATGAGTAGTACACATGAAATGGCTCTTAATATAGCTATACAGAAAGGAAAGTCGAGACCATTTCATCACATAATAAAATATTTGTGAACATACCAGCGGGCAGCTAAAGTCTATATAAAGTATCTAAAAATAGAAATCTTAGTTCTCTAGGAATAGTTTCTTACTTTAAGCAGAAGATCAGTGTCCCGGAAAAAAATATATAGAAAAATATTTTAAGGGGCTTGCTGAAAAAAGTTGCTGTCCGTGAACTGGATTGTAATTGTTCATGTGACTTTATTTTTTTAAAAGTTGAAGGCCGAATTCAGGGAACGCCGTGTGCGAGTTTACTCAAAAGTCTCTATTTCTGTTCCGGAGAGAACATCATATCATTCAGGCTTTCGAAAAAACTGTCAACAGCTTCATGGGAAAGTTCCACTAAGTCGGAAATAGGTGTAACCATGCATTCATGCGCATGATTGTCTGCATTGACATTCTGATTTGCATTGCTGACAGAAGGTCGTACCTGTTCGATGCTGCTTTCATCTTGAACTTCACTACCCTTCAATCGCAGTGGTGAAGATTCCAGGAATGCCGTCATCAGGATTGGCAGCCTTTGAGGGCAGCACAAAGCGTGAACCTTGGTAGGAACCAACAGTGTATCTGCATCCACCGGCGCATCCGATTGTAGCGTCAGACAGGTGTCTAACACGCATTCTTCTCCGCATAGCAGACACCTTAGTACAGGTAAAACACACCTTTGCCACATTGGTCGAAATGATAGAAACCAAGTCATGTTTAGGTCTCTAAGCCGGGAGAGTCCCAGGATTTTTGATATCCGGTCCCGGTATCCAATGGCTAGGATCGTATCTTCCATTGTCGCGAGAGTTTGATCTGTGACATGGGTTGCCATAACGAAAAATAAGGACTAGGAATAGGATTCCTGCAATTAGTCCCAGGATCAGGGGAAGTCCGCCAAAAATCGAATGGACGAAATCTGGAAAAATACCCAGTATGGCTTTGAATGGTGTTAATGCCATCGAAAATACTGTCTTAAATACCTTTGAGACCCCAGTGGTATCAGAAATATTTAAGATTTCGCTCTGGATTTCCGCGAAATGTACGGGGGAATTGGTTGATAATAATGTATGTATCTCTGCAGTCGTCCTTGCGACTTGTAGATCATACGTTTCTTTTGATGACGTGAGCCTTGTAGGCGTCTGAAGAAGCACTGTTTTCATTCTGCTTAAAGTGTCTATTCGAATAGAAGTAATTTTCAAACTGGGCCATGCCCTCGCCTCCCTGTCTGGAAAGGAGCTGGGGAACAAAGCACGTCCACAGCACTTGACCTTCGCCGTCGTAGTGACGAGATAAGGAGTCCCGGGCATAAGATTACAACATCTGCGGTCTACAATAAGAATGTAACTCCCATTATAGAGTCTTTGAAAGAATGGTTCTATTTCAGTTGCAGGTGCGCCTTGCTGGTGACATGAAAGGTTGTATGAATTCCCTTCACAGGCTCCGTGCAAACTAATACCGTTACACAGAAGTGTGCCGCTTAGTGACATAGCACAATTGTTGCCACTAAGAAACACTTTCTGTCCTTTATTACTGACACATGCATGTGAATAGGGCAGGTTCCAAGTTGTTTTAAGGTACCCCTTTCCCAATTTCTCGTACATGCCAGCCTGTATATATTTTTGGCAGTATTGAAACCTGAAGGTTGAGATTGGAATATTTATGATTCCGTGGATTATCCATTCACTGACAGGTCGTTCTGACATTGTCAACGGTAATCTTTCTAGTTTTTCAATGCTCAAGATTGTATAATCAGCACCCTTCTGTGCCATACCGATTTGTCTATCAGTAAGGTTAAAGATTTGGAATAGTGACGTTGTGTTGATTAAACGCCAAGGCACATAGCCTGAACGCAGATTTTGTAACGTCCAGCCAAGCTGTACAATAGAACGCAATTGTGACTGACCATGTTGTAATAACAGTAAGTCTTGCGATAATATATCGATTGCTGAAGACACAATGCTGTCCAATGAAAATATTCTGGAGGACAGAGTCATTAACCCATTGTCCACTACAGAAAGTGATTTTTCCAAATTAATACGGTCAATTTCCCGTATTCTTTCTGCTGTTTCAATTTGAGTAACCTTCCAGGCCTCATTGTATGCTGCATATACAGAGGCTGCTATGAAACGCTTTTGACGCTGTTTGCGTGGTCCCAGTATGAAATCACGCAAGTCAGCACCATCAGTAAGTAAAGTTAGGTGTTGCTTAATTTCAGGCAGTGTGGAAGTTTGTAGCCATTGAAGGCATAATTTGCCCACACTGTAGGTTGTTATTATCCCTGGGTGATGTCTTTGGGGATATCTAGGGTCTGGCCTTGTCATTATGAAACCCTGTGTTTTATTCAGGAATCTATCTTGACAGTGATTTGTATCTGTGGGCCAGATCAACCATTGTTTCCAATCAGGATGTGTTCTGTTTTGGTTAAGTATATGGTTTATGTCTATTTCTTCATCTGTTTCCGAGCTATTGCTAAACATTTTTGGCTTTGGAATAGACGGGTTATTTAAATCTTTGATTTTGGCTAAGCCAAGACAGGTGGTTTGTTGAACAGTGTCATTTAAAAATATCATTTGTTCTGGGATCATGCAGGCTCTAAACAAAGCTTCTAAACCCTGTACTTGCCATTCTTTTGTACCCCAAACACTTTTCAAATCAACATTTTTGTCCCAATAATCAAATCCAAAAGTATTCATCTTTTCAAAGAATATGTCTGAATATATCAATTTTGTGTTGGTTATCATGGTTTTCATCCCTGTCTTGTTTGACAATTTATAATAAAATGTTTCAGCATTACTAGTGTTAAAACTTTGAAAGTATGAATATTTGTCATAAACGGTTCTAGAGCTCCCTTTTGGAGGTGTAGCACAATGTTCCCATTGATTATAATTTAAAACATTTCTTGGTTGTGCAGACTTATGCAAAAAACTGTTACCATAATGGTTATAGCAATACATACTATCATAATTTGTAGAGCCTTGCAAATAATCATGTTTTGTAAATTTAGCAGACATTACTAAGTCAGACATCATATTGTTTATACTTTCAAAGTCCCAATCATCAGCAAATGAGTTTGGTTTTGCAAAGTCACTCAAGGAGATCTTGATTTGGTGTGGATATTTCAGGATCTCGACCGGACCATAAATTTCATAGTCAGTGTTGTCCCAGGCTACCCCACCAGGTATTGGAATTGCTGTGAAGTTGGCTGAAGAAAGTTCTGAAGAAAGTTCTCTTTTCTCGACGTGTGAAGATGTGTGTGGTTTGAGGACCAAGTTGATGTTCTGACTTGCTGTGTCCATTTTAGCATATTTTCCCTCAATGAAGCGTCCCAAAGTAAATACCATGATGAGCCAAAGTATGAGGATAAATGCACCAAAACCCACACAAAATTCAATCCATGGGGAAACCAGATATGTTTCTTTCAGTTGTTTCAAAAGTTCCTTAGCTTTGTCTTTAAAGGATTTTGATGATGGCTGTGTCTTTTGTTCGCTGAAACCTTCAGAGGAATCATCGAAGTTGATGAAGTAACCAGATGCAGTTCTGTCAATTGTTCCAATTGGTTCAGGATTTTTGTTTCTTGCATTTTCACTTGGAACTTCATTGTAGATTGGTGTGTCTCTGCTAAATGTTTTTATTTGGGTTTTCAGAGGTCTTAGTTCTATTGCATTGTTGCATTGTCCTTGTTGTTCTTCTGTAGGCGTTTCGAATGTGATGAGCCTCTTTGATAGGACCTCTGTACTGGTAGCAAACCTTGGTGTTCTGCTACTTATTGGGAGTCCACTTGGCCTACCGTTTGTTATCGGCCACATGTTGTGGTTTTACCAGGTCGATGGATACAACTCGGTTCTCCTTTTTTCCAGCAAGTGGCGGTAGTACAACTGATCTTGTCCCGTTGACAGACAAGACAGGAACTGCTTTTCTGTAAGAAGGCCCAAATTCCTTCTTTACCGCGATCTTCTCCCTGACTAGATCCCCGACTTTTGGAATCCAGACAGGTCTTGCTGGGACAGGTGGTGATTCTTCAGTGGTTGTTGGCTGTTGTTTCAACTGTATGTTGCTCAGGTCTTTTCTTGTTTTGTTTAAGTCCTGCAAAATAGCCAAACGGTCTTTGACATCAAAGGTTTTTTCTATTACCACTGAAGTCTGACTATCAAGGTCAGAGATCAACATCCTAGTTCCGAATAATAATTCGTACGGACTGAATCCCTTCAGAGAATTTCTTGGCAAGTTATTTAGACTACGTTGGACACTTATTAGATGTTTGACCCACCCAGCTCCCGAACCTAATATCCTTTCTATTATAGATTGCTTTCTGCCTTGGTTTTTTCTTTACACCATCCCATACCCTCAGGAAGGAAGTGAGAAGATTCCCGATGGGCTGTGCTCATTTGGCCATGTTTCCCCCCCAGGCTGGTTTGCCTGAGTGAAAACAATGGTCGAACGTAGCATGCTCTTAGCGTATATGCCATTTAGACTCGCAAATCTTGTATAACAGTCCGGACGTCAGCCGAGTGCCGTGGATCTACATTATAAGTGGAAACTAGCCTGTATATGTTAATCGCAAGCCATTCTTTTTGCTGGTAATATTATCTGCCTTGATTCGACGAGGTATTAAACTGCTTCTCTCCCCTCTGCGATCTCTGTTGCAGTTTGGGCAGTTTTTTACAAACATGGTGTAGTGCAGGCTCATGCCTGGCCACCAGTACCGTGATTGTAATTCTTCCAGAGAATCTTTTAATTTAAGGTGTCTGAGACCCTCGCCCATGTGTGCGTCTGCGATTAACAAGTTTCTCCTGTCCATGTTTGGAATCACTCTATCCCCCACTCCAGGGATTCGAGCAAAAGGGACGGAGTTTGCATCGATTATGTATGTATAATTGAGTGGATAGTTGATCGGTAACGCTGAGCAGTCGCCTTTTGATGACGTTTTCACCGCCAGCAATGTTTCACCGTCAATGTATTTTAATGTACGCTTTTTTCGATCTACGGGAGCCGATTTAGTGGCTGCCACTGCGGCTGCTTCAGCCAATGAATTCCCCACAACGTGAACGCCATCACGCTGATGACTCAGTGAGTGTGTCACGTGAGTCTTTGGTAGTTCTTTTTTCAAAACAGCTACTTGTTCCCAGAGCAGTCTCTGCTTTATTGGTGCATCTGTGTCATCTTTGTAACCGTTCTGAATCCATGTCTGCAAATCCTTGTTATATGCTTTGACGCAGTAATATGAATCTGACACTATAAGTGTCGGGAATTCGCGATCCGCATTATCTAGCGCCATTTTCAAAGCTATTATTTCAGTTTGTAGTTCTGAATTAGTTTCTACTGAGTGTGATTTTGTTAATAGAGGTCTTAGTTTACCTCCGCGCCACACTTCTTTTGTAATCTCACATGTGGGATTGTATGCATGTTCTCCCCAAACGGAGGGTTGAGCATGTCCGTCTGTATAGATTACACAGGCGTAATGTCGTAGAGGCAGAATGTCGATTGGCAGAGGATACGTCTTTTCATATTTTAGATTTTTTAATTCTTCTAGTTCTGGATCAAAGTAGTAGTATACTTTGTCCGTTGTGATTGAATTCACCCATTGTATCCATTCCGGATTCAATGTTGTTGTGGTAAATTACACGGTGTTGTTAGTGCCTCAAAGGCTGATTCTGCTGTTCTGACTGTGATATGTCTACCGTCAGCTATGTCTTTTTCTCTAGCTATTGCGGTTTGAACTGCACGAATGATTTTTCCTGTATTACTGAATTTCTGTTCAGCTTCTGTGTACAAGTGTGATTTGAATGCAATTGGTACCTTTTCTCCCTCATTAGAGGTCAGGTATGTGAATCCGCATCTCCCTGGGATGACTCGGATCACAAGGTTGCGTGTATTATCACGGGTTTCTAATTTCGTCTTAATTAGCATGTCTGTTTGTAAGGATCTCAAAATTTCTGTGTGTGTTTGAGTCCAACTGGATATTTTAAAGTCTGGTTTAATTAGATCGTAAAGGGGTTTCACCCTTTCTGCGTAATTTGCAATGTATGTTCTTCCGAAATTTAGGAAGCCTAAAATTGACTGTAGGTTTTTTAGTGTTTTAGGAGCTTGGATTACGGCACATTTCTCTAGGAAATTGTCTGCCAGGCTTTTACCTTCACTTGATAGCTCATATCCTAAGAATAGGACCGTCAGATGGGCAATTCTGGACTTTTTGAAGTTGAATTTGTAACCCTCTGCAGCGAACCCAAGTATTATGGTGTTCACTCTTTTCAAGTGAGTCTCCAAGTCATCATCTGTTAAGTAAATGTCATCGACATAAGATAATGCTTCATCATCATATAGTTGTAGTAATTCTGTTACTCTCGCTGAGAATACCCCCGGGCTGTTCTTGTACCCCCGGGCTAACCAACAGAATTGTTTTTGAGTGCCATTTACTGAGAATGCAGTTAAAGATCTGCTCTCTGGTGCTATGTTTTGACAAAAGAATCCATTGGAGATGTCCAAGGTTGTTTTGTATTTTTTGCGCACTATGTTATTCATTAGTGCAGCACTGTGTGAGTTTTGCACTGCAAAAGTTTTGCAACATGTGTTAAGGTGTCGGTAATCCAAAACTAGACGGTACGAATTGTCTGGTTTGGCGACCGGAAACAAAGGATTGTTCATTTGTGAGGTGCAAGTTTCAATCACCCCCTGGTATTCTAGCTGATCTAGTATTTCATTTACTTGTTTTTTAGCTTCTTGCTTAATTGGGTACTGCCTTTGTGCAGTTGGTTGTGATTTTAACTGGATTTTGTGAGGAGGAGAATCCTCATCCCATCCTCCATGATTTTTATATAAAGCAGGTGCTAAGGCCACTGCCCACTTTCTAGCAAGTGTGTATTTTTTATGAATCGGTATTTGATTCGAGAAGGCAGGCATAATTACTTCTTCGCCATGAGGGCACTCCCTGACAAACTCTGGTGGCCAGTCTTTTTCAGCTAGAAGGATGTCATAGCCCTTGGAGAGGTTATCCCAAAATAGTCCCCTTATTTTCCTAGTCTTATCTCCCTCTATACGTAATGTTATCTCGTATATCTTGTGGGGCTTGCTAACTCTGGTATCTGCAGTTTCCACTTGAAGGTATTCATTCGTGTCCACTGTCTCCAGATGATTCATAAGGACTTTGCGAGCTATGCTCACCTCTGCTGCGCTGTCTAGCATTGTCTGAGCCCACTCTCCGTTTTTCAGTTGTGTCCTCAGTATTCTCGGCATTGTTAACTACCTTGATACTGGCTACCTTCTTTTTAGGAAATTGTAATTTCTTTTTCAGTTGAGCAGGTTCCTTGTCTTTGGACTTGGCGTGCTCTTCTGATCGTCCTCTTCTTTCCGATTTCTGTGAGGAATTCTGAAAAGATTGAGAGGGACGTGTATCAATGTCTTGATATCTATCAGGTTTTTTAATATTATCCCTATTTCTAAGGTTATATCTATTCCCAGAGGGGTCACTCTGCGGTGACCTCTGTCTTAGGTTTGGAGATTTCTCTCTTCGCCTCGGAGACCTTCCTCTGGACTGGAATTTCTTTTCTTTGGGATTGGATTGTTTGTTTCCATCCCAGTTCTTTTTTGGTGAATTATTATTATTAAAAAATATTTTTTCTGGACTTGTAGTCAGTTGCGGTTTTACTGGTATTCCACCTAGACTATCTCTGCCTAGTTCTTCATAGGATTTTTCTATGATTCTGGCAATTTCAGCTGGTTGGTCTGCTATATCTGTCTCTTTTAACCTCTGGCGGATCGCCACGTTTGCTGCTTCACCTTTTATGTTGGCTAGTAATATAGCCGAGACCTGCTTGAAGTCTTTCAGTAATTTCATACCAAGAGTTAAAGCAGGTTCTGGACCGTATTCATCTTGAATTTGTTTAAGCACAT
This sequence comes from Lissotriton helveticus, assembly GCF_964261635.1. Classification (NCBI taxonomy): domain Eukaryota; kingdom Metazoa; phylum Chordata; class Amphibia; order Caudata; family Salamandridae; genus Lissotriton; species Lissotriton helveticus. The sequence continues at coordinate 2,006,794,754 of NC_136067.1, forward strand.
CTGGTATTACCGAAATGGATGGAACACCGTGCGTTTTTGTATAGATGGAAGCAAAGACTGTACCCCAAGTGTCACCGTCCTCAATGTGTGGTGCGATTCCCATTGGGAGACATATAGTCAGAATCCTGTGTTTTTCCAGCGGGGTGGTGTCAGGAAACACCGCCTCTATTTGGGTGATTTTCTGTGCCAACCAGAATGGTATTTGTTCCCGTTTAGCTGGAACCTTACCTAGGCAGGATTGGATGTTCTGTGGTGTAATTTTATTTGTGTTCCCCTGGTGTGGGGTCAGCTGTGGTAGTTTAATCGCTGGCTGAATTGTTGAAGTCCGCATTACATACTGAACTAATTGTCTATGAATTTTTAGTAATTGTTTCAGCTGTGTTAATAGTTCAGCTGCAGGCATCCTATCGATGTCTGGATGTGGTGTGTATCCGGCTAAGACCGGCCACGTTGCTCCTGGTCTTCCTAAAGGACCGAGCCTTGTAATGTGATTATTATGTTTTAGGGCGCCATCAAATAAGAGCAAATGCTCTTGGAATTTGAGTGGTACTTCCACCTCCTCGAAAGGAGTGTATGTTTCAGGAGGTTCCTCTACTTTGTAATAGTGGAAGTACTTTGTTACAGCATTAGCTGCTGGAAAATGTATCCATGTATAGTATACCTCTGTCTGCCGATATTCGTGTGCCTCAATTACGAATATGACTGTGCCACCTCTAGGTGTCAGTCCATTTTCTATAAGTTTTAAGGTTATAGATCTCCTTTTGGCGACCTGGATGAGTATTATATCCGGGTCTGCTGTTTGCATGGTAGCATCAGCATCTGCTATTTCAGTAGCTAATCTAATTGCCTCTCTTTCATCATCACTCTCTGCCATTTTACAGACAGGATGGTATTATGTTTGTTTGCAGATCAGGTTTCTTATGGAAACAGAGATTAGATGCACAGTATTCTGGAACTGTTTTATCCTTCAACGTTGACTTGACCAAAAACCATACATAGGAGTTCCCTCCTGCGAGGTTTTGGAGGATATAACCTTTCACCCACTCCAGACGTCTTTGGAGTATTTGGGAAAAGGGGTCTGAGTGAGAAAGCACGACTGAGTTACTCTAAATGTCTTACGTTAGTTTTATCGCCCTTTCCAAACACGTTGGGCGCCATGTAGTGTAGCTCCTATTTTCCCAATAGGCTCTGCGCATTGGAATAGTACCTACAGCAGTAAAGGCCTAGGCCAGACGTTAACTAGGTCTACTACTGTCGATACTAGACTTAATTTTTGGGTTTGCCAGCTAAGCTCAGAGTTCGCTAGAAACTTTCTCGAATGTTCAAGGAAGGATTAACTCCCCTGATTAGACAAGAAGGGATTTAGTTTCTGACAACCATAGAACATGACAACTTTGCTCTCCCCTAATCAAGAGTCAATCTCAAGAGTCGTGTGAGCACAAGGCAATTATTTTACTCAGTCAGTACGTGCATTCTTAGTCTCATCAGAATGTAGAGAAAAGGAAGAGACGGGCGTGTTCAATAAAAAGGTGTTATTTATTGATCAGTCTCTTTTATCGTACAAGAGAAATGGATCGATATTATTGCAATACTTATAGTTAAGTAAAGTGCATACATTAAAAGCAATAGTATAAAATAATACTGTAAAAACATTGATATGGTTTCTGAGCCATATGATGTTTTAAAATGATTAAAATATATTTACATACACATATACATTTGACTAAACGTACTCAACTGGTGTTTCTAAATACGCCTACCCCGTGTACCTGACCTAAGTCTAATGCGTGGGCGGGAATAGAAAGTTACAGTTTAAGTTAAGTTTGTTTTTGCCAAGTGAATAACTAAAGAATTCTCTGTGAGGGGTTATTCAGTTCTGTACCTGGAATTTAGGATGGATGAGGAATGGTATCTCTTTCTCTGCTCTCGATATTCCAGGCTGCCTGCGAGGGCTACCCGGAAGCGCCGGTGCTGGGTCTCTCGGCTTGAGATAGCAGCGCGTCTCTCAGCGCGTCAGGAAGGCGGGGCTGCTGCCAGCGGGGTCTGCTTCTGCTCTCGGCTTCGGCAAGTATGGCTGCTCCGTCTTGTCACCACGCGTGTGTTTGCATAGAGCAAGGTCGGCAATATTTATACCTTAAAGGTGCCGGGATTGACGTAAGGATGGACATAGGTACGTCAATAAAGATGTCATACGACTTGCTCGTTAGCACATTCTTTACTAAAGTTCTCTGTGAAATCAAAACAATGGCCGCACGGATTATCCAGGTTGTCATAGGTTTGATTTGTTATGAGAACGTCGTAAGCCTTATCAGGGGCTGGAGGAATGTCGCTTGTCTAATTAGATCTCAAGCGTTATGACCTAATCAGATAACACGTTCCTGTGCCGTAGTGTGACTGCGTCAGATAACGGTATCTGCATCATGGGGGATTTCTTGCCTCATGGGCTGACTGTTAGTTAACTAGATAGTTAGTTTAACCAGAATAGGGTCAGGAATAGGGGGATCGATTCAGAACCTATAGAAATACACGACAAAGGCTTTTAAAATTTATGACAAGGACATAATGGTGTATGCTTCTTTATAAGGCATTTCAGTGTCTCTGATGTTATTTTTCGAATATTAAATTAAAAGACCTTTCCCCGTGGAGCAAATTCCTTGTAAATATGCTCCCACCTGTGCATGGTAAATTTAGATTTTGACTGTTTGAGTTACATAGTCATGTTAAAAGTGACCCAAAAAAGTTGCAAAGGCTTTAAAAAAAGACTTTCATGTGTCTTGAGGACATTTTAAGTCATTTCCCCGTGGGCAGTGTTTTCAAATTATGAGTTGAAAATCGTTTTTGAGGTAAAGGAATGTTTTCAAAATTTATGTGCGCCATATGCCCCCAAATTTCTTTTTCAGGGGTGCAGCAGGGTGTTCTTGAGACACCCCTGCACCCTCGGAAAAATTCGTAATTTGCGATGAGGTAATTGCTAATCGCAAATTGCACCTTCATTCGTATGGGCCTCCTGCTCCATGGAAATGAATGGGTAATTTGTAATTAGCAAATAGCTCATCGCAAACTAGGAATGGTAAAGAATCGCTATTTATTCCTTAAAGTTCGCTATTTAGGAAATGCAAAAAACTTTGATGATACATATGGCGGTTCATCTCTAACAAGATAAGAAGCATAGGGATAGATTTATGATGACTGGCGCATCACCAGGGATGTGTTAGTCATCCTGTGCCGCTGTTCCGCCACCTATGGTGTGCTGCATTTACAATGCGGCGCATCATGGGGCAAAAACAGCACAGATGCGTGACGTATCTGTGCCGTAAAGGTGGCGCATTGCTGGAGTTGTATCGCAAGTGTGATGAAGCTCCAGCAAGGCTCAGGGGTGCCCCTGTCGCAGGGTTTCTGTTCTCACACAGAACTGTGCACAGAGGATTGGAACCTCGGCGAATTAGGGTGCCCCAAAACTCACCTTAGTAATCAAAAACCCCTTAGCAAGCTAGGTACAGTGTCACATTGGATATAACAAACTCTCAATGTTTAGACAATCCAGAATATGAACTTATAGTACCTCAGGATACGTGGAACTCATGAACACTCGGTCGTTATATATTTCTTAGAAACCAGAACATGGAGTTAAGAAGAACACATGTGTATTTGAAATGTTTATTTACTAATGCCGTCTTCTCAGGCGTAGTATCTTAGATAATACAAGTACACATATTATCAGTAGCAAAATTACCAGCATAGTTACTAGTACATAAAAAGCGAATGGTGACAGTATGTTAACATGCTGTAAATGAATAAGAGTTAGCAACACTTATAAGCAGCCGCGGGCCGTGGAGGGAGTTACGGTGGGGCAGGGAGGCGGGGAGGGGGAGGGGCAGGGTGGAGAGGGCTCCACCCTGCCCCTCCCCCTCCCCGCCTCCCTGCCCCACCGTAACTCCCTCCACGGCCCGCGGCTGCTTATATCTCACCCTCCCTAATACACATATTATATTATTTGCTAAGAAGGTCTCTTTGTGTTGGTTTAGGGCGTGCCCATACTTTAGTGTCTTAGATTTGAAGGAATCACATCAGCATACACCAGCTCTCTCTTCATGTGAACCGCATCAAGTGTTGTGTATGTGTGTTCGGCAAAGCAATATAAAACCCGCCTCATGCCCAGAATTGGCAGAAGCTGCACTTATGTTATGAGTATGAAGTCGTGGAGATCAGACCTCATAACAATTCTGTATTGTGTTGTTCTTGAAACTTCAGCACTCGCTGTACAGATATAGTTTAACAAGCAAAGCAGATAGTAGAGCAATAACATATTATTCTCATGTAAACCACGATGAACTACTAGGTTGAAAGCTAAAGCAACAACTAAGTGTCGTGTGCAGAAGTTGCAAAAAAGGAAAAATGGCGTTTAAACCGGTAATGAGCCCATGCTAACTTAACACGGTGTAAAGATATCCAGGATCTAGATGACACCTCCCCATGATCCGGAAACAAACTGAATAAGATAATAGAAGTGCCATCTCATGAGAGCAGATTGCAACTTTATATGTGGACGGTCCGCAAGGTAAAACATTAAAAACTAGGAAAATTTAATGCTAAAGAAAAATAAAACAGCCAACTACTTTATCGAGGCTTAAGCCAATAGGCAAGCTAAATAATAAAAACTTGACAAATAAGTCAATGAATTGTCAATGAAATGCTAGTACTCAGCATATCAAACATGAAAAAGGTCTATGACATAACTGTGTATGCAAAATAAGCTGCAACAGCCTCCAATAGGAAGTCACCGTCTTCATCCGAAAAGAGTTCAGCCATCCAATTTAAAAGCGGAAAAGAACATACGTGCTCTCCCAGCACCGGATCCTCTATCACCATCAGAGGACAGCTCGGTGGGTTTTCAAGAAAGCTCTGTTCCAAGAAAGACTGTGTTGCCACCAGTAAATTCCAGGGACAAATTAGTCCATGCATCAATGCCACAGCCATAATCCTTTCGCCAGGACAAACCAACTCGTGAGTAATGATAGGACTCATCAGCTGATTAAAGTCGACGTCAGGAGAAACCGGTCCGCAGAGACACAAATCAATGGCCCAATCGAAATCACAGGTCAGGCAGTGAAATACAGGCTGGACACAGGTGAAGTAGGAGAATCGAAAAGATAATCCATATGCCGTGCTTAATATCGCCAACGGCATTGTGCCATAATATTCAAGCATGCGATTGCGGAACAGCGTCAGCAGCTGCAGGGCGGGAGCTTGCACAGGAGGGACATCCATATTTAAAAATGTAAAAAAGCACAAGAGCGTCCGCTGCTAATGCAAGTAAAAATGGGAATCCACCAAGCACAGTGGAAAAAATAGAATGAAAGAAAGCAGGGATGACTCCAAAGATTTTCTCAAATGAAGTCACGAGACCACTGGTAACAACTTTAAAAAAGTGCGCCAGGCCCTTTGTGTAGGACGCGTTAAAGATAGTCCGAACCATCTTGCTGAAATGGAAAGGCGAATCAGTATTTAAAAGGGTCTGCACCTCTGTACGGGTGTTCGCTATGTGAAGCACGAAAGTTTCACGGGCCGAACTCAAGGCCACCTCTCTCTGAGACAAAAGAGCCCTTATTCTTGCCATGCCGTTGAAATCTGCTCCCAAGGTTGGTATTTGTGGCCAGATTGAAAACTCCCTATGTTCATGTGTGGGAGGAAATAGAACATTTCTGCAGCAAATAACCCGTTCACTTACTGTTACGATAAAAGGAATACTTTTAATTAACCCAGAACAATCTTCATTATTGAGCATCAAATAACTACCATTTTCCAACAACTTGAACGTGGGGATGATAGCAGGAACTGGCGTGCCTTGCAACACGCAAGCCATATTTGGTCGGTGTTTGTTGCATGAACCGTGTAACTGTATGTGCCTACACATTAGTGAATGATCTGGCGTCTCAGTGCATTCCTCTCCATTCAGATAAACTTCTTGATCATCTTTGAAACATCTGTATGTGTATGGAAGCGACCAGACCTCATGAAGAAAACCACTACCTAAAGGTTCATAACGACCTATTGGTATATATTTCATACAATTTGAAAACTTATATAAAGCAAAAGGCAGCGTTATTAAACCGTGGATAAGGAACGTTGCCAAAGCAGCCAACCTTTTGGATTTATACTGGAAATGTTAAAGGAAGAATTACGGAGTAGGGCCTGTAAATCTTTAATGGACAACCGAGTAAAATTACTCCAACCATCATATTCCTCTAACTCCGGGATAGTAGGGGTGTTTAATTTTTTAGAAGTAGCCAATCCAAAGCATTTGGTCTGGGAAATTGTTTCATTCACAAACAACATATGATTTGGGATGAGACATGCACGGTGCAAAGCCTCAGTGCCTTGTACCTGCCAGGTTCGTGAACCCCAAACTGATGTAGATCCTGGATATCTTTACACTGTGTTAAGTTAGCATGGGCTCATTACTGGTTTAAACGCCATTTTTCCTTTTTTGCAACTTCTGCACACGACACTTAGTTGTTGCTTTAGCTTTCAGCCTACCTGCGTCAAGATCTATGCCTGCTTCAAGCAGGCGCAGGGTTTTGATGCAGCTTTGTCCTATCTGATTGTAAATGCGGCACACCGTGGGTGGCAGAGCAGCGGTGCACGTTAACTGGTGCATCCCTGGGGATGTGCTAGTTAATATAAATCTGCCCCTTTACATTTAATTATGTGCAGGGGACACAGAGTCGGTGAGGTTTATCCAAGGTTAAGAAGAGATGAGTCCTGTTCAGTGAAAAATTGGAGATAGGCTTCACCTCCTCACAGCCGCGGGCCGTGGAGGGAGTTACGGTGGGGCAGGCAGGCGGGGAGGGGGAGGGGCAGGGTGGAGGGACCTAAAAACTGGCATATGGATAATTGCAGGTAAGTACACAATTTAATTATTTAAACGAAATTTGTAGCGCGCACAGCATCGCATTTTGCGATGCTGTGCGCGCTACGAAATTCGTTTGAATAATTAAATTGTGTACTTACCTGCAATTATTCATATGCCAGTTTTTAGGTCCCTCCACCCTGCCCCTCCCCCTACCCGCCTCCCTGCTCCACCGTAACTCCCTCCACGGCCCGCGGCTGCCTCCTCAGCATCGTTGGACATGGTTAAATAATAGCTGCAAAATGTTACTCTTGTTAAACAATTTTACTATTATAATCTCTGAGATTTGTCTCTTACTCTGCAACATCTCATTGTTGTTATCTTTCTTTAAAGATAAAGACAACATCAACATGAGCGACAATCAGCAATCAGTTGATTTCGACCTCATCATTGAACTCGTAATTGAAACATCAGTGGATGTGGATCCCTTGGATGATTTCAATCCTGAGGATGAAGAAGAACGTGATGAGGATGCAGATTTGTCAGAATTGTATGACATAGGATGGGAAGCTGACGTGCTTGAGCCTATGGAACTATAAACATTTATTTTATAAATTTATAATAAATAAAAAGTAAATATTTAAACCGTTTAATTTAAAAATAAAGACACCTTCAAAAACAGGTTATGTGTAGTGTCTTCAATAAAATATTAAAATATGGTCATAAAATTAGATCAGATTCATATATAAAACAGCACAGGTAAAATGAATATAAATTCCATTTCTTTTCTGCTATTTCTGTATTCTAAATTTGCCATGTACAAAAAAATGTTCTATGTAAAAATGTTAAGTAATGTGTTAAGTTTTTGATGACTGTTATTAATTTACTGTTGGGTAATAGTGGTTAATAACATTTTTTATTATATTTTACCACAGATTCAACTGCAGATCATTTCAAGATTTCAGCATGCCAACCAAAGAAAGAGTGAGAAAGGCTGCAAAACGTCAAAGACAGCAGGTGAATGAAAAAAAGCAGCAGTCCTCTAACAAAAAGATTTGTCAAGTCACCAAGAAAGCACCGGGTAAGAGTACAAAAACATTCATAAGAAATATCTGTAGTAAAAAAAATATTACTACAGAAAATGTTTCAGTCCAGAAAAGGAGAAGCAATTCAAACGGTAAGGAAAGGCCAATGAAAAATGTTTCTGCTAGAGTAAGAGATAAATCTATGCATGAAAGTAGAAGGAAACAACAGTTTAGGGACATTCGTAAACGAATGTTCCGCAACAGGATAATTGGCAATTTGTTAAAAAATATTAAGAAAGGTCAACAGAAAGTGGTTTTTTATAAGAGAAAAAAAATAGTTGAGAAAGTTATTGATCAGGCATTTGAAATTAAACGTAAGTTATTTATTTTGATAATCAATAGAATTAGGAAGCTAAACAAGGTAATTTATGATTTCAAAAGAAATAGTAGATGGAAGAGAATAGTTAATCGTAGTAATTTTTGTGTAGTTTTTTCTGGAGAATGGATGCATAGTTCAAGCTCTGAGGCATTTTTTAATGAGGAGAGTTATTTCCAGGATAATGATTTGGTGCATGCAGTTGACACCAGTGGTCAAGCTTATGAAGTGAAAGATGGTTGTCCAGTTCAAAAAGAAAAACTTGTGACAACAGAGATAGAAGAGGTGTTAGGTAATGAGGTTTTAGGGAGACGTCCTAAGGGTCCTGTGTACACCTGGAAGTGTAGTAGTATTTGCAGTGTACGACAGGATTCCATCAATTTGCTTTGTGATTTTATACGGTCATTTAATAAGAAAAGTTTGAAGCAGAAAATGAACTTGTTGCAAGAATTAGATCCTTGCAGAGTGAGAGAAGTGATAGGTTTGCATGGTCATTCACTGGCTTGTCTTTCCAGGAGAGTATGCCAGAGTGTTTTTCATCATTTCAGGATGCTAGCATTGCATCATAATAAAGTGAGGAAATTAGTTAGAATGTTGTATTATGCTAAGAGTCCAGCAATTATGCTTAAACAATTATGCGCTGCTCTTTTGCATGGCTCTGAAATAGATGTGAAGAATATATGTGAAGAAATTGAGTTTTGTTACTTTGGAAGTAAAGAGGAGAATGTTGAAATTGACCAAGAAGAAGAAAGTAATGTGGAAGATAGTGTACAGGTTTCCAGTACAGATAATTTCCAGAGGGAAATTGCGACGTTTGAGGTGAAATCAAGTGAGAGGCCAAATTTCACTTGTGTGTGTTGTCGACGCACTTATTATAAGAATCAGACTAAGTTAGTGGATTTATATGGAAAAAGTGAAAGGGAAAATAATAGTGAATGGAAGGATTTTACAACATACTTGATGGTAGAAAATTGTTTTGATTTGGGATTGGATCAACGTGTGTGTACTTATTGTTGTAACAAATTAAATCAAAACCAGATGCCTGCTAGAGCAGTTCATAATAATCTGGAATTGGTTGAGATTCCTTCTGAATTGAAGGATTTAAATACTTATGAATCTATTTTGATTCAAAGTATCCATCCCTTTCAGGCTATTGTAAGAATGGAGCCAAAGACAGGGAAATTGCCTCCATCAGATTTACAGAGAGGATTAAAGGGAAGAGTTGTCTATTTGCCTCTAGATTTGAAGAAAAACATTAACACAATTGGAGTAGAAAAAGTGGAAGAGGAACCTCTTGTTATCTTAGTTAATGGGGTTCCGACAAAGAATACGAAAATATTGCAAGATTTAGTAGATGTTAGGAAAGTCAAAAGGGCAACATTGTATTTGAAAAAATATAATAAATACTATAAAAATGTATATGTTGCAGAAGAGGAAGTAAGTGAGGAAGAGGATAGCGATTTGTGTGCTGGTCAAATTGAGAAAGTAGAACCCTGTACTAGTGAAGAAATATATGAACATTATAGTGTTCATCCTTTGCATTCCAAGGAAGTCATGGGGAATGCTATTGAGTTGTTTCAAATGAAACAAGCGAAAGGGAGTCCCATTAGTGTTTGGGAGGAAAGTTTGGAAGCTCGGTGTTTCCCACAGCTTTTTCCAACAGGTCAGGGAGGAAGACATGATGAGCGACCTCATCAAATTCCTGCTTCTGAATACCGGACTTTGCGATTGTATGCAGGAGATCCTAGGTTTCGACAATGCATTCCTTATTTGTTTCATCTCCTGTTTGAAAGCGATCTGTCTGGACTGTCATATGCAGTGAACCACATCTTGAAAAGTGGTATACACATGCAAAACATCTCGGCAAGTGACTTTATGGATAAAGTCAATGTCCAAGACAGTATTTTGGATTCTCACCTGATTAATCTCATGGCGTGTCAGCGTGGTACTAATGAGTACTGGTACCGTCGTCATGGTGATTTAAAATGTATGCTGAGAAACTTAGGAACTCCCACATGGTTCCTCACTTTGAGCTGTGCTGAGTATGGCTGGGAAGACTTACTTGAATTTCTATGAGAGGCAAATGCTAACGTAGAAAACATCGAATTCAAGACACCCGGAGAACTGTGCTCTTTGGATCCAGTCAATGTATGTAGGTACTTCAATCATAGATTTGAAGGTATGATGTCTTTCATCATGAATAAGAAGAATCCACCTCTTGGAGAGGTGTTGGATTTCTTCTGGAGGAAGGAGTACCAAGCAAGAGGTGCTCCTCATATACATATGTTGCTGTGGATCAAGGATGCACCTAAATTTGGAACGGATGCAGAAGACTCAGTGATGAGTTTCATAGAACAGTATTCTACGTGTGCTGTTCCAAACGCAAAGGAGAAAAAAAGCCTAAGAGAAAAAGTTCTACGTTTCCAAAGCCATCGATGTGGAAAGTACTGTCGTCGTAAATTCCGGAACAAAGACAAGTTCTACACCAAATGTCGTTTCGGCTTTCCACGACCGGTGATTTCTAAAGGAAGAGTGAACAGTTTGATGTCTTCGCTGCGACATAATGTGATGAAGAAATCACCTAAAAACACATACAATTTGAAGAGGAACGAAGAGTCTAAGTACATCAACGACTACAACCCGGTGATTTTGTCCATGTGAAATGCTAACATGGATATACAGTTTGTGGCTGATAACTGTATGGCTGTGGCTCGGTATGTGACATCTTACATCACCAAAAAAGAGAAGAGAGAATTGAAGGATATGTGGGAGGACATTTCCCATGAAAAGAGCCTCAGCAAGAAGTTGTACTGTTTCAGTCTGAAGATGTTGTCGCATCGAGAAATCGGAGCTTACGAATGTTCTGACCGGTTGTCTTCAGCAAGTCTCTATGCCAAGTCCAGGAGTATCGTTTGGGCGAGTGTTGGTCTTGCTGCAACGCGTAATCGAGTTCTCAAACCTGTGCGGGAAATTGAGTATTTGGCGGAAAAGGAGCCAAACAGTACCGACATTTTGAAGACCAACATGTTGGATACATATTATCCAAATCGAAGCAGTCACCTCGAGAATGTTTGTCTGTATGAGGTTCTGCAAAATTACATATTCAAGAGGAACATCACAAAGATACTGAGAAAGGAGTGTATGCTGTAATAGGAAGTGAGGGATGTCTGGTCAAGCAAAGAAAATGCCACTTGATAAACCATCGAAAATTGAGTGGCGAATCTCCTGAAAAAAAGGAGTTTTTCTATTTAGCACTTTTGCAACTTTTTAAGCCTTGGCGTGCAGAAGAGGAACTGCTTGGAGATTTCCTTTGTTACGAAGACTCTTTCAATGCTGCCAAGGAGACCATAGAATGTCCTGCTTTTCCCAAATATGTAGAAATGTTGAATGTGGAAATTGAGCAGGAAGCAACGATTGCAGCCGAGATTGCCAGAGACAGTTCTCAGGACAGTCAGAGTTCTGCTTCATTGAGTCAGGATCCACTAGGAGGACCTCTTATCGAAAATGAAGCTGCCACTGCTATGAATGAAGTGGAAAGAGCCATGGCACATGCTCAGGAGGATGCGGTTAACTTAGAAGAGTTGGAAAGACAACTCAACGTTGAGCAGAGGAAAATATATGACGAACTTACCATGCAAATTGATCATGGATTAAGTCATGACAAGAAAGAGTGCTCATGTACGTCGTTGAAGCCTGTCCGACTGTACGTGAGTGGAGAAGCGGGAACTGGAAAAAGTTTCCTTATTAAAGCAATTTCATGTTATTTGCAGGAAAGGACAGAGTCATCGCTGTCTTGTGTTGTCACCGCTCCAACTGGACTGGCAGCACATAACATTAAAGGGATTACTTTACATCGTTTACTGATGCTGCCAGTGGAGCATGACAACAAATTAGAATATCACAAGCTATCTGGAGATGCTTGTTTTGAAGTTCAAGAGTCTTGAGGAAAATGAAACTTCTTATCATTGACGAAGTAAGCATGGTTTCCAATGTCATGCTTGCCTTTGTGCATTTGAGAATGCAAGAAGTTCTCAAAACAGAGTATGATGTGTTATTTGGTGGCAAACACATCATTGTTTTCGGAGATCTTCTGCAGCTGACACCAGTGAAAGGGCAACCTGTGTTCAAAATGCTCACGCATGAAGATACCAGGAAGTGCTTAGGGAGCATTGGCAACGTCAATATATGGTTAAACTTCAATTATGCTGAACTGCATGAAAATATGCGTCAGGCAAAGGATGAAGTTTACAAGACTATTCTACAAGATGTTAGAATTGGAAAAGTGACCGAGCATGGGAAAGAAGCTTTACATGCACGATTACTGACAAATTTATATCCAGATGAAGATGTTGTGCCTGAGGATATTTTTCAGAAAATTACTGAGAAAAAATCTGGAATATGTTTGATGCCAACTCTTGCAGAATGTGCCAAATTCAACAACAAAATGTTGCATTTAGAAAAGCAAGAGATTGTGAAACTGGAAGCTATTGACAGAGTAGAGCATATGGGATCAACAATTATTTTGTCTGAGAATCTGAAAACAAAATGGGATTCATTAGAGAAGAGTATATCTAAAACTGCAGGTTTTGAAAAGACTCTGAATGTGTGCTTGAACTGCCGTATAATTTTAAGAAGGAATTTACATGTTGAAAGAGGTCTGGTAAATGGATCAATGGGTAATGTTGTTGATTTTGTGAAATACAGAAATAGAGATGGAATTGAATTTTTAAAAATTAAATTTGATGGCATTGAGGAAGTACAGCTAATTGGCCGTTGTTCTGCTAGATTTTTGCTTGTAAAAGACTTATATGTTCGTCGTAAGCAGTTTCCTGTTTGCTTGGCATATGCGGTGACAATCCATAAATCGCAAGGTTTAAGTGTAGACTGTGCATTGGTGAATATTGGCAGTTCTGTGTTCAAGGAGGGTATGGCATATGTGGCATTGTCACGAGTTAGAACTTTATTGGGATTGTACTTGATTGAGTGTGATGTCACAAACATTTGTGCGGATCTAGATTGTGTTAAGGAATACAATAGGTTAAGAAGAGAGTATGCGCCACATTTGCCTCAGTATCCTTTGTTTGAGAAACGTGTGGTAGGCCGGAAACGAAGAAATGTGACCAATACTGGGGAGGTTGTAGCAAAAAGACGAAATGTCGATGAACCTGAAATTATAAGCAGAAACAAAAAGGATTCTGTTGAAGATGTTGTTGGTTTTCAATTTAAAAACAGTTCTGGTGTCAACTGCTATGCTAATGTAGTGGTTAATGTTTTGTTTTCTCTAGAAAATGTAAAAGAAGAGATTGTGGTCAATTCTGATCAAAGATTTTGCAGTTTGTTAAATTCTGTGTTAGAGAAATGTAGCACTGATAGAACAAACATAGAAAGTGTGTCTGAAATTCGAAATCTGTTAGACAGATGTTCAGGCCAAACACAATTCTCTCAAAATAGTCAGCAAGATTGTCAGGAGTTTTTAATGTATATGCTTGATGTATTGCAAGATGAAGGTGTAGATGTAGATCACCTGTTTGGGCTTTCTTATCAATGGCAGCAGGACTGCGAGAACTGTAGGGTATCAAGTACTACTAGTGTAGACTCAGAAAGATTTATATATTTAACTTTGCCAGACAGTAAATCAGTCTCTTTTAATAAGCTAGTAAAAGCAGCTGATCACAACATGGAGTGTAGCCAATGTAAATCTGAAATGATGTCCACATTATTTATACGAACATATGGCCAGTATGTCATTTTAATGTTCCAACGATGTAGGCCTGATGGAACAAAATTGACAACTTTAATTAAAAATGTTGTGGCTTCACAGTTGTCAATATCAGGAAGGACTTTTGTAACTGTAGCAATTATATATCATGATGGTCCTTCAATAACATCAGGACATTACACAGCTTATTTAAAGTGTAGAAATGGCTGGTCATTCTGCAATGATTCTGTTTTAATTTTCAAAAAAAAATTGCCGTATGACCTTAAAAACTCTTACCTGGTGTTTTTAAAACCAAAATTTTAGGGAAAGAATCTCGGTATGTGCTCTGAGGAATTTCAAGAAGTTCTAATGGCTCCTACACGATTTGGCCTTGAGGATAAGTGTAGTACAGAGACATAACTTCTTACCATAACACTGGACGTCATGGAGAAATCCGTGCACTTTAAATGAGTTCAGAAAAACTGTTTCTTTTTATAAGCTAATTGAAGCAGCCAATCAAAACATGGAGTAGAGGGAATGTAAGTCTGCAATGCTGTCTACTGTTTTACATTGCTTTGTGATTAAAAGTGATGTAGAGAATTAAATAATTGTACTAGTCATAAAGGTAGTGTAAGTCTGCTTCATAGTAAGCAGTATCAGTGTGATAGGAAATGTAGAACATGATTGAGCAAGAAGGGGAAGATATTACTAGTCCAGGATTGTGAAAATGATCTTCAACATTTTAATTGTGAAAGTTGCGGAAATACAACATGACGGGATTGGCTTAAAAGAATTCTAAGAGTTATAAATGGCTCAGACACGATTTGGCCTTGTGGAAACGTGTGGTAGAGAGCGAGAAGTCATTTATTGTATGTAACATGTTTTTGAAAACGATGGAGGTTTTCTTTCAGAAAGTGGCGGGTTGAAAGTAATAACAGCACAACAGAGTGTAAGCTGTTCATAGGACATCCTTGGCCGTCATGGAAAGTAAGTTAACTTTAAGGAGTTCTGAATTCTGATTTGTTATGTTGTATGGGTTTTTTAAACACAATCATTTTGATTGTGTTTTTTTTTCCCCGCTGTTATATGATGAATACCTTCAAGTCACTGTTTTAGTGAAATTTGATACATTCTGAGAACAGCAAAAATAAACCATTTAACATGTATAATTAATTCTGTTCTGTTTGCATTTATGATGTACATGTAGAACTGTGTAGGAGGCATGGAGAAGGTGAGGCTTCTGTAAGTGTCAAAGTTGTTGCATACAGTGCTCATATTCTACGTAGTCTTTTATATTTCATTACTTTCACTGTTTCTGACTGATCTAAAACATTTTTTTTTAAAAGAACAGTAAGTATAAGGGAAGGAAACAGACAGTTATGTTAAAAGAAAGACAGCTATAGGGAATGAAATAGGGATACTGTTACCCACAATCCTCTGCTGATGATGTCACTGAGCATGTCATGAATGATGTAATATGTGACATCATCAGCAGTGGATTACGGGTAATAGTATCTCTAGTTTACTCCCCTATAGCTGTCTTTCTTTTAACATAACTGTCTGTTTCCTTCCCTTATACTTACTGTTCTTTTTTTAAAAAAAAATGTTTTGGTTCGCTTCCGGTTCACGTACCGGCGAGCGAACTGGGAAGCGAACTAAGAGAAATAGAGGTTGGCACAGTTCCAAATATTGTACCAATTTTTTAATAACAGGGAGGTAGTTCTGAAAATAACTTTTTTTTTTTTGTTTTTTTTGTTTTATATTTTTTTTATTATTTTTCTGACATTTTTTTTACTTTTTTTGAATTTTTCTGAACAGTTTTATATTTTTTTTGTTTTTTTTTCGGAGGGGGCAACGAAAACGATTCATTGTAAAGGGCTCAACAGGAGCAACAAAAAAAAAAAGAATTTATTATTTGGGGCGTTTCGTACAAACTTGCATATGATTGTCAATAGCTCTGTTGATCAGAGTGATGCTACTTTCTCTGTAGCAAATGAATCCACTGCAATGTACGCAGACTTGTTTTACTTCACCAAATCTCATTTGTATATTTGGCACCATCTCCCTGCCCTCTGGTCCCGTTACTTCCGGTACAACAGATCTTCTGGCCATAATAGGGAGATTATCTAAGTCGTTACGAAACTGTGCAGCACTGTAGTTGTTAGGATGCCACCTAGTCATATGGCGATGCATTGTGTAGTTTCCGAAACTGTATTTTTTGTCGGTCCCTCTGGACAGTCTATCTTGACATATAAGGCAAGTTACGTATCTTGCATTTACTTTTTTCTGACCTTTGGGAATTTTTAAAAATTGCCAAATGAAGTTTTCTTTCCGGTGAGACGTCCTGGGCTCCTCAGGCAAAAACTGCCTCTCTTCGTGCTCTTCCTCCTGTTCCTCTTCTTCCTCTTCTTGCTGAATTATAACTTCAGCAGGTGGTCCACTCTTCCTTGGATGTGGTGGAGGTGGTGGGGAAGCACCAGCTGAAGCTACTAAAGAAGCCATTGCTCACTGGTAACAAAGGGTCTTTCTCTCACAATGATGAAAGTCAGAGTGAGGAAAGAAGGAGGGATTTTCATCACTTGGGAAAAACAATAGTTCTCAACCAATGAAAAGTGTTCATTTTAGATTATATGACCTAGTCTTACATCATTAGGAAACCAAAAGTGAAATGAACCAATGAAAAGTGTTATTACCAAGTCACATGACCTGCTGTGTTTACGTTACGCGCTTTGCACCGCCTCCCGGTTTGCTTCCAGAAACCTGCACTTTGCGCATCAGTAAGCGTACCAGTTCGCTAACGTAGCACGTCATATGACGTATCACGCGACAACGCGAAACGTCATGCGGACGGGAGGCGTCACGATGTTGTTTTCTAACGTGGCAGTTGCGGTAAAGGAACGTTTACCGGCTCGCGGTCTATTTCGCGGCATCAAGGTCAGCTAACGGGAAGCTT
This sequence comes from Lissotriton helveticus, assembly GCF_964261635.1. Lineage (NCBI taxonomy): Eukaryota > Metazoa > Chordata > Amphibia > Caudata > Salamandridae > Lissotriton > Lissotriton helveticus. The sequence goes on from NC_136067.1 coordinate 2,006,811,656, forward strand.
CCCGATTCGCGAAGCGGGAACGAAGAAAAAAAAATATTAAAAAAAAAAATTATTAATAAACATATAAAATATATTTTGGGATTTAAAGAAGAATACATTTTACAGCTACAGATATTAGCTGTTAAAAAACCAATGAAATTCACTGAAAAAACCATAGGTTATAGACCATATATAGTTAGGAATTAGCATTTACAAAACCTTGAAAATTCACTGAAAAAACCATAGGTTATAGACCATATATAGTTAGGAATTAGCATTTAGAAAACCTTATTTTACTCACACAAAACCATTGAAATTCCATATATAGTTAGTTGCACTAACTATATATCGCGCACCCGCAATCCACTGCTGATGATGTCACATATTACATCATTCATGACATGGTCAGTGACATCACTGATGACATCACTGATGACATCTCAAATGACATCACTGATGACATCACTGATGACATCTCAAATGACATCACTGATGACATCATGACACACCAATACCAGTTACTACATACGCACTCACTGATTCCTACGTCTACACACACATTCACTCATTCACCCATACAATCACTCATACATACAGTCACTCTTTATTACAACACTATCATATGCACTCATACACCTATGCAGACAGTCACACACTGCCACTCATGCATGGAGTTACTCACACACCAAGTCAGTCCTGTAAAGAATCAATCACACTTCCATTTCCTCATCTATACAGTTAAACACAGAACACCATACTTCAGTGACATCACTGATGACATCACTGATGACATCTCAAATGACATCACTGATGACATCTCAAATGACATCACTGATGACATCATGACACACCAATACCAGTTACTACATACGCACTCACTGATTCCTACGTCTACACACACATTCACTCATTCACCCATACAATCACTCATACATACAGTCACTCATTATTACAACACTATCATATGCACTCATACACCTAGTCAGTCCTGTGAAGAATCAATCACACTTCGATTTCCTCATCTATAGTTAAACACAGAACACCATACTTTTCACACATATACTAACACATACTTACTCTCTTATACAATCACTGATACAAGTACACATTGATATGCACAGAGTCACACACCTCCCAGCCAGCCACACACACACTCAGTCTTCCATACATCCACTCATTCTTCAATATGTAAAACGTATTTAAACTTTACAAAAACACACAGACACTAGATTATGTCATCAGTGATGTCATTTGAGATGTCATCAGTGATGTCATCAGTGATGTCACTGACCATGTCATGAATGATGTAATATGTGACATCATCAGCAGTGGATTGTGGGTGCGCGATATATAGTTAGTGCAACTAACTATATATGGAATTTCAATGGTTTTGTGTGAGTAAAATAAGGTTTTCTAAATGCTAATTCCTAACTATATATGGTCTATAACCTATGGTTTTTTCAGTGAATATATATATACATACATATGTATAAATGCATATGCATATATATGCATATATATATATCGGCATATATGTACGTGTAGAGAGAGGTAGAGAGGTAGGAGGTGGAGAGGTAGAGGTGGAGAGGTAGAGAGGTAGAGGTAGAGAGGTAGAGACTAGTAGAGAGAGAAGTAGAGAGAGGTAGAGAGGTAAAGAGAAAGAGAGTGAGTAATAGAGAGTAGAGAGTGAGTTGTAGAGAGTAGTAGAGAGCAGTAGAGATAGTAGCAGAGAGTAAGTAGTAGAGTGAATAGTAGAGTGAGTAGTAGAGAGTAGTATAGAGTGAGTAGTAGAGACTGAGTAGTAGAGAGTAGTAGAGAGAAAGTAGTAGAGTAAATAGTAGAGAGCAGTAGAGAGTGAGTAGTAGAGAGTAGTAAAGAGTGAGTAGTAGAGAGTAGTAGAGAGTGAGTAGTAGAGAGTGAGTAGCAGAGAGAGAAAATAGTAGAGAGTAGTAGAGAATGAATAGTAGAGTGAGTAGTAGAGAGTAGTAGAGAGAGTAGTAGAGAGTGAGTAGTAGAGAGCAGTAGAGAGTGAGTAGTAGAGAGTGAGTAGTAGAGTGAGTAGTAGAGTGAGTAGTAGAGAGTGAGTAGTAGAGAGTAGTAGAGAGAGAGTAGTAGAGAGTGAGTAGTAGAGAGTAGTAGAGAGTGAGAAGTAGAGAGTGAGTAGTAGAGAGTAGTAGAGAGTGGGTAGTAAAGAGTGAGTAGTAGAGAGAGAGCAGTAGAGAGTGAGTAATAGAGAGTAGAGAGTAGTAGAGAGTGAGTAGTAGAGAGTAGTAGAAAGTGAGTAGAAGGGAGTGAGTAGTAGAGAGAGATTAGTAGAGAGTAGTAGAGTAGTAGAGAATGAGTAGTAAAGAGTGAATATTAGAGAGTAGTGGAGTAGTAAAGAGTGAGTAGTAGAGAGTAGTGGAGAATATTCCAAAGTTTGGCACAGCACCACGTGCACAACAAGTCCAATCAAATCATATCACTTAGAGTCCTTATTGAAGCGCTGAATCTTGGTGTATATTCAAATGCTTTTATTTTCCTTAAGTTTATGTTCCACAGCTAGCCGACGCGTTTCGTTCTGTACAACAGAACTTCTTCAGGGCTTTCTTATTTCCTTTAAGTTCTGTCGGTATTCTGTTGTCATATAACTAAGCGTGGGCGTAAAATCCGTTTCGCAGGCGAATTTGCGTATTTTTGACGATTTTGCGATCCGCAAATCTCGCAAATTTGCCCAGTAATCCGCTAATTTTCAAGCTACGAATTATTTTGCTTGGTCGTGCTTGAAAAATACAATATCGCGCGCGCGGCGTTGACTTACCGTGATTCAGAGTCCGCCGAGTTGTTTTTCTCCTGGTTTTGCGTGTGCTGCGCCATTTTCGATCTTGCTGCGTGATCGCGCGAGAATTTTTGGAACGCAATTACGTTATCGCGGCTTGCCATCTTGCACAGCGAGAGTTTGACAACGCAAATACGTCATAAAGGCCCGCGATCACGCATTGCGGGAGTAAACAATGCCGAACACGTAGATTCGGCGCGCAGCTGACTTCCGGCGGGAGATTTGAACAGCTCGGGTTCCCGAAATTGCAAAAATTGCAATTCTGCACAAGAAATCCACCGCAGGAAGCATAAACCTTGTGAAAATAATGATTTTGATCAGAATAACTCCTCAGATTGACATTTGGCTGCACTTTTTGGTGCAGGAGTCCATTTTTTGGGGTGGGGTGGGAGGAAGTAGTGCCCCAGAGTCTCCAACTTCCTTTTCCTGTCCAGCAGGCTCCTCCCAGTGCTTTGTCCATGTCCTGGTCACTTTTCATTTGGCTGTGGAGCTGGAAGGATTACTTTTTGTGGCTGCTGCTGGATATTTGTATTTGAGGACTTTTTGGACTTTGGAGTTTGGATCACTTTTGGACTTGAGATTTTACAAGTAAGTTGGTGTTGCTTGTTTGGGGCATTCCAGTTGAGGCAACTACAGTTCTAAAACTTTTTTCACAACTTTAACAAAATATATATTGTGGTGGGTAGCCACAGTATCCAGTAGGCCCAGGGTTAGTCATGGGTGCACGATACAAGTGTTTCTGTGATTTTTTTTTAACTTAATCCTCATTTATGTCATGAAATTTTCGCTCACTGTTATATGTTGATTTTTTTATTTTTATTTGGGGTGCCTGTAAAGACTCACTAGCTAGTAGGCCCAGGTGTAGTGAGTGGTGCATGGACCTAGTCTTTCTATGGGGTGTCTTGAATTTAAACATCATTGAGGGCATGGATGGCATGGGATTGTGGTGATTTTGGAGTGTTTTTAGACTTTTTGGGTTGGTGTTGGGGATTGGCCATGTGGGTGGGGGCCATTTTGAGGCCTGGTACAGGCAGGGCCTGGCCATGTGGTGGAGGTCAAGGGGGCATTTTGAAGCCAGGCAGTGTGCTCAGGCCTGCACCCAATTTGCCTTGCTTTCAACCATTATGCCCAGGGGTACTCAGTGGTGCATGGGCCTAGTCTTTCTGTGGGGTGTCTTGAATTTAAACATCATTGAGGGCATGGATGGCATGGGATTGTGGTGATTTTGGAGTGTTTTTAGCCATTTTGGGTTGGTGGTGGGGATTGGCAATGTGGGTGGGGGCCATTTTGAGGCCTGGTACAGGCAGGGCCTGGCTATGTGGTGGGGGTCAAGGGGCCATTTTGAAGCCAGGCAGTGTGCTCAGGCCTGTACCCAGTTTGCCTTGCTTTCAACCATTATGCCTAGGGGTACTCAGTGGTGCATGGGCCTAGTTTCCTGTGGGGTGTCTTGAATTTAAACATCATTGAGGGCATGGATGGCATGGGATTGTGGTGATTTTGGAGTGATTTTCGACTTTTTGAGTTGGTGTTGGGGCTTGGCCATGTGGGTGGGGGCCATTTTGAACCCTGATACAGGCACGGCCTGGCCATGTGGTGGGGGTCAAGGGGCCATTTTGAAGCCAAGCAGTTTGCTCAGGCCTACACCCAGTTTGCCTTGCTTTCAACCATTATGCTCAGGGGTACTCAGTGGTGAATGGGCCTAGTCTTTCTGTGGGGTGTCTGGAATTTAAACATCATTGAGGGAATGGATGGCATGGGATTGTGGTAATTTTGGAGTGCATTACGACTTTTTGGGTTGGTGTTGGGGCTTGGCCATGTGGGTAGGGGCCATTTTGAGGCCTGGTACAGGCAGGGCCTGGCCATGTGGTGGGGGTCAAGGGACCATTTTGAAGCCAGGCAGTGTGCTCAGGCCTGCACCCAGTTTGCCTTGCTTCCAACCATTATGCCCAGAGGTATTCAGTGGTGCATGGGCCTAGTCTTTCTGAGGGGTGTATTGAAATTAAACATCATTGAGGGCATGGATGGCATGGGATTGTGGTGATTTTGGAGTGTTTTTAGACTTTTTGAGTTGGTGTTGGGGATTGGCCATGTGGGTGGGGGCCATTTTGAGGCCTGGTACAGGCAGGGCCTGGCCATGTGGTGGGGGTCAAGGGGCCATTTTGAAGCCAGGCAGTGTGCTCAGGCCTGCACCCAGTTTGCCTTGCTTTCAACCATTATGCCCAGTGGTATTCAGTGGTGCATGGGCCTAGTCTTTCTGTGGGGTGTCTTGAAATTAAAACATCATTGAGGGCATGGATGGCATGGGATTGTGGTGATTTTGGAGTGTTTATAGACTTTTTAGGTTGGTGTTGGGGCTTGGCCATGTGGGTGGGGGCCATTTTGAGGCCTGGTACAGGCAGGGCCTGGCCATGTGGTGGGGAAAAAGGGGCCATTTTGAAGCCAGGCAATGTGTTCAGGCCTGCACCCAGATTGCCTTGCTTTCAACCATTATGCCCAGGGGTATTCAGCGGTGCATGGGCCTAGTCTTTCTGTGGGGTGTCTTGAATTCAAACATCATTGAGGGCATGGATGGCATGGGATTGTGGTGATTCTGGAGTATTTTTAGACTTTTTGTGTTGGTGTTGGTGCTTGGCCATATGGGTGGGGGCCATTTTGAGGCCTGGTACAGGCAGGGCCTGGCCATGTGGTGGGGGTCATGGGGCCATTTTGAAGCCAGGCAGTGTGCTCAGGCCTGCACCCAGTTTGCCTTGCTTTCAACCATTATGTCCAGGGGTACTCAGTGGTGCAAGGGCCTAGTTTTCTGTGGGGTGTCTTGAATTTAAACATCATTGAGGGCATGGATGGCATGGGATTGTGGTTATTTTGGAGTGTTTTTAGACTTTTTGGGTTGGTGTTGGGGCTTGGCCATGTGGGTGGGGGCCATTTTGAGGCCTGGTACAGGCAGGGCCTGGCCATGTGGTGGGTTTAAAGGGGCCATTTTGAAGCCAGGCAGTGTGCTCAGGCCTGCACCCAGTTTGCCTTGCTTCCAACCATTATGCCCAGAGGTATTCAGTGGTGCATGGGCCTAGTCTTTCTGTGGGGTGTCTTGAATTTAAACATCATTGAGGGCATGGATGGCATGGGATTGTGGTGATTTTGGAGTGTTTTTCGACTTTTTGAGTTGGTGTTGGGGCTTGGCCATGTGGGTGGGGGCCATTTTGAGCCCTGGTACAGGCAGGGCCTGGCCATGTGGCGGGGGCCAAGGGGCCATTTTGAAGCCAGGCAGTGTGCTCAGGCCTGCACCCAGTTTGCCTTGCTTTCAACCATTATGCCCAGAGGTATTCAGTGGTGCATGGGCCTATTCTTTCTGTGGGGTGTCTTGAAATTAAAACATCATTGAGGGCATGGATGGCATGGGATTGTGGTGATTTTGGAGTATTTATAGACTTTTTGGGTTGGTGTTGGGGCTTGGCCATGTGGGTGGGGGCCATTTTGAGGCCTGGTACAGGCAGGGCCTGGCCATGTGGGGGGGGGGTAAAGGGGCTATTTTGAAGCCAGGCAGTGTGTTCAGGCCTGCACCCAGATTGCCTTGCTTTCAACCATTATGCCCAGGGGTATCCAGTGGTGCATGGGCCTAGTCTTTCTGTGGGGTGTCTTGAATTCAAACATCATTGAGGGCATGGATGGCATGGGATTGTGGTGATTCTGGAGTGTTTTTAGACTTTTTGTGTTGGTGTTGGGGCTTGGCCATATGGGTGGGGGCCATTTTGAGGCTTGGTACAGGCAGGGCCTGGCCATGTGGTGGGGGTCAAGGGGCCATTTTGAAGCCAGGCAGTGTGCTCAGGCCTGCACCCAGTTTGCCTTGCTTTCAACCATTATGTCCAGGGGTACTCAGTGGTCCATGGGCCTAGTTTTCGGTGGGGTCTCGTGAATTTAAACATCATTGAGGGCATGGATGGCATGGGTTTGTGGTTATTTTGGAGTGTTTTTAGACTTTTTGGGTTGGTGTTGGGGCTTGGCCATGTGGGTGTGGGACATTTTGAGGCCTGGTACAGGCAGGGCCTGGCCATGTGGTGGGTGTAAAGGGGCCATTTTGAAGCCAGGCAGTGTGTTTAGACCTGCACCCAGATTGCCTTGCTTTCAACCATTATGCCAAGGGGTATTCAGTGGTGCATGGGCCTAGTCTTTCTGTGGGGTGTCTTGAATTCAAACATCATTGAGGGCATGGATGGCATGGGATTGTGGTGATTCTGGAGTGTTTTTAGACTTTTTGGGTTGGTGTTGGGGATTGGCCATGTGGGTGGGGGCCATTGTGAGGCCTGGTATAGGCAGGGCCTGGCCATGTGGTGGGGGTCAAGGGGCCATTTTGAAGCCAGGCAGTGTGCTCAGGCCTGCACCCAGTTTGCCTTGCTTTCAACCATAATGTCCAGGGGTACTCAGTGGTGCATGGGCCTAGTTTTCTGTGGGGTGTCTTGAATTTAAACATCATTGAGGACATGGATGGCATGGGATTGTGGTTATTTTGGAGTGTTTTTAGACTTTTTGTGGTGTATAACTGATGTTCCTCTGGCTTCCATTGCTTTTAGGTGCACAAGAGAACCACCAGTGCCAGGAAGAAGTCCTGCAGCGGTGTGGGCAGCACAACGTCACTTGACGTCACGTGTTGCCACAGACAAGACAACTCTGCAACTCGTGCAACTGCGGCCTGCTGTTCTGACATCTCAAGAAGATGGCCCCAAAGAAAGTTGCCCGTAGTGCCTCAGCAAAAAAAAGTTGCCAGTGCCACTGCCAGTAAGAAGGAGCAGAAGAAGCAAGTGGCACCACCTACCAAGGATCCTGGTGTGCCCACAAACACCTTTTTTGGGGGAAAAAAACTACGCCTGCAGCAGCAGCGGTGTCCGCCGGGGACCAAGCTGGAAGCAGCACCTCTGCTTTATTGGGCTCAGTGCCACCACGCAAAGTTAGGTCCAAGACCATGAGTGCTGCTGCCACAGCCACTTTGGTTGTTAAATCACCATCGACCAGTGATCTTGGCTCATCACAAGAAAGTACCATCCAATCAACGCCGGTTGTAACTCAGCTGATGAGTGTTTAACAACCACAGCCACAAACACAGGTGCAACTAGTACAAGCGCAAGTACATGGGCATGGAGAGGCGCAGGTAGTGCCGCAAGGAGAGGTGCAAGTAGAGCCGCAAGGAGAGGCGCATGGACAGGTGCATGGAGAGGTGCAACTAGAGGTTCATGGAGCGGCACAACTGCCTACAACGCTTGTTCCTCCAGAAGTAGGGGCACATCAGGAAATTGATGTTCAAGAGGAGGTATCGTCCGAGGAAGCCACTTCTCCTGATGATGATCCATTGTCTTCCACATCCCCAGCAAGAAAAATGTCAATGAGGGCTACTCCTACTACTGCAAGTTCTTCTACAAGCCCCCTTCATTCTGATGACTTTGATCGTGATTGGAACCCAGCAATGCAGTCTGAGAGTGAGTCACGCCATGAGCCGACAAAGGTAGCTAAGCCTAAAAGGAAGGCTCCAGCAAGGCTTTGACTTATGGTTGATGACGACGAACAAGAAGTGGTGTCTTCTGCTGCTGATGAACAACAGTCTGACAACGACCCAGTCATCACAGTCGTCACTCCAGCCCAAACGGGCATGCAGCAGACAAACATTTTGACCCTATCCCGAATGATTGCTGAGCGGGATATGGGCGGCGTGGCACTGTTACCACCACCGTTAACTACAACACCAGCACGACCTACAGCTTCCATCTTTTTTAGTCAGAAGGGCCTTCATGGACCTCCATCCAGCTCAACCTCAAGTAGTGGTGCTGTAAGTGAACAACAAAAACGAATTCAGCCACGCCCATCCTCCACTTCATCTGGCATTGAAAGTCAAAGTAGCACCTCCACCTTCAGCAGACATCACCAGTGCCTAGTTTGGGACTTCTTTACTGTTAGCGCAAAGGCGGAAAACATGGTCGTTTGTTCGATTTGTAAAGTATCCATTAGTCGGGGTAAGCTTGGTACCAACTATGGTACTGGAGGCCAGAGAGGTCATCTCAAGCAACACCACACTATCATTTGGGAAGCACACATGAGGAAGATCGAGGAAGGCAAAAGAAAAACAAATCCAAATGTATCCCGTGATTTTGCATCTGATGATGACGAGAGGCTGATTGTGCAGGGGGGAAGTGAAGAAGCGACAGACATTTTTTCTGGTACACCCAGTTCTGCTGGCAGCAGCACTGCAGTGGTATCGCCCACACCCTCTACCCCTGCAACATCTATGAGGCACAGTAAGAGTGTGGGAGAGACACCAATGCGATAAACTACATCACTGGGCCTAACTGATTTGAAGATGTCATCATCATCATCATCATCACGTAAAATGATCCAGCCCACCATTCGCGGAATGTTGTGGTCGGAGGCGCCATTTGAACGCAACCACCCAACGGTACGTCTGTATAACGCAAAGCTGGCTAAAATGCTAGCGCTGGACCTTCTCCCTTTTTCTTTCGTGGAAGGGGTGGGGTTTCTAGAATTAGTGGCACAGTCTTCCCTAAATGGAAGGTTCCTAGCCGGTCCTATTTTCCCAGAGTTGCGGTTCCAGCACTACATCAAGATTGGGGCAGTGGAGCTGAGTCGATGGTGCAGGCCTATCTGGATGACCCAACTGAGGTCTTTGTTAATACGAACCTATTGCTGTATTGGTACAAGAAAATGGCTCTATGGCCACTGATCACCAACCTGGCTATAAATTATTTGCCTTGGACACTTGCAAACGTGTCTTCTGAACCTGTTTTCATTGCTGCTGGTGCCATTGTAACTTCAAAAAGGACCCGCCTCTCGGCCAAAATTGTGGAGAGGTTAACACTGATCAAGATGAATCAGCACTTGACACCACCAGATTACAAAGTATGTGAATGCACGCAGGAAGAAGAGGACACCGACTTAGGTGACGGAAGTTCTTCTCTGTTACCTGACCTACTCCCGTCTCAATTCATGGAGTTTGAGGACGAGCTGTACTTCCCTAACACAGAGCCCTGAAAATGACTTCCTTTTTTTTGTCATTATTCACTTTTATTCCTGTGTGTCTTTCTTTTGTTTTGCAACTTTTACCACAACAAAACTCTAATCACCTAATCACAACAAGTCCATCAGCACCACTCTCTTCATCTTATATTCCTTATTGATTTGAAGGTGCCGCAGTCAGTATTCCTGAGGTTCACAAGTTCACAACTCAATCATGCTCCTTTATACTCCTCCTCCAGACTCCCCCTATCCATTTCCCTCAAGGCAGATGGATGGATTACGACAAGTCCCCTCAAGTGGGACTGAAATTACTGACTGGCTACTAAGATGCTTGCTGATTGCTGACAGAGTTACTTCTGATATTGACAGTAGAGGCTGCCCTGTGGGCCCTCACTTTCCGAAGAAGATGCGGAAAAAAAGTAGAACAGGTAATTAATAATTGAGAAGATGGCATGCAGTAGAAAGCAATGGCTGTCTGGCTCTGATGAAACCAATTGCTGTTTGTTTTTTGTGCATGAAATGATGATTCATATGTCTTGTCTTAGTTATTATTTAATCTTTTACACAGTAATTGTAACTCATGTCTAAAACTCTGTTTGTTTTACCTTGTTTAATTCAAAGTGTACTTCAAATTCAGGGGCCACTGTATTGCATTTCACAAAATATGCTAAATGTCCTTGGAGCGGAACGGATTTTTGGCCAATGCTTGCGGCAGGGCCATGCAGACGGTCAAGGCAGGCACCACTGAGTGAAGCATCCTCCTGATGTAGCATACCTAGGCTCTTTGACACAGACAGACAAAGCATATCTAGGGTTTAGGGTTCAGTGCGATTTACTAGGGTTTTTGCGTTTAAGTTGGTATGGTTCACGCTGATTCTAGGGCTCGGGCCCGATGCAGGCTCGTTCATAATGATGTTGGCAATGTTTTAGGGGGGGTTTGGTGTTCTTTGGTCCAGAATTGGCAGGATTTTGGCCTTTTTGGGTGTTTTGCAGGTGCGTGTGTTTGGGTGAAAACTAAGTGAAAACTAGTCGTAGACCTTCTTCTTCTTCTTCTTCTTCAAAGAGCGCAGTGGTTCGATTTTGTTCTGCCTTGCTTAGATTCTTGTGAATCGCTGGAACAAGTGACTGTCCAGGTAAGTTACAAGAGGATCGAGGTAGTGGAAGTGCTGAGAACAGCAATGTTTTGTGAACAGTGCAATTTGCCATGTTTTGAATATACCAGTATTGCATGTTTTTCAGGGGCTGTTTGGGGGTGTTCTACATTTGTGGGGGAGGGTTTGGGGGTCTGGGAGCACTGCTGGCACAGTCTAATTGTTATTGCATTTTTTTTCCAGAAAATCCATGGTATGAAAAGGGGAGTTAGGGCCTAGCTGCAGAGCGTATTTGGACTGAATTGAAGGTAGGCCCATTTTTGCTTTTTGCCTGTTTGGGGGTGTTCTGCTTTTTGGCGGGTGGCTGCAGGAGTCTGGGGGCATAGCTCGGAAGGTCTAAAATTGGAATCAAGTGTTTTGGACCAAATCGGAGGTGAAAAAGTTTTTGCGTTTTTGCTCACTTGCCTGTCTTTGGAGTGCTGTTTTGGGGGGCTTCTAGGTTTTTGTGGGTGAGTTTTGGGGTCTGGGAGCATTGCTGGCACAGTCTAATGTTGATTGCATTTGTTTTTCAGGAAATCCATGGTGGAAAAGGGGAGTTAGGGCCTAGCTGCACAGTGCATTGGGACTGATCTCCAGGTAGGCCCAAAATTTGCTAAGTCTCACTTTTTGCGGTTTTGCTTTTTGGCTGTTTGGGGGTGTTAAACCTTATTTCTGCCTGGGTTGACGGGTCTGGGGGCATTGCTGTGAAGGTCTAATACCGGATAAAAGTGGTTTTGGAGAAAATCGGAGGTGAAAACGTTTTTAACTTTTCAGAGTTTTCGCTCACTTTCGTGTTTTCGGGGGCCTGCTTGGGGGGTTCCTGGTGTTTGGGGGGTTGGGAGTCTTGGAGCAACGCTGGGTATGGATACTTTTGATTGCAAGTGGTTTGGAGAAAATCCATGGTGGCAAAGGGGAGTTAGGGCCTAGTTGAAGAAAGCGTTTGACACTATTTTTAACTTAGGGCTCGTTAGGGTTAGCAGTATTGCATGTGTTTGGGGGTGTTCGAGATTTTGGCAACTGGGTTCTGGGGTCTACTCTTGGAGCACTTGTCGAGAAATGTCTAATTTTGGTTGCAAGTGGTTTGAAGAAAACCCATGGTGGGAAAGGGGGGATTTGGGCCTACTTTACTTTCAAAGTAGGTTTTGTCACCATTTTCCACTAGGCCTCAGACAGGTAGCAGTATTGCACGTTTTTTAGGGTCTGATTGAGGGTATTCTACATTTTAGCATGTGTGTTTAAGGGTCTGGAAGCACTGCTGGGAAGGTCTAATTTTGTTCTAAAATCATAGTTTACAGTACACCTAGCTTGAGGGGAAAGATCCGCAAAATTCGGCCATACTTATTTATCCTTCAAAAGGAGACTCAGAGTACGCCCTTTCAAAACTATTGTACTGTCCATTCTGAAACTGAACGTGTGACTTTTTGCACTACACAGCGTACGTATCTTATATTTTTTTCTCAGTGGTGTTTTAATATCACTTCCTGTTTTTCCATCAATATTTACAGGGCGGCTTTCACCCTGTGCAATGGAAAAAAGGATGAAGTCAGGCTTCACATTAGCGATCCGCAATTCAGCATCCGCCAGGCAGGCAGTGGACAGGGTGTCTTCTGGTCACCAACATTGATCGACAGAGCATCAGATGGAACGGAGGAGTACCGCAAATAAGAGGAATGGCTGGATGCATGCAACTTCCCAAATCCAACAGGACAAGTACAACAACATACAGTAACAGTATCCATTCATTTCTGCTTATCTTTTAAGTAATGTTATTGCTGTGAACTTTCATGAGTGTGACTCTGCATTTCTTTGCTCTCTGCTTCTAAATTCATCCCTCCAGCCATTGTATAGTTTAACTTTGCTATTTTTCAAACTAATTTAATGAACAAAGTGTTTCTCTGAGTGCAGAGATAGGCAAGTGAAAACGCATATTTACTGCAGCCCTGTATTGTCGCATTCTTTCATTCATTAGAAAGTACTACTTAGTTTAAGTAACCTAACCATCCATTTAGCAATCAACTTCATGCCTGCAGTAGTGCATGCACTTCCTTTATGTCCCTTAAAATATTTATGGATATCTTCGTATCCAAAGATTTGTTTATCTTCATTTGTTGTTTGTCCGTGCTGTGTTTTTTTTTTCTCTCTCTACAAAACTTTCCCAAAAAAACCCATTCCCATCCAATTTCCAAACCATAGCCCTCTTCCTCCGGGCTGTGTGGTTTTCATTGATGTGTGAGTAAATGATAGCAAAAATTCCACACACTTGCTGGGGAGGATAAGGTCATAGCAACTGAAAATGAATTACATTTCAAGGCTGCTGAAGGAATCTGAGGATATATTCTTACTCAGCTTGACACAGACCCATGACTATTGGCAAATCAAAGCAGATTTTCATGGGCGCCATCAACTGGATTGATCATGAAGAACATCCTCCTCCTACACGTGGCAAATAATTACGCTGCTGTGTCCTTCACCTTCAGTACTGTTTCTTGTAGTAGTGGCCAATGTCAAATTCCACGCAAGTAGTAGTTATACTTTCAATACTTTAGCATTTGTAAGGCTACAGTATGGCACTGTTATAGAGTACTGTCACGTGCTATAGTATCTATCGTACCGTTCTAATGCTCCGCTCAGGCCAATCAAGGTTTCAATTTCTTTTTTTTCATATGCTGCAACTGCCACTGTGTACCACCACTAGTACCACCACAATGATGCCATTTCAACCGCCCAGGATTGCCAACCTTAATCGCCATGCAGCCAGCCCTGTGCCTAGCCCTATTTTCAAACACGAATTACAGGTAAGATAAGCGTTTGGTGGGAGGAAGAATAATGGAGTAGTAGGAGAGACGAGAGACTAGCGGTAGTACTAGTAAAGTCCTAGGACAATTGAATTCACTAACTCTGTGAGAGGCACTTACTCTTGTAAACATTTGGGCAATTACTTACACAATTTGAATCAAGAAGCCACTTAAGTTTCAGGAAAACAAACTTACAGTTAACCCCCCCCTCCAGCCTCAACTGCAGTAAAAACACGTATGCTATGTTTATGTTGAAAGTAATCATTATTTATATCCCTAACGAAAATAAACTATCCCACAAGACCCGACCCACCCACCCTACCTAACCCCAAAGAATGTCCGTGAAATAAAAAGTCCCCAAAGTCCAAAAAACCCAACTCCAATTACCACCCCCCAAAAGTTTTTAAAATAGGGGCAAGGGACAATCTCTCCTCCTCTAATGTCGCCGGCGGTGTACTTTTTGGGCCAGGTGGTCATGCTCCTTGCAGAGGTTCTTGAGCAGGATTCTCATTTTCTTCTGCTCCTGCTCAAGGTAGGACACCCTGAGGGTTAGGCGGTGCACGCATGCCTTGCACCTGCTGTGGGGGGCAGCGGATTTTTTGGCTACTTTGCGGTGGCGGGTAGCTGCGGTACCACGGCTCCGTACCGCTGGAGGGCTGCGCTGACTGGCTGAGCCAGGAAGTGCGGAGGAGGATGCAGTTGGCGCTGTGGATGTTGTGGAGGTCGACTGCGTGTCCTCCTCCTCCTGGGCCACCAGCCGCCGATATTCGGCGACAGTCGCCTCCAGTTTCCGTTGCCGGGCCCGTCTAGCCAGCTCCTTCCATGACAGTTTGGAAGGAGCATCTATATGAAGAAAGAAAAACATAGTCTGTAACCAATGCTCTTTAAGATTAACACAAATAATTCAGCAGAAAGTTGTGCCACAGTAGAACTAGCAACTTGCAAGCACCTTACATAACATTTGTGGCCTGTATCTATCTAACCTCCCACTTCTTCAGCCTTGCTCTAACATTAGTGGGAGTTTCAGGAATCAATTCTACGAGCACTATGGACTCACTATATTAGAGTCGACTATGACAGTACACCAGTCTTATTCTTATTCTTCTCTCTTGTTTAGCGAAATTGGTACGTAAACTTCTGAAAGCGGGCATAATGCCAGCGCAGTCAACTTGCCCCCGTGAAAAACAGACACACGCCATGATGACACATGCTTGCGTTACTGTACCAGTCCAGTACATGCAGGTGGTGAACCTCTTACTTTTCTATTACGGGTGGCACTGAGAATACTCTGGTACAAGGGCTACTGCTTAATTAATTTAACTTTCACCCTACAGTGCCAATGACTACTAGAAAAGGAAAATGAAGAAGATAAATACCATGATTATCTATCCCTTCACAGGATATGTATTTGATTACATATGGGATGACTTTAGGTGCTTTGTTTTTTATTGAGTGAACACTGATAGGCCACACATGAATGACAGAGTTGTACTAAAATTATTAACAGAGGTAATGAGTCTCCCCCGTAATCGCCGGATATATGCTGTGCTTGCAAGTCAAACTACTGCTACTATTCATGGTAGTAATCGTAAAAATTACAACTTCTATTCCTCGCCTTTCCTACACTGGAACGGCCGTGCGGGTGCGGTGTTACATGCTCTTCAAAGTAACACTTAGTTCATCCAGTGACCGTCTACTCTCTCGACATACACATATGGGGCCTCATTTATGAAAAGTGACACTTCACTGCGTGGAAAACAGCGATGCGTCACTTTTCACTGCATCCTCCTTGCAACACCAATGATGCGCCATATTTACAGTATGACACATCATGTCGCAAGGAGTTACAGATACGTCAGTATTTCTGACGTATCTGTAAGCGCAAAAGTGCATTGATGGGGTGTGTCACAAAAGTGACGCAACTCCAGCAATGCGTCCTTTCACATGGGGAAAGCCCGATGTGAAAGGGCTTGCGTCAGTCTTACGCCTGCTGTGAGGCAGACGCAAGATTTTGACGCAACATCGTCCTAAAAGTGACGCAGTGAAATCTATGAGATTTCACTGCGTCACTATTACGAGGCTTTTTGCGGGGGAAAGCCCCCTCTGCATACATTATACCTGACGCAGGTATAATGTAGCGCAGGGGTTTACAAAGTGACACATCTGCTTAGATGTGTCTTTTTGTAAATAGTGCGCAACAGGAGGCATGTTTTACGCCGCCGATGCGTCACAAAAAGTGACGCATCAGAAGCGCAAAACTGACGCAAGGCCTCATAAATGAGGTCCATGCTATCTATGAGTCAGATAATACCATGATCCAGGCATCCATCAATTCAAAGTAAATGTCAATCATTCTTCTTAATGTCTCACCTGGACAAGCCTTACTTTTTCTCACGGTAAAACAACATTTTCATTTTATTTTGGAAACGCAAGCCATGCATCCGTGCTTGACTTGCATTTGAATTTCAACCAAAGGATATATTGCGCACACATACAGTTTCTGTTTCACCCACCCAGGTAGTCCTCTTCCCTTTCTCCTTCCACCCATCCTTGGTTCATCCTTCAACATGCATCATATTCCCAACCACCTCGGGCAGCATTCAAAAACACATATCATTCTTTGACAGTCATCATTACTTTTAACTCTTCTTAACAGTATAGTATACTTGTACTGTACAACATATACACCCGTGCAGAGAGCACACTTTGCAGTCTGCAATTTCAATAAGTAAGGAATATAATAGCTTACCACTGTCCGCCACTACCGTGGCATCCCCCACAGCAGCTTCCGCTGGCTGTTGCACCGCCTCCGCCCCAGGAGTGCCCACCTCCGCACTGGCCCCGGCACCGGTGGATTGTTGTGCCGATGTTCCGCCTAGAAAATACATTTCAGATTCTTAGATGCCATATACACCACTCCCTAGTATTTTGTCTAGGAATGAAAAAATGTCACTACGACTACACAAACAAATTTAATAATTTGTGACTGTCTAGTCAAAACTAAAAATTGCACTTTTATCAGGGTATGGTGTTGTCTTGCTACACTTTTTGGCACAACTGATGAATGCTTGCTTTTTAACAAGCACAGTTTTTCTCAAAACAGACAGAAGCTTCCCTTCTAAGAACAAGAGCAAGATCAGATCATCATCACTAGGATGGAGACAGCAACGATTCAGCACCACAAAGAAGATTTGAAGTTCCAACCAGGAGAGGGCTCGCCCACAATTAATGTGTGAAATCACTAAGCACTTTTCCATTTTCAATCCACCATTTATGTTGTATGATGAACTTGATTTTAATAAATGTTTTTACTTTTAATAAAGCGTTAAAAACGTACATAGACTTTGTGGTTTTTAGTCATGAGTGAGTGAGCGAAAGGGTTTGCAATTTGCAAGCATGAGTCTGTGGCTCTGACAGTTCTGGAGTCTGACTCTGTAGTCTTATGTCCTGGGTTGGATAATTATCATTGGGGATCAATCATCGATGAATTAGGGTGCTAAATGACTCTGTCACACTAGCTAGTCAGTAAGGAGATTGGGGGTTCAAATTCTGTTATGACTGAGGTATGTGCAAAGTCTAACTGCGCCTATTATAGTTGATAAACAATGCACTATTTCGTGTCCATAGTCATGTTTGTGCAGAATTGTCCCTGCAACAATAGTAGTATGGATTGTCCTCCTATCCAATCAAAAAGTAAACTAGTATCTTATTCTTTCTTAGAGGTCATTGACAGTTTATTGTTGGGAATTGTCAAAGAATAAAGATTTTGAAGACTTAAAAAGACATTATGGACAACCCAGAGGACTGCACCCAGTGCATAAAGCTATTGCTGAATAGAATGGGAGTTTTGTTTAACACCTTTTGCCAACTGTGCAAGCTTAGTTAGCTACACACACAGACTAATAATAATAATCTAGTAGTACCACAGGGAGTCTTAGTAGAGGCAGGATAAGAATTTAGAAACAGTCTACAAGAAGATCAAAGACGATTTAGAAAAAATCAAATGAGGAACGTTAGTAAAAAATAGGTACTCTAAAAGATAGGGAAGTATAATTATTAATATTAACATAAAAACGTACTGGTGCGAGCAGAGGAGCCCTCGCCGGACCGATCCTGGCCTTCCTGGTCCTCTTCCACCTGCGCTGCTACCTCCTCCTCTGTCCTCTTGACCCTGGGGGAAGCTGATGTACAACATGAAAGAAAGACCCAAACATGGATGATTGTTGTCAACCAAATCAAACATTTCAAAAGAACAATAACAAATTATTTCGGGGAAATAGCAAATAGACAACAATTGCACTACATTTATTGACCTATTTGATGTGGTCTACTAGGATATTAGTATTTCTGGATTCGCGGACCGTCGACTTGGAAAGTTATGTAACTCACTAAACCAACTACAAAAAGGTTCGACTAGGACTGGCAGGCAGCACTACACAGCACGCGAAGTGACAGACAAAGTCCATCGTGATTGCAGACGAGTGAGAACACTAAAAAGTACGTTTCCTACTACATAACCAGTCATTAAAATACTCAAACTATCAATCCACCACCCCTATCTCTTATTAGTGGCAGGTGTACAAAGGAAGGACTGGACTTGAGTCTCTAGGGGCAGATTTACAAGTCCCTTGGGCTCTTTTCATCCGTTTTTTGCGTGACGTTTGTGACGCAGTGGCAGCACAAAAGAGGTGCCATGGTGCGGGGTATATTAACAAGGTGACGCATCACGTTGTAAAGCCCTGCGCCATCAGGGGGCGTTCCGGCAGAAGGGATTGCGTTCCTGCGCAGGAACGTATCCTAAAAGTGGCTGAGTGAAATCTACAAGATTTCAGTCAGTCACTTTTAGGTCAATGCTGCGTCACTCAAAACCCTGCGCCTGCTTGAACCAGACGTACGTCTTGACGCAGCATTGGGTAGATAGGGCAACCTAGAGCATTGCTGGAGCTGCGTCGTGGTTGCGACACAACTCCAGCAATGCGCTGCCTTTAGGGCACAGATGCGTGACGCTTCTGTGTCGTTTTTGCCCCATGGTGCGCCACATTGTAATGCGGCGCACCATGGGTGGTGGGGGCGTGGCGCACAATTACTGGCGCATCCCTGCTAATTTGCAGGGATATGCCAGTAATTGTAAATTTGCCCCTTAGTGTCTAGCATTACGCAGTTCTGTAAAGTACACTCATACATAATTACTCAGGCCAATGAAATGAGCACAAAAAATCGAAAACAAATAAGCATAGTAGCACCAACACTGAGCAGGAGAGCAGTGCACCTGAAATGCAATCACAGAACAGTTTGAAACATAATTTACCTACAATCTAATCTGCAGCATTATTGCTCTTCGGAAAAAACAAAAATTTGCAATATGATAACACATAGAACAAGAGAAAACAGAGTAGCGATTAAATAGCTACTACTACTCACCAAGCCCGGGTATCTCAACGATTAGCAGGTCGAGCAGGTCGTGTTCATGGTCCAGGAGGTCAGACCACCGGTGCGTGGCCTAGTTGTAGGTGGGCCGGACCCAAGAGTGTTTATACATGGCCAGGCAACCTTCTCCCACAGCTTCCGACGCTGCCGGAGCCCGTACCCGCTAGCGATCCTGCTGCCTGCTGCGATGGTCTTGGGGAGGAGGCGCTGCACATAGTAAACCAGTGCGGCCACCTCCTCCGCACTGAAGATCTCCCGGGCTGTGACTTGCTCCCCCCGCAATCGCCCGCATGGGAGCCGGGTACGGGGTGCGGGACCCTTCCCCTTCTCCTTCCCGGCTCCCTTTGCCATGGTCCTGGACAGGAATGGAAATAGTAAATAGGAAAGAAAATAGGGAAAAAGTAAATAAAAGAAGAGGCAAAAAAGTAGTTTTAAAGTAACCAAAAGTAGAAGAAAACACAAAATATAGATCTAGAAAAATAGAGGGAAAAAAGAAAAAAAAAACTTCAAACAAGCAAAGGATGGAAAAGATTGAAGCTTGATAGAGAAAGCCTGCCCAGCACCATAGCAATGAATGAAAAACAAGATGGCCACGCCCGTTGAGGACCACGTGGGTAAGTTTGCACCATATTTCCCCCGTGAGCACGCAAAAACACACGCAAACTTGTAATAGCGCGCCGCACACAACGCGAGATTGCCAATAGCGCCCGGAAATTGAAATACGCAACGTGCACAAGATGGCCGCGCCCATGTACGACCGCATGGGTAACTTCGCGGTTGGTGCGCTGCGAGCGGCTCGCGAATACGCCAAAAAAACGCGAACACGCAACACGCTTTCGCACTAATTTGCGGACCGCGAATTCACAAATTTCGCCCATACTTACATATAACTAGATATTTCTTCCAAATGTAAGATGAGTCGTCAGTACTTTCTTATTCAAAGTGACTAGGTATCAATTTTACCCACACAATTCTGGCAGGCTTGAGTAATTTATAGCATCCTCAAAGTCAGTCTTTCAAAAATTCCAAAGTATAGGACATGATAATCCAAATCCAAATGTTTCTCAAGAAAAGTCTTTTTCAATCATTCGGAATATCGGCGTTTGGGCAGATATGACCCACGGACACGGTTTATGACTTTTCTTGAGAAACATTTGGATTTGGATTATCATGTCCTATACTTTGGAATTTTTGAAAGACTGACTTTGAGGATGCTATAAATTACTGAAGTCCATGGATGCTGCTGGGAACGCCCCCAGCAAGACCCATTGCACACCCCTTTAACGCAGGACACTGTGTTAAAGGGACTGATATTTATCAGGCAGGATTACGTCACAAAAAGTGACGTTCCGGAGGCGCAAGGGGCTCGTAAATAAGGCCCCATAGGTTTCACACTCGTTATAGTTAGGAATTAGCATTTAAAAAACCTTTGAAATTCACTGAAAAAACCATAGGTTTCACACCAGTTATAGTTAGCTGGACATTTTACTCATACAAAACCATTGAAATTCCCCGCTATAGTTAGTTGTACTCACTATAACTTGCGTGCCCGCAATCCACTGCTGATGATGTCACATATTACATCATTCATGACATGGTCAGTGACATCACTGATGACATCACTGATGACATCTCAAATGACATCACTGATGACATCACTGATGACATCATCCATGTGACAATCAAATTCACCTCATCACACACTAGTATAATCTTTCATCACTCACTGTAAAATAGAAAGTGCCATATTTGAAACCATTGACACACCAATAGAAATGTCTAAACACCCACTCAGTTATTCATAGAACTATACACACATCTAATCACTTACCTATAGATTCAGTGTTCAGCGAATTCAGCGAATTCAGCGAATAATCAAGAGAACACTGTAAAATATACTTATATGCCTATTTCAACATTAAACACCAGCACACATTGTATTCCCTTATAAAAACATCCTTCTGACTTATGCAAACAATTGATTATATTTACATTTACTCACCTACACACTTATACAAACACCACTTCATCTATTTATATAGATAGTGTGTTATAAAATCACTGTTACAAGTATACAGTTATCCATATAGTGACTCATAAAATCACTAAGTCTTAGGCACACTTAATTAGATATAACTGTCACATACACTGCTTTTTTCATGTTTAATGGAGATATACCATTGAGAGAAATATTTCATCACCACCACACCCATAAACATATACACTCACTGAAACAACTGTTGTTATAACATGTAGTCTTAACCTCATATACCTACTGAATGAACTAGTCACACATTTTTTGGCAATCACACACCCCCCACCAAACCACATAGACATTCATTTACCAATACAAATACTCAGTTAAGAAACCCATAACAAATATAGTCTTTAACATAGCAATTAAGACAAAGCAATAAAGACTTTCACACAGTTTAGTAACTACACATTATATATAGTGAGACTCTACAAATTAGTCAAGGAAACAATCAATGACACTGTTATGAAATCCACCATCCACACATTTATATTCATATATCCACTCATTCTTCAATACAAAGTAGTGTATTTATAATACATATTTAAACATCAAAGCAAAGCCTTGCGCCGCCGGTGCGTCACTTTTAACATGGGAAAAAGTGACGCACCGGCGGTGCAAGGCCTTCATAAATAAGGCTCATTATATTTTAATAAATGGAAGAAGGTCTATGGCCTTTCAGTTTAGGAACGATGCATGAAAATGCTAGTGGTTAGACAATATGTCTTTATCAATTAGCTGTCTTCATGCGAAGCACTATCACGTTTCTATTATGCTATTGTGTAAGGGGAAAAAAACGCGCCAAAACCGACAAAATGGCGAGAGGTGCATGTATGTAATGTGTTGGATCGTACGCAAATCAGTGTTGAGAAGAACTACTGTATTGAGATATCTTTTGAAGGTTGCAGTATTGCATTTGAAGTACAGTACGAAAAACAATGGAAATATTATTGATAGAACATATTTTTCTCTTATGTATTAAAAAATATTTTAGTTTATGGAAAATTAAAGGAGCAGAGGTGTGTGAGGCGGAAATAAGCAGTTCAAATGCGAAATGGCATTTACAGTTATAAAAAACTCATTCTATATTACACATTAATTAGGGCACATGTAGCATATATTAGCGAGTTTTGCTTCGAGTACGTTTGAAATAACATAAGATAAGATATACAATAGAATTGTTGAGATTAGACTTTAATAAAAAATAAAGTTCAAAATCGAGTAGCTGAAGAAAAAAAAATTTGGCCACATAAAAGATCAAAATTTAACCAGTAGGAAATCATAATGTTCACTGTTAGTAAAGCCAATAGGTCTGTTCATGTTAAGAAAATATCCAAGAAAACGTGAAAAAGGTAGGGAGGCAAAACGAAATGTGGACGTCAATGGCTTGCATAACAGTCATCCTAGGATTGTGTAGGCGAAGTAGGCAGCAACTGCTTCTAACAAGAAGTCACTGTTATGATCCGAAAACATGTCAGCCATCCAATTGAAAAGAGGAAAGCAGCATTCATGATCTGTTATTACCGGAGCCTCTAGTACCATCAGAGGACAGCTCGGTGGGTTTCCAATGTAGCTGTCTGTCAGGAAATCTTGCGCCGCTGCAAATATATCCCAATGACAAAGATATTTAACATTACAGGGATTCCACTTAAATAAGTCATGTAATTGAAAGTGCCTGCATGTGGACGACTAAATACATGTTTAGGCGTTTAATATGCAGCTTTGAAAAAAAACGTGCGTATGGTTCAAAAATAAAATGTAAAGGTTTAAAACAGGAGGGTCAGATGTATGGCAGATAAAAAAAATTACTACATGTTTTTCAATTGAGTTTTAGTATTGCTGTGTCTTATACATTTTGAAGGGGCGGATCTAGGCTCATGGTGGCCGTGGGCAGGGAGCGTAGGTAGGGGGCCCTGTAACAGGGGGTCCGGGCGGGGCGGAGTGCGGAGCCCAGTGAAGAGGGGGGGGTCAGGGTGTTTGGAAGTGGAACAGAGCCAGAGGACACGTAATTCCTGGCATGGGCCATCACAGAAACATGTATCTATTGTCAGAGGATTATTATATTAAGGATATATATTGGCATGGTGGTACCTGGGTTTTGGTGATCCAGTGCAGGTGTACAGCTTGCATATGCCTAAGGCGAGCTCTGCATTTTCTGTGTATGCAGTTGTTGTCCGTTACATGGGTATTTACAAAACGTGTGTGTGGTGAAAATTAAATGTAAAGGTTTAAAGCAGGATTTTCCCCAGATGCATGGCAGATTAAAACAATTACTACATGTTTTTCAATGGGGTTATCTTAAACATATGTTTCATTATCTACTGTGCAGTTTTTCTGCATGTTGCCTATTCTTTGATTTTTATTGTTGCTGTGTCTTATACATTTTCCAGGGGCGGGTATAGGGTCATGGCAGCCCTGGGCAGGGAGTGTAGGTAGGGGGCTCTGTAACAGGGGGTTTGGGCGCGGCGGAGCGTGCAACCCACTGAAGAGGGGGGGTGGATCAAGGTGTTTGGAAGTGGAACAGAGCCAGAGCACGCCAAATTCCTGCCATGGGCCGCTACGCAAATATGTATGCATCCTTAGAGGATTATTATATTAAGGATATATATTAATATGGTGGCTCCTGGGGTTTGGTGGTCCTGTGCAGGTGTACTGCTTGCATATGCCCAAGGTTGGCCCTGTATTTTTTGTCTATGCACTTGTTCTCCGTCACATGGGCTTTTAGTTATGAAGGCCTTGTGTCACTGGTGCATCAGTTTTAACATGGGAAAAAGTGACATATCTGTGGTGCAATGGTTTCATAAATGAGACATTTTGTATCTTATTGTAATGATAGAGAATCTTGGGGAATTTATCTGTTATGCTTGTTCTTTGCTATAATGGCTCTATGTTGTGTAAGAAATAAGTCTGTAATAAGTTAATTAAATTTTATTATTTTCTTTTTTACAGTGTTTGGTGCTGAAAAGCAACAACCTGCCTTCTGAATTACACAATTTGAGGAATTATATATTTTTTTTTCAGGTGAGTTGGTATTTTTGCATAGGCAATTTTTGGATTCCACTTAAATAAGTCATGTAATTGAAAGTGCCTGCATGTGGACGACTATATACATGTTTAGGCGTTTAATATGCAGCTTTGAAAAAAAACGTGCGTATGGTTCAAAAATAAAATGTAAAGGTTTAAAACAGGAGTTTGCAAAGCGGTCGTGGAGGGTCAGATGTATGGCAGAATAAAAAAATTACTACATGTTTTTCAATTGAGTTATCTAAAAAATATGTTTCATTATCTACTGTGTAGTTTTTCAGCATGTTGCTTATTGTTTGAGTTTTACTATTGCTGTGTCTTATACATTTTCAAGGGGCGGATCTAGGCTCATGGTGGCCATGGGCAGGGAGCGTAGGTAGGGGGCCCTGTAACAGGGGGTCCGGGCGGGGCGGAGTGCGGAGCCCAGTGAAGAGGGGGGGGGGTCAGGGTGTTTGGAAGTGGAACAGGGCCAGAGGACACGTAATTCCTGGCATGGGCCATCACAGAAACATGTATCTATTGTCAGAGGATTATTATATTAAGGATATATATTGGCATGGTGGTACCTGGGGTTTGGTGATCCAGTGCAGGTGTACAGCTTGCATATGCCTAAGGCCAGCTCTGCATTTTGTGTGTATGCAGTTGTTGTCCGTTATATGGGTTTTTACAAAACGTGTGTGTGGTGAAAATTAAATGTAAAAGTTTAAAGCAGGATTTTCTCCAGATGCATGGCAGATTAAAAAAATTACTACATGTTTTTCAATGGGGTTATCTTAAACATATGTTTCTTTATCTACTGTGCAGTTTTTCTGCATGTTGCCTATTCTTTGATTTTTACTGTTGCTGTGTCTTATACATTTTCCAGGGGCGGGTATAGGGTCATGGTAGCCTTGGGCAGGGAGCATAGGTAGGGGGCTCTGTAACAGGGGGTTTGGGCGGGGCGGAGCGTGCAGCCCACTGAAGAGGGGGGGGTGGATCAAGGTGTTTGGAAGTGGAACAGAGCCAGAGCACGCCAAATTCCTGCCATGGGCCGCTACGCAAATATGTATGCATCCTTAGAGGATTATTATATTAAGGATATATATTAATATGGTGGCTCCGGGGGTTTGGTGGTCCTGTGCAGGTGTACTGCTTGCATATGCCCAAGGTTGGCCCTGTATTTTCTGTCTATGCACTTGTTCTCCGTCACATGGGCTTTTAGTTATGAAGGCCTTGTGTCGCTGGTGCATCAGTTTTAACATGGGAAAAAGTGACATATCTGTGGCGCAATGGTTTCATGAATGAGACATTTTGTATCTTATTGTAATGATAGAGAATCTTGGGGAATTTATCTGTTATGCTTGTTCTTTGCTATAATGGCTCTATGTTGTGTAAGAAATAAGTCTGTAATAAGTTAATTAAATTTTATTATTTTCTTTGTTACAGTGTTTAGTGCTGAAAAGCAACAACCTGCCTTCTGAATTACATAATTTGAGGAATTATATTCTTTTTTTCAGGTGAGTTGGTATTTTTGCATAGGCAATTTTTTTGGGTGCACATGAAAATAATGAAGAAGATTTTTTTAAATGTTTGTAAAATTTCATTTTGAAATATGATTTTATTTTGAATTATTCACATGGGTTGTATCTGCTTATACTAGATATGTATTTTGAGATATTCTCCAGTGACAGTTGAAATTAACTTTTAATGGGCTTGGTGCATGTGTTGTTTTTGATGGAGTTCAGATTTACGGATCATTGGGTTATAATTCTTTCTTGTTTCCATTACTTAAATCTTGTGAAGTGCTCATGATTTCTGAAATCTTGTTGCATTATGTTTGTCAGTCTTTCTCCTTTATTTACAGAGAGGTATTATGATATGGTTCTAGGTGTGATGGGTATCTTTCCTGCATATCTGTGATTATACTATGTATAGGTATTGTTTTACATATTCATGCAGAGGTTTATTATGAGGTTGTTCTTCATGCTTAGTATGACATTTTGTATATGCTATGAGATTTACATGGTGAGTATGCTGTTGAAACATAAAAGGAACTGTCTCTATGGAAAGTAGTAATCTGTTAAGTGAATGCTATGGTTTGTATAGTGTGAGCCTAGAAAGTGTCTGGGCAGTATTGGAAATGTTAATATATGGTCACATTTCAAATATACTGAACTGATTCAAAATATGCGACAGGCAAAGGATACTAAATATGGTAATATTCTTCAAGATATATGGATTGGAAAACTAACTGAAGATGCGAAACACACTCTACGAACACAATTACTTTCTAAGCTGTTTCCTAATGAAGATAATGTACCTGAGAAAATATATAGTAAAGAGGTAGCAGATAAATCAGTGATATGCTTGATGCCAACTGTGAAAGAATGTTCAGTTTTTAATGAGAAAATGTTGAATTTAGAAAATCAAGAAATTAGGAAACTGGAAGCTAAAGATAGAATAGAGCATGAAGGTAGTACTATTGTTTTGTCTGAAAAGTTGAAGTTAAAATTGGATTCTCTTCAAAAAAGTATATCTAAAACTGCTGGTTTAGAGAAAAATCTGTATGTATGTTTAAATTGTCGGATAATTTTAAGGAGAAATTTACATGTAGAGAGAGGATTGGTAAATGGAGCAATGGGTAATGTTGTTGGTTTTGTCAATTATACAAATAGAGATGAGATTGAATTTTTAAGAATAACATTTGATGGAATTGAGGAAGTTCAGCAAATTAGTCGCTGTTCAAATCGTTTTTTGCTTGTGAAAGACTTATATGTCCGTCGGAAGCAATTTCCAATTTGTTTGGCATATGCAGTGACTATTCACAAATCTCAAGGTTTAAGTGTAGATTGTGCTTTGGTAAATATTGGAAGCACTGTATTCAAAGAGGGTATGGCATATGTTGCTTTATCGCGAGTTAGAACTGTATGTGGACTTTATTTAATTGATTATGATGAGACAAAGATTAGTGCAGATTTAAATTGTGTGAAGGAGTATAATAGGTTAAGAAGAGAATATGCTCCAAGTTTACCTCAATATCCTTTAATTGAAAGGCGTATGGTTGGTCAGAAAAGGAAAAATGAGGAGAAATGTGCTGAAGTAGTTGAGAAACGACGAAAAAAAGATGTAGCTGTTGTTGGTAGGCATAAGAAAACAGTTAGTATTGAAGAGATTGTTGGATTTAAGTTTGAAAACAGGTCTGGTGTCAACTGTTATGCAAATGTAGTAGTTAATGTTGTTTTTTTTCTAAAAAATGTTAAGGAACAGATTGTAGAAAATCAGGAGCAAACATTTTTCTATTCCTTAAATTCTATATTTGAAAAATGTAGTAGTGGTGAAAGTGAAGTAGGAAGTGTTTCAGAATTAAGGAATGTTTTAGACATATGTGCAGGAGTAAATCAATTTTCACAGAATATTCAGCAAGATTGTCAGGAATTTATTATGTATATGTTTACAGTTTTGGAAGATGAAGGTGTAGATATTTATAATCTTTTTGGTCTTTCTTATAAATAGGAACATAAGTGTGATAATTGCTCATTTTCAAGTAGTACTGATATAAACAGTGAAAGATTTATATATTTAACATTACCAGACTGTAAAGAAGTGTCTTTTAATTAACTAGTTAAAGATGCGCATCAGAACATGGTCTGTTCTCAATGTAAGTCTAAAATGTTATCAACTTTATTTATCCATAGATATGGACAATATGTAATATTAATGTTTCAACGATGCAGAGCTGATGAGAGTAAATTGGCAACTTTAATTAAAAATGTTGTGGCTACTCAAGTATCTATTTCTAGAAGAACATTTGTAACTGTAGCCATAATTTTTCATGAAGGGCCTTCCACATCATCAGGACATTATACAGCCTATTTGAAGTGTGGAAGTGGCTGGACGCTTTGCAATGATACCCAATTGACTTTTAAGAAACGTTTGCCTTTTGACTTAACTAACTCCTATCTGCTTTTTTTGGAACCCACATTTCAGTAGAATCACTTGCTGTAGGAAGATTAATACTGTAAAGATATGAAACTTTCTTGTTTACAAATATCATGTGACTGAGGGTCTAAAATTCTATAAATGAAATTTGTGTTTGGTATAGTGATAACATCAGGTAGAAATTTAGTTAATGTTTGATGGTATAAAACATGTTACACATTTTTTCTGTAAAGGTTCACAAAAGAATAGATAAGATTCAGATTAAGAAATTTCAGAAAAAAACTACTTAACTCATAGTATTTGGCCATGTGGAAAAATATGAGAGAAGAAAATGAGTACTTTAGATAATTATTTTAGAACATATATGGACGCAAGTTTTTGGGAGAGGTATTTAAAAGATAATGAGTTAACTTATACAATTTGGCCACGCGGAAAGGTATGAGAGAAGAAAATGTATACTTAAGATAGATTTTTGTAGGAGATACTTGCACGGTGTTTTTTTTAGATATATTTCAAAATAGGTCGTATAGTTTAATTAGTTTGTAACTGTGGAATATGTAGTGTGCTTACTCAAGAAATTGCGAATTTGAGAAAAACATTTAAGATATGTTTTTTTCAGGTATTTATAATATGTATGGAGATTTTGGATGGGTTTTTTAAACACAATCATTTTGATTGTGTTTTTTTTTCCCCGCTGTTATATGATGATTAATATTGAAATCACTGTTTATAGTGAAAATCAATGTATTCTGAGGACAGCAAAAATAAACCATTTAATATGTTGTTTGAGTTATTTTGTTACATTGAATTTAGAAATATGTATTAAAACATATTTTTTTTACTGTCTTTCACAGATATTATATTTATAAGGTAAGTACAAGTAATAACATACGAGAGTTTTCTCTGCCTCTCTCTTATTGACTCCTACTTTTTTTTATTTTATGAAATGCACATTATAATCTTATTTTTACTTTTCTTCCACAGGTACTACGTTTTTAAAAGAAATTTACTTTACTTTTTTACTATTTTTTAGGTAAGTATAAAAAATAAAGAAACTTTTACATCATTGTGTCATTTCTTTGTCTATCCTGCTTAACGCAATGTCATGTTTAATATAAGCACTTCCACATAGGATTGGGTGCATTGTTATAAGGTATGCTTCAAAAGTGATTTAATGAAATGAGCGACATTTCACTGAGTGAGTTCAGCAACACTGATATATGAAAACATTGGTGGGAAATTATATTAAATGTTACATGTTGTTCTTTCCAAGAGTTTAAGTCCTTTGCTGCAGTCGCAATTCTGCCTCAGCATTAGGGAGCCGGGGGGCTGAGTGGTACTTCTATGCTCATGATAGAGCTACTCCTTCATGAGCCACGGTTGAGATCTGTTCATGATACAGTGATTCTGTCATGGCTCTGCTTAGTCAATAGAACGTGTCATGGAGGCGCAATATTAGTGCTGTGCAAGCACAGCGGCAAGCTCATGACAAAACTGGTCCATCCTGACGACAGCTGAGGCAATGCTCGTGATGGAGCGGCTCTGTCATGAGGATGGAAGGACTTAACAGGTGTTAAAAAAACCTGAGAGAGTGTTGGTTGTAATTTAAAGGGCACTTTAAAACACATTGTGGCAGCTTTATGTTGACGTTGCGTCTCTTTGCGCCACAATTTCGTCAGTTTATTTAATACAATGACAGTGGAAATAATGTACCATATTTACAACGTTATGGATCTAGGAGATATGTCACATTCTAAAGCCCTGCACCATAAGGAAGTGTTCCTCTGAAGGAATGTGTCTTGAAAGTGGCTGGCTGTAATGCATGATATTTCACTCAGTGACTTTCAGACCTATGCTGTTTCAAAACTGTGCATGTGCTTGAAGCAGGCATAGGTATTGACGCAGTATTGTGAATATAGTGCATTGGTGAGCCTTGCTGGAGCTGCATCACACTTGCAATGCAACTCTAGCAATGTATTACTTTTTCAGCACAGATGTGTTACGCATGTATGGTGTTTTTGTACCATGGTGCGCCACATTTCAAATGTGGCACACCATGGGTAACGGAGCACTAGCATACTGTGGTGCACATTAACTGGTGCATATCTGGGTATGAAGTAGTTAACATTAATCTGCCCCATAGGTTACAAATCCACGTTTAGTAGACTGTTTGGCCTTTGTAGTTTTATGTTTTTTCTGTTATTCTATGTAGGTATGTAATATTGCAATATTTTTGTCACGAAAAAGAAGCCATGAGTATTGCGTTTGTGAAAGATTGCAAGATTTTTAAAATTAAAAAGCAACAACCATGGCATTGTTTAATATAGTATTGTAAATACTTATCTTTAACAATGATGAGAGAGTAAAAAAAGGTTAATCTGATGTTTTAAAGTTATTCACAGGCTTCTTTAGAGGAAGTATTCTATATGATTGTAGCGTGGGTGTTTCACTTTTTTATAGGTAATACAATGCATTCTGTATGCTGTAGCAGGAGGAGTACTACATGCTTGAATATTCTTCAGTGCTTATTTTCATTTCGTAAGTGGTGTTGAGACCGAAACAGAACTTCAATGGATCGGAGGGGCTGTTCCTGTGCATCTGGAGGACTGCCAAGCCGTTGCAGCAGTGGGAGTGAGGCTTCTCACAGGGGCGTAGCGCAGCTCCTTTTGATGCTCACAATTGTAGATAATAGGGTAGAGATGTCTGTGGAATTTATAGATGGTTAGTCACACTAGAGTGTGGGCGGCGCCCCTAGCAGTTCATTACGGCACACAGGGGAGCCGTGTTGCACAGTTTGAGAATCAGAGACTTGGGAGATAAACCTTCATATTAGGAAGGCTTCTAAGTGATAAAAATCGCCGGTGCTCGGCGTTAAAAATATCACTGCCATCGGTGGAATTTTCCACGGTGTTAGTGCTTCAACAGAAATGGGAACACATATCTGATAGAAAATCCTGTAACAATCTCAGTATTTCACATTATCGCGTGAAAAGAAAGTCTTTCGAAAGATGTTGAACGTTGTTCTCTTTTGAGAGTAGAAAAGATAGTGAGAAAAGTGGGTGGAGTGCTCCGTGTAAATTGCATAATAGAAACTACTAAGAACCAATTGGAAGTGTTGTTTTCAAGTCACATGACTTCACATGCGCGTCTCAGGACGTGTACGCGGTGATAGTATCTGGTCACGTACGCCATTTGGAAGTAGCGGTCTAATTCAGCGAAGTTTCAAAACCTGAAAAGGAGTAAATCCAAACACATCCGGATTTAATATATCTTCTGAGCTCGATTCAAGCATACAATTGTTAAAGTATAAAACCTTTTATAATTTTTTTTAAAAATAACAAGGTGTGTACATTCGGTCACGCACGAAAGTTTATGAAGACATTCGGCTCCATTTAATGAAAATTTTCATAATATTAAAAAAGAAGCCTAGGTTTAGTCTCTTTGACGTATTATAAGTTCTTTGATGGGTCTATGAAGAAATTCAATAAGTTCAGATTGCAAAGTTTTCACGAAATATATAGGGGGGTGCGCGCAGTCGGTCGCGCACGAAAGCCTGAAAATGCGCTATCCATTTTATTGAGAACTGTTGCCGAGAGTGCGCACACCGGGTCCTGCACGAAAGTTTAGAAAGGCTATTTTTATTTACAGACACATTTAATGCGTTGAAAAAAAGGCAAGGTACAGACTTTCTAATTCTGTATCGCTTTACAAGGAGTCTCTATGCAACTTGAACAGTGAAGAAAACGGCTTGTTTCCGAAAAAAATATTGCCAGAACTTTATTGACAAAAGTATAGGTTGTATACATGAGATATTTCTGAATTAGCATTTTAAAAACCAATGCAATTCACTGAAAAAACCATAGGTTTTACACACGTTATAGTTAGGAAGTAGCATTTACAAAACCTATGAAATTCACTGAAAAAACCATAGGTTTGACACCAGTTATAGTTAGCTGGAAATTTTACTGATATAAAACCAATGAAATTCCACGTTATAGTTAGTTGGACTCACTATAACTTGCGCGTGTAATGCACTGCTGATGACGTCACATATTACATCACTCATGACATCACTGATGACAGCATCCTTGTGACACAGTGACAGACCTCCTTTCACTGTAATCTAACCCTTGAAACGCATATTCAAAAAAAGAAACTAAAATGTTCAAAAAAATGGAGATACCCATACCAGTTACAACAACCAATTCAATAATTCCACCATCTATATACACATGCACTAATTCACCAACAGTTCTATATAGTCACTCATACATATACTCACTCATCATATGTAGTGATACACCTATACATCCTGTTACACACCAACAATCATCCAAAAGTTATTCACACACATACTCACACATGCAAATAAACTATTAAACATCCATTTATTTGCATAAACAGCTATACACACACTACCACTTTACTTCTAAGGAAACTTACACATACTAAGGCCTAGATGTATCAAGCATTTTGCGATTCGTTAAGGCCGAAATTCGCAGAATTTCGGCCTTAACGAATCGCAAACGGACATTTTGCATCTTTTGGGATGTATGAGAAATTAGCAAAATAAGGAATCGCAAAAAATTCGGATTCCTTATTTTGCTAAGGCATTTAAGGAATCGCAATTTTGCGATTCCTTAAATGCCATGTATGAAACTTTTTTACATTGCGAATTCAGGTTAAGGAATCGCAAATTAACACCAATTTGATGTTCGTGTTAATTTACGAAATCCTTTCAAAAACCAAAATATGACAATTTTGAAGGTGGCATGTGACACACATACATGCCCATAGGGCATGTATGTGTGCCATATGCACACACATGTAAGTTTCAGGGGTGCAGCAGGGTGTCCATGAGACACCCCTGCACCCTTGAAATAATTCTCAAATTGCGAATAGCAAATTGCGAATTCGCAATTTGAGAATTACTTCACAATCATTCCTATGGGCCTCCTGTCCCATAGGAATGCATGGGAAATTATTCCTTATTTGCGAATTCCCAAAATGCGAATTCGCAAATAAAGATTAATAAGGAATCGCTAAAAACAAGCGATTTTTTACATACATACCATTTTGCGAATTCTAAATAGCGATTCGCTAAAAATCGCTATTTAAGATTCGCAAAATGGAATCTTGATACATCTAGGCCCAACTCTCTTAAAAAATCACTTATAGAAACACATACTAATTTAAACAGGAACTCTTACAATCCCTCACTCTCACATATAGTCACTTATATACATCAATATTCACAGACATATGCACACTAATCCACCCATACAGTCCTGCACATATGCTGTCTTCAAAACACATACAAACAGAGACTCAGTCATTCATGCATCTATGTGTTAAGTAATACTCCCACCAAACCATACAGACACTCATACTGATACTAAAAAAAACATCTAATAACCTATATACATACACATGTACCTACTCATCAACCCATGCAGCCACTTATACACAAAGTGAAACACTAATACATATATTTAAATATTTAAGCATTACTCAGTAATATATGTATTCACTAAGATATTCAATAATATATACATATATAACACATATTTATTTTTCAGAAAGACACACATTCACTGGATGGTGTCATCAGTGATGTCATGAGTGATGTAATATGTGACGTCATCAGCAGTGCATTACACGCACAAGTTATAGTGAGTCCAACTAACTATAACGTGGAATTTCATTGGTTTTATATCAGTAAAATTTCCAGCTAACTATAACTGGTGTCAAACCTATGGTTTTTTCAGTGAATTTCATAGGTTTTGTAAATGCTACTTCCTAACTATAACGTGTGTAAAACCTATGTTTTTTTCAGTGAATATATATATATATATATATGACTAATTTCCCAAGACGTAAACCAAACGAAGCCTACAGACTCTTTGGTGAACAAAGTAACACATTGGATTAGAACACAATGCATTCCTTATGTTCACTACTTTTGGAACAAAGTCAAGCTGCAAGAGGAATGCATCAGTCATCATTAGCTGTTCTCACCCACTTTAGGCAGGGTTTCGTTCTAAAATAATCACAATTTACCAGGTTTTTCGATTGAATTTTACAGCCAGGACATACCTGGGGCTTTCTTACAATCATCTTGATGCAATATTTGTTGATCTGAGGGAAGCCTTTGGCCCGGTTCCAAGAAATAAATTGTGGAAAGCTCTGGAATGGGTTTCCTTATCAGGCTTCATGATTGAAGCTATGCCCAAATAGGATGGAGGGCTGGGGGTTGAGCTTACTGATTGCATACCAGTCACTCGTGGGCTGCAACAGCGGTGCGTTCTTGCACCAACACTTTTTTCCCTCTATATTCTGGATTAACCTTTGGACCAGCCAGGTACTGGCCTTACACAGAACAGCATTAACAGATGTCATTAGCCTAATGAATAGGAGTGGAATTCTTTGGCTCTATTACATTATACAATCAGGAGCCCTAGTGCTGGGCATGTACTGGTCAAATACATCCTTAATAAATACCAACTCTAAGAGATTTGCAAGCAGCAGCCCCGGAAAGAGTTTCTGCACCGACCAAGGCACCAGCTCCATACAAGCCACACATGTTGCCACATCACAAACCACAGCTACCGACTGAGAGTCGCACCAGAGCTCCTGAAAGAGGATTAGGACAAAACACAGGCAAAATTAGAACCTTCGACCAGACAAACTAGGAACCACCCTAGGAATAAAGGAAGGATCAGACCGGAAAACAACCTGATTCTAAAAGAACACCAGAAAAAGGCTCAGAACAAGCAAGAAGCCCAACACCTCAACCCAACAGCGACAAGAAAAAACACCTTGATCGGCAGAAGACACAGAGGCCACACCGCCAGAGGCCCAAAAGGAGCAGACCGCAAAGACCACAGCACCAGAGGAAGATCCCAATCAGGCATAAAGGACGTAACCTGAGGACTCAAAGAGGAAACAACACCACAATAAACAGGACCCCTACGGAACAATAGGCTCACAGGCCAGACCCTGAAAGACCCACTCCACCACACAGAGCCCATAAGGTATTCACAGCGAGACCCAAGTGGATGCTAACCCAAAGGAATCGAAGATAAGCACAGGATCAACCACCACAGCAGACTACCCCAATACATACCCCAACCCTGAAAGACACCCAATGCCGAGCACAGGACGCCAGAGTAAAAGGGCGCTGGGACTGCTTGAGAACAGAGCCCGTTTGGAGAACACACCCCAGCCATGAGGTTCATCCTCAACAGTCAACCTGCCAGACGCAAGCGGACTAGACAATACCTGGACAGAGGAGGACACAACAGGGGACCTGTAACCACCATCAAAAGCTACCCAACCCCCCCCCCCCCAACCTCAACAACAGAGGGGACCAAGGCCTCTGGCTCCAAGCAAGCGCCACCAGGAAAACAGAAGCAAACTAGACCACCAGCAGGACCCATGTAACCACGATAATAGGGGGAAGGCATACAGCAAACCCCCTGCAACCTAAAAGATAGCACATCCACTCACAAACCCAAGTCTGACTGAACCAGAGAAGCACATGACCAACAGGAAGGGTAAAAAGCCAGCACAGATGACCCGTCGCCGGCACCAAAACCTCCAGCAGATGCAATGGCCACGGAGACAACAAGCCCAACTCCACCCACCAGCAAAGCAGACACCCCAACAAGACAAGGGAGGCCATGTGGGGTGCCAAGTTAGCACTCTCCCAGTTGTTGACCTGACATGCAACCACTGTGTCGTCTGATCACACCAGCAAATCCCACTGTAGTACCCAGGGGAGAAAGAGTCCAAGACAACAGATCCACCAACAGTCTAAGCGGAAGACAACACTGCCTCCCGGACCGACCAAATTCCTCAAACAATCTCCTGGGCCAACATAGCCCCCCCATCCCAACACGCAGGCACCACAAGGCAGCACCAACTGCTCTTTGGACCCAAAGGGAGAGCTCAGCACAGAACCTCCTGCCAACACGACAAGTGCCGGGAAATCTCCATACCCCCGTAAACAACAGGGCATATGACAGAGACCCGAGACACCAAAGCCCCAGAACATGAGACAAGTGCAACAGTTTCATAAAAACCATAGCCTACACCTTGAACAGAAGAAACAGCACCATCCAAATACAAGTAGTTGAAGAAGGAACCCTGAGAAAATGAGAGTAGGACTTTAACCACTAGGCCACAGGGAACCTCTCCGGAACCACCGCCGAGCTTTGGAAGAAGGGGGGACCAACACGCCCCCGCCCCAGCTGGTGTACCAGGGACAGACAGTGAGGCGCCAACAGGAAACCAAACCAGCCAGGTTATGAAGGCCCCCCCAATGAACATCAGTTACAGAGAGGGGCATGGACGGGACTGCACTAAGGTCGGAGTCCACCCAACAGCCATGGGAGGACAAACCTCCAGGGAATGTAAACAAGCTTCAATGACAAAGAGGAAGAGATCAACCAGCCATCCAAGGAAGGAACACCAGAGCCTCTGAGCATGCAACAAGCCCACCCAGGAAGCTAAACTGTAGCAAACAACCTAGGTGAGCCAAGAGACCAAAGGGCAAGACCAGGAACTGGTAATGAGCACCACCACACAAAACTTCAGAAACCCCTAGGACGTCACGAGCACCGGTATATAAAGTAGGTGCCCTTGAGTGACAGAGAAGCCAGAAAATCCCTTATGGACAGGAAGGGCAGAACCACTCAAAGAGACAACCGTCCGCAGGAGAGAGGAGGGATGCACTAACATACAGCCTTCAGAACCAGAACAGGACCGAAGCCCCCATCGGGATATTGTATCAGAAAAAAGATCAAGTAACCCCCTCCGACCCAGCCGATCCACAGGTCCCAAAAGCATGGGCCCATTGGAAACCAGGAAATAAACTCCCTCCAAAAGAGCCCAACACTTGACCAGAGATCCGGGAACAGGAGAAGCCCGGAACCTGGCCCCCGGTGGCACACCAAAATCCATCCTAAAACCTAGGCGACAATACGGAGGGCCCATCAACCCCCACCTCGTTGCTTTCAGAATTATTGTTTGGCTCTTCTAGAATCTGTTTTTAACGGGGAATTATTTGGGAATTACTGTTTTTAAAATTTGAATCTCCCTTCACTGCCACCAACTTTGTAATCAATCCTCTTGCCTGGTTCCGGTGTCACTCGTTGCCCCTGGAGACTCCCCCGGTAGCAGCCAATCACGCTGCGAGAGGGCGGAGCTGAGGGCGGGGAATCGGCTCTAAAGGCTGCTCTCTGTGGAGGGATTCGCACTCTAGGCCTCGTTGCTGTCATAATTACTGTTTGGCTCTTCTAGAATCTGTTTTTAACAGGGAATTATTTGGGAATTACTGTTTTTAAAATTTTATTCTCCCTTGGCTGCCACAACTTTGTAATCAATCCTCTTGCCTGGTACCGGTGTCCCTCGTTGCCCCTGGAGACTCCCCCGGTAGCAGCCAATCATGATGCGAGAAGGCAGCACGCCACGCGGGAGAGCAGCAGGTACGCCAAAGGCAAGCCCGTCTGCACCCGTCCACGCCTGGTCACGCCCAGGGGCCAGCTATAATACCCATTTCCCCAACTATACCTCGGAAACGCTTAAAAGCTTGCATTCTTCCCATCTGCATCCCACTAGTGACACTTTATCATTTCTCTCCGAACATGAAATCCTGACTAATCGGACCTCATTCCCAGAAATACAGACGTTCACAGCCCATGAGAGTCTCCCTCAAAAACAGGTCAAGTCAGGAACCATTCCCCTAACGATCTACTATCTTAACACCCGTTACCTTGTTACACATCAGTTAGACATCTTCTCCTTGTTGATCTCGGATAAACCCAGCATCCTTTTGTTAACTTAGACATGGCTTACTGATGACTCCGGCCCTGATATGTTGACGGCCATTCCTAACAACTATTACATTATTCACGTAAATCGTTCATCAGATAAACAAGGAAGGGGTGTGGCAGCCATTATTCATACCGACTTTAGGTTATGCTCCCTGACCAGCCTCTCTCTTAAAGACACTGAGAACATTGTATTAAAGCTTGAATCTCTCCATGATTCCTTTTTCTGTATGCTACTCTATAGGCCCCCCAGTAAGATGCCCTCTTTTCCCTTAAATCAATTGGCGAAACTTGTAACTAATCATGCTAAAGTTCAGCTTGTGGGAGACTTCAATTATTGGAATAAACACCCTCATGAAGGTCGACACTCGGCAGAAATGACGGACCTTCTTATGAACTTAACAGGTCTTGTACCCCACCCACCAGGAAGGGCACATTCTGGACCAAGTATGGACTAACTGCATGACTACTTCCACTCCTATCATTACTCCATGCAATTGGTCTGATTACCATCTGCTGAAATTTATACTCAGATTCCCGTCCTCTGAGAAACTAAGTATGACCAAAGGTGTTTTTACTAGGAAATAGAACACTGCGCATAAAGAAGCTTTTCTCTGTATGCTTTCAAACACTGCCCCGTCCCGGGGGACATATATTGAGGCTACAGAAACAAATGTATCCAAATGGCTATTGAACGCCAGCGATAAGCATGCCCCCCTTACCAGGCTAAAATCAGTCTGTTGCACTGACACACAGAGATGGTTCTCCCCTGAGCTTAAAAAACAGAAATTGTTGCTGCGCCAACTAGAAAGACAGTGGCGATTGAAATACTGTCCGGATAAAAAACTCACTTATATTGCTGCTAGGAAAAAATATAAAAAATGTATCCTGACAGCTAAAACTATCCACTTCCCCGCACGTATTATCAATTCCAACAAAAATTCCCCAAAAATATTTAATATAGTTAACAAACTCTCTAACCCAGAGAGAATTCTATTGAAGGCTGTACCGTCTCAGGCATTATGTAATTCCCTCAATGACCATTTTATCAACACAGGAGCCAACCTAACAAGGACAATGATATGGGGAAAAATAGGATACATTTTGTGCAAACACACACAGAGTTAAGTCCTGCAACTTCTATGCATACGTTTCAAGGTAAAAGCAGCTTTAGGTCTCATTAGAAAATCAGGCCCAGGCCTCTGCGTGAGAAATAGGTTAGAAAAAAGCATGTTAGAAAGGCTATTGAGTTTAACTGAACTGGTCACAGAGTTTGTTGAAAGTCCAGGAAATGGCCTGAAGTCACAAAGATAATCTAGTGCATGAAGCGTAGATCATATCTTCTTCCGGACTACAAAAACCACAAACCATAAGTCCATCTGCTAGTGAGACTGAGCTGGAAAGTGTCAATCATGTCTTTTGTAACTGTGTTACTAATGCATGCACACATAGATTAAGCACGCACACAGGATCAACTGGCCGAGGTGCAAGCCTTATTGCTGCTCATAATGACACGATGCTAGGCATGATGGATGAAACCACAAGTCAGAGGTCATAAATGTGTGGCCAAAAAGTGTTAGGCAAAAATGTAATCACTTGCTTCATAGTAAAACAGATGTGTGTAAAAAGTTGTTAATAATGCTTTAATTCTGACAACAGGAAAACCATTAATGGGGTTTCCGCCAATATGAGATGCAAGGGCCATGTGGCCCATATCTATATGTGCTTTGTTTTCAGGAAATTGTTGTTTCTGCTGATTTTAATCTACTCATTTGTGATGTACATCCTATGCTTGTAACTTTTTTCTCTTATGGTTTGGAGGAATAAATACCGCTGATTCTCAGCTGGGGCAGAGACATCGAGTTGTATCTGCATTGAGGTGAACTGATCTCTCCTGTAGTGACGGATCCTCACTACAGTATTGTAATAAACCCATATTCTATTGTCAACTTGTCATTCTTGGTGTTTCTTTATTACATATATTTTCCTCTAACATTTTTGGCGGAGTTCCAGCCAGACGTTCCACATCTCACCTGGTGCCATGTCCTGAATTTCTTCCTGTCCTCTTGAAATGATTTGTGCAACTAAAAGAAGTTAAGAAGACGCCTGTATTAAGGTCTTTCACATTTCTCTGGAACGGTAGGAATTGGGAGTTGGCATTTTTAAAAGGTGAGAACAGTGTGAATTGTGTTCCTTTTACTTTACAAGTGACATGTTGACAATAGACTATGTTATTTGTTATTATTATATTGTATTATTTCTATGTTGAGAGATGCATGCCTGCTTTAAGAAGGACTAGAGTTCTGGTGGGCAGTCTGGAAGGTACTAGGGGACCTGACTCAAGAAGTCAGAAGTGGTCAGGGTAGAGTACTTGAGACTGGGTAGCCAGTCTATGTTCTCAAAGGCAGAACCATCATCTCATCTCAGATCTTAAACCTGGAAGTCACAGTTTGTAGTTACAGACAGAGATAGTCCTCCTTGTGAGGCCAGGAGAAGTGACCAGCAGTAGTGGCTTTTGCCCTAGTACATTATTTTTGCAATAGTAAGTAGTTTTAGAATAGTAATTCATTTTAGAATCAATGAGTAGTTTTACAATATATTAACCTGTGAATGTAAATATGATTTGTAGTGTGGCCACAAATGTATGTCGTATTGTAGTTTTATGTTTTTGTTATGTAGTTAAGATATCATATTTTTTGAGAAACACTGTAGAATTCTAGAAAAAGGATTTTATTTAGACAAATGTCTCAAGGGGACTCAGGTAGTCAATTACAACAGGTCCCTGAATTAATTATCCATCTTTATAACAGTATGGTTGTAGGTTTTTCTAATGGCACTGACCCCGTTAGACATCCAATACCAGTACCACTTAATAATTCCTTAATGGTATGAATCCTTGAGCACCTAGGAATTGACACCATATCACCTTTAGGTCTAAGGACAGCATACAATGATGTAATAAAGTTAGATACTTTAGAAGAGTTGATAATTGTTCCAAAGAATTAATTGAAAAAGGTTTAAAACATCCTACAGAGACATAGATGAATATCTTGAGGGTATATGGCAGTTATTATTTAAGAATATTCTCTTAACGCAGAACTCAGTACATTACAGTAGAAAAGTATTTCATTATTGCAATCACATTTTGAAATAAATATCAAAGTAAAATATATTTTATCCAAATGTGCAGAGAGTTTCAAACATTAGTTAGACTAGCCTCTGCTTATAGTTTCACTAACCAAATGAAACTGGATTATTTAGAAGAATGTATGAGAATAAGTAAATTGAAAAGGAGGAAGAATAACTTGTGTTAGTGAAAAGTATGCAAGGAGTAGGAGACGGTTGATAGAAGTATATGATCATAAGAAAAAATTTAAGAATTTAGGAAAAAAGTTTAAATAAATACAAGTATTAACTCCACAGGCATACCTACCTGTCACAAGGCAGGGTGGTTTTGGAGGTTTGGGAAAGAGAGGTGGACGATTTATTAATGAAATAGATACTGATGCATTGTCCAGTGTAACCTCTACATTGCAAACATAAAGACAAGGTTCTCCAAAGAGCCATGGGGTCCTGTAGATCACCTGGTTGAGGTATACTCTGAAAACAGAGACCAAATAGGACACAACTGTACAGAATGGCACATGACTACTAAATACCACACATACCTATGGCCCCAAGAGCCAGGTAATTCTCCCATTCAGTAAAGAGACTCAGAGGCAGATCCAAGGGCAGCATAAAGAAAAGCCATTCACAGAAACAAGTAGTAGATGCAGAAGGCCCGAAGAGGCCAATAGGGATACCAAAAAAATGGCCAGAGGCCCTAATAATAATAAAGCAGAAGAAGGGATATTGGGAGAAAGCAAATGTCCTCCTAATTTGACTCGCATCAAGGTAGCTAAGTATCATAAAGACAACACAACTGTCTATTTGGCATATCCCATTTCAGATACAGGCGATGATATCTATGACAGGGCAACATATACTCTAGATGAGTGAAGCCAAACACAAGTAGGCATTCCAGGCATTGTTGAATATTTTCTAGATGGGTTTCCATAATAGATACGATCACAGGATTGAGACACACAGGTGCAGTCGTGATCAACGTTGTATGACTCCTCAGATATATTGCTGATACCAGACCAGATAACATTGTCACCTTATTACTTAATTCATGTTGCTCAACTAGTAGTTTTAGTTTTTGAACAAGGGGAAGGGGAAGCAATATCCTTATACTTTGATTTAGGCTATGTCAGTGCAATAGTGCAAAATGGCCCTTATTATCACACATACTATAGTTGTGTTAGCTAGTAAAACATTGCCACCTTCAGACTCATTGGATACACAAAGACAGGAACAGATTTAATATATAGAAAGATACCCAAGCATTGCTATTTATAAGTACTAAATCAGCTACATTTCCTTTGTGACACTGCTAGAAACAACATGTCTCTCTACATATGCCAGGATTGGTTTGTTTGCAACGTACATGAGATGACAACAATGTAGATAAACACCCGTACTGTGTGCCAGTAGGGTTCATAAAACCCCACCTTTAAAGTAACAGTTTCTACAGTACTTGACATTGAGAGCCCTCCAGAAGAAGTGCGGAGGAGGAGACAAGATGACGGACTGACGCCATCTCTAGGAACGGTCCGCGGAGGCTCCAGAGATAGGATCTCTCCTGCTAGCGTATGGTATATTTAGCTTGCAGGGACATTGTTTGGTAAAAGCTCGTATGAAAAGGCATTGCAAATTGAGAGTGCTCCATGAGAGAAGGAGAACAGAAACAATAGCCAGCCCAAAGACCTACCGGTGTTTGATGCAGACGATATTCCTGATCTGCTTTAGGTGCTCGTCATCTGTGTACGTGGCTGTCGGGCTCCCGGTCTGGCATTCTCTATTTCACTGCCATATTGGTCCCGTCTGCTTCTCAAGCATCGCTTCACCTATGGACATGACGCCATCAAAAAGTTCAGCTCGAGGGGTTCATGGGACAAGTCGTCAGCCGGTGAGTGCAGCCGCGAGCGCGAGAGCAGATGCATCAGCGGGGGCCTCGGGTAATTGCCAGGCAGAGAGGGAGGCCGATACAGCTGAGAATGTGAACAACACGGATATTGCAGATAATGCAGATACTCACAAACCAAATGCAGTCAAGTAAATCTGCAGAACTGAAATAGCTAAAGAGTTTCCTAGCAGCAGTAATTTGGTGGAAACTAATATAACCACCATTTCTAACAAGCAACAAAGTTTCACTGCACCCACTCTCCAGAACCCCGTGAAAACAAATCAGCAACAGCTTTCTCACACTCAGGCGCAGACTTCAGAAAGTACAGGCAACACGCTTACGGGAATAATCAAGACAGAACAGGTGGAAGCTCTAGGTATAAAGACTGAGGCTGGGACTGCAGGAAATCACGGAAGAGAAACGAATGGCGAAAATGGTATGAATGGTGGGAGCGGAGATACCAGCAACAATATTTTAGAAGTGCAGTGCGCTGATATGTTTACATATGATTCTGAGGGTTTTGTTCAGTCTTAAAACCCCTGAAGGGTCCAGAATGAGGGTCAGCATTCTAGAGATCTACCAAGCAATCAATGACCTCAAAGAAATGCTAAGAAGAAAGCACTGGTATTGGTGACTCCTTCAAAAAGAATTCTAAGGCCAAAATTATGAAGGACCCGAAGAAGACATCAATTACTTCTAATGTAGGGTCGGGAAAAAAGAAAATAACAGAAGCCAGAGAGTTATCGGATAACAGCCCAATGAGGAAATGGGTTCAGGCTAAATGCGGAATAAAAACAGTGATTGCCAGACTGCCGGATGTGAGATTAACTGACAGAGGGATTGAAGGAGGATTCAACAGAACTATGGAAGTTATAGATATGGACTGCTCAACATCTGAACCAGACTCAAATGTGGTAAGATCATCTGGTGGATTTCATAAAGTAAGCAACGGTGGGATATCCTCAGCGTCTGGTCCCCCTTTCCCTCCATCTTCATTACCTCCAATATCTCCACTGCTTCGCATGTCTCACACAGCTGAGGATCTTCAGAATAATGGGGCTCAGGGCAATGAAGCTGCTACACTCTCAATGATCTTACAAGACTTGAAGGATCAGAGG
Organism: Lissotriton helveticus; assembly: GCF_964261635.1. Taxonomy (NCBI): domain Eukaryota; kingdom Metazoa; phylum Chordata; class Amphibia; order Caudata; family Salamandridae; genus Lissotriton; species Lissotriton helveticus. The sequence goes on from NC_136067.1 coordinate 2,006,855,755, forward strand.
GGAAGAAACAAGAGAGCTTTTCGCTCGAGTTAGGGGGGACAATCACAATATCCAGCAAACCCTGAAAGATGCAATGGAGAAGGTTGTGGCTTTGACGGAAGAGCTAACGGAGCTCCAGCAAAGAGTTGCTTGCACAGAAGAGAGTACATCTAGAACCGCAAACTCGGTCTTACAGCATGAAGACCAAATAACAAACTTGCAACATAAATATCATAAATTAGTGAGATCCGAAAAAAGATGCCACCTCAAAAATAGAATTGTCTCAGCGGATAATCCTACCAAAGAACTGTTTTCGATCTATAAATAACTCACTATTCCTACTAGATTGGAAGCCCAGGACACATATTCGAAAGAACTATGTGACTCCATTGCTGATTTTTTTGTTAACAAGATTGACAAAATCCATGCCACCTTCACAAAAGATGAGTCCAGTTCTAGCGAATCGGCTGAAGCCAACAATAGCAACACGGGGACCCCCGGTCTCACGTGTTTCATCACTCCTGAGAAACAAGAGCTTCTCAGCATTGTAAACAGCATACAATCCGGTTCTCCGAGTGATGTATGCCCACCGACTTGCTGCAGAGGAGTCATGGAGTCTACAGTTATTGACTATATCAGTCTTATTGTATCACTGTCCTTCAAGGAATGTAAGGTACTAGATGCCTGGAAAACTGCCCAAGTAATCCCCCTTAAAAAAGGCCAACATCCACGTCTCCCAACTCCAGAATCTCCGGCCCATATCCCTCCTCCCTTTTTGTGCCAAGATTGTGGAGAAAGTAGTGAATAAGCAGCTCATGAGTTACCTGAAAGATCACTCGCTCTTATATCCCACTCAATCAGGGTTCAGAGCCGGATACTCTACTGAGTCAGCCCTACTTTTCTCCACCGAGAGTCTTAGGCGCATAGTGGATGAGGGAGAGACAGCAGCGTTGGTACTATTAGATCTAAGTGCAGCCTTTGACACCGTGCTGCACTCAACGCTGCTGTCTCGGCTATCTGGAATGGGAGTAAAGGGGTCAGCCCTTGCGTGGCTGGAGTCCTTCCTGGCCAACAGAAACTTTCAGCTGCATTGCCCCCCCTTTGAGTCCTCTCTCAGAAAGGCAAGCCATGGGGTTCCTCAGGGCTCTAGTCTGAGCCCCACCTTGTTTAATATCTATATGGAACCCCTGGCTCGCATAGTAGAGACTTATGGGGTGGGCATTGTCAGCTACGCTGATGACACCCAGTTGGTGTTCAAACTTACGCCCGACCACAGAGAAAACGCCGCCAATTTCTCCAACTGCCTCTCTTCCGTGGCAGCTTGGATGAATAACAATTCCCTTCGCCTTAATGGTGACAAAACCGAGCTGTTGGTGGTAGGAAAATCTTCTTCCGCATGGTCCCACATGTGGTGGCCTGCGGAACTGGGCAGTCTGCCTTGCCCTGTGGCTTCGGTGCGGAATTTGGGCATAACATTGGACTCTAACTTGTCTTATAGACCTCATGTGAATAAAGTCACAGCAAGATGCTTCAGCGTACTGAGGGTCCTTCGGAAGGTACTAGACCTTCTCCCCATGGACTCAAGAAAGACCATTGTCCATGCCCTAGTCACCCCCCATCTGGACTATGGGAACGCCTTGTTACTGGGGTTGAGCAAAAAGGGCACCCACCAACTCCAGTGCGCTCAGAATGCCGCTGCGCGCCTTGTGCTCAAGCTTCCTCAAAGAGCCTCAGGGAGACTCGCCTTGTCCAGACTCCATTGGCTCCCCATCAAGGAGCGAATTAAATTCAAGGCCCTATGCTTTGCCCACCGCATAGCCCACGGCTCCGGTCCAGGTTATCTGCAATGTTTACTCACTATACATCGTCCTACCAGGAACCTTAGATCTTCTGGTACGATGTTGTTCAAAATCCCTAAGATAACTAGAGCCAAGATGGGCGGCTCCTCGTTCAGATACTTGGCTGCCAAGGGTTGGAATGAACTCTCTCTCGAGATGCGGATGGAACCCTCTGAAATAAGATTTCGAGGAAAATTAAAAACCTTCCTCTTTCCCCGCATCTAATTTCCTCTTCCCCCCTTGCCTTTGTCCGTTCTTCCTGTGCCCATTCCTCTGAGCTTCTTTGCGGTTTTCAGCGCGGGGACACTCTGTTCTTGAGTAACCAGGCGCTTTATAAATGGCTTCTATTCTATTCTATTAAACTGGAGGATCTAGAAAACAGACAGAGGAGACAGAATCTAAAACTGTTTGAATACCTGAAGGTCAAGAGGGAGCTGATCCTAGAGCTTACATAGTCCAGATTTTGTAAAAATATTTCCCTGACCTTGGAGATTGGGATTGGGACTCCCAGATCCAAAGGGCTCATAGACTTCCAATCGTGCAATGCCGACAAGATTCTTGCCACCCAAGGCCATTTTTGCTCTACTTTGGCAAATTTTTGCTGTGCCAAGCATTCTCTCTAAAAGCTGGTCCTAGATCTCTGAGAACTGTTGATTCTTTTTCCATATTCTTCCGCTCAGACTTTTGTAAAGCCACTATGGACAGAAGATGGCAATTGAGACAGTTAATCGACCCCTTAAAGGAAAAGGGGGCTCAAGTCTTCTTGAAGGAACCTGCTCAATTGAAGATTACAAGAGGGGGGCAAACTTACTTTCTTTTCTCTAAATCCGATTTGAACAAAATGTTGCATAAATGGCAAAAAGAGGGGAACGCTTAGACCTAGATCACTTAGGCATTCTCTCTTTTTTCTCTTATCTTTTTCTTTACTATTTTTTTGATGACATAAAGTGGGGAGGTGTTATCTCAGGAGTCAACGTGGGGATTGGGTTCTAGATGGCTGCGACTCCAATGGCAGCTGTAATAAGAGGATGATTCCTCCTTCTAGAAGCAGGGTGGGGAGGCTCAGGGTTGGGGGACTAGGTGTCGGGTGGGGTCACGTGTTGGGACAAAAATATAAAAAAAACACCTTGAGGATATCACAAAGCAAGGGGACAAAGATTAGGATGGCTACAGAAATAACTAATAGGGAAAAAAGCAGGAGACCACTAGCGAGATGGAATGGGTTAAATGTCTAGCCTGGAATGTGGCAGGCTTGAATAGTAGGAATAAGAGGCAGCTAGTCATGGAAGAACTCAAGACGTATAATCCACAGATAGTCTTGCTATCAGAAACACACATTTCTCATAAAGATTGTGGCTTACTTAAGCAATTAGGATATGATGTCGTTGTCAGATCTGACCAAAGTGCCTCAATACGGGGAGTTGCTATCCTAAAACATAAGCGACTCAGAGCTGATGTCTGCAAAGCAATTGCTGATAAAGGGGGCAGATGGGCTATAGATGTAGATGATCCTTCAGTTATAGATCGGGTAAATATAGAGATGCTGAACTGGGAATGGGAACGGGTGGTAATGGGGGATTTTTAATTGCCTTATGAACTATAAGATAGACACCACTAGGCGATGGGCTTTTCAGAGGATGCGGAAGACTGGTGCCCCTGGAATTGGGCTGACTACATGCTATAAAGGATGCGTTGCTGGTATTACACCCAAATACAGCAGGCTATACCTACTACTCGGCCGCACATAAGTTATGCTCTCAAATAGACATGGCCTGGGTGTCAGATAAAATCCTAGGCTCAAGTACTATGGAGATCTGGCCGAGGGTCACGTCTGACACAATCCCATTCTTCTTTCATTTAAAATGTCAGGGGAGAGAAAGAGATGTAGGCCTTTTTCTTTCCCCAGATATTTACTGCCAGATGAAATCTTTGTGGCTCAGATCAGGCAACATTTGAAGGAATTCCTTGAAATAAACATCGACTCAGCCTCGCCTACTGTAGTATGGGATGCGTGCAAGGCCAGTATTAGGGGATTTTCCCAGCAATTTATCCATAGACAGAATAATGAGCGTAGGAAGCAAACAGAAACGATTATTACAAATATACTCACAGTAGAGAACCAACAGGTAGAGGCATTATTAAGGCATCTTTCAAACATAGAGGACCTGGGATACACTTTAATTGACTTAAAATCTGTATTGAAAAAGACATTTAGGGAAAAAATCACAGTAAAACTAAACAAATATCGGCTATCTCAATATGGGAGTGGGGAAAAATAGGGAAGATCCTGGCATATAAGATGGCAGATCATATGGCTTGGACTCTCATAAAGATGATTAAGGGGCCCAACAACGTGGTTTACAAATGATATTATAGCAGTTTGCCGACTATTACCAAGAACTGTACACCCCATAGATTCGGCTTGAACTGGATGATATACACAGGTATCTATAGACTAGTACATTGAAAAGTATGGAGGATTAAACATCTGATACATTGGCAGGTGATATTAAGATGGCAGAAATCAAACTGGCATTTTCTGCCCTGCCAACGGGTAAAGCATCAGGAGAAGATTTTATACCCCTGGAATTATACATTTATATGGATAAACTACTCCCACTTTTTAGTCAAGTAATAAGATTTATCGGAGATGGAGGAAAGGTCCCTGGATCATGGAAAATTACACACATCGTCTTTTCCTTAAGAAAAAAAAAGAAAACAGCTGAAGAATGTGGGTCATACCGACCAATATTGCTTATAAATACAGATGCAAAAATCTTTGCTAAGATTTTGGCGACTCACCTTGCTCCGATGATGTCTAGTTTTGTGTCTTCCCATCAGCATGGGTTAATCTTAGGTAGAGATACTACAGCTCAAGTAAATATGGCTGGGACAGCATTTGATGTTGCAAAGATAAAGTCAACCCCACTCGGTATGATCTTATTAGATGCTGAAAAAACTTTCAACTGAGTAGGGTGGGACTTTCTATCGCCCACACTTTTAGCATTTGGCATTAAAGGCCAGTTTTTGCAATGGGTTCAAGCTCTAAATGACCATCCTAGTGCTAAAATAATACATGCTGGACTACAATACCCCATTTTTTCAATTTCAGTATTCTCAACGGATGCTGAAGAAACACTGAAGGGATTAGTTGAGGAAGCATAGAGGTTGGGTCAATTTCAAGATAATAAAACTCAAGTTCTGATGAACTATAAATCCTCGGTTCCAGTACAGAGATTTTGCAGTGTTGCTACCTATTTAGGGGTTAAAGTGTCTGCAAAAATAGACAAGATAGTTGCTTTAAATTATGAGCCACTACTGAAAGAAACAGTTAAATCACTTAAAAAGTGGCACCAAGTGCCTGTAGGTATGAGTGGGTGAATAAATATAATAAAAATGAAGATCCTGCCCAAATTCCTTTATTCAAACGTTTAGATGGGATTCTCAGTAGCTTCATATGGGGCTATAAGAAAGCGTGTCAAGCAATTGATCTATTATAGCTCCCATTCGATCAGGAGGGGCTTGATTTTGCTGATTATAAATTATACTTTTGGTCAGCTTTTTTGGGCCGTCTTTGTAGTTTAATAAATGCTATGAGTAACATTTACTTTCATACATTTATGCTAGGAGAAGACTATAATATGTTAATTTTTAGAACCAACAACCCAAACTATACAAGAGGGTCAAATTTAAGACTGCACGTGATAGTGTAACCATTGGCATGCTATTCTGTCTAAATTCTATACACTGTTCTATAATGCTAAACTTCCCTTGTGGGACAACCTAGGCCTTCCAGAAATGTTTCACAAAATGGTGAGAAAACGATGGGCTAGCATTGGGATTAAATATCTCGGTGATTTGTATGACAATAGTGGATTTATCCAATTTGAAGGATTGAATACACTATATAAACTTCCAGAAAACATGCAGTTTAAATACAATCAGATTCGAGACTATCTTATACGTAGTCTGAATTAGACACATGTTTTGGACTCTGATATATGGAACTGTTTGTATGCTGCAAATGATAAATCACTGATTAACTTTGGGTACTAAAGTTTAACACCTATAAGGAGGATGACTGTGCTAGACTAGCTGATCGCTGGAGCCAAAGTATGGGGATATCGATTTCGTCTAAGACTATTTCGCTTGCTCTCAGCATTATCAGCAGGCCTGTATACTCATCCAATCTGAGGCTGCAGCAGCATAGAGCAATATGCTTACTATATTATATACCGGAAAGAATAGCCAAATGGTCGTCCAACAACCCGGCTAGTGACCGGACAAAGTGTCCAAAATGTCATCTACCGGCAGCCGATCTAAAACATATGTTTTTTTTATGCCCTGAGTTAGCAGAATTCTTTTCAGGAAGTTGCTTAAATATCGTCTCAGAAACTTGGGAAATCAATATCGTTCTCAACAATAGATGTAATGAAGAGTGGGCAGAATATGCACTCTAGTCAGAAAGATCTAATCACTATTTTATTAGTATGTTCTAGGTTGACATGCTATGGAATGGTGGGCGTTGGTCAAAGAGACGTATGACATGGAATTTGCCATACGTTGTTCAAAAACTTAAAGAGTATTACTGTATTACTGTATAATCAAGATGGTCTTCTGTTCTTATTCTAACTTCTTATATAATACATTTTTCACTAATCAAATAATTTCTCTGAAATGCGCTATGCTCTGCCATTGTCGTTGCTATCTATTGTGATTGTCCATTTTTTTTGTCATTTCCTCATGTTGATAAATAAAAAAAAGAAAAGAAAGACATTGAGAGCCCTCCACTGGGATTAAGGCCAACTTTAGGGCAGAGCAACATGTGCCACCACACAGGGTGCTGGTTTCAGGTGGGGGGGCGCAGGTTCCAATTCAATTCAAATACTTATTAAGCTTTGGAACTCATATGAGGTCCACATAAAATACATACAAATTAATACATGAAAATGTAAATATAATAACACTCGTTCCACGGACATAAGACAGAATAGAAAGACAAAATATATCCTAAAAAGTACAAAAAAATTTGCTAGGGACAATAAGTCAACAAGTTAAAATACTAAGTAAAATGTAAAATTCATCATCAGCAGATTATTTGACTTGAGAGTAATGCAAATAGCAGCAGTGCATGTGCAAAAAGACACAACCCAGTATCTTACTTTATCTGAGAGTTTAAGGTAGCAGCAGAAGGAAGAAGGAAAAGGAGCACAGCAACTCCATTTTGTGCAAACAGCAGCAAAAATATGACTAAAATATACATATGAACTCTTTAAAATAACTAAAAAGTTTAAAACACACTGCTTCATTTTTTTGGACAAAATAAGAAGTCGCATTCCAAGTATATTATGGTTTTAAAAGCATTTGCTAACATTCCTTGCCTCAGGCATATCACAAAGTTTATACAAAGTGCATACAATGTGGATAGGTTGGTGGGTTACTGTTTCTTTGTTGCTTGCAGCTTTAGAAGTTAAAACTCATAATATACATCTGTGAGCTATTGACTGTCATCAAGGGGCTGTAGAGATACTACAAGATATGGAGAGTTATACTTACTGTTCAGTCTTTTATTTTTCCAAATCTTGCAAAAAAGTAGAAATAACTTTTTATTAATTAAGAGAACTCCCAACCATGGTGTCACAGTTCAAACGCTGAGTTTGTACTCCAGATCAAGCGCTCTTAAACTATACTGCCTATCAGTATTGATGATATGAAACTCCTACATCAAGTAGTTCTCTGTCTTATGAAACATTTCTTATAGAATGATTTACACGTGTGACTGATTGTCTCTATGTAATGTGGGTGTGGTGTGGATTGTTTTAATACCGTAACCTGGTATGAGTGGTGCTTCAGAATTAATTAAATGCATCTGAGAGAGAGTGTATATCAAGACTTAAGGGGCCCTGTTAAGGGTTGGAAGTGAGGTAATCAGTGGCAGAGTTGGTCATTGGGGAGCACCAACAAACATTTTCACACCGAGCACCACCAGTGATAAAGTAGGAACTCATGTCCATTGTGATGGCATGTTTGCTGCAAATGTTCTGGTCGGTGAGGTAAAGCTCCAGTGGGGCATTCCTGAGGTGATCAGATTTGATTTCGGCGCACACATTTCTTTGAATTATATCTACTGCCATCTCACCACTTTGTTAAGAATGATACACACACTCTTGTTAGCTTACCACCCCCAAAGTAACAACATCTTGGTGTGTTTAAATGTCCTCTTAAAATGCACAATCCCTAAACTCTGTGTAACATTGTAAAATAAATGGCTGTACTGTCTCCCACTAGCACTGCTCACCTCGAGAAACACCTCAGCTCAGACTACCATTTGACCCACATCAGATGGAGACAGAGAGAAGGATGAACATCATTGTGCTACTTACTAGACATAGGTGACAGACTGAGAGTGCACCTGAAATAGTAAAAACTTAAATGTATGTTTATTTGTCTCACCTAACACAAGTGTCAAATTTCGTCTCTAAATGAGGGGACACTGTGGCTGCCATGCGCATCAAAGCCCCTCTGGATGATGTCACTCCAGTGCATGACTAATAGACATCCTTGCCACTGGAAACTCTAATTTGCATTAGAAACTGTTTCACCAGTGGAGAAATTCTGACAGCACAGTTGCCTGCAGTGAAAAATTCACAGCTACAAGCGATGGATTTCTTTCTCTCGCCAACATCTGCCTGACCCTAGCTGTGCCATCCATGCCTTTAGACACCAAGCAGGAAAAAGAAGAGGGAGAACAGGCTAAGCAACCAGAGTAAAGCCTCCCTCCTCCACTCCAACAAGAGTTGTTTCTTTTAAGTTATGTGCTTTAATTTTATTGTTCCTTCTCTGTGCGCTAATACTGATTCTTTTTAGCCCTTGCCTGTTTCTATTATACGAATGCACAAAACAGCTGATAATGATTGTGACCATGATCTTCTCTACACTGCTTTGTTTTGAAGATATGTGGTACCAGGTAGCAGTACATGCTTAGCATAGGCAAATCCACAGCTAATACCAGTTTTTATGTATGGTCCCTCATCCCCCGTGTTGCTGCAGTAGATAAATTGCATTACCCTAAAGAGGTATTCCCAAGATTTTACTCACTGTCTTTTGTACCTTTTTTATTTAGAACAAAAGCATAGCTGCAACAAACACATCTTAGCCCCCTTACTATGCAAGTTAAAACAACAAGATTTGATACCATGGCTGAAGTACTACTGACCTTGACAGATAGACTAGATACAGCCCAGGTCTATTCAGCCCAGCCCTGACCCATCCAAATGCTCTGGAGCTACTGTTCCTCCCCAGCTCCCGTCATCCCAAAGCCAGACAGTCAATACATATCCTAGCAGAGGAAAACAGGATAGCTAGGCTGTTTAAAAGTAGTATTTTCAAACACAGAATGAATAAATCTCGCTACTAAAGATGCATCTTTAGTTTCTGAGTTCAGGCATTCTAAACTTTATCTTACTATCTGGACCCAATGGGAAGTTCTATTTATAAAATGTTATAAATTAATTCCCATGCTTTCCTATGGGCCAAGTTGACATGGAATTTACAAACTACGCACAGACCCAGAAGTGGCAGGTCTCAGTTATCTTTTTAGGCCTACCCATGTGGGTGGCACAATCAGTGCTGCAGGCCCACTAGAAGCATTTGATTTACAGGCCCTGGCACCCTAAGTGCACTTTATTAGGGGCTTACCAGTACATACAATATGACAATCATGGAAACACCAATCGATAATACAATTTACATAGAGAGAATATGCGCTTTAGCACTGAATAGCAGTGGTAAAATGCACAGAGTCCTAAAACTAACAAAATCAGGTCAAGAAAAAATAGGAGCAAGAAGCAAAAAGTTAGTGGATAACCGTGCAAAAAGGGCCATTTCTAACAGTGGCATGTTGCCACTGCAGTTTGGTGCCGCCAATCTGCAGAGCGGGAGTCAGGGTGGTAACCAAGAATTGAAAAAGACAGGATGTGGCACAGTTGACTGTCAGACCAGAGACTAATGCAAATTGGTCTGGCGCATTTGCTATGGAATGGATGCATGGACGGTGTCAGCACTGCAGGGATATAAAAGCATGTTATCTGCACACAACAATACCATGTGCAAGCACCCTGAAGAAGCACAGCAGGTTAAGGGAGGGGTTCATTGTGGGTATAAACCCATAGTGGCCAATGTGTACCAATTATGGGAATATAGTGGCTAGCCGGTTCAGCGAGTATCTTGGCTAATATTTTATCGGTGTTTAGTAGGTTCAATGGTTACTCCTATTGCCAATGATCAAGGGCTCGCCTGAGCTTGAAAAGAATTTGGCACTTGGACTGCATGTGCTCTGCTAACCTCTCTGCCCCCTGCTAAGTGGTGTGCAGTAAACTCGCTGTGTTTGACTTCTCTCTGGGGGCAACCTACTTTTTCTGCATGTTAGTGGCTAGCCCGGGCGCGAGAAGCCAGGACACTTGTGAGCGGATCCTGTGTGCTGGGTAACACAAGCACACGCTGGGACAGCAGAAGCCTCGTTCCCAGTGATATTGGCAGGGGTTTGTATGCGCTCCACTGTAATTGGATGGGCACAGTATTCACTTGATCAAAGAGCTCAGAAGTTCTAGTGTGGTGAATATTATTGGCCTACTTGGATCAGCATGCCTTATTTACACAGCCACATGTGTGGGACCCTATATTGAATAAAATAAGCTGTTCTTACTCCTGTTGCCTGCCTCCATATTGCCAGTGATCAAGGGCTCTCATGAGCTTGAAACACGTTTTGCGCTTGGACTGGATGCGCTGTGCTAACCTCACTGCTGCCTGCTGAGTGGTGTGCAGTAACCCCGCTGTGTATGGCTTCTCTTTGGGGGCAACCTACTTTTTCTGCATGTTAGCAGCCGGCTTGTTTGTGAGTTGCCCCGACGCTTGTGAAAAGATCCTGTGTGCTGGGTAACAAGAGCGGAGGCCTCACTCGCAGTGATACTGGCAGCTGTAATTGGATGTTTTATTGTTTGTGAGGCAGGCACAGTATTCACTTGGTCAGCGAACTCGGCAGTTCTAGTGTGGCAAATATCAATGGACTACGTGAACCAGCATGCCTTATTGTACACACCCACATAGGCGGGACTCTATTTTGAATAAAATCAGCTGTTCTTACTCCTGTTGCCTGCCTCCATGTTGCCAGTAATCAAGGGCTCGCATGAGCGTGAAATATGTTCGTCGCTTGGACTGCTTGTGCTCTGCTGACCTCACTGCCGCCTGCTGAGTGGTGTGCAGTAACCCCGCTGTGTGTGGCTTCTTTCTGTGGCAACCTTCTTTTTCTACATGTTAGCGGCCATCCCGGTCGTGGGAAAGCCCCGACGCTTGTAAGTGGATCATGTGTGCTGGGTAACATGAGCACATGCTGGGACAGCGGAGGCCTAGCTCGCAGTGATATTGGCAGTGGTTTTCAGTATTTGCATGCGCTCTACCGTAATTGGATGTTTTATTGTTTGTGAGGCGGGCACAGTATTCACTTGGTCAAAGAACTCTGGAGTTCTAGTGTGGTGAATATTTATGGACTACTTGGACCAGCATGCCCTATTGTACATGCCCACGTGGGTGGGACTCCATATTGAATAAAATCAGCTACTCCTGTGCCTGCTTCCATATTGCTAGTAATCAAGGGCTCACATGAGCTTGAAATGTGTTAGGTGCTTCGACTGCATGCGCTCTGCTCTGCTATCCTTACTGCTGCCTGCTGAGTGGCATGCAGTAACCCCACTGTGTGTGGCTTCTCTCTGGGGACAACCTACTTTTTCTGCATATCTATCTATCTATCTATCTATCTATCTATCTATCTATCTATCTATCTATCTGGCGATATTCTTGAGAAACACCCACTCGATCCCTTCATCAAAAAAAGTCACACTGAGAGCAGGATGAATGGAACTAGTGGTAGGGCATTGGACTATGTGCATGCCACCCAACTCTTAAACGGCCACCAAACTGCACTCATCCCCCCTAATTTTCAGCCGGGTCGTTTTGTCAGAGGTGGATACAGTGAGGCATCTGCAAGACCAGATAGGATCCATCAAACTGTATATTACTCTCCCCATTCACCTTGCAGGGAGGTTCCGCAAGGGAAGAGGGACCTACGAATTCTCTCCTGGATTTTAGCAGGTCTGAAAAAAAAATTAGCATGTCCAGAATGGGGAACCTTTGTGGACAACCAAGATATCTGCTTATTCCAAGAAACCTGGGCCTGCGAAGAACATCATTGGGTAGGATTTGCCCCCTTTAACATCTTGGCCACAAAGGGTGGGAGAGGGCGCCCGTCGGGTGGGCTGACGACTTGTGTGGGCACACATCTTGGATGTAAAGCAGAACACATGATAACTCCCAATAACAACATTCAATGTGTCTTGCTCTCATTCCTTGATAAGACGATATATGCCCTTAAAACGTCTATTCTAGACCGGTAGCCAATAGACGACAATCTGATGTTATAGACCAGCTTAGCCATTATCTCCAAACTCTGGATCTGGCAAGTTGGTTAATCTTGGGAGGTGACTTTGATTGTCCGTATGAACCCTTAACTGACAATACTCAGGAAGACCCCTCTGAAGAAGACCTTTATTGGTCAATTCCTGAACCACAGATCACCCCAATTAAAGCCTGGTCACCTTTAGCCATACAAATCAACTCATTCACGCTGTCCAACTCTTTAAGGACATGCAACGGGAGAACTAAGTCTGACCTCCCGGGTAAATCCACAATTAATCGGGAGGTTCACCTATCGGTAATTGATTATATTATGGTAGAAACAAGAACATGGGAGAAAGTCTTAGACTTCAAGGTACAACAGAGGCAGGACAGTGACCATAATGCTCTGATTTTAACATTGAAGCTGGGGAATTTGAGCACAGCTGTCAACAGCCCAAACCCGGTGGCTAGTATTGATGGTCTAGTAACCACTAATAACCGGAGAAAAATTAGACAGAATCATGTCCAGCAATCTCTCCCTAAAATGGCAAAGGTGTACCAGCCTGCAATACCAATAATAGTTAGAATGAGAATGCTGGGTCAGGGGGAGTTACCGGAAGAGGACAAAGATAAGGCTAGAATAATTCATGAAGATCTAGTAACCACCTTGACAGATGTTCTTTTCCCGGTAACCCATAAGAGGGAATTAGCGCGACCCAAATGCTCTTGGTATAACAGCAAATGCCGTAAAGCAAAACAAGAGCTTGTTATTGCGTTGAAAGCCAATGATAGGTAAACCATCAAGTCAGCGAGAACTAAGTACAGGAAAACCCTGCATCAGGAAAAGAAAGACTGGGAAATAGAAAGGTGGGAGGCTTTGGGGACAACCCTTAAGGCTAAAAATTTAAAAATGTTTTGGAGGCTAGTCAGCTGGGGTGAGAAGGGGGAACGTGCAGCTATAGAACCAAATATTGCACCCGCATTATGAGAGTTATACTTTGGAGCCATGTATGATTGTGAGGCGGAAGACAACCCAAGCCCAGAGAATATGACAACATCCTGGAGCTTTCCCATGTGGAAGGAGGGGAAATCACGCTAATGGAGGTTCATAATGCTCAAAACAAGCTTACTTCCCAACAAAGCCCAGGGCCTTGACAAACTCCCGGGGGATTTATTTCGAGAAAAACCTATTGTCTGGGCCCCATACCTGACTGCCTTATTAATTGCAATCCTGAAGGGAATGAACCCCCCTGACACTTGGAAGGGTGCGGAAATAGTACCCCTATTGAAAAAGAGTTGCCCTCTCCTACCCACCAACTATAGACCCATCAGCTTAATTGATAACACCCAAAAGCTGATGGGCAGAGTCTTATTGCTCCACATACAGGAGTGGATGGATGAGCAGGGAATTTTGAGCCCCTACCAGGCTGGCTTCAGCCAAATATGTCCACCGTGGACCAGATATTCAGATTACAGCTATTGTTCTAGAAAACGGTGAGGATGGAGGGTGGCAACCTCTATCTCATATTTGTCGATCTAAAGTCTGCCTTTGATCTCGTGCCAAGAAATACGCTCTGGGAGGTGCTTGACGAGCTTGGTTGTCCACCATACCTTCTTAATGTGCTGGTGAGGCTACACGCTGATAATTATGCCCAGGTTAGATGTGGTACATTTGGAGAACTTTCCTCGCCTTTCCCTTTCAGAAAGGGGGTCAGACAGGGTTGCGTTCTAGACCCCACATTATTCTGCCTTTATATTAATGGCCTCATTGCTTTTTAAAATAACATTAAAGATGCGGATGCTCCAAAATTGTCCAATGGGAAAATACCTGCGTTGATGTATGTAGATGACACTTTGTTATTGTCGAAGTCACCACTAGGAATACAACACACTCTGGATGGGTTTGCCCAGTTTTGCAACATGAGAGGTCTGGAGATACATTTATCCAAGACAAAATGTATGGTTAACTCCCCAAAGAGCACGCGCCCAAACCCCTCACTAAACGGTATTCCCCTTGATAAAGTAAGGACATTTGACTATCTGGGCATAACATTGTCCGAACAATTCAGGTGGGGGCCACAGATTACCAAAGCACGGCTTAGGCTCACCCAGACATCAGGGTGGATAATAAAAATGCTGAGATCATCAACCTTCAAGCCAGCTGCCCCTGTGGTGGAGATATATAAGGCTCACGCTAGAGGGGCTAATATGTATGGGGCAGAGCTCTGGGGGCATAGTTCCATTATAGAACTTATGAAGATAGACAATAACTTCATGAGACAGCTCATTGGTTTACCACGTAGCACCCCACTGGTGCCCCTCTGCATGGACTTGGGCATGAGGCCAATTGATCAAGAGATCGCCCTCCGGCCCCTGACATTTTGGAGGAGGCTATGGGTATCTCCCGAGTTGAGTGCGTTTAAAGAAAAGCTGAAAGAGCTCCTCCCCAGACTTAAGCACAGCAAAACATTATGTTGGCCCACATTAGAAGCCTTGCCATCAGGATTGCGCTAACAGACATTTGGCTAACTCCTGAGTCATTCTGCCCCACGATAGCCAGGGCGGATCTCGTGAAACAGTATAGGCAATCTAATCTGCTGCTTTTACAGGAGAGCTCTAAAGAGGGCAGGTTGACCAGGGTGTGTTAGACCTGGCACCTTGGCGTGAGTCTCCCTTCTACTTTTTGCTGATGTACCTCAGATGTTTTGCTGGTGTTCGATGCTCAGGGCACTGCGCCACGGCCAATCCGTGCCGTAGTGCAAGTGCTCCCAATATAAAGTAAATGTGTAATTGATTTCCACGATTGGCTTATTTGGTTTACTGTCAGTCCCCAGTAAAGTGCACAAGGAGTGCCGGGGCTTGTAGACACAAATGCTGCTAGTGGGCCTGCAGCGCTGGTTGCACCACCCACAGAAGCGGCCTCGTAAGATATGACTCAGGTCTGCCATTGCAGACCCCGCGTACAGTCCCGTACTATCACGCTGACTGCGCAAGTGCCCACACTTGCCAGTCCCTGAACCTTCCCTAACCTCCATCTCAGTCACCCCTATGGTAGGCCTAGGGGCAGGGTGCATTGAAGCGTAAGGTAGGACAAGCCTAGAGTGTGGCATGTCCTCATAGTGAATTACCGCCCTTTTTCATTCTTCACTATGGAAGGGCTACCGGTTCTCTTAGGCCAAGATGATCTGTCGGAACTATTACACGCTATAGTCCCGGCAGGCTCAGGGAACACGGTAGCACGTCGAGTTTAGTATGCCTGAACTCAGAATAATAAAATACTTCCTTTAGTAAGGTTTATTTTAATATCTTGTGTTTGCAAATGTTACTTTTAGAAAGTTAGCCTTTGCGCGCCTAACTATTTAGCCCGCCTCAACCAGGATGTGTATCTGTTGTCTGGGTTTGTGTGAGTGACAGGGCTGGGAGATTCCCGGGGACAGTTGGAACCCCCAGGTGGTGAATAGGGTGCTTACACCAGGATGGGTGGGCGGAGTAGTCCTTGACTCTTTGTAGGGTTGTGCTCCACCACCACAATGCTGGCTCCACCTCCTGAGGAGCGTCTGATGTCTCTGCCCTGCACCCTGAAAGAAGACGGCAGCTTCCTGTAAACAGAGTACTCCAAAACCGGGTTGAACTAGGCTCAGGTCCCCTGGCCTGCCAAGACAAAAGAATCGCAGTATAAATATAGGAGCTCCGCTCCTTACAAATCAGATCCAGTTTTGACCACGACGAACCTCTGCCTGACTAGAAGGACCAAGAGAAGCTGAAGGATGGAAACCGGTCTGAATCCTGTAAGACTGGCCTGCAGTGGTGCCTTGCCGAGAACGGAGAGGAAAGGACCAGAAAGGACTTTGTAGACTTGTGCCTGAAATGATCTCCAAGGGCTTGATCGAGAGCTTGACCCCTGAACGGAACCCCAGGACCATTGGGTTCTATCTGCTTGTGCCCGTCTGCTGTTGGGCCTTAGTTCTTATTCCCTCGCCGGAGTTGTGACTCGGGTGCCTTCGCCCCTCCCAGGTCGTGACAGCTCAGAGCCTGGTCGCCCTGCCGTAGAGAGCCCCGCTCATCACTGAGTCGCTCTCCGCTTCAGTGCTGGGCCGCCCGCTCTCCTGTCACCTCGCCGCTAACGGAGCGCGTTGGGCGCCTCTCATCTTCCCCCGCTGGAATCTGCACGGAGCGCATCCCATAGCCTCGGACGGTCTGTACGTCGTAACGTACCCGACTGTCTTGCTTTGCCCTCCTGCATACCAAGACCCGTGCCGCACCTCAAGAAAGGCCTCCCCGTACCGTGGTACCGGAAGCCTGGTGTTGCACCCGTCTGCCGTAGAACGCGACGCCCCTCACAGATCCACGAGTACGACCCGGCGTGCTAAGAAGTAGTACGTCCCGCAGGCCTGAAAGGCACCTTGCCCCGTGAGCTGCATCGACCCCGGAACGCCACAACCCTCCACAGTCCTGCTCCTCCACCTCGCACCTCGAGGGGGACATGAGCCGGAGAGATCCTCTGGAGAACCGTTGGCCTCGTCCGGAGTCCGCCCTCACCAGCCGCGCCTGAAACGCCTCAGACTTCCACAAGCAAGGAACACGTGAACTCCGTCCCGAGTTCATATTGGATCCAGGGTCCGCAACGTTCTTATATCCCTGTCATCGTACCTTGCTGAACAACGAACATTCAACGACTAATCTTGCCTATCATAATCTGGTTGCCTCAAATCGCTAAACGTTACATGGTCTTGTGATAATCCTGCTTGAATCTATCTTTTATATAAAGTATACGTATTTTTGATACTACTACACGACTGGTGTCCATTTGTGGTGGATCAGTGGGTTTACTGTGTGTGATCATAAATGCTTAACTTACTATCGCCCTGAGGATTAGCCTTGCCTGCTCGCACCACACTACCTAGAGGGTGAGCAGGGGTTATTCGGGGGAGTAAGTCTCTTGTCCTGACATGGAGCTGAGGGTCCCTGCTTGTCACAAGTGCATACCTGTGCCAACCAGAGACCTCCGGTTCCAACAGGGTGTTTTTACAAGTACAGGAGACGTACATAAAGGAATCCCTTCTGGACGTAATCCAGCCACCTGTGGCGAGTAAGTTGTACGCGCAATTTAGATGGGGGAACTTACATATGGCAGAGTATACCATTTCATGGGCACCGGAGAATTAGAGTGTGTGTCCTAGCTGCAAATCAATGGTTGAATCAGAGTTGCACGTTCTATTTTTTTGCCCGGCATACGCGCTATCCCGCAAATGCTGGGTAATCCAATTATTTAAAAATTTAGGGTTTACCTGCTGTGCCGAGGCATTTAGAGTTTTAAAATACGATACTGAACCTCCAATTGTATTCGCAGTATCACGTTTTTTAAATGCTATGTGGCATATTAGAAGAAGTCTTTTAAAACTTGCGTAGGACAGGATTAACTTGTGATACCTTGTCTGCTGTTTTTTTATTTTTTTATTATTGCATAGTGCACTTTAATGCTTGTTCGTGTCATTTTCTCTCTTTAGAGATCTGTATTGTGCACCATGTGTCATCTTTCTTAATCATGTATACTATGATAATGTTTTATTGTATAAATTGTGTATATATCCAGGAAATGTTTATTATGCACTTTTATGGTCTAATCGGCCGAAATAAAGTTTTACAACAACAACATATATCTATATATATCTATATCCATATCTATATCTATCTATCTATATATTAATTGAATAAACCATAGGTTTCGCATACGTTATAGTTAGGAATTAGCATTTAAAAATCCCTTGGAAATTTATTGAAAAAACCATAGGTTTCACACGTTATAGTTAGCTGAACATTTCTCTCATACTATAACATGTGTGAAACCTATGGTTTTTTCAATGAATTTGCAAGGTTTTTTAAATGCTAATTCCTAACTATAACATGTGTGAAACCTATGTTTTTTTCAATGAATTTCAAAGGTTTTGTAAATGATAATTTATAAATGTAATCATTATTATGTCTTTCTTTTTATGCTAATTTATTATATTTTTATATACATATTTATATTTATTTTATTTTTTAGATTATATTTCATATTCTTATTATAAAATAATAACAAAACTAAATTGCAAAGGAATTTTTTGATTAATAATTGCTTGACGTCGGTTGCAAGTATAACACACCTCCACCAATGCTCTTCGGGCCCTAATCTCACGATGCTGTATCAATCCTTACACCTGCTACAAGCATGTGCAAGTTTTGATGCAGCATAAGCTCAAAAGTCACTGAATGAAATGTTATACATTTCACTCAGTCACTTTTAGGAGGCGTTGCTGCACCCCCTTCTGCACAAGAAAGCCTCTTCTGGTGCAGCGCTTTACAATGTAATACACCCTCCAGATGCGTCACATTGTAAGAAGCACACCCCCATGGACCATCATTTGCACCACCGCTGTGTCACAAAAGTGATACAACGGCTGTGTAAAAGAGGCACAAGGGGATTGTATATCCGCCCCTAACACATACAAAGTCACCCAGGCAGGTTCACCAGCAGCGCAAATTGAAGCATAGATTTGTAACATATTTAGGTACATATGTTACATTCAAGTGCTTCGGACATACTACAGTATACTATAGATAAACACCTTATAGATTTATGCTTTATCAGTTCCTTATAGTTCTGCACTTTCACATTCTCCATACACTAGTAACATATTAATTCATTCATTGATGAACTACACATTTATTCTGACAAACTTTTACACACTAACATAGAAATATATTTCTTTCTTTGACCAGTGAAGGTAGTTCTAAAAAGAACTGTTTTTTTAGTTTTGAATTTGTTATGTGTTTTCTCAACAAATTCCAAGTGGAACAAAAGAAACAAGGAAAAAAGAACAACTAATGTTGAGGACAGCAATGATCCTGCATCCTGCGTTTCATCAAGTCTATAGACTGTTCCTCATAACACAAAAGTTTATCGCAATAAATGCATACAAATTTAACTTTAGCAAAGTCAGAATCAATATGTGGGTGTGGACTGCTTGCTGAAAATCCTGCTGCCGCAGTTGATGTGCTTGGTGTAGCAGCAGGTGAGTTCAACCTCCGTCTTGCAGCTCGAGCAAAGTTCTTGGGGTGCAAATTCTTCACGTGTTGCACCATATTTGCTGTGCCAAAGGAGTATTTTTTACATGGATCACCCCTTGAAAGAGTTGTTTCACAAATTTTGCAGGTTACTTTTGGAGCATTAACCTTTTTTTGACCTTCTGGATAAGTGAAAAACTTCCAAATTAGAGCTTCTTTCCTCTTCTTTGGACGTTCTTCAGGAATGAAATCTTCCTCTGAAGAACTGCTGCAAGATGACTCCATTGCTCTTATTATTGTGAGCTATCTTCGATTTGAGAAGATTCTCAGAACAAATGCTTCTTCTTTGAAAGTCAAAGTCGAATAATTATAATGGGACGGAACTTTGAACAGTCGCAATAGGAAAAGTTATGAACCAATCAAATCTTTACTTAATTAGTCACATGGCTTTGCGTACGCTTATGATGCGCTTGTGCAGCTCTTTCAATGCGAGTATGCATGATGTTCTACCGCGATTTGTGTAATTCTTTTTAAAAGTAATATATGATTATTACAAGTATTAAAAAAATTCATAGTTATCCCAACTGTCTTCCCTTAGTATGTACATTAAATACATACATGTTTTAAACCAAGTAGAAACATTGCCCCCTTTCGCGTACAGAACGCCGTACATGACGTCACACCGAAGCTTTAATGCGACGCGTAACGTCAAAGCATATTCGTACCGTATGCGCGGGTACACGCTGAGTATGATAAGCAGTACAAACTATGGTGCGATCACCTTTCAGTGACAAATCAGAGCTCATCTCGCGCTAAGGAGAATGATTAGAAGTGCTGACTCATTGCAGATCCGATTCTGGGCTTGCCTCTGCGTACATTAAAACACCACCCCATCTCTCTCTGTTGTTAATTGTTAGTGCACACACTCATACTTGCACATGCGCGGTGCACGCCCGCCTACACCACCCACATGCCACCTAAGTATGAGCGCAAAATCCGTTACGCTCGCGGATTTTGCGAATTTTCGGTAAATTCGCGATCCGCGAACTCCCGCGAATTTACCGCGAATTCGCAAATCCGCGAGCGGCGGATTCCGGGGGCAAAAGTTCAAGCCTTGCTGGCCTGTTGTAACTATTTTATGATGGCGCCGGCAAGCTGCCAGCGCCATCCTAAAATAGTTACTAAGTTAGCTTCAACAGGAAGCTCTAATAGATAAAATAAAGCAGGTGCTCGAGCATAACGGGCGTCAGTAAAGCAGTAGGCACTTCCATATAGACACCACTTGAACGTGGCACTATAACAACTGAAATATAACAGGTACACCGCACTCGTAAAACTGTAGTGTTAGCTTTATTTGTGAAACGAGAGAGGGCCATATTATCAACCCTGGGCGGCAAACTTATTGCAACTTTATTGGCAGCAAACTGCCGCTAAAGTGGCCCTAATAGGTTTGATAATATGCTCTATGGAATTCCAAAAAAAGCTCATGTTAGATGTGAAGGACATCAGACATGAGATTCGATTGGAATTCCATAGAGCATATTATCAAACCCATTATCGCCACTTTAGCGACACTTTCCTGCCGATAAAGTAGCAATAATTTTGTCGCCCAGGCTTGATATTATGGCCCAGAGTGCATAGTGTACAGCAGCTTCTCTGTAAAATCTATAATTACCTCCGGGCAGTGACAACAG
Source organism: Lissotriton helveticus (assembly GCF_964261635.1). Taxonomy (NCBI): domain Eukaryota; kingdom Metazoa; phylum Chordata; class Amphibia; order Caudata; family Salamandridae; genus Lissotriton; species Lissotriton helveticus. Next base: position 2,006,876,762 of record NC_136067.1, read on the forward strand.
ATAGGTTACAACAGTCTGACAAACAGATCCACAACCTTATTACGCCACTTTTGAGTCACTTTTAACATGGGTAAAGTGATGCAAGGAGCTAGTAAATGTACGTCTCACTTTTCAAGACAAAATCTCAACTCCAGACTCTGCGACACAGTTTTAATGTTGTTTTCTCTCTCTTTCTCTCTCTCTCACTCTCTGTGACATCATTTCTCTTTCTCTCTTAAACTTAGACACTGTTGTCTTCGACGTGTAGAAGAATTGTTCAGAAAAAGTTGTGACACCAACTGCCTGAAATGTTTACCCGCAAGGTTTATACAACAGTAAGCACAGTGGCCTAGATCTACAAAGCCTTCATAGGAATGCATTAGAAATAAGTCGCCATAACGGGCGTCAGTAACGCAGTAGGCATTTCCATATAGACACCACTTGAGCGTGGCACTATAACAGAACTGGAATAATACGAGTCACACTGCACACGTAAAACCGTACAGTTACCAAAACTTGTAGTGGCATACTATCAAGAACGGCGATAAAATGATCGCCGTTTCAGCGGCAGGAAACTGCCGCTAAAGCGGCGATAATGGGCTTGATAATATGCCCTTGTGAATTCCCATAGTAGCCCAGGTTAACACCAGAACCTGGACTGCTATGGGAATTCACAACAGCATATTATCAAGCCCGTTATCGCCCCTTTAGCTGCAGTTTCCTGCCGCTGAAACAGCGATAATTTTTTCGCCGTTCTTGATAATATGCCCTGTAATGCTTCAGCTCATCTACTCACATCTACATAATTCTAAACTCTAATTTTCTTTTTTCTTTTGCAGATTACCAATCGGACACCTTTTGGAATCCATTTCCAATTTGTTTATAACATTGTTTAAGTTATTTTTCCAGTTTTAATAAAGTTATAATTGAGTTTTGTTTACATTTATTGTTTAATAAAAGTTAATTAAATAAAAATTCATACTTCTTTTATTTTGTGGGGGAGGGGTATGACAGCCCACAAAAAAAATAATGTTGAAATACTATAGTAAGATATTCAAGACTAGGATTGACAACTACTGAGTTCTAACTAACAGATATAATAAAAACAATGGTGAGAAACTACTAAAATGGCGGTGGACGGAGTACGTAATCAACGTTTGGCGCCTCAGCACTACCTTTCAAATAAATATATAAAAAATATGACTGATAATACTGTACAAAAGTACAGCAGCGGATGACACACACGAACCGGGAAAAGAAAATGACAGATTTACTAACTGATATAAGGAAAGGTTTGCTTGTTGAACTTGAAGAAAAAGAAAACATGTGCTTCGAAACAACGCTGAGCATGTGAAGAGAGTACAACTGCTACACCAAAAAAAAAGGAAAGCTTTACATACTATCATAGAAATGAAGGAGCATATTTTCAACAAAAGGCGATACATTATCGCCGCTTTTATCGACAGAAAACCGCCGATAAAGCGGCGATAATGTGCTTGATAATAGGCCCTTGTAACTTCCCATAGCAGCCCAGGTTCTGGTGTTAACCTGGGCTCCTATGGTTATTCACAAGGGCATATTATCAAGCCCATTATTGCCGCTTTATCAGCAGTTTCCTGGGAGCCCGGAGCCTTGAATGGACGCGCTGCGGTGTGGCGGAGAGGCCCGGCGGTCTCATCGGAACGCGGCGGTGCGGAGCAGTGCCTGAAGCTACCCGGGAGATCAAAAGGGGATGACGAAGTGAGAGGGTACAGGCGGCACACAGGAAGTGGTGTTACGGAAAAGTGAACGGCGTTCAGAATGACAAGTGATAGTATACGGGTGCTCGAGACAGAAGTGTAGCAAATTGAGTTGGCAGCTAGTGGTTCACATAACAAATCTACAATCAATAAAATCAACTTCACAGTCTAGTCGTGGGTGGTGTCATCTCTATACAGAACATTATAACAGAGTTATCCACAGAGTGTAATGGCAGTAGTCGGTCAAAAAAGGGAAAAATTAATACTAAATAGATCAACATCATAGAATAGTAGTAGGTGGTGACATATTATGACAGTACATGGCAGCGGTGATGCATGGCTTGAAACAATATGAAAACAAATGAATATAGAGGCAAAGGGCAATATATCACAACAGCTGTGAAGGAACAAGGAAAATCGAATGAGTCTCTATAGAGCCACAATCACACACGAGCAGAGGCAACACATTACTGTTAATTACACAGCCAATGTGCGCCAAGCGTTACACAAGGTACACAATCCATATACAAGGGCGACATTGTAATGAAACAGATAAATTGAAAGTCAGTTGATACAAATGGAAGGGGTACCTGAAAAGCAGATAATGTCGACATAGATATAGGATAGTACAGTCTTACTAGGGAGGTACCCAGGTAGGGAGATACCCACAAGGTCAAACAAGAACACTCTGGGTATAATTGGATCAAAACAGGAAGCACATAAAACAGAATACATGATGTTGTGGTATAAAAACATTTTTAAGTGCCCAGGAAGTAATGTAATTCATGGTTGGTGTTCTGGCCATGTTCTACAGTGTGAAGGCGCATGATCCATGTCGCCTCTAGTCGTCTGAGTCTGAGTTTGCGGTTCCCTCCCCTTATGTTGGCTTGGGCAACATCAATGCCATAGAAGGAGAAACATTTGTGAGACCCTTGTGAGGGACATGAAGCTACATGTAGAGCCATAGGATATCTAGCATCCTGTTGGTGGATGGCTCTGGCATGTTCACTGATGCATTCTTTCAGAGCCCTGATGGTACTGCCAACATATTGGCTCCGTACCACAAGGAAGGACGTGAACCACAAATTTGGTGTTACAGTTAAATGTTCTCATTAATCTCGTAGTGCCTGTTGTTGTGACCCTCAAACTTTTTGACTCCATTCCTTGCCCATTTACATACCCCACAACATCCACATTTGTGGAAACCTTTGGTAGGTGGTGTCAGCCACGATGTGGTGTTTGTGGTGTGGTGCACAGTATGCCCAGGATCTCTACAGTTCTATCAGTATCTGCAGCTGCGGCATGCTCTAGATCTTAGTCTGCTGGGCCTGGAGTCCATCCCTGAGTTCAGTCCCATTGAGGCTAAACTCTTTATGGGGGATTTAGGGGGAAAAAAGATATTGCGCATATATCAAACCCTGGTAATATAGTGCTCCTCCACGCTTCGGAAGCTCCGAGGGGACTGGGAGGCTGATGTGGGCGGGCTGGAAGAAGAGGACTGGGTAGAGGCCCTGCATTCCCACGGGTGGCGGCTATCGCAATGCGACTATAATTTAAATACCTCCACAGGGTCTACATTACTAGGAAGAGCTTATGGTGGGCAGGGATGATCTCCTCACCTGTATGTTTGCGTTGTGACCAGGCGGAGGGCACGTTTATTCACACGGTATGACAATGTACGTCTTTGGATCGTTTCTGGAGGGGGGTCTTTGCTTGCCTCTCAGAGGCCCTGGTCTGGGGGCTTACCCGCACACCACAGCTGGCACTGTTACACGTTATGGAGGGGGTGGGGGACAACATCTACAAACGTCACCTTCTGCTTTTGGGACTTACCTTTGCAAAGCGGGACATCGCGCAAGTGTGGAAGGGAACGAGGGCTCCATTGGTGGCAGCTTGGAAAAACTGCCTCGGTTATTGCATGGGCCTGGAGCAGCCCATATTCATGGGCAGGGGGTGCCCTCGTAAACATTATAAAATGTGGAACCGGTGGGCAGAGTATCGTGGTCTTTGGTTGGAACCCCTTGTGATGGAAGAGCCCTTGCTGCGAGTTTAAGTAGGGGATCACACATAGATTTTGAATGGTGGAATGAAGGGGGTGGGAGACGGGGATTGGGGTGCCTTTAATTTGTGTATTTATTGTGCATACTTGCGGACATGGTGGTGTGGACTTGTGCGACCGTGGGGGGGAGGGAGGGAGTTTGGGGGGGGAGTTGGGGATGGGGTGTGTTACTCTTTAATGCTCCAGTACACAGGGCTGTTTCTTATGGAGGGATGAAAGATTACAAAACAAAAGTAATTTGCTGTTTTAAATGTACGGGAAATGCTTTGTTAGCTGACTCTGGCATGCAGGGCGCTGCATGATATACGCAATTTGACTAATAAAATCTGTTTTTAAAAAAAAACGTGCAAATACGCAATGTAAACATTCGATAGCCATACAAGTTGAATATTCCTAATAATGTCCTGCCTACAGGTTAGCGGAAAAGTGTTTTTGGTGCTTGAGGGTGAAAATTATAATAAATGTGCAAAACGGTGCTATAAAATAATAAAAATCCCGCTTACCAAAAATCAAGGAAATGCAGCAGATGACATATAGAGCTGGAATCTATTGGCACAAATGCAATATCATATATCGTAGTTCCAATACTAAAATGATAGGCATGCATGTGAACATGTAGCTCCAGCTCTACTCATCGCCAATCATGAGGCCTTTGACGAATATAAACACTATATGATAGTACCAAAAAAATTGCATAGTGACACAGTTAGCAACGGAATAAGGCACATTGATTTGATGGAAACCATCTAAAAAAGTGCACTTAGCTCCAGAAGTTGCCATCCTACAAGCAATTTGTAGGGGAAACATAAATGCAGAAAAACAGGTTAATCGCAGCCCCTATGGTTAAAGAAAATTATAGCACAAATTACAGCTACACCTGAGTACATATACAGCATGGTCGGTTCTACATGTATAATACTATCTTAATGTTTGTTCTGAGTTAGATATATATATTCACCATGGGTTTTAGGGATGCTATAGTTAGAAATTAGCATTTAAACAACCTTAGAAATCCACTGAAAAAACCAGGGGGAGGTGGTGGTCCCTATGGTGCACCCCTACATATCCCTGCATCATGTGGAAGGTACCATGTGGTGCCTGCAATGTAGTGCAGGGATATGTCAGATGTCCCTTTTTTGCATTGCGATGGGTGCTGCAGCCAGAAGCACCCACCAAAAGGCAAGGTATAGGCATTGAAACTGCCATGGTGGCAGTCGCATCGTAATGCCTATGTCGTGACGGTCGATAGCCTGTCGGGTGGTACGTCCGCCCTCCCATCCTAATCAGCAACCTGCATGTTCTTCGATATAACTTTGTGCTACGTGGAGGTGGCACCCGGGTAGTGGATCCACTACCCGGATTCCACCTCCACGCTGTTTGACGCACTGATTGCGTGCGCTTCTTCTTCCTACTCAGCCGCCCTCCCAGGACGCTATTGGCCCTGCTACTTTTGCCTAAACCCAGAAACCACTCCTTGGTGTTTCTTCGCCTTTTGGAATAGGCGGACGAGACCTTTTTTCCGCTGCTCCCCATTAACTTGACTCCTTGTCTTGTAGCCCAACAGCCCTGATGAGTCACATCTCCTTCACGGTGTGACGAAAGACGCGTCGGCTTGCTACCTCCTTACTGTACTGTCCATTGTTTGACTTGTAAATAACTTTATTCACAAGAAACTTGGATTTTCACGCTTCTTTTTTTAAGCATTTACTCTGTATGAGTAGTGAACTTAGTCCGCACAATCGGACTATCAACCACACATGCGTGTGCACAGGTCCTGTTCTCAAATCAACAGCGATACAAAAGGGGATGATGGACGGAGCGCTTGAGCAAATCAAACACTCACCCCCAGTCAACTGATCTGGGTTTAATCCATCACCCTTCTTTAGCCCACTCAGCCACCCCATTTCAGACATGGCTATATGCAAATCAGTCTGACCCTGTGCCTCATGGGAACAGTCCAACCCAAACTGCCAAGCCATGTCTTCCATGGACCGGAAACAAGCATCCTGGGACCGGTTTCGGATTCATAATCCTCATCAGCCAGGCTATCTTGAATCTAGTGGCCAAGTGAGCAAGGGACTCACGTCTGAGCATACCCTGCCACACTTAGGGTGAACAAAGCGATACAAAAGGGGATGATGGACGGAGCACTTGAGCAAATCAAACACTCACCCCCAGTCAACTGATCGGGGTTTAATCCATCACCATTCTTTAGCCCACTCAGCCACCCCATTTCAGACATGGCGATATGCAAATCAGTCTGACCCTGTGCCTCATGGGAACAGTCCAGCCCGAACTGCCAAGCCATGTCTTCCATGGACCGGAAACACGCATCCTGGGACCGGTTTGATTGATTCAGATGCTCCGTCCATCACCACCCCCTTTTGTACCGCTTTGGCCGCCATAAGTGTGGCAGGGTATGCTCAGACGTGAGTCCCTTGCTCACTTTGCCACTGGATTCAAGCAAGCCGGGCTGAAGACGGCTGGAATGCCAGAAACCGGTCCTGGGAAGCTTGTTTCCGGTCCAGGGAAGACATGGCTTGGCAGTTCGGGTTGGACTGTTCCCATGAGGCACAGGGTCAGACTGATTTGCACATAGCCATGTCTGAACTGGGGTGGCAGAGTGGGCTAAAAAACGGTGATGGATTAAACCCAGATCTTTTGACTGGGTGTGAGTGTTTGATTGATTCAGATGCTTCGTTCATCACCACCCCCTGTTGTACCACTTTTGGCCGCCATAGGTGTGGTAGGGTATGCTCAGACGTGAGTCCCTTGCTCACTTTGCCACTGGATTCAAGCAAGCCGGACTGAAGATGGCTGGAATGCCAGAAACCGGTCCTCGGAAGCTTGTTTCCGGTCCAGGGAAGACATGGCTTGGCAGTTCGGGGTGGACTGTTCCCATGCCCCGGTCCACATCGGCTGCATTGCCGTTTGTGTGGAGGGCAGGGCGCCATCGTGGGTCAGTCCCGGAGCCCGGCAGGACCAGAGGTTGCCGTCTAGCTGGAGGAGGGGCTAGACTATATTTTGGCTGACAGGTCGAAGCGCGAGGCGGTAGTGGTTTGTAGTGGCAGCTCCTACGGCTCTGCTAAAATGCTGGGGGGCAGACTGCGAGGCACGCGAATGTAATGACTAATATTACTGTGTACTCTTCTGCTTTGCTTACTGATCGCCTAAACTGTTCGCTTTTATTATTGCCTACGCGCATTTTTAAAACCATTGTTTTACTAATCTAATTGCTGCTGCAATATCAGTTGACATTTCCCTTACTTACCTGGTGCGAGGTGTGCTCCCCCTGCCCCGGTCCATCGCGGCTGCATTGCTGTTTGTGTGGAGGTCAGGGCGCCATCTTGGGTCAGTCCCGGAGCCCGGCAGGACCAGAGGTTGCGGTCTAGCTGGAGGAGGGGCTAGACTATATCTTGCACATGATCTTCCGGACGCGCAGCAGGCGCGGGCCGCGGGCGCGCCGCAAGCGCGCCGAAGCCGCACCAAAGGGGTGCCCATCTGCACCCGTCCACGCTAAGACCGCGCATAGCGCCATATCCCTTGCCCCCCAGACCTCATCATGGAGGCAAGGTACTTACTAATACAAGTATTCAACTTAGGGACATAAGGAATCACATGGGAAGCACTCGCTGTCCTCATTTTAACTCAGACTCCCTAACTAACTTCCTATCCTCTCAATGTTCAAATTGTTTATACAAATTGACACTACCTTTTTACCAACAAGTGCAGAATCTATCCCCAGGAGATCTAGATGCCAAACACACCCATTGTGCTCTCATCAACGCTCGCTCTCTCATAAAACACAAAGATGAAATCTCTGATTTTATAATTAGGCATAATATAGATCTCCTCTTTATCACAGAAACCTGGGCAGATCAAGCATCAGTCCCAGATTTCTGTATGGCCACTCCGGATGGATATCATTTGGTCAGGCAGGACAGATCCTCAGGTAAAAGAGGCGGTGGTATAGCTAATATATATAGAAAAAACCTTTTAACAAGGATAGAACCCATCGACTTCGAGTCCGCCGAAGCATTACATATTTCCATTATGCTTTCTCCCTCGCAATCCTTCAAAGGAACTCTTCTCTATCGTCCACCCACCCTCAGGTGCCCCTTCCTGACATCCCTCAATACCTTTTTAGAACCTATTGCAGCTAATTCTGATTACACGATATTAGGCGATTTCAACTTTCATTTAGAAACCACTAATGATAGAGACACTTCAGCCCTAATTTTGGACCTTTCCTCAGCAGGTCTTAAACAGCTGATCACAGTTCCCACCCACCAGGCTGGACACACCCTTGATGGCCTATTTACTAATAACCCTCACATTATTTCGCCCTCAGTGAAACCATTAACATGGACAGACCACACTGCAGTAATGTTTGCCATCATAACTAGAAATCATAAAAATTCACATATCACAAATCGTTCTCATGTCCAATTTCGACATTGGAAGAACATGGATGCTCTACCCTACAGACCACCCTGGCCTCCACTCAACCAGGTGACACAACAGATCCACACATAGCTTCTAATAACTATAGTGTTTGGATTAACAATGCTTTTACTACGTTAGCACCTCCCAAAAATATGTTGCCCAATCGTAACACACCTTCCGCCCCTTGGTTCTCAGAAACCCTTAGACTGGAAAGGCAACGGTGCCGAAACCTAGAAAGGCGATGGCGCAAAGATTATGACAATAATGACAGATATGTATATAAAAAGCACTGGCCATATATAGAAAGCTTCTAACTACAGAAAAACAAAATTGTATCTTGCGCAAATAGAGTCAGCCAAAAATTCTACTAAAGAACTCTATCAAGTTTTCACGGAGCTATCTATTCCACCAGTTTGCACTATCATAGAACCTTCCCAAAATCTGTGTAACGACCTGGCGGACTTTTTTAAGCTTAAGGTCAACATCTTCTCCAATTTTACCTCCAAGGCTGCTGCCGAACTAACCAGCTCCAATAAGAGCTACAGCCCCCCTCGTACAGCCTTTTGTGAATTCCGTCAAACTTCCCTAACACAGACAGCTAAACTTATGACAATCATGAAATCAGGATCACCACTTGATCCTTGTCCACCTTTGATTCTCAAGCCAGTGACTAACCTTATAGCTCCAGCTCTCACAAATATCTGTTACTCTATGTTTCTTTCTGGCTCCTATCCGTCGATCTGGAAGAAAGCAATTATTAAACCCTTATTGAAAAAAACAAATCTTGATCCGTCAGAACCCAAAAGTTATCGACCAATTGCATCTCTCCCTTTTCCGTCCAAAATATTTGAAAAAATTATGAACTGTCAGCTGGCCCACTATATTGATCAGAATAATCTACTTGATGACACCCAATTTGGATTCAGGAAAGGTCATGGGACAGAAACGGCACTGATAAAGGCAGCAGACGAAGTCAGAATGATTATGGATCAAGGAGGCGCAGCAGTCCTGATATTACTGGACTTGTCTGCAGCCTTCGACACGGTCGATCACACCATCTTGATCGACCGTGTAGCCTCTATTGGCATCCTGGATAAAGCTAAATCTCTTCTGACTTCTTTTCTGTCTGACCGTAAACAGTCTGTTAAACTGGGTGGCTTCTACTCTCTGGTTTTCACTCTACCTTGCGGTGTTCCCCAAGGATCCTCGTTAAGTCCGACACTATTTAACATCTACGTGTCGGACTTGGCGAGGGTCATTAAATCATATGGAATTGGGCTAACATTGTACGCCGACGATACCCAGCTGGTACTGGCCATTCATAACAACGGAGGAGCAGTCGCGGCCAACTTTCAGGAAGGCATGATGGCCATTAGTTCCTGGATGGATCATAACTGCTTAAAATTAAACTCCGACAAGACGGAGGTCATGATCTTTGGTAGCTTGACCCCGTCTTGGTCTCCAGTATGGTGGCCCCCTGATCTAGGCTCTCCCCCAATACCGGTCACCAAAGTCAGGAACTTAGGGGTATTATTTGATAATAAACTATCATTTGTGAGCCATGCAAATGCGGTAGTCTCTGCATCTTTTTACACTCTTGTGCACCCTGGTACTTTCCCGGGGCGATTACTGTAATGGTCTGTTATTAAATGCCCAAGAGCAAGTCCTCAATAAGATGCAACTAATCCAGAACGCAGCAGCCAGGATTCTGACCCGTACTCCAAAATTCTCCTCCATCACCACCATTGTTCGCCAACTTCTTTGGCTTCCGGTCAGAAGTCGCACCAAATTTAAGCCGCTGTGTATTACCTATAAAGACATGCACAATACAGGGCCAGAATTCTTAAAAAAAGCCTTGTGTATATATATACTCCCAAAAGAATCTAACGTTCATCCACAGCCTATTTGCTCCCAATCCCGCGGACAAAAAAAAGTAACTTGGGGAGATAGACGCTTCACAGTGGCTGTTTCGAGATTGTGGAACACCCTCCCCCTCGATATCAAAAACAGTCCTTCCTTGATGACATTTCGGAAACAATTAAAACCATGGCTTTTTAATCAGTAATAAGTCAATGCTCCCCTTCAGCATATGAATTGAGCAGCGCCGAGACACCTCAGGGTATTTGCGCGCTATATAAATTGTATAAATAAATAAATAAATAAATGAATTTCTTTAAAAAGAGTTAGGGACACAAAGTATCATATCCGGTGTATTTACTTCGCTCATGTAAGACTCTACAAAGTTAACCAATTGCTTTGCGTCATTAGATTTCCTGTTAGGATGTATGTATATGTTTATTATTACTATCTACTTGTGCCTGTTCCCTGATGGCCTCTTTATGGAGGAGATATTAATAGCGATAGATTTGGGTGTTGTTAAGGCCACTTGATGGGCTGAATTTGTGCAGATGTTTCTAACGTAGGTCACCAGACCTCCCTGCAGATGGTCAAATCTTGCTTTTTATTAGAGCTGGTGTTAAATCTAAGGTCAATGGACAATCGATATTTGCCCGGCGGTATCGCCTCATTAACCCACGAAATATTAATCAATGAAGAGGCAGGCGCTAGAGACGGGAAGGCAGGAAACAAGGTTTATTCTCTCCGGAGGAGAACACATCAGTTCAGACAGCAGGTATCGTCATGAGGTGCTCTAACCGCATCTCTGAGGCCTGGCCTCTTATACACAGGTTTATTGCTTTATTACATACAACATATTCTTGGCAAGGCTTTGATATACGGAAAGACATTCTCGGAACCCCCGCTCCCAGCCCGTTCCCACACACATATACAACAGCAGTCCCCACCCCGGTCACAACAGGTGATGATTATCGCGCAGCTGGACATTTCCGCCGATTCACGGAATGTGGGGGGTTTGATCGGATCTCATAGGGTGGGGGCTTTGATCAACTCGAGGGTCCTTTAATGAGGGAAGCTTCCTACTGTACGGGGGGGCAATAAACAGTATCGGCAGAGCTAGGTGTCGGCCTGGGAACGAGGAAGACAAACGGGCACACAGGAAAAGGGGATTTGTATCAAAAAGGGCCTGGGACCATGAAAGGAAGGGGGGGAGGTGTCGCGCCGGGGACAGGATGGGGTTCTGAGGCAGAGCTGCGCTGAAGAGGGGTTTATGACCCAAGGTATGTGCGAGCGGGGGTTGTCAGAGTGCGGGCTTTGTGAGGGAGGAGGGCTATGCTGGGGGCCAGTGGCATGCAAAAGGGTTTGTTCTGATCGAGGCACCTAAAATGGCGGGTGCGCACGACAAAAAGTATGGCATCAGGGGAAAAAGGCAAGATGGCGCAGATAATGTTTACCAGACCGTACTAATTTTCCACAGTCCTCCCTTTAACATATCCAAGACATCTTGCTGGCCTATTTCCAATTCATGTCGACTGTGGTGGTCATAGGAAAAGAAGTAGGTACCCAGGTGAAGGAGTTATAAACATTACATTTTAAAATCTTTCATCTTAGGAGGCGGGTCTATCGATAAAAAAACTCGTTTGCAGGAAAGCCATAGTAATGCAATAATAGACAAAGATGATTCTGTAGTGAGAGCATTGGGTACATTTCATAGCTACTTATAGTCGTTCGGAATGTAAATTGATAGGTCATTACATATGTGAGTTCTGTTCATGTTTGGTTGGAGCATAATTAATACAATGGTGGCTGGGAGAGAAATGAGACGTAGTAGAAACGATAATTGAGGGTGTCAATGTTCGAAGTTAATGAGTTCTCAGCATTCTTTGTCGTCTTTTGTTGGCGCTGTGGAGCACCGGAGGTGGAGCTACGGGTCCAGCTCTATTCTAGGTCCCGCGTTGCAGGGCACGACCTTTTCCTCGCGTTTCTGGTCAAAAAGGTCCTTTTCGCCCTGTGTCCTTTGAGTTGATTGTCAAAAAGGTTCAGATGGAAGAAGAGTGTGTGTAAGTAGTCCATAGGGTAGGTCGGAGAAAAAGGGGGGATGGAGCTGGGCCAAATCGGGAACAGATCAGGGGGGCGGAAATTTCAGGTAGGCGGGCTCATGACCGAATTCAGAGAGCGGGGACTTTTCGGCACACGTTGAACATTGGGCAGGGGCATCAGGTCAGCCCTTTCCTCTCACTTTGACGGAAACAGTGCCTCGTCCTGCAACTCCTTTCTGTCGCGGTCTCGCCTTGGCCAATGTCGCAGATGTTCCACGATCTGTAGTCAGGCCACGTGCTCCCACATCCGGTCCTTCTTTCCTCCGACAGTCGTACCCTTAAATGAGTTTGAAAAGACAGTCTTTAGAGAATTGGCAGAGGAAGGTAATCACATAAGTCTATTTCTCTCCCAGCTCCAGGCAAAAATGGAAACGTCCGTTATATTAGGGTTCGCAACTAACATATAAATGATGGATGCTGGGCCTGCTGGATTTACTATAACTTTCCTTCACAGCTAGTTCTTTGGTGTTTGTTGGTCGTGGGACGAGATCTGGCACCTTTTATTGCATTATAGTTACGTCAGTTCTTCTGACGGACACCCACCTTCTTAATACGAGCCTTACGAAGCTATACCGTTCTCCAGGGCTTTATATTTAAAAAGGGTGCTGTGTGCTATCACCATGGTCTGACAGGTATCTTGCTGAGGGACGAACATAGGCTAAACATTTTTCATTCTATCAATGCATCCTGCCTTTCAACTAAACATTTTCGCTTTCAACAGGGTTCATTGCAATGATTTCTTCGCTTTGGTCTAATCTTTAACTTTGTAAAACATCATTCTGGTTCCTAAGTAGCCTCTTACGGCCTGACTACTTAATTAGAAAAGACAGGGGTCTTATGGGAAAAAACTAGGGACATAGAAAACTGTGGTAAGGGCGTAAATAGACCCATCTCTTACAAACGGGGGTGAGGGACAGTTTTATAACCCTCGTCTGGGGCAGCTGATACGAAACAGGGGGCGTTCCGGGAACATGAGGATGTTTCGATCACCTTTACTGTTTGGGTATTGCGACAATTCGGGACGGGGAAGGTCGCGTTATCTGAGGCATCTTTTTATAACACAGGAGCCGCTGACATGTAGTTCCCTTATTTCGGGTCAGATTAGGGAACCTCAGTCGTCTTACCTGTCCTTTCCCTAATGGCCAAATCTCGGTTTCATCAATTTTTAGCAGAAAGGAGAGGTAGTGACACGACGTCAGGGTGATTTTTATTTAGGATAAATTTTGAGCAAATACTTGTGGTATTTGGAGCCAATTGGGTGGTGCACTAGGGGTGGCCATTTGCCAATTTAGGTGCTAGTCGTTCGGAAGAGCGAGAGAGAGAGAGAGAGAGAGAGAGAGAGAGAGAGAGAGAGAGAGAGAGAGAGAGAGAGAGAGAGAGAGATGTGCAACAACAGGCTAAATAGTACACGTGCGACATGGGGAGTGGCCGTGCATTAAGATAGGCTATTCAGCGCATCATACAACATAAGACATTACGGGTCTGTGTTAGAATGTTGAAAGCATGCAGTTTGGGATGGACGAGCATTAGGCCGGGCACAGGGGACATGCATCGAGTAAAAAGGGCACCATTGTGTCGCATTTCTTGCATTCTCGGTCCTTTAACCAGTTAAGTCAACGCGTCAGTCATACACAAACATCATCTCATAGTTTCAGACATACGTGACAGGTGTCCATTCACGCAACACGGATTAAGGGTGATCGCTTTCATCATGTCATACAATTTATTGGCTCTTTTGGTACAAGAGCAGTTTGTGGGTGTGTTTAGGTGCCACCAGGCAGTGTTAGTCCGCTTCGTGTATCAGACATGGCGAGGCTTCAGATCTTCACCATACCTCGGTCGTGATTCCGATGTGGCCTGCAGGGGGAGGAAAAAAGAGGGGAGGGGAGGGGGACAATATTCGAGCATATCAAAAGCACGGGTACGAAAGTCTTTTACTTACCTCATACTCGTCTTATCTCCTCGGGATAGAATCCCTGGGGTTGTGGTTTCTGGAGCCGAGGGGGGGGGGGGCAGTGTGTCCTTATAGGCTGTGAGTAGGAAAACGTTAGAGAATCAGAAGCACTTAGCGTGAGGTTTCTAGTTGGTAGGTGTATTTAGCTATCGGGGTCCTTAAATCTCTTCTAACGCTGTGATGTTCTAAGGTTTATCAGCTATTCGGTCAACTCTGTTCCCTAGTACCTTTGAGTGTCGTATCTTTATAATATTCTATCATTTACATCGTTTCACTTTACCCATCCTTTATATTCCATCTTTTACACCGTTTCGCTTTACCCAACCCCAGAAATCGAGGTCTTTCTCCATGCGCGAGTCCCTGAGTCAGTCGCATATTTGACGGCAGAGTGTCGTGTCTTAGATTCGATCCTCCATCCGGGGCTGGGCAACCATCTTCTATTAGCCTTAAAGAGAGAGCAGAGTAGGGTGCACAGAAAAAAACTCTCCCGCCGATCCCACATTTTAAATAAAGCATGCAATACCCGTTCATAGTTTCGAAAACCTTTATTTGCACAATCGTTCAGCATGTTGATAGGACAGTGTGATCGGGGTTGTCCGGATACGGCAATGGCTAAAGTGCGTACAGTAGAGGGGGGGGGGCTATCTTGTAGGATTAAAAACATTTTTAAAAAGGTTCATTCATTCATTTGCAGGGAACTAAAAACGTCTATCGAATAGTTGAGGAACCAAGGGGCATTTATTTCATAATTGGAAACACAGTTGGACTAGTTGTAATCAAATTCCTATAGGTATACCATGGGTGTGTGTTATAAGCGAGGTTACATGATAATATCATGATGAATCGTACATTGAAAAAAACAGTTTTCACGGGGCCCTTTCTACATGTTCATCGAGTGAACCCTCCCTCTTTTTCGTCAAGTGTACAAAGGATCATATACATTTTTCAGAACATCGAGTCTTTTTAGCTAAAAAAAACACCACGAGGTGTTTGTGCGTTCCTATTGATACCGGCGCCATTTTGGGCGGGGCCGGGTTAGTCCGGAAGTAAGGTCAGGGAAAAAATGTTTCCTACAACCGGCAGTTGGACCAGAGTCCTTTTCGGTAGTTCGAGAATTCATGCTAACAGAAGGAGTGGCTATGTCATGCTTATTTCGTTAGCGATCAAGGCAGTTGTTCCTCACCGGAAGCCTGCAGGGGCCGAGGGCTCCTGGGACTTTTGTAGAATCTTCAAAGCTGTGGAGATGCTGTCGGAGGTGGGGGCTCGTGCCCCGGTGGACAAGCGTCCGAGTTACATTGCTGGTCAAAGTTACTCTAGCAGCCTAGACCCGCCTTCCAGGGGGCCCAGACGCCATTTTGCGGCCCTGCAGCAGCCGCCCTTTGTCCAGTTTGCAAGAGTGGAGGAGACCTTTTGGAGTGAAAGAAAAAGGAACTCTGTGTTGTAAGAGCAGGACATTCGGCTAGGGTGCAGCTGTGGCGCCCCCACCTGGGGGGGGCGAGGGAGACTCGTTCGCGCCATCTCCCTCTCCCGGTGCACTCCATGCCTCTCTCTTTCATGGGCATGCACGATGGCCTCTCCACATCCCGTGCTCCACAAGTCCCATGTCCAGTGCTGCGGAAGTATGGGCACCTTTGTGTGTTCGGTGCTGCGCAAGTAATGGCACCATTGCATGTTCGGTGCTGCGCAAGTATTGGCACCGTCCGGCTGGAGGATTTCGGCGCCGGGCCGGGGGGCTGGGAAACCTCCTACCTGTGGAGGTGGGAGAGGCTCGTCCGCGTCGCCTCTCCCTCCCAGCCCAACCTCCAGAGTTGTCGCAGCCATTATTCAAGTGTCGCCGGGCGTGCTGCTGCGGCCATTACGGAGGGGAAAAGAAAGAAGTGGCGCCTGGCGTGCTAAAGCGGTCATTACGGAGGAGAAAAGGAAAAATGTCCCGTCCGTCTCTGGGCCGGGCTTCCGGTGGATGTCGGCCGGACGCCCCTTGCTCTGGCCCCATGAACGGGTTCCTTGGCTCATCGGCTGCAGCCGGATCCAGTTGGCCCCAGTCCCCAGCCATTGGTGGCCGGACTGGGAAGACATGTGGCGGGACTACCTGAAACTCCCACGCGCCACCGTGGCCGGACTGGGGGAGAGAGAGAGAGGGGTCGAGGACATAGACATTCCCCCCCCTACAACTCTCCGGTGTGGTCAAGGTTATCCCCTGGCTGGGTCCCGCTGGCCCTTGTCTCTCCTCCGGCTCCACCCTATGTTACGATTTCCTGGCCGACTGTTGGCAGCAGGACCCGCCTTATATGGGTTGCTGCCTGCTGGGCGTAGCCGTAACCCTGCCCTACTTTGGAAGGTTCCAGAGTGGGGGGGGGGCGAATGTTCTGCTGACTTTCATTTTCTAGTTTACCATTCTTGTTTCAAACGTTTTCTGTTGTTAGGGCATTGATAGGTGTTAATATTACGTACTGTTATTTGTTTCTTGTTCGTTATGTTAAATAAAAGTTCAAACTCATCAGTGGCCTACGGATTTCGTTTTCCCATTCCTTTCTTTCCAGGTTGTTCCATGCTAAAGTTTCTGTTAACAGAGGTTTAAGTAACACGGTAACACAGGCAGAGGGATGACGCAGATTCATGCATCACGTACACACAAACTCAGACGGGGAGACAGTATGAATATTATATAAAAAGACCCAAGACAAAAAAAAACAGTTATTGGCCATAATTATCTTATTTCTATATGCTGCGCATACTTTTTGTTAGAGCAATGGGGCAGGCTTTAGTTATATGCTTATAAGGATGCGGAAGAAAGGAGGTAGTAGGTTTTCAGACATTGGCAATATCCCTAGTCCTCTCGGCGAAGGATACTGGTGTAACCCTTACCTCGAAATACCCTAAACTTTTCCCTACTTGGCTAAACGTAAGGATGCTTGATCATGTGTGTACATTATTCTTTCTGCTTTCTTCGGGGTTTGTCGTCTGTTAATTTAGAGCTAGACTGGGTTTCCCGTCTTAGCGTTGTTTGATCTATGAGGACTCGAACATGTCGCTGAAATCGGCCTGGCGAAATCTGTGCCATCGGGCATAATCGAACGTGGTGGTTCTATCTGGCCTGTCCATGTCAGTCTGATTCATCTTTGTCTCGCGCCTTTTCCCTTTCTGCCGGCCTGTTATTCCTGTCGGTCCTCTGCTCCTACTCACGTTCAGTAGAGTCGGGCATTGGGCTTTCCAGTGCCCGGCATATCTACAAAAAGCACATTGGTTTTGCCCTAAGTCTGGCCGTCCTGTGCGTAGTTTCGGGGGATTACTTTCGGGACGTTGTGTCCTGGGGTCGTCCTGTCGACATGTTCCTTTACCTGCTCTGTCCTCGTCTCTTTTCTTTCGTTGCATTGCTTCTTTGCGCCACATACCGAGGCAGTCGAGCATAATAGGCGTTGTCTTATTATCATGAAGGGCTATTTCTAACGTTTCTATTTTATCAAGATCGAAGGATCCTATCAGTGGCCACTGTTTCTCTTGACTTTCTTTGGTATACCTGCGCCACAGTTTACTATAGGCTATGGTAACTAATCCATAGTTTATGAACATGTCTTTATTAGGGGTGCCTTCCAGCGGAGCTAGATGATCCACCTCTAATAAACGGTCCGGGCTGAACCAGCTATCGACCAGTGGGGAGAAGACAGACATGACAGCTCACAACGAGGGACAAAAAGTCAGCACTGCCTATCTTATCACTGTGTGCAAAGACTAGACAGAATATTTCTATTCTACGTTGTTTGCAGGCAGTGAATACCTCATGAACCAATATCAAAACAATAAATAAACGACCAGTGGGGAGAATAAGTAGATCCGCAAAGGTCTGCGTCCTCTACCCTTTCACTATCTGCAAAGGGGAACCTGTTCTTTCCTGTTTGTAGACAGAGAATCTCCAGAAAACAATCCGCGAACAGTAGTTCGAGGTAAAAAAAAACGTTAATCAGTGTGGGAGGGGGAAATCTCCCGAAAATAATTCGTGAACAAATGAACGATCAGTGGGGGAGAAAGATAGGCACGCTCGCTGCGTTACTTATCCTTCACTGTTTGCAAAGAGAAAGAGCCTACTGTTTCTTCGTGTGCAGACAGTGAATCTCCAAATAGGTCAACAAAGAGTAATACTAGTATGTTCTGAACAATTAAACAATTATTTCGTGTTTCGTCGTGTCTACACGACCTTACCCGGACCGTATGGACAGTTTCTTGTCTTCCGAATCCAGCGCCCGATCGTCCTCTTTTCTTTGTATTCCTCGCAGCACTCCTGATGGTTCCCAGTCAGGACCGTAGATCACTCGGGAGAGGTCTGTTCGGAACCAGTGTAGTTCGGATGATCGGCTGCCAGACGAGGGTCTATTGGGCAAGAGCTCTCCCGATCGTTGCAGTCGTTCACTCTGTCGTCAGGACCTCTCCCACTGGATCCACGAGTCGCTGATGGGCCCCACGTTGGGCGCCAATTGTTAAATCTAAGGTCAATGGACAATCGATATTTGCCCGGCGGTATCGCCTCTTTAACCCACGAAATATTAATCAATGAAGAGGCAGGCGCTGGAGACGGGAAGGCAGGAAACAAGGTTTATTCTCTCCGGAGGAGAACACATCAGTTCAGACATCAGGTATCGTCATGAGGTGCTCTAACCGCATCTCTGAGGCCTGGCCTCTTATACACAGGTTTATTGCTTTATTACATACAACATATTCTTGGCAAGGCTTTGATATACGGAAAGACATTCTCGGAACCCCCGCTCCCAGCCCGTTCCCACACACATATACAACAGCAGTCCCCACCCCGGTCACAACAGGTGATGATTATCGCGCAGCTGGACATTTCCGCCGATTCACGGAATGTGGGGGGGTTTGATCGGATCTCATAGGGTGGGGGCTTTGATCAACTCGAGGGTCCTTTAATGAGGGAAGCTTCCTACTGTACGGGGGGGCAATAAACAGTATCGGCAGAGCTAGGTGTCGGCCTGGGAACGAGGAAGACAAACGGGCACACAGGAAAAGGGGATTTGTATCAAAAAGGGCCTGGGACCATGAAAGGAAGGGAGGGAGGTGTCGCGCCGGGGACAGGATGGGGTTCTGAGGCAGAGCTGCGCTGAAGAGAGGTTTATGACCCAAGGTATGTGCGAGCGGGGGTTGTCAGAGTGCGGGCTTTGTGAGGGAGGAGGGCTATGCTGGGGGCCAGTGGCATGCAAAAGGGTTTGTTCTGATCGAGGCACCTAAAATGGCGGGTGCGCACGACAAAAAGTATGGCATATGGGGAAAAAGGCAAGATGGCGCAGATAATGTTTACCAGACCGTACTAATTTTCCACACTGGGGCATAGAACCGTAAATATCCTTGTAGATGTGGTAGATCTGTCAGCCATGTCTTCTGGAGAGTAATGATGTGGAATGACATTACATAATTCATGATGGCACGGTCCGTCAACTTGCTGTTTAGCCCGTTGATGTTCCAGGAGCATATCCGTAATAAATTGATTTCACCTTCTGAGAGATTATACCTGCTATTCTGTCATTTGCTTATTTCTTGATGGGAAACTAATCTCATAGGCCATCCTGAGTATTGGTAGCAGGGGACTTGGTAAAGATGATTCAGGTGAGAACTCCCTATATCCTGAGACTGCCCCATGCTGACCGGCGAGGGATCCCTTGTCCCTCTCAATATCGAACCCCCTAAGGTCTCCATGGCTGATAAACTCCACTGAATCTACGTCTGTTGAGTTTGCCTCCATTAGTGAGGGTATATGTGTGAATAGGCGAATGATGTTGCCGCAATTTAACCTCTTCCATGCTAATGACAAGGTCAGCTCGTCATGCAGTTCCACTGGAGCTGTGCTTATGACGAGCTGACTTTGTCATGAACAAGGCAAATCTGGAGCTTTCAGCACAGGAGAAAAATACCCTGTAGCATTGAAGGTGTTAATATGTTGTGAGCCCCTCTCGATCTGTAAGCTGGTACAAATTCTAGTGTTTTCACATTCCTATTGGGATCCTTTCCTAGATTATCTAATCGTGGTCTGTTAGTGGACTCGTGGGTGTTTGTGCTTGCTTTAGATGACATTGTAATCAGTTCTGGCTTTATCTGGGCATCTGGAATTGAGTTTGTAACTGGCCCAGCACAGAGCTGCCTCATAGATTCCTCGCAGGCAGGCTTTGTTCCTAAAATTCCATATTTTAGTTCTATATGTTCTTCTCCTCCTTTTTTGGTTGCAGGGATGGGTGGATAGATTAACGCCCTTTCTATTTGCTGGTCACGCTGGATTGTGGAGATAGTGATTGTGGAAAATCTATTGCCTTTAAACGTGGTTCCTGCAGATGTTTGGTTGAGGATATGACCCTGTATGATAGACTCTTTTGATTTTGTTCCACATGGCAGTAATTGGTGTTCTACTTCTTCCCTGGGTAGATTGCCATCCTTAGGGGTTTGGGTTCCTCCTTCTTCCCCTGATAGTTTTTGTTGCAAGCAACCCCTGAGGGCCGGCTCTTCATTGCAATTTGAGGCCAACCCTTGCCCAGTGCACAATATACTTTATTGTACGTTGCCCTTTTCTTCTGGAGAAGTCTGATTAGATAAGTCAGTTTTTACAGGTGGTGGATGCTTAAAGCGACGGGCAAAATCCTCCTTTTTTGTGGTTATTTTTTTATTCCTGCTTTTTCTCCTGTGAGTTCGCCTTTGTTTGACATTAGAAGTTACTTTGGTTTCTGCCAGCTCTATCTCTGAACCCCGGGAGAGTCCTGTTACTGGTTCCTGTTTCTTAGTAATCTTGTTTTTTTTTACATATATTGTACTTATAGGGTTTGAGGTAGGCTCTATCAGACCTGGATCGCCCATGTTATTTGTGATTGTTCCATGCTTGATATCAGCAGGGAAGGTTGCATTCTGGCTAGGCTCAATGTTTTTCCGTGCGGACTCTTTAATTTGGGCACACAAGTCCTCCAGAATCAGGGTAAGAGAGGTGAGTTTATCAACTATTGGGCCACAGCCACAATGTATCTCCCGGTCTTGTAGTTTCCCATGTGAGCTCTGAAAGAGAAAGTTCTGGGCGTCAAGTTTTCATCGATTGCCACCACAAACACTGCCAATGTGTTTAATAAGGTTAACTGGGCATCCATTTTGTCCGACTGATATTGGAGCGCTCCCACTAAAACCGTCTTGAGTAAGCTAGCCCAGGCATTTTCAGAGTTCGGTTGTTGATGAACATTGGTTCCTGAATCGGGTGTCGGTGAAAGGGCCTCGCGGCCCTGGGGCCCTTTCAGCTCTATGTTCTCTGATAGAGTGTTCTCTAATGAGGGGTAGTTTTGGGAGTTCAGCCTGAGTTTCACCGGAGTTTGTTGTGTATGGTTTATCAGTATGTTATCCCAATCCCCCTCATCCAGCTTATGTAATTCCTTCACTTTTTACAACTCATGTCTGAGTACCGGTTCAGTGGTGTGAGGCGTTGATGACAATAATTGACGGGAATTTGGCGATGTGGTCCAACTGATCCTTGATTTTCTAATAGCAATAGGTGGTGTCCCTATCTCTATTATGGACAATTCCTTATTTGTAGTTCAGTTATTTACCATTCCCCGACTGGAGGTTCTCTCTTCCTGCCTTTCCTTGTTGTTTCGTCCAGGAGGCACTGCCATCATATTTGCTGTTTCTAGGTTGCTTAGTGAAAATGCTTTTGATATAGCGGCTACTGGATGATCCTGTGGCCCTAGTTTAGTTTTGCTTTGCGCAACTAATGTTGAGGCCAAAATGCTATGTGATTGATGTGATGGTTCGTTTGACCTGGGGATGCTTTTTATGCCAATTGTTGTGCTTTGATCATTGGCTGGAGTCCTGTTCTCCCTGTTCTCCGATAGTTTGAGAAGTGAAATCAGAATTTTGAAGCCTTGTGCTGCGATTGAACTTGATAAAAGGGCGTCCCCTGGGTTTTTAGGAACTGACATTTTGTATAGATCTTGGGCTGTGACCATTTGTGGCAACTCTGGGTTGGACCTGCCTCTAGATTGATGTCAATTGTAGTAGGACCCATGTCAGGGGATACACTGCCTGCTCTAGGTTTGGTTTTAATAAGTGACTAGGCCTTGCTGAGTGTCGAAGGTTCTCTTTTGAACTTACTCCTCTCTCCTTTTTTGTTAGGTCTCGGCCTTTGCAGCGCGCATGTGCTACAAAGGCAAATGACCTTTTGCTGTTGCTTTAGCTTTTCAGCCAAGCACGTGCACACGTTCCATTGCCTTCAATGGCAACGCGTGCATGTCAGAAGATTAACTCAAGGGAGCGCGCGGCCCATCTGGTC